>NC_139495.1:11832877-13032877 GCF_008360975.1 Lichenostomus cassidix | reverse complement strand
TGTATCTGGAGACATCCGGACTCCAGACAAGCTGATTGACAGAGTAAATGACACCACTGATGGCAGACACATGTGGCTGGCACCAGTTCTTCCTGGTTTGGTACATTTCCCCTTTTCGTTCTGTTTTTGGGATGTGTGTGGATGGAACTGGAAGCATGGAGGAAAGGGGAAGCATATATAATTTGTAGCTAAATTTGATGTTAGTAACTGATGCTAAGTCACTGCTTTTTAGAAGTTCTTTTTATTGCAGCTTCTCTGCACTGCACAGGCAGCAGCAATAGAGGTTTCCCAGGTTTGGAATCTCCTGTCTCCATGGGGCAGCAGCAGCAGATTTTCCAGAGATGGTTTTTGACTTACTATGATAAAGATGCTGATGAAGGAGTTTTGTGCAATAAACACCTTTCTGGTGCTTACAAGTTCATTTTTGCAAATGCAATGAATGTTGTTCCAGCAGTGAGAAATTCTTTTTTAATCTCATTATCTGTGTTGCATTCAAATTCGTAGATTAGGGATGGCAGACTTGGTATTTCATGTCCTGAGGCCACAAGTGATTCAGCCCTTTCAGAAGTCCCATGTTTAATAGATGGGATATCAAATATCTAAACAGGAAAAGTAGATAAACTCAGATGAGTTCTGACCTTGTTTTGGGAAAGGACATTTTTTATGGGCTTGTAATGGACATAATTAAGATGTTTTTATTTCTTATAAGAGAATGGATTTAAAAAGAAATTACAAACCTGACGTGATATGTTATGACTTACTGTGTTGGAAAAATCCTGCCTCCGTGTGTTGCAGCTATTAATTAAAATATTAAAAGCAAGGAATTGTTAATTTATATCATTATGTGTTGTAATGCAGGGCTATAATTAAGGTAAAGCTTTTAAGTATCCTTGGGAATAGTGACCACCTACCTTTCCTGGGGAAGGGTAAGCTCTGTGTAATGCTTGAGGCTCCTGCTGGGTAGATCCCACATCTTGAATCCTGGCAGTTTGATGGGATGCTCAGATATCCATTAGAACAGGATGACTGATTGATTTGACAACCATCTGAGTGTGCTCATGTCCTTACAAAAGACATGCTTGCAGAGGCTGTTTCACTTGAGAAAAAGGAAAATAACAGCCCCTGGAGTTCTCCCAGAGATGCAGCCACTGCTTTGTGTTGTTCTGCCTGACACCAAAGTACTGCAGAGAGCATAAAATACCAGTATTAAAGGGTAAATTGATAATGTGTGAAATGCAGGAGGCAGAAGCAATTTAATGGTGTTTTCTGTCCTTGAACTGTAGCAAATTACACCTCTGTAAGATGCACAGAGTGCTTTTCCCTCCTCCATCTTCCCTGGGATTGTTGTTCAGGAGGTGCTGGATGCAGCAATCACCCAGTGGTGCTCAGCCTCTGGAGCTGAAGCAGGGCTTGTGAACACTCCCATCCTCAGTGCAGGCTGCTTGGAAAGCTGCATTAACTCTTTGGTGTGTTGGAAAGTTCAAAAGCTTGAAGAGAATTGATATTACAGCCTTTCTTTTCCTCCCTAAATGTCTTTTCCTTTCTAATTCTCAAAGTGTTTTTCTCTTTTGCAAATTCATTACTTACATAAGCAGAATTGAATTATTTGTTCCCCTGTTACTGACTGTCATTTCATTTATTTGTTGGAATGGATTTTTTATCAAATGTATCATTTGCTGTGGGACAGCAATTGTTGTTGGAGACAATGCCCCAGTTGTCTTGTGGAAAATCACAGATGCAAACATTTCTATTGATCTGATCTACCTTTCTTTCTTCAGTAAAAAAGAAAAAAAACCCAGCATAACGATTTAATGTAACTTACAGTATCTCCTCTGGTACATCAAAGGATTAAAACTTCAGAGGATGCTAAAGATGAAGCTTAAGATATGTTGATCCAAAGTTGATATAGTGGCTCATAAAAGGAAAAGCATAGAATTAACTGTAACAGGCAAGATTGGTTTCCTGCAGCCTAATCTTTGGTCTTAACATCTTGACATTAACGTCACTGAAAGGAAAATGAATAATACCTCAAGCAGTAATTGTTTAGGAAGCATCTGGAGGATTGTCTTTAAATTCCTGTTAGCATAACTCACACAGAAATTGCAGAATTTCTGCAATAGCTTTCAGGGCATGGAGGGGGAATTTTAGTCTTGCAAGTAGGTGCATTCTATTCATATTTGATAGAAAGAAATAAAATGGAATAGAATAGAATAGAATAGAATAGAACAGAATAGAACGGAATAATTGATTCATACAGTGGTTTGGGCTGGAATGGTCCTTAAAGCCCATCTTATTCCACCCCCTGCCATGGGCAGGGACACTTTCCACTATCCCAGGTTGCTCCAAGCCCTGTCCAACCTGGCCTTGGATCCAGGGATCCAGGAATCCACAACTTCTCTGGGCACCCTGTGCCAGGGCCTCCCCACCCTCTCAGGGAACATTTTTTTTCTGCACATCCCATCTATCTCTACCCCATGGCAGTGTGAAGCCATTCCCTCCTGTCCTGTCCCCTGTCCCTCCAGGCCCTTGTAAATAGTCTCTCTCCACCTTTCTTGCAGACTCCCTTCAGTGCAGAACAAAACAGAAGAGGCACCAGCTTATCCTTAAGGACTTGTCTGTATTTGGTTTATGAAATACTCATTAAAAGTGTCTCTCTCCCCCTCCTCCAATTTCCAGGCAGTCCAGGGTGACAAGGATGGTCTAGATCTCATCTTCTGTGCTTTTGAGAGTGCAGCTGTGGGGCAGAGCCAACATCTGGGAATTATCAGCAGGG
Source organism: Lichenostomus cassidix (assembly GCF_008360975.1). Lineage (NCBI taxonomy): Eukaryota > Metazoa > Chordata > Aves > Passeriformes > Meliphagidae > Lichenostomus > Lichenostomus cassidix. The sequence goes on along the minus strand of NC_139495.1, from coordinate 13,030,104 downwards.
ATGATAGCTGAACTTCCATCCCTAGCATGTGTTATCTCTCCTCCAGCTATATCTCTTTAAATATGAGCTTCTTTTGATGTAACATGCAGGAGAATTTAATTTCTTTGGGGAATTTCTGCTGTTAAATGTAAATTAATTCCCTTTTACAGGTGAATAGGGTATATGTCATTTTTGATGTACCTACTACCGTGTCAATGATCAAGTTATGGAATTATGCCAAGACGCCTCAGAGAGGTGTGAAGGAGTTTGGTGTAAGTAATTTTCCTGTGCATTTTGTATGTCCTGGTGAGTCAGCTGTACGTATTCTCACAGTTTACTGAAGTGTGATTCCATAGCATCTCAAAGGATGGGATTCATCTCATTTAACTCTGCATTTAGTATTAAAATGACTTTTCTATGCCAGTCATCTGTCCTCCCTTTTTTTGTCCAGGGAAAGAAAACTTTATCTGATTTTTTTTCTTAGATAATTGTCTTAAGACAGGATAACACTCTCTTTTTTTCCACTGACTGTAGAGTAGGCCTGGAAGACTAGTTTGAACTACAAACCTAAGTTTTAGACAGCTGAAGTGAGGTGAGATTCATTAATTCCTAGATTTAAGAGTGATTCACTCCAGTGAATAGAATGGCAATTATGTAAAACATGAAATACATTTTTAATTACCTACTTGAAAGCTGCATTAAAAAACATCAGTGAGAAGATAAAAAACTTTTGGAAGGAAAAAAAATCAACCTCCAGCAGCAAATAGAGAGAAATGGAAGTTTTAACGAACAAAAGCTAAATTAATGACCAGATTTGTGAAACAAATAGGGCAATATGCTTTCTAGTTAATTGCTAGAGACAAATGCTGAAAGCACTGATTTATAGATTGATTTTTTTTTTGTTTGTTTCTTAAATATTTGCAGCTTCTGGTGGATGATTTGCTTGTGTACAATGGGATTCTGGACATGGTGAGCCGTGTGGTGTCAGGCATCCTCCCCACCTGTGATCCTGTGGTTCCCTACCACACCATCCTCTTCACAGATGATGAGAGGATTTGCCAGCAGGAGAGGAGAACTGTTATCAGGTACAGTCTGGGAGAAAGACTCTTGGCTTTAAAAACTGGTTTGATGTGGCTGATATCAGCAATGTGGGTATTCCTGCAGAAAATTCCCTTCCAGAGCATCCTCGGCCTCACTTGATGAGGAATAAGTAGGTTTTTAGATTTGAGGACCGAATTAGCAGCTTTATTTGCAAGCATCTTTTAGCACTTCCTGAGATTCATGATTTATATTTACATATGTTTTCATGAAAGCCTGCAAACACAAAATTAAAGTTAGGCTTCCTCAGGGAAGGGCTAATAAATCCCAATGATATTGCATAGAGGGGGAAAAATTAGAAAGTTAATGAAAAAAAAACAAGCATCAAAATTAAAGAGAATAAACTCCTCTGATTTGACACAGATGCTAATTAAAGAACCAGAATTCTACTATTTTATAAACAGTCTAAAATAATGAACTTCTAAAATGAGAAATGAATTGCATTTGGGGGAAGGACACTTTAAAACCACTAAGTTGGCAATCTCATGGAGAATGTGATGAAATGCAGTGAAACATGCACTTACATTTAGAAGGTCAGGATTGGTAGGATCTAAAAAACAATCCCTGGCAAGGAAAGTAAAGATTGAAAGAATAATTTATTTCAAATGGGATTGAAAATTGAAAAAATGAAAGCTTATAGAAATGAACACTTTCTTACGTGTTGGACAGCTGACAAATAGAATGGCTTGTACATAAATCACTTGGGCAAAAAAGGCAAGTTTTGCATGGAGAAATGGTATGTGATCCATTCAGAAGAATATTCAAACATTTAGAAATAAGCAGAAGATGTCTTGCTTAAAGACAGAAGCTCACATTTGCCTACAGGGTTTGTTTTCCTGTGTTTCCCTAGAGCATTGGCTGTTGGCCACTGGGTACTGTCAGGGGTGAAATCAATTATTATTGTTGGGATGTGTTGTGTTAGACTCATGTTTTTGTACAAGTGCCTGTGTTGTCACGGTAAAATTTGGAGGTGAACACTTTCTCAAGTGAAAAAGTTACTGAAATGAAAATGCCTTGAGGAAATAAGAGTTTTGAGGAATTTTTCAGTGGGATATAAAAAGGAGGAGGAGGGGAAACAAACCTTTACTTTCCTCGGCTTCAGATCTTTCTATGAGTAAATTACTTTATTGGAAGCCGGGAAGCACCAGCTATAATCCCAGATCTTTTTCACATAACTTCCTTTGCCATATTTATAAGACACATGTCCTTTGATCTACTTTAAAGAGGAGTTTTTGGGGTCAGAAGCACTGCATGGTCTGTTTTCCACTCGAGAACATGCTGAGCCTCTTCCCTTCCAGACTTCTGTGCAGGAGCTTTCTTGGTCTCTCTGCCCTGCCTGGTCTGCAATCATCTTTTCTCTTTTTTTTACCTCCCACCCTACTAAAATATAGGGTATTTCAGCAGCAATAGAAGACATGCTGGATAATATCCCTTCATTTTCAAAATGCTCTGGAGCTTTTGTATATTGTTACTTCTGCTGTTGGCCTAATCTCTTTCACATGTCACTATTGAGGATTTTATGAACCCTGAACTCGAGTCTGATATTATCATCAACACTGTTTGGTTTACTTCAGTATTGGCTCTCCTGCTTCTCTCTGACAGTTTGAGACACATTACATTTTTTATCAGAAATAGAAACCCATTTTGTGCAGTATTTGGAGAGAAAAGGAAAATACACTGCTTTTATTGCAAAGCCACAAATGTTATGTTTTGTTTTGTTTTGTCTGTGTGAAAGGGAGATGCTATTAGTGGTGCTTTCCTTACCTTTCAATGCAGCTCACATTTTCCCCTGTAATTTATTTAGTTTAATTTACCTTTGAAGTTATTAAGATGGTTAAAATTTTGCAGCAGCCTGCAAACAAAACTTGTCACAGTAAATGAATTTTGTTTAGTTCCAAAAAGTTTCAAATAATGCTACTTCAGAATTACAAAGCAGTGTGGAAGTTCCACACAAGGATTTTTATACCCCCTTTGTACAGCTCTGATTTAAAATCTCCCTTTGGTTTGTGGTTCAAGATGTGTAGGCAGGCTTGAAAATTGTAGAGTGGATATGATATTTTTATTTCTATGTGTGCCTGAATGAATGCCACTAATTAAAACTGGCAAGAAATGTTTCAGGTGATGAGGACAGAATGCTTTTCCTGTCTGGATAATGCTGTGTGTGCTGTGGAGCTGTTCAGCTTCCAGGGCTCCAGAAATCACTTCTTTGGTAACCTTTTCCATGACTCTCATAACTTTGCACAATGCTGATTATTTTGGCTGTTGTACTGATTTCAATCTTTGCAGCAATCATGTGGAGGACCAGGATGTACGGATGATGAATGAAAATGAGGTTGTCACCAGCGGCAAAAAGAAACAAGTTGTGGCTGATCCGGGTGAGTTCTGTCTTCCACACTTTCCTTCTGCTCCATTCCTGCAGACACTGTGTGGATAATGAGCATTGTTAGAGAGCTAAACTGGGAGAAGTGGGGAGTCTGATGTATATTTAGCTCTACTTTTTCTACCCTAGAAGGACAAACTGCAAATTTCGTGATCTGGTGGGTTTTTACTTCAGATCTAAATCTGAAAGGGGATGATGTGGTTGTGGCAGAAATCTTCAGCGAAGAAAGTGTCTGAAGAGAAATTGAAAATGGCTGTTAATTGTGCAGGTTTATTGATAGCTTTTGCAATAATAGGCTCATTGCATCCCCACTTTGAAGCAGCTTTGGAGATGGTGCAGATGTGTCTGAGAATCAGCTGCTTGTCGCTCCTTGAGGAAACCCAAAATCACAGTGAGTGGAACAAGGGGGAAAACATGTTGACTCTATTCCTCCCACTGTCTTTCTGGTTGGTCTTTTTGCTTACAAAGTGATAATTAAGAAGACAACCTCTCTTTTTTCCCAAGGAGAAAGAGTAGATTGTATTTATAGTCTGAAGAGAACCACTCATTCATTGTAAATTACTCAGAATAGCTCCCTAAATACATCACAGATTCTCAGCCAAGCTGGTATATTCGTGATTGGTTTTCTCTCCTGAGCATGACACTTTCTCCAATTAATTCTCTAAAAAGTGTTACAGATATTATTTGATGGCTTTTAATAACCGTTCTGTAGGAGAAGGATTTGAAATGCCATTGCCTGTACAAAACCAGCTTGGAAGTTATTATATCTAACATCAGCCTTGTCAAAAGGATCCTGGACATCTCTGTGGTTGTTGAGAACACATTTCTGGAATGATTTGGGTTGGAGGAGACCTCAGGGGATTCCCTCCCTGACGGAGGATCCAACCTTCTACTCAGGACAGTGACAACATTAAATTCAGATTCCACAGGAAAGCAATTCCATGGGACTGGAAAAAGGTTGGCTGCACTCACTGTCAATGGAAGAAACATTTCTGAGAAGAATGGCTCAGCTTCATTCTGGGATGGGAAGAGAAATGGGCATTTTTCTTCCTCATTTAATTTTGTGGCTTCACTGTGAGTGCACAATCCTAAATCAGCTCTTCATTTCCCTTTACAGCTCTGCGCCCCAAAACCTGCATTTCTGAGAAAGGACTGCGGAGGAGGAAAAGATGACAAGGAAAGTCCTGAATGCATCCAGACCTAAGTAATTACAGTCCAGATCTCCAAGATATGCATATCCTAATGGAAGAGTTTCCATGTCTGCTGCTGCTGCTGAACCACGTCCTCTTGTGAGGAGCAGTTTTATTTGCTACAGGAAATTTTCTTCAGAATGAAATCTAAAGCATGAATTCAGTTTCCTGTTTGGTTTTTTTTTTCCCCATGGTCATGATCTGTCTGATTTTTTTCCCCTTACCTCTTATTTGAAAATCCAGGGAAGAAGGAACATAGAGGAGAGAGTGAGAACCTTTCTGCTGACAACTGTTCCTGCCAAGCACTGAGAACTTGGGTGAAGCAGGATGGTTTTAACCACAGGGTTTTTAGATTATTTCTAAAGCTTTTATTCCTAAATCCTAGCTGGATGAACATGAAGAACCTTACTAGAAGGAGGTGTTGCTTTATTTCTGACTCCTGTAAATAGTTCTCTGGGAAATGCACTTATTAGAGGAAATACTCTTTAGCTGTCTGTCTCTGGGCATGTTTTGATGCCAGGGCTGTCTGCAGGAGCTGACACTGTTTCTGACACCTAGACAGGTTCCACTGGGCTTGCAGAAATGTGATGAATGCTTTTAGGAAATGGAGATCAGGAAGTGGGTTTATCAAGGTTTAATAGGTGCATTTCAGCTGTCACCTTTTCATGTTTTGCAGTGAAATAATGATTTCTTTCATCATTTCCATTACCGTGGAAAAAGCAAGTGAGGTGTTTTGCCTGGAGTGCCATTGTCAGGCACTCTGCACATCCTTCAGAGTCCTCCTGCTACAGAGCAATGTTTTTTCCTCCTGTTTTGCCTGAATTTATATGAACAATGAGGCCATGCCTCTGTGCTGCGCTAACCAGATGTTGCCAGCAACAGATCATCACTTCTGAGAAATGGTAAATGCCTTTTAATTAGCAGAAGGTAAGGAGAGAAGTGCATTTTTAAACAAAAAAATACCCTGCACATGGGGTCATTTAAATAAGAACTCGAACCAAATAAATATGCTGCAGAATTTGCTATGCAAATATGCTTCTCACTGAAAACCTGACATTTGTGACAACCTGTAAATCTCTTCCATGGATTCTCATTTAGAACTTGTTCATTCCAACCCAGGATTCCAACCTCTGACTCTGTGATTGTTTCCAGAGAGAACTGAACGCTGAAGTCAGGTGTTGCTTTTAGATATAAACCAGAGATGCTGGTGCAGCTCAATGTAGAATCAAACTGTGTTGCTTCCCTTTCTGCCCTGTCAGGAGTGTAATGTCTTGTATATTTGCTTATTAAAACTTCACTGCTGTTGCCTGAGCTGAAAGGCCACAAGATAACAATGCATTTCCCAGATTTCTGTGTATTGATGGAGCAAAAGAAAAATGTATTTTGTACTAAATACAAATCACTTTACTTTTGAATGTAAAATAGTGTGTGTGAGTACCTTGTACTTTGTTTAAGGGCTCTTACCAGGCTGCACTGATTTAAGAATCCTCTGTTGCTCTGAGAATTCTCCTCTCCTGTGTTTCTGGTCTACCTCTACCAAGAGCCAAGGGCTAACTTTTGCTCCAAATCATATAAGAGGCAACTCCAAGATGAAGAAGAGGAAGAGCTGAAAGGAGGGATATTGGAAGGGCTCAGAGCAGATATGAATGTCTGTTTGGAAGGGGAGAGGCTGTAGCAATGTTCTCAAGACTTAAGGCACAGATTTGTCATGTGGGCAATCTCTGCATGGGATGGGGTCTGTCACATTGTTTGTTCTTCTAAGAAAATTGCATTGGCTGTGCAGAGAAATGAAATCTGCTGTGTTTCCTGGCACTGAACAGCATCTCTCTCATTGATCTGGAAAGGTAGCAGGGGAGAAGACTTCCTGTGCTCATTTGTCTTCTCTGTATCTGTGTGGAGCATCTCAAGTCCTACCTGATGAACTAATGATTTTTCAACCCTAATGCTCAGGTTTTGGAAATTATTGCAAACTGCTTGGTCGAGCTCAGATGGGTCACAGTTTTCTCTGTGTTTCCCTGCCATCAAGTCTTCCTCACCTCAGCTGGTGACTGCAGCCACCTCTCATCACTTTTAGGCCCTGGAAATCTGCATCCAGTGCAGCTGCTCTGGCATGTGGCACGGAATGTAATGACTTCAAGCTTTCCCATCCTCTCCCAACAGCCCTCATACCCATTCAAGACATTCCTCACCATTGCCACACCATGGAAAGACCATGACAGTCTTGAAAACATTTTAAAAAATTGTCAAGTTGTGGAACATCCTCCCCTGTAGTGTCTGTGTGTGAAAGAAGGGTTTGCCAGCCTGCTGTCTGGGATGACAAAAACTACCAAGGCACAGCCCAATGGAGTCCTTGGTTCTAGTCAGTCATTGTAGAGAGCAGCAGAATGTTTAGAAAATACTTCATTCATCTCTGTGGGGTAGGAGCTGTCAGTGTTTGCCCTCCTAATTGGAACTGAGTTGTAATGACCCTTTATATAACCAAAGATAATTAAGAGTCCTAGTCAGCCCTATACAGTCAAACATAGACACTTGACTCATTTCCTCAGTGATTCAGGGTTAAAAAAAAGGGTTTATTCCATTTTTCACCTTTTTTTTTTTACTAACTACTCACAAGTACATTCATGTCAGACTGGCATTTACAGGAGGGACAAGAGGAAGAGTAAACATGCAATCAAGAAAATCCCCACGGAGCACTTGAGTCAATGTCAGGCACAGTTTCAGCAGGAGTAATTCAGCAAGGATGTGCCCAGTAACATCATTTGACATTGTCAGAAGCACAGCCAAGGGAAAGGAAGGATTAATATGAATTCTTGCTCAAGACTTCGATGTAAATTATTAAACTTTCATCCAGTTCTAGTATCTGGGCCACGCAAAGACCTTCATGCCATAGTTGCTCACCTTTACCTGTTGTGATTGGATTTAAAGGGCTTGGATCAAGATAACAGAAATGAGTTTGTTTGTCCCACAGTGACACTGAGAAGGGCAGAGGATAAAGAAATAATCTGTGAGGAAGTACATGCCAGGCTGCCTGCTTTTTGATCTAGAGAAAGATATTTTTGTCAGTCTTCACAGTGTAATCTGAAATGCCTGGGAAGGCCTGCAACTTTTCAATTTCAGCTTTTTTGTGCTTTAATCCAGGGACATTTAAAGAGCAGGGAGAGGCACCCATCAATGGACAAGAGACAATTCCTTCCTGCTCTCTGCTGTTGGATGCTGCTCCACACCATCCTGGGCATCCAGTGGGAGATGGGAGTCCCACCCAGCGCCTTGTGTGGGGTGCCTTAGGCTGCCCTCAGTGCTCTGGGGCTGCTGATCAAGGAGGCTGAGCTCCAACAGGAGCTGCTCCTCTGCTAAAAGTCACTCAAGTTGCCAAATCTCTTCCAATATTCTTCATGAAGTGTCAACTCCAGCACACACCATGTGGTGATGGCTTCGGCTTTGCAGTGCACCATGTGCTGCAGCACTGAAGCTGTGCACACTGCAGTGTTTGAGGCACCTTCCTGGGCTCCCTTTTAGCTTTTTGCCCATCATGACTATCTTTTAGCTGCATCATTGTGCTTAGAAGGCCAATTTGTCTGCTGACACCACTCTCAAAGTGCTGTTGAGAGTCTCTGTTCTTTGCCTTGCAGGTGTGACCAACCTGTTACACACTCCTGTCACACGTGCTCAGATGAGTTGCAAGATTGGTTTCATTCCATTCTTATGTTTCCCACATGAAGGGCCCTTTCTCTCTGATCTGGGGTGTCACAGGCTGTGCCTCCTGTCTGTCTGGGGTCCCTGTTTCTGGGGATGGCAGTGCTGTGTGTCTGCCCAAAAATGCTGCAGGGAGAGCTGCTTCTTTTGGAGGTGTCTGTGCAGGGCAGAGAGGGAGCAGTGTGACACTCTCAGAGGGTGTTTGATTCTCTCTGTGGGCTGAGGCTCTGCTGCTCAGAGCACAAGAAGGGACTTCCTGGCTCAGTGGCCTCTTTGCCCATTTCTGTGACTATTTGCTTGTTTGCTGAGAAATGACTTACAGCCCATGTGAGACACAAACATCCCTTTATCACACAGCTTGTATCACCCTAATGGAATTCTGTCAGCTGAGGATAAAATGTGGACTAAGAAAGCAATTATAGAGTGAATCTCCAAGCTGCAGCAAGAGCTGAGAGATGGGGACCGACTGCCCAGCTGGAGTAATTTCTTGTCCGACTGGCCTCTAAATCCTGCTGGGAAGAGATCAATTTTCCACCCTTGTCTGACAGCATCAGCTCCCGTCACCCTGGCTCAGGACCCTGTGAAGTGCTGCAGTGTCGAGATCTGGGCACAAAAGGAAACATTTGCAATTGGTGACTTCCTTCTTACTGACCTAGAAATGACTGGAGAAGGGAGAAATCAGGCTGTAGACCTGGCAGCTCTCTGGTGTTCCCTTCCTGAGCTCCTGGCTGAAGGAGAGGACTGACCATCCCAAGGAGCAGCAGGGCAGGAGTTTCCCAAACTGAAATATTGCTTCCAACACTGCATGAGCCTCCAGCCTTTGCTTTGGGTCTAATTAGGAGAGGAAAACCTCCACCTCATGACCTGTGAGCCTCCTTCCCCAGGTGCTCTGGTTATTTCTGGAAGGTCTCAATTATGCAGTGATAGCACAGTGAAGTCCTGCCTTTAGCTTTCAGCTCGCTCAAGGTCTCTGTTGTGATGAAAATCAACTTGACTCACAGACTCTTCGTGTTGGTCTCTGTCCTATTGCTCATAGGACTTCCAAAAAATGTACAGCATGTACAGATTTTGTGCAACTTGTGGAAAGAGGATGGGCATTTTGGGGAACTAGAAATCCAAGGAAATGTATCAGACAGATACAATTAGCTCAGGCTCAACTCTTCCCTCCAATATATCACAGAAGCATTAGGGATGGAAAAGACCTCCAAGATCATTGAGTCCAGCCTGTGACTGATCACCACCTTGTCACCCAGCCCAGAGCACTCATAACTCTTCAATTACAAAAGGAGGCAGGTCTCACACCCAACTTTAAAATAAAATATCCGGAAGAATGATGGGGGAAACAACATATTAAAGAATCACAGGCTTTTAGTGGCAATAATGTGGCATCTGAAGAAAGGTCCTGCTTGTGCAGGAGGCACATGGAATGGAGCTCGAGGAGGATAAAAACAGAATGAGGGGAAAGGAGCAGATATGTTCCTCAGGGAAAATGCTGCCTGGATGTAGGAAGAGAAACACAGCAGTGCTGATTGGAATAATGGAATTTGTTGTTTCAGAGCTCCATTGCTTGTTTTCCTCAGCTTACCTGGATCTAACTGGAAAAGGAGCTTCACACTGGCTTTTAACAGGATACTGCTGGGTTAAGTGTGTGGAAGTGAATGCCAGGGAATACTAAAGGGATTTAGAAATAGCCAAGTCTCCTTCTCAGCAAAGGAGCATTTGCTACGGGAAAGTCTCTAGCCTTGGAGGAGCCTGAGGTGGGAGCAGTGGAAGGGGAAATTTTGGGTTTGAACACTGCACCTCAGAGCCATTGTGAAGGCTGGGAGGAGCCTGATACTCAGCTGCTGCCACCTGAGAGTGTGAGCCCAGCTGAGAATTGTGGGCTGAACTGGTGTCCAGACTGTCCCTGAACTGGTGTCCAGACTGTCCCTGGACTGGTGTCCAGACTGTCCCTGAGCTGGTGTCCAGACTGTCCCCAGTCAGGGCAGCTGGAGCTGGAACAGATGAGGCACAAAGGCTGGGATGCAGAGCAAGTGTGGTCAGCATTAGGGAAAGGGAGCACAGAGGAAATTGCTGTGGCTGGGAAGGTTTCTCAGGGAAATGGCTCTTTACCCCATTGTGCAGAGGGAAGAGAAGGTTCTTGTGGTAAATACAACGAGCCAGGAGCAGCTGAGCCCTTTTATCTCTTTCACTGAGGATTCTCTTCTGCCTGACAGCATGAGGTGGCTGCCAGAACAGAGGTTTCTGTGTGAAACAAGCTGGGGAAAGAACTTTCATCTTGAGCAAGAAAGAGCTTTTATGTCTGATCAGAAAGGGCTGGGGGCTGAGGGAGCCCCAGCACAGCAGGAGGATGTTCAGGCCAGCACAGGGAGCTGGGGACAGTGGGGCTCAGCCCTGTGACACCCCAGTGGGGCTGTTCCTGCCTCTTCTTATTCCTGCCTCTGTGCTCCCATTCATTAAAGGTTTTCCTGACTGCTTTCTGCAATTACACACCTCTTTTTTTTAACTTTACACAAGTCAGACTGGGTTACAGAGAGCTTCAACCACTTTGGCCTGAAAAACCTCTAGGGATGGAGGATGCACAGCCTCTCTGGGCAATCTGTTTTAATACTTAACTGTCCTAATAGGGAAAAAGTTTTTCTTTTAACACGTAATGACCTGTACTTTTCCCCCTGATTAAAGGCCCAGATCAGCGTGGATAAGACTTCTGGCATTGCAGAAAGGTCATTTCTGTTGTTGTCATTGAGCTGTGTAATAATAAATTCCATCTCTCAACTATAATTTCAGATTTGCAGATTAACAGAAGTCTTATGATCTGCCTCTTTCCTGGTATGCTGGAGACACTGCTAAAAATAGAGAAAGTAACAAAGCTACCTGAAATGTTCTGAGCCTAAACAGTGGTAAAAACTAATTTACAATGAATGTCAGTTCTGGCTTGTTTCCAAAGGAATGTTTTGGGATGGCTTGCTATATACTGGAAATTGTTTGGTAAGTATTAGTTGGTGAACAGATGAATCAAAGTGACATTTCCATTACCAACAGGAGATCTGTCTGTGGCCAGAATTCATGGGAAAGGATGTGGGATGATAGTATGACTTTTCATTATGTTTAATATTGTCAGAGAAATTAAATAGCCACTATTATTCATCTCTCTGGGGTAGTAACGTATCTGAATATTAACGCAAAATGGGAGATCTGATCAAAACCCACTGACCCAGCAAGACACTGATGTGTATTTTAATCACTCTCTTTGGGCCACTCAGATAATTTACTCTTCATAATAAATCTGCAAGAAGCCATGATCTGCATTTCTCAGGGCGGTGCTTGGGAGGATCAGAGTTCTGTCCTTGTGGGTTTGTCTGAAGGCCTTTGGGATGCCCCAGTGTCACTCCTGCTCCTGGAGGAGCAGCACTCAGGCCCTCAGCAGATCTGCACCTTTGTCACCTGCCTGTGGGCTGGCAATAAGGCTCCAGGGATGATTTATTGGGCACTTGTTTCCCTGTCAGACTCTGATGAGGGGAGAGGTCCGTGGGGGAGAGATCCAGCTCAGAGTGGAAAAGTAACCACTTAGAGAAACGGATGGATATGAGAAATGGGAAAGCTCTCCGGAGGCAGTTTCACCTTGGAAAACAAAGACTGTAGGTTTATTGTGAAAATTACTGAATTCAGGTTGAAATGGAGTGTGCCAGAGGCACTGGGTGTATAAATGTATAGAGAACACATCATGAGGAGCAGGCATTCAGGTAGGACTAATGGAGAAAGCATTAATGGTAATTAATGGCTCTGCCCAAACCCTTGTGACTCACATTTCAGGACAGATGATGCCCATAATTGATATAAAGATGCAGACAGTTGCCTAAAACTTGCTGTGCTGTATTTTAAGTCGTACAGCAGAAGAGCTGCTGGACTTGTTTTGCATAAAGCATTTGCATTATGCAGGGATATTATTATTAACAGTACGAAGGGGTAACCCATGAGGTCATAAAATGCATGGTTCAGTGAGTGACTTTGACTGCAATTATGCATTAGAGATATTAATGAGAAGGCTGACAAATGAATTGGTGATGCATGTAGGTCTAACCACTGCAAAGAGCTCCCCAAACCAGTGCTACAAAAAGTTTGCCATTTATCTTCTCTATCCACTGATGCAGATGGAAATTAAGTTTCTTTTATTGTTGTTGTTGTTGTTGTGTTGGTAGAAGTTTCTTTTTTATTGCAATGGTTCATATTTGCAGCACAGAGTTCATTATTCAGGGTTTTTTTGCTGGAATGCTGTCTGATCAGAGGGGTTGGACAGCTGACCTCCAGAGGCTCTTTCCAGCCGAAATTATTCCGTGATTCCATGACCACTATGCTTCAGGACTCTCTGTTTAACATAACTTATCTGCTGTAGAATCTGTTCTGCCAACTGGAGCCCATCGAGCCACAGCAGGGGCGATATTAATAGGTTGCTTATTTAATGCAATCAATCAGTGCAAACTACAGATTGCCTGAGGCTGGAGAAAGGATTGTTGTCCTCACACTTCTGACCAGACATCTGCTCTGGGAGGTGACACGGGGAAGGCAGCCTGTGCCTGGCTCTGAGGCCCTCAGGATACAGGCAGGGATGAATGCCTAACAGCCAGCATGTCCCTTGAATAAGTGTGATTCTAATGACTCTGGATCTGGCCACGGCTGGAAAATAGCAAATGTAATGCCTGTAGTTAAGAAAGAAAAGGGAAAAAAAGTAATTTGGTTGGGTATTGGGCCTTCAAGCTCGAGAATATGTGTTCGAGGGAAAAAAATGGTTTAATGAAGAGTAGGCAGAATGCAACATGGATTTAAAGACTAATTTTTCACTGTGTGTCTGATTGCCTGCCCTGCCTGTCTCCATACAAGAGGAGGTGATAACATTTTGGAGAGAAGGCTTATTTATGCTGAGGGGCCATGCAGGCGGGGTTGGAATCAGCGCGAATTGTCCGAGAAGAACAATGGCTGAATCTCTTTAACTGTCACAATAATGGGGCTGTGTAATTGCTTTTCTGTCTGAATACCACGCAGCAAGACCTAGAGCCTTGAGACAGAGCAAGCTTGTAACAGGGCACATTCTGGCAAGCCCAGGATGTTAAAAATGAACGCCAAAAAAAAAAAATTGCTTTCAGGCCTGTGTATATTTCAGACACTGCTGTCTTAGTTTGGTTGTGCTGACTCAGTTTTGTACTCTGCAAGGAGAAGGGCTGTTCCTGCAGGTGTGGGCGGCCAGCCCTCACCCTCCTGTTGTGTTAGGAGTGGGTGAATGCAGAAAAAAATAGACTGGACACCGAAAAACTCTTGGGGATTGTGGGCAGACAGCTGTGCTGCTCTCCCCAGCAAAGCAGCAAGGAAAACAGGCTTGTGCAAGGATGACAGGACTTGGTAATGCACATCAACAAGGGAAAGAAATCAGGAAAATGGGTAGAAAATCAGTGGATTTTTCTACCTGTATAAAAATCAGGGCAGGTGCTTCAAGTACAAGGAAATGGTCACACGTTGCAGATAATGCAGGAACTGAAGGCTGAGACATCTTCACAGAGCAGAGCTGCCTTCGAGGTATAAATGCAGCAGAGGGAAGAGGGGAGGTGAAGAGTCTGTAAAGTTCAGGTGGAGTGGGTTTGTCCTGCTGCTCTTCCCCTCACAGCTGAGCACTTGGGCTGCTGTGACTAGTGAGGCTCTGGGACACACTGTAAGGCTCAGAAAGTGCAGATACCTAAAAATAATGTACAGAAGCTCTGACAGGACTGGCTAGCTCCAGCTGGGTGCAAAGAACGTGGAAATTCCACTGGAATAGCTAAAAGCCAAGACTATCAGGGTAAAACAACCTAATGCACATCTCCAGAGTGGGTGGAAGTGATTCACAGCACAGCTGACCCTGTGGAAGGAGACACTGAAACCTGAAAGGGACTCAGAACTGACACTATTTGACAGACCCAGCCTTGATGATGTAAGGCTAATAAAAATAATTCATGGTCTTGTGCTGGATCTGAGGCATGAGGAGAACGAGGCTAAAAGAGAAAATCTGAGCGTATTGTCTGGGCTCATGAACATGAGAAAGCACAGAGCCTGTTTTTACAGGAACAAATGTATTGAGGTTTTACAGGCAGGGAGGACAGGCAGTGCAGCAGATAAAAACTGGTATTGCTAATTGTGTTTTGTCAGTTCAGTGTCCACTGGAAGTCAAGGAAAGCTCCAAAGAGAGACCTCTGAGAGAGCTGGGGTCTGGTCTGCCATAGGAAAATGAGTGTGGAGCTCTGCCTGTGTGAGCTCTGCGAGAGGAGGATCAGCCAATCCCACCCACGGCATCCAAAGGGACACGTTTTCCTACAAGAAAGAGCCCTGAAAGCAGGACAGGCTGCAGGGGGTGCTTGTGTGGGACTCAAACAGCCCTTCCATTTGGTTTGGGATGATCCACCCTGGGGGATTTGCTCTGAGGGGACTCTGCACCTCCAGTGACTCTGATCATCCTGCACTCCCCCTGTGCCCACCTGTGCAGGGAGCTGGCTTTTCCAGCCCCTCTGGGGACTGTCCCAAGGGCACAGACTGTGCACAGCCGTGTTATCTATCCCTGGAGATGCCTGGAGGTGCCAGCTGTGGCTGTGCATCTTGCCTGCAGTGTGGGCAGTGCTGTGCCTGTGTCTGCACAGCAGTTTGGAAGTGAAATAAATCGCTGAAAACAGGGAGCTTAAATTGCTGATAAACAGGGAGTCTTTGTGGGAGCAGCAGAGAGCATCCTGCTGAAAGGCAGGTGGGAGCTCTGGCACTGAGGAAGTCAGTGTCCCCACAGAGATGTGCTCAGCAGGTTCAGTGTGTGTGGCTATGACCCCCTTGTGTCACCCGAGGTGTCTGGAGCTGGGGTGGCACAGGGAATGAGCTGCTTTCAGTGGTTTTGTAATTGGTTTTTTTTTTTTTTTTCCTCCTCCCTGTTTTTCTTGGAATAGGCTTTAGAAGTGGATTATAGCCCAGCAGGGGTGAAGGTGGGCTGAACTCTCAGGTCACCTCTTGCCCTGCCCAGGGCCAGGCAGGGAGCAGCAGGATGGATGTGTTGGGGTTTGATGTGTTTATCACACTGAGAGCAGGGAGGTGACTGTGTCTAGGAAGTGTCAGTGACTCTGAGAGGGGCTGGGGGAGCCAGAGGGGCAGGGCAGTGTGGCTGCCCCTGGCATTGAGCAAGGTGGCACAAGGACATTCCTCCATCCCTCCACCCTCACACACCTTTACAGAACAGGCTGCAAGGTCAGGCCTGTGGGCAGAACCTGGGGGACAAACTGTTGCTGCTTGCCAGGTGGGCAGGAAGGACCTCAGGGCCATTTCCTGTGTGTCCTCCATGGCCAGCAGCCTCCTTCCCTGGGGACTGGCACCATGGCAGTGCTCACCCGAGGAACCCTTCTGGGGCCACAGCCTTTCAGCTGGGTTAACATCTGACCTGCTCTGGCAGCCCAGGCTGGGGGAGCTGGAGGTCACAGCCTTCATTGTCTCACTGCTGGGTGGTGATTTAGGGTACATGGCAGAGTTTGGTGTCCTGGTCCCTGTTACATGAAATGGGACCTGGTTGGGCTCACCACAGCTGCTCCCACTGTACCCTGGGTTTGTGCCCCTCTAGCCAAGGATGCAGGTGGGCACAGGAGGGTTTGCAATGCCCAGCTCTCAGCCCAGTGCATCTTTGATTGTGATGCTGAGCAGTTTGATGTGCAAAGCATTTTTAGACAAATAAATAAAAAAGGACAGGTGTGATTTTCTAACAAGTAATGTCATTTAATGAATGATACACTCTAGAAAATAGCAACTACCCAGATGCTGGTTGGTTGGTCTGTTTGGGGCTGGGAGGAGGCCCTTGCTTGGACGTACAACGCCTTCTTGGGATTCTTTTGTCAGCATTTGTAGTTGCTGGAAACAAGGAAACGTCCATAGATTGAAAGAGACACTAAAGGAGCAATTGTTTTCTAAAATGTGGGAAGAGTGCAGGATGCCTTCCCACTCTGTCATTGGGCAGGTGGCATGAGGGCTCAGAGCTCACCAACACCTTCACAGACAATCCATACCTAAAAGGGACAGACAAGCTCTGGGACCACCCCAGTCCAGTCCTCTGAGGCCACCAGAGACCTCGCACTCAGCACAACACCCCTGGGCTCTGGTGTTATTGCACTGCTTTCTGGCTGCTTCTCTGCACGTGCTGTGTCTCTTCCCTCAAGGTCTGGCTGCTAATTCCAGGGAATATGCTTTTCAGAATGTCACAGTAGACCATGTACAGCTCTGGGTCTATTTTGGGCTTGGGCAGGGAGCGGGAGTTGCAGGCCTGCTCGGTTGCTGGGGGCTGTGGCCAGTAGACATCGCTGAAGAGGGCGGTGAGGATCTTGTGGGCAGCCTTGTAAGGGTCATCCTCAAACTGCACCATGGCCTTGAGCTCCGTCAGGGTGTAGCCATTGTACCTCTTGCTGTCCTCGGCCAGCGGCTGCACCGTCTCGCCGATGTGTCTCACCTTCCACTTCAGGCATTTCAGGTCTTCCTTGACATCCTCTAGCTCTTTCTCCATGGCTTGGAATTCCTGTGCGGTTACAAATCTCCTGCCAAGGAAAGAAGTGGCAGAGACAGGGTGGAGTTCAGAGGCTCAGAGGAGTGGGCTCAGCCCGGAGCAGGGAGTGCAGGTTTGGGAGGGACATCCCGGCCGTGTCCTGAGCACCATCCCTGCTCTGATCTGTCAGGCTCCAGGACACAGCAGAGCTTCTCTCTGCTGCTGCAAGGGAAAGTTGTGCTGGCTCCTTTGGAAGGAAAGGAGGCACCTGCAAACTGTGCCCTCGTGGAGGAGCTGAGGCTGATGACCTGGCCCAGGTCTGTCATGAGGTCTGGATAGTTAATAGGTGTGTGGGAAACAGGGCATTTTGCTTCTTGGATAACAGGGGTTGGTGGGAGCACAGGGCACTACTGGAAGATAAACACTGGGAATATCTGAACCATAAAAGAGATTTAACTTTTTAAATCAGGGGCTCTTATTGGCACTATACCAACATAGGTCATTTGAGGACTTAAGACACCTGTGTGCTCTGGATACATACCTTTCATGATCAGGATCTTCCAGATCTGACTCAAACCCCTTTCCTGTATTCTTTGATTCAGTTTTAGAATAGCCAGAAGCCTGGGAACTCTCTTCAGGAGTCGTTGTTGCTGGAGGCCTTGTGCTTGTCCTGGTTGGGGTCAGTGTGTGATCCGAAGCTGAAGCTGGTAGGTTTTGTGCTGTGTGAGGACAGAAGGTGGAGAAGGAAGCTGCATTGATCCCTGGGCTGACTGGAGAGGAGTCAGAGTATTGCTGTGGCTTGGCTGAGCTCGGTGTTAGACTGAGCCTGAGGCTGGCTGGGCAAGATGCTGGAAAAGTCCTTGCTCCCAGTGGGCTGGAACACGATATTGCTAAATTTGTATCTCTTTGCTCAAGTGGTTGAGGGTTTGGTGATTCCCCTGGGGCCAATCTAGTGATGGAGGTGATGTCCAGCAGGGTTTGATCCTGAACCATGGAGATCTGGCTGGTTGGTTCTGATGAAAGTGAAGAGCTGCTTGATGTGTCGCTGGAAGAGCTTGACGTAGCGAATGGGGGGATTTTCTGAGCATTATGGTCACTCCTGTTCCTCTGCGGGCTAGTGACACTTAGAGCTGGGTGTTGTGAAGCCCTAAAGAAAGACAAACACACACTTTTTCCTCTGGACTGGGCTAAAGGCTCATAAGACAATTTTAGGCCTGTTTTGGGACAATTTTAAGCCTGTTTCCCACAACTGTATTTCCCCGTAGGCTGATTTGCCTCTCATGTCTGTATAGAACCCTCTGCTTCTCATGACCAAGAGCAAAGCATCTGAGAATAAGTCACACAAATTCAGGGCCAGCTCCTCCCTGCTGCCAACTGAGCACTTGTCAGCTATCCTCAGAGTGACAATCACTGGAATATCCACATGCTCCTTCCCAAAAGTCACCCAGCTCTGCAAGAACAGAGTGTTTGGTGTGGGGAAGGACAGAAAGGGGTGGAAGGTGCTGGAATAATGACTGTAAGAACACCAAAGGCTCAAACCTGGCTGCAGGTGGCCACAGCACCTGCCCTGACCATCCTGCCCAGGGTGATCTGCCTACCTCCCCTGGGCCCTCATGCTTTAGTCTCCTGGGAGTCTGCCTGGCCATCCAGGCAATCAGGGCATGGCTGAATTTTCCTTTGTCAATACTGATGGCAAGAGAGGAAGATATTCCACCCCTGTGGCCTGGAGCTGTCCTGAAAGGTGGGGAGTGCAGCTAAACACGCCTAGACCTTGAAGGGGAACACAAAGACACCTCTGTGCAGATCATGGCTCAGGGTTTCCAGCAGCCCAAGGACATGACAAACTTTTGTAGTGATGCCAGGGACCAGCTGAGCATCTGGGGAATTCTAGTGGTGGAAGACAGCAGCAAATCCTGCTCTAGGTGGGATGTGTGAGATCTGGGCATGAGGTCCTGTCCTGACAGCACTGCTGGCCTGAATTAGCTACACAATCACTTCTTCCTGCACCTTTCTCAGTGCTGGATGCAATTAAACACCAAATATCTAAGGTTCTGAAGAGTGTGTCTCACACCTCTAGGCTTCAATAGGGTTAATTTGCTAAATCACAGCTTAATTATCAGGTTGAAATCAAATTTAAAGGTTTTATAATTGGAAAATCAGACAGTTACCGAGCTACTGCATAAAAACAGAGGCAGAAAGGAATCATAAAATGGGTTATATAAAGGGCAGGAGAGAAAACAAGCACCCATGTGTCAGAGGGAGCACCTGGGAGTGCCTTGCCTTCATAAACTGAGCAGGACTGGAAACACAGAATTGCCATCTGGGTTAGAGGAAAAGCTTTTTCCCCCTGAGGGTATTCAAACAGTGGGACAGAGGCCAGGAGAAGTATTGGGATCTCCATCCTTGGACAGGTCCCAATCTCAACTGGACAGGGAATGAAGCAGCCTGACCCAGCCTGGACACTCTGGGAGCACAGGACTGGACTAGAACCCTTGGGGTCTCTGTTCACAATGTGTTATTCTGTGCTTCCGCCTAAAACTGTGAAAATAACTTATTTTCCTCCCAGTTCCCCTTTCTTCTCTCACTTTTCTCCCCTCTGAGTCCCATCTCACCCTCCTTCTCTTCCATTGGAGCCTCAGTGCTGTCCCTTTTCCCACTGACTTTTTTTCCCCTGCCTGTTGCAGGAGAGAGCTCATGAATAAAGAGGTTTTTAAAGGAAAACCAGAGTTATTTGGCTCACAGGGATTGCTACCCTTGCATAAATCAGGGTTGGTTGCTCAGGCTTTGGACAGTGTGAGACAGTAGACAACCCCATTTTAAATCAATGAAAACAAAAATGCATGTTGTAACTTTCCTTTTTTGGGTTAAAATGACACGTATTTGTCCTCAAATATCTCACAGTGTCAAACTATCTGAACATGAACTGAGAGCAATCCCTACCCACATTCTAGGGGGAAATATACACAGTAAGTGAAAGGCTATCTGATTGCATACACAGTCTGAAAGACTTCATTTCACATGTTCAGCAGTGTGGGACAGGGCTGGCTTTTTTGGGGGGGTGGTTTGGGGAGTTTTTTTTCATAAATCCAGGATTAGCTGTAGGAGATGAAGCATTTATTGAAAGATGCAATTTAAAAGAGTGACAGAAAGCACGTTTCATAACTAATCCCACTGAAATTTATGTAAGAAACCTTTCAATTCACCTGTGCACTGGAGGAAACAAAAATGTATTATAAACTATCAGCTCATTTTGCTTTCCTTTCCCACCCCTTAGTTTTCCTGGTCTGCCATGCTGCACATGGGACTGAATTTACTTTTATCATCCTCCTTATCTCGGAAGCAGAAAAACTGGTAGCTCAAGAAGCAATGTTAAAGCAAAATGTCAGTCTGGATGTTAGCAGAGGTAAATGAGGACAGAGCTGAGACCTTTAGCTTTGGAATTTCCTAGTGGGCAAAGCTTTGCCTGAAGACAGGGACGAGATTCCCACTGCTGTCAGTGCAGCAAGGCTGGATCTCCGACCCGTAACCATGGTGCTTCATCAGAGGGGATTTTTCCCCACCTGGTTTTTTTGAATGTGGTGAATCACTAGGAACTGAATAAATTACAGGAAGAATCGCAAGACCCGGAGTTGGAATCAAGGCTGCCATGAAAGAGGCACTGATTGCAGCTGTCAGGTACCTCCACAAGGAGAAACCTTGGCTCAACTTTGAGCGACACTTCAAATGCGTCAAGCCCTTGTTGTCTGCCGCCTCCCAGCCTGTGCTGCTCAGCATATAAAGCATGTTCCCCGTTGTCACAGTGACCTTGGCTGCCGTCTGTGCCTTGCCCTCTCCAGCTGAGCTGGTGCTACACACTTTTTTGGAGGCATTTGAAAGTTGCCTGCACATCCAGCACCGCTTTGCTTCTGCGGCGCTTGCGACCGAGAGGGAAAAAACCCAGTGGAGATTATTTTTTTTTAATGAATCATTTCCACCATGTTTTAAACCTCGAGCTCTTCTGATGAACTTATCTGAATAGGAAAAAAAAATTACACTATGCTTTTAGAGTGAAGCACTGAGGGGCTGGTTGCATAAATCTCACTGTAGACAGCCGGGGTGGGAGGATGGTAGAGGAGCTGTGGGATGGACCCAGGGGAAATGCCTACAGGGTGATGACATGAGAATAAAACTATTTTTTTCAAGGCCTCCTCTTTGTCAGGTGACCCTTCTGAAAAGCCCACGCTGCCAAAACAGTGACTATATTATTTCTTTAACACTGAATTAATTTTGAATAATCTCGCAGTTTTCTACAAGAGCAGCTGGTGTCCTGAACCCTGGGTTTATCTGCCTCAAATAACACCGAGGCTTTTAGCCACAGACAGTAAGAATTTGCTGTTTTCCTGCTCAGCTCCTGCTCTTCTGAGCTGTTTGTCTCTTCTTTGGCTTTGCCACCACACCTGTCCCTCCCTGTCCTTTGGGATATTTCTCCTGCCTCTCTGCCCCATGGGATTCAGGCTCCTCATATTAATGCCTCCGGGTGGGAGAGCTCTGGAGGAAAGCACAGAAGTGTCATGGACACACAGATGTCTGAAATCAGGTACTGCTGCTGTCTGGAGCCTAATTACAGCCAGCATTTCTTGCTAATAAATAACTGTGCAAGAACAACAAAAAAAATCCTGACGTGAAACTTCTCCTTCTATATTTTTGTGCAGTGGCTGTGCACAGCTGGAGCATTGAGATCTCCCAGCCCTGCACTTCTGAAAGGAAAAGCTGAGACCTCCAAGGTCAAAAATGACAACAAATAGATGTTCAAAGTGTGTGGAAATGCTAAATTTGGTATGTCCGGGGGTATCAGATGTATAGGGGCCAGTGCCATATGTTTGCACAGGAAGGCAGCTTGGGGAGAGCAGAGGATGCCAAGTTATAGTTAGAGCTCCCTGGTGCTGTTCCTAGCCCAGCTCAGGCAAGTTTAAACCCTGTTAAAGGGGTTTAAAGGAAATAAAATAGTTTTTTTTAACCCCGTTAAAAGAAAATTATAGTTTAGTGAGGGACATTAAATGGTTTAATGTAGGATTATCAAGACTGAATAATTGCATTGTCCTGATCGAGACTCCTCTGGAATCAAGCTTCTGATGGAATTTATAATTTAAGGTCACTTCTCAAAACGAAGAGCTCAGTCCTGCCAACAGAGGAACCTGATATCCTGCCCTGGCACAAAGCCCTTCATGCTACCTGTGCTCCCACAGTGCTCCTGGGCTGCTCAGAAACCTTTAATATCCTCTCTTCCAAAATCACCTGGCCAGGTGGTGTTTGTCTCCTACAATTGCTCAGTCTTGTTCTCCTCCTTAAAGCTTTGCTCTTTCACTCCTCAGCGACACTCCCCCAAATCCTTTGCTCTCAACAAGGACAGATGCCCTGTTTTGTCTTCGTGGGAGGACACAGAGATTCATGATGCCTGAGGATGAGCCAATATTCCTTCTCTGCTGTTTGGTTCAGATGAGAACCTCCTCAGAGCACTCCTGGGAGAGGGCAGCTGGCAGGTCCTGCAGGGAATGAGGTGCTGGTTGAGGTGAGCAGCAGGGATAACTCCAGGTGGTGCTGCCTGCTGTCCTGCTGACATGGACCACCCTTTAGAAGTGTCCATGGGGGGTTCCCAGTGTCCTCCTGGCACAGGACCACCCTTTAGAAGTGTCCAGGAGGGCTCCCAGTGTCCAGCTTGCACAGGATCACCCTTTAGAAGTGTCCATGAGGGGCTTTCAGTGTCCAGCTGGCACAGGACCACCCTTTAGAAGTGTCCAGGAGGGTTTCCCAGTGCCCAGCTGGCACAGGACCACCCTTTAGAAGTGTCCAAGAGGGCTCCCAGTGTCCTGCTGGCATTGTCTCTGCTGGTGGCACATGGCTGGTCTGTTCCAGGTGAGATGTCCCCTCCTTCCACACCTCCCATGGGCTCAGGGTGACCTTGGGGGCTGCTCTGCCTTCAGCCAAGCCTTTCTCACGCCGTTCTCTCCCCGTTCTCAGTTCCCTGCTGGCCACAGGAATGTCACAAGGACTGGGAGTGTGGGACACTGGAACCAGCAACAGGGACAATCCTGGGCTCAGGCACAGCCCAGTTCTGGCTTGGTGGACTTGCTCGAGGAAGGAGAGGTTCATCAGAGCGTTGTGAGGCTTTGCCATCCCAAGCTGCAGTAACTAATGGATTTTCCTCCCTAATGAGCATGGATAATGAGCATTCTGCAGCTTCTATTGGATTTGTAAGTAAACGAGAGCACAGCTTCGCTCCTGTCACTTCATTAACATTGATCTGATTGCATTACAGAAGGTAATGGATGTGAGGCTGAGACTGATGCAATATTGAGGAATGGCCACTGGTCTTTACCCTGACTCTGGGCTCCTCGTTTGTGGTTTGCTTTCCCAGCTCTGTCAGCACTCTATGGGCTGAGCTCTGTGTCCTTTCACATTGAAACACCTGGGACAGGGCTGGGCTGAGGACCAGCAGAGCCTTGTGCCTATTGCTTGGAACGCCTATTGCTTGGAACACCTATTGTCAACACTTGTTATTTGTTCTTTGAGACAAAGACCTTTGGACAGGCTTCAATAATAAAATTAAGCACATTTCATCACCTGCCAGGAGCTCAGCAGGTGAGGAATTTTCTCAGGAAACATGAGAAACAGATCAATTTTGTACCGACAGACATTTTCAGGCCTGTGAGAAGGAAGGCTATGGATCTGCCTGTGGAAAGGTCCATGACTGACATGACATTTTCAAGGAGCAGGAGTCACCAAGTGAGCTGATGACAAACCGAGCTGGAGAGCAATGCCAGCTCTGTCATGCCTGTGGGGACACCACCTGCAGTGGCATGGGACTGGAGAGCTGTTCCAGCAGGTCTGGGGAGGGAGCAGGACCCTCAGGGGTTGGGGTTACAGACACCAAGCTTCCGTGAGTGTGGGGCTGAGATGTGCATCTCAGCAAGACAGAGGCAGCAAAATGCCATGAGGTTTCCAAATTTTAATAGCGCAGAGCCAGCAAGTCACTCTCCCAAGGCTCCCTCCTGCTGAATGAAGGATCACTGGCTTTCTTTCCAAGGAAATAGATGCATGAAACTGCACACATCTTTCCTGGAGAGTAAAGAAAAAGTACAGTATTCAGAGCAGGGCAGGAGCCATGCTCCAATACTGCTCTGTACATTGAACCAATGATTCCCATAGCTTAAAGCAAGAGCTTTTGCAAACACTGAATAAAAGCACAGCAATTTCCAGAGAAAGTGCAAGAAATGGCATTAATTATACCAACGTTATTGTCTACCAAAGCTGCTTTCAATCATTTTTATATTCAATAGCATGCATCATCATGAATTGGTGATAAATATAGATGAAAAAAGGTAGTGATAATGAAAGTTATACAGGTGTAAATTAGAGCATATTTTTAAACTACTATGAAGTCACAGCTTCTTGAGATAACACAAAATTATAGGATATGTGCATATCCTAAATTGAATCCTGGAGAATTCTGTACTGTTCTTATGCTGGTTGGTTATCTCTTGGGCAATGCTGTCTGGGAAAGCAACAAACCTCTGTTTCCATAGCTTCCTACTCCAAACCTCATTCTGAGCCCCAGGGAGGCAGCGTGGGGACAGGACAAGCCATTGTGTGCTGGACACATTCGAGCCATGGTCACTTACTATTTGGGGAGCAGCTATGGAGGCACTGTAACCTCAGGTCCCCAGCCTCAGCCCTCTCCTCCTCAGTCCTGGAAAAGAGAATATACAAGTAGCACCTTGAACAGAAACAAAGGCTGCTCCCAAATGTACAGAAATGGAAGGGTCAAAACCAATAAGTGTCCAACATACCTGGGCTCCTCCATCTATAGCCAGGCCCACCTTGGAGATCCAAATGGGCTCAGGAAGGACTTGGTTCCCTTGGCTTTGCCCCTTTTGGGGAAAGCTCATGTAAAGAGGCCATGGGGAATAGAAATGAGGGGCTCAGGGCTGCATCTCTCCAATCTCTCCCTCTTCAGGATGGATCTAAGCACTGGGGACTGACAGCACTGTACAGCACGTGTGTGTTGGAGTGGGGATGGTGCTCCTGCTGCACCACTTTAGTGCCAGTCCATGTGATTTTCCAGGAGGAGCAGCTCTGTGGATAAAGCTTCCTGTGTTGCAGAATAAAGTACAGAACAAATCCAAGGCAGGAGGTTGCACTCATCCCTGTGCCCTGATGAAAGGGGAATGGGCAGATTGGAAATATTGATGTCTGTGTGAAGAGGCACTGCCTCTGCCAATAGGAGGTACATTAGGTCAGTAACTGAAACCCTGCTCAGGTGCCTGGGTGACCGAGGAGGAAATCAGAGCAAAAGGTTGGCATGTCTTTGGAAGGCATTGATATGATCTGCACATCTGACACGAGCACAATGGAGCTGGAGGAAGCAAGCTGTGAGTATGATACATTACAGGAATGTGCAAAAGGGGAAAAAATAGCGTGTGAATGATGATTTGAAAAGTTCTGGTTCTCACAGTGTTGGGAATAGTCCTGATTTATTAGAACTGCAATAGCTTTGGTCCTGCTGTCTGTTTCAAACTGCTCCTAGCACTTAAAACTACATTTTCTGTCCCCGCAGAGACATTTTGCCTGCACTGCTATCGATAGCAGCTTGAACTCAGCTCACTCCAGAATTTCCCCAGTAGCATCTGCCTGCTTAGGTTGGTGCTGCAGATCAGAGTAAGGGCCCAGTCAGCAAGAAAAATGTTGTGAGATCAGCTGCAATGGCACAATGGCTGTTGATGGACAGCTGCAAATGCTGTGCTACGGATGGCTGAGCTGGGGGAGGCTGAATCTTCCACATTCACTTGCTAAATATGTTGTTTTAGCAGCCCATGGTGAGTGAGATTGGCTTCCCAGGGAGCACGAGGCTGGGACCAGGCTGGGGACAAGGCTGGGCTGATCTCCCCTCAGGATAACCCTGACCCCTCTCTGCTCCAGGGGGACTTGGCACCCCTGACCAGGCCTGGATGGATGTCCAAAAGCTGCTCTTGTCCTCACCAGGAGAGGGCTGCGGGTAATTCCAGTGTACCCACATCACTCCCTTTCCCTTCCTTGCCCCAGGCACTGCTGAGCTCTTCACAAGGAGCTCCCCTGGGTTTGATCTCCACCTCTCAGGTCTCTGTCCCTCAGCTCAGTGCCTTCACCCCCAGCCTGGCCTTCCCCTCATCCTCCCTGCAGCCACAGCTGTCCTTGTCCCTGGAGCTGTGTCCCTTGCCCAGGGGCTCCTCTGCCCCACCAGCACTTCTTGCTCTGCCCCCAGCACAGCAGAGGAGCAGAGAGGAAAGTTAAGTTTTCATTCTTTACCTGACAGCAAAATCCACCAGAATCATGGGAGAAGGGAAAGATTTGTTGGGGAGAGTGGCTGAAAGGGTTTTTTTAATTTATTAAAAAAAGAAGGCAAGAAACTGAGGACAAACTTGGAAAGACATTCAGTGTGAGAAGCCTGGCCTTGCCTGGGTGGGTGTGATGACAGTGCTGGTGGAGCCAGTTGGCCCCAATGAGCAGAATTCTGGTGAATGTGTCTTAATTATTACACAGCCACAGGGACAAAGCTGCTAAAACAGCAGGGGAAAGCTAAAGCTGCTAAAGCAGCAGCTACTAAACAGCTGGGCAGGGGAGAAGAGAAGGTCTGGCACCATTCCTTCAGCTGGTTGTCACAGAGATTATCAGATCCCTGTCCCTGTGGCTCATCTGGAGGATCCTCAGAGCAGGAAGGAAGGAAAGAAGGAAGGAAGGAAGCAGAAGGCTGGTGAGGTTCCTCCTCTGCTGGCTGGGGGAACCAGAGACAAGGGACTGTGCTCATGACCTCCTGGGGCAAGAGTTTCACGGCAAACAGGGCAGAAAGGGGAACTGGGAGGGATGGGAGAGACACACTTGTTATGAACTGACACCCAATTAACTGAAAAACTGAAAAGGATGAGCAAAAGTTATAGACAAGCATTCAGTTCAAAGGAAAATGAGAAAAAAGGAAGGAAAAACACTTAAAGGACAAAGACTGAAAGCTGACCTTGCAGATAATTCTGACAATTTTATAGAACACTTAAAGCATGAATAATACCTCCAAGTCTGTGTAATTGACCTGTTTTTCTTAGAGTTAGCCTGAGGGCTCTTGTACCTGTTATATCTGCAAGAGCTCTAATATCTTTTGAATTTTTGGTGTGAACTACAGTCTGTTTTGTCTGGACTTTTTGAAGTATCCCAGGCCTGGAAAGGAAATAACTGTTGTATATAACACCATGAATCTTTGATTTTTTCAGCATCTGCTTCAATGTCTTCCCAGTGATAGGAGCAGTGAGCTGACAGAGCCTTGGGGTGCAGGAGGCACAGGATCTGGATGTGCTCCTGGGAGCTCTCAAGGGACCATTTCAGCTCTCACATCTACATTTCAAGCAAATCTGCCGTTACATGTACTTACATGCAATTAAAATGAAAGTGCAATACAGTGATATATTTGAGAAAACACATGCAAGATTAGCAGCATTTTACTGTCAGTCCTTTTCATAAAGCAAATTTCTTCCCTGGGAGCAGGGGCCTGTAGAAGAATATTCAGAAAAAAAAACTTTTATCATGCAAAATGGGGCTGATGCTTTCCTTCCCTGAGTCCCAGCTGATAAATGGAGCTGTTGGGGATAATGAAAAAGCTTTAACTTTCAAAATAGACAGGAAAGTGCCTGTTGCACAGGCTGTGTCCAGCTCAGAGGTTGGGTGTGTGTGTCCAGAGGGTGCTGGGTGTGCACTGAGGCAAAGGAACAGGCAAAAAGGGGAAAGAAATGTGCAAAGGAACTGGAAGGAAGGAAGGCTGGAGGGTTTTATTCATGAGGTATGAAAAGGAACATGGAGGTGGAGGAGTAGGAGGGAATGTGAAGTGTCCCTGGGTATGTGCACAGGAAGGAAAGAGGATTTATTTTATTTTCTATTTGTGCAAAGGCAGATGGGAGCTCGGGGAAGTTGTGTGGGACTGAGGGCACCCACAGCGTGCAGCAACAGGGTGCTGCTAATGGCCACTGCCTGCAGCCCTGCAGCCAGAGCATTCCCAGGGCACAGCAGGGAAGCTGAGCACGAACATGAGAACTTTAAAAATAAAAAAAAATTTGGTATATTGCTGCTGCACAGCTTTAAATCTCCAGAATGATCCCATGGTAACACTGTCTCTGGGCTTCCTATTATGTATTCAGATACAACAATTAAAATAATGCGATATAAAAAAAGAAAGACATAATCATGAAGTTTGGGAACACCACATGCTTGAGCTGCATGTGCCAAGTGTGTGTGGAAGGGCTGGGAGGAGGTGACCGGGGAGAGAATGGTTGGGGGTGGAATTGTGTCATATGGGGAGGGCAAGAGGAGCCCAAATCAAACCCACAACACCCCTGGCAGAGAACGAGGTCACTGTCCTCTGGGCCATTAATGGATTTTGCTATTTACTGTTCCAGAAAGGGCACTAGTGGTACTTTAACAAGGTTCCTTAGCATTTTCCCCAATCTAACTCAACATACTGCTTCTTATAATTCTGCTGGGCTCTTATCTGCAATTCTCACTTCAATAACTCGTCTGGTTTCCCTCCCTGAGTGCTGCTTTACCCTGAGGCACACAGTGACCCCTTCCTCTTCACTGTATCTGGGCTTTCTTTTCTCCCACAGAGAATTTTTTAGAATTCACTGTCGTGTCCAAATGCAAAAGTAGGAAAATCATGGTTGGTTGAATATTTCTCTCTTCCTTCCAGACTGCCTGAAAGGTTGAGTGAATACTTGGACATTAGCAGAGGGATAACTGTAACAACAGAAAAACAAACAACAGGATAACCAAGGTAAACAATAATCATGGAAGCTCTTTAGTTCTCTCTCAGGAGAGCTCCTCACTCTGCTGCTGAAATGCTGATCATTCCAAACCTTCTGTGCCCTCAGAGCTTCCCAGCCAGGGAAACTGCCACACTGCTCTGGCAAACAGCAATGCATCCTGCTTATGTTTTCTGCCCCCAAAATATCCCCTGGCAATAGACTTTTGGAAAGGATTTTCTGTCCTTCTCAACTCTTCATCCTGTGCAGGTACATCACCCTGTGGAGCTCATCCCTGCCGTGTGAGCCCAGCATTTGTGTGTTCTTCCCAATCTGCAGCTTTAAACAAACCTTAAACTTTCTCACCAAAGAATGAGGGCAGCAGCTTCTTGGAGCAGCCACAGAGGACAGCGACTGGGCAGGGTGACAGAGCATCTCTGTCTGGGGACCCAGCAGGACTCAAGGCCGGCTGGGACCCTGGTGGCAGTGTGGGTGGCACTGTGTGGGTGGCACTGTGTGGGTGGCACTGTGTGTGTGTTCCTGCAGAGCAGTGCAGTGTGGATTTGCTCCAGAGCATGGCTTGTACAAAGGAACCAGAGATGCACTGCAGGCACGAGGCCATGGGAGGTGGCAGCTCCTAAGTGGCCTGGTGGTGGCTGGAAAATGCCTCAGCAGCTGTTGGGATTACTGGGAGGTGCCTGTTGCACGTGTGGGAAAGTTGTAAGTATGGATGTGAAATGGATGTCACATTTGTCACAGTCCCACAGTTTTACCTTTCCAGAGAGGGAAAATCAGCTTACATTGGCAGCACAGCTTTTTGTGACTTGGGTGCATATTGGAAGGACTTTTAGGAAGTCTAGGAAAAAGGGTGGGACATCACAAAACTTAAGAAAACCCAAATCAAGGAGGACCTTTTGTGTTTGTCTTTCACACACACCTTCTCCAGGTGTCTCAGTGACTTCACCCACATGTGCTGAGGTGGGTGAGAGCCTGGATTTCCTGAAAGCAGCAGAGTCCACAGAAACCTCCCCTGCTGGAGCAACTGACTGCACTGACCTTTCTCTGAAGTACTTGATGGCTTCCTGGTCTAGGAAGTTCTGCTCTTCTCGAAAGCCCTGCTCAAAGATTTTGCGCTTGTGTCTGAACTCAATGACAGTCTTAGTGTAAGAGTTGAGGGTGGTGACAGAAGCCGCCATGCAGCAGGTGAAGGAGCCCCACGCCAGACTGTGGAGACAGAAACCAGCAGACACAGCTGGGTTATTTGGATTATCATTCCATTTTTCTGACACACACACACACACACACACACACACACACACACACACACAGGGTGGGACCAGGCAGGGAAGCTGGAGGTGACAAACCCATTCTCATCTTACCTCACAAGGCCTGGGCTCGTGCTGAGGTGGGCAGGAGGCTGGGCTGGGGCTGGGCACAGGACAACCACGTGCTAAGGTGAACAATCTCACATCACAGCCAAAAACCTCCTGACTCCCCTCTGAAATGCCTCAGAGCCTTGCAGACAAGTGCTGAAATCCATGCTCTCCTGGAAGGAACAATGCCCCAGGGTCTTTGGGAGCAGTTCCCAGCACCCATGGGACTCTGGCTGCACAGTGCCAATGCAAGGATGAGTTCTAATCTGGTTTTCACACCGTCAGCAGACTACTGTATTCCCTTCTTTCCTGCTTCATGGCCACTTCCAGCATTCCTGGCTTGTGCCTGGTCTCTGAAAGCCTGACCAGAACGGAAGGCAAATCTCCATTTTGTGCAGAGACCCAGCCTGAGGGTCTCCTGACTGACCCCCAGTGTGAAGGCAATCTTGGCTAGCCAGGGCAGGACACCTGTGAGTACCAGCCAGGAGCACAGGTAGGCAGAGGGAGAAGGAAAGTGGAAATAAAAAAAGACTGGCCAAATTGCAAGCTGGAGCAGCAGCAAGTGCTGTCCTGGGTGTCCTGGCAGGGAGGGCCAGCTGGGAGATGCTCTGCTCCCTGCCTGGGGACAGAACCCCCTGGTTCTTCTGCCCTCCCTGCACCTCCCTGACCTCAAGTTCACATGGGGCTGGCGAGGGACTCATGGCCCTCAAGGAGTTGAGATGCTTTTTGAGCATGAAATGAGGCTGCAAAAAAAGGCCCTGAATTCCTCCTTTTGTCTGCAGAGCTTCTCTGCATTCCAGCTCCCCTTGGCTTCACGCTCAGCCCATCAGCTCTGGCCACACACAGGTCACAGTGGCTCCCTAACTAAGTTGGATTAACTTCATCATCTGTGATGGTGACACACTTTACCTGCTCCTTTTTGCACTTTTCCTGTAACAAATTGGTGTGAATTATGCAGAGCAGAAAGAATTCAGCCCCAGTAGCATTATCTTATAAATAAGCATTGTCAACACAGCCCTCAGCATGAGCTGTTTTCCCATTCTGCAAAGGACCTGCAGACAAGGAAGCAGTTTCTCATTTCAAATTAGGCAAAACTTGAAAAAGAGCACATATTCATGGACTGAAAAATCTGGGGAAAAAATGGCTCAAGTAAACAGAAATGGCTCATTTCAATGATTTCAAAATTCAGCTTATAACAAGTCCTGCAGGGATTCCCGAGGCAATGAGACGTGTGGAGGCAGCTCTTTCCTTGTCATGTTTGAACCAAACAGGTTCAAAATTGCCAGCTGCAATCAAATGAGAAGGAAATGTAGTGACCCCTGGGGTGGCAAAGTTCCCTGAGGTTTCCCAAGGCTGGCAGGGGAAGTGGGAACTCGTGCTAGGTGTGAGTGTCCAGGCACAGCATCTTCCTGGCCTGGCATGAGTGTTCCTCCCACGTGGAGAGTGTGGAAGAGCTCCAGCAGCTGCAAACATTTCCAGCTGGGCTCCTAAACAGTAGCCAGGAAGAAGCCAGCCAAAACCATGCCTCACTGTGCCTGGGGAATGGCATTTGGAGGAAAAATTCTGTTGGAAGTTTCTGAGGGTTTCTAGTTAGATAATCAGAAATGCTGAAAGGTTCAGAGAAGGAAATACACAATGAACACCCTCAGTGTGTGGAAATTGGTAAATTGTAGTAATTAGGTAATTAGGATAGATAGGGTTCACTTTTGATGGACCTTGGTTAAATGCTATTTATTTTGAGCTGTAAACAGTGGTTGTCCTGCCTCTGAGATTACACCTGCCTAGGGAAAGACCTTTTTAGCAGCAATACTGTTAATTCTCCATGCCAGCTGTGCCCCAGATGTGGAACTGTATCCATAGTGCCTCCTGTAACTGAGCTCAGGGCTGGGCTCTCAGGTTCCACCATGGCTCCAGCAGCTCAGGCTTTTTATATTTCTTATCTCTAGAGTCTGAACTTGAACATCTACTGATCCTCAGAGCTGCCTGGAGAATCCCCTGACCCACTCCTGACTCATGCCAGAGCACAGAACAACCTCCAGGCTTTGCCAGTGGCTTGGGAATGGGGTAGGACAACAGAGACATCTGAGCAGCCCTTCCTCATTTTGAGCAGAAGTATTTTTATAATTTATTTTCAACAGAGAGGAAATAGTTGTGGAAAAGTGAGTTTTCCCCTGGCACTTGGGAAGAGGATGGCAGCTCTGGAGGCTACCAAATCAAGAAGGAGCTTGGTGACTGCAGTGGCTGGAGAGGAGCTCAGCTCTGACCCCACAGTGGCTGTGAGGAGTGGAGCTGAGGTCTCACCCTGGGAATCCCCCTGCAGAGGGGAGGTTGCTCCCATATTTCCCTGCCTGTGGGTATCTCCAGAGTCCTCCACAGTGAGACCTAATCCAGGGGCAGTCCTGGTCCTTAAACCAAAGCTCACTGTGCCCTCGCTGGGTCTGGGGAGGGCTGAGGGAGAGGCTGCTCTGGGATGGGGCTGGGCTCCAGGGGTCATCTCCCATGGGACACCAGCTCCAGCTCTATGGGACACCAGCTCCAGCTCTATGGGACACAGCTCCATCTCCCATGGGACACCAGCTCCATCTCCCATGGGACACCAGCTCCAGCTCTATGGGACACAGCCCCATCTCCCATGGGACACCAGCTCCAGCTCTATGGGGCACAGCCCCATCTCTATGGGACACCAGCTCCATCTCCCATGGGACACAGCTCCATCTCTACGGGACAAAGCTCCCAGCCCCATCTCCCATGGGACATAACTTCCAGCTCCATCTCCCATGAGGTACCAGCTCTTAACTCCATTTCCCATGTCCATCTGCCACTGGACACCAGCCCCATCTTCATCTCTCATGGAACACTGGCTCCCACTCCATCTCCCATGGGATACCAGCCCCATCTCCCATGGAACACTGTGTGCCAGCCCTATCTCCCACGGGATGCAGCTCCCAGCACCTTGCTCAGAGTGTGGGTGAGCCCAGAGAGAGCTCAGGGTGTCCCCAGGGACCCTGCTGCCCACTCTGAGCCGTGGGGGCTCTTGGCTTGCACAAGATGAAGGAGAATAATCTAATGAGTGCTTATCATGCAAGGCATTTAACAACATTCCAAAGCTGGAGTATTGCAGTAAATTACAAAATAGATTACTGAAGACAAATACTCCTTATTATTTAAATATATTGAAAATTATACAATTATTGTGACAGAGTTGTTATAAATATTAATATAAATATTATAAATATGTGAATGCAATTTATTTATAAGTCCATCATCACATGCAATAAATATTCATTATTGAGACACAAAATAAGCTGTATTTTAAATATAATGAGATTTGTATTTTGTAACGTGTTGCTAAAGTGGTAGTAACTCCTCCCAGGAAACACAGTATAAAGAGAGGAGAAGGAAAGACTAATAATTCCCTGCGGTGCTGTGCATAAGAAGTATTTGTATTTATTTATTGGTGTTAGCAAGGGTTGTTGTCTTTGCTTTGAGATGGAAAGAAAATAATGTGCTATATTTAGAAATGACAAGAAGGAAGTATTTTCCCTATCCATCCAAAGAGGCTGATGCCTCTGGAGGAATGGGGATGTTGTTTGCAGGTATTTTTATTCTCCACAGCCTCCTGCTCTTGTTAAGCTTCTTACAAACTTGCAAGCAATATAACACAGTTGCTGTGTCTTGGCCAAATTAGTTTTATGTGATTTTAGAAGATGAATGGGAAAGGTAAAAAAAAAGCCATGTCCATTTTCCCAAGCCTTCTCCCCATCATCTGCAGGGAAATCTCATCATGCCAGGAGCACTGCACCTTCCTCTGCACTTGTGTTAAAATCTGCACCCTAAGGTTCAACTGAGACATTAATTAAAAAACGGGGGGGGGGGGGAAGCTGAAAGTCTCAGAAATGCCATGGCAATTATGTTCCTAAATTGAACTTTAATGAGAGTGCTCAATCTGTGTTGGTAATTGTGGGTGCTGTTTATTTACAATTGCTCTGTACCTGCTGATAGCACAGCTGCTGCTGCACAGCCACCACAAACTGCCCCCCACACCTCCAAAACTGCACAAAACCCCTGGGGAAGCTGTGCTCCTGCAAGTTTGGCAGCTGGAGGTGATCTGTGCAACCTCCCAACAGGCTGGGAGGAACAACTCAGACAGGACAGGAGATGAGCTGCTGGTGACACTTACCAGAAGGACCATCCATAGTCCCAGGAATGTGGTCGCCAGTCCTCTGGCCCAAGGCTGACTGTCACTTGGAAAACTTGAGTGTACATCATGTGTGCCACCATCCCCAAGAGACCTGGGAAGCAGGGATTAGAACAGGAATTTTTGTGCCAATATTTTTTGTCATTCCTGAGAGAGCTACTGCTGGAAGTGCTTTGAGAGCTCCAAAAAACTCTTTGTTGTACTTTTATGCCTCCCGTTCTACTGTGGAGGAGGGAGCTGCATGGGCAGAGGAAAGATGTGACTGAGAGCTCATTATTTTACATCATCCTGAATTCTCAATTGAAAGAGGAGTTGAAGGAAGAAAATCGTTGAAGAAAATGTTGAACAGTGAGCATCCCCACCAACCCTGCTCTGCAAACCAGGGCTGTGCCACCCCCAGTCACCTCCCAGCCCCTCACAGAAAGCTTCAGGGGAGAGAGAGAGGAGAGGAGAGAGGCTCCTGCAGGCACTGCAGACGCAATGTGTTCACACCAAACAACCATATTTGGTCCCAGCAGTTGTAGGATTTATGAATTTGAACACCCATAAACACTTGGAAGTTGCACAAGGGAGTGAAGTGAGCTTGGTTCTCCTGATGATGTGTGGTGAGGACACCACTGGGATGCTGTTAATGGTGCAGTGCTGGTGCTGCTTTTGTGACACTGTTATGGTTTACTGAGAGAACTGCACTGGGTGAGGATTAGACAGTGTCAGAGCCTCTAGTCTCTGTGATGTGAAAGAACAAGGCTGCAGGAAATCACTGGGTGAGTGGCCAGTGTGCTCCTCAGCTTAAACAGAAAAAACACCTGAACTTTGGATTTAAACATCTGAGGAAAATCAAACCCCACTTTTCAAGCAGTGGTGGTCAGGAGCAGCTCTGATGCTTGGGGAATTTTCTAGCTACAATAATTTGGGATGTTCCTTAGCACTTGAGCAGTGCAGGGCAATAATCCCCAGTGAGCTCTGGAAGGGAGAGAGGGTTGGGTCACCATATCCCAAATAGTTCTTGGACCTACAGGTGTCCAAAAGCCTCTTGTGCTGCAGCTCAAGGCACTTAGAAATACAATATTCTGCCACAGTGGGCACAGGGAGATCCCATCTATGACACTTTGCACTTTTGTCTCTGACCACCTGCTTTTTGCCATGGTTGCCCCTGCTGTACATGGAAGATCTTGATTTCCCTCCCCCAACCAATACCCAATTTTTGGCTCTCCTTTCCTGGTCACTTTGAGAACATGAAGCTCTCCATTATTCTCCCCTGACATGTGAATGATTCAGGGCAGGTCTGGGGGAGGGAAGCTGGGGAATGTCATGTTTGTGTTGTGGGCCTGTCAGGCAGGACCTTCAGCAAGACAAATGTCAGATTTGATACAAACAGCTGCAGAGGCTGAGAGGAGACACTGATGGAGGGAGCTGGGGGGATTTGCTCAGCTGCCTCGTGTTGGAGTGACACTGCACGGCTAGGAGGTGGAGAGAGCAATTCACTCCAGCAGAAATGAGATTTGGGCAGGGTGGGTGGCCTAATAGCAGCACAGCAAAGTGCTGCACACCTTGCTTGTTTCTGGCTGTATTTAATTTCCAGAACACACTGGGAGCTTGCTGAATCTTTAAATCAGTGGATTTTTCTTCAGCTGACAGTTGTGCCTTGATCTTAAGTTCGGGGTTTGCTGTTTCTGTGTGTTCTGTCAGTGACTTCTCAACCCTAATAACACATTCCAGCCTGCCCTGAGACCTGGTCACCAGCTTACCCTGGTCACTGTGAGCCAGCCTGTCCTGGTCACCCTGAGCCAGCCTATCCTGGTCACTCTGAGCCAGCCTGTCCTGGTCACCCTGAGCCAGCAGGAGGTTGGACACAGCCAGATGAGCCCCAGCAGGGCTGAGCTGCTCTGCCCTGTCACACAGACCCTGAGCAGGGATTCAGCCTGTGGGAGACTGAGGTGACACTGCCCTGGTCCAGGTGAGGAGGAGGTCACCACAAACACTGCAGATGTGGTGTTCTTTGCTTTCTGTGCCTGATGGCAGCGAGGGGAGGGGCTGGCTCTGCCCTGGCAGGGCTCTCGGTGGGGTTATGCCACAAAAAAACTATGGCAGAACAACACAAATCTTTTGTTGTTTTTGTTGTGCTGCTCCATTCACTTTTGGCTTGGTCTGTTTTAGCTGTGCCTCGCCAGGTTCACCATGGGGACACCCTCTGCTCCTTTTGCTGTACATTTAATGAGCTCAAATGAGCTGTCTGCAACACGAATCACCAAATGCTGTGTGCACAGCACCCTCTTTTCCCCCTGCTGCTGCTTTGGGCTGGGCAGGGAGGGCACAGTGCCTGTTTGGTGGTGGCAGGAATGGCAGAGATTAAGGAACTTTGGAGAGCTGGAGGTTAAGAAAAGTTGGAAAAGACAATATATTTTAAAGCATTTTCTGATATTTTTTTCTAGAAATGCTATTTGTGGAATATATCACGTTAATTAAAATGCTTTATTATAAATATTACATGCGAGACATATGTAAATTTTCTAATTTGTGTAAAGAGAGATACTAAAAGTGTGATGTGGTGGGGTATTTTTTAATGGCTCATAGGAGGTTAAGGAACAGCAATAAGTGACCACACTGCTGGGATATTTTTTCCTAACCTTTAGATGTTGAGCTATGAGAATGTGGATATCTCATTGCACTTTTACGAGGGAACTCAAGCATGAATTTAATGAGAAGTGTTATGCTCCAATGGAAAGTCCTCTTCATTACCTAATTTCTATTAAGCTATGTCATTATAAATATGCTAAGCTTAAATAAATATAGTTTTCTTCTTTCCTCTGATATTCCTGTCATTGAAAAGAACAGTGTGCTGGGGTTTGGGGTTTTATCCTTGTTTCAATTCCTCCATCATTTTTCCCTGTAAAATTTTGATGTTTATATTTGGACTATCTTGGCAATGTACTTAGGAAGAGGGAAGGCCAAAATAAAAATAGAAAGTTGTGTAGGAAAGAAAACTTCATCATTCTTACAAAACTTTAAAACTGCAGTTAATGGTGAAGGGAGAGAGGAACAGCATGGAAATAATTGAATGCTGAATAATTCCACATAGTTTGATATTGAAGTTCCAAATTATACCCAAAGCAGAAGAATATGCTTTGGCAGTTCTTATCAGATTTTTTGTCACTCAGCTCTACTTCTGACCTTTTCTTTTGTTATTATTTCACAATTTGCAGCTGTCCCTGAAGATACAAACTCCTTCCCAGGATCTACACTGCCTGTTGTAATGTCTTCCAGCCTGAAATGCAGCAGAATAAAATGCACTTTTATTGCAGTTCTTCCAGCCAGAGAGGTCCAGGCAGGACTGCTCACACAATCACCCTGGCTGTTTGTATAAATCCTGGTTTTTAGCCAGAAAATCTTCACAGGAGTGAAGGGGCACTTAAGTACATGGTTGGATGTCTTTTAGAGACCTGAATTCCTCAAGTTTATATGGTGAGGGGCCCCAAGTACAGACTGAGCATGAAAATAGCCCCAAACTGCTGTTTGGGAGATGTAAATGTCCCACATCACTCTTGGGATTGCTCCTCAGTGTCATTATCAGCAACCTTTTCATTCTCAAGTTTGTTAATCAACAACACCAGCTCCTTGCTTCGGTTTTCCAGCCTTCCCCTACTTTCAGGCTTCACACAGAAGAAAAAATTTCAGCGTTCCATGTTTTTAATTTTCCTCTGGAAAATGAGTGTGATGATGCTGCAAATGGAGCTGAGGCTGGAGCTGTGGTAATGGCTGTGCGGGCTGGGGAAGGATAATTACTGCATTGCTGCTGTGAAATCAGGAATGAGGATATTCACTTCTCCCTGGCAAGAGGCAGATTTATCATGCAGTCTTTGTGCCAAAGGAACAAAAAAATTACAGTGAAAAATTGCGATAGCTAAATGGGGATAAGAGAGTCTCGGAGCCGCCGGGTTTTATTCTCTCCAAGTTGTAGAATTTTGCCTGGTGGGGGTGAAAGGGGAAGGGGAGGTTCATACCTGAAAGCACAGTGAAGACAGCAGCAAAGGCATTTAACTTGAGCCCATCTATGACACTGCTTGAATGGAAGAGCTCGAGGCACATGAGGCTGAAGCCGACGACCAACAGCATGATGTACAACACCTCGGACACCACTGAGAGCCACAGCACACCTGAGGGCAAAGAGCAGCAACCAGGCATCACTGGGGGAATCATTTCCACAGGTTAAAGTTGGGGAAAGTTAATTGGGAAATCAGGATTATCTAGGAGGAATGGTGTATTAGGAATTTTTAAAAAAAGTTGGTTGGTTTTTAAGGTCGCCAGTTGTAATTTGGTTTTTAAAGATGTTTGTCACACCCACTGTGTATTAGGAAAAATGTCTTCATTGGAAGAGTTATTAAGCACAGTCTGCCCAGGGAAGTGGTGGAGTCACCATCCCTGGAAGTGTTCAGAAAACAAGGTGGCACTTCCCAGTGTGGCTTGGTGGGCATGGGGGCATTTGGTCAAAGGTTGGGCTTGATGACCTTGGTGGTCTTTTCCAACCTTAATGATTCTGTGAGTTTAAACTCAGCACACCACGACCCAAACTGAAAAACAGAAGTGGAGAATGAAGATGTGAAGGGTGGCAGGGGGGCTGAAGGCACTGCAGAAAGAACAAACTGTTGGTTGCTCCTGTCCAGCTTGGCTCAAGGACCTCTGTGGGTACAGGAGGAACCTCTTGGCTCCTCTGAGCCACAGCACAGCTCCCAGAACTCATTCTCCCTCCCTGTGCCACACGTGAGCTGAGCACAACCACCCCACACAGAGGTGATGGCACAGCATCCCTGACTGTCTGTGCACTGCTGGGAGCTGGACAGGCTGGGATGCCTCTTTTCCACAA
The DNA here is from genome assembly GCF_008360975.1 of Lichenostomus cassidix. Lineage (NCBI taxonomy): Eukaryota > Metazoa > Chordata > Aves > Passeriformes > Meliphagidae > Lichenostomus > Lichenostomus cassidix. Next base: position 12,991,016 of record NC_139495.1, on the reverse strand, counting down.
AGAAAATGCTTTCAGTGTGGGTTTAAGTGCTTGTCCCAGCCTAGTGTTGGGGGCTGTTGTGAGGAACTGGTGTCCTGCAGGATGGCTGCTCTCACCTGGGCTGTTTGGATCCAACTCACAGAGCTGTGCCACTGGGAATGACACAGGAACTGCCAAGTTACAGCAGGGTGGGACAGATATTTGTGACGTGCTCAGCTGAGGAGCTGCAGATGCAAAACTGGGCCTGGCTTGTGCTGCCTCAGCTCCTGTGTACAACCCTGAGGGTCAGGGCTCTGCTTGAGCTGTGCAGGACTCAGGGGCAGAGCACAGCTCTGGCAGTGCCCAGCAGGGACTGAGCCACCCACAGGAGATGTCACGTTGGGGAATTCCAGCACAAAACCTCCAGCAGGATCTGCTGAGTCTTTAAAAGTCACCAAGCCATGGGGTAAATTGGAGAGGATGGGAACAGATGATAAGATTGAGTCCCTGCCCAATTTCCAATTGCTGTTTCAGCATGAGAATCTGCTCGAATTCTCCAGTACATTTGCTAACCTGATTGCTAGAGAATTCACCTGGAAACAATGAGCAGTGATGGAAAATTTCAGCCTAAGCAGTTGAAACATGGAAAGTTAAGCATCTGAAGACAATGGCTTATATTAGAAAATGTTAGCTGTAACCATAGAGACTGCTACAGGCTTCACTTATATTAATACCTTCTCTCCTCACTGTGAAGCACATGTGTGATAAAGCCTACAGTCCAGCTTATCAAACCAGATATGCAGTCTCACTTTAATCAAACATTTGAGGGTCTTCTTGGTGACCAGGCTGATCCCAGCTCATATTTTGTCTGGGAACTCATCTTTATAATTACATTTAATTAATATGTGCTATTTGTTGTTGCCACTGTAGCTGACCTTTTGAGTTCTTAAGCCATACTACAGAGATAGAAATAAATAAAGCTTTTAATTGCTCACAGAGGCTGTGTGTGCAATATTGCATCTATCAACAGCAAACAGCTGCTTATCTCACTCCTATTAGTCAATTTGGTATCAGGCAACTGGCACGCTCTTCCAAAAAGGAATGCAAGGGAGAGACAGCAAGGGTGTTGTTCTGAGATACTGCAGGATTTAGAAGGGATTTTGCCTCATTTTCTCCAACCAGCAGTTTCTATGACGAGAGAATGATGGAATGGTTTGAGTTTGGAAGAATTAGGTTGTGCAAACCTGACCCACAGACTGAGGCAGCAGAGAGCCCCAGCTAGTGAGTTCCAATTAATTTAGCCCAAACTTGAAGGATTAATGTACAGCACACCTGCCCAGGTGTTCATTGCCCTGTTTGAACTCTTGGGGACACCCACTGGTGGTGCCTGCAGTGCTGTGACAGTGTCTGCAGCTCACCACTGGGCTGTGGCTCCATCTCTGCTTCCCTGGGGGAGCAGCTGGCTCCAGGCTTGGGCTCAGAGAGCTGCAGGCCTTGGGGTGACATCAGGCTGGTGGGGCTCAGCTTTAGGGCCTCTTCTCTTGGATGTTTTTATCAGTGACCTGGACACACTTAAAACAGTTTGCTGGTGATCCCAAATCAGGAGGAGGCCCTGAGTCCCTTGAGAGTGGAGGATCCTTAGAGAGATCTTGGTGGATCTGAGTGCATCACTGACCACATGAAACCTACCAAGGACAAATGCTGGGCTCTGCTCCTGGGACAGGATAATCCCGGGTTTATCTACAGAGAGGGGAGCAAAGCTGGAGTGCACCCCTGCAGGAGGGGTTGGGGTTTGGCTGGTGCTTTGGGGGTTCAGGTGATACCAACACACCCACCCTTGCCCACCTGTGACCCAGACTGAAGCTGGTGCTGCAGACAGCAGGGCAGGGAGCAGGGTAGAGCAGGGAGTGGGAGGTGCACATGTCTCCACCAGGTCAGTGTGGCCATTGTGAGAGGAGCCCTGAGCACCTTCAGGGTGACAGGAGGGCTCTGGGAGCTGAGCCTGCAGGGCCTGGGGGCCCAGCTGGTGTCCTTTACCCTCCAAAGGAAGGAGAAGGGAACAGGAGGGAGGAACACCTGCCTGTGTGGCTGGTGTCACTGTCACAGGGAGTGATTTGGCTTCCCTCACCACAGGGCTGGGATAAGAGTGGTTTTGCCAGCAGGGTAACCTTGCAAGGAGATGATGAAAAGCTCAATGAGACGTGAGTTTTGCTCTCCTGTAAAACCTTTTTTCTGATGAGACACAAAGGCTGGGTGAGTTTGCTGTGGGAGGCATAGTCAATTACTACTTTTTTTGGGGTCCTGTTCATATCTACAAAGGAATTCTCTTGTCTTATTTCATGGTGTAACTGAATACCTGCTCTGTGTCTTTTTTTAGTGCATCTAATGTGGGGAAAGGCGAGTCCCACATGCAGTGTTTGCATAGTTCTGAGTATGTCCTGTCCTGCCTGCTCTGATTTTGAATTTCATCTGAAATAATAACACCCAGAAAATGCAACCTGTATCTGAATTTTGCATTTTCCCGTGGCTGCCTGAAGCAGAACAGTTGCTTCAGGTTATTAATTCAGGAGACAGAGTCTTTCTGTTCTGGGCTGATGGTGATCTCCCACTGCTCCTCTCTCAACATGAGATTCATGAGGCAGTCACTTGGCATCACTTCCACTCACAATCTCTCACAGCCTCCTTCCTGCAAAGTAGAGAGCTCCTTCTCTTGAGGGGACCTCAGTCATTCCAGGTGACAGGGAAGAAGCTCTCCAGGGAATCTTTCTCTTTTCCAATCTTCTCTGCTGTCACCTTTTCTGTCTGTCTGACTCCCCTCCAGCCTGTGTCCTCTGCCCCAGGGATCTGTCTAGCCTAACACAGCTTTTATGAAAAATCTTTCCTTCAGAAGAGTCAATACTTGGTTCACTCAGAGAGTCCTACCTGGATGGTCTGTAAGTGAGGATTTTTATTCTCAGAAATCAGCAGATGCCTCTCATCTTTTGGTCTTTGTCCTGTTTATACATTTCCCTTGCCTGTGCAGGGCAGGGGCTGGGAAGGAGCTCAGCTGGGATGTGCCACTGTGCCAAGGACATTGCAATGTGAGACCTCCAGGGAAGGAGAGTCTTTGACTTGAAAGCAGAACTGAGCCCAAACTGATTTGATTTGCACTCCCTCACACACGTTCTCACGAGGTGGGTATGTGCAAGGAGCCCACCCAGCATGCAAGCACCAGGACATGATGTATTCAGCCCATCTGCCCAGGATTCCCTGCAATAATGCAGAGGATGGCAGCTGTCAAGTCCTCCTCACGGCTGCTGGGCTTTTTTTAGGAGAGAGAAAACGTGCTGGGTTTGCTTGTTCCCTTCTGTCCTGGCTGGGAGCTGCCAGGGCTCTGTCTGTCTCACTGTCCTGTCCTGTCTCTGTGGCACATCAGGAGTTCCCTGTTGTCCTTTTCTTCCACCCTGGTGTCTGCCCAGCTGCAGGGAGGTGGGCACTGGGCTCGGGATGGCCTCTGACATTGGTACCATCAGCACCTCCTGTCTGAACACACCTTTTCCTGTCGTTTTTGTCTCTGGTGCTCTTCCAGCAGCCAGGCTGGCACTCCTCAGCAGTGCTGCTGGCAGTGGCAGAGCTCCTCCTGTGTGCTGTGGGACACTCTGGATCTTTGCTCAACCCCACAGGTATCATATCATGCTGTATGGCACAGCAGGGATTGCTCTGGGAGGCTTTTCCTGGAGGCAAAGGGGTCACCAGTTCAGGACAACCTCCCTGGGAAGCCAAATCCCTCGAAGTACAGGACCTGGGCTCAGCTGCTTGCCCAGAATTTGAGATTAAAAAGCTGGGACTCCCCAAAAGATTTCACACAAATCAACTTATATCATAGGGCTCCTGTGTCAGAGGGAATCATAGCACCTTCATGGCATCTGATCTCAAGGCAGGAAGAAGATCAGAGCAGTAGATGGGACATGAAAGAACTCTGAGCTTTGTGATTTCCTCCTCAATGTGTGAGAGGCTGTCTTCTCTGTGGAGTTCATGGTGAGGAGCACCAGTGCCACCTCCCCAAGGACTTAGCCCCTGCAGCAGCATTTGACATGCCTAGGAAATGAAATTTCCAGCACTCGCCAGTGAAGTGAACATAGTCTTCTTATTCTGTGACTGAGAGGAGAGCTGCTACCCACAAGAGCACTGGGATTTTAGGGACTCAAGTGCTTCATGAACCCTCTGACAAGATCAGTCCCGTGCCTTCCTGTCAGACAGCAGAGAATATCCATATTGATAATGAAGGATATCCATAGATCTGAGAGCATCTCTGCAAAAGCTGGTGATCAACTTCAGTGCATCTGCCTGAGCCAACCTGTCAGCAAAAGCATGTTGCAGACAGTCCTGAGTGGCTGAAACAAATGGAATATTTTTCCTGACCCTGAGATAAAGAAGCTTTACCTCAGCCTGCAGTGAGTCTCACCAAGTTGTTCACAGAAGCAGAAATGATTTCAGGTCAGCCCTGACCACCGAGGGAAGCACTGTGATAGGCCATGCTGTCATTCCCAGCACAGAGCACTGAGCCAGGAGCTCCAGAGCTGAAACAGGGCTTCTGATAGAAGTCACAGGAATGCTGCTTGGAAGAGGTCGAGGCATTCAGTGAGTTCTTGATGAAGGAACCCAAAGAACAGTGTTGTTAATGACTTCCAGGAGGTTTGAGCTGGTTTTGATTGCTTGAATCTCGAAGTTCATTCCTTGTTCAAATCCACTGCTGTTTCCTGACACAACAACAGCTGCTGATTCCATCTTTTCCATGAGGGAGCTCTGGTTAAGCTGAGCCATGGCAAGCCTGGCACGTTCTGCTGTCCTCTTTCCCCACAACAGGCCAAGATGATTCTTGTGTTGCATTATTAAAACCTTTCTCAGGCTTGTTAGCAATTTGGATTGGAACACCAAGAACTTGGATAACACCTGACTGGGATTATGTGCAGGAGGATAAAGAAGCATTTGCTGCTGTTTCTGGACCCCCAAACTTCCATAATTTCAATTACTGTTGAGTTTTTGAGATTAATGCAGCCAACAAACCATTTCTGGAGAGTCTAAATCACATCCATGCCTCCTACCACCTACAGTCACATGCAGCCATGGAGTTTGATGCATACTTGTCAAATCAGAGAAGTTGGGGTTTGGTGCCAGCTCACTATGCCAACGGGATCTGATGCCAGATTTGGAGGTCCTGTCTCCAGATGAAATGATGAAATCCTCTCCTGGGTGCTCCTTCAGACTGGCCAGGCCATGAAAATGACTGTCAAAGACCCAGTGTTGGTGCACATTCTCATGACAATTCTGAAGAGGTGGCCAACAGAGGAATTGCTGGGTGAGTTCAAAGCATTTTGAATCCATAAACATGAGCTGTTTGCTCTTAGAGGATTTCTTCAGGGAAAATCATATTGTTATTCCTGAAGGATGTTGCTGAATCATGTTAACCATGTAACATCCAGCATAGGCAGGGATTGTGTGACTGGAAGTGTCTGTCCTGCATTTTGGAGAGTGGCTTGGAAATTATCCAGCATAAATAAACCCAGAAATGAATGTATTACCTGCCATGCTGTGTGACACTGCCTGCTGGAAGCCCAGCCTTCCTGAGCAGTGCCCAGGAAGAAATGGTCCAGAACCTGTATTGATTTCTTAGGGTCTTTCAGACAGAAAATTAGCTCCCTAATTGGGGCAGGCTGATCTTCAGAGTGCCTCAGTGGGAATTCATGCTCCTCAGGAACACCCACTGCCTCAGCCTGTGCTCCCTGAGGATCTGTGGCTGCTGCACTCCAGCCCTTCCAGCCCATCCCAGCCCTTCCCAGAGCAGAGCTGCCCTGCAGGGCTCAGGGTCTGCCCAGAGCAGCCCCAGCTGAGCTGTCACACTCTGCCACACTGTCCCCAGCAGGGGATCAGGCTGGACTGTGCTGCAGGCAGCCAGAGAGCTCTGGAGAGGGTCAGGGTTCCTCACAGGTCAGTGTCACACGTGTGCCCTGATGGGCAGGGTCTGTCTGAGCTGCAGTGGGACACCAGCTCCTCTGCCAGCTCAGCCTTGACCCAGCTGAGAATGTCTGACACAGGCAGGCAGAGGCTTTGGGGGGCTTTCTGCATCCCAGTTCATCATCTGATAACAACCCTTTCTATCTGCTCAGAGCAGTGGAGCTGAGCACAGTGAGCTCCTAAATAGCCATTGAGGTTCTCGTGCCTGACTGAGGTGACATCCAGAGCGTGGCACTCGCAGGACAAACCAGTGCTGCATTGTAGGGCAGCTGAGGGGACATCAGTGTCCTAGCAGTGCTGTCCTGGGGAGGGTGGAACCTTCTCACCCCCCATTGGCATCTGCCAACCCAGACACTGCTGCTGTTACCTGGGGGAAGAAGTGACCTTTGTTGTCCCCAAGATTCCTGAACTGCCATAAGACATAGGGAAACACCAAGGGGCTGTGACAAGTCAACTAGAGAAATGTTCTCCCATGTGGGAGGAAAAGAATCAAGTGTGAGGGCAAGCCCTGCTCTGGGTGGTGTGACCATACATGGAGGAGGACCTGGCAGAGGTGCTATTTCTTCTTTTTGCAAAAACATTTCATTCCTGTCCTAGGTCTCCATTCATGGTACAGAAGGCAGGGAGATGGGGGAGTTGTTACCCTTGCTCATGTCAGCAGCAACAAAAAGTTCTGCTCATGGATCCCCTGGTCTGTTTTTGCTGTCCTTGTGTTTCTTGACTCCATTGCTCTGCTTTTTCAGGCTTAGTGACAATGTTGGAGTTGATGCCTGGATCTCACTTAAATCTCTCCTCTTCACAAGAGAGAAGAGAGGAAAGAATAAGGCAAATGGGCAAACACTGAGAAGTGTTGTGGATATTGTTTGGGAAGAGCAGGAGGGAGCTTTGTGTAAATCTCTCTCTTCCAGTGCCACTCAGATGGGTTTAGTCATTTGCTCCTCTCTGCTACTCCAATACTGGGAATTACAGGGCAGAAATACTGGAGTGATCAGTGACAAATGGTGGAAGGGATGAGCCCTGAGCATGCTGTTGTGGCTGGCAGCAGGGCTGGGCACTGCTGCTTCCTGCGTCACAGCAGAGCTCACCATCTGCCCGCTGCTCTTGAGCTGCAGAGTGACAACACTGCCAGACACAGACCACAGAGCCACCAGAGCCAAGGGAAGCTTTGTGACCCCAAATGTCACCTGAGGTACCTAAAGCTACCTGTTACTGTAAAAAATCAGGTGGTCAGGATGGACAAAGGGCCAGCATCCTGACAAGAGATTGCTTTGCAGAGCGTGAGAAACCAGATGAGAAATGCCTGACACTGCTGAGGGGAGAGAGGAAAAGCCATGTTCTGGTTTTGTTTAGCTTTAGCTCTTCATTAGGTCCTTTATTTTGGAACGTGAGGTGGAGCTGTGACTCATGAAATGATTCTCTTCTGTGTGATGAGGTGTTTTGTGTGACTTTTGATGGTTCTGGCATGGAGCAGATTGAATCCTGTGTCTGATCCTGAGCAGTCTGTGGGATATCTTTGTATCCATATTCTCTTTCTCCTCTTGTAGTAGTAATATAATGAGTAGAGCAATAGAGTGGAAAAGATGATGATAAAAATACTTTAAATCAGGACTATTCCATATACCTGACTAAATATTTTTGGGCTCAATGTTTTCCTTTGGAGACCTACAGTGCAGAGCCTGTGATGCACTTCCACCCTCAGCACTGGGCTGGGAAATGAGTGATGCTCATTTCCATTGTTCCCCATGTCTTTGGCATCAAAAGTGTGAAAAGCAAGACTGTCTCATCTTTTAGGAATCAGGAATTTAGCTTGGATTCTGCTATTAAGCATAGTTTAATCTTTGTATGTCTAATTGCCTTTTAAAATGAACTTGAGTGATTCATAACAGATGTGTAAGAAAACACAGATAAAATACAAACACATTTTTTTCCTACATGCTTAATCATAGCTTTCCTATGAGAAGTGCACAGGTCCTTGTCTGTGTGGGTATGGCTTTACTCTGTTGCAGATATATGAAGAATAATGCAATGGGAAGTATTAAAAAAAATATAGAGACTGTTTTGGAAAGTGTACAGTTCTTGTGGGAGACCCAGTTACATTTCTTTTTACTGATGCAGGTCTCTAAGTGCTCCTCTTAGAAAATTGATCCTCTGTTTTTCTTCTTGGGAACATCTCCCCAGCACATAAAAAAGGAGGTTTGTTTTTTAACTTGGCTGTTACAAGTCTCGTTTGTCTCTTTTCCAGCCTAAAATCTGCTCTGCGTTGTCCTTCTCATACAAACAAGTATTTCCCTATTTTTGGCCATAAATGTCACTCTTCTCTCTATGCCTTTAAATTTTATTGTAAGTTCTTTGAGCTGGGGCTGGCAGGGGAGGGATGAGAGGTGTTCACAGGTGGGTACATTCTGAGTGCTTGCAGTGGCATGGTGACTTTTTTGTTTTGTTCTTTATTTCCTACGATGATCCTAATATTTCTTTTCATCTTAATCTCTGCAGAGCAGTGAATTAATGTTTTCATAGAAGTGTCTGTCATCGCTCCAAGAACTCTATCCTGAGGGGAAAAAGCTAATTCAGAACCCATCACTATATATGTAAAGGTAGGATGACTCCTCATGTTCCTCACTTGGCATTTATCAACACTGATCATTATCTGCCATTTGCTCTCAGTCACTCAGTGACTGAGCAGGGTTTGAGCACTGAGCACTTCACAGGCCTGCAGTATATCCAGTGGTTTCAAGGTTTTCAAGCTTCAGCTGCCCTTTTAGCTGAAAATTTGAATGTATTTTAATTAGCTCTTGCTTTTCTTGGGTTCCCTCCTTCACAACTTCTAAAAACACTTTTATTGCTTCTGAAGGATGCTGACTCTGTTAGTCACCCATACAAGGGATCTCTTGCTAATATTTTGAATCCAGGTCAGGAGAAGGTCAAGAGCAACAAGTTACCCACCAATTTCTCCATGCTCATATTCAAATTTTGTCTCTGCATCACACACAGTGGTTTTTTGTTTGTGCACAGGGTTTTCTAGTCAGCTCCTGCATTTTGTTTTCTGTCCTTCCACATTCTCTGCTATCAAGTTTAACCCTGCTTTCTCTGAAGCTGTCCCAGGGGGTGATCACTAACACAATTCTGCATTTTTTATCTGAACATGGAATCTATCCACAGAGATTGTGTTGCTCATTAATGACATTACCTTGTTATTCTGATTCAGCTTTAGTACATGACATCTGCTTTGTCTTTCAGTGTAATCAGCACCAAGACGTTATTGTCCCTCTAATTATCTTTCCCCCATCAAATTTCTGCAACACCTATTATGTCAGAATCCATTAAAATCAGGCATCTAGTTTTTCTCTTCTCATTAATTGCTGTTGGAGTGCTGGTTTAGGAGCTTGTACAGAATTGGCTTAGCTTTCCCTTCTTTCTGTGCTGTGTTTAGGTGAGATTTGATTTGTTTACTTGCTGTTTGCCATGTGCTGCTTTAGCTCTGCCAGCCACTTTTTAGGCAATACAGAATTTTTATTGCTTCATCTCTCCAGGATGCAGCATCACTGTGCAGAGGACAAGCAGAAGGCACCTCCTACCCCTGCCAGGACAGTCTCTGATTTAAAAAGCCTCCCTGTAAGATTTTGGACTGTTCCATGTTCACTAGCCATGAGCATTTTCCTTCTGCAGGGTTTTGCCTTGCCTCAAGCTCTGGAAAGTTTTGTTTATTTGGTGCATGTGAGTTTCTCAATAGGTAGGAAGCAGTGCAATACAAACAGTTGCTGATGTGTGGCTGCTTTGCCATTCCTCATGGGATTTATTCCACCAAGTGAGGTCCTATGGAGCATTGGGGTAACCTAGAGCAGGCTGTGGGGAGTTTTTCCTGACTCCTGTCCTGTGTTTGTGTGGCCTTTGAGTCTATTCCTGAAGCACCTTCCCCTCAGGCTCCTCAGCCACAGCCCCTCATTTCCATGCTGTGGGCACTCCAGGAGCTTGGGAAGTGTCTGAGCCACAGCCTCCATGGGCACCATCCCAAAAACTGCCCTGGGCACCACATTTCCTGCAAAGGGTCGCTCTTCGCCAGCACCAGGGCTGCTTCCAGCTGATTTTCCTTGCACAAGGAGCTGCTCAGGACTCACCCTGCAGCTCTCCCTGTGGCTGGGATGCATTTGGAGAAGGATGCAGGAGTTGGGATCCCCACCCAGCCCCAGGCAGTGGAGGAACACCTGTGGGTGTGTCCAGCTGTGGTGTTCTCGAGGCACTGAAGCCATTTGTCAGATCATTTGATGGAGCCTTTTGCTTTCCACTGTGGTGCCATGGTTTCCAGATGTCATTTTTGGCCTTGGTTTCTTCCTTTTGGCTGTATCCTCCATGGCCTCTTGGGAGTTCTGCTGGGCACAGATGTGAAGCCATGGGGATGAGGAGCTGGAAGGTGCCCTGGGAGGAGGAGAGTGGAGCTGGGAAGGTCCCAGCCTCAGTGTTCTGGTGTGCCACCACAACAGGACATCAATGTCCCTCACTGAATAGGTCACCCTTTGCTTCCTCAGGCAGCAAAATGCTCAGCAGGAGCAAGACTTTGGTTAAGTTGTGTGGAGAAGATCCCAGAAGCAGCTGAGAACTGAAATATCAGGTCCAGCCTACTCTGACAGTTCCCTTCCAACTCCTTTTGGAAATATTTGCTGTCTTACTGCTCACGTCTGTAATGATAATTAGAGCACACTTCGTGGGCCCAACAGCTGCTCTGTGAGAGCTCATTAAAAGTCCAGGCCACTGTAACCAGCTATTGCTCTATCATTTTTATCAATAGCAAATGTAAACTGTCATAAAAAATGTTTTTTTTTTTTCCTAGTTAATATCTCCCATCATGAAGCTGATTTTGTTAAGCAGATTTGGCACTAAGAACCAGCAACAGCTAATAAATTCAATGTTAGGCTTATGAGGTTCTGACAGATTGCTGGCAGCTGCCTTAAATGCAGGAAAAAGCTCTCCTAGTGTGGGTTGGAAATGCTTATTTATACCATACTGTGGGTCTGTTTGCCCCAAATTTTGCTGCCTCCTTTTAGTAGATGTCATTGGTGAGATATATGAAAAGGGTATAATAACTGATCAGAGATACAGTTTCCAGCTCCCCTGGAGATCAGCACTAATGCATAAAGATAGGGAGCTCAACCATAAACTATTAGATTTTTACTGTAAGAGTTTTCATTTATGGATGCATTTATGAATTCAAGGTTTGTGGTAGGGATGTGACTAGACCTCAGCATAGACAGTTTTATTTACTGTGAGTTTTTATGATAGCTTTTTTTTCTATATTCAGAAGATTTTAAATACTGTGGATGAGTTGAATACCACCTTGCTGTTAATTGGTGATGGAGCCAAGCAGAGATGGGCTGTCCAACTACACTCAGTTGGTTCTTAGAATATCTTAAAGATGATTTTCTCAGAAGCAGACACAGGCTACAAGAGCCTGTGTTTAGCTTAGAAGTGGTCAGACAGGGATCCTCTTTGGATCAGGGAAAACCAGCTAAAAGGAAAACTTTGGAAAACTGCTCATCTGCAGTAATGGAGCTTGTATTGCAGAGGCATTTCAGATAAACAAAATTACAGAGGCATTTCAGATAAACAACCACTTTTTGGCAGTAAGTGATGCTAAGAATATGTACAGAAACTGAATAAATTTCAGTCTCATTGTGAAGGTAAGTATAGTCCTAAATTTCCCAGTTACACAATTGCCTGTGAAAACCACAGTGTTTGAACTGAACTCAAATTTGCAGTTCACTGTATTTCATCCTTTCTCATTTACCTGGAAAAAGAATCAAGGGTCTGTCCTAGGACTGGGTGAGGCTGGGCAGCTGATAAGCCTCTCACCAATAAAGTCAATGCTGAGTGAGACAATGAAACAATTAAAGGAATCAGAAGTTCTTTCTAACTGGAAAAGAGGATACTAAGTCAAGAAATCAAAGATTTCTTCAGTGAAAGTAAATTGAGCATCAATTTCCTCTTCACATGTGGTGAAAGTATCTCTGGAGAGTGCAAGACTGATGGTGAAATTTGCAGATTAACTGTGTTGCAGTGTCCAACTTGATCTACAGTTGTGGAATTTATCCTGGTTTTGTTTATGAGTCTAATGGTCAGCACTTTCCATCTCTGACAAAGCATTCCCCTCTCTTTCTGTCAATATGCCTTACAACTCCATGGAAAGACTTCTGAAATAGAATTTTCTTTATAACACTACACAGAAAGAGCCTTCCTTCCTCAAAAAAGAAAAATAGAATAGTCTAGAAATACGCACTGACATCATGCAGCAACTCTAAAATTCTCCTGGAAAAAAAAAAATGCTGACAGCATTTCACACAACCAAAAGAAATCCTAAAAGTAAAGCACTAAATGCTGTTTTGGAAAGTGTGTGGGTGATGCCACCAAGCATTCTGCACCATGATGAGGTTGCACAGAAAGGGGATGAAGCAGAAAACCACCCCAGTGCCTTTCCAGCAGGCACCTTGTGCTTGCTCTGGTCAGTCTGCTGGAGGTCCCAAAGCCCTTGGGCAGGGAAAGGCAAGGAGTTCCCACTGCCCAGGCTGCCTCTCCAGCTCCTCTTGCACCTTATCCCTGTCCATTATCTCTCCTCTCCTGTGTCTTCCCTTCAGGCTGCACTCTGCTCTCATCCTGGTCCAGAATCTGCAGAACTTTGCTCTCCTTGCTGCCATTCTGGGAGCTGCACTGGAAAGGACAAAATTCCCCACTGTATTACAGGAAAGTGCAGCTTTCAGACGTGAGCAGTGCTCATGCACAGGACTCTCTCTGCCCTGCTCCCGAGCCCTTTGTGATGATTTCTAGCACAGAGTTTGTTTTCTGGTGGCTGCAGAGTGTTGAGCTGCTGGTTTCATAAGAGCCTTTGTGCCCCAAGGTCCCACTGGTGTGTGTGAGATTCAACTTGGGGCCCATTAGCCACGCTAATCCCAGCCTTGTTCTTCCCTTATGTGCATAATTTATTTGGCTTTGCTTACAATGAATTTCACAGAGGCTCTGTTTCTCTCCCTGCAATACCCCCCTGCTTTATTAGCAGTAATTGCCTTTCTTCCCGTTTTCCAGCGGATCAGCAGTTCAGGCAAATTAAGGACAATTGTTCCTTGCACCACTTGCTGCCGCTCTGCCAGGCCTGAGGAAAGCACCCTGTGCCCAAAAATCTGGGGATCATCTCAAGTGATCCAACAAAATATATGGGGCACCTTGTCAGCTGTGGGCAGCTGGGGCCACGATGGGCTCAGTTCACTTTAATTGAACTCTACATGTTTTTTTTTCCTTATAGATTTTGCAATGTGGGGTAAATTTCTTCTGAGAATGAAACAAATCTCATTAATTAATTAATTAATTAGACTCCAATACCTGGGTGAGGAAAATGCTTGCAGCCTGCTTCTGTGCACTTGAATGAATAACTTTTCACAAGGGTAAACCACCCAAAGAAACATCGGGATGATTCCCTCTCACAAAGAGACATTTGGTACTGTGACTGCATTTTCCTGACCATAAATGTCTTCATGGCCCGAGGAGACCATGCAGCATTTCCTCCCTCACCAGAGGAAGAAGGGAAATGTCTGTCTTGCAATAGAAATCTTCATTATTCTTGAAAGAAAAAACCCCATCTGAGTTAGGATCAAATACATGACAGACCTGCACAGAGTGAGCAAACAGCTGTCAGAAACGCTGGTTTTTGTTCCAGCTGCTGTGTGTGGTGGGGATGACATGCAGGTCTCTGTGTGCTGAGGAAGTCATGCTTCCCCTGGCACTCAGGCACGACAACACACAACACTGATGCAATTGTAAAATGGAATAAAGCCTTGGCTGCATGTCTTACCTTTTTCAGAAGCCGGGGCAAGGTCAATAAAACTTCGGCATTTTTCACCTTTAAAAGAAAAGGATTATTTTAGGAGACAGCAGTTGGTTGGTGTTGCTGTGCCTGCTCTCTCTGGCTGGGGTTGCTGCCCTCACTCCTCCCCAGGCTCTGCAGGACCATGGAGCTGTCTCACCCTGGCACAGACATTTCCCTGTGCCTCCATCCTGCCCAAACCTGCTGTGCTCGAGGGCTGGACTGCCCTTGGGATCACAGTCCCTTCATCAGGAGAGTGGGTTACAGGGAGGGGAAGAAACCATTCTTTATGGCTGAGTCCCTGCTGGGTCAGTGCTGCTTTCCCAAGGCCAGGAACAGTGCTGGGCTCCAGATGGAGTGACACAGGGAGAAACACCTCAGAAGAGTGGCACTGGGGGACACAGGACTCTGTCACTAACACTTGTGCCTCCTTCTTCTCATCATCAGCTAATTCCCTGTGTCCCAGCAGTGACTGACCCTCCCAGTGCTGGGGAGCACTGCCCTGGGCACAGAAATCTCCATACATAGCTGTGACATGTGTGACGAGGACAGGCAAACCCTGAAGCACAAAGGAGCTAAGCAATCATATAAACATTTTAAAAAATGTTTAAAAAGCAGGTGAATGTCTTGCTCTGAGCCTCACAGTCTGTGCCAATCCCTGTGCTCCACTGTGAATTAAACTCTCTCTGTTAGAGATCCACCTCTGGTTTTGCAGGAATTCTTGAGAAGCTTCTAAACAGGGAATGTATCTTAGGGTGGATGCTTTGATCTCTCTTTTTACTCCTTCATTTAATCTATGGCCATAAAATAATTCCTCTGCCCTTCGTGTTTCCATCCACCATGTGTGTGTTTTCCTGGACACGATGTGCTCCAGGGTGCCCTGGTGTGTCTGCCAGAGGTCATGGAAGAGAATCCATTTTGCCCTTTAAGACTTCAATTGATGCAAAGGCATCTGTAGGACTAGGTTGGGTTTTTTTATTAGCTTTGCTCATTTTTAATTGCAAAGTTCAGAAGACTAATTTAGGAAAGGTGAGCCATTAAAAAAGAATAAACAGTGAAATGCCACAGTGATGCTGAAGTCAATGTGTAATTTTTTCTTACTTGTAATTAAGTATATGTAAAAACCAATAGAAAGTGTTCATCTCTCTGGTGTCTTTGTTGGCAGGATTGAGATAAATGTAATAATTCAAATGATAGCTGTGCTGACATAAGAATCTATTATTATAATGCTATTATTACTACTTTTTATTTACTTTTTGCAGTTTTAAATCTATGCGAAATACACTGGGAGGTGATGTGTACATAGTCCATAGTCTATGTATAAGTAGCTAAAAAAGAAAAGGGTCACTTGACATTGCAATGAACATTTTGATATGTCCAGGGGAAGGATTTCTACTCTGTGAATCCAGAGGAGAGCCAAGAAAAGGAAGTGACACTTGGCTGATCAAAGCTCCATCCCTGTTTCCAAAGGGGGGGGCAGGGCAGGCTGGATCTGAGCAGAAGGAATATCAGGTGAGTGAGTCATTAAATTTTGGGGCAGATGGAAAGATAACTGATGGATCACAGAAATTACCAGCCCTGCACATTTCCTGTTCAGAGCAGGGCCATGACTTTTCCCACCCAAATCCTGAAATGCTTCAAGGATGGTGATGCTCATCCTTTAGTGACTCAAAGATGGAGTTTCTCCCCACTCTGGTCCACTTCTGAAGAAGTGTTTCCTTATACCCAACCCAAACTTCTCTGGCTGCTCTGGCCCCTTTGTAGTCATCTTTCTCAATTTGCAGGGACATGAACAAGCCCAGCTCCCCCAAGTTCTTTACTTTAGGCTCCTGACCAAGAAATCCAGATAAATAAATGGACTATAAAAGATACTAAGGTGCAAGTACGAAACATTCTTATCCAGAGCCTTGGAGTTTTAGGGAATGAGGTTTTTTCAGGAATTGTATTGACATAAAATCAAGTGAATATAGGGGGAGTGACCTCTAGGTTTGGACTTGATATAAGCAGATTAAGCAGGATTTTTCATTCTAGCCATATGGATCTGTGGTTTGGGTCTGTTTTTTGTGGTGTTTTGTTTGGTTTTTTCCCAGATGCAAGGTATTACTTTTATCACAGTTTTATTTGAACCTGACTTCAAGCTAACTGGCTATCACTGACCATCCCTCACCTGTGTTACACTGAATCCAAAGCCATATTACTGGAAGCCTTTAACAAATATTTGACTCTCCAGCCTGTTATCCCAAGGCAGCCAAAGGGGAATGACATTCACTGCTATGAAACCTGTGCAGGCTGCTCTGAGAGCTGGGGATGCCTGTCAGAGGCTGGCAAGGGACAGAGTTTCTCTGAGTCACCAGTGTGTCTGGCTGCAGGTGCCTGGGCTGCAGGACAGGGTGCAGAGGGTGGCTACTGGGAGCAATGTGCATCCTCCTCTCCCTCAAAGCAGCTTGCCCAGAACACCATCTCTCCCTGTGGTGAGGTGGAGACCTTAAATAATATGGACAGAAAATGCTGGAGTGTCCAGAGAAAGTCCTTTTGGATCCAGAACACGAAGAATGACTGGAGATGGAGAAGAGCCTGGGTGTCACCTCACTGTCAATGGTGATGCTGGATTGTGCCTGGCTCACTGCTGAAGGTCACAGTAGGAACTGCACAAGCAGTTCCTGACACTTCCCTTTGTTGTTCCTGCTGCTGGAGCACTGGAAATCCCTCCTCTGCTTTCAATGGTGACCACTGGAGGTATTTATAAACCCCAGCCACACTTGCACATGCAGACATGCATCTCGCTGAGAACTGAAGATGTCAGCAGTGTTTTCACTGTTCCTCTTAGGATTTATTCTAAGTTATTTTTGGGTATCTTGTATAACTGATCTCTTAAGCCCTCTTAAGTTTAATTTTAGACTTGGCAGAGTTTATCCTGCTGTGCTGTCCTTTTCCAGATGCATCTTCTCCTCCTAACCAGGCTCCTGGAGAGTCTTTGGAGAATACAGAAAAGGCTGTTCAGAGGAGCAACCAGAAGCGACTCCAGGATTCATCCCCTCAGAGTCCTGCCTTCACCTGCTTGTGGCTGTGATCCTGACAGAGAAGAAAGCCAAGGATTGACCTCTCCTGCACTTCACTCACACAGAAACACGAGGTGGGAGCTGGTTGGGATTCTCTGCACTTCCACACAGGAGTGGCCATGAAGAGAGCACTTGAAGCTCTCTGGAGCTCAGCAGTGCCAGGGAGCTGCTGGAAGCTGAGGAGAGAGGACTGACCAACACCAAACAGCCATGAGCAAAGCACTTGGTACCAGCTTCTTCTGGGGCTTCCCAAGGCTGAGGCAGAAACATCATCTCTGCAACTCCTTGCACTGCACACCCTCCTAGCCAGGCTGGCTCTGCATGGCTCAGCTGTGTCTCTGCTGGGCTGCCCAAGAAGGGGATGTGAGGCACAGGGGCCTGCAGGACTGGGAACTAGCAACAGTCCACAATTTATCTGTGGCTAATTAATCCTAATTAATTAATCTATCTAAGTCTATATATGTGCATGTCTATGAGTATTTGTAACTTGCTGGGGAACTTCAAACTGGAGCAGCCAGAGAGTGGGAGGAGACACATCTGGAGAGACTGAGCTGGTGGGTGGGGAAGAGTCTTGAGGTTGTATGGATAATGGATGTAGAGCCCATGGAAGTGTCTGAAGGACCAGCAGTGTGATGTGCCTGTGCATCTGCAGCAGGAAGGGGTGGGGATGTTCCAGCAGCATTTGCAGACCTGGACAGGCAGAGGAGGAAGAGGAGCAAGTTTGGTGCTGGGGGTGATGTGTCTGTGGGTGCTGGTGAAGGCACAGCTCTCTCTGAGGGTCTGTGGGGTCAGAGACATCCCTGCCAGGCTTGCACTCGTCTGTGTGTTTGAATACATGCCCAGCCTGAATGGGACGGGCCCAGCAGCAAACAGGGGAGGGAAAGGCAATTCCCTGGGCCTTAAAGTCCTTGGCTCAGCTTCCCAGGATCATGCTCAGCATCTCCTCCTCCTCCTATTGCTCCCAACCTGCTGGGAAGTCCGGAGCTCCCAACCTTCCCAAGCCTGTGGTACATAGTTGTCACAAAAATTGCCTGCTGTCTGCAATACCAAACATTTCTTGGAGAAGCAGAAGGCTGTGCAGGGCAGGCCTGCTGTGGGGTGAGGATGAGCTGAGGAAGGGAGGGGAGAGGGCACTGCAGGCACTGCTGGCAGAGCTGTATGGGCTAGAGGGGTCACCATGGTCCTGTCACCCCAGGTGGCTGGGTGAGTCCCAAACACCTCCCTTTGCCCAGAAAATGGAGGAGTGGGGCTGCTCCATCACCTGGGTCAGTACCACACGCTCTTTGGACTCAGGGGCTCTACTGGAGGCAAATCCTTGTGCCTTCCTCAGGCAGAGCCCAGACACAGCCTTACCTCCCTAGCCTGAGCAGGAAATTGAAAGCCCAAGTCCCCAAGTTCAATCCTGCCAGAAAATTGAGACAAACAGGTCCCAAAGAACCATCAGTTCCGACGGTTTGCTGGCTCCAGGGCCCTGGGCTGCCTTCCCTGCTCTGCCCTGCCCTCAACACCTTGTGGGCACAGCACACACATCTGTCTGTGGTTTCCAGCATGGAATTCCTTTCTGGACCTATGGAACTAGAAAGCTACATAAGGCAGCTGAACGACACCTAAGTTGGTGCACATAAATTGGGTCTGAGCTCCAGCACACAGTTCATCCTGTGTGATACCCAAGGGTGTTCTGCTCCTTCTCCCACCCAAAAGGTGGGGTTTGCTTGCTCCTGTCCTCAGCACCTCACACAGGCCAGGAACCTGGTGGTTTAAACTGGAAATCGGGAAGAGGGCAGAAAAAACCACTCAAAAAAGCTTCAGCTTCAAGGCAATATTCTGTTTCTGACATGGCTGTTGTCATAGCAAGGAGCAGAAGTTGATGTTCTGGATTCTACTTATTGGTCCTGCATTCCTGAGTTCTTTCCTCTCTGAGCCAGGGGTAAATGTCTGATTCATAATGAGAGCTGCAAAATAAAAACAGCCCTGAAAAATCTTATTTTGTATGTGTTGCAATGACACGGTTTGAAAATATTCTAGCTAAATAAATTGACTTAAAAGAAATCCGGTAGTTCTGGTTGAACTCTGTTATAACTCTGCTTTTCATCTCACAAAATAAAAGAAGAAAGAAAAAGCTGTCTGTATCCACTTACTCTGCATAAAATTTTATGAGTTCAAAAGTGCAGTTATGATGGAAATTTAAATGATTACATTTCTTTTAAACAACATTCCCTTTTAGTAACACCCTGGCTCCCAGCCTACGACAGACAAGGTCCCCTTTTTTTCCCACTAGGCCCTAACAAATCTTTATCTCTCCAATTATATCTGGAGTCATGTGATGCTGATGAGATCCCACATCATCTACTGAGAGTAAAATCATTGTATTTGTCTAAAAAAAGATATTACCCTCAAGGGATCCCAGCCTAGACGAGGCTAAGGACTCCAGCACAACTTCAGTGAAGAAAATTTACTACATGAGGGAAAATACAGGTTAATGGGCTCCCTCAGACTGAGTTGTATCAGGTTAATTAACAACTGAAATATTCAAACTTTGATTAAACTGATCTCAGAGCACTTAATTGACTTTTTTTTCCCAATGAAAAATTGAGCGTTAATCTGTAAAATCAACATTTTCCAGCTGACCATGTTGATTTTGCTGTAGTGATAGTTTCTTCTGGAAAATAAACAAGTTCGCACAGAATTGCACTGAAATATGTCTTAGACTATGCAGATAATTATTTTCTCTCCCTCTGACAGCTGCCACTCATTGCTGCTGCCCATCAACATTTCTGCCACTTCTAAATATCTTGAGAATTTGCCCAGTTTCTCAGTGATAACTCACAGTCTGTCTCGCCCTTGGGATTGTTTTTAAACCCGAATGCTGTAACACCATTCTCTTTCAGCAAACCCAATCCCTTCAAACTTCCTACGTTTTGAAGTGGAAAAATTGAAAGCTTCCCACTTTTTCAGGCAGGCACTCGTGCTCCCTTTGCATATTCCCAAAGGGATGTTGCTAATTTTATCAGAGGTCCCATCCCCACAGCGGGGTTCCCTCTTGCTTGGATGGAGCAGTGGAAGGCAGAGCAGGGCAGGGAGAGTGGGCAGAGCTGGGAATGCTGGCAGCACTGCCTGGGACTATGCCATGGCAACTGCTTCTTCCAGGCTGCAACTCTCCCTGATGTGCAAAATCTTACTCAGGATCTAAAAGCAAACATCTCCACGGGCTGCTCTCAAATCATGTCTAATTGAAAGCCAGCCAAGTCACAAGATTCAGCTGATTATCTTGGTGAGACCTGAAGGATGTGTACACACATCCGTCATTTGGAGAGCTGGAAAATAGTTCGGGTTTCCAAGTGATTGTGAAAATCGGGGAAACAGCAGTGCTGAGAGAGGTTTTCAATGATTTTGGTGTCAAATTAGAGCTGACTGCATTAAATCAAGGAGCTCTGACTTGCTTGAAGCATTTGAAGCTGGGGAAGGGGAAGGGGAGGGTTTCACCTGCTCATCCCAGAGGTGACCATCTGCACACTGTGCTGACCCTGAGCCAGTGTAAATATGCCAAAATAAACTAGATATTGGCAATCCAGGATCTGTGGACACCCAGAAAACTGGGAAAGGCTTACAGCCCTGCTCTTCACAGAGGATGGAGCTGCTGTATATCCTCACTGTATGAAGTGTTGCCTTCTCCTGTCCTCCTGTGCCTGCCCTGGCTGCTCTTTGGGTTGAGGTGTCCTGTTTTTCCAGACAAGGCACCCCTGTCTTGGGGTATGGAAACTGAGGTAACTTTAACCTTTTCTCCATGACTTTTGAAGGGAGTGAACTGCACCACCCTGGAAACAAATATTCAGTTTTTGAAATCAAGTGAAAAAAAGTTGTGCTTGCGTTTCCTCTTGTGAACCTTATTTCCAAGCTTGCTCCTAATAACTTTGGAACAAATTCTCATTAGTGTTTTTTGTCTGACCGGGTGAGGCACAGTGAAATCAGGCTGTGTGATGTGATTTTTTTAGTCTCTCCAAATCCAGTGAGTCTAAGCATGGTGGAATGGTTCTGCTTCTCAGTTGATTTTCCCCATTGTAAGCATGGTTTGAGTCCTTTTCCCCACCACGTGTAGCCAAATGGAAGGTGGAACAAATGGAAGTGACTTTTGTTTGCCTGTGACTATTCTACACGCCATGTCATTCCATAATAATGACATCTGCTTCTTATTACTCACTGTCTTCTGTGTGTCATTGCTTTCTAAGCCAGATCAGCAAAGATTTGTATTGCCTTTTGGTTTAGCAACAAGAACACTAAATGATATTGCACCAATTTGTGACTAAGAGGGTCCTGCTAGAAGCAGCCCTATTCCCTGGCATCCTGGTTTCAGCTGGAATAGAGTCAATTTTCTTCCCAGTAGCTGGTGCAGGGTTGTGTTTGGGGTGAGAATGAGAACAATGTTGATAACACACTGATGGTTTGGTTGTTGCTAAGCAGGGTTTACCCAAATAAAGGATATTCCTGTGTCTCATGCACTGAGGAGGTGCACAAAAAGCCAGGAGGGAGCATGGCCAAGACAGCTGACTCAAGCTGACCAGTGGGATACTCCAGACCATGGAATTTTGTGTCAGGATGTAAATTGGAGGCAGCTTGCTGGGGGCTGCCAATCACTGCTTTGGGGTGGGCTGGGCAGCAGTGAGCAGCTGCATTGTGCAACACTTCCTGGGGGGGGTTTAGTCCTCTCTCTCCCCTTTTCTCTATTCTTCTTCTTCTTTGTTGTTGTTGTTGTATTTTATGTTAATCATTAAACTGTTCTTGTCTCAACCCACTGGTTTACCCTTTCGTGCCTCTCCTCCCCACCCCACTGGGGCAGGAGTGAGCGAGGGCTTGAGCAGTCCTTAATTATCAGCTGGGCTTAAACCACAACAACCTGTACCTCCCAGTTCTGAGATCTGTCAGTCAGCCAGCTCTCCCAGTTCCACATAAGCAAACTTTTAACGTCAGGATTGAGCCTGGTGTAATTTAAAAGCCATGGAGACACCACGATGATTGATCTCCCATCCCTTGTGTATTTCCTTAGCCCTGAATGCATCTGCTCATATTTTGCGCTGACACTGGGGTAAAGCATCTCAGTTCTCTTTGAAATCTGGGACCTATGTGTTAATCTTGCAGCACTTTGAAGTTTATCCCATTTACAAGGAGCTACCAGGACTCCTCAGATGTTTCCTTTAAGGCTACTGGGTTAAATGGCTGAGAACAGACACATCCACTCGTTACTACAGAAGAGTAACACATTTAATGAGTAGTTAGCTGCCTGGTCCCTTCCTTTGCTCTGTGATGAGGCTCAGCTTGCAGGGACTTTATGCCCACGTTTTATGGGTGATAGATGTTCCCCCAGCTAGTCTGCCTAGCAGGATCAGGAGGACCTAAAATCCGAAACTCCCAGAGCACCACAGACACAAAATATCCCCAACATCCTATAAAAACCTGAATGTCTGCAGTAAAGCAATCACCACCAGAGAAATCACAGCTATCATGTACCACAGGAAGGGAGCAAGAGTCCTCGTGAGGAACATGAGTAAATCTGTAAATTCCTATGGCCAAGGCTATCTCACCCTGAAAGCAAAATACCAGGGATTTGTTAGGAGGAGTTCACAAGTTCTTTTCTGCAATGGATCCTTCCCATGCTGTAAAGGAAGGCAAAAATTTGTTACTCTCCCTGTTATCTAGCCTGAGGGAGATTTCCCTTCTGATCCCAAATTAGATCATCAGTTTAATGTTCAGTGCATGAGCAGCCATACCAATTAGATCCTGAGCAGCTGTAATAATGTCAGCAGTGGCAGAGCAGCCTTCTCACACTGCCTCCACCTGGAGCCAACTCCTGCTGCTTTAGAGGAGGCATTCCAACCTCCAGAAAACGTGATGGGCACCAAGTCAGCAGCTATTTTTTTCTTGGCTCCCACTGTGCCCAGCAGCCACCCTGGAGCAGGGATGTCATGGAGCAGAGCTCACAGTGTGAGCCAGGGAGGCAAGAGGGCTCCTCCCAGAGCTCCTTAAGAGAGCAACAAATAGCTATGCAGGACTCTCTCCAAAGCTTCCTCATGCCAGAAACATACCTCTTCTCTCCTGCAGCTCTTTCTGAGGCTTTGGAAGCCTCCATTTGAGCCCATGGGTTTCCTTTGCTCACACTGCCCTCTGTGGAGGTGAGGTCCAGACACGCTCTCCAGGAACCCAGCCTTGGATTGGCAGTTTTTCTCCTCAATGATGACTTAAGTCATGTTGTTTTCTTTCTCCATATATATGTGAGGTATCACCACATCCCCTCTAGCCCTTCAATCTGTTCTACTACAGAAGACCAGCTTTCTTTGCTTGAAGGAGATTCTCTTTTCCTTAACTAACTCAGAAATCCCAATCTGCATCTATTTCACCTTCTCCTTTTCCTTACCCTACCTACGCATGATGGCATTTACCAAACACACTGGTGTTGCCTGTAGGGCTGATTTTTCCCTGGAACAACCTTTCCTTTATGCCACAGCACTTGGCAGCTCACAGTCACCCCAAGGACAAATCCTGGCCCCCAAGTTGGTTCTTATCTTCCCCCTGAAATTCCCCCTACCTGTGACCTCACAGAGCTTTAGGCTTCAGCATCTGGTGCTTTTAACCTCCTTTACAACGTAATGCTGCTCTTACAACTCGATCAGGCCAGCTCACATTTTCAGTTATGCAGAAAAATCTCTCCTCTGTAATGCCAATATTCCTAGATTTTGTGTGCCAGCATACGTAAGAAGCGCGTTCAAAGCAGGATTATTCTGTTCAAATTAAGACTTCTGTGTTAGGAATTGCAACGTCTTAGACAGATTCCCTTTTGGCCAATGAGGCAAACACGTAATCCCAGGGTTTGGTTCATCCCACAGGAGGAGCAGTGTGCTCTCCCCGGGGAGTGCTCCCCACGCTGCCCTGTAATGATGATGTTGATCAGTTTAGGCACAGACACCTACACTTGCTGATGGCCACAGCTTGGCTGTAGGATTCATCTTGCCTTTGGTTTTTTAGGTGACATAAATTGTATCTCTAGTTCTTTTTTTTTCCCCCTAGATAGCTAATCTCAGCAAAAAAAAGAAGTCCCCAAACCAAATTTAAGGACAACTGGAAATATCTGATCTCCATTGGGATAATTCTCCCTTTTGTATTGCTTGCCACAATCTCCTTGTAAGACTGTTCTTTAGTCAGTTCACAATCTATTTATCCCCATGATAATCAATAAAAGAAAGTAAATCTGCAACACAGGTTGATGCAAAAGGTTGTCCTGCTCCACTGTCTTTGTTCTTTCTCCAGGGACAGATATGTAGGGAAGGACGAAGGGGTGGGCAGAGGGTGTCTGCTCCTGTATTCCCCTTGTTACACCAGTACTGCAGCAGCACTGTGGGGACTTCCCAGTCTGGGGTTGCTCTAAAATCATCCTGTCAGTAACAGGAATGGAGGTTTCCTCTCTGGATCCATGCAATTCCCAGTTTTGGCCTTCTCAATACTCCGTGGCAATGAGCTCTGCTGGAAGCAGTACTTATTTTTGTCTGTGATGCCTTTTTGTTCTGAAATCATGGAAGCAGTCACTGATGTGAAGCTCTGTCATTGGCACTTGATCCCCACCAACATCCCATCTCTGTGCCCTGGGCCTTCCTGGCAGCCCGGAGCTCAGGCTCAGGCTGTTCAGCACTGCCCTGCCTGCCTCTCTCTCCATGTTCTTGCCACCCTCCGCACTCTCTGCAGCTTTTCTAGGAAAGAATTTTCAGTGGGACATTCCGTCAAATGCTTTTTTTGTAAATCCACAGAGACTGGGTCTAATCCATTACCCTTTTCTGAGAAGTGATTCATCTTGCTAAAAGATTTACCTTTAATAAACGCATACCTTTGATAAAACCCATCTTTTGCCACGCACTGAGTGCTTTCCATGAAAATTGTCCTAAAATTCCTGGGTCAAGTGGCCGGTACAATTTTTTTCCACTTTTCTTTAAATACAGTGATGTACAGATTCTTGCTGCTAAACCTGCATTTTCATGTACCAATTATTTCAGCATCCTCAGATGGAGATTATCCTGGCCCCCTGGGTTCAGTTCCTCTAGCACTGGAAATTTTATCTTTAATATAGAGCTCTACCTCCTCCATTCCTTTTACCGCTCTTTCCTTCCTAACAATTTATAACTAGCAATTTTTACATTCCAGTCATGCGAATAAACCTGCCAGGTTTCAGTCATGCCAATTATATTGTATTTCTCATAATCCAGCAAGAATTCCCAAGTCCTCCTGCTTTTAATTATACGCTCACAAGGTACTTCTCCCCAGCCCCTCTCTGGCCAGCCACCTGTGGTGAATCACTGTGATGTGTGATTATCACAGGGGGTGGGGGACAGAGGTGATGCAGAACCACTCTGGAGTTGTGGAAGGCAAGTTCTGGTCTTTATGTGTCACAGATTTCCTCATTTCTGCAGGATAAACCCCTCTCCTTCTCTGGCTTCTCCTCAGGTGCATTCAATGCCCACAGTTCTGACCCCTTTTGGCACATCCTTACATCCCATCTGAATTCCACTCTTCCATTGACTCCTTAAGGAGTGCTGAGGAATAGGTGGCATGGAGCATACAAAAAACTACAGACCCCTTGCCCTCCAAAAAATTCAATCCAAACCCACAAAACCAGCCATGCATGCCCATTCCTGGTCTGATTTCCATGGAGCATGGGAAGCATCCTTGTTTATTTAATGGGACAGTACTCTTAAAAGGCAGCTGGGCAGCTGCTCTTCCCCTCTGATTGTGGGTGTTGATACTGAGCTTGTCTGTTCACTGGCAACTAAAGCAAGGTCTGAGTTCATGTTTTTTTCTATTAACATCAAAGCAAACACACATTGAGCAAAACCTGCTGACTTGTTATTGCTTCCCAGCTCTCCATCTCCTCTCTTAGGATATGATATGCCACCCTGCCCACTTCAGGTGTTAATTTTTTCATGGCACATTTGTCCTTGAGCCATGGAATCCACCAGCTGGTTCCCCACTGCTGCTCTCAAGGCATCTCTTGCCTAGTGCCTTGCCAGGTGCCCTGGGGTGCCCAAGCACAGACCTAGCCTGTGGGTGTGCAACAAGAGACACACTCAAAGTCACATTTCAAAAGGAATTACATGCTGGTGAGCTTGGCTCTGAGACTTCTGGCCATGGCCAATGAGTTCCCAGGCTGGGAGGAGCCCCAGGTGCAGCAGAGGGTAGAACAGGACTCATGAGCAGCACAGTCTGCAGAGCTCTATCTTCATCCCTTTCTGAGGCTGGGTGTGTTGCTCCTACAGAAGGCATCTCCACCTGTGTGGGACCCAAAGCACTGAACCCACTCTGAAGGGGAAAGCCTTGTCCTCCTTCTGGTAGACTGGGATTCAGCACACTTTTGAGTCAGAAATTGCGCTAAACAATTACAGGACTCCCCCACCAATGAAACAGAAATGCTCCAGTCCCTCTATTCCCTGAGGGGATTCACAATTACATTTCTCAGGTACTAAATGCTTTTCGAATTCTTGAGCTGTCCTAGACATGCTGGATAAAAATAAACTCTAGATTCACAAATTATTTCAGAAATAATCACAGCATTCAATCTCTGTTAGAGCTGTCAGTGGAAAGCAGAAACTGGCACCAAGAGGCAGGCACGCTCCGCTGGGCTCTGTGCAGAGTGGATGGCATGCTGCTTGCACCTCAGCCTCTGGAATCTAAATTCACACTGCAGATAAACAGGGGCAAGGAGAAGACACTCAACAATTGGCTTGCTTGCAGCCAAAATGGCATTTTAAGGTGTGACTGAGTTCCAGTCCCTCCAGCCAACTGGGAGCTCTGGAATCCTGTTCCCTGCAGCACCAGCCTGCCAGGAGCTGGTCCTGTTGGCACTATGAGATCTGCTGTGGTGCAGCTGCACCCGTGCAGGGAGCAGAAAGTTCCGACAGTGTGGCTGGAGGAGAGAGAAATGAAAAGCTTGCTGGCTGCAGGAAGAATGTGGCTCATAGCTGTGGAAGTTTGGAGGCTCTGGAGAGTTTTGGCAGCACCACCATCACAGAGAGAGCTCCTGGCATTCCTGTGTGCCTGGTGGGATCCAGCACAGGATCACACAGTGTCATGAGTGGGAAGGGACCCACAGGGACCATAAAAGCTCCTGGAGCTGCACAGAACAGCCCAACAATCCCTCCCTGTGCCTGAGGGTGTTGTGCAGACACTCCTGGAGCTCTGGCAGGCTCTGTGCTGCTCCCCACGGTGCTGGGATCATTTCCTGGGGAGCGTGGGCAGTGCCCAGTCACCCTCTGGGGGAACACCTATTCCTGATATCCAGCCTGACCCTCCCCTGACACAGCTTCAGGCCATTCCCTCGGGTCCTGTCCCTGGCACAGAGAAGGGATCAGAGCCTGCCTCTCCTCTTCCCCTCATGAGGAAGATGTAGACTGTGATGAGGTCTCCCCTCACACTGCTTAACTCCAGACATCAGTGAGGGTTCAGGGATGGGACAGGAGCTGTGGGAATGGTGCTGACCATGGGCTCTGGCCATATGTTCTGCTGACAAAGTGTGAGCCTGTGAGTGACTGTGGAAGGGACTTTGCCTGGAGCAAGGCTGCTGCTGCAGCCACTTCAGTGTGCTTCTGGTAAAGCTTTGAGAAAGATGTTATTGACAGTGTGCAGTTTACAGTGCTTTCAAGCTGGGATTTTGACTAACTTCATCCATCACTATTTAATAATGCATTAGCATTATTATTATATACAATAGTATAATAATATTAACACAATGCTGTTTAATACACACACATGACTGTGTGGCTTGTGAGACCTGCAGGACTGGGGTCAGCAGGTGAGCTGAGCAGGCTGGGATGAGCCTCTGGGATGGATTCCTCACGGATATATGGAGAGGGGGCTGTGTGTCAGCTCCATCCCCGTGCTGTAGGCTTGGGGCTGGCTGGTGCCTCACTGCCCTGCAGCTCAGATCAAATGATCATCAGTCAGGCTGCAAAAGGCCATGACAACACACTGACAGTCTGGTATTACAAACCCATCAGTGTGAGTGAAGAGCTGTCAGGTATTTTATGTTGGCACTATTAGGAACAAATTTAGCCCCGTGTCCATTACATTGTTCCTGTCCTTACCAGAAGCAGATATGGTAAATCTAAGAGAGGCAGCTGTCTGCCTGAGCCAGTACATCCCTGAACCTGCCTGGGCTATTTCCAAAGCCTGGTCACTCCTAGTCTGCCAACTGAAGAGTACTTTCCCCCCAAGTTAGTGTTTCAAACACGAAGAAACACACAGAGAGCTGCTGTGGAGGTGTGGGGAGGGAGAAACAACCCCTTCTCTCTTGCTTTCACCATAACTTTTTAAAGCTGGCTTCCAACTCTCTCCTGAAATCACCCACTACAGCACAGCTTTGTTTAACCAGTATAGAATAGATCACTGTGTTTCTGTTCTCCCACAGATAACTCACTTTTCTGAGTGGGCTAGAGTCACACAGTTACAACTTATCTCACACATAAATCTTGACTTGGAAAGATTTCAATATCTACCAGAAATATGGGCATCCTTGATTGTGCTAAAGCCAGCTAAGATGCTCAAAAAGCCAGAGAGTCTTAAAGTGCTCACTCAGGCTGCTGTGGCCTAACTTGATTTCCAAATCAGTAAGAGAAATAATCATTTTTTCTGTGTTTTTCTTTCTAACATCAAGAGGGTTTCTTTGGTGCTCTCATTTAGCATGGAGCTGCTGCAGTCCCAAGGCTGGAGTTCATGAACTTTCCTTTTTTCACATTAAATTGAGTTTTAATGCCCACCTAACACTTCAAGAACTCTCCTCAAAACCACCAGGGAGAATACACAACACTTTGGGATGAAAGAGGCTGTGAGCACTTCCCCAAGTTTGCCCCATTTAACAGTACATCCAGACAGAGCAGCCCTACCAGGATCCTGTAAACTTCTCCAGAGGGGTTGTGTTCCCAGAGACACAACACATCCATGGCTAACTGCTCCTCTCTCCCAGCAGTGAAGGACCAACTCCCCAGTCTACCCCTTGGGCTGTGGCAGGATAGGATGGGAACAGCCCAGTGAGGAGCAAGTATCCACAATCCATCATCTCATCCCGTGTCACATTTGTAAACTTTATTTTTCAGCCACATCATCTAGAAAAGAGCTCTTTCAGAAGCAGAGTGTGGATGTTAGCTCTAGCAGACAGCTCTGGGAGTAAGGGCTGTCAGTTTGCATCTGCTGAGACTTAAATCGGTCCCATGGCAGCTGCCTGCCATCCACCCTCCAGTGTTTTATTTCTTGGGAAGTGCCAGGCTACAGCAGAGGAAATAAATGCACTGATAAGCTGGAGGGATGGCTTTTTGAGTGGTTCCCAGCAAGTAAATGGCTGAGCAGGGAACAGAAATGAGCTTTCTTGTGCCCAGTTGTGCCCTTTAGCTGCATTTCTCCACTTCAATAAACATCCACTCCAGGAAGGGCTGGCAGTGGTCATTTACTTCAGGGACAGCAGCAAACAGGCAGGCTGGGCTCCAGCTGATCAAAACTGACCTTTGCGCTGCCCCTGCCATTCCCAGCCTTGTCCTAGGGACAATTGCCATCGGATGTCAGGAGCTCCTTAGCCAGTCCGGCCGTGCCTTGGAGCGCTGCTCGGGGCGGCTGGCAGGGCAGCGCTGCCCAGCCCGGGGCTGCAGTGCCCGCCTGGGTGGCACACGCTGCTGCCCGGGGCTCAGCTGCCTCCAGAGCTCAGAGCCTGCAGCGGCCGCCAGGTAAACAAGCAAATCCCTGCTCTCGCAGGGAACAGGTTGCTTTTCAACAAAGAACTGTTAAGATCCTGCCTCTCCCGGCAGGGCGAATCTGCTCCGAGGCACGGCACGGAGCGGCTCGCCCGTGTGCTTATCGCGCCGAGGCAAACACAAAGCGACACAGGCTGCAAGGAAGTTGTTTTATACTTACCAGCAGCATTGATATTTTCCTCACAGGAGTACCAGATCCCAGTGTGGAAATACCTGAAAAGGAAGCGGTCATCTCCCGTCTCCCAGCTGTAATGAACCACATTCTGGTTCGTCTCATTTGCAGTCTCATTCCCGCCGTAGTTGAGGCAGTTTGTCTTCTTCTCTTTCCCACAGCTCGGCTTGGGGACCCTCTGTGTGCCCTCGCACCAGTGGGTCGTGATAAAAGCTGTTGTAGAGAAGAGGAGAGCCATCAGATTCAGACTCACTGCTAGCAGGGCTCTGCATCTTCGATTTGTCTTCATGGTAAATCCGCCCTCCCTCCCCCTCCTGCTGAGAGAAGAAGTCAAAGGGGTTTGTTTTATTTGGGAGGGGGGGTGGTTTCAAAGCCTCTCACGATTCAGAATCCAGTTGTCCAGGCACCAAAACTCTCAGCTTCTTCCACTGTGCTGCTGAAGCGGCGAAGGAAGCGCTGCAGCCAGACTCCCATTCTTGCCGTTCACTTGAAGCCCAGCCTTTGTACGTTAGAGCAGCAGCTGCCGGCGCGCCGCTCTCTCGCAGCCGCGGAGCTTCAGCGCGCTGAGCGGAGCGGAGCGGCTCTGCCTGCCGAGGAGCACCACGAGCGAGTGAACATCTGCTCGCCTAGCGCACATCATCCTCCCGAGGGGCTCCGCAGCCTCCTCCGCTGGGAGACACCTGCAGGCTGCCAGGCTCGCTGTCCCCTGCTCCCGTAGGATGGGCAGGAGGAGGCAGGGACAGCTGCCACCCGCTGCCACCCGCTGCCACCGGCCCCGGCACCGCTCGGAGCCCACTGCAGCACGCCGGGCTGGGGGAGGCGTCACGGCTCAGTCCCGAAAAGAATTATTATTAGTAGTATGTGGAGCTGGGAAAGGCATTTTTCATATAGTGCAGGGTAGAGATTCGTCCAGGAGGAGGAGGAGGGATGGAGTGGTACTTTAGCATTTCTGCTCTGAGCTAGAGAGTAGTAAATCCAGGGGCTGATTCTGCTTTTGCCATAATGGTGTAAATCTCTTTCTTCAGAGGCTCGCTCTGGCAGCCCCAGAGGAGTTTAGATCTAAAAGAGTGTGATGTGTGAAACCCCCATCTTTCCCCACACCAAGTGCAGCCCCTTTCCCAGGCTTTCATTCCCAGGCACGGCGCTCGCAGATGTTCTGGTTGAAGTGGGTCTGGAGGAAATTTTGTAGGTCCTGGTTTGGGCAGATGGACACAACTAATTAGAGCAAACCCTGGGCTTTACTCACCAGATGGCAATGCTGTGAGCACTTAATACTGAATATCCCATTTCCAAAGAGAAGCGCATTGTCCTCTCATGGTGGTCAGCTGGCTCGTAGAGTTTCTGACCCCTCTGTGCATTGCTCAGAGCTCTCTGGTGATCACTGAGTGCCACGAGGAGCAGATGATGGTGGTGGAGGTGCAACCCATGAGCCCCTGTGTCCAGCACTGAGGTTGGCCACACTTGTCACGCAACAGTTCAGTTCCTTGGTACAGGAATGCAATTTTCTGTGCTGAAGGAGCTGGTTGGGCTTTGGCCTGAGTGGCTTTTTCTTGCAGCCTAGTTTGGCCTCCCTGCAGGGGCTGTGGGGCTGCTGGTGGCCTCTCAGAGCAGTCCAGCAGTGGTTTCCAGCAAGCCCTTGAAATGACCATGTGGCCAGGCAAGCTCACAGGCACAGGCAGGACAGGGCTCCTGGACCCCACAGGCAGAGCTCACCCTGTGCTGGACTGCCTGCATATGATATGTGGGGAAGGTTCTCCAGCTCCTTGAGGAAAGCCAGGAAGGATGAGGTGAAGTTTCTCCTTAAGGCTTCAGGACCTGTTCCTTCCTTCCTGCTGCCCTCTCACAGTGGGACTCATTATGGCTCTTGTTGCCTGTCCTGCATGGCTGAGCCCAGCTGTTGATGAGATTTTCCACTGTTTATCCACTCACTTGGCTTTGGTCATTTTTTGTTATAAGTAAACTGGATAGTTCATAGAAAACCTTTGTGAGAAAACTCCCAGGGCTCTGTGAGAACAACTGTGATGGCAGCTCTGTGGGGTTGGTGCAATAACTTTGTACCTCAGACCCTTCCCTACCCAAGAGCCTTCACCTTGCCTGCTGCTGCCTGTGCCCCATGAGTGCCACCTCCTCAGTGCCAGGTTTCTGCATGCTCTGCACTCTTGTGCCTCTCCTTGTCCTGTTGGAATTCCATTTCACTTCCCTCCGTTCCAGCTCTTTAAGCATTACATCTCACAGCCAAATAATCAGCATCCTTCCCTTGGTTTTAATTGCATGCCAGAAATAGAGGTGATAGCTATTCCGAGGACCACAGGATTATTACTTCAATTCTTTTTATGTTGCAGGACATTTACTCAGTAATGCATTTATGTGTTCCTGTGTTTCTCAGGGTTATCCACTTGCTAAGAGGAATAAACAAAGCACTTGAAACTTTGACAGAAAGCCTTCACAAGAAAGCTGGTGCTGTTCTTCAGGACTGTCTTTCAAGTGGCTGCCAGCATCTGAATCATCACACTTCTCCAAGTGTGAATACAGGTCTTTACAGCTCTTTTCTCACCAATTTCCTCTACCTATTGCCCTGTGGATTGTGTTTTCTCGCCTGCAGCACCAACACCTGCACACTCTGCTTTACCCTGTGCCCATCTTCATGAGGGGTGGGCATCCAAGACTTTTGTTATCTGGGATAATTTTGTCCTAAATACTTATTACATTTTGTTTTGACTCCTAATCCTAAAAGATATTTCTATTTCTATTTCTGTTCCTCCTTATCTTCTTCATTATTGTTTTTCAGGCTGACAGACCTGTTGAGAACAGAAATGGTGGCAGTAAATAAAGGAGAAAAAGGGCAAAATAAAGCAGAAGTTTGGTTTCTTTTGGGATACAGAGCTTTTAGAATCTTCAGCATTTAAAAATACTGAGCACATAGTAAAATATCAGTCAGAGAATTATTTAATATGAACAGTTTTCTTTTTCCTAAAGGAAGTCAGGGTTTTTTTCATTGTTAGACTCCTCTGGCTGCGTAAGTTGGGATTACTTGAAAAGAAGGAAACTGCTCTGTGCTATAGTCATGCTGTAATACTCCAATGACTTCTCTTTATATAATCTTTGTTTATCAGATTTGTTGTGTATAAAAATGGAAAGATCATACATATGTTGCAGAAGGCAGTTCAGATGCCTGGATTAAGCAGTATTTATGTGGTATTATCTTCAATGATAATGTAGAAGGGTTTGAATGCTAGAGAGAAGTAGTTTTCAGGTTGTGGCTGCAAGAATCTTTAAAAACCTTTTTGCAGCAATAACTTTTCTCTGATGTTGTGAGAAAAACTATCTTCACAGGTTATAGATAATCCCTTTTCCTTTAGTATTTCTTATAGGATCAGTGTAAACTGTTATTACTTAGTATTTCCTTGCCTACAAAAAGAATTTGACCCAGAGGATTTAAAATAACGATAGCTTTTGCAAAGAGAATGTCTCAATCAGGCTCTGTTTTTCACTAGTGGCAAACAGAAGCACCATTCACAGAAATGAGAGGAAGCTCTACTTTTGGGTCCTCTGGTGCTGATGGGGACATGGTGAGCTCAGTCTGGGTGTTTATTTGGAACCAGCAGTGTCAAATCAATGGGATTATGTGCTGGGTTTAAATCAACATTTTAAACCTCCTAACATTTAAAACTCTAGCTTTTATTTAAATTCTCATTTCTTACAGTTCTGTCCTCCTGGGCTTCCTCATGTGTTTGCTTTGTCCTTTTCAGCTGTCACTGGACTGCACTTCCTGGCTCCTCCTGCCACTTTGGACTGGACCTCTCCTGGCAGCTCCTCTTTGCTTTTCCTCGGCACCACAGAGCCACAGAATTCACTTTCTCAATCCATTTGTCTGGCAAATGGCTCAAAATCTCCTTTGCTAGCTGGAATTTTCCTCCCTTGACATAGAGCCCTGCATAGAGCCTCTTTCTCTTGTTCTCTTACCATGATAAATATGAATTATTGGTGTTCCCCCAGTATACCTCCCCTGTCTCTGCTCTGTCCAGCAAAACAGGAAGTTTCTCCTTACCTCAGTAGCTTAACAGGTTTTATTTTGACATTTGGAGAAGAGGGCTGGGATGGAAATGCTGTCCATATTTCCCCCAGATTGTGTTACCCAACTGTGCATAGTTTGTGTTCTCTCCACACCCGGGCTCCCCTTTGCTGTTTTCACCCTGGTTTTGTTTTTCTCTCCGAGCTCTGACCCAAGGCAGTCTGTTCAGCAGTGATGCTTGGCACTCTGAGCACACAGGCTGGGCTGTGCAGCCCTGCTCATCTGAGAGATGCTGCTGAGAGACAATCCTGATTTTTTTACAGATATTAAGCCCTCAGCAAACGGGCAGCCCTGCTGTGGTCTCTGTGAAGGTGGGCTGAATATTGATACCACAGGAAATCCTGGGCTGCAGTTTAACTTATGACTTGGAGTGTGTCTTTCATGTACTTTGCTTGTGGGCATTTAGTCAAGGACAAGAAGATTGCTCTGGAAATTCTCCCTGTTCCTAAACCAACCAGGCAAAAAATGGTTTCTGACAGTACTGTAGCAAAGACCTTTAGCAGTCTTGACAGAAATGAAAGTGGTAAAATAAACCGTTGGTTCTCCCATAAAAATTTCCTTGGTCCAGTGTCACTGGGCAGCAGACAAGACATCCCTGCCTGCCCTCTGCAGAGGAGCTGCTCTGGATGTTGTGATCTCTTGTCAGCATTGCTCATCCTGCCTTGGGTTGTGTCCCTGCAGGCACTCTGTGTGACACAAGGGTCCCTGCACTCCCTGCCTGTCCCAAACAGCAGCAGAGCCATCACCCAGCACTGCTCCTGGTGGAAAAACCGGCTGGGACTGGGCTGCCAGCTGATTTGTACTTAGCTGCTGTCTGCCTTTAATTCTTGCAGCAGCTGATGGAGAGGAAGGGAGATGAAAAGAAGTGACAGGTCTGAGTCATGTTGTGATTCGAGTCTGGGAGAGCTGAGTGGCTAAGTTGCCTGGAGAGGCAGCCCAAAAGGTCAGGGCTGAGCAAGCAGGATATTCCCGAGGCAATTCCCAACAGGCCATTTACATGTGCCCACCTATGGTGGGAGTGAGTTAAATGGAATGTTATTCTACTTTTGATCCTGAATTCGAAATTTTTCTGTCTCAGAGTTACAAGAGTTATTTCCTCACAATTGACAGCTGGATTGGATCGAGATGAAAGTTTAATTAATATTTAGCACTCTTTGTTAAGGCTAACTTGGATATGTCTACGTTATCACAAGAAGCTACAGGCCCACTTAAGAAGGACTCTAAAAGCAGAACTCACTTAATTCTTTATTGCTGCAATTAAAGATGCATTCTTGCACATCAAAGCCTTAATGGCAGCTCAAGAGTCTTTCAATATTCCTGGGCACCCTGGCCTGCCATAAAAGCAGCCCCAGAGCAAAAGTGGCCACAACAAACAGAGCAATGCTGAGAAATGTCAAAGGGTTCATTACCCAAACATGCTCTTTTATAACCCAGGCATCTGATTTCCATATTCATATAAAGTTATGTACTGTCATATCCCACTGGGCTTTTGGAAGTGCCTAATCCACTAACTACAGATGAATTAATTTACATTACTTCCTTGTACGGGTTTTAAAGACATTTTTTCTGTTCTCATATCAATCTATTTTTAAGGACAGGAGCTAGAACATTTAAATGTCTGTAGTTTTCAGTTTCTGCCTGGCAAAGGAGTAAACTGTGTGCATTTGGTGTCATTTATATGAAGAATAATGTTGCTTATTTGTATGTCCATGTATTTCTTCCCCATAATTAGGATTCATCCATATGTCCAGGCATTTTAAGTGGTAGATTATGATTTGCAGTGAGATTTTAGTTCAGAAAGGGGTGATCAGGCAGATTTGTTTGAACAAGCTCTGTACCTGGAGGTTCCTATTTCTGTATATTCTCTGCAGAATTCCCTGTGCAAAATGGAGAGCTGGAAAATAGACTTTACCAGCACAGGAGAGGCTGTTTCTGTGCAGAGATGGCTTTTTGCTGGGGCCATGCAGATTGCAGAGAGTGAGAGCACCTTGTGTTCCAAGCTGAGGAATCAATACCCCCTGGGATGTGCCCATGATCTGGGTGGTGATGCTGAAGGTGAGAGCCAAGTTTGGCTGCCACAGGCAGGTAGGATGGTCAGGCTGCCTCTGGAAGCTGAACTGGACACTGCATTTGGTGTACATTGAGACAGAAGTTCTAGAACACAGCGAGTTTATACTTACAGCCAGCAGGTTTGAAACATTTCAGTACCAATTTGAGCAGAAGGGTCTCCCCCAGGAGCAGTGCAGAAGACAAAGGAACCAAACTAAAAATCAGGAGATCAATACTAAAAGCAAAACATAGTGGAAAAGATGTCTCTCCATGGCAAAGCCAGGTAATTGCATAAGTGTTCCAAGGGGAAGAGAAAAGGTCAACGGGCGGATGACAGGCACAGAAAGCTTCTGCCTAGCAGGGGCAGCATCTCACTGTGCACTGGAAGAAAAGTGAATGAGTATGCAAAAGTGGCTGAGAAAATGCCAAAGTGCCTGAGAAGGCCTGGGTAAGACTATCCCAAAATGACACATGGAGTCACAGGGAGAGACATCCTCCAAACTGCGGGACTTCTGAGGCAGCACCAAACTCGGCAGAGCGCTGGGAACGATGTCAAATTTAACAATGAAGTTGTAGCAGATGGCAGAAGAGGGAGGCAAGGCCAGGACTTGGCAGAAAGAGGGAAAATGTTAGCCATCAGCCTGTCTGGAGAGCAGCAGGAGGGAGGAGATATATGAGCAACCTGGAGGACGAGCAGGACGCTCAGCAGAATGAAAGCACAGCAGAGAGCAGAGAAGGACAGTGCAGTGGAGGGCTGGTTTGAAGACCACAGTGTGATAAAAATACAGAGCTGCAGCTGCCTGGTATCAAAGACCACTCTCACATGTCTGTGTAACTCCATGGCCTCAGCAGAGGGGGAAATGAGAGAGCAATTCTTCAAAAGAAAAATGCTATGAATCTTCTGGGAGCTTAAATGGGAATGAAGCTCCAGGAGGAAAAAGTTCAGCAGTATCATCCTGACTGCTCAGCTTGGGAGCTGGGGTTGTATTCCCAGCTTCTCAGCTGGTCATGAATATTTCCTCTTTCCAACCCCTTCCTTGACTGAGTTTGGGATGGGGAAAAGTCCTTTCTAGTCTCTGTATATCAGGTAGGGAAGACTCTACCTTTCCACTTGACCTCTGAGGCTGTGTGCATCTTTGAGGAGATCTTCCTTTCCTCCACCACTGGTAGTCCCCACATCATTCAGATTTCACAGACCCCTGCTTTTTGTGTGAGACAGAGACTGCAGGATTTGATACAGAGATAGAGCACTAAGTTAAAATAGTTTATGTTTGGCAGGGAGAATGCATTTACTTTAAACCTCTGCTCTGTCTTTAAATAGGCCTCATGCTGTTGATTCAGGTGTCTGATCAAAAAATGAAGGATAATATAATTAAAAAAAAAAAAATCAGATATTGCCCCAGACCTTCCTCAAGTCAGCCCTTAACACCACTAAATGCAGTGACACCAGCAGAGCTTGAGCTGGCAGTGCCCTCATGGCTCTACTTTATTCCAGCACTGAGGATCTGTAAATCAAGGGGAAGCTGCTGTGCCCCCTGGCTCTGGGGTGAGCAGGGTGGCTGCACTGGGACAGTGGTGGCTGACAGGGTGGCCTTGGCTCTGAACAAAGGGCTGAGTTTATCCTGAGCCAATCACCAACATTAAAATCCCCAGACAGAGCCATTTCTGTGGTAACAGCTAAATTACAGCCCGTGCACTGCAGGAAACCAAATTAGGGCTCCATGAGCAGTGTTTACTTGGGCAATTCCACTTAACCTTGCCATCTTTTAATTGCTTTTATATCTTGATTTAGTAATTTCTGATTTTTTAAAAATAGTGTCATTTATTGAGAAACACTGCAAGAAACATGAGCTGAGCAATTTTCTGTTTCTGCAGTTTTGTACTGTAATAGCAACAGAATAATCTGTATGCAAATTCTTTAAACAATAAATATCTCTCTCTGGTTTGGTTATTTATTATCTTTGCAGCAGTTCATTTTCAGAAAAGAGTACCACCTTCACAAGACACTGAATTGATCTGCAGCCAAAGTAGTGGTTTTAGTTACTTCTTGATTTTGTAAGAAAAGAGATAAAACATAAAGTAATAATGCAGGAAACACTTAAAATGGTAATTCATCAAGCTAAAGATCTCAGTTTGATTGGAGAGTGAAATGCTGGGCTGTATATTAATGTCAGCCCTTAAAAATTGCAAACAGCAATAAACTTCTAATGAAATATACTTCACAGGAAAAATTAACCTATAATCCAGCCTGTTAGTGTCATGGAACAGATAATTAAATTTCTTGCCTTTTTGTCAATGCAGCAACATGTAACTCTTCTCAAATGTTCGGGTAATCAACAGTTTTTATGCTAGTCTTTATAATTTGCTCTTTGAAAAATGGTCTTATTATTATTTCTTCTGTTCTTACGAAGTCTTCATTAAAAAGTTGGGTTTTTGGAGTCACAGTCCCACAGGTGATGTAGCATAGAAACAAAGCTCACTCAAGAGATGATGCAGGTTTGTGCTTTATTTTCATGCGACGCTTTTTTAGAAAAGTAAAAAAGAAGTTTATTTTGAAAGAAGTGGAGCCACTTAGTACCACATGAAGGGAAAGAAACAGCAAAGTTTATCAGCATAGATTCTTCACTGCTATGACTGCTCTGGGCCTTCTTTGCAAGGTGGTATCATGGTCATGGGAGAAAAATCAATGATCAAAGGCAGTGCTTGCCATGCCAAAATTACCTCTTGGAATGCAGGGAAATGAATTAAGGAGTCACTGAGGGCAGCTGCCTACACCAATGCCACCCTACTCCTGTGGAAATGGAGGGTGGAGGAATTGCTCTTGTTCTCTACCAGGATTTTCAGGCTTTACAAAATGCAGCACGTGCTTCAAAATGAGGTGGTTTACAAGGATTTTCAATCACCATCTCACATTTGGCTTCAAGCTGCCATAAACTGGAATATCTTAATATAAACTGAGAATAGTCCTCAAAGGTGGCAGTTACACAATTCCCTCCCATGTCCCCATTGTAAGAATTTTTTTCTCGGGTGTTTCTTTTGTTTAATGTTGTCTGTGCTGCTTTCTACAACAGTTTAACTGCTTTATTGGCAATGAGGAAGGACATAAAATCTGTTATTGCAAGTGAGAAAGAAACATATGCTCTATGCTTAATGTGCAGCTGGAAAATATGCATTAAAATAACTTTTTTAAAGCCCTTCACATTCAATGGCCTTTTATTTCCCTTCTTTTCTGTGCATCCCTGAACAATTGCTGGCACTGCCATAGCAGGTTGGACCATGGTGCTAATAATGCCAAGGTTGTGGGTTTGATCCCCATATGGGCCATTCATTCAGAGCTGGACTTGTTGGTCCTTGTGGGTCCCTTGCAGCTCAGGATATTCTGATTCTGGGAAATCAGTGTCAGGGGAAGGGATAGGAGTTGCTGAGGCTACCTGGAGCTGTGGAATGGACAAGCAAGAGGACATTTTCCTGCATAGGAACATGTCTAGAAATCAAGACATGGAACTCATCTGAATCAATGGGGAGTAAAATAAGGATAAATGTGAGGTGCAGGAGCTCCCTACAGTAGCCTTAAAACCAAGGCCTCTGATGGGGAGCTGTCCTTGCAAATCCAAGCCCTGGGCAAAGCTGTGTGAGGGGGTGCTGGACAAAGAGCCCTTGGCCCTGCAGGGGACTGAGGTTCTGGGCTGCCTGTCCTCCCCACAGCCACTGCAGCTCCCTGCCTGCTGCCAGAATCACTCCCTGGCTGCCTCCCTCTGCCTCCCCAGCTTGGCTTGGGGAGGCTGAGACTTGCTAGGCACTTGTCATATCAGCCCATGAAAATGCCCTTTTCCTCTTCGCTTCCAAATCCTCTCTGGGCCCAGCATCTCACGGGTGCTTGCAACCAGGCATTTCCCCATTAATTATCAACTAACTAATAATGAGCACTGGGTCCTTGCTGCCCAGCTTCAATGCACAGGTGTGCTCACCCTGCACTTTGCTCAGTATTCAGCAATATCAATCTTACAATCCAACACTGAAGCACTGCACTGCAATATTGTCCAGCCAGGAGCTAATGAGACAGGAATAAACCGAGCAAGTGGGCTGCAACACCCAAATGAGGCACTGGCCGGGACCCAGGGAGAGAATTGCCTCGACAGAACACAGGTACAGAGATTCCTGAGTCACTTCTGCTTTTCCACGGTGCTTTGTTGCCACCCGATGGCCTCGCACAAGGTTGCAAGAATGAAACTGGGAAAGGGGCATTCTTTGAGAAATGTCTTGCATTTCATTAAAACCACTGAGAGCTTTTGAAAACAGCTTCTCAGATCAATGTCTTTTCATGCTCTGCTGACACAAGGCTCTGCTTCACAGGTAGTAAGTGATTTTTTTTCCAGTGTGACAGCAGTGATTGCAATATACACAACAACTACATTATATTTGTATTTAGAAGGAATTTCTCTTGTCTTTTGCAATTTCCTTCCTTAAGAGGACAAGATACCTGGAGGGTGATGGTGGTGTCAGGCCTGGGATTGTCACTAATGTGGTAATGCTGTGGTGCTTGATCCATGCAATCTGATATTCCTCTGTTTGCCAAGATAAATGCTACAGTTGCTCCTCACCCTGGCCCTCCTGACCACAGGAACACATCTGCCTTGTGTGAAATAATCACTGTCCTGCTTCAGATGTAGTGTTGAACCCCAGCGATGCCCAGCAGGCACCCTGGACAATCCTGACCACTATTCACAAATCCTTTTGTCTCTTTCCCCATTTCTCTTACTATTTGTCCAGCCTACCTTTCTCTGTCTTTTCCCTTTTTCCACTCCAATCCCCTCTCATTTAAATAATTCACCCCTAATTTTCTTCTCCCTAAAGGTGCTGGTTTTTCCTTCATGCATGCACAGCTCTTGCATTTTGGACACCCTGACTAGGTGATGTTGGGGCTGTACATTGTCAGTGATGCTGCTGCTCTTGCAAAGCTCTGCTCCCCAGAAGGCTCCCAGTGCTCCCTCCAACCATTTTTTGGGGTCTGGCTGTTTCCCACATCACTGCCTCCTAAGCACTGGTGAAAGCCAGGCATTCCAGCTGGTTTAGCCACATCAGAAGCTTTTACAGAAGTTAAAACACTGAGGCTGAAATGGTTTGGAACTAAGGGCTCTCCATGGCTTGCTCCTGGAAAATCCTGGTGGATTTCCTGGTGGAAGGGTGAGCTCTGCCTTGGGAGCACTGATGTGGCTGAAAAAGGGAGTGCAGGTCACCTCGTGACTGCTCCTGGGTGAGGATATGATGAAAGGCAAGGACAGGACTGTCTCCTGCTTTTGGTGTAGGTGGATGAAGATGCTGCAAAGGGCCTGTTTGTTTTCTGGGGTGCTCTAAAGTGTTTTTTGAATCCACAACTGGAGAACTTCTTCTGAGGGCACCACAACCACCATCAGGTCACATTGCTCAGCTTCCTCGCTGCCACGCAGGATGAGCTGGGTGGGGGGCTCTGATTCCCTCTGGAAAACAAATGCACTCACTCAAACCCCCTCAGGCTGATGAGCTTTTCCCCACTGAGTTTCCCTCGTCCTTCCTGCCACAGCTGCCCAGAGACCCAGTGCTCAGGAACCCACAGCCATGAAAGCTGCTGCCTGCATCCTCACTTGAACTGAATCTTTGACTGAATTTAAACAGATTCCTGAGGGAACTTGTGATGATTTCTCCTCCTCCTCTTCTCAGCCAGTTGCTGAGAAGCTCAGAGCTGGCAGCAGGGGACGTGGAGCAGTGTTGACAGTGGCACAGCTGTTTGGTTCGGGGAGCAGCTGCTCAGCCAGGTTCAGTCCCTGCCTCTCAAGCCATTTCCCCAGGAGCATCTTCCCTGCTCAGGGCTCTGGGCCAAAGGCAGTGACAGAAGTGCAGCCACTTCAGGGCTGCTTGATCCCTGCAGCTCAGCTCCTCACACTGGAGTGAGCAAGGCTTCCTGGCAATCTGCTTTTTCCACCTGCCCCATGCTCCTGTGGATACCCAGCATGCTGAAAACCAATTAAGTACAGTAAAAAAAAAGTTACCAGTGTGTCTGGCAGCACAGCAGCAGGGCAGCAGGAATACTGAAAGATCTGACTGATTTTCCAGGTAAGGAAAGGCAGGGTTAAAGCTGCCACAGCAAAGGCTATAGAGGAGATGAGGGCAGTAACCAGCCAGAGCGATGTGTCACCTGGAAAGAACAGAAGCAGCAAAACTTCTCAGAGACACTGTAGGGACCAAGCACTCACTGCTGCTGCCTTTTTCAGCCTGGAAATGAAACTTCAGGTAAGTTTAATATAGGAGATAACATAAAAGGGATATTTATTGGAGCTCCAGGGGCAGTTATGGAAGAATGTCCACAAAAGCCCAACCCCAACAGGGGTGAATACAGTTTTATAGGTTTTAGGAAATTAGCAGAATTAATCAAAAACACCAATTGGGAGGACAAGTGGTGATGTGATTCCCCCCAGGTTAAGCCCCTTCTCTTCTCTGGAGCCTCCCAGCCCTATTACTAGTTGCACTTATTGATGACAATGTGTGTTGAGGATTTTGTTCTCAACCTTGGTTCCCAGGAAGAACCAAGACAGGAGAGAAGTCCTGTGCCCCCTGGGCCTTAGAGCTCTGCAATGGCTTTGTCTTTCTAGCAGGGGGAAAGGGTAGGCAAAAGTTCTGGCAAGGTTACAAATATAGAAAAGATAAAGGGCAAAAATCACTCCGGCATCACTGCAGTCAGCCTGAACCCTGCACGGCTGCTCTCTCACCCACCCTGGTGAGATCCTTCACTGGCAAACTCCAGGGGAGTGAGGGGCTGCACTCCTGAGTGTTCCTGCTTCACCTCTCCCAAGGAATAAATGGGCAGCATGTTTGCAAACAAGGCAGGAGATGTGGGATGGAAACAAAAGGAAGAGCTGCTGGGTGTCCTTCTTGGGCATGTCCACTGCAGGGGAAAGGAGGAAGGGAGGAAGGGAGGAAGGGAGGAAGGGAGGAAGGGAGGAAGGGAGGAAG
Source organism: Lichenostomus cassidix (assembly GCF_008360975.1). Lineage (NCBI taxonomy): Eukaryota > Metazoa > Chordata > Aves > Passeriformes > Meliphagidae > Lichenostomus > Lichenostomus cassidix. The sequence continues at coordinate 12,948,112 of NC_139495.1, read as the reverse complement.
AGAGGAAGGGAGGAAGGGAGGAAGGAAGGGAGGAAGGGAGGAAGGAAGGAAGGAAGGAAGGAAGGAAGGAAGGAAGGAAGGAAGGAAGGAAGGAAGGAAGGAAGGAAGGAAGGAAGGAAGGAAGGAAGGCTCTTACCCTGTGCCCTCACACACAGTGTGGGGCTGAAGCTGCTGCTCCTGTTGATGGCCTCCACGTGTGCCTGAGCCCTCACACAGTACTCAGCTCCTGCCTCCATGGTGTCCAGGTGAACCACGGAGCTCACCTCTCTCACCACCTTCTGCTTCACCTGCCACAGGCACAGGAGAGAAAACATCAGGACACAGGGCAAGGATCTCACAGCCAACAGGAGCGCTATTGTGGTGCTTGCCCAGAGAGAAAACGAGGCAGCAGCAGGAGGTGTCAGGGAGGTTTGTGTGACTGGAACAAAAGAGGGACAAGAGCAGCAAACAAGGAAGCACAGTGGAGTGCAGAGTGAGCCCACACATGTGTGGTAGGGCAGGAGGAGATGGAAGGAAGGAGTTGTGAGCCAAAGAGTCATAATGATGATGTTGGACCACAACGCTAGGCCAGACCCTACTCCTCGGTAGGAGGTGATGTCTGAGGTCTTGACCGATCTGGATTTTTTCTGGGTGTAATGGATACCAAAATCATGCCAGTGCCAGAACCAGGCTGTGATAGGGGTGTGAAAGCTGTGCCAGAGAGCTCAGATGGGCTGGACTGGGCTGGTGAGGGGTGAGGGAATTTGGTGTGGGTGACTCTAACACACTCCAGCAAGGCTTAAACAGCAAATGAACACCAGGACATTATTTCATTGCCACAAATAGGTCTGCATCCACTGCTAGCAAAATGAATTTGCTATTTGCAGTCTCCCCAGCCATGAGAGAACAGGTAACAGCTACCCAGCTGCTCCTCTTTCTGTGCTGCAGATGCAAAGCCTGTGCTCACAGAAGGCCTGATCAGCCTCCAGCTCCACACACAGATGGACACCTCCTGCCAGCCAGGACACCTCCTACCAAAATATCCTTCTCCACAGTAGCATCATCTTGGGAGCCATTAGTTTGAAAAGATTTCAAGGGCAAAATCAGGTCTGTGACGGCCTGGGGTGACCTCTTGCAAAAATGTCAAATGAGACATGTCAAATATAACAATCATTAAAAAAAATTATAGGAGTCCCAGCACATGACTTGTATTGACCAGCAAACCTGATGCTTCTGCTGGTCTGGTTAGATAAAAAGTGGTCTGAAATTTGGAATTATTGTTTAGGTTATTAGGATCACATATTGAAGGAGAGTTAATATTTTATTCATAAAAGGCAATCAGATACAAACCTATTGATTTTTTTAAGGTGTCAGAAAGCTCATGGACAAGGTTGATCTCATTTACTTGCATTTTATAGTGAGCAGTCCTGCTCCTGATGCCTCCTTATAGACCAAAGGCTTTTGTATGGATAAATTGCTAATTCAGAGCGGCAGAAAGTCATGGTGGGGACTCACGTATTATTATAGGTGATCAGGAAGAAAAATGAAAACTGATAGATGCTGCTGGTACTAAAAAGCCATTTCTCAATACTAAAGATGACAGACAACTGTGAAGAACAGCAAGTGGATGTTGTAATAAAGAGACAAACGCAATTCAACACAGATAAATGTGAAATTATGCTCATGAGGATTTTTCTCCCACATTTTCACAACATCCTCCATCAGAAACAGGAACTTGGGGTTCAGGTTTCACGGGATAGTCAGTTCTGTGGCAGTCACATTAACAGCTGCTGGAGAGACAAGGGAGTGGGAAGACTTGTTTTGTTTTATGGTGCTGACACAAAGTGTTCCTGCACCTTGGGCTGTGCAGGTTTACTCCCTGCTCACCCTGGTGAAGACAAAAATAGCTGTGAGGGCTTCCACAGGGAACAGCAAAGTAGTCTGGGAGCCCTTGGCCTGGAAAAAGATACAGAATATAAAAGCAATAGAGTGGTAGGGATAGTGAATGGGGAATAACTGTTCTCTCTCTCATCCCCAAATCAAGGCTAGCCTGCACAACAATTAAGCTGCAGAACTCCTCATTGCAGGAAGTTGTATATGACAGAAGCTGACATAGATTGAAAACCAGAATAGACAAATTAATGGAACAAAAATCCATCAAGGACTATGAATGTTGCAATTTCTGGCTCAGAAAACTGAGAAAGGTCTGTCAGCACCTCAGTGTGACACCTTAACTGTGGTCTGAACAAACCAGATGATGTTCAGAGAGGAAAGTCAGCATAAAGACCTTTGGTTCCTGACTTCGGATTTCCATCTGTAGTTGAGGTAACTGGGAGGTACCTCTCCTTTTCCCAGGGAAGGAAATGTGCAAAGAACAGAGAAACTTCTCCACAACGGTGAGAGTACTCCACTGCTGTGTGCAGGTAAGGTGGCACAAACCACTGCAGGCAGGTCCTTCAGCCCCACAGCAGGAGCCCCACAGTGAAATAATGAGAATCAATCAAGCAGAGATGAAGCTCTGCACTGTACATTAATGGACTGGGCAGTTCAAGGCAGTACAGAGCACTACCACCAGGCCCTGGGCAATGTCTGTGTGCATTCCTTTTGGGAACTCTGTTATTGCCTAAAGCCCTGAGGGTAAAACTCACCCTGCTCTCTTGGCCCTTCTTCCAGTAGAGCACGTGGAACTGGAAGGCAGGGCCCATGTCTGCCAGCTCCACCAGCAAATGGTGCCCATCTGCCACGACCTTCAGCACAGGGGGGGTCAGGGAAGCTGCCAACACAGAGAGAGCACCATTATCAACCCCTAAATCACCCCTTTTTCCCAGGCAGGAGAGGAAGGGAAGCTGCCATCACGAGTGGAGTTAAATCAACCTAACAATCAACCTGGTTGCTTCAGTGGGGCAGCAGCTTCTCTCTGCTCGTCCTGCCTGTGTGTCCAAACACAGCAGCAGACTTCCAGCAGGAGAAGAACCATGACAGGCATTGCAAACAGCAGTTTGGCAATAGCTGAGCAGCACAGAACTTGAAAGGGTTGGAATTTTCTCCAGTGGAGGAGCTGTCTGGCCTGAGGGTGCCACGTGAGCAGCTGCAGCAGAACCAGCTGGGGCACAAAGCTGGGACAGCACATCAGGTCAGCTCCTGTGCTCCTGGGCATGAGCTCAGCGCTGACACATGGAACAGGGGCTGAGAAACCACTGCTTGTCATGGGAATTTTGGCAGTTAATCAAAGGTAAAGGAAGAAACATTCTGAGCCTCAGGATAATTCACATGAATCCTGATTTTCTTTAAGTATCTGCAATGGTTTTAGATGGACTTGGGCTGATGATCTGCTGTGACTTCAGTTTTTGCAAATGTATGCAAGTAAATCTGTAGGCAATTTGCTTCCTGCTTACTTTGATATTCCAAGCTTGGTTTTGTCTGGGATTCTGCTGTGAGGAATATTAGTGAAATAATGAGAATCAATCAAGCAGAGATGAAGCTCTGCACTGTACATTTATGGACTGGGCAGTTCAAGGCAGTACAGAGATCATATTTGCATTATTTATCTGTGCCATTATTCACACTTATCTATGCCATTATTTACCACTCTGTTGTAGCTGAAACCAGTTTCAACCTCTTTGCTTTCAAGGAAGGAAGGAGAGTGATGTACAGTGCCATACAGAAGAGATGTTCTTAATAGAATTTGCTCTTACACCCAGTGAATTGCCACTAATACTGAGAAATATGAAAACATAAAATCCAAGCCATGTACATGATGAGTGTGCCACGAGTCAGAGGCCTGGAAATCTACTTTGTACTTTTAAATGAAAAGCTGAATAAAAACCCCCATGAAAATCTCCTTAGCACCACATCTCAAATTTTTTTAAAAAGTGGTATCATTTGGAGGTTAAAAACAAATATTGTGCTAATGTATTAACAAAAGGACATTGCAAGATGCAACTGCTAAACAAACAGGAGCATTTCTACTTAGCTCTGTGCTGACACACTGGATACCAACTAAATATTTGAACGTTGATAAATGAAGAAGTAAGGCTGACTAAATTGCTGGGTTTGGGAAGATCTTTTCCAAGTGTTTTCCATGTGTTATCACACTCGATGTGACTCCACACCTACGGCTCTGCCACTGGGGCTGTGCAGTGTGGGAGTGCTGTGGGCTGTGCTGCTGCCCTGCCTGGCTGGGATCCCCTTACACAACCTGTTTGGATCCTTGAGCTCCTCTCAGACTCACTGCCAGCTTTCCTAGGAGATGTGAAAGCAGGGACAAGGCAAAGCAATCAGCAAAAATGCGTAAGGCCAAGAACTTACAGTGACTTCTCTTTGTCTTTTAAACATCTGTCATATTCACATTGAATCCCAGTGCAAGCTGTATCCTCTGAACTTTCACAGCTTAGTCAGAGCTGTGAAAGTTCAGTCACAGCTTTGGGGTCCCTAAGACACAGGACAAAGCTGCCAAATACTTCAGTGAACCATGGGAAATCTGCTGCTTTTGTTCATGTCAATCTCAGGAATATCCTGACCCTGTCTGTGCCTGACAGCGTGGCCTGTGCCTCAACTCTGTGCCTCCACAGCTGCTGGAAAAGGGAAGGATTTTTTATCTAAAGCACCACAAAGGATATACTTCCACACCAAGAGACACATTTACCAGCTCAGGTGGCACTTCTGATGGTGCTGCTTTGACTGAGAGCTCTGTGTGTGTGAGGACTGCTCCCTCATGAAGTAGTGAAGAACTTCCAAAGACTGATAAATGTTTGATATTTGGGTCAGTTCTGGTCTAGGACAGACGATTTCTCCCCTGGCTCAAGCTGATGAATGCTGCCCATACCAGACTGAGAGTTGCACTCTAACAGTGACCACAGCAGAGGTTTCCCACCACAGATTTTATTGCTGAAAGCAGTTGAGCACATGGCAGAGAACAGAGGTAATGATTCCAGAGAAACCCTGGGAATACTATGCTGATTTTAGGCTGCAACGTGACCTTTGTGTTGAGCTGGGCCTGAGGCTTTGCAGGAGTTGGAAGGACATGGAGAAAATACCCTGCACTGCCAGGATGAGAGCAATGCTGTGGTTTCCATTTTTCTCTCCTTGTCTGAGGCTACTTCATATATTTGACACTGTGGGAGGAGAGAACCATGCTCAGAAGGGAGTGGGATTTCCAGGACAGCATGAGGCAGAGGGTGACAGGGTTGTTTCCTAGAGTGAGAATTTCCATAGGATCAAGTTCTGGACCCTTGGAAATGACTACCTGACTTGGATTAAATGACAGCAAGCCTAGTTGAACAGAAATCTTTAAATTTAAGGGTAAGAATGACCAACTTGCCAAAAGAAATTGCTGCAGTCACCTTGCCTATCTTTGAAAGCCTTGAAATTCAAGCCCAGATGAATTTGGCTCTGCCTCAGGACAAACTCCTGTCCAAGAACATTGTCTAAGAGGGAAACCCCCCCAGCCCAGCGTTTGAGGAGCTGAGAACCAGGATGTGCTGTGTGCCATGCAAGGGACACAAACCCACACCTGCGGAATCCCTCAGCGCCAAACACCCAGAATGTCACCCAGAAAGGGTAATTTGGGAGCAGACTCACTGGTGACGCGGTTGAAGAAGCCTGTCAGGCTGCCCCAGGGCGAGCTGGTGGCACCGAGCAGGGCCCTGACGCGCAGCCTGTAGGGCACGGAGGCCGAGATGTCCTCGGTGAGGTTGCACACGGTGGCTGTGCTGAGGGAGCACTCCGAGCTGGGGATCCAGCTCCCGTTGGCGTATTCCCGCTCGTATTCCCTGCCGAGGGCAGCAAGCAGACAGGCAGCAGGCTGACAAGTGTGCCTGTGAAGATCTAAGTGATTGCTTAGTGAGCTCTTTCCTGGTAAAACCTGTGCTGGGATATGCTGAGGAGCAGAAAGGCCTTGCAAAGTGAGGGTCTTGCTGCCCTTGTAAAACCCTTGCTCACTTCTGTTATTCTGGCTAACTAGAAAAGCATTCTGGGAATGACTCAGCTAAACTACAGGTGAAGAACAAGTTACATAATTGTAAAACAATTATTAGAACCAATAAATGCTCACACTGTGGGGCTGTGGTTGGGCACACCTGATGTTCCTATCTGGTCTGTGGTGTTGGTTAAACACATTTGTTGTGCCTCACAAGCATGCAAACTCAGAACAAACTGACAGCTTAAGAACCCTGGATTTTTGCAATAAAGTGTCTTCGCCACACCATGGTGGAGATCATGTGTTTAACACTGCAGGGATACACTGGGGCAGGAACACCACAATTGTATAGAACCATTATGGGTGTGTTTAGATCTTGTCTGGAGAAAATCACCCCAAGCTGAGTTCATGAGCCAAATGCAGATATTGTGGGAGGTGGGCACAGCCCAGGCAGTGGGAATGCACCAATCCTGCCCACTCATTTGACATGATCATCCCTGATATGGCTGAATTCCAAAGCCACATTGTAATCCCAGTCAGAGCTCGAGAGCTATCAGAAACCTCCTGTGGGGTGTGTTAAATGTTTAAAATGTTTACACAAAATAAATCTCAAATGTTTTCTCCTTCCTCTTCTAAACAAACTCTTGCTAATCTTCCTCACTTTTGAATGCTTGCATAGAGGCAGATTTCTTATATGGAATCAATACACACTTTGGATTCCTCAGGTATTCATTAACCTGCAAACAGTCCCAGAATTGGAGCAAAAGAAATTTTTCCACAATTTTTGATTAATAGTACTAAAGCATCAAACTTCTCTTAGGCTTGCGAACTGAATATACTCAAAACATCCAAAAATGTAGGATTTTAAGTTGAGACCAACAATGTTCAAAGAGCAAAGAAGAATAAAAAAATCCAGAAGTTACCCCTGAAACTCAACTGAGTATCTCACAGTTGCTCCCGGAACAATCACAGGACTCCAAGTTAGGAAGTGTTTCATGTTGGTTGAAAGAATGGAGATGTTCTGAGGTGCTGGCAAGAAAGCATCTGTTCCTAAAATTCCCAGCAAAAGAAAGAAAATAAAAGGATATATTAGGAAAAGAAAAAAAAAAGCTTAGAACAATAGTTTATTAATAGAATAAACTTATTGAATGCTCTATAACTGAAATTATTACATCCCTCTGAGATCTCCAAATCATGAGAGTGGGATGGTGGTTCATTTCACCCTGTGGTATCCTGACGTAAAATCCTTGGCCGTGTTTGGAGCACAGGAGGCAGGATTCCCCATGGACACATCCTGCAGTGTGGGAGCAGACTTTTCTCTGTTCTGCTTCTTTCCAGACCCAAGGAAATCCCACTGGCTCTGCTCAGCAGGGAATTGTTCCCAAAGAACCACTGGGAGTGAGGAATGTTCACCAGTGGTGAACACTCTCCCCAAAACAAGGAAACTGTGCTATCACAATATGTTACCTAAAGGTTATTTTTAAATTAAATTTATTTCACTTAACCAAGTTTATCATCCAATACTCTTTAACTGCCACTAAAAAACAGGGTGTCTTCTTCTCAGACATGTTTACAAAGTTAACCAGTCAATGGCAGTTGTTCTACCCAGGATCAAAACCAGGCTGACAAGTCCATGAGCAGTTTCTTAAAGCATTGGAACGATATCTATCTTCTTTCGGCTCTTAAAATATTCCCTGTGTCCTATCTTTCTAAAATCACTAAAGATGTGAGGAGCATTTATTCCAACTCTCTTATGATCCTTTGGCATAAGTCATACAGGCCTGTTGGCACAATGCTCAGCTGTCCTCTGAAGTAAAATTCAGGTTTCTCTGGGATAAGAGATTTCCTTCCTTGTCCCTTGGAAGAGTCACTCTCTGCCATATCAGCAGTTCCATCACTTCTGGAAGGTTGAGGGTCCATACACTCAGAGCACTTTTAGTCTTTAAAAAATAAAAAAAGGAAACTCTGTAGTGACTTTCACACTGCATCTTAAGCACCCATTTGGTCTCCTGTGTTCTCCATGCTGCTCAACATTCAGATTTCTTGCTACTTTTCCTTGTGCTTTGTTCCCACGTTAATTCTGGGACTTGGCACACCTGAGAGTGTGAATTCCATAGCAGATTTCATTTACATGAGCAAACTGCTTTTCCACATGACTCACAGACACAATGAGCTTCCAGCTCTGAACAGGGGTGAACTGCACTGAGGGTTTTCCTGTTTTTTTAGGTCTTGAATTTAGGGCATTTTTGATATAAATTTTTGGCATTCAACAGTAATAAGCCCTATATTATTAAACTGTACAGAAACCCATTTTAAAAGAATATAGCCCTGAATTGGACTATCAGTCTTCTAGTGGCCCAAGGGTTATTTTGTATCTGGTTCAGAGCAATGTTCATTTCCTGGCTTTGCTTGGCTTAGTGCACTGTTTTCCTGTCAAAACCAGTGAGTCTTCTACTGGCACAGTGACTGTCACCTCACTTCAGCTGCATCACAAAAATTCATCTAGAAATTAAGGATTCTTTCCTCGTTTCACTGGGAGAAACTCTGTACACAATAAAAGTGTGCCTTTATAAAAACAGCTCACTGATTTAAGTTTCTGTCTGGCATTACATGCTGAAATTTATAGTTTGAAAGAGAAGTTCATCCTTTCCAGGATACTTTTGATCTAGACATAATCCTGTGTCACAGCCAAGCAAATTATATTCATGGTTTTCCCCACCCATCTGTTGCAACAGCCCACAGAACAACTGCAACAAATACAAGTTTAACAGTGGGAGGAAAGACAATTCTAGGTTACATAAACAGGGTAGCACTGAGCATAAACAGTGAAATGTTGTTTCAGGACTAAAATAATCCATTAACTCTGTGCATTTGGAAGGAAAAAGCAACAACAGCCATGCAAAGTGCAGGAGACAACTGGACAGAGAGCACAGGCAGGACTCAAGGGCTGAGAGCCTAGGGCTGCCAGAATTCCCATTTGATTTTGGACTCACCAGCAGCCTCACAGGAAAAGCCAAACTACTTTCATTCAAGCCAGGGTATTGACTCTCACCCTAATGTCTCCAGTCATGCCAAAGAAAAGACATTTTCTCTGCAAATGGCATTTTTGTCTCCTACCCTATCAGCAGTGTACTCCATTTAATTTGTTACACAAAGAATACATTTCCATTTAGAATGATGGTGACCCTTTAAATTTAGTATTTTTATCCTCCTGGTGTTAGAGAATTACAATTAAAAAAAATCATGGTCAAGTCCACTACATTTGTCTGTCTCACTTTTCAGTTTAAAATGTCTTAAATAAACCCTGATAAAGTTCCATTCCTCTAGGATAGCTTTGGATATCCTTCTTGCTCTGTGAATATAGAACACAATAGTATTTCATCATTATTTGGTGTTACTTCATCCCTATTACCACCATTACCTACTGCTGAGTGAACACTAATATTAATACAATCACCTCTTTATTCATAATATCCTCTCCTTTCAGGGGTTCAACAAACAGAAGAAACAGCAGCCCCAGAACTGGTGCTGCACAGTGTTCAGAGGTGCTTTACCTCATTTGTGCTTTTCCTTAAAATTTTGTATCTAGGGCTGAGAATTCCTTCCCCACTGTACTAACAAGCACTGGCTTTTAACTTCTAAGCATTGTATAATTTCATCTCCTTTTGCTGATCTGGAGCACAACAATGCCACCAGCTTTTTGTATCTTGGAGTATGGTCTGACTCTCCCTCTGAGGAAATTTCAGTGAAGGGGAATCTGACAGGGGAATTCCAAATTCTAAATACTGGTACAAGAAAATAATGTCAATAACATCCTGAGAAGATAACACAAATTCTTTGTAAGCTAAATGTAGAAAATGAAAGCCATACATCTCTAAGTCAAAGAAACAGCAATGTAGACAAGGATAATTAATTATGCTGAAGTCTCTTTGGCTAGAACTGCAACCTGCAGGCTCTGGGGACATGCCCTCCCTCAGCTGCTGATGACACAAAGTCCCAGCTAAAGGCAAGACCCCAGCACATCTCCCTGGGCTGTTTTTGCCCCCAGCAGCCAGGGATCAAACCGAAACTCTGGGCTAGACAGGAACTCACTGTCTGCTAACCTGGAGTGTGCTCTGCACAGCCACAGGGGCAGCTCAGGGCATAAACATTCCACCAAAGAAATGCTCTTTGCTCAGGAAGCAGACTGGGACACGAATTTTTGTATTTCAGGGCAAGGCCAAGAGAATGGCAGAGTGTGAGTTATCCCACCTTTCCCTCCTGTCTGTCCCAGTGTGAGAGAGGCTGGCAGGGCTCCTGCCTGCAAACAGCACTCAGGGGGGCAAGGCCTTGAACAAAAATACAGGAAAAATAACCACAAATTGCTTTAAAGAACCGTTGTCCAGCCGTGTCATCTTTTAAAACACATTTGCCTTCATCTTCCTTATTTCACAGAATAAACTTGCTGAGCATAAACCACTTGATGCTGTCAGTGGATTCTGTCCTTGGCATGTAAAAACTATAAATAATGAGGAAGCTATAAACTGTTTTTGTTTTGTCTCTGAGGCAGAGGGAAAAAATGGAGCATGAGACAACCAGAATATTGTTGATACAACCTAAAATGGCACATTTAGAAAACCTGGGCTGGGGAAAATCCAAGCACACTGGCAAGCCATGTTTGCTTTTTAGAGGACCAACATTGCAAACACTGAAATTTAGTCAGGAGATCTGAGATCAGACTCCTCTGAGATGTGTCTGGTGTTGAGTATTTTCTTGGAGAAGCAGATTATGAATCACAGAATCTCCTTCCAGGGTAAAGGAGACCCTCAGTGAAGTGATTTGAGCTATTAATTAGCACTTTGTATCGTTCCTCTCTGACCCTGCACCCACTCCACAGGCAGAGCATCCTTGAGCTCAGAGTGATCAGTGCTGATGACTTGAGAGTTCAGCTTCTCCCAGAACAGCAGAGCAGACACAAATTGAGTAATACTTAAATTCCTTCAAACTGAAATTTCCCTTTAGAGCTCAGAATTCACCTGCAGAACAGAATTTACAGATTGCCTTTTTCATTTGCTCATTCTAATACTCATTTTAGAAAAAGATCTAAAGTTCAAGCTCACCTGACCTTGTGCTATTTGGCTCAAGTGCTGCAGAGGCATCTCTAACAAAAGGACAAAAGACTTCATTCGTCACAACCTCTCTGTCTCCTTCTCAAGTCAATGAAGGTATTTTAGTCATTTACCTGTGAGATTTAGTGCACTCAGAACGCAGAGGAAGAAGCAGATGGGCTTTGGTGGCATTTTCTCAGGCTTTTCCCCCATTCACATCCTGTTGCACAGCTCAGGAGTTTCCCCTGCCAGCCAGGGAGCCTTTCCTGAGCCAGCCATGGTGGGCAGTGAAATTAAATGTGGGAACTGCTCCCTGCCTGGCTGCAGAGATGCACAAACACGGTTTGGGAGGGTGGAGCTCAGGGAGTGCCCAGCTGATCTGCTGCCAGCAGCTCTTGCAGGTCTGTGCAGCTCTGCTGGATGGGGCAGTTCTGCTTCTCTCAGGGAGACATTCTGTGCATTAAACAGAGGCCCTAGAAGGAGGAAAAATCTGAACCAAGTCACTGAGGGAGAAATTCCCTCTGATTTAGGGGAAGACTTGAAGCCTTGCAAAAGTGACCAATGTGTGTAGAAGCTCTATTTTCTGGAGGTTTCTCCAGGACCTTTTTAGTGCACAGTGCTTGTTTAAGGATTTACCAACATTGCAGAACCACAGTGTGGGAGTGGAGGGAGGGGAAAACCACATTTTTGGGGGGCAGTGTGTGGGTGCCATTCCCAGGATGGGAACATGTCTAGGAACTGCTGTCATCCCAGCTCCCTCCCAGCTCAAAACCAGACTCCTTTTGGAGCCATGTGGCTGCAGAGCTGCTGGGAAGCAGCTGAAGGGTGAATGTGGCTGAGCTGGTGGTGAATGGAGTGATTCTGAACCTGCAACTGCTTTGTTGGGCAGTGCAAAATTCAGTGTATTTATGGATCAGCAGAAATCAGCTGGGAGTTTCCTGCTGCTGGGAAATGATCTGAGGTCCCTGCCCTGCCCTTCAGTGGCACCAAGAGCTGTGGACGAGGTGACAGAAGAAAATAAATTGCTAGAGGGAGAAGCACTGTAATAAAACACAGTGTTGAGTTCTTCTGAGAGAAATTATGGTACTACCTGAAAGAAACTCTTTGCTGTATATCTCGAGAACACCTTTAAAGCTCTTTAAAGGTAAGAAGTTTGGTCAGGACAGACAATGGACACCTGAAAGAGCTCTTTAAATTCAGGAGTTTTGAATGTTAGCTTTAGTTCATGGCTGGAAAAGCTGCAGTGCTGTGCTTTCACAGCTGCTCATGGCTTGGGCACAGAGGTGACCTGAAGCTCTCTCCAAACTGAGACACTAATTGCAAGTATTGGTTTAAGGCGAAAACAAGGCATTATGTGCTCAGCTAAATGAGTGGACTCAGGAAGAGACACTCATTTCTGTTTTCCCATAGTTAGACAAATAGCAAATCTGCCTGTTTTCTCCATCCAACGCTTCCTCGAGGCTCTAATCACTTCTCTTCCAATAGTTTCAATCAGGTAGGGATTAATTTGCTCCTCCCACTGAATGGCAGCCTGTCCTGTGGGCAAGGTGAGTACACAAACTGCTGCTGCTGTTGCTGCTGCTGTGCTCCAAAGGACATCCCCTGAATGCTGATTTTCTCCCTTGGTCTTCCAATAAGCATTTTCTCCATGAGAATGAGAGATCCAGCATGGGACACAGGGTGGGTTCTCTGGAATTTACACATCACTAGATATGTAGACCCTGGCAGGGGGATAAGCTAAATAATTCTGTTTGAAAACAGGGCCGAAAGGCCTTTCATGTGCATATGATCATTGCCAAATCTGATCTCCTTGCTTATCATACATGGAGTCCCTGAAATCAGGGTGAAACAAAACAGAGGAATCACTCATTTATCTCGCTCTTAAAATCCCAAAGGAGCTCAAAGGCTTAATTTCACATGAAATGGTCTATGAACTTTCCCAGAAGCTGCTCCTGCATGACTAGTGAGCTCTGTTGGCATCTCACAACACATGGCAATGCACACATGAATGTTTCTGAGGGATGAAGGATGAGGTGGAGGCTGCACTCAGAGAGGCTGTGACCTCCCTGGGAAATGGGAGCAATGGTGTGTAGGTTCACAAACAAGGAAAATTTTATCTGACTATTAAATGTTTTATCACAATATGCAAAAGAGTTGATTTATGAGTAAGATCCTCAAGACTAAAACTTTTGTTTTTAAAATATCTGGGTTGGTTTATTACAGAAATAGAGCTTTACACCCCTTTACAAACACTGTATTACAGAATACAAAAGAATGGGGAGAGAAGGAAGGGGAAATTAAGTGTAAATCTCAGAGAGGGTGACAGCGTATGCCAAATATTCTCAGGGGTCATCAAGATGTTAAAGGATCTACAGAATTTGAGAATTACTTCAGTCACCACTAAATGTCACTGTTGCTCCACAAAATGACTTGTAGGCACTTATTTTGTCAAGGATAATTTGACTTCGAAGACAAAACCTTTGGAAGTTGTGCTGTACACTGGTGAATGCATTTCTGTTACATCTGCGTGAGATCTGTCCCAAATTCATCCAGAAAGAATATTAATTTTAGAGAAACAGGTACGTTGTTAAACCTGTCCATGAGATTAAACAAAAAAGGAACCTTTTTTTCTCCCTTTAACCCCCTTGATTTCTGGTATGTTTTCTTGAATCATAAATAGAGCAAACCCAGTGTAAATGAAAAAAGTGTTGGATTGTTTGGTTTTGTTTTTTCTGGTTTTGGTTTGGTTTTTTTTTCCTCCAAATTCAGTATAAGCAGGAGAAACAAAATAAAGCACCTTTTATTGTTAGAACGTATCATGGGAATCTCTAAGAGATACATCCAGCAATTCAGTACCAAAAGATAATCTGGGAATCTTAAATCTGTGAAAAAAACTAATGTATATCCTAGTGAGGATTAATAATTTTGTGTTTGAAGAAATTATGGATGATTGTTTAAATATTTCAAACTGGTCCAAGATTCCCAAGCACAGTGAAAAGACATAACAGAGTAGCAATTTTCAAAGAATATTTCTTCTAGCTATAGGGTGAGATATTTCTGAGAGTTTTGCTGTGTATATAGCAGTTGCTTTTCATGAATTCCATGTTAGATTTTCCCGAATGAAGGAAATAAGAAAAGAGTGCAAGTTAGAAGGAATGGGATCCAGAAGGATTTGAAGAGAAATTTGAGTTAACAGGAAAGAAGTAAGCGTGCTTTGAAATATTTATGCAGGTGTAGGAGCCAAATTGCAGTATTAAAAGCCTCCTGGAGTTCAGAAAATATGTGCAAGCATTCTGCTGAGGGACAATTCTTACTATAAATCATGTTTCTTTTCTTACTCATCTCTTTTTTTATCCTGCTTATTTCCAAGAATGCTACCGTGGGAAGTGTATATTTGTTTCCCTGAAGTTCATCTCTTCTAATCAGAGTCATTTTGTGAAGCATGAATTACGTCCTCTGGCTCTTTAAAAACACAAATTCAGTGGCATTGCAATAGAGTCAATCTAGGAAAAACTTCTCCCCTATGGGGTTACAGCCTGGGGCTGAAGAGATCATTGTGAGAGCATTAATTCTGATTTTTGATTCACAGGTCTCTTGTTGTCTGCAGCTCCAGAGTGCTTGAAAGCCTCTGTAAGTGCAAAATGTGCCCATAAAGACTGGGTTACTTCTCTGATTTTCAGAAACTAAAACCAGTTCTCATTTCAAGATTATAAATTGTCAAAATCCTGTGTCTGGCTGATCTGAAGGTCAGATATTGCCAGGTAAATACGGAAATAAACTCAAGAAGCACTTCTGCTTAGCCTGCCAGTGGAAATAAGGACGAGAATATAAGAATTTTTAAAAACGCAAACCCTGTTTGTGCTGAAGATGGTTTCAGGAATAAAACTGAAGAGTAGAAAGGAAATAAGTCAGCTAGAATAGCTGTGATCAGTAAGAATAATCCCTTTGGGATTCAAAATTGTATTCCAGACAGTTTTAAAAGATGCGCTTAAAAGCAAGCCCATTAATTCTACCAAATCAGTTCAGAATTACATTTCCTATTTCAATCTGTTACATCAGTTTATACAGTTCTGAGCAGCACAAACTGTCTAGATCATGAAGTGTTTCCCTTCAGAGAGTTTCTATTCCATAAATCAGTGCTGCTGAGGCAGGAGTCTCCTTCTCTCCAATTCCTTCCTCTCCTCTCTTTGACCTGTTGCTCAAAGAACTGTGGCTTGGATTCTCTGCTGTTAGTGTTCTTCACTGACTTCAGGTTCCAGTGCTCTCCAGATCCTGGAATGCCATTTTGCCTCACACCACTGAATTTTGGGAGGATCAGGACTCTCTAACTTGGGACTGAATTTTCTGGTGCAGGGCAAGAGCTGAAGTTGAACCTTTTTGGATTGTTTTTACTCTTGCCTGCAGACAGTGGGTGAGGCTCTGATGCAGTCAAATGGATCCATCAGGTCCTGCTGACATCTGTCTGCTCTGTGACTGCAGGGGAGACTCTGCACATGAAATAAAACTGGGGAGAAGTGGAAGGGGAGAGACACAAGGTGCCCAAACCATCACCCTCTGTTAGAACCCTACAGTGCAAACCCACACTTTAAGCAGCCAAAATAAACCTTGGCATAAACTTCATGATTCCTCTGCCCTCTGTGTGAGCAAGGACACAATGAATTATGATATTCAAGTCAGTGGAGCTGGCTTTAATAAAATTTAAATCCTGGTTCTGTCTCAGGCTTCTGGTCAAGGAGCCTGATAATTTTCTTCCATTTGCAAGGAAGAAGAAAAGTTAAGGCAACCTTAACTTCACTTTGAGCAAAGCCTGAATTTCCAAGGGCCAAAGTGTCAGTTTGCATTGATCTGTTTCAAAATAGCCTCAGCCACTTTGAATCATTCATGAAAGGATCACGTTTTCATCTCCAAAGGTACAAGGAGCAATGCTGGCACAGAGCAATGTTGTGACATTTTCCTAATAAATTTAGACTAGACTCAGGCTCTAAAGTTTCATGACTTCTCTGGCCATCTGATGCTTAACCTACCTCAGGAGTTCTGAATTAGTGTCTTTGATTGTGTCACACCTCTTTGCTGTGGCTCAAAGTGGGGAGAACCACAAAGGAGACTCTTATGAACCTCCATCTAGGAAGCTTCAGTTTTTGTCCCAACAGAACATTTTCTGTATTCAGCTAGATTCTCATCTCAGTTAATAATTCCATGGCAGTCAATGGTGCAAAAGGAAAATCCCTTCTCTTCTTACCGTTCTGAGTGACAGCAACTCCAGGGTGGAGATACAGGACTGAAATCACCATAGCATTTTATTTCCATTATAAAGTATGGCTAATAACATGGATTTTTTAAAAAAATGTGGTACTGATGATGATGAATAACCATCTATCAACACCTGTCTCTACTAACTTTCAAACAGAATTACACCTTTCTGATGGAAGGGTTCAGGTGATGTCTAGGTGAACCTGCTAAGACAATATATGAATTCAGGGATTTTTAACATAAAGTTCATTCGAGTTCATTAGACCTTCAAAATGCATTTACTTGGGAAATTTCTTTTTGCAGCTTCAGATGTTTGTATTGACTAGAGTTCTAGAAATGCAGCACAAAACACAGACTCAAATGTATCGTCCCAATGTTTTCCACTGTAATCTATTATTATATATAATCTATTATTATTATCCAATGCCTTCATGCACACTACATCATCAGAGCAATGCTCTTTGGTGACTACAGAGTATTTTTATAAATTATTCATAGAGCTTCTTTTATATCACCTACTGTGGCATCAGCTAGGGACAAACAAATATTACAAACATGGCACCAATAAAAAGAGAATGCATAATCAGGCTCTAAAAATTCTGTATATTCTGCCAAGTCCTGCACATTGCTGTAGAATACTAACAGCCACTGGATCCCTCTAGTTTGAGGGTCCCCTTCTAAAAAAATATATATATTTGACAAACTGCAGCCCATTTTCTCCTTCCATAGATGCAATTGATTCCTTTTGAATGTGGGGTTTCTTTTTCTAATGTGGAGCATTTTGTTGGCTTTTTTCCCTATTTTAATATCAGATTTTTAAATCTTGTGGACAGTTTGTTTTGTCAGTGATAAATAATAAAGATTTCGATTCGCAGCAAAGCACACAAAAGGCATTCACCCATGCTGATGCCATTGCCACTGCATTTTCAGTAAGGTGAATGAATGGAGAGAAAGAAAAATAACAGTCTGTGGATGTTGTTAAAAGGTACTCCAGGGTGCTGATACTGCTTTATCAGGACAGATTCCACCCTCTGTTTCCTTCAGCAGAAGGAGAGACCCTCAAACAGCCTTGGTTCTGCAATGTTTGTTAATTTTTGGGCTGCATATTGTAACTCAGATATCAGAAGTGTTCAGTGAAGCTGCAAAGATCTTCAAAAGCAGCTCAGAACTATCTTAAATATTGAAAAAATGGTAAAAATTATTAAATGAGGCAAGTGTGAATACGACATAAAGGGCACTATTAGATGAGTCATTAACATGGTAGAAGAAGGCAAAAGTTGATTAATTTACAACTCCTCAGGAGATTTAAACCATCAGCCACCAGAGCCCATGGAATAACCCTTGGTCTGGGGATACCTCAGTAAAACAGCTGAGCAATGGCACAACTGCCAGGGTCAAACAGGCAGTCAGGAAGCACAGGATGCCTTGTGGCAGCTGCTGAGCCATGGCCATATCCCAGTGCCACCCCTGAGCCCAGCTGGTGACACTGGGTGAGTCACAAGTGCACTGCTTGGGGTGCCAACAGCACCAGGGTTGCCAGAGCAGCTCCATGGGAAAGGAGGAGTCAGGGAATGAAAATGGCACAAGGCAGGAGACAGAGCAGAGTTCCCAGGGTTTATTGGGAGGGGTTAATGCCCACATCTCACCCCTTGATTTGTGCATTGCTGAGGTTCCTTTGCTGCTGGCAGCTGGGCTGAGGAGCTCAGGGGATCTGAGCTGTGGGCAGCAGGGTGGGGTTAACCTTCCTGTGATAAACACTGCTGAGTGAAAAGCCTTTCCTCTTTACCTGGTGAGGATGGAGCACTTTTCTGGCTCCAGAGGGAATGCTTTTCACCCAACCCTACAGTCCTCACCAGGGATTAGGGTGCAGAGAAAGGAGAATGGAGACCCGTGCAGTGATTTCTGCACAGAAGTAACATATCTGCTATCACTTGTCGTCCCTCCAACCTTCACTTAGCAGCACAAATAATTTCTTGTGCTTTATCTTCATTCTCTTAATTAGCAGGACCTAAGATCCCCCCTGGAATTCATAATATCTTTCCCATTGCTCCACCTGAGGTATAAAGTTGTTCTCAGTAACTTAGAATGTAAATGATGGAATTTTTTTTTAAGTAAATTGAACTCTGCATGCCCAAACATTGACCAAATTCATCCATCTTCCCCCAAAGGTAAGAGACATTCAGCTCTGCCATGGACAGCTGTGCCAGAAACCCCTGGGACACCATGAATTTCCAAACTGAGCTGTCAGCACCCTGCAGACCCTAAGCATTTATTTATCACCTAAAGGCAGAATATCTCATAATGTCTAAATTCAAGCAACACAGATTGTCTGCCTTTTTTCCCCCCTATAAATAATGTTTCCTTTTTTGTTCCGGTTACTGCTTTGTCTTTATAAAACATTTCACTCTTGGTTTTTCCTTTGATTCCTATATGTGATGATGTATAAGCTTGGCTGTTGTCCTTAGCTATTCTTCATTCAGTGAAAACTAAATAAAATGGTGCCAAACCATTAAAGCAATTCGAATTTACAAGGTGAGGCACCCCTCTAAATGATGAATGGCTGAGATTTTGATTTATTACCTTTCTTTTCCATATAAAATGATGACTCCACGAATAAATGAGAGCTGAAATGCTGCCAGTGTGCTACAATCACAGAATCCCAGGAGTTTTCTGAAGGGAAGGGTTTTGTGTCACCAAACCATATGGTAGCTCTTTCTAAAACTGTAAAAAACTATAAAAGCAATAAAAGCCCAGGATTGCAATAACTGAAAACCAGTGCAGGTACAAGTGTTGGGAGTCACCTTTCCACTCACAAACAGCAGATTCCAGATATATTGGTAGGGATTAAAAGGAAAACCTGCTAGCTGTGCTGTGCTTACCTGAAGCTGGAGGTTAACTCTGGAAATCAGCAGAGGTCTGGCAGAAGTTACACTGAATAAGTAAATTTTCATTTCCTTTAATATTAGCTTTTTTCCTTTTGTTTCTGGTAAAGATGAGCATTCTTGCAGTCACACAGAGCCTTCTTGCATGCAACTGAGATTTGAGCAGCTCCAAGGTTCCTCCTCAGTGCCATGGGTAACCTCTGCTCTGGACAGAAAGGGCTGGTGGCCTGTTACACTCAGTGCACTCACCTGGGAAAACAAGAAGGGTGTCAGAAAGGAGAGGAAAGGAAAACTGTCCAGAGCATAACTGAGATTATTTCCCTTTAATAGCATAGATTTATAAATATTTCTTCTCTAAAAAGGCAGCAAGCATCAGCAAGTGATCTAGAGTGATCTATACATTATGTTGTCCCCAACATTAGGCGTAAATGGGTAAAAAACCCCCATGTAATGTGTAATCTCATTAGTGCTGATGTGAAGCAGACACAAATTAATTCCTTTAACACTATATTCTGCTGTAAAATACAATTGTAGGGAATATACTTAAACTGAAATAAAGCCTGTACTAGAAGAGGTTTCTCTTTGCAGCATTGTCTCTGACTAATGAGCCTAGGAAAAGAAAAGCCTAGGAAAGAGGAAAGCAAAGCTAAGTTTCTAGCTATTATCTTTGCAGAGTTGACATACACAGGCTCATTATTGCATTATGTTTTATTCAACAAAATCACTTTAATGTTGCAGCTTAAATTGAATTCACTAAAGCATCTCTTGCCTAATGTGTCTCAAGTGTCTGCTTGCTGTTTGCATTTTCTTCAAAATTATGGCAGGGAATCTTTGGAAACAGCAAAATTATATGCAATCCACAAAACAATATGGCTGTAATGGGGTAATCGGCCTTCAGCGTAATTAAAGAAACATTCCCTCATCAAAGTAATTCTGCAAGAGACCTAGAGGCTGTATTGTACAAATCATCCACTTAGTAAAATTCTTTATCTGATTTGCATTTAAAACCCCGTTATGCAAATAAGTCTGCTCCGTGGATCACAAGGAATGTAACGACTTCAAAAAATCCTGTTGTGATGGAACAAACCTGCTCCTTCTCCATAAATCACGGGGTTGGATTCACCTTGAAATATTTCAATTCACCTTTTATTCGCCCAGAAATATTGCAATCAGTCTGTTGTGTGAGGTCTTCTGGAAAAGAGAAATGGCTTTGGTCTGTACCCACAGTCATGTGTGACATCCACTCTGGACAGGACAGCTCCACTTCCTGAACTCAATTCACCCCAAAACATGGGAACAGCCAAATGCCCTTCCTTATCCAAGCATTTGTATCAGAGCAGAGCAATTGCATTGCCATTTTCATCTGAAATCTCCATTGCCAGTTTAAACTAAAGCAAATGGCAGTGAAAGGTGACATGGCAGTGAGAATTAGCAATGCACCATGAAAAAGGCTCATTTTGAGGAAGTTCAAGTTCACTTGTAGCTGATGGTGAAGTCCCATTACTTAGGCAAGCTTTACTCTTGAGTATGAACACAGAGATGAGTCTCTGGATTGCAACATTTATTTGTGTTTTGTTGCTATTCTGTAGCTACCAATGCTTAAATGTGACCTTTTGTCAAAATAGATATTTTATTTCTTTCATCGTTTGTATTATCTATACTCAGTACTCCTATAGTATTTTTACTAGCAGGGGTTGCTCACTAAATCACACCAACCTTTCTCATAAACACCATTTCAGGTCATGAAACAAAGCACTTTAGACAAAACAGTGTTTGTGGCTGAGCAAAGGTGCATTCCTTCACTCAAGCTGTTTAATTTACACAAACCAACCTTCTGTTCTCACTCCTCCTGGACACACCTTGTTTCAGTCAGAGCATCTCCTGCCTAACAAACCCTGAGACTGCAATTTGGGCATTCACAACCAGATCATAAATGACCTTTTTCAGCTGCCCTGTGACACAGCCTGACCTGTGAGCCACAAGAAATGGCTCTTGACAAAAATCAGTGAGAAGGCTGATAAATTTAGGAACAGTTGCTCTATTTTATTGACTGGGAAAAATGAGATATTGTAGACTATTTCTTCAAATTCCTCCCAGCCTCTCTGAGGTGTGTAAGGGATGGTTTTTGTACAAATGTGAAATGTGGTATAAGATGTTCAGTTTTTATTGTTACTGTGTGGTTAAACAGAGTGGGATTGAGAAGATTTTCTGGCATTCAGGTCCTGTGGAATCAGATTTGAGGTGACATTTCCTCTCCAAACCCTGGTGCTCCCTGCAGGCAGCCAGGCAAGGAGGGAGGATGGACAGAGGTGTGGGATGTGGCCCAGGGGTGCCAGTGGCAGGCAAACTCCTTTTTGGACCTAAAAAAGGTCCATGGCAGTGCTTCAGAGACAATGGGAAGATTTTTCCTATCTGGGGAATACCTCATGGGTTTACTCAATCTGAAAATCTGGAAAGATGTGGGAGGAGAAAGACAAACTGAAGGGAAGATGTGTCTTTGCAAGAGAAAAACACAGAGAATATTATTCTCAAAACATCCTTTAGTCGGTTTCGAACCTTAGTGCTGATTAAAGAGGTCTTGAGGAGAGATCATTCATAGTGCAGACATTGCACACCTCTAGACTCACAGCTTATTGAAATAAACCCATTTGTTTTAATAAACATTTAGTGACTGGTGGCCTTTGGTGCTCTCCTTGCACAACAGGAGGGAGATGCTTCTGACAGCATTAGGGATGGTTAATGTTAATATTACTGTGTATTATTAATATAATGTTAATATTATCATGTTCTAAAGTGCAAATCACACCATTTAAAATTATGATTTCTTTTAAACTGAGCAAAGTTCCTTCTCCAAGCAGGAGCCTCTGAGATCAATAACCTCCTGTCCGGGAGTACCTGCAGGGTGAAACCTGCACTGCATCACAGCTGCTCCTGAGGGAAAATTACAGAATCCTGTCATGCACTTTCTCACTACAGTTCATCACTGTGCCCATTTGGTTTGTTTTGGGATTGGTGTTTTTCAGGATCTCATCCTAATTCCAAATTATTTCTTTAGTGATGCCAACATATCCTATTTTTAATGCTTTAACTGAGCAACAAGGAGGCAAATAAACACAATTAGTCTGTAGAGTTGAGGCACATCAAGTGTGTTGCTCTGCTGGAAATGAGGTTTGCCATTCCCTGCTTACCACAGTTCCTCTGGATCATTCCTCTGGAAAATTCTCTTCTCACAGTTCATGCTTTGAAGAAAACACAACAAACTCTCTAAGCTGATTTTTTTCATGTATGTCTCTTGTTCAAGCCTTTGCAATTCACTGATTCCTCAGCCCCATGTGTTCTTCAGTGCTGTGAGAGCTGGTATTGTTTGCACGACATGAAACTGTGTTTCTGGATCTATTCATCCATTAATTCAATACATTTCCAGTTCTTTCATTGGGTGAGTGAGAGCTCTCTGTCTGCAAAGGCATAATGTGACAATGCTGGAATAACTACAGTGATACTGTAGAAATAATTCTTCCCTCTTGTCCACATTGTGTGTGAATTCATTTGGGTTAAGTTTAATAATTAAAGTCTTCCTTCAAGTGAAGGTAAAATAAATCAGAAATTAGTATTGAAAGAACTATTTTTAGTATTAATTCTTCATGCCAGTTTAGTGACATGAGAAAATATGTGTCATAAGGATGTCACAGGATAATAGCTGCTGGCTTTCTACATTGTTTTATATTCTGTAATCCAGTTTTAATTTCTAGAAATACATTTAGCTCAGAACAATTAAATATTTTTCTTTTAAATTCTGAGCTGAACTGCTTTTGCCTATGTATCTACACATAGAGGTGCCACGACTTTCTTTTTCCTAAGAAACATCCTCACATGGAATACATTTTGAAGTGTGTTCATGAGAAAAGTGTTTCACACTTTCAGAGAACCTGCAGAAACTCAAAGTATTAAAGCATTTTGGTAGACAAAACAGTCTGCTTGTCCTTACCATGTAAGAGCAATTCAAAGAAACACAAACACAAAGGGATTTCTCTTATTTCCCTTGATGTAAAGGATGTTCTCTGTAAGCTTAAAAATGTTTCCTAAATGCATTAGAGAAATATATAATTCAAAGGTGAACAAGTCCCGGTGAAGTGACAGTGGGGCAAATGCACTGTGGTATTTAGAATATCTGATTTTCTCTGGAATGGCTGAGAGCACTGCTGGCATCAGCAAGAGGAACAAAAGCAGTGTTCTTCCAACCCCTGATTTTTCTTCCCTCTTATCTGAAGATTGCAAGAGGTCATGGCAGGGAAGGCCAAGTCTCTTCCAGAAATGCAGCAAAAATTCTGTTCTGGGGGGAAGATTCCTCACAGGAGGATGTGTCCTGCAGTCCATACAGGGAATGGAAAAAGGCCCTCTGGAAAAGGAAGATTGTCTCTGAAGGGGACAAGGCTGGGGGAAGAACAGCCTTGGGAATTATTCCCAGTGCTGCTGATTTATAGAGGAGTGGGGCCAGACTTGGCTCGAGATAACACCAATAGACAAGAGCAGATTGAAAGAGCTTTTCCTACGTATAATTCATTAACCAGTAGTTAAAAAGGGAAAGCAGACAAGAAGCCTTCCCCCCAAACATCCAAAGCAGCCCCCATCCCCAGCCAAAAATTATTCCAGTGCCAAGCAGAGCAGATATTTGAAAAGGAATATCTTACTGAGATCTACAAAATACAAAGAATCTCAGCAGGTCACTTCAGGGCCATAGATAGGATATATTTCAGATTTATCTTTACACTTGTTACAGTCTGAACATTTATTTTCAGGGTGGTCTGGGCCCTGTGCAGATCTATGAGCTCCTCTCTGTACCCTGAGCAAGCTGGATAAGGCTCAGAGCAGAGCTGTGTGCTCACCGGGCCATCAGCTCCTCTGGCCTCCCAGGAAAACTTGAAAGAGTTTCTTCAGAATACACAAATTCCACTGATTTAAGATTTTCTTGTGAGGAAACTCTGTTGGAGGTGATGTGTGACCAATACCAGCCTTTGCTTTTATTCCCTCATTGGCTTATTCAGGTAAAATTGGATTATTTAGTGCAGGGGAGGGGAGGACTTTGGGCTTTGATTTCCAGACAGTCCCGAGGCTCGGCTGGGTGAGAGACCTGAAGGATGGGTGCCATATGCAAACCTAATGTGCCTCCTGAAATTGCAATTAAATTGTGCTTTGGAACTGCCTTATGTTGGCATGACAAAAGTAGCACACAAATCCCCACATCTGCCAGCTCCAGACCGGGGTGCATCAGAATAGTTATTTGCTTTAGCTTTAAAACATGGGAGATATAGGAACCAAGAAAGTAGCAAAAACTTCCTAGTAGGGTGAGGCATTCTGAGGTAATTTCACACCACTCCCTATGTTATACTTGGATCTCAAATGCAATGAAAACCTTTCCATTGCATTCCTGGATTTTCATGTCATTAAGATCTAAAGAGCAGCTCATGAGGAAATCCTGAAATAGGCACTAAAGAATATTTCTGTTTTGGTTTTAGGTGTCTATTTTGTGTAGGTTGTCAAGCCTTGTACAACATTGCAATGTCCCCCTATTGTCAGTCTTGATATACCCAGCAGTGATCTGTTTTTAAAAAATCAGCATTAGTAAAGTTTTATGGGGTTTTGAGTATGGTTTTTTTTTTTTTTTGTGTGTGTGTGTTTGTGCATGTGTGTGGGGTTTTGAATTTTTGCTTGGTTTTGTCTTTGTTGTGCTGTGTTTTAACTTTTTTTCCCCCTAACAGAGGCAGCCCCCTAAAATGTAATTAAACACTTCCAACGGAACTGGTCCTCTTTCCTCCCATGCCATCCACATACCTGGAACAGGGAATGGAGAGTGCTAGGTAGGAGCTAATTTAGTATGTAGAAATTGCCACTTCTTTTTAATTAACTATTGATTTGGGGGATTTGTGTGCTGAGTTTAATCAAGTTGGATGAGAGTAGATAACTTCAGTCAGTTTGTTTGAATTTAAGATATATAAAACTGACACAGGGCATCTGTATATTAGGAGTAAAACTTCCTGCTAGGAGCAACCAATATCTTCCCTGGAGCTTGGAATTCAACCTACAACTCCATTTTATTGGAGCCTCTCCATGAAAAAAAATTATGTGAAAACAAAGATTTGATCTTGAAAAATTAGTTTAGCATTTTCATCACTTTGCATAACTGGGTATGTTCTGGAAATGCTGCAGACACCACTTTTCATTGAGAAATGAAGGATGGTCCTGCCAGTCCTGAGGGCTCAGGTTTAGCTGTTGAGGGGGGAAAGTCCAGCTGCCTTTGAAGGTGAGAGTTCTTTGTTCACAGTGAGGAAAATACTCTGCTAAAGATGCAGCTTCCCACAGGATGGTTGGGAGAGAAGTCTTCTCGTGCTATCATTTGCAAATCTCACCAATTATTTCAAATTAATGATTCTAAACTATTTAAAAGAACCCAATAATGGACTTCTAAGTCTATTTAGAAATGATACCACAAATAAAGTGTAAATCTCACTGCTTTTCTCCTCATTCTCCCTGTGAGCACTTGGACTATGTGATATTAATAAAATGCCTCTTTGCTCTGGTGATACCAATTACTCCATGGTCTAGGAGGTTACACTATTAAAGTTTCTGATATTCTGAATTTTAATCCTATTAGCTTAGTCCCTGAAGAGTCATCTCCCTCCTTGGTGTGTTCATCCTCCATGTATTTCAAGAATGTTATTGTTCCCCTCTGCGATTATTTAGTCAAGGTATTACACATTAAGTCTTTAATTGTTTCTTCTGGAGAAATCCCTTTAGCCCAATTTGTGGTTTAAGTATTTGTGCTTATTGACCAAAGAGCATCTTCAGTACAAATGGGCTGTTCCTGCTAACAAGATTTAAATCACCAGGGCAGCTTTCAAGGGCTTCAAGTGAGCTTTTCCTTAGCCCTAAAGCTGGCTCAGTTCCACACCTACCTGGTAGTCTTTCCCAATTTTTTGCTGCTTTTTCCACAGCAAACCCTCATCTGCTGGTGCTGTGCTGTGTGGGTGACAATGCTGCCTGCTCTTGTTCCTGCTCTGCTGCGAGAGGACCTTGTGGTGTTTTGTAAGGGCACACAGACTCCACCATGGTATGGAGACACTTTATTGCAAAAATCCAGGGTTCTCAAGCTGTCAGTTTTTTCTGAGTTTCCATCCTTGTGAGGCACAACAAATGTGTTTAACCAACACCACAGACCAGATAGGAACATCAGGTGTGACCAACCACAGCCCCACAGTGTGAGCATTTATTGGTTCTAATCATTGTTTTACAATTATGTAACTTGTTCTTCACCTGTAGTTTAGCTGAGTCATTCCCAGAATGCTTTTCTAGTTAGCCAAAGGAACAGAAGTGAGCAAGGATTTTACAAGGGCAGCAAGGCCCTCACTTGCCAAGGCCTTCCTGCTCCTCAACAGGGCCTCAGCTCCCATTTAAAGACATTTTTTCCTTCCATTAACAGAATTTCTGTAACACATGAACAGAAGTGCATTGCTGGGGCTGAGAGGGAGCAGGAGGATGGTGTGGAATTGCCAGTGGGATCTGCAATGGGGGCCGTGGTGTCTGAAAGGGTTCTGTGGGGTCTGAAAGGGTTCTGTGGGGTCTGAAAGGGTTCTGTGGGGTCTGAAAGGGTTCTGTAGCATCTGAAAGGGTTCTGTGGTGACTGAAAGGGTTCTGTGGGGTCTGAAAGGGTGCTGTAGTGACTGAAAGGGTTCTGTGGTGACTGAAAGGGTTCTGTGGGGTCTGAAAGGGTTCTGTGGCATCTGAAAGGGTTCTGTGGGGTCTGAAAGGGTTCTGTGGTGACTGAAAGGGTTCTGTGGGGTCTGAAAGGGTTCTGTGGCATCTGAAAGGGTTCTGTGGTATCTGAAAGGGTTCTGTGGGGTCTGAAAGGGTTCTGTAGTGACTGAAAGGGTTCAAAGCCCATTTGGGGCAGGGACAGGTTTGCAACCAGAGAAGCAACCCAGCTGTATCACAGAATCTGGGCCTTAGAAATCTGTTTTCATGACAGATTAACACAATAAAATGCTTAGAATACCTCTGTTTCAAGTGAGAGATGGGATTAGGTGACCCTAAAGCCTCCTTTTCAACACCCTTCTCTTTTTTTTTTTTTAATCAAAAGGTTTTAAGCTACACCATTGAAGACTGTAATAGTTTTGCATATCTATAATAAAATAATGTTTTAAGATGGGGAAAAAGGTAGCAGATCAATCAAAGCCTTTGATAGGAACAGAAAATTTAGTACTTATTTAAGATAAGCTTACACAGCACTTTGTTACCTATGTAGAAACCTGATTTTCTGAGACTTAGATTCTGGGTTTTGCTTTGGTGTTTGCCTGAAGTGAGTAAGAGTCAGCCCCTCAAGTTATGCTTCAGTTTCTCTGTGTACAAACACCTAGAATAATTGCTGATGGGTTCCAGGAGTCCATTTTCTTCTCTTTCTGTATATAGAAAAAAATGGGCATTGTTGGACACAAGGAGTGCTATGTAAGAATGTAGCAAAATAACAGATAAAATTCAAGCAGAAATTAACAAAAATATACAGAGGTGAATGCATTGGAGTAAAAGTCAGTGGGCTGTATTTGTATAACTGTGCTAATTAGAGATTGATTTTTGATGTTGCATCACCAAGATAAGATGCTGAAATCTTTTCCTCAAGTCTTGGCAGATCTGCTGGACCACATTCTCAACAGCAGAGGGATGCTGCAGTGCCTACAGACATCTCAGACCAGGTCATCTCTGAGGAAAATCATGCCAGGAGGTGCTGTGTACTGAGAACAAGTGGTGAGCTGTGTCTCTTTAAGCATGTAAACACTGTAGATCTATTAAAAAAAAAAAACCTAAATCCCTCTATTTATTTGTAAAAGCTGAAACGTGGAGCATTCAGTCTTCATTAAAAGATTTTGAGTAATGACTTTCAACCTGATGCCTAAACTTAATGGTTTGCCTAGGTGGTACAGAAATGATCAATCAAAACATAATAGCTAATGCTGTGCATGTGTTATTCCAGGAGCCAGCATTATTATTAAATTTAATGGCTTCTCTCCAGGACTTCAGACTCTCTGGCATTTAATGACTTCCTTGTGTGGTTTGTACCACAAAGGTGCAGCTGCTTCAACACTCCTGATAAATTCAGGGGGAGACCTTTAAAGCTGGGCAATGCAGAGGCTGTGTCTCAATTTTAAACAGATCATTCAGGTCTGGTTAAAATGCAATAAATAAAAGTGGCCATGAGGTAAAAGATGCTGGCAGAGCCCAGCCAGGCACCGTTGTGTGTTGTGAAACTCAGGCACAGGGTTGGGGCTCAGAGCCCACCTGAGGCTTCCTGGCAGCTTTGGGGGGAGGTTTAGGAAGTTTAGTACTGTTACCTATCCATTTCTGAAAACATTCACAAAGATTTTAAGCATAAATTGTCATTCCCTATCTGAAACAGAACAAAAATTATCTGTTTTATAACAATTTCTTGTCATTTTTTGTTTGATCAGTTCAGTAAATTACAAAGAATTCCGTAACTTTCAGTATAACTATGGAGTGAAAACATTGCCTATATTCCTAGCATGATGTCTTTAGCAATCATTTACTGAAATCTTACTCAAACACCAATCTCTCTAAGTGCATAACCAACCAGGTGCTTTTTAACCTATATCTGAACCCAAATTCCTCCCCAAACCCTTTTAACACAAAGATGCAGAAGAGCACTGGGCAGCACTAATGCAACACAGGTGCTTGTGAGTGCTCAGGTGTTGTGGCTTCAGACCCCACCCAGAGTTAATCAATTTAAGCCATGATTTGCCAGCTCTCCCCTTCTGGAATAGTCCTTCCCCTTTCCCACAGGGGAAATTCTCTCTCTCCCCCATTATCTGCCTGTGCTGAAGAAGGTCTCATCACAGACCCCACAGCCCTAACCCTAAAACCAGGGTTTGGTGGTCATGGTGCTTCTATGGACTGGCAGCACACAGGAGTAGATCTCTCTGCCAGTTTTCTCACAGGAGATGTCCAGAGGGTCAATTCCAGGTAGGCCTAGAGCTTTTATCAGAACTATGCAAAGACTGGAACAATCGAACTTTTTAATGTTTGTGATTTCTTGGTTTTTTTTCTCTCCCCTGGCAGAATTCTTGTTTATTTATCTTGTTTATTATATTACCCACACAGTGCCCAGTAACTGTCTGGCTCCTTGGCACTGGTGTGCAGAGGACTTGGGTTCTAGTTGGAAATGAAATATAAATTAATTCTGCCTCTTCTACTGGAGCTGGCAGCTCCACAGGGGTAGAGCAGGTTTATTTTGTCCCCTTTCACTTCACAAGAATGACTGAGGAGCTCTTCGCCTTGGTCTTGTTTTGCCGAGGATGACAGACTGATTTATTTCCATGAATGAACCTAAGAGATTGTAATTCTCTTACTTTCAAACATTCTGGATATTTAGGGCATTAATGAAGTGGAGGCTTGTGATTACATAGCACCAACACTCACAGGAGAGAAAGGAGCACAAGATATGAAGTGTCTTTGCATTCCAGTTTTGTTTTCTTCCTCTGGCCTTCTCACCTTCCAATTCAGTGTATATTTAAAAATATTTATTTCACCACAGCTGCATTCTGAACATAACACATCAATGAAATAAGTGATACTAAGAATGATCAATGGGCACTTAGGGGAGTCAAGTCTTTTACCTGAAATACTGGACTCATTTTGAGGCTGAAATGAGCAGATCTGCATTGCTCTGCTCCACTGCCCTCAGGCAGGTTTAAAAGCAAAAACCTGCTTTCCATAATAGCAGATAGTCAGGTGTTAGTTGTGGCAGCAAAACCTGTATTTTATTCCTTGGATTAGATACTTCCTGTGGTGCTTTGTTGAGATTTCTGCTCTCTCTATTACAAATTGCTTATCCAGCACTTAGGCTCCTGCGATAATTCGTGTCTAAAGGAAAGCAGATAGAGCCTTGCCTTTGCTGCTTGATAACAGGAGGAGACAAATGACTTCCCCCCGTTTGTTAGACACTGGATGGGTTTCTGTAATTGTGTCGTAAAATGCTTTGATGGATCGGGACTTCTCTCGCAATCCCATATAAAGCTGAGCCCTCATCAATCATGAGATGCTCTCCCAAAAGGCAAAGACAGCTTCATTCTGCTTCATGGCTGAAGGAAATGGGATCTCTTCTTTTCAGGGCTGATGCTTGGAGGGAAGTGAACTTGCTGAGAACTGGTTGGGATTGCATATTTTATCTCCTCTGCAGTACCTGTGGTATCTCCTGCTTTGGATCTTGGTCTTTTTGTTGTGGCTCAGGTGGTAATACCCTGAGTTACAGTTTATGTTCTTCCTTTGATGATGATGTGAAGATTACTATCTTCTACCGAAAAATCCTGTAGTTCAGTTAGTCCTACTTCTTTTGCTTTCAGATTGGCCTAAGCTGGTGATTTTTCTGTTGGACTGCCAACTATTCACCTGGCTAAAGGGTTTATTAATGTGTTGGGGTTTGACCTGACTCTCTGTACTAGTGCAGCACAGACAAAGGACCCTTTGACTGACAGAACCATTTATTTTATGGTGGGTTCTGGTGGTATCTGTAGGCCCCAGTTATCTCACAGAATTTTCTGAGCTGGAAGAGGTGATTGAGGTTCTGTTGTATGAAGGTTTTTAAAGCATGAAGCCTTGCACCCTTTCTTGAGAAAGACACTAAAAAAAAAAATAAAGGGATGTGATGCACAAGCAAAGCAAGACCTATAGAGTGTGAGAAGGAGACCAAGCTTTTTGCAGGAGGCTGTGCTGAAGGGAGGGAGGTAATGAGCAGGCAGTGAGCAGAGCAGAGGGTGTGAGGTGAAGATGTTGGGTGAGCTGGAGAATATTCTGGTGACAGTCACCACTGCAGTGGTGGCTGAATGCTCCAGCAGGTCCTGTATCCCTTCCAGCTCGCTCATTTGTGCCTTTGTCTTCTTCTGCTCCTCCAGCAAGCAGCATTTGCAGCATTTTGATGATAATGTCAGCTTTTTAGCTGACTATCTCCCTGAAATCACTGATAACATTTCTCTTGACTTCCCTGATCAAGATCTTATTGTTAACTGGAATAGCAGTGGAAAAAAAGGAACAAAACCCCGGTGTGTTTAGCGAGAGGCAATTGCTGCATTTTTCAAGCTGATGTTTTGATGTGTCAGGTCCTTCCTCGCAGCCCCGTGCTTCATCACCACTCACAGATGTGTCAGTGAGCTGGGGAGATACCTGAGAGGTGCAAAGTGAATTTTTTTGTTCAAAGACCGAGGCGAAGAGAGCAAAGGGCAGCTCTGTAAGCCTGGGCTCCTTCAGAAACATGCCTGGCTAGCACAAATAAGTTTGTTTCAAGGCGTGACATTGTTGATGCCAAAACTCTAAAGTGTGTTCCTAGCATGAAATCTAATGATGAATGAAATTAGGGTTTTGGAGCTGCACCGTTATTAGGCCTCAGGCACAGATGGTTTGATAGGAAACATCGCCATCCAGAAGTCTTTAAGGAAAAAGAACGAGTTTGTGGAAAATAGCTTGGTGGTACTATGTAGAAAACTTGACCTTTAAACCTGTAGAAAGCAGATTTCTGTATCCTTAGAGAGGTAATAGGTGCTTTAAATAGTTAACACAGGCACCTTTCCCCCCGCTTTTTCCCTCCAAAAGGAAACATTCTGAATTTGATTTAAAACATTTAGACAGAAGACTTTCATGCAGCTGGTCTCTGCTGGTCTGCATTTCTCCATATTCAAAACTTTACAAGGATGTGCAAGTGGAAAGAAAAAGCAAATTAAACTACCTTTCAGTACTTTCTTTCTTCGTTCCTGGTTTGTACTTGCCTGGTTGGGATGGAGAACAATTAGTTGCAAGTCAATTTGGAGCAAGTGAGACTTGTGCTGCTGTGGCGGTGGAAAATGCTGCTTCACTGGAAATGGCATTGGTGTTAAAACGTGGCGAGGGAGAAGGAAAGGGGGAAGGAAGAAAAACCTAATTGTCCTCTGGCCTGAGGCTTAGCCTTGTGATGAGCCAAGCAGATAATATTGAGTGCATGGTTCCTAGCAGCTTGAGTGAAAGACATTTATTTATTTTATGACCAAGGATGCTGAAGGAAGAATGTAATAACTTCCTGTACTGGTTATATGATATTAAAAAAACAAGGTCTGGAAGATGGATGTAGATACATCCTTGTCCTCCTTCCTCCCGTCCTTATCTCAGGCTGTTTTCCTGCAGCAATGTGGGCCTTTCTTTCCATCAGGGCCCTTAAGGCACCAATGGACCTTGGTAGGACGGGGCAGGTCCCTCCCACCTGCTGGGTGCAGAACAGGGACTCTGAGGCACTGAATTGTTAGGATGAAATAGAGATTCCAGGAATTTTCCAACCATAAAAGCTTGTTAGTGCCTTATAATGCTTTGAGAAGGTTTAGCAGAATATTTCATTTTTAGGAGTGGGTGTATGAAGGTAAGAGGGTTTCTGACTGGCATCTATTAATTGGCATTTTTTGGCTGAAGCGCCTTTGCTGGTTTGTGTACTCCAAAAGTTCTTCTGGGGGATCTGCCCAGGGATGGGTATCCTGGTGAGGCTGTTACTACACAGATTTATATTGCAAAGGGTGTTCAGTTGGAAAGCTGTTTGGGATTTAAGGGCTGTGAACCAGCCTGAGATGGACTGAAAACCCTTTCTCTAACAGAAGCCTCTACTCCAAATAGTCAAATGAAAATGCTAAATCAAAATGTAACCCTTTAAAAAGGGCTTAATGTCTTGCAACATAAATAAATGCACTCTGAGCATATCAAGGGTTGCAAATTACTTCAACTTTTTACTGCTTTAATATATAATGAGGTAAAATACAGTACATGTTGAAAAAAGCATGTATTTATTTTAATGCCATGAGTTAGCCTTGTGAAGCAGGGAAAATAGTATTTTACACTCTTCAAGTTGGTTTTTTAAAGTCTTGCACACTTGGCTGCGGCTGGCAACCTGAGCACTCTTCAGAATGCCCAGCACATGGCCTGGGCTCCCTTCAAAGAGAGAAAAGTTAGAATACTTTTGGCTGATCTGCACAAAAATGGTGAAACCAACCCTCAGCCAAAATGTTAGAGCTGCAGTATGCAGGTTACTTTACAACTTGTATTAAACTGCTGTCGTTCTGATAGATCCAAGTCCAAACTCCTTTCAAATCAGGAAGTTATCAACTCCTGATTGACATAATTTGTGCCTTTTGCCCAGTGCACAGAAGTGCAGTTTGCTGCCAGCAAAGGAGAATGCTGAGGTGCTTCTCAGGTCCCTGCTGAATATTTGCTCTCTTCATTTTCAAATCAGTACTGCAAATCCTCCAAAATACATCTTTTGTGAGGGAGACATTACAGTTTGAGGGCACGTAAACTGCAAATTAACTTTGCTCAGGTGTGTTTCATGTGGCCATGTAAGCAATATTCCATCCCAGCCAGGGTCCTTTCAGTGAGCTGACATCAAAGCACTCAGGCTGCTGCAAATGACTGAGGAAAGCTTTCCTCCAGAGGACTTAAAACAGCATGAGAGAAAACATGAGCTGTTTATTATCTACTTAGGCGTTTGCTATTTCTGTGTGTGTGTTCAAATTAGTTGGAGCAATATTTCCAGGCTTTCTGCCTGTATCCCCATCCTGGGGACTGCTGAGCCTGGGGAAATGCTGCTGTCCATGGATGCTGCCCCAGCCCTGGTTATTGCCCTTGCTTACAGCCCTGGTACCAGTAAGATGTGCCAAATTACCTGATTATTGTAAACTTATTCTGTTCTCCACCCTTTAAAGTAATGTACAAGTGGGGAAGTTGCCTCTTGTCCCTTTTCCCATTTTTTATTTGCCTGTCAGTCTGGCACTGAGGGCTGTCAATCCATGCCTTGGATTTGCACTTGTGCCAAAATCCATTCTGCCCTTCTGATCTGTGTAAGGCTGGGGTGCTTTTTGAATTTTGTTTTGTGTCCTGCCACTACAGCATTTTGCCCACCAGTGTGTGATATTTTAACACCTGACTTTTGTGATCTTGACCTTTTGGAACAATAGGTATCATCACTTGTTTTAAATTTTTCTCCTATGCCACAATTTGTTTCAGAAGAGATTTTTTTTTTTCAAAGTTATTTTGTTTTCCACCCCTTGCAGCTCTTGCCACCTTCCAGTAGTGGTATAGTCCTCTCTGGACATTTAGGATTCTCTTTAAAGAAAACATGGGAAAGACATGGAGTTTTGATGCTTTCTATAAGATTTGCAGTGTGATAGGCTGTATTTATACAGCCTGTAGCAACAGGCTGACTTTTAATAGGTTCTCTCTATAAACCTGTTCTGGTTTGTAGGAGTTACACAGATGGAAAATGATGGTGGGGAGAGTAATTCTTTTAATCATCTGCTTTGCACTCAGCAGGTGTGAATCTAGAGTAGCTCTCCTGGTGCAATTGGATAATTTGAGATAGCTTTGTGTAGAAATCACACCACTCTTTTTTGGCCTGTGTTTTAATATGGGCCACTGAAGGGACGATGCTGGTACTCTGCTCTCCAAAGAGCAGTCAGCATCTCAAGAACTGAACCTTCAAATTCCCCAAAACATCTTGGGTTTTGTTATCCATTATGTGGAAGACTGAAATTTGATCTGAAAGAGTTGGGCAAGGCAGCAGGTGACATTCAGAACTCCTGCCTGAGCAGAGGTTTGGAAAGTTTATTTAAAAGATGAATAGGTTTGGGTGTGCTGAGACTAATGAGAAATTGGAGGTGGATTAGCCAATATCTCTCATGTGCTTAATGTAGACCACAGAGACAACAGCCACAGCTTTGACTGAAAATTAATTCCCTTCTTCAATTAACTACCCATAGGCATACTGGTGACATTAAAACAAACCAGCTCATCTGGCTAAATCCTTACTTTCTCTGCTCTGACTCACCATTATTAAGGCTCATGATTATCAGGAATGGGACTTGGGTGTTAAATGCTGTTCAATCAGGAGCCCAGAGTGTGAACTGATGGGAGGCAAGATCTCCAATTGAGAAGGGTTTCAAAGTGTTACCAATAATCATGTGGAATTTGTGGAAAAATGTGGAAAACCCACTTTCTTGGGAGGGGTTTTGTGTCTGCTGCCTCCATGTGGAGCTCATGGCAGAGTAAGGAAAATAAAGAGAGATCTCAACCATCCCATGGGTTTGTGGCAAGAAAAGTGCAGGGTGAGCAAAGGGAAGAGTTGTCTTAATGACTATATTTAATAAGAAATACAATTTATTATTATTATTATTTTGCAGCTTTGGAGGGAAACTTGAGGACATAAAAACTGGGTTGTTTCTTCAGGGCAGAAACCAAACACACCATTAAACACACCATTAGATCCCAAGCTGGAGCAGTGAACCTGTCCATGGTCTGTGGGTACCCTGGGATCTTTAATTCTTAGTGAAATACTGGCACATTTCTGGTAGAGTTTCATGGGGGTATTTTGGTATCTGAGAGGTTCTGAAGGATTCAACAGTCAGCAACATATCCTGTTTTGTTTTTCCTTATGGCCATCACGGCAGATGTTACTGCAGAATAAGTTTATAGAGAAACCTGAAGCAATAAACAATGGAGTCAGTGTCTCCTGTGTTTGTTGGTGAACATAAAACAATAATAAAAATAATGAAATATTTATAAGCTTTCAGAAGTAATTACAATGATGAGGTGCAGAGTTTAATTTGGAAGCAATAGCAAAATAAATGAAAAATTAATTCTCTAGACTTAGTGGTTCATTTTCAGACTTATTAAAAAATAACTTGGCCTCCTTGTAGCAGTGAGATGTGCCAAAATACCTGATTAATGTAAACTTGTAATTCTGTTCTCCACCCATTAAAGTAATTGTACAAGTGGGGAAGTTGTCTGTTCCTTTATTTTTTTATTTTTAAATCAGGGAACACATGAAAAGAGATGTGAGCTTTTACTGCTGATTATAATGACTTTCATTGACAGAACTGGCATTTTATGTTCTCCTGCAGCACGAATAGACTTCCAGATCTGTGTTTTCACTGCAGAGCAGACACACATCAGAGGGCTTTAAATCAGGTTAGTCTTACATTGGCTTGCAAAGTAAGGTGAGGTAAGGGAATGCAACAGGAATTCTATTAAATTAAACATCACAGTGCTCGGATATAAATGCCATTCTGAGGTAATTCCCATAATTTTACTCATTAAGACACTAAAATCAATGAACACACTAAACTTCTCTGCTATGGTGGTGGTGAACAGGTTGAGCTGAATTGCAAAATTATCTGGGAATGGTCAAACTCTGCTCAGACTGAAACTGCCTGCTTTTGATGGCAGCACAGAACAGACTCAAACTGCCTGTTCTTGAACCTCAAAATTCACTGTGAATGTTGCTTTCTTGCAAGGGCCCAACAAAGGCATCATTGTCAAGTCTAAACTCGGAGAGATGAAGTGGGAGCCAAATAATGTCCCATCCTGCAGGGGATGTTCACCCCCTGAACTGAAACTGAAACTTGGTAATTCTATTACTTGTCAAGTGGATACAATAAAATAATGCTTCTTTACATTGAAGTCTCAGGAGAATCAGCCAGCAGGAGTTTTCTTGCTTTCCAGCTCTGCCCAAACCCCCTTAAAAACCTCTTCTCTCTATCCCCTGATTGCCTGTATCCAAAACCCATGGATTTTGGGTGGCACTGGGTGCAGGTCAGGCTTTTCTGCAGGAAACAGCAGTTTCTGTCAGGCCTCTGCTGCCTCCTGGTTCAGTGTTTTGCTGATGCACAGGAGGTGAAAATGTCTCTCAGTTTGAGTCTCAACATAGCTATTTTATTTCATTTAGTGTATCTTACAGCCCAAGAGGAGATGCTGACAGGAGTTGGACAGACTGCTGAGAGTGGTGTTGCACATGGTGGCTGTGCCAGTTTGGCTGTTCTGTTTTGTTGTTGGATAATTTCATTTTCTAGCAGTGATTTCAAGCAGAAATGCCTTGAAAGCAGTTTGTGCAAGGATTCCCAAGGCCTCAGAGCCCTTGCAACTCACTTTGATGTACCTCCCTGGGCAATGGCCTGTCAGACTTTAGTGACTTGTGCTGAAGGCTTTGTTTGGCTCACGATCAGTGTTGTGAAGGGTTCTGTGAGGAACCAGCTTGGATTGACTCTGAAATGCTCATTAGGGATGAAGTGACTTCTGTGAGGAGAAGGGAAGGGGTGGGCATGGCCAGGAGTCAGAAGTGTCCCAGTAAATCAGGCTGACATGGGCAAGGGCTGCATGACACAGAATAACAAAGGAGCTGGACATGTCTGGGGCATTGACTCCCAGCTTGATCCCCTTATCCTCCTCTGAAATTTATGACATGAGAGACCTGAACCCTGCTCCTGAAGTGAGCTCCCTGCTCTCAGCCTGCTGCCCCAGCCCTGTGTGGGCTGATGGGCTGGAGAACTTTCTGACATTGTGGAACCTTTTTGTGCTGTAGAAACATAAAAACAATGACTGACTGCTCCTGCCATACAGTATTTGTGTGCTAAATAACAGCAGGCAAAGGCCTGACCAGCCTTCTCTCACAAATACCAACAGAATTTATTTCTTGTCTTGCCATTTCTCCTTTTCTCTGCGTGAAGATGTTGACATTTCAAAAATGTTTGATTTTCATTAGAAACACAAATGTGTTCTCTGTCTCTGTAAATTTTCATTCCTCCAAAACCAGAGGCTACGCTTCAAACATGACGAAGTGGGTGTTTTATTTTCTAATTTGGAAGGAGCCAGCTCTGCCTGTGATCTGGAGAGCCTGGAGACAGAAATGTGCAAGGAGCCAGCAGTGCCTGGCAGCCACTGCTGGGAGTGTGGCTGGACTGGTCACTGAGGCAGCCTGAGCAGCTGTCTGCTTCCACTTCAAACACAAATAAAATGCTGCTACAACTGGCAGGTTCTTGCAAAGCACTTGAATTCCATGAAATCAAAGCCTTTGGATGGAAATCTGCTCCAAGAGAAATTTGGTGCAGTTTACTGTGCAAATAAGCCTGAAGCACATCACAGCTAAAACAACACTTTAGTTTCAGAATTATTTCTGTCTTTCAGTACTTTAGATGAGGAGAGGGAGTGCACAGAAAGAATAAACAAAGCACAAATAGAAAACAGGATTAAATGACACATCTGATGGAAAAAGCAGGTATGAATGGTGAATGAGCACTAGAAATAAGAAAGCTTAAGGATTTTACACTTTGGTGGAGACAATCTAAACAGTTGTATAACTCTTTCAGGAGCTCCAAGCAGGGGGAAAGATGGAAAAGATTGGATCATGTCATTAATAATCAGAGAGAGAGAGGGTGAAGGACTTTTCAAAATCACAGTTGTGCACAGGGGATGTAAGTTTTGTACAAAATCCCTGTTGCTGATCACTGCTGCTGCTGCTGAGGATACTGAGTGGTGTTCATTAATGGTTGCCTTTTCTCTTGAGCTGTATGGGTGTGGAAGCTCATGGGTCTGGGGAGTGGGGCATGACCTGTGTTCATGTGTGCTCACCGAGGGTGAAACCCTTCCGGTGGTGGTTGCCTGGCTGTGCTCTGGCTGCCAGTCCCTTGTTTATTGAAGAGGATCAAAGGTATCACTGTGCAGATTTCTTCTGCAGGTTCAACACAATGGACATGACTCCAAGTTGGAGGCCAAGCTGTGGAACTCAGCCACTGCAGGTTAGAAGGCATGAAGTGTTTCATCCAGCACCATTTAAAAACCTTCTCAGGTTTGTTTCTCCTCTGCTGAGCCCACTTGGCTTGTGTCCATCCAGCTATGAAAGTATCTACAGCTGCAAGTTATGTGGAGGCAAATGCTCCAGTCAGTGTTATCAGCAGGTATTGAATGACTCCAGTTCTGGGTGTGCAGATATCTCAGGTCTCTCAGAACTGTTCCCTCACACTCCTGTGGATCTGGTTGAGTGTCTCAAGTGACTGATGCCAATTGAGATTCCTCCCCTCTTTGCTCATTCTTGAATAATTAACATCATGTTGACTTGTTCAGACTAAAACCCATTCCATAATGTTGGTGAAATCCGTGCTGAGACACAGAATAACTCCAAGATTCTGGCAAAACAGCCCTTGTAGAACACTGCAGAAAATGGAGTTTGCCTCCATGAATTCATCCATATCTGGCTGGGCACCACTCTCAAAGCTCCATCCCTGAGCTCCTGACTGGAACATAGCTAGAAATATGCAAGGGCTTCTTTGGGATTTCCTTCTCTCTGCAAGATACAAGGAACCTCATTTAAATCTACCAGCATTTAAAAAAAGAGAAAACAGGACTCCTTTTGCCTTCTTTCTTTTTAAGAAAGCCTCTACTTCATATTGTCTTCTCTATTGGAAGAACAAGCAGCATATTGCAAACTGTGTGTCAAAGCACTTGGTTACTCTTCGAAATTTTTTTTTTTTAAAGTCCAAATATTGCACCAATTCTTTGATTTGCAAACTGTCTGAGAGAGCAGAAAGGACCTCCAAACTGACCTGTTGGGTTGCCCTAATCTCATTTTAATCTCATCCCTACAGCTGTAGGACCAGAATGTTATGTGAAATTTGTGTCACAGTGTGGAATGTGGATTTAGAAGATTCAAAGTTAATTTACAGAGTAAGGATACTCTAATTAAAAAAACCCAAACCCTAAACCTGTAGTGAAATTATTTTGGAAGAAGCTGTTTGGAATTAAAGCCACCTTTGCATTTTAATGGGTAATTACTCTTGGCATCACTAACAGTCCATAACCAAAGTCCACAGCATCCCTCGGGGACAGAGGTAAATCTAGATTTAAAGAAGGCGCAGCACATATTTTGTACTTTACGGAAAGCCAATTTCCGTGGATTGGGGAGAAGAGAAATCCAAGGGTTTTGGCGCTGCCAGCAGCAGCACCGTGCATCTAATCGATAGAGGAAAGGTTATTAGTTTTTGTCGGGAGCGGCGGCTCCGGCCGGGCTCAGCGCTCGCAGCCAGCAGGAGAGGGCGGCAGAGAAACAGCTCCCGCATCCTGCACATCACCCAAATCCTTAACAGGAGCGAGAGCACATCGGAGCTCTCGGAAGCCAAATCCCCCTCAAAACGGCGGCTTCAGCAGCCTTTTTTTTAAAAAAAGAAAAAAAAAGTCCGTAACATTTCGAAGATGTCAAATTGCTGCGGCAGCCCGGAGGATGCGGGGAAGCAGCGAGGCAGAGATGGGAAGATAAGAAGGGAGGATGTGGATGATTCCCAACCTGAGGGAAAGAGGTTGAAGCTGGGGAATGAAGGAGGAAACAGTGGAAAGGACAGAGAAGCAGCAGCGGCAGATGCAGTAATGCCTTGCTCAGGCAGAGAAGAGCCTGTGCCCGAAGGAGGTGGTGAAGGCAAAAGTGTAAGTGAGGCTCTTCAGTGGCTCCGGGAAAGGGGGAAGGGCCGGGAGGTTACCTTTGAAATTATTTGCCATCCTGAAGTTGGGAATTGGGCATCAAGCAGAGCAGGACAAATGCAGTCGAGTGTCCCATCTCCCTGAGATCACAAGCGTGGTCCTCTTGAATTTCTGGTCTTGGCTTTTTAGTGCACCAGTGTGTATTTTTATCCAGCTCTTGCTGTCAGCTGCTTGCTAGATGTGTGTGCCAGAGAAGTGATTTCTTTTTTGGGGTGGAGAGGGGAGAAGGAATATTAACTACTAAACCTTGTTTTTCAGCTCCCTGTATCCACTTAGGAATTGGTTAATGGTTGGAGCACTGATTTGGGCAGTTTGGGTTGTCTATCAGGCTGTCCATTCACACTTCCAAGTGCATTTCTGCTGGGTAGCACTATTTCCCAGCTGGGGCTGGGGGTAGAGCCTCCAGCAGAGGAGGAGAATTGGTGGTCAGGGATCTCATCTGGTCAGATTTTGCACAAAGAAGAGCTGCTGAGCAGCTGCCTATCTAAATATCAGACCTTTACAGGAGGTGAACTTTGCTGAGTGGGTATTCAGCTCGGCGGCTGTGGCTGTCAGCAGCTTGCCGAGGCACAGCGCGAAACTCGGGGCACAGGGAGACAGTCTATGGATCCCCAGGCAGATGAAGCTTTGCCTCTCATGGTGCATTTCAGGCCAAGTGCTTCTCCTGGACACATCCTGGCTGCTTCCCTCAGCCAGAAGTGCAGGGGAGGGTGGTAGGAGCAATGTTTTGGGTGTAGGATGTTCCCTCTTTGAGTTGTCACAGGGTGAGTGTAGTTTAGAGCTCACTTAAGAGCTGCTGGAGGTTTTAGAGCACTGATTTTATCCAGAAGTTTTCTGAAATGTGGTTTTTTTTCCTCTCTCCTGGGATTGATTTCCTGAACTTAGACATGCTTCTTCAAATGAGGAGTTAAGTAGATGCTCGACATTTTGGTAGGATTTACATTTTTAAATAATTTGAAAGATTACTCTATTCATTCCTGGTGAAGGTCATCTCTAAATGCAACAGTTTTCTTGAGATACAAAAGTATTGAAAATGTGTGCAGAGTGTTGGATTTTTATCCAAGCAGAAATCTTTTATCAAGCCATGGAACTGCAGAGAGTTGCACTTTGGTCTGTTTTGGGTTTCCTATGCTTAACTCTCAGACAGCAAAAGAGTGCTCTTGTTCTTATTCCACTTCTGGCTGAGACTTTTTTTCCCCCAGAGAAATGGTATGTACAGGCAAAGTTAATTGGTTAAATCATAACCTTTGCTTTCATCCGGTTTTTGTTTCTTTGCCCTGAGAGTAGAGGTTTTAAATCCATTCTGCTTTGTGATAAATTTCCATCAGTGAACACCGCTGTGGGTTGGGATAAAAGTCTTTTTGATGGTACATCTTACTATAATACTGAATTAGGAAGTTACTGAAAAATAAGCCTGAATTGAAGAAATTTACTTTGTATTTTAAGGGATCAATGCAGAATATACTAGAATGATGCATACCTGAATCACTGGGCTCTGCCCCATTTTCAAGGCCTGCTTTATCCCCTAATTAATGTTCTGCTACTGGAGGGAAGTTCTGTGCTGGTGGATACCTGTCCTTTTTTATTTTTGTCCCATTAAGGACCTGGTATAGCTGGTCCAACATTGCATTCTGGCTTTTCCCCAACGGGGTTGGTAAAAATATTAACAAAGCAAATCTGCTAATGAGCAATTATTTCACAGCTTGTCTCTCCCAAAATAAATTCTTAAATGGTTTTAATAATAAAATAATAGTTCTTATAGTAATTCTTAAATTAAACTCAGTTTGATTCAAAATTCATCAAAGCTCAATGAAGCTCTTCTTTCCCCTCACTTGAGTGGACTCTTGCTTGGGATGTTGCACTAATGTTTTATATAAAATTCCAGTAATTTTTTTCCCCTTCCCATTTAAAGCGATCTGAATTGGAGGCATTATTAGAAATGAATTATGTGACATTTGAGATTCTGTTAACATAAAACTTTCTAAAAACAATAAAATGACTGTAAGTGTCTGTCACCTTGCAGAGAACAAGCTGCTGGAAAAGATGGACTGTGTGCCCTTAGGAAACACTGGAATGACTTCATTTCTGTGCTTAGAAGAATATTTATTTTATAGCCATAGTGGTATGGGTAATCAATGCAGGCATTGGAGGAACGGTTCCTAATAGTCCATTATGTCTTCCATTTTAAAGAAGGACATTTTAAAAAATGCGAGGCTTTGGCTCATTTTTGGACTAGTAATAAAAACCCAGCAGAGTGTGTGTGCTATTTCCCTGTTTATTGCACTGCTATTTGCCTCACTCACTGTCCATTCTTGGGTTAAGAAGAAATCCACGTTGGTCATTATTTCACCTATGATGAGATGTTGGCTCATGGAGAATGCAGACACTGTGTATTTGATGCTCCTGAAGTGCTGTGGGCATTCCCTAGGCACCCTGAGCTTACAGTGCAAGGGCTGCAAGAGGCTGTTGGTGCCTCTGGACAGAGCTCCCTGCCCTGCCTTGGCAATGAGCACCTGGAGAGATTCCTTCACTCCGTGCTGCTGACTGCTTGATGTGCTAACCTGGGGTGAAACTGGGATTGTTCATTTAGGTATCTATTCAAATAATTTGCCTCTTGCCTCCTCTTTTGATGCTCTCATTTGCAGTGAGGAAGCTGCTTGCTGCAGGTGTGAATCACATTGGCTGAGGCCATGGAGTTTTTCCCTCTCTAATATTTCTTCCTGGCATAGCACCAGAATGAAGCTTTTGGTCCAAACAAAGGGGATGCAGCCTTTGGAGGGAGATTCAGCTTGAGAAATCTCTCATTTGGTGCAGGTGGTGAGGAAGCAGCACTGGGGAGATCTGGGGAGTCACTGCTACTCATCAAGAGTTTGGGTGAAACCTTTAGCCAGGGTCTCTGGAGAATTCCATCTCCTCCCAAATGCCTGGAGCACAACCACAGCTGTCACCTATGGGGCTGACTGTCACCCTACCCATGGCCATGTAGTGGAAGTTGTTAAATTAGGGTGAAGCTGCATTCACTGGAATGGAAAGCACATGAAGAAGTGAGCATGCAAGCACTGACTGCCTCCCAGGCTGATGGATATGCTGAGGAGCTGTCAGGAGTTACCCAGTGTGGTGACCATCAGGACTGTATTGCTGTGTCCATGGATCTTGTATCCCTGTATCCTGGTCTTCAAGAACAGTCCTGTTTTATTTCCCTTTCTTAGCTCTCACCGTTTGTCCATGCCCCTGGTGAAAGTTGTTTGGATTTTAGTGCAAGGATATTTCTGTATTCTCAAGGCCTGCTTTGTTATGAACCAAACTTTATTCCCCTTTAAACATTTGTGCAAAGTTTAGAGAACAAGACCAAATTCCTGGGTTTGGTTTGACTCCTGTAGTGTTCCCACAGCACCCAGCTTCCTAAACTATGTTTTCATCTGTAA
Organism: Lichenostomus cassidix; assembly: GCF_008360975.1. Classification (NCBI taxonomy): domain Eukaryota; kingdom Metazoa; phylum Chordata; class Aves; order Passeriformes; family Meliphagidae; genus Lichenostomus; species Lichenostomus cassidix. Next base: position 12,904,209 of record NC_139495.1, on the reverse strand, counting down.
TGTCACCTGTGCCAGGAGAGAGCTTGAACTTTTACCTTTTAAACAACTTTCAGAATGACTTGGATGCATTTGGGGATTAAAGGTTTCAATTTTTTTTTTTAATTGCTTTTGTGAATACTTGGAAAGGAGGAAAGTATAGAAGTACAGTGAAGAAAAAATTCAACTTTTTGTTGCTAACATCAGAGGTATCATGTTTATTCAGTTTTGGGGCTGTAATGCTGTAAAAGAAAATGTAAAAAAAATTATCTGAAAAAGTGCTTAATACTTTTGTAGGAGGAGAAAACTGCTTTTCCTGATCAACTCTGAAGAATTGACCACACCAAACTTGTATCGTGTGACAAATTCATCCTTCAAAATCTCAGATTTTTATAGAATTGTAAATCCAGTTTAGATGGGGAGATGTGACTTGCTGTACAATGTCCTTGTCTTTGCATAGAGAACAAACTGAATTTGTGATTACTTTGAGTAATTCACAAGTATTCCTAATGTGTAGAAGAACATACCTGGGAAAGCTGAGAAACACATATTGGAAAGCTGATCGTTTAGGAGGTTATTTCTCAGGAGGAGAGGAAGGATTTTCTAGAAATTAAGGTACAAGCTTGGAGCTTCGGCTGAAGATAAAATTCCCTGGTTTGAAGGATGGGTCTGGATTCATGGTAGAAAATTAAAAGCTCTGTCAAGAGCAGCTGAGGCTGTAGGAATTGAACCCCATTGGGATTCACTGCAGAAACTTCTGACTTCAGCAGTGGGAGCTGCTGGACTTGGGGTAAACACCAAAGATACTGGGAGGCACTGAATTTGAGAATGGTGTTAATCTAGCTAAATGAAATACACATTTATTATCTCTTCTGTTTAGCCTGGGTTATAGGAAAAGTCGTTTTTGACTCAGTAAGTCAAGGCTTTTTCATTAAACACATGCATAAAACATAAAGTGTAAGAATTGGATCTGAAGTGTGACAGTTTGACCTTTCTGTGCATTGCCACACAAGGTTACACTGTGTTCATGCAGTTTCTCATACAGATTTTCTGTTCTAGGACATTTATTTGTTCCTTACAGCTGGTTTATTGCAAAACCTGGTTTGTGTGTGAATGGCTTTGTGATCACGATTGCATTTCTGAATATCTGAAGGGGAATTGTGTTGGGAAGGGAGGAACTGGAAGGGTGGGTTCATCTGGATTGAGAGTCCAGTTTAAGGTGCTGATTTTTGACTCTCAGGGGTCTAAGCAGATAGAACCACTCTGCTGTCAAGGCTGTGTTTAGATCTTTTTCTCTCCTCTTTATAAAAATATTTTAATCTGTTGAATTCCTTTTGTCCTCAGACATTGTGGAATAGATGTGTTTTAGGAGAGCACCATAGATTTGAAGAGTTTTGAAGAGCATGACATTTGGAACATGCTGCAGCCTACATCTGCCTTTTCTCTCTTCCCTTTTTTGAGGTATTTTTCCCTAATTAGAGGATAACTTAAGGATTTATTCTATTGATTTTTTTTTTTTTAAGGCAAATTGTGATAGATGCTGGAATTACTGCTTTTGTTTTGATCCAGAACACAATCAAATTCTGTGATCCAGGACAGAGGCACAGTTATTTGCCTTTGGAGGTGGGAAGAAAGGAGATGATAATCCTTTAAGAATCAGTGATGGTACTGATATAAGGTGCAGGAGTTACTTCCACAGGAACATTTGCTAAATCAAAGTAAGGGAGCCTTTGGTAAGAAGGTGTGGATAAATCAAAAACTGGTTTGGAGCTGATTCCAAGAACAAGCTGAAGGAAAATACTCTCCTTGAATCTGATCCATCCTCCTGCTAACCTGGCTGGTGTCAGCAAACAGTGTCCCTGCAGCTGGAGCAGGAATAATCACATGGGGAATTGTGTGAGACAAGAAATAAACCCTTAGGGTGACCTTCTTGGGCCATTTTTCCTGTAGTTGTTGGGACAGAGCACTAGGTGGCAGGGGGTAAGTGTACAAAAGAAGGCTTTGTCTGGATTATCTTATTTTGTCATGAGGGACATTTAATTCAATTCAGCAAATAACTCCCTGTTTTCAACATGCAGCTTCAACCAAGAGCAATGTGGGCCAGTTGTATTTACTCATTGGAACATTCATGGAGCATTTCTATCCCAATTTGAGTAATCAATTGCCTAATACTGTTTTTGTAGAGTGGCTGGAATATTACTTTTGAAATTCCAACCAAAATGCATTAAAATCTTCCAAAGTGCAAAAGATCTTTTTGGCCTATGTTGAACTAATGGAAATACGAAATTAAGATATTTATATGTAGCTCTTATTTGCTATTGTCTTTCTCCTTCTGTATGCCAATAAAAGCCAGGAAAAATATTTTTATTTCAAGTCTCTTTGATTTAGAAATGAATAGAATTATTTACCTTTTCTTTTTTTTTTAGTATTTGCAGTCTTAGTCATTGGGCTGGACTGAAACAATGAGGAGTAAGCTGCAGAAGCTTTGCACAAACTGAAAATGCAAGCAGGCTGGTGCTTCCCAATCCTCCCCTTTCCTGTGGAGTACTCAATGCTCAGCCTCATTTGGGATGCATTATTATAGAGTCTCCTATTTTGCTCCATTAAGTGAGGCTGCAGGATGTGCTGCACTGCCACCCATGTAATTTCTCCCTCAGGAATGCTCTCAGTGTGTTCTGATGTTGGAATTCTCTGTCCCTGTGTGCTCCTAAACAGCCCAAGGAGTTACAGACAGTCCTGTCTGCACCAGGAAGGATCTTATCCTTTAAATTCAGAATACACAGCATTGGCTGTTGATGTTTTTTGCATATTCTGATCTCTTCTGGCACCTTAAGATGCCTTTAAAATGGACATAACATTTTCAACCCTTGTGAAGCAGCTGGGGTTGTGAAGTTCACTGCCAGCAAACTTCAAACCCCTTGGTGCAGGAAAATGCAACAGTTAAGTGACTTAACCTGGTGTCATTGACTCTAAGTGGTAGATAATGAAGTAATTCTCCATTAGTTGTGCTGATACTTAATTAATAAAGGTTCACAAATCAATGAGAAGTGTCTGCAGTCCTTGGAAAGGATTCTTCCATTGCAGTCTGAAAAGCAAAACTTTTTTGAAGTGGAAAAGATTTCCTAAGCACAAGAATTGCTATAAAATCCACTTTTCTTTCACCTGCTATTTTCCCCCCCTGCATGTTTCCAATATAATGGATGTCAGGCCTATTGCACAGGGATATGGCTTTAGGATCCCTAGGAAATGACACAACTCTGTTCATTTAATAAAAAAAATCATCCTTTACCTGGTTGGTAACTGCACAGACAAGTGGAAATGTGAAGGTAGAGAAGCATGAGGTTGTCCAAGGCTTTCTATTTTCTAAAAACTGAAGGCTAATCATGAAAGATATAAATGGGTTTAGTATGTAAAATTATGAACTGTCACCACAGGGAGACTGTCTTAGTTCCTCCAGTTGGGCCATAACTAAATGGAAATCAAGCATTCTTATCAATAATACACTGGGGAAGTAACATCTATTCTGAGATGCTGAGAGGTTGTTTTTTCATTCACTAAAATATTTATTCCATCTAAAAAACCCCTAATCTTTTCACTGTCTCCAGAGGGCAAAATCATTGACTGTTATGTTTAGAAACTGTCTGTGAATTACCAGAGTCTACATAAAATGGAAAGAATGCTGATTGAGCAATTAATCACTTTTTACTTAATTTAAAAAAATTAATGACATTATAGAAAGCTGTTGCATTAGCCCTGAAAAAGAAAAAGACTGATTCTTGGAAAAGCAGCAGAACAAAATTTCTTTCTCTCCCTACAGGCTGGTTTCCAGCTTTTGCAGCACAACAGTTTTTGGTGATGTGACAATATTTTCTTCTCATCACCCAGTGCTGAGTTACATGTTACATAAATGTTGGAGTTCTTGGCCACTCATGTGTAGATCCTTCTTAGATTTCAAGGCTGGAATTGACTGCCAGACCCTGGTTTCTGGTGAAAGTTCTATCTCCCTAAATTCTGCTTGAGCTAGAACATGGAATGTTTAAAAACCCAGCCATTGTTGATTAAAGGCTTCGGATCCTGCACAATTCATCAGGTCTCCAGGTAAATTTCTTGTAGTACATAACTATTCTTAGAATGAAAATATAAATCCTTGCCTGCAGTTGGAATCTGCCCAACTGCTCATCCCAGCCCGTATAGATTTTGTTGTGCCAGATGTTATTGACTCCCGTGATGGGAATTAACTCATCTCCTGCTCCTGGAGAAGCCAAGCATCTGCATCCATGTGCTTTGTCTCCCATCCTGCAGCTCTGTGCTGCCCATCTGAAATAATTCATCTCTGCTCTCTCTGGCGCTTTGCAAGTTCAACATTTTTGCAGAAAGCTGATTCTGCTGGATGTCCCCTGCTCATATATCAGTGGTTCAGGTGCTGCCCTGGCCTGGGCTCCAGGTTCATTTGCAAACAACTGCCACTGCCACAAAGCATTCTGTGTTTGTCTGTGTGCAAGTGTATTTCTGTCAGCCCAGCCCAGAATTTATCACTGCTATTTGATTTAAATAGTCTGAAAATTATCAATGGCTTGATTTATACATACCCACTTTGTCCAATTCATGGAGCAGAAAAAAAAAAATCAGTGAATAATATTCATGGAAGAACAGATCCTTGTGGGATGTTAATTGCAGAGGCATCTTAATTGGAATGATTCTGTCCCTCCCTTTCTTTTGTGTTTTTTTTAATTTATTTTTCTATGTGATCAGTTTTAATTCATTTTAAAGTGTGCTATGTGTGCACATAAACCAGTGTGGGGTTGTATGTTAGTACTTCAGAGTGGTTGCTCAATTATGATAAAAAAATTGAATTAATAATGTAATATATGGCCAAAAAGTCTAAATTACATTAATAATTTGTTGTCTGTTGACAGATGAATTCTGCCCCAGTGATAACTTTCTAAGGCCCTTAATCTTCCTGTCTGATAGGTCAGTTGGGAGAATTGTGACAAAAACCTTGTGGTGTCTCAGGACTCAGTGTCCACAACCTGGAAATGAGGAAGCTGCTAGTGCTGATCCCTTGGGGAATGTGCAGTGAGGATTGTCAGCAGGGGAGCTTTCAACCAGAGTAAAACGAGGAAAGAAACCCCAGAAAATTGTCTTCATTTTCTTTCAGCCCAGCTGTGTGGCTGAAATCAATTTTGGGCCAGTGAGGGTCTGCAGCTGCTTGGTCAGTGCAGTGGGATTGTGTGATGGTGCTTCACCTTTCCACTTGTCTGTGCAGCTACCAACCAGGTAAAGAATGATTATTTATTAAATGACCAGAGTTGTCTCATTTCCTAGGGATCCTAAAGCCACATCCCTGTGCAATTCCTTTCCCTCCCCCCTTTTTTTCTTTTTCCCTTTGTTTATTTTTCACTAGGGAAAAGAAAAACATAATTTGACAGAATAATGTCTTTGCTTAAACCACCCAGTAAAGAAAAATAAATGTCAGTAATTCCTGATATTTCATGCCATTTGCTCAGCTCTCTCATGGCAGTCTTCATTAGAACTCCACATACACAAATGTTAGCATCCTATTATCTGTTTGCTTTCTTAAAGCTTGTTTTTGTGAAATGAACAATTAAATTGCTAAAGTAGATTTTTTTTTTTTTAATACCAGCTGCATAATTGCTAAACATGCTGCTCTTAAATCTGTTCCCTTAAAGGAAAGAGGCTTTTTCTTGTGCTCCTCCTCAGCCCTTCCTCTGGAGGTTCTGGAGAAGCTGTTGGAGGTTCCCAAATCAGTACTGAGATCTGAATGCTGCCAGCTCAGAGAGGCTGCAGAATGGAGTTAGATGTGATTGTGCAGATGTGTGCACATCCTTGGTGCTGCTCTAGTCCTGCATCACTTTTAGCAATTGCCAGGATTATTTTTCTTCTTCTGAGCCCAAAGTCCAAACCCCCCTGCCTGATTAATGTCTAATTCTGGCATGCTGACCTAAGGAAGGCTGGAAATGAGATGTGCCTATAAACAAAAGCTTTTGGCTTTCTCAAGCACTGACCCCACTCCTTGGGGTTGTTGTCTGAAGAAAATGATGACTTTCAAGGTGTAAAATCTGTTCCCTGTCATCTCATGAAACTGCGAGTACTTTGGAAATTCACTGATTTTTTCTATCTGCTCCTCTTTAGTTTGAACTCTTAAAAATGATTCCGTAAAGCTTTTCCCCTGGCAGCAGAAGGGACACTCTGGGGTGTAGAGCATAGTTCCAGCTGGCAGAGATCCCTCATCCCAGAGCTGGACAAAAACCTAAGAAATCAAAACCCAGAAGCACCCATTTTCTAAATAGTGCCTTGTAGCTAATTCCCAAGGCATCTGGTGTGAAGTGCTTCTGGTGTCAGAGAGGTGTTCAAGAGCTTCAAGTGTCAGAAACTTCAAGTTTCACCTGTAATAAATTATATAAAATCATCTGAACAGCCTTCTTTATGGAAGCAGTTTATTATTTATAGAGACTTTAAAGGGGATTTGGAGGCAGGTTGATGAAATATCACTGCTTTCCCCTCACAAAGTAATTGTATTTTAGTGAAGTGAAGCCTCTCAGCTGAAGGGATGACATTGGCTGGTGGGGGAATATGGACAAAATGTATGGGGATAAAAGGGAAAGATTCTGCTTTTCTCAAAGGTGTCAAGAAGAGAGGGAACAAATGCAAGGAATTGTGAAACTGCCAAGGTGCTTCATTGTTCTTGATGCTTCTTTCTCAAAATCGAAAGTTACTGCTTGTGCTCCCTTGAAAGTGAGGAAATCAGTCACTAAAGTCCCAGCAGCAGAGGATGGGACTTGTGTCTCACTGGAGCAGCATGTTTTACTTTGCTCAGGTTTTTTATTCAGGTTATTTTTTCAGGTTTTATTGAAGCAGCTTTGTTTGGTGTTGGCAGTGTTCAGCTGATTTGGTTCTCCCTGCAGTGCTGAACTCATGATGTTTGTCCTGTGCAGAGCTCCAGCTGTGCCTCGGTGGCTCTGGGTGCTCATCTGCAGGTGGATGGCAAAAAGCTTTGGTGTGGAGTGTCCCAAGATCCATTTCTCTTTAGGAAATCGAGAAAGAAATGTGGCTCTGCATTTGACTAATATTTGGTTTTCTCCCTTTGCATGGTGATTTTCCTCCTATATATCTTGGACTTAGAAGTTAAAATCTCTAAAATCTCTTTGCTTTTAGTTGTACTTCTATTAGTTCAGCCAAGGATCCCCTGACTCCAAAAGTGACTTTCTTAGCACAATTTTCCAAGGATTAGTTGTATCACATAAAGCAAGTAGTTCAAATTCTAGGATTAGCCATTTCTAAGCAGCAACAACAGAAGTTTAACATGCACATAATTTAGGTTCAACCCAAACTTATTTTGGAAAGTGTCATGAGCTTCTCTGATGAAAGGTTGGTGTAAATTTGGGAACTGTTCTTAGTATTGCTGATAATAAAAGCCCACTTTCTCCTGAAGGGCTGATATGTCAAGCTACAGCTTGAGGGTGACTTGGGGTCATATTCAATGTAATTTTTTTTTTATTCATTGCCAGAAAGTCCTGCAAAGACCAGGCAGACTCCTCCACCTTTGAAATTACATTTTCAGTATGACTGCAGCAGAGTTTGATTTGCAAACACAGTATCTCATTTCCTTTAGTTTTGCCTTAAGGAAGCTGGTTGATTCCTATATAGCACTTAGTAGATATATTTTGATTTCACTTAAAGTGAAAGCGGAAAAACTCTGTATGAGGCATTGGGATCCTCCTAAATCTCCCAAGACCCGAGCCAGAATCTGATTTTTGCTTATGCTCAAAATTTTAAGCCCCTTGATACTTTCTGCAGAAATGTTTCCTTAAACAAATTGTGATGTTTGTTTTCTTTTGTTTAATTTCCCCCTTTCTTTATTGTATGGTGCATTTGCATGGAAATGGCATTTTGAAGAGTGATCTGTTGCTGATGCTCTCCCTCACCTGCAGGCACAATCTCTGCTTTGCAATGATTGCAGCAGTGCCAGAGCTGTGCTCTGCTCTCAGGTGGAAAGGGAGCAGCAGGAGCTGAGGAACACTTAAACCACCCGAGTTTTATGCAAAGATTTCTGTAAAATTTCACATGTGTGTGGAAAAATGAAACTGAGGAACCACACGAAGTGGAATGATCTTAAAAACACTATTTAAAATATTTCCATCCCTGACCTGTCTCTCATCAAGCCAGTGTCAAATTAGGAAGCAGTTGTACTGCAGAGGGAGCAAAGTTTGTTAGAGCCTACAAGGACATGTCCACGGCTCTTCTCAGACTGTTTTAACTTGATTAGGATACCTGTGGTTGGAGCAGGATTTTTGCTTTCTGAGGGAGGAAATCATCACCTCAAGGTATGAAACAGGAGTTCCTTTCAGCCTAAGAATGGTGGCTTGAGCCAGGCAGCAAACCCACCTCTCAAACAGCAATACAGAGCTGTGTTAACGTGGTTTAAAATCCTAGAAACCTCCTGAGTGAGAAAGGACAGCAGAACTGGATTGTGGTAACTGCATCTTCTGGGAAAAAAGATATTTTGTAATGCAGGTGTCCATGGCAGCCCCTTGGTTCTGCCTCTGGTCTGGAAAGATGCAGCAGATGATTCTGGGAAGTTTGAGCTCCTAGAAGCTTGAGCTCATGTGAGACTGAGAAGGAAGAGCTAAACTGGTTTTGCCATTTCCTGAAGGTTTTCCTCCCTTTTCATGACTTGTTTTCTTAGTAACAAATTCTTGGTTTGTACCCTCCCAGCTGACAGGAGATCAGAATTGTTTTTAGTTCTACACGTGTTCTAAGAATGTCTTTGGGAAAGTTACCAAGGGCAGCCTTGAATGTTATATTTGGTACCAAATTTGGTACCAAAACCAAGCACAGGGTTTTCAGTGTGTGTGGAAAATGCTGCTAAAGAGGGAATGTCTCACTCAGATAAAAGTGTTTGCTTAGCTTTGCACCTCATTCTCAAACTCATTTTGAAGCCAAGGAGTGTTTTTGTGGTGGGTTCATTCAGTTTATGGATTGGGAGCAGGATTGAGGGAGTTTCCTTCACAGTTTTCCTGAAGATGGAACAGCCAACAGAAAGCTAAGCCACCTCCTTCCCTCCTTGTAGAACTCGGTCAGAAACTGTAAAGCACAAGAGCTGAAGCTGGAAATGAGATGTTTCTGAGCAAACATTTCCCAACACGTGCAAAAGGTAGGGAGAATGAACAAGTTGCTCCCTGGAAAATTTCCCCAGATGAGTGAATTTTCTTCTTCTGAGCCCAAAGTCCAAAATACCCGACCTGATTAATGTGTAATTTGATGATGTCTGACTTTGGTTGAGATGTGTGGGTGTGAGCTCCACTGACAGGGCAGGCTGGCAGTGCAAATGAGCTTTGGTGGCTGGGGAAGGGACTGACTCTGTCCCCCAGTATTTTGTAATTGCTAAATAAAAGGATTAGAACTGCCTTTTACTACATAGGTGCTCTGGAAAGCCTCCCTGGCTTGTTCAGGTTGAATTCTGTGGCACAGTGCTGCCCTGGGAGGCTGGCAGGCAGACAGACAGGGAGGTGTGAGGGCTGATAGATGATGTCCTGCTGTGCATCTGCATGGACAGGGCACATCCCAAAATAATCCCAGGAACTCTGAAACCCAACAGAGTGCTGAGGCTGTTCTCACATCAGCTCAAGGAGGGCACAAATCAATGCTTCATCCTCACTGTCCTTTCTGCAGCTGGTTTTAGAACCTTGGTATTTAGGAATCCCCACGACTCACTCTTGTTTTTCCTTCCCTCTCAGCATCCTCTGATTAGCAGAAATACCTGCTAATTAGGGAATGGACTTGCTTACTGCCTCCATGGCCTGTTCACCTGCAAGATAGGAATCTTTTCATTTCCTTGAGTGATTAAGGAGCTACATTTCAAGCTTGCTTTTATTATATTGTGTCAGTGTCTGTTGGTTTGTTTTCTACTTTGCTTTATTATCATAAACACTAAATAGCCATTTTACTTATCCACTGTGAGTGCTGCAAGGCTGCAGTGGAAAAAGAAGATAGCCAGCACAACATGCTTTGAAAAATAAAGAAATTAAATAATCCTGAAGCTGATTCCTGTAATTTTTCAGGTTCTTTGGGCCATGCATGTTGTGGAGAAAAAAAAAAAAATTAGTTTCTGTAAGAATGAGGACAGTTGGATCTGCGAGGACTCAACTGCCAAATGTCACCTTAAGCATTATAAAATTTGCCAAGGGATTAACATTAAGAAATGCAAGAAATTATACAATTAGCATGATAAAAGTGTGTGTGTGTGTGTGTATATATATATATGGAAACTCTCTAAATCTTCTAAGAAATATGTAGGATTTATCATAAAGCTACTCTTGGATTACCAACTCCAAGTATTAAATTGTAAGTAAACCTCTTCCCCCCCCTCCCCCCATCATGAATCTGCCTTCAATCATATTATAAAAGTCACAATTTTAGATTCACTTTTTCTGTTAACTTCTACATTTTAAGCTGTTTGGGTGATATTTTAGTGACAGATTTATCTGTAAGACTGCAAACAGGAATGTAAGCTGCTACACAAGAATGTAAATTAAAAACTGAATTTTCAGTAAAGCTGAGTTTCTGAAATAATTCCATCACTTCAGCAGTACAGAATTTCAAGAATAAACCAAAATGTTAATGAGAGACTCAGTTCAAAAACTGAAAACCAAAAGCATTGATGCTTGAAAGAAAATTCTTTTAAATCAAGGGAAGTTTTAAATGGATTGCCAGGTCAGGCTTTACTGTGAAAAATGATTTTGTTTATCCTTTTGATCAATAACCTTTTGAGTCCTGGCTTGCCAGGCAGGTGAGCTCACAGCACTGGTGGCCTCACCTCCTATTTTAGCAAAACCTGGGATGTGCAGCTGCTGGCACTGAGTGGGGATCATTCCCTCACTTCCTGCAGGCTTACAAAATAATTTTAGGAACTTTAAGAACATTTGAGGCAGGATGAATTTGATCACTTCATAGGGATTTGACTTAATTTCTTCTTTTAAGCAGGGTTGGAGGACGAGTGCTAAAATATTCCTGTCACTATTTGGAATGTTGTTTGAAGAGGAATTTTAATTTTTACTGAGGTTAAGATTGAATGTCCATTTTGAACAAGTGCTTCATTCTCCTCTTCCACTGCTCTTTATAAAAGATTTAGATGGTTTGGGAAGCTTGGCATAACTTATTCAGCAGCAAATTTCTGGTTTGTGTCTGAGTTTTAGACAGCCCTGTACCTGTGTGATGTCACTCGTGGGCTCTCTGGGCAGGGAGAGCATCTTCATTATAAAGGCTCCATCCATCTGTGGAGTGAAACAGATGCAATCAGCATTTTAAAAAATAATTCACAGTAACAGCACATTTTTGAGGGACAGAACCCCCAACCTCTTCACATCTTTCTTTGAGGATTCTGCTATGTAAGTGCAATAGTTCCCTTTATTAAAGGAAATAAAGAATGTGCTATACAAACCCAAACAAAATCTTTTGAAAAACGATTTTTGTAGTAAAATGAACATGGAAGCAACGAATTAAAAAATAGTGATAAATCAGATGAAACCACCCAAACCTGAGTTCCTCACGTGCTGACTGTCCAAGCTCTGCAGGCAGGCAGGTCACAGAACTGTGCTGGCAGGTAAGCTGGGTGTCCCTCCTGCACCAGCCTGACCTGACCTGGGCAGGTCTCTCCCCAGGGACAGAAGGGATAATTTGCTGCTCTTGACTAATGCCTCATTTACAGAATGTGCCTGACCTTTATCTGCTTAGGAATCCTGAGTGTTAATCCAGTTTTTAAACTGATAAGTTCTATGGCCTCCCCTGTTTTTGGTGACTTGGACATTGCCTGCCTCTGTGCTATTTACAGCGTCAGAAAGGCATTTCTAAGTTTTTTTTTCTTGCTTTTGTTCTTCCACATGGCTGTACAGCTCAGTTTGACTCTCCATTACTAAGGAGGGCATGTTTGTAAGGTCACTGGGAGAAGGGAACACAGCTCTTCACACAGAGCCTCTGGTCAGCCTTGGAACACACTTGTGCTTTTCAGCACTGGGCAAGTTCCACTTAAAACCCTTTAAAAACAGGGTGGATGTGATCTCAGCCTCGAAGTGAAGTGCCTTTTTCACTGCTCTGGTGGAGAGGAGAGCCAGTCTTGTGTGCACTGCAGCAGAATCAGATTTTTCCTCCTGCATCAGGGGCAGAGTGAAGGAGGTTCTGTAAGAGTCTGAAGCTGCAGCATGGAGGTTCCAAAGAAGGTGATTTTGGATTGTGCTGAGTGCCTGGGGGAGATAATATCAGGATATTGTTGGTGGGAAACTTCAGCAGGCTCTGGGTGAGGTGATTTCCAGGACTCCACTTTTTCAAAAGTGATGCAAATTCCTCTTGCACTCACACTGTGGTCACAAACTGCTCCCTGCCTTGTCTGAGCAGTTTCCTTCTGCAGCCTTTGGTCTTCATTTCCAAATCTCTTCAGGTCTCTGCCTATGGATTGAGTTCTTTGTTACATTTAAAGGCAAAATGAACTGTTCCTCCACAACACTGACAATGCTGTCAAGAAATAGCTGCTGCTGTCTGAGGCCATGACAGCTCCAGGTTTGGTGTTCATCTCCCAGCAGGTTAAAATGGATCTCTGGTCACTGAGTCAGTCAGAGGAGAGAATTTGGCTGTGTTAAAACTCAGCTGACTGAATGAGGTGAATCCTGAGTGCCCTCTGCTCACCACAGAGGCTCAGGACTCACTGGGAGATACGAGATGATCATGGAAATATCACCTGCTTTCCATATTTGCTGATCTGTGAAGCCCCTTCATTACTCAGGTGTCGACACCATGCAAATGTGTGTATTAATGGCCTCTTGTGCCATAAAAATGGCAAGTTCATAACTCTGCACTTTATAGAGCCTGTAGAATGTAGTTAGCAAACGGTGCTGTTGGAAAACAAGATTACAAATCAATTACTCCTTGCCTGACAGAGCTCAGATGGCTTTGCTGAGATCCTTGTTCAGCTGACTCTGGGAAAGGGAACATGCCTGGGAGTGTGACCTATTCCTCAGAGAGAACTGCAGGCTGAGAGCAGTTCTGATGATTGGAAAATCTATTATTTTTTGACCTGCAAGACAGCCTAAATGGCCCACTTTTCGAATTGAAATTTATGGGTTGATGAGATCTAACATTCAAGCCTTTCTGATCTGGGAAGGGGAGGCCAATCCCACATGCAGAAATTCAGGCATTTTCATCCAAACCCTTTCCTCTGTTGCAGTTTATTCCCTAGAGGGGTAAAATGTAGAAGGGCTGATTTCTGGAAAGCAACTGCAACATTCCTAGCAGAAGTAATTCATCAAAATACTGCTTTGAAAAATGGCAGGGATTCAGTGGTACTGAACCCTCCTTGTAGTGTATCAAAACAAAGATAAAATCTGATTTGGTTAGTGAGGTTCAAAAGCTCTTTCTGGATTCTCAGAGCAGACTTCTGGCTCACAGATATTCTGTTTTCCTTGACTATTGAGATCCCAGTGGCTGGTCCCACAATCAGGCTGTGGCTATCACTGCAGCTGCCATATGGTGAGTCAGCTTTGCTCTTAGAACTTATATTTTTCAGTGTGAGTACTTTCCTCGCAGAGTAATAATGCTTGGAGATTTACTGTTTAGTTTTTTTCTCCTCAGGTTTAATATTGCAGCAGAAATCTATAGCTGACATTCACAGTGTTATTAAGCAAACGTTTCATATGAGCCATGGTTTGTTTTTTCTTTGAATGACATGACCATGCTTTCTTTTAAAACTCAGTGCAAATAAAATCTCTGGATTTAATATATATTTTTTTTTCTCTGCTATTGAATAGGGAAGTCATTTTAGGTCCTTGCTATTTAGTATTCATTTGGGGGTGGTGTCTGAAAAATCCTCTTTTTAGAAATTAAATATGGCTCTCCTATTATAACAAGCACTTTGAATCTAACACAAAATCAAAAGAAGTCAGTAATGAGATTTTTTGTTGCTTTTATACACCCATTACTGCTTGTTTGAGTAAAATTTAAAGCAGACTTTTTCTCTTCTCAGAATTGGGCTCTGTACTTGACAATATAAGATTTTGTTTTTTTATATTGTATTGCTATTTCTTTGCAGTGATGTGAGGACTGGTATGAACACGTCCTCTGTGGGTCAAGAATTATTGTCTTGTATAAACCTAGGAGCACCTGTCCACTTAGTTTCTGAATATCACAGGCCCTTAACTTGACTTAAGGGCAATTTTAGGTCATGGGACTACAGATATCTAAACAGAAATAAGTGAAGATATTTCACTAAGTGCTGCAAAAGTCTGGAGCCTAAATTTCTGGTACATAAGAGCTGGAAAATGTTAAAGTACGTATGGAAATATATTTTCATCATAATAATCTCGCTTTGACTCATTGGTATGCAAGCACCAAGGAATTAGATGTAACTGAAGTGCTGAGCCAGCGTAGGTGTGATCCAAAAGCCATTGCTCCTCGTGCTCTGCTCTGGTGAGGTCTGGAGCTGAACTGAGTTGTGTTTGACCTGCACAGAGTGAGCAGCAGCTGCCATCTTATTGCACTGCACCTGCACTTCAAATGCTGCTAATCAGTCCATGTTAAACTAATAATGAAGCAGCAATAGATATTAGAGATTCTATTGAAGTGAAGGTGAAATTGTGTTGAATGTGCCTCATGCCAACACACCACAAATGCAAACCATTTCTCACCCTGTTTGGTAACTAAGAGCATTCAAGGTTTCCATGTGTTCTTTCAGTGACGTGGAGCATCTCTGAATTTAGTTTTTCTGGGCAAATGCTGCTGGATCTAACCAAATAATCTGCTATAATTAGCAAGGTGCTCTATCTGTACCCTCTGTGTGACCCTTGTAGTTTACACTTGTTAGGATGTCTCAGGCTGAGTTTGTTAATTCGTTAAATTGGACATTCTTGCTTGTGCTGCATTTGAGATGATATAAATAGGAAACTGCTGTTCTGCAGCACTGAGTCCTAGACTGGACAAAATTAGACATGGATTTCATATTTAGAATTTTATCAGTTATGGATTGCTATAAACTATGACCATCACTTGAATTTGTTGAATTTGGAGACTGAATTCAGGGTATTTTTGCCATGGGACTACAGATATTTAAACAGAAATGTGTCTATCTGTCTGTCTGTCTATCTATCTAATCTATCTATCTTATCTATCTATCTATCTATCTATCATCTATCTATCTATCTATCTATCTATCTATCTATCTATCATCTTCCTGACTTTGGCTGTGTTTTCTCTGGCAAACAGCAAGGCCCAGGTAGTGGATCTTCAGAGCAAAACTCATTAGTGCTAATGACCCACTGACACCACCAGCTTCCTTCAGAAACACTGAAGCACTTGTTGATCCAACTCCCATCACTCAGGGTTTCCTTGGGATGAAAACAGCCTTCAATTCCACTGGCAATGGGGCTGTAAGTGCTGTGCTTTCAGGGGACTCCCTGTGAGTTGCTGCAGGAGGAATCCAAGGATTGGGAGGTTTGAGAGGGATTTAATTACCAGGAGTCACAAATGGTTCATTGCCTGGTGGAAATGAATGCTGTAATTGCAAATCTAATCTGTTCATGCCTGAAGTTCAGCAGCCCTAAAGTCTGGGATGGAAATTGCACCAAGTCCCTTTCCAAGGGAGTCAGGGTGATGCTCATTTGCTTGATTGTTTTCCTCTTGGCCCCATTTCTGTCACTGAGCAAACACTTATGGTGCTGTTGAGTTTGTTGAAATAATGATGGCTGTGTTGTGTTGCTCTGGGAAGTCAGGTGATTGTAATGATGACTTGGAAATATTTGGAACAACAAAAAAAATCTAGTCCTGGCCTATAAATGCTGGAACTTTATTCTGTGTTGTAGCTGTTATGCAAATAACAGTAAATTAGCAAATTCAGAAGAAATAACATTTGTAGTGACAAATACACACGAGAGGGTGGCTTTTGAGTACAGTATGTTAAAAAAGGTGTCAATTTTACTTGGCTCTTTAATAATGTATAAATTGACTTTTAAAGAAAACTACTATTTCTTGAGTCTGAAAAATAGGCTTTAAAGTTTGTTTTGCTATTTACAGCATTTCCCCCCCTGCATTGTTACCTTTTTCTGCTGTGATTTAACCAGGTTTTGCTGCTTCTTATTCTTAAAATACATGGGCAGTACATGGACAAGTTCTGTCAGTGTAAGTCTTGAGATCTTAAACCAATTTTGGAGTAGTGATCAAAAGAGGTAGCATATGCTTCCAAGTCACTTCGGATTAAATATGCTAGAGTGTCTACTGATTTCTGAATGTCAAATTTGACTCTAAAGTTAGATGGGAAATGAGTTTCTATTCTGGGGGGAAAAAAAATTTAAAATTTCCCTGAAATCTTCTTGAATTTAAACTGAGGTGATGCCACAGGTGTAGTCATGAGGCTGCTGAGTGGTGTAACTTGTATCACTCCCTTATTCCAAATTTACTGAAGAATCCTTTACTATTCCAATGAAAAACTCCAGCATGTGAAAGCAGTCAATGTCTGCTTCCATCCCAGTTTCCCCAAGTCGTGTGACTTAAGGCTGTAGAGCTCTTAGAAATTTATCCTCTCTAAAATATGGTCATTAATAAATATTAAATTTCCAGATTTGTTTTTCAAATGGAATGGAATCTTACTCTAGTGTTCCTTCTAAATTAAAGCCAGACACAGATAGGTGAGCTCCAGAGTAATCAGTAAGTGGCATCTGAAGAGCAGGAAGTCCAAGCTGAGTCTGTTTTATTTAATTCCTGTCAGGTCCATGAGCATATCTGTATGCCAGGCAATGCCACACATCAGCTTTTGCAAGCCAGTGCTCCTTTGTGCAGGAAATGTCACCTATTACAGAAATAACTCAACTTGTGTAAGGCTGGGAAAAGATCTGAATCTGGCTCTCCCTTCTCCTGGGCAAGAGAGAGGCTCTGGAATCTCCTGGTTATTACTGAAGAGCCCAAGACATTGCTCTGAAGCAGGATTTCTCTGGCCGCTGTAATTAGCAAAGCTTGAACACGGTGATAATAGCTTGTCTTTGCCCAGTTATCTCTGTGAAGAGAGAGGCAGTGTTTCTTGTTTCATCGAGGTGTTTTCAGTGCTCACTGGGGGCTCAGGGAGCAGCACACCTGCACACCCACCTAGAAATACAAACTCTGCCCCAAGACTGGCCTTGCTAAGATCAGAGATAAGATTCTTTGTCATTTTGCTAGCCTGGCATGCTGCTTCTCATTCTTCTGTGCTGATCACAGCCTCTGAAGTTGGTTTTTGGTCTGCATGGCACTGGAAAAGCTCAGATGGAATGGATAAAGGGTGGGTGTGGAACAGCAGCCCTGTGCTGATTCGCCTTGTCACAGCCAGCCTGTGCTGTCCTTGCTGAATCATCCCTCTGAAAAAGCCAGAGAAACTCAGGGAAAAGGAAAGGCTACAAGCAGAATGCAATAGTGGCTAAATGCCATGGCACTCGTGGGGATCTCAGGCTGTGCCCTTTGCTGAGGGGTCAGGCTGTCAGTGCAGGAGGTGCCTGTTGGACGCTGCTGGCTGTGACATCCATGGCAGTGCTGTGTCCAGTGACTGCAATTACAGAACCTGGGCCAAGGGCTCAGAGGGTGACAGAGTGCTCTACTCACACCTGACTCCTTGGAAATGTGTATTTGTGCTTTTAGCTCAGCTGAGGGGAGGCTGCAGCCTCTGCTCCTCAGCTCCCCTGGGCTTGGATGGAGCCGCATTGATTTTATTTCATTTCTTCCTATAGATCTGCACTTGCTGTGCCCCTAAACCTCACTGACCCGGGGTATCTTCTGAGGGGAGCCCTCCTGCTTTCCACAGACACTTCTTCAAGTGTGAGCCACACTCCAGAAGGTTTTTATTAAAGAAGGGGAATTAAAATATCTCATTTCCAATTCTGGAGCGGGGCAATGCATGTAGAAAAGTGATGAGCATTCCTTGGCCTCTTTGCTTTTATTCCATAACCTGAGGCTTTGGTTATTGCACATTTTGGGAGGGAAAGCAATTTGGAGTCAGCATAGAATTTGGATGATATTTTGACAATCCTTCTGAAATACTGCAGTGGAGAGGCACTGCAGGGAGATGGACTACAATTCTATACAGAGGGCAAGTGCAGAAAGGTTTGCAGGCACCAGAGCCCAGTGAATGGCTCATAGTCAGGGCCAGTGCAGGAGGGCAGGGATGGTGTCTCCAGGCCATGCCTTTCCTAAGGAATGGTTGTTTTCCCTGAGATGAACTTCTCTAAACTCAGCAACAGCTCAGTGGCAGACAGATCCCTGTTTTATGCTTCACATGTACTTACTGTGGTGTCACAGTGGAGAATTTTATTCAGGGATTGCTCAAAAATCTGTCATAGCTTTATTTTTTCTTTTCTTTTTTTTTAATTTTAGAACATGTTGATGCTGAGAAAATAGGGTGGACTACTGCATTTTTGATAAATTCCCACCACAACCTTTCTTTCAGTGCTGCTTGCTATTCACAGCAGTGAAACCGAGCCTCTTCTTAGGGGCAACTCATTACTATAAAACTTGATTACATAGTGTTTGGAGCAGAAGTGTTTTATGGGTCAGGAGGAAAAATAACCAATTACTGCAGACTTCCTGCCACAGAGCATGGCTGAGCTGCTGTGTTCCATCAGGTACAGTGAGATACAAGCTGCTGTAAGCCATTCAATCATCCCCATGAATTAGACCCTCTGCAGAAGGAGTAGTCAAACCCAGCGTGGAGCTTTTTGTATTTGGTTAGAGGAGATTAAATAGTTGGGTTTTAAGCCAACACTTAATAATATGGTTTATGTTTCACTTATAAATACGTAAAATCGAAATTATTAATAAACCTAGGCTGTATATTCAAAAGTGATCTTGATATGTGAGGTTTAAAGTCTCAGTGGAAGGGAGGTGATTTTGTATTTCTGAGTCAATTTGCTCCAGATCTTTGAATATATTTGGGAGCCTTCTTGCTGTTGACAGTAAGACAAGGCTTTAATACCTAATTAGTTAACAATCTTTGTATGAAGTTCTTATCTGCAGAAAAGGTAAGTTAAAGTCTAGATTAAAAGGAGAAAATCTTGTAACCTACATGGTGTAAAAACTGACTTTCTACTCATACATAATTACTTAGGGCAGTGCCAGAGCCTTTGCAGTGTTTTATTGGATTCCAGAGCTCAATAAAAATTGCTTTTTTTTCGACAGCTCTGGTGGAAGGGAATTTAAACACTGAAGTTTCAATAGATGTTACATAATTTTGTCCCTTTTTATACTTTCTCAGCACTGCATCAAGGTGGTATCCTGAAGGGGAAGGGGAGAGGGAATCCTCCTGCAGGCACCTTTGAAAAGGGTGAGAATTCACTAACACCACTGGGAAGGAAGCACTGCCCATTCCAATATTAAAAAATCTGATGTTAACAAATTGCTTTAATTCTGGTAGTGCTGGTAAATATTTTAATTCTATGAGCTTTTTTTATTGTGAAATAATCGTGTTTTATGGAAAGACTAAATAATTCAGCTGGATGTGGAGATAACAAACCAGGAAATCTGAAGGGTATCAGCTCTTAGGACAATGTTTTTCCTGGGCTACAAATGCAAAAATTCTTTCCTAGGACTTGCATTTAGGGACAGAGTGAAGCTCACTCCAAAATTTGAAGTGTGATTTAAGATGTGGAAGCTTCAAACAGACCTCAGTGCCTGGGTGAGGGATGCTTTGTTAAATCCAAAAGCTAATCCTCCAGATGCTCCCTCCCAGAATGTATTGATTTTCCTTTAAGGAGCTGGCATGCATCCCTGGAAGAGGTCTTTGCTCATAAACCTTGATCAAAGGCATTCTCTGTGCTACGAGCAGGTAAAAATTCTGTAGAGTTGTTTCTGTCTAAATCACCAGACTGATTTATAATTTGTCTACACAGTAGTGGAATGATTAAGCAAAAAAAGAGTCGTAAATAGTTAAGATTTCTTTCTCTTCCTTTCAGTGAATGGGATTTGCACAAGAAAATCAAATAAAGCAGAGAGAACACGCAGCTGATGGCTGAGTTATGCATTGCAAACCCTCTAAATTGAATTCAGGATAAATACTTATGTAAGACAAAGTCTAAAAGCTTTGTCATCATCAGTAGGCCACAGCATTAAATGCAAAGTGAGTTTCTGATCCTCTGGAGCAACAATGAGGTTGCACTTGCACAATTCAGGCACTTCGGAGAGCATTATTTGCAAGGTTTCCCACATGCCTGATAAGGAGGACCCTCAGCTGGAGGAGAGCATTTATTCATGTTTAGACAGGCAGGTTTGTACACCTTTAGCATCCATAAATCTCTGTTGCACATTCCTGCATATTCCTTCTCTTGCAGACATCAGAGCTAATTCTCCTTGTGGAAGCTGAAGGGGAAGATAAAGAATTTGCTTTTCTTCTGTGCACTAGATCACTTACTTTGATCAAACCAGTAAAACGTTTTCAGGGAATCATTTACAGTTTTTCAAGAGACAGGTCTTCAGCTCCTTTTCATAAGTACCAATCTTCTTTATCAAGTCTATAATGTCACATTTATTTCTCAGGTTTGAGTGCAAGCTCCCTTTCTGCCAACTGTGGAAAGACAGGGTAGAATATAATTGGAGAGAAGCTGAAAAGGAAATGCTGAATATTTTGCCCAGTGCTCTGCAGGTTTGCAGATCCAGCACAGCTGTCTCTGAAAGAAATACCCAGCTACTAAAACTTCTTTTGCTTCAGGCTGACAAAGATGAGCACTGAGGAAAGGAAAAGGGAAAACCCACCTGCATTAACAAGCTCTGTGATTAAAACAAAAGTACTGGAAAATGAGAAGTCAATCAACCTATTTGTGATGATCATTGATTGATGTGAGTGCTGTTTTATGGGAGGTGCTGCCTGCCAGTGGGAAGCTGTTTAAAGGATTTCTGTCAATGCTGCCTGCAGGTTTTTTCTCTCTTGATTCTTAAAGCTGAGTCTTCTTAGCTACTTCATTTTGAGGAAAATGCTAACATAGGTAAACTTCTGGAAAAAAAAAAAAGTTGTATTTGAATCACAGCCTGGATATTTGTTGCGTGTTAGATGTTTGAGTTACAAGAATTTGTAAAACTAAGGGGAAAACAAATGGTTCCGTTTGTTGACCCTGCAGATTAGGGAAGCCAAAGAAAGTGATTGTTCTCATTTCTTTTGAACATGTTGCTGTTCACAAAACACAGCATCACCAACAGATGCAGCAGAGCATCCTGAACATGTTTCCAGGGGTATTTTTAATCTAGATACTATCAGGGAGCTCCTTTTGATTTTCAGCATGAGAAATGCTAAGGAGACACTGATAAATGCTGCCCTGGCAATACCTGGGTGCTGAGGAGACAATTGAAAACTCCTCAAGGATAACTGTGCCATGTGAGAAGGCAGGAGAAATCTTAGCCTGTCACAGCTGATTGTGAAGTTTTATTTTTATTCTGCCCATCAGCATTTGTGATTTTGTATTGAGGATTTTTGTCTCTCTTCCCTCCTAGGCTGCCATCTCTGCTTTTCTGGCTTTTAAAAAGAACATGAAATATGCTGCTTTTATGGTTGGCCAAAATTGCAATATTAGCAGGGAAGGGTGACTGCAAATGCCACTACAAATGACATGTAGTGCTGTCATTTGGGTTTTGAAGTTGTTACACTCCTCAATGAGGAGTAGCAGATGCTCCTGTTACCTTGAAGTGTCTTTTTCTAAGCCTCAGTTAAATCTGGCATCATCTGTTTCTCAGCCTTACAGTCTTAATTTGATACCAGGCACATTTTTAACCCATCTGAGTGAATGTGAGAATATGAAGGGGAAAATAGTGCCTTAGGGGAGATTTTCTATTTCTGGAAGTAATCTCCATCGAAATATTGTGTGAGCCTTCATAGTGAAGACAATAGAAGATGGGGAGTGGGTGATTCTTTCTTTTTTTGCCTTACTTTCCTAATTTTTTTTACCACAGACAGGACAAAATGAGCAACTTTTATATAGAAGGATCCTGTGTTGAGGAAGGGATGTGTTTTGTATATAGGGTTTTAACTCAAAGGTGATCAGATTGGATTCTTTTGTTCATTGTTTTTTCTCCTTTATTTTTTTTTCTCAGTATGATCTTCATGAGGTGCCATTGCAACTGCACTCTTATTAACTGATTGCTATCTGGTGTTGCTCCATCTGCAGTGAATGTGGTTCTTGAGCTGATTTGTCGTGAGATCCAGGAGAAGTCAATAAAATAGAAGTGCAGTGAAGTTGCAGGGCACCACTGGCTCAGTTGTGGCTGTCTGGCAGGAGCTCTCCATTAAAACTCATGGTCTTTATATTTTAGCACCATTGCTGCATTCAGCAGCAAGAAATGCTGGAATTCAACTCTGTGGGTTGGAACTCTTTTGGTTTGTTAGTGACTCTCTAACATTGTATTAGTGACAAAAATATTCCTCAGGGGAGTGGTGACCTGCAAGAGCCAGAAACACAGAGAAACCAGACACAATAACCGAGAGTTTTCCTTACAGTCTTGGCCATGCAATGTAAAAAGCAAATAAAAAGTATAGTTTAGTTCAGTACAAAAGTGATACAGTTTTCATTACCGAACTTCTGAATTCACTGCTATGTGACTTTGAGAGGCTGGTGTCTCATATTTCAGCATAAAGGTTTTACCTTTAAAGCTGCCTAGCAGGGTACTGAATTTCCACTAAAGACACAAAGTTCAACTTTTGTTTGAGTTTAAAGACAATCTCAGTGCATTTGCAGATGCAAACCTTGTGTATGAAGACAAGCTGGCTGTGAGAAGAACACCCTCTTGGAGGAGCAGACTATTCTCATAGCTCAGGACTTTTATTTATCCAAGGGAACTGAATGTATCTATTTAGTTGGAAAAACCACTTTTATCTCACTTCGGTCACTTTAATCTGTAATGTTTTCCCAAGGCTGTGCTTGGGGATAAAACAGCTGGAAAAAAAATAAAAATCATACTGCAGTCTGTAGCTGCTACCAGTCTCTGTAAATGTAGATTTAAATGGATATTTGCCCTACTGTAAAGCACCCCAGGGCTTGTTAGGTGAACCAGGGCTGTGTTTCCAGCCTACTGGGGGCTCTCTGACTCCACTCTGCAGTGCTCAGGCAAACAGTGCCCAGGAATTTGCTGCAGCTCTAATTGGAGTATTGTTCCCATTGATTAGTGCAGGTTGGACAGACAGCATGGTGATGCAGATATTAAAGGTGGAAAATGAGTTTTGAGCCCTGCTGTCAATAGCAGGGGGGTTGTGCTCCTGGATCATCGTGATGCCATCGGATCAGAATGACACAGCCATCGATCACTGGAATTGGGATTTCCAGAGGAAAATGCAGTGAGTTGGTTAAGCAGCCTGAGATTTACTGCTTGAGAACATCCCAATTTTGAATGTTGTCATGTAGAGCTTATTCAAGATGCAGCAGGAAGCTGCAGAAATCACTAGGAGCAGTGTCCTCTCCAGAGCAGGTTCAGTCCCTTGTCCCAGCACAGTTCATGGAGCAGAGCGTTTGCAGCAGGAAATAAATCACCAAAGCTCCCATCTGCTTGGAGGCCTCCAAAGATCATTGCAATAGCACTTTTCCATGCTGCCTTTTGTCGTTTAAAGCAAAATCCTAATCCCAGCACAGGTGCCCTCTTTGTGCTTGGTGTTTAAATATGTGCACCTGAAAGAATACAGAGAGCACCTATGTTATTTAAGTATTCCAACTTTCCTAAGTGGTGCCTCAAGCTCTTCTGAAAGCATGCTTAAATCCTGCAGTTGTCAACGTGCTGGGGTGTTTTCTAAATAAGGATTCTTGAAAATGGGAGCAAAGTAAAGAAATGCACTCTAACCCAGTGATTTGTTGTGCTGCTCCATGGGTTGGTGCATTTGGAGCACCATGTCTGATATTTCAGCCACCAGGTCACCTGTAGCTGCTATTTGTGTCCAGAGGTCACTGTGAGCCTCAGCCTCAAAACACATCCCAGGCACTGGGATTCCCTGGGAAGTGCATCCTGGTGCAACTGCTGATCTCCCATTAGTGAAGTCTCCCTCAGTAAATGGTGTTCTTTAAGAAAGTGGGTTTATCCAGTCAAACCTTGTGCTGCACGAGCAACTCTGTTTGAATTTTTTTCTTCCCATGTCGTCTTTTCCTCCCTACTAAATGATCTAGTTGCCTGTGACAAATGAAGTTTTATTCTTTTGTTAGAATTAAAAAGGTATATTAAAGGACAACAGGTGACAAAGACAGTAACATTGTTGGGTGCTTGGCTTTTAGCCAAAAGCATATTGTGATTATCGGGCACAAGTTTTGCATAGTTCAAATATTGCATCAATTAAATGCATATTTATAGACAATTATGCATATTTAAACATTTCTTCAAACTAGTTTGCATGTTTTAGAAGTTTCTTAGCATGGCTCTTCTTTTCATTTGGTTTTTTAGAGCATGCACAGTCTTTTCTCTTATACATGATACAGGAGAATTGTGTATTTTTCTTTTGTTTTGTGGTTTCAGCAGTTGACAGTTGCTGATAGAAATGTTAGTGGCAGGGATTTTTGTCACGCTTCTTTTTTGGATGTTATCTAATTAAGCAGGTGGTTTAATTATTGTAAGTTAACTATAAATATTTTAAAATAACTGTATTAGCTATTTTAACTACTATATTTAAGTTTGTTGCAAAGAACAATAAAGGCTTTTCGTTATTATTATATTTTTATAATAAAGTTACTTTTATGTATACCTGGCATTTATTTTGATATTTGCAAAAAGCCAATACTATAACATATATTTATCACATTGCCTTAAATTTATATAATTACTGTCTTTTATATTTCTCCAGCACTCGCAAATCTAATTCAGAAAATCTTAGCAAATTTGGTCCATGGACCTGCTGCAGTACTTTCTTTTGTACATTTACAGTGCAAAGCTTAAATTTTCCCCTTGCACTTCTGGGGCCAAACTCTGAGCCAGCCCAAGTTCATGTGGCTGCCCCTGTCTTGTCCTACTTTCCAGTGTTCCCCAAAGCAGGGTCACAGTCCTGAGGCAATGTTCCCTCCAGAATTGGATGCTTTCAGACAGTAATTGCAGCGTGTAGGCGACAGGATAACATTAGCCAACGAGGAGTCCTGCCTTGTCCTGCTGCTGTTTGGGTTAGCTCAGTTTGCTGTCTCACCTGAGCTGTCTGAATCAGAGGCTGTGAAGTGAAAACCTTCTAAAAAAAGGTCCTTGTGTTCTGAATCGTGGTGCTGCTTTTCTTCTGAGTCAGCTAGAAGGAAAACACAGGGAAAAATTGCCTTTTTTCTGCCTCCTGCTTCTGGCTCCTCTAGAATCAGTAAATGCAGAGACTCTTGAAAATGAAAAATAAGGAGAGTTTGCCTTTTTCTGTATATCTTAGTCAGCAAAGGATTGTATTGATTCTGGGAGTTAGAGGAGACCATGGAGGAGCTCTGGGATCTCTCTGGGATGATTTCTACTGTCATTCCATAGTTCCTGTTGTTCCTGTGTAAGGTCCATGTTGGGAATCCTGTGGGCTCCAAGATGCAAATGCCAAATTCCTCAAATACCTTGTGCTGCTATCAAGTGGTAAAGGTTTACAGGGAAATTTCTAGTAAATTCTGACAAATCAGGTTGTCTTCCAGCTGCTTTCCTTTGTGGGTCTGGAGCTCTGCAGCTTGGTGAGATCCATCTGAGATCTCTGCTAGAGCTAAGTTCCTGCTGAGACCATTGTTTCTTCACATTGTGCTATTTGTGTGTCTCCTGCTCCTTTAAATATAATTTCCCTGTTGGGTTTCCAGAACTCTCTGGAATCCTAACGCTTTTCCTGTTACATCCACATTAAATTTCCACTGAGCCTGCAGCACTTAAATGTAATAGTTTGTGCAGTTAACATCTGAACCTGAGTCCTAAAACATTTGCTTTCACTGTGTTTAGGAGAGGAATGCCTGCAATTTATTAGAAGCTTACATCCCAATTATCAAATCCAGTTTATTTTCTATTTCCCAGTAGTTTTTAATCTGTGCTTGTGTGGCAAACCTTAGAGGAAAAATAGAAGATGAATTTTTGAAACATGTTCTTCATGCTCTTTGTCTTTGAAAGTCAGAAATCTCCCCGGATTCTCTCACTCATTTTACTTATGTCTTTATTTATACTTTAAAAATATCTTTCCATCTCCTAGCTGTGGTAACAGCTCCTGGATTGTTATTCTCAACTGCCCTGAGATTTGAAACCATTTCCAATAGCTGCTATTCTTCTGTTTACAATCTTTTATTTCAACTGAAACCCTGGGCTACTACAACCCAAATATTTGTATAGAAAGGAGCTCCGGCACACCCAAGATAGATTTTCCCAAAGAAATAATGCAAAATTGCATGTTGGCCAGCAGCAAGGGAGGATGAGGAAAGTCTTTTTTTGCCATTTGTGTGAGTGCTGTTTGCTCCTGGAGGCTGGATGGGCTTCTGCTGGCCAGGAAATGAGTGAGAGGTGCTGGACAACTCTTCTTCTGCTGGGTGAAATGACAGAGCGCAGACACAGCTACTGTGCTCCAGCAGGGGAAGGGCAGGTGCTGCTCTGGGAGTGTGGGGAGAGAGGTGGATTTCTTCTGGAGCCTCATGGAGTGCCCCAAAATCTCTGGGGATTCACCAGCCAGACCTGCAGTTCCAGATAATGGCTTGGAGGCAGCTAGGGGAGATGGTTTGGCCTTGCCAGTGCCCTCCCTCCACACCTCTGCCACGTTTAGCCTTTGTATTTACATTTACTCTGTGAGTGTGTGCTGTTGGGAGCTTCCACCACCTCTGCACCACCTCTGCTGCTCTCCAGGCACAATTCCTCCCTCCAAACTCATTTCCCTGTTCCTCTGGGGCTGAGCTGCCCCACTGGCATGGAGGAGTCACTGAGATTTTCTCAGCTGTGGCTCTAGTGATAGATGCAGGGATTTAAGCACTCATAAATGAAGATCTGCTGGATTAGTCAACTTGGTATTCTCTGCTATACAGAGAAAAAACATGGAATTTTATCCTAAATATGTGTATTCCAATGTAGGTTTGTTATGACACTTGTTTTGTTCTTGGCAAATGAACGAGTCTTGGAAAATGGCATCAACCCATGTCAGTAATGTCAGTTCTTTACCAATTTTGTTTTTCCAATGAAAATTCCTATCTCTAGCCAAAGAAACCTCAGTGCAAATTGGGCCTTTTTACATTTGTGAAGTTGGGCCTTTCACATTTTAGGAGAAAGTAAATCAGCGATGATTTGGTCAAAGGAATCATACAAAACACTCCTTTCCAACCAGCTGTTTCCAGGCCAGAAGTGGGACCATCTTGTTCCACAATATGAAATTATACACAGGAAACATGCCCCAAACAGTAAGCTAATACATCTGTCTGTGTCAGAGTTAAAAGCAAGGGGAAAAGTGCTCTTGGAGGCTGAAAAGGAGAAAGCAAATGTTTGTTACAAATCAGCTGCACTCAATGTACTCTGCAAAATTTTGCCTCCTTATCAACATGGTTTATTAGGTATGCAGAGCTACTGATTGCTTTTTGACACATGAAAATCCTAAACGTCTTTCAAACATCTTGTTTTAGAGTACAAGACAAGGCTTTCCATTGTCAGTCTCTTCAGATGTTTTTTGTTTTAGCATTTAGATTTATAAATATGTTTACTGAGGTGTATTCTCCAAGGGTGACAAATTTCTGTGTAACTTTTAACTCTGTTAAGAGTAATTCACACAGTTTAAAGCAGAAGAGCTTTCTCAGTGCTTAAAGACATCTAAACCTGCCTTGTTCAAAATCCCATTTCTATCCATTGTTTTTGAGAGAAATATTTTGAATAAATTTGCAGAAGAAAGGGGTGGTTCTCCAGGGAATCTCTAAAAAGGAATCACACAGTGCTAAACTGAACCTGGTCCAAATCCCTGTGAGTGTTTCTGGCACACCAAAGCCATGCAAGGTGTAATTCAGTTCCTCAGGTGCTCCATGGCAGCAGCAGAGGGTCACATCCCACTAATGGGTTGGATAGGACTCTCTAAGGCACTGCCTTTTAGCTTCAGCTCTGTCCTGTCTCCTGTTTGCTAACACTTCTGAGCTAATTGGCTCTAATTACTCCAGGTAATTTCAGTTAATATGTGAGCTCCAGGCTTCTAATCAGTCAGCTCTGCATGTGCTCCTCAGTGATTACAAGGGTAAGAAGAGCCTGGGCTGGTTGCTGATCAAAATATCTTATTTTCATCATCTGTGCATTGTTTCATTGTGGAGTAGAGGTTTCTATCTGTGGGACATCATTTATGGTAGCTCTTGAAGATTTTATATGTCAGGGCATTTATTCTGCAAAGATACTGCCTTATTTTAGATAACCTGATTCCATTTGAGGCCAGGTGTTTTTATTCAGAATAATAGCATTTGATGGAAACTCAACTATAGTTATTCCTACTTAACATAAGCCTGGTTTGTCTTTCCTGTTTGACAAATCCTCTGGAATCTCCCTGGCTAAGGTACAGGTACTGGGAGATGGGTATCTGCAGAGTTTTGGGGGAAAAAATTAATTTGAGATCAGTCCTGCAATCTTTGCTAAGATAAATAATTTTATTGAAGCCAATAAGGGCCTAGATTGGGATTTTGAGTTGAGCCTTCAGATCATGAACAAAAGAATTTTTGTTTGTTTAAAAAACCCACCCCAGTGCCTCATTTGGAACAAAGGGGAAATGGAAGAGGGAAATGTTCCCTTTTGCAGCACCCCAGTTTGTATGATTTCAGCTGATGCCTGAACAGCACCAATTGACAGAACTTCCCTGACTGGTGTGGAGGTGAGTGGAGCTCAGTGATATTCATCTTTAGAGATGGGTAGAAATAACAGATCTGAGGCTTTTGGTTAAAGTGCCTTTCATTACACACATCAGTGAGTCAGCATCACCTGCAACCCTGAAAACACTGGGAAAAAAGGGAATAAGATCCACTCAGGAGGGATTCTGCGCAGTGAGGGATGTCTGTGCAGTGACATGAGCCAGTGGGTGCTTTGCTCTAGTACCTGTCTAAGCCTGGAAATCCCTTCACTCCAAGGCACTGACACAGGGGGGTGTTTTGGGAGCCCTGAGCATATTCCTGCAGGAAGGGATGTGAACCACCTGACTTGAACTGAGCCACTGTAGAGCCCTCATCACTTGCAATCACCACCAATTCCAATCAGCAGGGTGACTCTGCTTCTTGGCTCTGGAATAGAACAGATCCAACTTTGTTTTGGGTGGTTTATATGTGCTTTTACTCTCCAGAGAGCAGAGGAAAAGGGAATGATGGCAATCCAACAGAAAATAAACCCATGGCATGTCCAGGTTGTTATAGGTGAGACCAAAAACCTATAGAGGAACATACACTGCATTTCACTGGGAAACTAAACTCAGGCATTTTTGTTTTGGGGGTGGAGGAAGCAATGTGATGTAAGCTCAGGGGTCAGGGCATTACACTGATCAGACATGAATTCTACTTTGATTTTTCTACAGCTTCTTTTGTAGGTATCTGCATGTCATTAATTTTAACTGCCTAAAAACCTGCTGGAGGCAGGGATCAGGGCTGGCTGCAGTTGCACTGATGTGAATTCACAGGGATGGTGTTGAAGGCAGCAGGCAGAGCTGCTGGGAGGGCATTGCTGACTTATTGTAGAGCCTCAGCATGGTTTGGGTTGGAAGGACCTTAAATCTCATCTGGTTCTACCCTGCCCTGGGCAGGGACACCTTCCACTGTCCCAGGTTGCTCCCAGCCCTGTCCAGCCTGGTCTTGGACACTTGCAGGGATCCAGGGGCAGCCACAGCTTCTCTGGGCAGCCTGTGCCAGAGACAGATCCCTGTGGATGGCATCCCTTCCCCTGTGTGTGCACAGCCTGGTGTCACTGCCAGGCTCACTGAGGGTGCCCTGACCCCTGTCCATGCTGCTGGTGAGCAGGGCTGCTCTCACTACTGACCCTGGAACACCCCTGGGCACTGCTCTGGGCTCAGACCTTGAGCCATTGACCACAACTGAGTGTGGCCATCAGCCAGTTCCTCCCCCACCACATGCCCCTTGTCCAATCCATGTCCTTCCAGCTTAGAGACCAGCATCTCGTGTGGGGCTCTGTCAAATGCTTGGCACAAGCCCAGAGAGATGAATATCAGTCACTCCTCCCTAATTTACCAAAGCTGTAGCTCCATCATAGAGAGCCACAAAATGTCCCCTCAGTGAAGTCTCATTGTCACCAATGTCCCTTTCATTCTCCCTGTCCCTCCCTGTGCAAGCTCATGCAGCTGCTCAATGGGGTCGAAAGTTTTGTCCCTTTCCAGAGCAATCATAAAGCCATAATGTGCTCCTGGATCTCTGGAGAGTGTAAAGTCTAATTTACTTCCGAGCTCGGATCGAAGGTAGAACCTTTGCTGAATTGGAAGGAACAGAACAGTTACACTCAACCATAATAAATCTGGCTTTAGTTCATATTAATAGAATGAAAATTGACTGCTCTTCTGAGGGACAATGCTGCTCTGGTCTTGAATCACCCTGATTGCTCATATGAAACCAAATCTGCACAAACAAACAAAACCCTGCAGTGGCTTAGGTTGGTATCAACAGCTTTATGGCAGATCAAGTCTCATCAATGTGACACCAAGTAATGCTGAGAGACTCTTGTTTCTCCTTTTGCATAAATTCTGACCATATGTCTGATATTATGCCTGATTCTGATTAAATTAATGCTGTGAGTGATCCAGTCTTGCCCAGAACTGTTCCCCTTACTGTGGGATCCTGGCCTCAGTGTGTGCTTTTGGGAACTGATGCCTTGTTTCATTTTTGCCTTGTTGGCCTTGGCCAGGCTTCCACTGCTGCTTGTGGGGTGATGGAACTTACACTGGATGTTGGAAAGAGGAGAATTCAAATTAATCAAACACCTTATGTTGGTCTATCTGTGGGAAGGGAGAGAGTGCAGGCAGAAAAACCCTGGGATTTGAGTGTGACATTAAGATGTTGAAAAAGGCAATTTTCCTGAGTGTTGCAAAAGTTGAGAGAAATTGATAGCAAAATCAACACTGAACAAAAAGAAAAAAAAGCTTTGGCAGCCCTTTCAGTGCCAGTATTGCTTTAAAATTAGTTTTGCAAATTTAAATTTAATTAGACAGTTATTGTACTGTGTGCTAAATAAACACTAATTATTAAACATGGAATTTATTGAAGTGTAATAGGTATTTCTAAAACTCTTAATTTACTTAGCCTGAGTAAACAAATTCTAAATGATCAACACAGCTTCTTATACAGGAGCTACCACTGCAACTAATATCTGCCAGCACCCAGGAGCCAGGATTATATAATATTTTGTAATAGGTATTTTATTTCAAGAAATACCCCAGGAATACAAGTTTTTCCATGGGATTCACTTTAAGATCAGGGTTATAATTTATTTGTAGAACCTTGTGCCTTCTGCACTTGTCCAGTTGCCATCAGATACAACAGAATGCAACGAGTAAATCCATGTGGGATAAATTCAGGATTTCTTTAATTGAGCACCTTGCTTAAAAAATCTGGTTAATGAGGTACTTGGTAACACCAGAGGCTGAAATTTGAAAGCAATAATGATTTTCCTGTCCTTACCCTCCTGTGCCATCTTTGCTGGCATGGAGAGACACACAAATACACAGTGGGATGTAGTGCTGTGTATTTCAAACTTGTGGTATTTTTGTTTTAACTGTCCTCAGAATGAAAGGTCAGTCTGCAATTCAATAAAATGCACTTTTGCCTTTCATTATTTTGGTAAAATTGAATGCTGTTTAAGTGAGTTCTTCAAGTCAATGGCCAAATGTGATTTGAAAACTGCAGCTAAACCGAGTATGTCCAAATAGCTGAATTTCCCTCTTAACTAATTTGTGTTGCAAAGGCCTGGTTTGGGTGTGAACCCTCAGAAAAATGTCCTGACTTACAGAGTGGTGCATTTGAGTTGGGAGCTTCTGCAGGTAGATTCTTACTCAGGTTTCTCCATGTCTTTAAATCCTTCATGGAATATCAGGTGATAATTATTGACTAAAGGATCACAAATACAATTCTGGAAAAATAGGTGTAACACATTGAGATCTTTCTAGGAGCTCCATCTGGGAATCCATGCTTCCTACCAGAGTATCCAAAGTTCATGTCCTGGAGATGAAGGGAAATTCGAGGCTTTTTTTGGAAGAGCTCTCAAACAGTCCCTGACAGTCTTTTATCTTGGGTATAAAAAAAAAAAAGCCATCAATAATTACTAGGCTATATTTGGAAAACTCGATGTCTGATGTAATCAGAGGGCTTGGCAAGGAAGAGAAGAGTTTGTATTCTGCCCAGAATAAATATAGCATTTCTAAGGGTTTTGCATCTTCTCTTTGCAATAGAGCTTTTTGTCTTTTAATCCTGCTTTTAGTAGGTTTGAAGATATTCTCCTTTCAAGCTTTTTTTCCTCTCTGTTTCTCACTCGGCTCTCTGAATCGCTTCTTTTGTTTAGTTTGAGAGTGATTTTGTTATTTCCTGAAATGAAGCATCCTTCTCAATTAGTCAAGACCCAAAATACTGTGGAAGTGCCTCTAATTGATCTTGCAAGAGGGAGGTAAGTTACCTGAATAACTGCTTTACTGCTTTGGGCCCCAGTGGTGGTAGTGAGCCATGAGTGGGTTTGACTTGACTCACATTTAATTGTCACTTCCTTTTCTGAGGAGTTCAGGTGATGAAAAGCCTTTCAGTGCAGATCTTTGGACTCCCTCACTCTCAGGTGTTGATGGTTCATGTTTTTTAGACTCACTTGTACTGTTTTATCTTTCATCTTCTTGTGTCCAAGCATCTCAAATTGTTTTGGTTGATTTTTTGGCAGATCTCATTGAACATTAATTTTAAGAAGATAAATCCCATCTTATCTACTCTTCCTTTAGGCCAAAGGATGTTGGGACAGAACTCACATAATATTTAGGGGGTTGAGGCAAATTTGCCCATTAATTCCTCCTGCTGTTGGCTTGAGACATTGCCTTGTTGTCTTATTCTGTTCTTCTGTCTTTTAAGACTTGGTGTCTTTATCTGGGCACAGGACTATTGCTGGCTGAAGCAGCTTATTAATCTCTTTGAAAGACAGATGGACAATTAGCTTTGAAGGAAAAGGAAAGCACAGCTTTCAAAACTGCAATCTTCTTTATCTCTAAATTAACATAGGGAAAATTCTTGCCTTGAAAGGGACCCATGTCAAATCAAGGAGATAAATTAGAGTAGCCATTGCTATATTTTTCTGATAGCCAAGTAATTTCAGGGTTATTTCCATTTTTGTGCAGGCCAGTGTGCAGCATTTCTCAAGAAAGGAGGGTAGCAGAAAGGATTTTGAGCACACCCATTTTTCTATGCATCCTACATACATAATTAGGTGAGAAAAGAAGCACTTGGGACTTCAAGAGAAAGGTGGGGAGTGTAAAACGAGGAAGAAGAGGTAGTGCTGGGGAGGCAGAGTGATCCTAACCACTGTGATGGAGGGAAAGTTATACTTGCAGAGGACACTAGAATGGATAGCACA
Source organism: Lichenostomus cassidix (assembly GCF_008360975.1). NCBI lineage: Eukaryota > Metazoa > Chordata > Aves > Passeriformes > Meliphagidae > Lichenostomus > Lichenostomus cassidix. The sequence goes on along the minus strand of NC_139495.1, from coordinate 12,870,738 downwards.
AAGAAAGATAAAAGTGTAAATCAAACCCAGTCAGAGCTGAGCTTCAGGCAGCAAAAGTCCTGCCAGCTCAGGATGGCCACAAGGCTGTCCTGCCTGCGGTGGCTTTGCTGCAAAACAGTGACATCTCAGCCACGAGGTCTGATAGGGGAGCTGCTGGTGATCCATGGAAAGTGGTGCAGGTGTCAAAATAAATACCTCCTGTGGCATTACACAGCACTTAGAAGCTGAGGGATGTTCTTGTTGGCTGTGGGTGAGGGAATTTAGGGGACCGTACCCTGCTCTCAGTAAATCATCTGACCTCTCTGTGCCTTGGTTTTCCTTTACCTCAATGTGGGCAATGACAGCTCCTTCTCCAAAGTGACACAGAGGCAGCAGGTGTGCAATGGAGAAAGTGGAAATGAGTGAAAATGGCAATTTAAAAACTGCTCCCAACCTGCATTGCTTGTGACTAACCCCCACTCCTCTCGCTGGGAAATCAGCAGTAAAAAGGGGAACTCTGCAGCATGGTTTAAATCTTTTGTTGGATGAAGCACTTTGCAACACTTTATCCTTTGCTAAATCCATACCATCCAGCCTTTACTTGATATTCAGGCAACCTTTGTTTTGTACCCTGCCAGCAACTGCTTTAATGTGCTGTGGTTCTGCTTTCTCTTGATCAGTGGGGTTGGCAGTGCAGTGCTTTCACAGCCTTGCAGCTACAAGGTGTAGAAAAATGCTACAGTGATTTCCCTGCTGAGGGATCAGAACAGCTGGGAAATAAGCTTGGGAGTGTGCACCTTAACTCTCTGGAAAAAAACAATCCAAGGAAATTGTTTTTACATAATATGTCTTCAGAGGGAAAGCACTTTAGCAATGTGCTCATGCAATTCATCACGGAGGTGACAATTCCCTAATGATTTATTAGCAATACATCACTGCAATGTTTGCCCACCACTGATGTATTGGGGATCATAAACCACGAGAGGGACAGCAGGCGTGCAGACTGGAGTCCTGCAGAGCCCTTCCCAAGCCTTTCCCATGCTTTTAGGGAGATTTTCCCATTCCTCTGGGCATCCTCATGGAGCACTGCTGGGGAGGAAGGGTCTTGCCATGAAGATTCCTGGATTTGAGGAAAGCAGAGGCTGCAGGCTCTGGATGTGTCTTCAAACAGAGCAGAAACTCTTGATAAACAGTTTGTTGACTCATAGTCTGGGCCTTGGAGCGACTCTAAATGCTTGGGGTTGTTTACTTTTGGGTTTTAATGCCTCTGGACACGGAAAGACACTGGGAAATGTCTTTGAGCCTTGACATCTCAGTGTGCAAATTCTGGGCCTGGTGACATTCTCACAAATGTCACGATAGGAAAAACAAGCTCTGTCTGCATGGCAGTGCTGCTGCTGCTCTGCTCTCAGCATGTGCTTGCCCTGTGTTATAAAGGCTTCCTCTGCCTCTCTGGAGATTGCTGCAAAGATTGTTCAAGAAAATTAAAATAGATCTTTTTTCAATCATCCTGATTGCTGCTATTTCGTGCACCTCATCCATACCAGCAAGAGTACACTTGCAAATGAAACAGATTTGCTTTTATTTAGGTTCCCAGTGCCTTCTCCATGCTTCAGCCACACAGAGGTTTCCCATGCTTCACCACGAGGGCAGGAGTGAGTGTCCTGTGATCCCAGAGCTGCTTGGTGCAGAGAGCTTTCCTGCAGCAATTCCTCAGCTGCTGGTGTGTTCAGAGCCAGCTCACAATTACCTGATGTTGTCCCACTTGTTTGTTTTCCTCCCTCTACAATTACATCCTCACTTCCTGGAGAGGCACCAGCTTTTTCCTTGTGTGGGAATAGGCACAGGCAGCTGCTCCTGCTTGCAAACACTGCAACAATACAAATTATGGCAAATCTTTGCCCTTGGCTTGAATTCAAATTGGGTTTGACTTCAGATTTTTGCAGGGCTGAGTTGATGCACATGTTGAATAGAAAGGGGAGGTGATGTCAGTAACATGAAAATGGATTTTTCACTATCTTGTGAATCCCCTTTGCTAGGATGAAATGTTTTGTGAACCTGGGACTCTCAGCCATGAGCGAATCAAGGAGGTTTTAACCCTTTTAAAAGCTTCTGGGCCACTCCTCCTTGATTATTTTTATTTCTGATATGAGTATCAAGGCATTTAATTGCAACAAACACTCTGCCTGAAGGCAATAGTAAATCACAACCCACTTTATGACCAAGAACAGAATGTACAGAACTCAGCAATAGCTGGAATTTTATTAGGTTTTATGAATGCTTCACCAGCTCTGCAAAAGGCACCGGGGGGCCAGAAATACTCAGCTTGAAGCATTTTACAAATCTGGGACCAAATTCTTGACTCTGTAAATGCAAAAAACTTCCCCTGCCTTCCCTGGACCCTAGCTACTGATAAAGTTCAAGTGATGTTGAATGTTGATCAGCATTAGCAGAGAGGATTTGGTTATTTGGAGAGAAATCAAAAAGCTAGAACAACCCTTGGGTCTGTATGGGAGTTTAGAGTGCAACCAAAATCCTGTTTTGTGCTCCTGCTTGGGAGCTCCTAACGATGGATTCAGCGGAGAATCCACCAATCGGTCCTTTTCTTGGAACTTCCACATGCAACTTAATGTCAGTTTAAACCCCCTGTGTCTGTGGAGACTGAGCTTTGCTGGGAGGTGGTTTGGAGTTTTTTTCTCTGCTTTTCTCCATTTTTGATGTGGAGAACCTCTGGCCCTTCTCCTCCTGAGCAGCTGCCCTTGTCCCTGTGGCACTGTGGGTGCTGCACACTTGTTTTGCTCTGTGCCTTTCTGAGCACAGATTAATTATCTGTAATTCAGAGTGGATGGACTCTTAAAGCATCAGCTTTGTTAGAATGAACCTGCTGGAAGCACTGCAAAGTGCACTTATCTCTGTGTTGGTATCTGAGCCCTCCAGGGCATGTAAAAAGAGTTGGGTTTTTAACCAGATTCAGATCAAATCCTTCTGTTTCAATACCTTCTCCAAGCCCTGGTGCAAAGGAAGCAGCTCTTGCATCTGTCTGGAATCAAATCACCTTTTTAGAATCCTAGAATGGAAATGGAATTGCCTGGGTTGGGCTGTGAATAGCTCCAGAAGCCTTTCCAGCCTCACTCAGAGGCACTCACAGCACTAAAGGCTGCAGGCAGAGCACAGATTATTTCCTGCAGGTGTTACCTGAACAGCATTTGACATTTGTCTGACTTAGCTCGATTTTCCAGCATGTTGGTTCACACCTGTGGCTGGGAAGGGAACAGCAGCTGCACTGGGGGAATTAATGGAGAGCACTGCTTATTCTTGGCTCAAAGACAGCCCAGATACCATATTAAAATAGAAATATAATATCAAATGAGTCCCATAGTATCTTAATATGCTGGATTGTGTCACAGCTGTATCTAGAAGACAGATCCAGGCAGATTTTGCTCCAGACCATGTCAGGCACTCTGGGCCAGGCAAGTGAGCCCCAAAACCAAGAGGCTCAGAGTAAACCAGAAGAAGTAGGTTAATGACAGGTTTTTACTCCCTAGAAGACAGGAAAATGAAAGGATCACCCTCAGGTTATGGAAGGAGGCTGAGGCTGGAGCTGGGAATCAATGTCAGGTCTTTGGCATTATTGTTATGTACACTGTTTCAACAGTGGTTCCCAGCACAGCTCTCCTTTCCTGGAGCTCACCAGCTCTGTGGAAGATGTTAGAGAAATAAATCTCCCAATCACTGTTCCTGGAGCTTCTCCCAAGAATCCCAGAAGTTCTGTCACAGAGAAGATGCTGAGTCCATCATTAAGGTTCTACAGAGAAGAATATAAACATGCATTTGACTCTCAATAACTTCCTGCTTTGAATTTTTCTTTTGAAAAAAGTATTTTCCCCTTTGCCTTGGTGGGATAAACAGAAGCTGTCAATAGACTTTTTTTTCCTATGTGTCAAATTAATTTATATCAAAGTAAAATTTTTGCATGCTGAAGAAAAGAATTCCACAGTGCATTTGGGTGAAGCATGAAGCAGTATTTGTTTGTTTTAAACATTCATGCTGCTAATTTTACTTCTTTGTCTCTAGTTTTTCTGTGAAAGACTGTGGAGGTTTTACCTTACAACAAAAGACAGTGAGCAACCATTTCCCCCTTGTCTGTGCTGCTCCCAGGTTTATAGTCCTCTTTTGTTTGCTCCTTCCCAGAATGAAGTTAATTTGCTTTAAATATTCTTGGGATAATTTTGATTGTTGTTGTTGTTGTTCCCTCTGCTTTAATTTTAGTTGATCCTTTTGCAGGAGCTGAGGAACAGAGCTGCCTGAAATGGTGAAACTGTGGACTCACTGTGGATTTATTCAGTGCCATAATGATGATTTCTGTTCTGTTCTCTGTTCCTTCCTAATAATTCCTAACATGCTATGTTCTTTCACTTCTATTGAGCATTGAGCTGACACTTTAATTGACCTATTACAGCTTCAAGATATCTATTATTTCCCCCAAATGCTAACGAGGTGCCAGATTTCATCAATCCAGGATAGCTTTTCCTCTTGTGTGCATCACTCCCCATGGACCAGCACTGAATTCCATTGGTTTTGTTCACCCCCTCTGTCTCTCCCCAGTCCTTTTGCTTGCCCTTTGCAGTGAGATTTCACCAGCTTGAGCCTTGCTAAAATCAGTTTTCTTTGTCTGACTTTGCCAGAAAGACAGAGACTAAAGCCATAAGGCTTTAAAAAAAAAAAAATTAGCTACCCAGAAAACTTGTTAATTCAGAATTAAGGCTGCTCACCTGAGGTCTGTTCCATTACCAGCCCAATCCTTGTGTGTTTTACACAGAACAAATGCAAGTGGATGGAATCTGTCTTACCTGAATTAGCAAGCAGCAGCCAAATATTTACTGAGTCACTTATTCAACTTGATTAAATGAACAGAATATTAAAAAAGCAAGAAAACAGGGGAATATATGCAACAAAATCATTCAACCAAAACAATTCTATTAGCCATTCAAGGAACAGGCTTTTGGCATTAGGGGTGTTGTTTACTAATTGGATTTACTGTAGCAGTGATTACTTAGTGTCTCACAATTTTCTGTGCTTCAACATTCACCTCCTGTCTGAGTAAAATCTGTTGTGCTTATGGCAAGATTCCCATTTCCTTCAAAGACAGTTGGGTCTGGCCTCTCTTGTGTAAGAGGTTTTTTAAGAGATCTAAATAGTATAATCTTGTTTTACAGATGATGTTAGAGCTCCTCTGATACTTCTTTGTCTGTGCTTTTCAGGAGATAACAGACAGACAGATCATGCAAAAACTAGTCTGATAATTTTCCACTCCATACAGAGTAGTCACAGAACATTTGTGAAATGATAAAACCTGTCACACTAACCTGAATTTTCACATTTCAGATGTGAATAGTTAGGAATGAATGAAGAGCTGAGATTTGTATTCTAGAAGCTACAGTGTAGTGGATAAAACAATATTTATTTCTCCAGTGTGCATAGAGTAGTTTTTTCTGTTGAGCTTCTGCAGGCTTAAACCCAAAAGTGAGTTTTCTCTTTCTTTGCATTTATCAAGTTTAATGTAGGAATTGATTTGACTCTGAAGTCCTTCCAGGTCCACCTTGTCTACTCTATAACAGTCACTTTGTTTTTTATCTTTTCCCCCTCAGTATTCAGCCTGAAGCTCACTGCTCCTGATGGTTCCCCCTTCACCCACCACTTCATAAATCTCCAGTCTGAGACTTGTGAATTTTGAGAGGTACTTTGATGTGTTACAATTATTCCTACTTTATCTATTGATATTGTATTTCTCATTCTGAACATCTTCAATTCCTTGTATTCATGTTCCTGTTCCCCTTTGATCTGTATCATTAGTGAGTTTTTATTCTGTGTGCTGATACTTTTTTCTGTGCACTTTTACAGATCTTGCCACTTCACTATTGATTTTCTCTTCTCTTTTTGTTTGAGATGTCTTCTTCATCCTTTAGGTTTGAATTTTTTTTTTTCAACTTATGGGTAATTGTTTATTTTTTTCCATACATTTGATCTAGTATCTTTCCCTCAAACCAATTTCCCTAGAAAGCAGCTAGTCAAAAAGAGGCAGACAAGAACAGAATTAGTTTCAGGAGAATTTTGATTCAAAATGAAATCACCGGAAAATCTATTTTCACATTTCTCCATCACTCTCCCTCCTCCTCTCCCCTGCTCAGTGTCTCTTCTTGTGTCTCCCCAGTCCTGCGCTCTCTCATTCCTTCAGGACAGCAGCCTTGCCTGAGCTCTGTCTCCTGGGGCTGCAGCAGGGCTTTGGGATCTCAGTGTCCCTGATTGCTGGGGATGATTTCTGATTTCAGGTGATGCCATCACGGGGTGCTGCTGTGTCCAGCTGCAGCCCTGCTCAGGTACTCTGTGCCTGTTTCTCACACAGGGTTTCCAGGCAGATGGAATTCAGCAGATTCCTCCCAGCTGTTTTGTAGCCTGGCTCCCTGCAGCCAGGGGATCTCAATCCTGCCTTGCCCAGCCTTTGGGAGGAGGACTGGAGGGAATCCCTGGATTGCTGTGTGCTTTGTGCTGATCTCTCAGAGCAGCAGGACTGAAGGCTCCTCTGGATCCATCAGAGGAGCCCAAGGCAGGTGCATCCAAAGCCCTGAGTGCTGCAGTGCTGGAGCCTTGGAGGCCATAAAGCACCTCATGTCAGCTCTGCATTTCACCTGACAGTCAGAAAGGAGCTCTTTGCTTCCTGTCTGGGGTTGTTTGATTTTATTCTGGCTGACAGCCTTGCCAAGAGTTACCTCATGCTCTGGGAGCTATTGAGCTGTGCCTGGGAGGAGCAGGGGCTTATCAGCATCCCTGACCTGGAATGTCACCAAAAGTGTCACCCTCCTGCAGCAGCCTCTGCAATAAAGGCTCAGTGCAGGACTCACTCCGAGCAGCAGTGCCAAGCTGCCTTCAGACTCTCCTGATCACCCCTTTGACACATTTTCCCTTTTTTCCCCTCCATCCCTCCACCTCCTTTCCTTCCCATCAGTCAGAACATTCATGGTCTGCTGATGTAATTAGGCAAACAGAGCATTCTGGTCACAGGTATCGATCGAGTACTTTATAATAAAAGTTAGTAATGTTTAATTTCTTGTTGTCAGCTTTCATTGTGCTAAAGAAATCAATTCACTATTGTCTCTTCTCCATTATTCAATTGTCTGATAAGCTACTTTGCAGTCCTCTCAAAATCAGATTTTAATGATAAATCACTGTAGGAATGGAGAGAACGTGAACCCATGGACGTGAGAATTATCCCGAATCCCTAGTAGGTATGCATGCACTTCTTTCCAATTAGAAATAAATTTTTTCTTTTCTCTTTTTAAAACAGTCAGCAAGACAGCTTTTCTGTCCTTTCACTAAACTCCACAGGATGTTTACCAGAAGTTGTTTTCTCTCCTTTAGGATTCATGTCTTATCAAACCCCATCTGAATCTTTCTTGAATTTCATCTCTTTTATTTTTCCCTCCCTACCACACCGAATTAGTGTTAAAAAGCAGAGGCAGAGTGGCCTCGGAGGAGGAAAAAGTACACTCAGAACCTCTCTCTTGGCTCTGGCTTGCTCCCAGCTCCCAGCAAAGCCAATTGTGCTCTCTGTGCAGCAGCCAGGAGTTGTGTGTGTGTCAGGAGTGCAGCATCCCTGCCCTTGGGGGAATGCTGGAGCTCTGCGCAGCAGGGACAGGGATGGTGCAGGTAAGGCAGGTAAAGCTGGGCTGCTTTGGTTATTTCCTGTTGTCCTGTTATTTCCTATGGTTATTTCCTGCTGTGTGTCAGAGGCTCTCAGCTCGCTTGTGCTGCTGGTTTGTCTCGCTCGGGGCTGTGGGGTCTTGTTTTCATCACGGGGCTGCAGCTTAGTCCTGATTCACTGCCTGAAAAGTTCAATAGCTGGTTGAAGAGAAGCAGAATTTTAAGAGGAATTAAATAAATGTATTATTTGTGAAGCAGGCTAGTCTGAGAATTCTGAGGAAGGTAAATGCAGTAATTTTTAGTATTTACCTGAAATAGAAAGAGATCTGTCTTTTATTTATGCATAAACCTGTTTTAAAGCATTCTCACCTCTTTAAAAATAACTTACGTGTATATTATGCCCAACAATTATTTTGTAGCATTTATTTTCATTGCAAAGGGTGCTGTTTGGACATACCCAGGTTTTAACTCAGACTTGCCTTGCTCCTTTTAGCAGAACACAAAAAGGAAAAAATAATAAATGTACCAACTTTACAAACACCACGACATTCAGGAAACAATGTGCCTGAACACTTGTATTTGTGCATGGAGTAATTAATCATTTTTTACATTAGGAAAGCTGTACCATAAATCTCAATAATGCAATGCACACCGAGCAGTTGCTTTCAGCTGTTCATAAATCAGGTTACAGTGTAGCCTCCATTCTATTTTTGCAGGGTAGTAAAGTCAGAAGTTGATTGCAAGTTGGTAATAAGAAGGGAAGTAACGGCCTGGGAGGCTCAAGGGTGAACGAGTTAATGAGTGAGCAGTTTGAGTTTTCTTATTGGTTTTAACCCTCTATAAATTTAATGGCTTCCTTTTAAATGCCTCTTAATGAGAAAAAGCAAAGTGTGAGTTACTCAGTGGTGTTACTGAAGGCTTTATTTTGTTGTTGGAAGGGAATAGTGTCTAGTTCACATCTAGAGAAAAAGAACTTTCCACGGGGGTGGAGGAGCTCGGTGACAACAGGAAGGACAAACTGCAGGGTGTTCTCTGTCAGGGACTGTGAAATGCAGAATTGGTGATTGTCACCAGCTGTAGAGAGCCTGGGACAAGTGCAGGAGGCTTGGGGGATTCTGTCTGCAGAGGAGCTGCTTGTCTGAGAGGAGCTTTGCAGCCCTGAGCCTCTCCTGTCCCACCCTGCAGCTCTGAGGTGTTTTAGTCCACAGTTTGTGCCTTTCCACACCTCCTCAGCTGCTCCTGAAAAACTGGGAATTCTCCCAGGAAATCGTCCATGTGGGGATACTGTGCATGAATCCGTTAGCTGCCATAAACATCGTTCCAGTTCTATAAATTTATCAATAATCCTTTCTAAATAATAAAAAAAAGGGAGTTCCTAAGGGTTTAGTACTTCAGTATCTGAGGTTTTTCGGAGGGGCTGGTAAATCATATTTTTACTAATGCAGGATATTATATGGGATATAACTCTGGAGGTTATAGCATTGAAAGCTTCTCACTGTTTACATATAAAAGTGAGATATTTAAATAAATGAGATTTGAAAGAAATGGGATTTAAAATAATGGGATATAAATATATGGTTTCAGTTCATTTTGTATTTGAATCAAATCAACTAAAAGCAAATAAAAACTCTATAGGAAGAACATATTTTTTCCTAAATTTTTCTTGCAAACAAATTGTCATGTTGAACTTTTTTCTAACCAGTTGTATGTTGCAACTGCAAAGATTTTTCCAAGGGTAAAGAGACATTTTTTTCCAGTTAAGAATGTAGGAAGAAAGATTAAAAGAGGGCTATGACCTGCTTTCATTTATACCACTATAGATCAGATTTAAAATATCTATTTAATTAGATTTGGCCTGATTTAAAGTTGAAACCCATCAGCTTGTGGAACCTGCTGAGGGCAGTGGTGCTGTTCCTCTTTGGGACACTCAGATTAGGAGATCCACACATCCTCACAGAATATCCTGAGTCAGAAGGAACCCACGAGGATCCAAATGCCTTCAGAATAATATGGGGAGAAGAAAAACTTAAAGAAACTCAAAGAAAAACTCTGGGAATGTTCTCTGCTTTTGCTCACAGCACGTCTCAGAGGAGTTTCTGGGGACGATGTTCCATCTTTGCCTTCTCCAGCTTTGCACAAGGCAGATATTTCCTGTCTCCACAGTGCCCCCTTTATCAAACCTCATCCCTAACTCCTGATTAACCTATGAGAATCTGAACTGGAGCTGCTAATTACATTTTCAGCCTCAACAAATGCTAATATAACAGTTTACATATATATTTGTGGGATGGTGTTGATGATTCCACTGGTTGTTAATATTTTAACTGCTTAAAATGAAGCCAGTTTCCTACACACTCATAGCAGACCTCATCCTCACAAATATGGCACTTAGTGTGGCTAATCATGCACTGAACATGTAAATGAGGCTGTGAGACCCCAAACAGCAAGAAGGTTAGATATTAATTAGATATTACACTTAGGAGACAGCAAACTCCTTGAAATTAAATAGTCCAGTGGCATTTCTGCTCTGTGCAAGGCTGGGATGGAGCAGGGGATGTGATGCCTCAAATATTGGCTGAATTCTCCTGGACAGCCCCAATTTATGGCCCTGTTTGCTCAGGTGGCAGTGCCACTGTGGGTGCTGAGTCCTGGCACCTCAGCTGGACTGGCACTGCCATACCTCTGCCCACAGCAAAATGCATTCCCTTGGTAAAAAAGACATCAGACAGATTTTTGTTTTTTCTCTTTCCTCCTAATCCTTTTAGAAAGTATTTGCTGAAGACATGAGAGCTGACCTGGAGAGACCTCAGAGGCACTTTGTGGCTTTTGAAAGCACCCCAGTGCAGAGCTGGCCTGGTGGGAGGTGGAGGTGAGCTGGGTTTGAGAGTTCCAGCCTTGCTCTGTGGCTACCAAGCAGGTGCTGTCCTTTTGCTGCTCCCTGGTCTCTGATTTGGCACCCGTGGGTGTGAGTCACTGTCAGGGTGACACTTGGGGACAGAGGGAGGCAGCAGTGACATCTCTGGGATGTGCTGCATGCATGCAGGAGGAGCCTTGTGCTTGCCATGAAATCTAGCTATAAACACATTTCTGGGAGGAGAAAGAGGCTCAGCAATGCTATTTCCATCACTTATTAAGAGTGCAGTGCTCCAGAGCAGAACCTGCTGCAGGTAAACCAGAGCAGGTAACACACCTGAGCTCAGGGGTGGGCAGTGTCCCACAGACCTCTGGCATCTCCAGTTCCTGCCTCCAGGGACTGGAACTTACTTCAGTGCTTTATAAATCGGTAAATCAGCAAATATGACTCTTTTGACCCAAACTCTGCTCTTATTAATCAAGGTAATATAGGAAAATGAATGGTAAAGGACTGCTGTTCATAAGCTCTTAAAGCCAGAAAGGACCATCATGTGTATCCTGACCTTCTGCCTAGCACAGATCACAGAATTTTGCTCTCCATATCAGGACCCAAATCCATCAAAAGCTCAGGAAGCCTTGCTCCAGTGCACTCTGGCCACAGAACCTGCTTGTTTCTTCAAGCAGGTTTTAAAGAAAACATCAATTACACTGAGAGCTATGGCTGTCATCTTGTAAGTAAGAATCATAGAGTGATTTGGCAGTGCAGTGTACCTTTGGGAGGGATTTTCTCTCCTCTTGTAGCCTTTAAAGCTGCTATAAAGGCCATTTAATAGGCTGGGGGAGGACATCCTTGACTGCAGGCAGTGTCTGGCCAGAGGCTGTCCTGCCTGACTCACACTGAGCCCTCAGCAGAGACAGCAGGAGGCTCTGAATCATTGGTGCTGTTTATAGGTGTTTGCCTGGGCAGCTCCTGGAGTTAGAACAACCATCGAGCAGCACTGAAGGGGAAATGTGCTGTAATTTAGCAGGGTTTGTTATTTTTTCCCCCCTCGTTTCCCTTTTTGCTGAAAGTCTTACCTGCTGTTATGAAAGTTGAGACTATGATGTCCAAGATGGCTCACAACAGTTTTTATCCCTTTGTTCATCTAATGGGGAGCAGAAAAATATCCTTTTTGTCCCTTTATGATTTCATTTATTTGTTTTACTGCAAACAGGACACTAGAACCAATCTTGTGCAATATCTCACTAAAACCTTCCTTTAAGTAAGAGTTGCTTTGAATTGTAGATTTCTTCCTGCCCATCCTCTGTGTCCATGGTGCTTTTCAGAGCTCAACTGCAGGTGCCTGGCTCTCTGTGCTGAAGATGTCAGTGCTGGGCAGTGAGGAGCTCCCTGTGAGCACTTTCACTCCCAGCTGTCTCCAGACATGCTGTGCTGCCATGAATTTCTGTATTGTCAATTTTCCTCATCAGCAGCCCATCTGAAAGAGCAGCTCCCTGGGCATATCTGACATTGAAAAGCAGTTTTAACCTGTCCATTGCTCAGTTCTGATGGAGCTGCAGCACTGTGAGGCTGAGCAGGGCTTTCCTGCACCTGTGAGTTCTGTTCAGCCTGGACTGGGCAGGTGGGGCTGCTGATGGATGCAGGGAGCCTGGGGTCACTCTCAAACCCCAGGCTGGTGTTCTGTGCTGAGAGAAATACAATGGGATTTGGTTTGCTTTCCAAAGTTTCTGCATCCCACTGCCTGACTGGGCTCAGATTTACCCAGCCAAGGACCAAACTCAGAGGTAAGAGATGATATCCAGCTGCTCTGATGTCCTTTCCTGCCTTCTCCAGAGCCTGCTCCCATCCTTGGGAATGCTGAGAATAGTTTTAGTGTTGCTCTAAACTGTTCTCAACTTCCCCTGCCTTTCAGATGCTGTTTTTTTCTCAAATGGAGTGATGCAACCAGGACATAGAAAAAGGCCTGGATTGAATCTTTTTAAATTGAGCAATGAAATAAAACTTGTAATCCTCTGTGTGTATGGAGAATTTAGGTATTCTCAGACATTAGTGATGTCTACACAGCTCTTAAAATGAAAATATACGATTCCCATAGATGAATTCAGGCACAAGATGGTAGATCAGAAAGAGGAGAATGAATCACTGTCATAAACACTGTTCTTCTGCTGCACTGATAAGGGAAGACAAAACAGAATCATTAAACCAGGGAACCACTTACAGATTTGAATTTGGATCTCCTGCACTGAGAATAAACATCTTTTCCCCCCAGTACTAAGTGGGAGGAGCATGTTCTGTCCTTGCATTGCACCGTTTGGCATTGTTGCATGAGTCAGGGAGTGCATACAGAGAAATGTCACCTTACAGCAGCATTCTCCCAACTGCAGCCCCTCCTGCCTTCTGAAATAGGTGTTTTTTCAGTGAGAATGAATTATTTGTATTTCTTCCAGCAGTGGAGCATAATTAGAGCCATGCAGGAGGTTGATATAGTTCAGCATGTGAGGATCATTCAGAAAACTGGAGACAGAGGGAGTGGAACAATTTAACCTGAGGTGAGTTTAGGCAAGTGCTTGGTTTTGGACAGCTGTAACACCTTTAGAAAGGCTTGGGCTATTGATCTTTCACCTTTGCAGGCAAAGGGAGGAGCTGCCACATCCTCTAATCCTACAGCCCAGTATGCAGAGGAGATTTGTGTGTAAGGAGCAGCTCTGGGAAGGTCTGGTCATCATCACTGGGTGTACCTGAGTGATGGGAGGATGTGAACCTGGAACTGCACCTTTCCCTCACACAGCAGCAACAGGATGTTTGGAATGGCTTTTCAGCCCTTTAAAGTGATTTTAATTTATTTTTACAAACAGTAACTCTGACCTGGGGAGTTGTGGTAACTCTGACACTGCTGATGGAGGACTCTGAATGCTGAGCAGCTTGGTGAGCAGAGCAGGGCTGTGTGAGATGAGCTGCTGTGCCTTCATCCTCTCCCTCTGAGGTTAAAAAGAGGGGGAAAAACATTCAGAAATTTGAAGTCACTGCGTTGTTTTACCCTCCTGTCTTTTTCCTTCAGGTTAATATAGTTCCAACAGGCACACTTGTTTATTGTGTCTGTGTTTCTCTTGCTTGCTTCTTCTCTTTGCCAAATGCATTTTTCTGATTTTTCCAGAAATGTTTTGCTCTGCCTAAAGCCAGTCCTGAGTTCACATTTCCCTTTTCCTCCCTGAGTGTTTCCCACTCAGATCAGTGACAGGGATGTCAGGAGCAAGGTGCAGCTCATCTTTTCTGGACAGGATGATTCTTGTCCCCTTGGTGTTCCTTTTCCATGAGCCTCACAACAGAAATCAATAAGAAAGGAACATGATAGTAATGATATTGTAAATTATGAAAAGGAAGAAAGGTCTTGGAGCTAGAATTAGGGCAAGGACTCAGCTGAGGGATTTCAACTTTCTCCAAGCTGCTTTGTAGATCTGTGTTTTGCTTCCATTTATCCATCCTGCCTTGGCAGTGTGTTTTCCATCAAGGACTGGAATCCCAGGGATGACCTCTGCAAATGCAGGAAATGAGTTCTGTCCCCAGTGGGTTACAGTGGATAATTGCCTGTGGTACATAAGGACAGCCTGTTTTCCTGGCTCCTTAGGTACAAGGCTGCAGTTCCAACACGAGAAACTTCTGTTGCTTTTCATTTCACATTTGATTCCCACTACCCTGGCTTTGTATTCAGGATGAGGTGTAGTTGTGTCATTCTCTGAATGATGTTGTGATTCTCTGAGTTTCTTTTTTACTTCTTGAATTATTTCAGTCTTTTAAACCCATCAGTTCATATATATCTCACAGCTGGACTTTTCTGCAAACACATGTGGAAAATAATTTTTTCCTTTCTCAAACATGATAGTTGGTAATGGCTACAATAAAATATGTCAGTTCATCTATGCAGGCCTGTGTGATCCATAAACCTTATATTCCACAGCCTAAAGAACAACACAGCAACAATCAGCTGTGAAATAGGTCAGAACCAAACTCCTTTTCAGGGCTCTGTAAAACAGGGGAAGAGAACGTGGTTGGCCAAGTGCAGGTCATGTAACAGCTTACAACACAGCTGAAAAGTCTTTAATTAAAAAAGCTTCTGAGTTGGAAGTCAAAGTTACTGCCTAAGGTGTCTCTGGAGCATATTTGTTTTGGATCTGTGCCTATGCTGTATTTAATGGTTGCAAACTGACCTTTCTGGAGGGAATCTCCTCTATCACAAGCTTTCCTCTATTCACAAGCTTTCTATCAGGGCTTGTGAAACCCTTTAACATCAACCCAGCCCACCAACAAGCAAGGAATTCCAGACTTCTGCATAAGCAGACAGACAGCAGTAACTGGCTGAAGTTAATGAACTGCTCTGAAAGGAGAATCTGCCTTGTCCTGTGTTTATTAGTGACAGGAGCTGCTTTGAATTGCAGCACTCCATCCCTGCTTCTGCCAGCATTCAGCTCTGCTACTCTCACAGCCACACTTTAGCCTGCTGCCCTCAGCTGTATTTTAATTGAAGCTCATAATATTTTAAGACAGCTTTGTCTTTCCAGATATCAAAGCAAATGGGTTTGTAAGTCCCTTGACTCCTCTGTTATACACACGAGCTGTCTTTCCACAACATGGGAATGGGTAAAACAACCAAAATGTCATTCACACAGGGCTCAGCATTTGAAGGAGTTCAATATTAATTGCCTAGCAGGTATTTTCTAGACAAGGAGACTTAATATCATGACATTCTGTGCTGGGTGAAAGAGCAAAGGGAAAAGAACCTAAAGCTGACAGGATTTTAAACAAAGGGGATTTAAAAATTGAGGCAGGTGAGTTTTGATAAAGTAGCCATAGATGGATGAAAAAATCACTGCTGGCCTCCAGCTGGACCTGGCACACTCATCACCCCCCTGCACCTGATGTCAGCCAGGTCTAAATCCACCTCATAGTCTGCTGCAGTGTTGCTGGAGTCAAGGCAGGCAATATCCACTGCTTTTCTTTCCTTCCAAGCCATCCTTCATCTCAGAATGTTCTCAGGCTGGCCAAGCATGACTTCCCCTTGGTGAATCCCTGCTGGCTACTTCTGATGTCTCCTTGTCCTTGAATATATCCTCCATCACCTTCTCAGGTGCTGAGGTGAGGCTGTTCAGCCTCTCCTTCTTTGGGTCCTCCTGCTTGTCCTTGAGGACAGGAGTGGCATTGGATTTCCTCTGGTTCTGCTGCTTTGTGTGTTTTCCCTCAAGGTGTTCTGCAGGCAGCTTGGGTAGATATTTATTTCTAAGGAAATAAAGGAGAAACAAGTGGTTTTCTGCAAAGCAAGGTGCTGCTTCATTGGAATGAAAGCAAGCAAAGGGGAGTGAGGCAATTTGGACTTGGAGAACAAAACCACCATTGTTCACAGAATCCTCACTGTGTTAAACCTGCAGCAACCTTTACAGTGACAAAGAACAGTCTGAACACTTGATTATAACAGAGAAAGGCCCTCCTAGTATTAATAAACCAGCATTCTGTCTCATCCCAGAGTCCCAGCTTACATGTGTAACCACAGGTGTCAGACAATGATTCTCCTTGCCATGCTGTGATGATGTTTGTTTTCCAGAGTGGGGCAGGAGCAGCTGAGAGCTGGATTGGCTTTTGTGCAGCACAGGAAACATCCCAACACACCCCCAGCACAGCCAAGGCCTGTTAGATCCAGAGTGCTGCAGCTGCAGCAGCTTTGCTTCCCTGGGTGAGTGTGGAGAGAACCTCCTGATGTGCTTCATTGCCAGCCAGGGTTGCAGGAGGCACCTGCAGCTCGGCAGGATGAGCAGCTCATCCTGACTGTCAGTCTGGGCATTCAGAATTAACCCTTCCACATCAGTGGTGTGTATTTACAGAACTGAGGGAAAGACTACAGCTCTGTGTTCTAGAAATAGGATAATGTTTCCTACTTACTGAAAAGAAAACCTGTTTGAGAATGAGCCTTGCATTCTGCAATCCTGTGGAAACACAAGAAAAATGTTTCAAACGTGTTTGTATCCTACAGACAACAGACACCTAAAATCCCCTGAAGAGGCATTCATTTTCCAGGTTGTATGAGTGCAATTATGATGTTACAAGGGAAACAGTGGGAATTAGGGAAATGGGAATTTTCCCCACCTTTGCCAGTGACTGTTTGTGTATTGTTAAAGTGTCCTGATGTTTCTGAGAGTTCTCTGCATGTTGGATGAGGCACATGGAAGCAACATCCCTGTGAAGGGTCTGAAGAGCACAGACTGTGCTGTGTGAGAAATAGGGCTTCTCTCCTGAGGGAGAATTAATTCGTGTTTGGTGAGGCAGCATGCTGGAGTCAGCTGATGTAAAGTTTTATGTGCATAGATAAAAAGATGGAAGCTTAAGAAATAGAAAAGGTAAAAGAGGAAAAATGAGATTTTGGTCCTCTGGATCTTCTTTTCATGCCTACCAAATACACAGCCAGGTGCTTGATGCCAGAGGTACAGTGGTTGCCCATTTTGGTGGCAGCTGTCATTCAGCAGATAAATATTAATCAAGGTTTGTATTGCTTAGAGCAAAACTGGGAGCAGAGGACTGCTGGGGGAAGTGTGTCAGAGCAGGACTCACAAAGCCAGACTCCACAGCCCAGTGATGCTGTGCTCTTCCTCCCTTAAGGAAATCAACCATTAGAAGTTGTTTTCTTGCTTTATTATTTTCCAACACATTCATTCCCCTCCTACACCAAGCGCTGCAAGCTCCTCTCGGCTCTGCTCTCGCTTTCCCCTGCCATAATTCTGCTTTGAATCCTTGTGTGATTCAGTGTGGTCACAGGGGAACCATTGCTTTAATGATTTGCTATTTAACTGCTCAGTGCTCCTCGCATCACAGAGGAGTGGCAGGGCTGACAAAGTGCCGCCTGCCCGTGGGGAGCTCTGGATCAGCGCGCAGACGAGTTGCCATGGCAATACATTACACAGCACTGAGGGATTTGGGAAGATGCAGCTGACAGTTTGAGGTAAAGGATCATCATTTCCTTGCAGCTTTCAAAAAGTGTCATCATCTGGATTTCAGTTGGCTTCTTTTTCTTCCGCTTTGGTGAGGTGACATTTCT
The DNA here is from genome assembly GCF_008360975.1 of Lichenostomus cassidix. Lineage (NCBI taxonomy): Eukaryota > Metazoa > Chordata > Aves > Passeriformes > Meliphagidae > Lichenostomus > Lichenostomus cassidix. Next base: position 12,853,129 of record NC_139495.1, on the reverse strand, counting down.
GCACAGCCCCGAGCACAACACGAAGCAAAAAGGAAAAGGCTCTGTGCTCGAGCAGGCAGGAGTGCAAATAAAAACTGAGGGAAGAGGACACTTCAGAGGCAATTCATGGAGAATATGGTCCAAAGGCTGCCCAGGTTCGCTGGATGTCCTTGCCTCTCTCTCACTCCAATACACAGATCTTCATTTTATAGGCATGAGTGATGCATAAAAGGGAAATATGGAACTTGTGAAAAGTAATCTCTAGTCATAGGATGTGCTTTAAAATCAAATAAAAGATTCCTGAGAATAAGAGCCAGGAAGGGGAAAGTCAGCAAACGAAAAGTTAACAGTGAACGCCTCAACCCAACTTTTTTTTCCAGTGTGCATGGAATTAGACAAAAAAGAGGCAGCAATGACACAACTTGAAGAATTGCAGTAATATTTTATTTTGAAAACTGAACAGTAACACCAGCAGGTGTATTTTCACTTTTCAACTTTTTCTTTCGATATTTGTTTAACACCTATGTTTTATTTATGTATGGACACAGAAAGGGGATATATTATGGAAATAGGTAAGGGACAGTAAAGTATTTTCCTCCAGGACCAAGACAATGGTTCTTGGGACAGGTATTTATGTACTTAATGTTTACATAATGATAGTTTTTATTTTTAATTATACTCCCTATCTCTGAGGGGTGTAAGAACTGCCCAGGATCTATTTACTCCTGAGATTTTCTTATTTTCTACCTTTTGATAGAAATTTGTCTGTGCTGCATACCGGAGGAGTATTTTTACTGGAATATTTCGCACTTAAGTTTAGCTTTCAGCACTTTTGATTTCCACCAAACCTACAGAAGTTTCTCAGGACAGATGCAGGCACAAGAACTGCATTTTGGTGTGTCTCTCTGGCACTCTAGAAGGTTCTGTGGTGATAATTTCAACTCCTCTTCTGAATAGAGACCTGCAAGATGTGGGTTTCCAGTGCTCACTGTGGTTAGTGATGCACAGGTTTACAGCTCTGGATAAGAAACCATCCATGGGCTGTAGGACAGGTTTTGTTTGTTGGGTTTTTTTGGTTGGCTTGTCTTTGTTTCCAAAAAATGATCCAGCGTTGGTTTCTAGAATAAACAAAATCAGTGCCTGAATTCTGTTAGCTTTTAAAGGACTTGTCTTCCTGAGGGCCTTAAGGAGGTTTGGGAAACACAACTCACACATCAAACATAGAAAAGGTACTGAAGTCACCCATCCTTGACCTCCAGTGAAGTCCTTCACTTCAATCAGATATCAAATTAAGGGTTGCTGCACAGCATCCTAGCTCCAGGCAAGTTTAGAAGCTTGAGCTGAGAGCAGACCTTTGCTGTTAGGGGAGAAACCAACCTAAGCTGTGTTGTGTAACAAATCATTTCCTCCGATTAGATTTGTCATAAATGCAGGAGGAATGGTAATGCCTTGATCTAATATCAACCCTTGGGGAGCAATGTGTTTGAATGATGTCATTACATAACGTTTGAAGCTGCTAATGTGATTACCTGGAATCACTCGAGGAGACTGCAGAGGAGTTAGTTGGGCTGTGCTTGTTCTCCCAGCACTGCTGCCCTCAGAGCCTGGCTGGTGCAGCTGAAATCCCTTCTTCTCCTAGCATTGGTTTCATTCCTCTTGCTGACACTTGTGGCAAATGCTGCTGCAGATATGGTTTTGAAAATCATGAGAGGAAAAGAACGCAAAGGTTTGTCAGGCTGCAGAGCACAGCACTGTGAGAGAGCTCGGCTGGGATCAGCCACATTAGCTCTCCTTTTCCTCCTCGTGATGTTTGCCCTGGGAGAGAGGAACCTCTGCAGCCTGGGGGGTTTGTTTGGTTTGTTAGCAATTTCTGGAGCTGCCAGAGAGGATCGTGCAGCTCAGTTTGGGCACAGAATAAAGGGGATCCCTGCAGGCAGAAGAAATGTCCATCAGAGCCTCTTTGTGATGCAATTAAGCTCATTTTCTGCAAATGTTTCATTACTGCTCATTCTGCTAAAAGTCGTGACAAATAAAAGCAAGAGTAATTATTACTTTCACTTCCACAGAAACCCTGTTTTCATTACATACTTTTGTCCTGATTGCTACAGTTTAATATGAATTGCCTGGTTCTTTCACAGAAGTGTTGGTTTGTATTTTAAAGAAAGAATAGAAAATGCAGAAGGCATGGGTTTTTCTTTTCTTTTTTCATGCTGGTCTAGAGTGACTAAATCTGGCTTTTACAATTTCTGTCTGTGTGATTATGCTTAAAAATGCACGAGCTGTTCCAGGCATGTCTGTAAAATGCTCTGAGCAGTGCCTGTAGTACAAATGATGTCATGCCCTTCCAGTTCTTGTCTGGTGAAGATCATAGAAAAATTAATTCAATTATGTGTTTTGTAAAATAGAGCTCTTTTTCTTAGCAGGGAATTTTCAATGAAAATGTGCACCACATCTCTTGATAATGGTTGATCTTTCTGAAATGGAATCTGAGCATATTTTCATTTGGGGGGACTAGATCTGACTGCCTAAAGTTTTCCATACACACTATTTTAATGTCCTTTTGTCACAATGCTGTGGGGTCTCCATCCCATTTGTCAATAAATCCCTGTCCTCTGAAACTTTCACACAGAGCACACATTGCTCAAATATTCCTCTGCAGATCTCTGCTGAGCATCTGGGGGTGTTCAGCCTCTGGCAGAGCTTAGAATACACAATTTCTTCCTTGGAATACAAACTCTGAACACAAAATAGTTGAACCAGGGCTTCACCTATCCTCTGTGTAGTCAAACAGGTACTTCAGTGATTTCTTCCTCACATCAGTTCTTTGCCCACATTTGAAAACTGCTGATCTAGTTTCACTGATTCTTGGTACTTCTGCTGAGAAAGAGAATAATTGTACCTCTCTTACACTTTTGGTTCTTGGTGTGGACTGGGGAAGGATTTACACCAGTTACTGCCTCAGCAGTGCCTGAGATCCAGAATAGGAAAAATGCTGCTCTCTCCCTGATCCCCCTGCTCTGTGTCCTCTCTTGACCTGCTGTGCCTCTTTCAGAGCTCCTGAAGAGCCTGTTGAGAAGCAGAATTGAGGTCTGGAGCTCTGAAGTTTGCACGTGCAGCACAGATTTGTCTGACCTGATGGAGTTCTTACACTGAGGAGGATCAAAGTCCCATAACCTACTTTATCGAGCTCCAGGCTCTCTTGGTGTTGAATGCAAACACTTTCTTTGCAGTTAAGGATGATTTCAGGTTGATCAAAATCACTCTGAATGTGGTAAAATTGATCCAAATTTGTCCCTGGCTGTCTATGGGTAAAGTATTAGAAGAGATTTTTAAAGATAGGTGTAATTATAAGAGAGCTGGTGTTCAACAGGAATTCAAAGCCTTGTCTTTTACAACATTTGCATTAAATTTCCTGCTTATTTAGATGGCATATTTCAATAATATTTTGCTCTTCATGTTGCCATAAAGAAAGCAAAATAGGTTTTAGGTGTTACAAATGTTAGGCTCTGGCAGTGGTAAATCTGGTTTAGTTGTTGCATGTGTGGTTGCTATCAGGGACAGCCAAAAATGCATCTCTTTGCTCTTTATCATATTTCTTTTTGTATATATTCTGGGCAGTGAAGATGCCTTAGCCTGTCAATAAAATATCGGGTCAAAATGGGCCAAAAACTTTTCCCACCTTGATGATAACTCCATTTTGTCTCCTTGTATGTGGCTCTGTAGCCTGAGATCTTGAGGCAACCTTTCATTAAGGACAATCTGCTTTATTTATGGCATGATCTGATATACACCTTGAGAGAAATAGCATTGACATATATATAATTATTTGATCTAGATATGGCAGGCTGAGTCAACTCTGGGGCTTCTCCTTCTCCTCCTTCTCCTCTTCTCCTCTTCTCCTCTTCTCCTGTTCTCCTCTTCTCCTTCTCCTCTTCTCCTCTTCTCCTCTTCCTTCTCCTCTTCTCCTCTTCTCCCTTCCTTGAATTTCCTGCTACTTATTCTTATCAAATCTATTCAAGTGTAAGCTCAGGAAGAGACAGGAAGCAGACTATGGATCCATCTGAGCATTATGAGCTCCAGACATTAAACCCTGGTGATCTTAAAAGTCCAACAGCCATTAGCAGAAATGTTTCATCCCTTTTTTGTGTCTTAAAGCCAGAGAGAATCTGCCAGGCTTGCCCTGTTCATTCACATGTGCCTTCAGCTGTAGGTTCCTTTTCCTTTGGCCCCAAGAACTTCTGCTATTATTTAAATGTAACGTGGAAGTTTCTTTGGTTTCCAGTGCCATCAGCTATAGATGGAGCTCTTAAAAAACACAGATCCAGCTGGTACAGGCTCCTCTGTAAAATCCTTTTGTGGTTTTTGTGGGAAACAACCTCTGCAGGCACAGGAACACTGGATATTTATTTAGCACAGTAATATGTATATTTATTTACACGGTCTCTTTGGATCACCTTTCATTCTTTGCACCTAAGTCTGCTAAACTCAAACTTCCTGCGGGATGTGGAGTTCTGCCCTTGCTTTCCCATGTGCTCTTCCTTGCTCCCCTTGATGCTGTGACTGGCACAGGGATGTTGCAGCCCTGGCCAAGGCTGTCCCAGACATCCCAGGCTGTCCCCAGATGGGATCTGAGCTCCCTGGGGCAGGGATTGCCCTGGGCAGAGGGGCTGTGCAGAGGGGCTGCTGCAGTGAGACAGGACAAGGATCAGGGTGAGAGCAGCACATGCTGTTAAAACTCAGTTTGTTTTGCATGTGGCTTGGAAATAAGGATTTGTGCAGAATTCCTACAGAGGAAAAATGAAACACTGCCACCTGCAACCTAAGAGAAAAACATCAGTGCCCACTTGTAATGATATAGGTAGAGCTTATGGAAATCTTCAGTCAGCACAATTACTGATTGACTAATTTCCACCAGTGGTACCCTGTTGGGTGCTGTGTATTTTGGAGATGATTTCCACAAATTCAGGTGCTGAAGGAGTTAAGCAGACACCCCTTAAATTGCCCAACTGCTCCTCAAACTGGGTGCTAAATTATGTCAGCTCTTGGAAGCCTGAGTTTTAATGAACTTTAGCAGATAAAGGTGCTGAGAAGTCTGTGCTTTACTTCTATCTGCCTGAAAGCCAATGAGTTCAAATCCTTAAGATCTTTGTTTCTAAGGATGTTCTTGGATAGTCTCAGTAACAGCCCAGGGGTGCATTTTCACCTGAGCAGGACTCTTTACCCTTTTATTTTCTTTTTATAAATAAATACATTTCTAGTCTGTGCTTTGTGGCTTGCTGTTGAACAGTCTTGCAGGAGATGACCTGGATAATAAAAGAAATGAAAAGCAGATTGTAGCTTTTAAGAACTATCTACAGATTCAGAATACGGGAAAACTGTGATTTGGGAACACTTTTCATTGCTTTTTCTTTTGGCAGCATAAGATTTAGCAGCATTAGCAAACCTGTGTATGAATTCTGAATATTTCTGTTCCCTTCTGAGGGTAGAGAACACTTTTTCTTCCCACCCTCCCTGTGTCATGGGGTTTATATGCTGCTTCTTCTCTACATAGCACTCTCTTGATCAAAGATTAAAGAACAAACAACAAAAAAAATAGACATTTATAGGCACTCCATCTTTTTAAGCCCTGTGAAAAGTGAAACAGGCAGGCTTTCAAGGTGCATTCTGTATTCATCAGGCTGCAGAAAAATAGAACAATATGGGGCCAAAAAGATAGTGGAGAGGTGTGGGGGTTTAAATCATAATTGAATTCAGATTGTAGTGATCAAGGAAGAGAGAAGAGAAAGGGATGAACACGCTGAAGCAGAGGTGGGGATAGAAGCTCCTTTGCTTCGTGCTTCTTTCCAGATTTCAGGGACAGGAGGCAGTACTGACTGCAGTGAAAGAGCCCAGCACCAGCTAATGACAGTCACAATTTATTTTTACAGGGAGAAATATTTTATGGAGAGTGTGCTGCTGTGACCAAGGGCTTTGTGAGCCTCAGACGACTCCCTAAGTATTCCCAAACAAGCCTTTCCAAGTTTCTCCTCACCTCGAGAACTCTGCAGAAAAGTTACTTGGGAGGACAAATACAGAGCTCACCAGAAATTCCCAAGTGCTGAGGGGACAGGGACTGCCCCAGGAAACTTAGGAAAAGGATGCTTCTCCTATCTAGTCTTCTGCTTTCAGAAAAAACCCTTTTTTTCTAAGGGTCCCTAATGAACCTTTCCTAATGAGGCTCCTAAAAACCTCATTTTTCCTAATGTGAGGAGTGGTTCATCTATTGTTTCTATTCCAAGGGCTCCAGATTCCAACTTCTTTACCAGTTATGTGTGTCAAGCCCAGCAAATACTTGGGAAGTGCAGGCATCTCAAAATGACAGCCTGTGCCCCAGATGTCAAGCACTGGTTTTTATCACATATGGAAATTCTTCCAGGGAGGTATTAAGCTCTATGAGATTTAATGTTTTATACTATCAAACACTGAACAAGTCCATATTTACAAAAAAAAGGCAGATTTATTTATTTATTTTATAGAAACCCCCATAATAAGTCCTTGTTAAGGCCTTATTTACCATGAGGTGCAGACTCTGCTTTGCCTCAGGCTGAGGCAAAGAGTCACCTCAGGCTTTTCAGGCTCCTGGGAATGTTTTGGTGAAACGTGATTTGATCTGTAAATGCTGGCTTGTTAAAAAAAAAAAAAAACATTGTTTTTCAGAAAAGTTTCAATGTTGAAGAACATTTGTTGAGATTCCAGCAGGTTTCTTTAGCTTTACAACTTGGTATTTGATTTGGACAACTTTGAAAGTGAGAGCAATCCTGACATTTTCACCCAACAGCTTTGCAGTGACAGCCCTGATTCTTGAAAAGGCATCTAGGAAATATTTTTCAAGAGTCAGAAAACCATTTTGCAGACAGCATGTGAATCCAGAAAATGTAAAAAACTTCTTCTAGAAAGTCAGAATTACTAAGATTAGTTACAATTTTTAAAAAAGCTAATGGCAGATTGGAGAGATCCTGAAGGCATGTGAGATGCAGAGATGGACCCAACAAGCATTTGTAAAGCTTAGTACAGTGAAAGAATAAAATAAAAATCCTTAAGGCATCTTGTCAACTTGGGCTTCTACATATTTTTGTATATATTTTTTAGGACTCATGCCTCATTGCAAGTCAAGGTTTCTCCTCTTTACTTTTGATTTAACAACATTGCATAACGAATTATTATTCACTGAAATCGCCCCAAACTACTTTTGATTTACTTATGTGATGGATGGTATTTGATTTGTATGTTTATTTTGCATTAGAGTGGTTAATGGGTTAGAAATAAATGTTGTTCTTTCTGGAGAACAGAGAGAGTTTGCTTTTGCCCTTGAGAGTAACTACAAACACTTGGGGTTATGTGGTGAAATAGGAGAATGTGGAGGTGTCATTACCACAGAGCGAGGAGCAAACACGAATTGCTGCCTCAGAGGTGACAGAAAGATCCTTCCTGGAGCTTGAGAAGGGTTTGCTGAGAGTTTTCTGTGATTTGGAAAGCCAATGAATTGCTGGGCTAAATCAGACCTGAAAAAAGAGGTTTAGGAGGGCACTGGTGAGGAGGTTACTTGGACTGGGAAATAATGAAAGCAGATTCTCCCCAAGAGCTTTGGCAAACTCAGGGTGTGATCTAAACCTATCCATGGTCTTACAAGGTTCTTAACTAAGGCATAATCTTGCATTTCTACAGGGAAGGGGAAAGATTTGCTCTCTGGCAGTTGGATAACAAGACAGAGAGTTCTTGTTGATTTGGAAAAGTAGCTCTGCAGCAGCAGCAAACTGTGGAATGTCTTCAGAACAGCCTTGGCTCATTATCCTGGTGCACAGAAGAATTAACAGGCACAGGGAGAGCACAGGGCTGGAATGCAGGCCTGGATTGCAGGCAGGATGGAGCAGCCTGACAGCCCTGTGGGCACTGAAATAGGTCAGGTTTGGAGGTTCTGCCTGCCTCCCCAAACTCCTCAGCAGCTCTGCTGGTGAGGGCTACATCAGGCCAGGTACAGCAGGCAGGGAGCACTTTCCATTTGCAGGAAATTAATCCTCTCACAGCATGACATGAAAAGATCAGAACATGATGTTAAACCTCATTTTGTATTTTCAATTACTAGAGGATAATTATTTTCTTTTTAAGTCTTGGAAGATGACATGATGTGAATACTCGGATACCTGGCACTTCTGCTTGTGTTCCTGGAAGCAGAGAGGGTTCAGCTGGGGCAATGCACAAGATAATTAGGTTTATTTTGGAGCCTGGCGAGGCTCTGTATCTGTACCATCATCTGGAGAGAAGTGCAGCACTTCAATCTTAGCTTTGGTGATTTTGGGCTTCATAAAGCAGGAGTACAACTGCACAAGAGTGAATTCTGTGTGTGGCCTGGTAGCAGCAGAAGGTGGCTGAGGTGCTTTGGACATTTCAGTGCTAAGTAAACCTGATAGAGCAAGGCTTTGATCTTGTTAGCCCTGATTTCTGCACAAGTGAACACGGGAGAGTAATTCACAAGTTCTCAAAGCAAACGACTGTGGTGTTGAAAGTTACCGTGGGATGGGATGTGGAATATTGCAGGTTTCCTACTTGTTTGAATGGAAAAGAAGGAGATTTTAATTGTATGTATGTGCTGTGTGTATGATTCCTTTTCATTGCATAGGCTTGCTTTTCTCCTTGCAGATTTTTACTGGATGAACTCTGGTGATTTCAAAGAAGAAATGTTAAGTAAAAGGTGAAAGATGCCAAATAGGAACACAATAAAAAATAAAAATTAAAAATAGAAAATAAAAATAGAAAACAAAAACAGATTTGTTGCAGGTAATAGATTTTGGCATTGTTAGGATTCAAAAAAAGCTGTATGTAAAGTACCATTAGTAACGTAACTTAAAATAAGTAAAGCCTAACTAATGTCATGTAAAAGAATCACTATTTAAAAACGTATCAGTGCAATGTAATCTCATTCTGTTCAACATGGAATCTCTGGAGATGTAAAATTTGTATGCTTATGCTTTCCTTCTCTGGTGCAGTGACTCGCACCTAATTCGGCACAAATTTCTGCTTCTCTAACTTCTTTACTTCTTTGGATGCAATTGAAGTTAAGAAATGGAATGTTCTAGGTTACTTATGATGCTGTTAGCATTTCAAAAAGCATCACCGTGATGAGACTCACCTTGGGCAGAAAATGGAAAGAGGTCAGGGAATGAAAATATTAAGAAACACATTAAGGAAACAGTATTCCCTGTTAACAACCTTCCCACTGAATTTTGCCCACTGAGATGTTGTGCTGGAGGTCACATTTCCTGTGCAGGTATTTTCCTTAGGCAGTGAAAGAGTCCCTGGAAAAGACTATACCTTTGGAGCACAACAAACACATGAAAATCTGTCTATTTTGTTGGGAAGCAGATATTGATTATGTTTTATCTTTTGACTTGAATGGGCAACAGCAATGTTTATTTGACTCGCAGCCGACAAAAGCAGAAAAAAGGCTTTTATATTTATTTTTTTCTTATGTGCCTTCAGTTACATCAACCATTAGCACAAGAGACAGAATGCAGTGTATTCTTTTCCTCAACTTTGGGGTTTGCACACATGTAGCTGTGGATATTTTTCCTCTTGGAATATTTTTTTTTTCCCTAAGAGGCCATCCACAACAGAAGTTACAGGGAGGGAAATAGCCAATCCTTGCTTTTTGTGGAAAATGTTTCTTCAACTATTGAAACTGTCAAGAAATCTTGATAAGAGTGAGCTGTCCAAGAAGTGACTGTTTCACTTCAGGTCTGCATTTTCAGCCAGTAACAAGTTACAATAACAGACAAGTGCATTATAAAATCTGTGCATTATAACTAACCCAGGGTGGTTTTACTGGGCAGAGAGCTAAACCTGCCAGGTAAACTCTGTAGTGTGTTGAAAGTTGAAACTTGTGGTAATTTAGGCTAAATTCTCAAAAGTGATGAAGATTTTAACCACAGCTAATGCTAGCAGAAGCTCTAAAATGCAGAGACCCCTTTCAAATGCAGCTGGCTCAATCCCTGGGAAACTGGAAGCTGTTTCTGTTACTTTAGAAATGGAAGGAAAAAGGAATGAAAAGCAGTTGCAAATTTGCAGAAGCCTTTTCCCTCATGCAAACAGTGATAGAGCAGTCAGGTAATTAAGATGCATGTGCCACATGACATCAAGAAGCATTTTCTGAACTGTTAATTGAGAGATAATCAGTTACATGTTTTATTCTTGTTGAACTGGAAGGTTGGTGTAAATTTCTTGTGGTGTTTCCCTGTTCCCTGGTGAAGGAAATCAATGTATCTGAAGGTGTTTGTGGTAGATTTGGCAGTGTGAGGGCAAAATGTGTGGCTGTGGCACTTGGGGACATGGCTCAGTGGTGGAGCTGGCAGTGATGGGTTCATGGCTGGACTCAGTGATCTTAGAGGGTTTTTCTAGCCTTAAGGATTCTAGGATTCTATAACCTTAAAGGTCTTTTCCAACCTAAATGATTCTGTGATTCTGTAATTTGGTGATCACAGCCTGATGTGGTAACAAAGACTAGAAAAGACACAAGGGTGCCATTCTGGGTAATGCTGTGAGTGTGATTCAGATGAGACAATGACAAATGAAGCTGCTGCTATTGCTCTAAAATCTAAAATATATTATGCAAGTGTGTATAAAGCTGGCACAGGTTAGTTGGCTGTTAATGCAAGAAGAAATGTAAATGTTTTCAGGCAAGTTCTTCATTTCATGAAGCACTAATTGGTTTTGTGCTTACTTCATTACACTCAAACTGCAGGATCCTCAGCTCAGTTCTACACCACAAAACCATAAAGGCAGGTATAAGCTCTGTGAATAATTAAATAATGGTAAGCAAATAAGAAAGGTTGGGATTTAAATACATTTATGTTTCTTTCACTAAATGTGTTCGACATACAGAATTTGATATATTTCTTGTTCAAAAACATCTCCCCCAGAATTACTTTATTTAAAGTAGATGCCTATGAGATGACCACATGAATATTGCTCTTGGGAAGGTGGCATGACTGGGGTTTTAGTAGCTTTCTGTTTTGTGACCATGAAATAGCAATAATGTGGTTTACACACTATTTTATGTTAACAATCTTAACCAGATTTATAAATATGTTTCTATGCAATGTTGCACATGTTGTTTGATGTTGGCTGGAGATGTAACTTGGAGGCCTAGACTACTTGAAATTCTAGACCAAGAATTTCCTAAAAGACAGATATTTTTTGTTGATGTTGTTGTCACCCAGCTCCTTGAGTGTCCAATTTGAGATGCAATAGAGGTGTGATTTTCAGATGGGAGAATTCAGTGTCTTGTGAAAACAAAGACCCTTGAAATGCATTGAGGTGAGCATGTAGAAATGGGTGAGGTCACGCTGAACAGAGCTGTCTCTCACCATCCCTGTCCCCACCAAGGTGTGCCATGCCAGGTCATTGTCCCTCTACACCAGGCCCTTTGCCTGTCAGCAGCAGCACTTTTCCCTGTCAGACTTTGAGGGCAGTGAGGGAGAATATTGAGGAGCAGATTATCCTCCCCACAGACCCAGTGATTAGCAGAGGGATGTTATTGTGCACAAAGCCTTTACCTTTGTCTCCTTTGTCACCTTGCTCAGCTCTAAGCAACTTCACAACCCTTTCATGCACAGAGCCTTAGCAGGAAAAACAGACATGAAGGGGTGACACATTCAGAAGTTGTGAGAAGGACCTGTGTGCTTTTAAGAAAAGAAAAACCCAGAGGGATCTCCCTGTATAGCCCTGTAAGTGTGTGTGCAGGTTAGATCTGCTGTGTGTGTGCAGGAGAGAGAACAAGGCACTGAACTAATTAATTTTCCCCTCTCATCTGTTCTTTGTTCATGCCGAAGTGATTTGTGCAGTGAAATTTGGCTGAGGAAGAACATTGGCACATTGCTGCTAATGATGTCACTTAATAAATGCTGCCACTGTGGGGATGATCAGAGAACTAGGAGCCACCTAAGCTGCATTAGAGGTATTAGGTGGATCTGTGCTAATTTGATTCTGTTTTTGGAAGAAATAGTTCACTAAGTTGCTAAATGTGGACAGTACACTGCCGCAATAAAATCTTTTCCCATGAATTCATGAAAAGATTATTGTCCAAATCTGTTTCTAGCAATTCACTCTGTAGATAATTGCTACCGTATCCATTAACTTAGTTTAAATCTTTATAAATTGATCCATTTTTTAAATGTTCTATAGTTCATAGCATTTAAATTCTTCTTTATCCCACTGAAGTGCTTTAAGCTCCTGTAGAAGTCTAATGCACATAATTGTTCTAATTCTGCCGAAGTACACTCAAATCTCTTCCACCCTGTTAGAGTAGTTAAAATGTCCTTGTTCAAGAGGAGTATCAGCTATTCAGAGTAGGCTTGAAATAATATATAGAACTTTTTATCTCTGTGAAGGGCTTTCAGATTTGATTTCTTCCTTCTCAAGAGTGCTCACTCTGTGTAGGAGAGCCCAGAGAGCTCTGAAGGTTAAAGAACTCTGGTGTGTGCAGATGGATGTACAAAATCCCCAAGCTGCCTTGCACAAGTCCAGCTTCTGTCTGTGTATTCAGCTGCAGGGGAAAAACAAGCTCCTAAGAGGTCCCATTGACTTTGTATTTTTCACCAAGTTTGGTAAACATTGTTTTCTTTCATCATTACTCTGCTCTTTTCTGTGTGCTGCCTTCTGTACTGACTTCACTCCTAGACACTTGCCTGTCTATGAACTTGCTGTTATCCCAGGCTGTTTCCCGTTTTCCAGACAATACTACAGTTTCTGTTTTCTGGGTTTTTTTGCTTTTTTTTTTTTTCTTCAGAGTCCAGCTGCAGTTTATGAAGGTGTTCCTCTTTCCCAGGCTGGCAGGCATTTCCTTTTGTTCTGTAATTATTTATTTCCTTTATCCCTCTTGTAACCAGGCCACCTTTCTGACTGCTCCCGCCGCTTGTCTGCTGTAAGTTATTCTTTTCTTTCTCGAATATTAAATGCATCCTGCATTCAATGCAGAGAGTGAAGTCTGAGACTCATATATCCAACCTTTCTAAGGGAATAAAATCAATAGCACTGTCTGTGGCCAGCATGGAATTGGATGTGTGTAGCTGTACCCTGTTTCCCAGACAAGCTCTGCAGTGCTGGGGTGTGACTGTCACTTGACAGGCACAGTAAGTTGTGCATTTAAGATGTGCTGCTGCTTTTCCAGCTTTTGCTCCTGGTGTGTATTCTTTAAAAGCCAAGGTCTCTCAAGAGATTTCTGGCTGTGGAGTTACATAAATTGAGGTTTGGAAGCCATGGGAGTGCCCTGGGGTTTATTTTTCTCCTCAGATCAGAATTTGAATATGCTCAGGAGCCACGAGATGCTGCCTTTCACTGTTCCAAAATATTGCCGAATATCTGAGCAGTGACACCTTGCCTGTGAGCAAAGGAAGGCTTCCTGCCTTCAGCTGAGCTGCTGTTGGAAGGAATGGCAGCTCCTGGCCTTGCATGAGCTGTGACAGGTACAATCCAAGATTTTCCACGTTCCTGTGCCTGAGGGTTCATTGCACAAGTGGCAGTCCACATGTGGTAGCTTTGTGCTGAGTTCTGTGCAGTTCAGGCTGGAGAGCAAAGGCACTTGCCAGAAGCTGTGCCTAAACCTTCAATCCACACCCAAGACTCCAACTGGAATGGTTTACACCTTTCATTATGGAACTAGATGTGTCTTACTTTTCCCATTTTACATTTAGGAAGAAATCAAACCCTTTGGAATTTTGATTCTGATGCCATCCCTTTGGATCCTTTGCTGCTGTCTTTAATTAACAAATATTGTAGTAACTATCACAAATATAATTGTGGGAATGATCTGTTAGTATTACAGATCTACTCCAGGATTAAACTATGAACATCCTACTCAGTATCTCGGTGATTTGCTGCTTGGTTGGGTTTGGGGAATGGTTGATGTTTTTAAAGTAGTCAAACTCATTGCATTAATGAATGTGTTGCTCACTGCACAATCCTTGTATCCTAAAATATGTGTTTTAAAAGGAATAACAAAATAAGAGCTATAAAAGGAGTAAGAACATGACTTACCTGCAGGCCTGTAGACATGGTAGGACCAGAAAGACCAACATTAAACTCGTTGTCTATATTCCCCACTACCAAGGCACTACATGCTAAAGGTACTTTTCCATAATCATATAGTCTTTCCCCAAATGCCTCTAATTGTGCTGGTAAGCTTATTTCACTGAGCAGCTTTTCTTAGTCTCTGAACAACTTTAAAATAAGAGGTTTTAATCAACCCTGTTATTATTTTCTATTATCATCTTTTCCCTGCTTCTTTTAGTGGTGTTAGTTCTGACCAATGTGACTAATTTCTTATTTGTCCATTTCTGTGCTATGAAGCTTTTACATAATTAGTTATTATAATCTGTACAGAACTTTTATTGAAGTGTATTTCAGAGCCTTTTTGGTGGGAGATAGGTTTATTATTATGGGAACAATTTTTATACTAATTTAGACATCAACTAATCTCTTATTTATTCAAGTAAGGTAGTAAGATTGAATTATGTTTCTATAAATTTTCCGTGCTTTCTTGGGAACATATAAATTGTTTGGAGCTTTTTGTCATCATTGTTTTGTTCAGACAAAATGTATTACAGTAAATTTACTGCTTTGTACTGTGCTGTGTTTCTTAATGCTCTACCATGTAATGGTTAGCTTGATTGAAAAGAGAATTATTTCTCTGTATGTAGTAACATGATACTGCAGCTAAGCAACCCTTGGACATGGTGAGAGATGAGGCACTGCTTGAAGAGAGTGTGGAGCTCACTTTGCTTGTGCTACTCTTTGCCAAAGAGAAGATGGGGCTGGCAGCACTCAGCAGGGTGTTAATTGCCATAATTTTCATCACTTGGGACTGATTATCCAATTAGACTGAAAAAAAAACCAAAATGCAGTTACTCTTCTCCCTACCCACCCTATCCTGCCTGAAAGGGTACAGGCACCCTGGGGAAGGGGAGGCACAGCTAACAGCCTTCCTGCAGCTGAGGGAAATGACAGTCACTCCTGTCCCCTCATCCACAAATGCTGTCATTTAATTGTAGAAATCCACTGGGATATCAGGCACCATTCACTGAATTAATTCACCAGGAAGAGCCCTCTGAGACCATGGAGTCCAAGCTGGGATCCATTGCCACCATGGCAACCAGCCCAGAGCACTGAGGGCCACACCTTGTCCCTCAGTGGTGACACCCCATCCACCCACCTGGGCAGCCCATTCCAATGGCTAATTCCAAACACTCTTGCTGGAAAGGAGATCTTCCAGCCTAGACCTCCCCTGGTGCAGCTTAAAGTTTTGTTCTGTGTTCAGCTTTGGCCAGCCCTGGGCAGGCTGCTCCTGATCAGCCAGGTGTCCAAGTATCCAGGTGTCCCTCCATGGCCCTGTCACCACTGTCTGAGGGAATCTGTCCCTCCTGCCTGGCCTTGGCCAAGCCCCAGGGCACAGAAGTGGAGCTGAGGCACTGCTGTCCCCACGGTGCTGCTCCTGACCCCTCAGCTGTTGCCAGGGCACTGCAGTCCCTGCTCCTGGCACAGGTGGCCTGAATTAGGGTGATTGTGCTGCCAGGCTCCCTCTGTCCCTCCAGCTGGGCTCCCAACGGCTGCAGGTTGGGACAATGAGCCCACAGGTGCTCCCAGGCAGTTCCTGGCTCCTCAGGCTCTGGGTGGGCAGCACAGAGCCCATTGCAGGGGCTCAGCCTCCCTCAGAGCTGGGCACCTCCTGTAAAAACCTCCAGGCTGCGGAGATACTCGCTGCTGGCTCCAAGAAAAAAAGGTATTTGTACACAGGAATTCATTCTTATTTGTCTGGGGAAAATATCACTGGGTTAGTGTTCCAAGAGGATTTTGCTTTGCTTGTTTTGCTGGATGGGTCTGTCCTTGGTGTTGCCTTTTTTTTTAATGTCACAAAAGTTATATAATGGTTGTAGTTAGTATTATTAATTTCCACATTTGAATAATATTGTGAAAGTAGAATGGCATGTGATAACTGTTTGATAACTGGGAATAATGTCCTGCAGAATGTGTGGCTCCTGGGAGCAGCAGTTCCCTTTGGAGGTGTAGCACTGCTGTGGCTGCTGCAGGAGCTGAGGGCTGTGTGTCTCAGCAGCAGCATTCCTGGAGGCAATAGGGATTGGTTTCTTCTACAGAAAAGTAGCTTTGTATGGAAGGAAAAAGAACGTGACAAAGTAGAAAGCAAAGATTCTGTGTGTTCTGAGATTGGGCTGGTTTCAAGAAGCACTTGGCTCTTGCCACTAAATGCCTGTCTGATCTTGGGCAAAGGGTTTAATCTTGCTTGAATACTCTTTTAGTCAAATTAGGATCGTAGCATTTTTGTTCTCTCACCCTCTAGTTGCTTCTATTTCAGCTAGAAGCTGCTCAGGGCCTGTTTGTCTGGTTTTGAACATCTAGCACTGAATGTGCAGAGAACCTGTGCCTTCAGAGGCTGCTGAAGTGTCTGTGAGAGCATCCAGCTGCTTCCACCAGCTGCCAGTGCTGCCCCAAGGCTGTGTGAGCTCCCTGCAGGACAGGGACATGGTGGGACTTGCCCAGGATGATGGGGATGCAAACTGATCTCTTAGGCTGTGGCTTCTTGGGGGCTTTGTCTCTTCAAGCAGTGGTGGCAAGTTAGGCTTTATGGCTTTTGCCCTAATATTATATGTTGCTATAACTGCAGAAGAAAGAACTTGCATTTTACACAGGCTGATGTGTTAAAAAGAAAGTATTCACCTGGTTGCCCATGTTAGTAATGAATTAACTTGCTTTGTTCTATAATCAAGTTCCTGTAACTTGGGAAGTGTGAGATGAAGAGCTGGTTGTAAACAATGCAGTGCAGGTGCCCAGGGATCAGATCCTGGGCTCTACAGAGCTTTAAAGTTCAGCTCTGCTCAGTCAGCTGGAGTTCCTAGTGATGAGCAGATTTACGTTTTTTCACCTTTATTTTAATCTTCTAAGGTGGGAATACATCCAAAAGTCTGAAAATGCCAACTAATGCTGTGGTGTTTTTGTCACTCTGTGTATTTATGTTTGGTATCTACCAGTGTGCCAGTAGATATTTGGTCCCATTTGCTTCTCCCACAAATATTAATGTATATTAAGCCACTGTTTCAGTCCAGCTGTCAAATGTCAAGGAATTTCTTGCCAGTTTTTGCTGTAAGTAGAGCTAATGGAAAGGAAGGCTGAGGGTTGATGTTATACTTTCCTTCGACTTATTTCTGGAGTCTGAGGGCCACAGGTGTCTTTCTCTTAAAAGCTCAAAGTTTCCATCTTAATGCATGAAGGAAGCTCCCTTGGGAATTAATTATCCTGAGTATCACAAAGGTCTGGGAGACTGCAGTGTTAATGAGCAGGAAAACTAGGCAGACTTCCTGAAAAAAGTCAGAAGCAGCAGCAGTTACCTTTGACAAGTTCACAAATAAACCATTCTTAACGTGCAAGGCAAAATTGCCACGTAAAATCTTCTCAAACAAAGGAAGTTGCTGTGATTTATAGGATTTGAAACCCTAGGAAAATGTTCTGTGAAAGAAGATTACATCCTCCAAATTATGTCATCTTCTGAATTTGAGAGAAAGATTTCAGGCTGTATATGAGATCTCTGATAAATTGCTACGTTTACTTAACCTTGAGGCCTGGGTGATCTGCAGTGTCTCGGGCAAGAAGAAGCTGTAAGTCTTGGCAATGCTTGGAGGAACCTTTGTATTTCATGACTTTGGAAATTTAAGAAGCAGGAGTGTATCTAAATTTATTCTTTTAGGTCACCAAAGGAGCCTGCAGTGTAAGAGAAATGGTGCCCCTGATTAATTGCATCATCATTTGATAACAGGATGTAATTAGCACATTGAGTAAGGGCAGTGATAGTGGCAGCTGTTATTTACAGAGGACAGCGTGTGCCCCAGTGCTCTGATCTGTTTGAAACGATTGTGGAACTCTCTCCTATCCCTCCCTCTGCACTGGCATTTTGTGCTGTGAAACAGACCTCTGTTTGTTCCACCTGGTAAAATTAATTCTGTGCCTACTAATTGGACTGACCTGAGACAGTGTTACTCATTAGTCTATTATTGAATTTAAAAAGCTTGGCTTAACATTTACCCAAAAAGTGTGCTTTAGTCATATCTGCTGAACACGATGGAAGTGAAAAAATAAAACTCTGCTGTTCACTTTCCATTCCTATTGGTGCATATACCTGGAAAACAGTTCCAAAAGGTCTCTCTGAGGTCCATCTTGGAGCCGTGAGGTTTCATTCCCTTGTCAGGGATCTGCAGGAGGTGATGGAATGCATCCTCATGGATATTGTGGCATGCCATGACACCAAATTTGGGGTGCAGGTAATGAACTCAAGGGCTGCCTTTCAGAGGAAAAGGAGGATGCTCCCTCTGGGTAGAAGGAAAGAATAAAAAATATCATTGTAAGAAAAATTAGGCATTGGAAGAAGTTACCTAGAGAGGGTTTGGAATCTCATGCTTGGGGTTTCAAAGATCTGCTTGTTCTGACCATGCTTTTGGCTTCAGAGTTCCCGTCTGACCTGAGTGATTTTATCTTTGCAAGTCCTTAGAAAGAGTCAGGAAGCCCTGCTGGATTAATTTGTCTGATATGTGAATGAAGCAATGTAGTTTAGGCTCATATCATCTCCCTACTTATATTTTGACTGCCAGATACTGATAAGTCCAGAAATTTGTAACATGTTTTTGGAAGTTGGACCCTTCTTAGCTGCAGTTATTTTTAATCAAAGTTTCTAAGCAAACCCGTAAACTTGTCTGCAGACTCCCTCCTGATGACATAAGCTTCTTAACTATAATCCAGATTTTTAATAAAACCACAGCCAAATATATCTCTTGAAGGATTTTTTTTTCTTTTAACCAGTGCTTGTGTGCTGTTGGTGCCTCCCAGGTGTGATCTTACTGTAGTTAATACATTCACAGATTTTGTAGGCATTACTTGCAACAGCAGAATAAGAGGTTGGTGATAATTTCAGAATATTCACTGTTCACTTCTCTCTTTGCCTCTTGAGCTGTGTGTGTTTGTGCAACAGTTTCATTTTATTCTGTGTAAGAGGCAGAGTTAAAACAGCAAAGGCCTCACTCCATTTAGTCAATCCACAGCTTATTCCCACTTCGTATTTCCAGCCCTGTGTTTAATGTGGAATGTTCTTGCCAGTACACTAAATTGCTTTTAAACACTCAAAGAACACGTTTTTCACTAAAATGTCTTTTACAACAATTAGGGGTTTGATGGGTGAGTAGTAAAATGGGCATTTAATTGGAGAATTTTTTATTCTAATACAGAGAAGGAGTTTTTAATAATAATGCTCCATCAGTAAAATCACTGTAAGTTCTGTGAAAGTTAAATTGGAACAAGCACGACATGAGTTGTTAAAGGTGTATTAAAGAATGGTCTGAACTGTTAGCAGACACTAATGGAAAATAAAAGCACTAGCTTTCTACACTCAAAAGACAATATATAAAATTATAAAATCATACAGGAAGAGAGAAAGGGATTGGCAGCTGGAACATTTTAGCATTGTAGTTGGTGATATGGAACAGCTGTTTAATGGATGCATTTATTTAGTGAAATCCTTCACTCAGAAATCCAATACAAGGGACAACTTAAACCTGAATTTTAGGTAGTTTTTAAATTCACCTTATTTCAATTGAGTGTAATATCTTGCCAGATTGAGAGCCCAGTTGTCTGCATTTTATAGCCAAATATTAGGATTAATTCAGTCAACTAGATTTCATTATTTGATACTATAGAACCCTAATCCTGTTTAACTTTCAACTATTGCTCAGTAGTCATTTGTCTGCATCCAGTGGACTTATTCTGCACTTGTGTGCAGTGGGAAGAAAACAAAACTCTGATGTGTAACTTCATTAAATTTGAAGTGAGGGAAAACACCTGTGGCTCCAGTCACAAAGTTTTTACTCCTGAATTTTGAATTCAGTGAACTTAAGAACTCGTGTCAGACATGCAGCAAGCACATGGTATTTGATTTTTGTGTAGTGATGTGAAAATGGTATTTTAAAGAATCTTTGGTCTGTTTTCTTCCTGTGAGAAGCCACAGACTGCTCTGTGCTGATAATAGGGAAAAGACTAAACTGACAGGTTGCTCTATCTTTTCATCTTCAAAGTGGTCCATTATGAGCAGAGCTGTGCAAACAGCTGTGACCTTTCCCTCTCCCTGATGATGGAGGCAGGCTGTAAACACAGATTTTAGACCACAGTCTGCAGTGAATAATGAGAACTGCATTTTTATTCCTCAAAATCAGTGGTGTTGGCAAGGGGCAAGGTGCTGCTACACCTCTGCATAACACTGCTATTTGTTACTGCAACACTGAGAAAAACAACCAAGAAATGCAACTTGATTCTTGGGGGGTTTTTCTAACTCAAAATGAATGGCCTCATAGCCAGGGAAGTTGTTGGGCAATCCCCCTGTGAGTCAGTTTACAGCATTACAGACACAAGAAGGAGCACAGTAATTACAAACCTGTCTTGAAACAAACCTCAGAATTATGGGAACAAACCCAAAAGGGCACACAGAGCTTTCTGCTGGCACAGGTGGGTTTCTGGTGCCTCACACATTTCAAGAGGGATATTTTTGATATTTTGTCATAGATCAGTTGAGTTTTAAATACAGATTACTTTAATAATGAAGGAAATGCCTTAAATGTCTGAGATCCATTAGAAACAAAATTGGAAATAACAGCTCCTGGGCCCAAGAATCATTAATAACAATGAACATTGGCAAGGTTTGGCTTGTGTATACACAGCATAAATTTGACAGGAAGGGTGTGCCTGTGACTGTTTCAATAATTATTATTCATAAAATATTATTTTCCTGCTTTTCAGTTATGTTTTACTGATAGAAAAGCTTTTTTTTATCAGCACTCCAAGTTTCGAGACATTTTTGTTTGCTCTTGAATTAAGACCTGCTTAACAGTTTGTTCTGGGGAATCAGACCTCTCTAGAGTATTTTCCTTTGGGATAAGTCTTGTTGTTTTAAGTAAATGAGCTTTTGTGTGTGTCAGAAAGATTGCACAGTGATTTCTCAGCAGAAACTGATTAAAAGAGAAGGAATTATTACAACTGAAGATTCATAATAGTGTTTTTATGATTTCCTGAGTAGGGCACTGAGCTGACAAAGACCTGGATTCTCTCTGTTCTGCTGCTGCTGCTCTGCTCTGTGTCCTTGAGCAAGTCCCTTGCTCACACTTGGATCGTCCTGTCTGCTCATATGATGAGCCCATCAGACCATGGGCTGTCTGCTGCCATGTGTCTGGGCTGTGGCTGGAGCAGCACTGGCACTTCTGAGCACAACAAAGCTGCACAACACGTGTTTGTGCTTTCTCAACCAATGCACTGAAGCTGCTGAGTTGGAACATAAAGATGCTGAGTGAAGGTGGGGAAAGCAGTAGGAATCTGGTTTGTTGGAAGCACAGCATTTTAGTATGTTTGGTGTATCCTGAAACTCTGGAAATAGCTGAGGGTTGGCTTCACTGGAGGAAACCAGGTCACTGGCACTTCGTTAGCAATATTTGATCTTGTAGTATCTGAATTGTTAGTTAAGTGAGAGATAAATAAGTTCTTGGTCTGTAGGCCTGCTCAGTCAGCTGTTAAGATATTGTAAAACCATTTTTCTGTTTCTCTTTGAATAACATGGAGTCACAGACTGGATTGGATTGGATCTTGAAAATCAGGGACCAGTGCCACCCCCTGCCATGGGCAGGGACACCTTCCACTATCCCAGATTGCTCCAAGCCCTGTCTAGCCTGGCCTTGGACACTTGCAGGGATCCAGGGGCAGCCACAGCTTCCATGGACAACCTGTGCCAGAGCCTCACCACCCTCCCAGCCAGGAATTCCTTCCCCATATCCCATCTAACCCTGCCCTCTGGCAGTGGGAAGCCAGTCCCTGTTACTCTTGTAAAACATCCCTCTGGAGTTTGACATATCTGGAACTGTCAGGCATGAACAGTGGGGACTACTGCATTAACAACTGTAGTTATTGAAGGAGACCAGAACGTGGTTTGTTTTGTCCCTTTTTGTGAAAGACTGGAAGTTAGAGTTCAGAAACTGAATGATCATTTGAAAAAGCCTTTTTTTTTTTTAATCACTTTCCGCTCACTTTGGTGTGGGTGGTGGAGGGTAGTAAGAAAGGGGAAAAAAGCTAATGAATTAAGACACAATTGAAGATCATGAATGTAATGATTTAAAATATTATAAGTCTCTTTAAGTCATATGAGTTGGAAACAAAGGAGTAACGTAGATTTTCACAATTACTCTGAGCAAGAAGATTCATGTAGATTTGTGGTTAATGATACTGGGTGTGGTGGGACCTGATGGGATGGGATCCCTTTGCTGCTCTCTGCTCCTTCCTATCCTTTTTAGTTCCTGATTTTTCTTCTTTCTGGCGTTGTTTTCCCCCCACCTCCTTTTCTTTGATCTGCTGAAGAAATGTAATCTTTTGAGCCTTTCTCAAAGAAAATGGAGCTAATATAGCTGTATTTAATATCAAATACAATCACAAAGCCAGCAGCCTGCTGTATATTGAAAGTGCAGTCATTTGTGTGCCTGCACCTCTGTGCTTGTCTGTTAGATTTGGAGGGTTATAGATGAGAATATATGAGGCAGCTTCAGGACAGCAGATGAAATACAGCTATAATTGTCTGTGATCAATTGGAACAATGTAGGTCAAGTAGAAACTGCATTTTTGAGCTTTCTCATCTTGTCTTCTGCCTTTGTCTAGTACAGTATAGCTTGAAAGGAAAAATTCAAAACAGCACAAACCCAAACCTCTTAAAAATATTCATTTAGCTTGCAGAGAAATGAAGTTTTTCTCAGCTTCTCCTGACAGTCTGAATTTATATTGTTGAGATCACTTGTTCTTGTATTTTCATTGTTTAATCTCTCCCTGTGTTTGTTAATCTGGAAGCTGCTTAAGATGTAATAATTGTTGTATTTCCAATGAGAATCCAGTTGCTATCCAGAACTATGGCTTTCTCCATGGTTACCTGGCATGTCTGGTTTGGAACTTTATTTTGTTGTTTTATTTCCTAAGTCATAACCATTGACGACATCAATGGCACGAAATTATGTCAGAATATGCTGCAAACGCAGCAGCAGCAGCTGCTAAGGGTTGTGTTTCAATTTTATTCTTATTTATGGCACTGTCAGTCCTCATTAACTCCAGCACCTTGCTGAAGGCTGACATATGTAAGTGTGTAGATGTGTTATTAATTTTGCATCCAGCAATGCACTGAGATGAAAGGGTGTGAGGGAGGTGACACAGACACACTCACTGCACTCATCCCTGCCAGGACAGACTGAGGGGAGATGTTACTACATGACAGCACTGCTTTACTCAGGCTGTATTTATTTGAACAGCTAGGCAGGCTGCAGGAGGAGGAAGAATCAGTTTCTTTCAGATCTTCCCCAGTTTTGCAGTTTAAAAAAGAAAATTTATGTGCACGAAGCTAGCATTGAAATTGGTCCCTCCCACAGTGCAGAAGGTCTGACAACCCAAATATCACTTAGCATTTTAACACTGACATGAACGTGATCTAATACCCTCAGTTTTTTTGCTTTCAGCTTTTGATAGATCCCATTTCTCTCCAAAACAGCAGCCTGATAGGGCATGAATACATTTCATATGTCTTCTTTGGGGCATGTGAGAACTATGATTTCTTTCTGCACCAGTGTACACCTATGCTTAATTTCATCTGTGGTTTGCAGCCATCTCTGAGTAAAATGCTGCATCTTTAAATGCATGTGTGTGGTGCCTCATGCAGCTGGGCTCTGATACAGGTTGGTGCCCTGAAGGAGCTGCTGCAAAATAAACACTCACCCTCAAGGGGAACAAGGAGAACAGAAAATGTAGTTGCATGTAATATTTGACATCTCCTGGTCTGAGTTATGTGAAGCAGCAAACTGTTGATGAGATTTATTAGATGGCAAACTGCAGCTGAGTTGTTTAAACATCCCACAGTCTACTATAAAACAGCTGCAGGAAGGTTGTTCTTTTTGAAGTGCTGCAAATTTGTAAGTAGAAAAATGTGTGTTTTCTTTCTTTTCACCTTTGGCAGCCCTGGAAGGAAGGCAGTCTGGTTCTTTCAGCTGGCACACCCCTGCCTAGTTCCTTGAGGTACCTGAGCAAAGGCTGGGCTGAACTCTCCCAAAAGGCTGTGAAAGCTGAATTATTGTTTCCATGTTGTCTGACTAGTGTTATGCTGATGGAAGCTGTTCCTGTTGAAGGGAGATTAACCCTGCACTTGGAATAGTGTGGTTTATCTCTCGTGGGACTTCCTGAGCAGCTCCAAGGAGGAATGTGGATTCCCAGGTGATGAGGGATCCTGCTGTGGGATGTGTGGACAGGCTGGTAGGAAGGATGGTTTGTGGCTGTGTGATGGAACATCAGCATAGAGGGAAAGGCTCAGAGACTCAACAGCTGTCACTGTGTGTGATGTGAATGCTGGGATCACCTTCAGGGATGCTCCTTGTCTTTGACCTGGTTACGAGTCTATCATTAGAGTGAATGATAAATCCAAAAGGACTTCTGGAGAGGAAGGAGCCTGGCTGGGTTATTCTTAGCCAAATACTTCCCTAAATGCATGATTTCAGTGAGAAGATAGCAAGTTACATCAGATTTTTGAAGCTTTTCACTCACTTGGCAGAAGTGATTAAAAAGACTGCTCTGATTTGTGTAAATGTCCATTTTGTAATTAAATTCCCAGAAAGCTCCTGCTATGGATTTATTGGATTCACCAGCTGGCCCTTGGCTAGGTGCTGGTGTGAGGTCAAATGGTCCAGCAAAGGTGCTTTGTTCTGCAGGGGGAATCAGTTAAATGTGTCAGCTCTGAAGAGGAGACTGAAGTTACCAGTGTTGTGTTTCGTGGGGCAATTCTTTTAATGATGGGAGTTCTTAAAATGGTGCAAACTCTTAATAATTAAAAATTTTGCTTGGAGGATGCAGAGCTGTGCCAGAGCAAGTGCCTTTATTCCCTTACAATCTGAATCTGTAGTGCTCAAAATAAAAAGACATTTCTTAAGCACTGCATAAAAGTTTGAGGGTTTTTAATTCAGAATCCTGAAGTATTTGGCTCATGAGAGTATAAATGAACCAAACTATTCAGCACCTTAGGGCAATGTGTTTTTTTATTGATCCCAATTCTACACTATTATTGTTGCTTAATGAGGAACTAATGTAATTTCTAATGAAACCACATGGTTGTTAAGTAGAAGAACTAATGTTCAGTTTCCCTTGTGACAAAATATGCTCTCTTCAATTAAAATCCAGGAAGTGAAATTAATACCAATGTAAAATTTTGCAAGAATTAGTGTCAAGACTGAAGCATTTTATTATGTATATAAATTACTTGGATAATGAGATTGAAAGCAAGTTATTGGAGTATCTGGGCAATCCATGAGCTCAGTGGAGACCACTTAAATGGAGAAATCTGTAGAGGCAGCAGAAGGAATGGGATCTCCCTTATTCTTCTACCTGGCATTTTCTGTTCCATTTAGTCACTGCTGAGAACAGGACTGTACCCACCAACCTTGAGCAGACCAGCAGCAGAAAGGGATCGTTTGGGAATAGGAAAATTTACTCAGGGACAAACAGCCCAGTTCAAAAATTTAAGCTCCAACATTCTGTGTTCTAGGCTGGAAATTATCAGAACAATACATCCACTTCTGGCTCCTGTTCATTGCAGAATTACAGCTGGGAGGAAAGTGTCTTTGACACTGCTTGCCTGGACCCCATTTATCTCATAGTTAGAAAACAAACTTAAAGTGTGAAGACTGCAGTTGAAATCACAGAGTAATTTGGGTTACAAACAGCCTCTGATGGGCTCTTTACTTGTCCTTTTCCAGGACAGGATGCTCTTTTTCCCGGTAATGGGCTCTTCCCTTGTTAACCATGAATTTTCAGAGATGATGGAGGAAAAACCCAAAATGCTGTTGGCCTGTCCCACAGCACTGTGATTGATCCCATCTGGTCCTACAGGCTTGTCTGACCAATTGCCTGTAGTGCTGTGTGTGTGCTGTGGGTAATGCCTCCCTCCTGCAGCCTCCCTCCTGCAGCCCTGCTCAGTGGGGAAACGAGCTGAGATCCTCCTGCAGGGGAGAGGTTCCTCTGCACAAACCTGTTTCTGTCCCAGCTGGGCACTCTGGGCTGGGGGAGGATGGAATGGCTGTGCCATGGTGTCACAAGTGCCATGGAATAGTAATGAGGGGACCACAGGCTGATCACTTCCCTGCTGGGGCCACTCAGAGAAGTGAAAAATTCAACACTGTAGGGCAGTGAAATATTTATTGAACCAGACAAAAGGTCGGTCTCTTTTTCTTATTTAACATGAAGAATTAAGCTTTATTAGATGCTGTAGCAATGGCTGTTCTCTCAGCCCTTCAGAGTGGTCTCACTCCTCTTGAGGCTTTATTCCCTTGGCTGTGGGGTTGTTTCCTCATTCCCTTCTGATGTGGGAACAGACTCCTTGTGCACAGCAGAACAGCTTCTACAGAAGCAGTGGAGAAAACTTGGAATTACCCATGGCAGGCAGCTTGAGGAATTACTGTCAGCAGTAATTCTGTCAGGGGGTCTGTGCTTCCAAGCTGCCCATCCATCCCTCGGCTTGCCCACAATGGGAATCAATTCCTAAAGTCCTGTGTGCTGGGAGCAAATACCCACATGGATTTCCCTGCTTAAAGCCCCTTAACCCTGATGACTCCCTGAGCTAATTGAAATGGGGACTGTCCCACACCTGGTCTAACCAAACTACTCAAAGGATGCTTTATTTTTCCATGTCTGTCAGTGTTATCAGTAGTATGGTTTCCCCTTGTGTTCTGGACTGATTTTTCTCAATAGTAAAATGAGTAAGCCATAAACAGCAGTGAAACTGGGTGTCCAAGTCCCTTGGGAAGGTCAAAATATCTTGGGGAAAAAAATGTTATTCATGGAAACTCCATTTTCATGCAAGATTGATCTTGTAGCTGTTCTTTCAAGATTTTCAAGAAATGGTGACAAGCAATAGATTTTTTCTGCCTTTTTTCTTTTCTTTTTTTTTTTGAGGGTTGCTAGTATTTGTTTATATTAGCATGATTTGAGAGAGGACACCTTCTCAGTTCAGATCAAGATATCCAAATATCAGAGAGGATTTGTATCTCTGGTCAAACTGTCCTGGTTTTGAACCTCCTGAAACAGCAGTAATGCAGAGAGTTGCTCTTTTTGTCCTGCTGCTTGAGAGAAACCCTGATAGGTAAAGATGAGACTAGCAAGCTTAGCTCCTGCCTCAGTAAAAGGGAAAAATTAGAGCTTTGTTAAAAGGTTCCCGAAGTTCAGAGGTGGGCTGAGCTCGAGAACATTTTTGTTTGTTTGTGTTGAAAGCAGTAATTGCTCTGCAGTATTGTTCCAGCACCTCCAGAAACTGCAGGACTTGCAAGAATCAGTCACAGCAATATGCTGCCACGCTCTCATTTTGTAATTTTTCCCCTTTATTTGTACACTTAATGTGCTCAGTAGAGCTCCTGCTCGTTTTCCTGCTGACTACACTGTATTTCGGAGTGGCACTCTCCTCCCATGCATGATGGGAGATGCCCATTGTGGATCACTTGCAGGAAAATGTAATGACTCATAGAAAGTGTGAGGTGCTTTATTGCATGCCAATTGCCATTACTGCAATGTAATGATAATTGCTCCTTTATGAAAGGGACCCCAAGTGCAATCGAAATGAATTCCTGCCCTCAGAAAACAAAGGGTAATGCTGATAAGAAGAAAAAAAAAAAAAAAACACAGCAAATTTGGAGTTGGTGGGTCATGAGTGGTATTTTTTTTCTTTCCATGATTCTTAAATTGAAAATAATCATAGTCACTAGAAAAAATGCCCAAGGGCCAGGATGAAAATTTCAAGCTCTGCTCAGAATAACACAAAAAGAGTTGAAAATAAAGATCTTGTGTATACAAAAGCTGCCAATCATGCTTTTAACTTTCAGTTTCTCTGGTATCTGTTCTTCCTCAGAAATTATCCATTTACTGAAAAATGCCATTTTCTTGTCAGCATCCCAAACAGTTAAGAGCCTGACAAATCATCTAGTTAATTTACTTGGCTTTGAGATGAGCAGCAGAAAATCCAAATACTCAACACATGCCCCTCTCAGCCCATCCCATCAGGAGTGAACTGGAGAGACACCAGCCTGCAGCTGCTGCTCCACAGCAGGGCTGTGCTAACACGTGTGGGCATGGATTTTCCTGCTTCAGTTATTAGCAATATTAGCATTATTAGCAGCTTTGAGAAATCGGCCATGTTAACATTGCTAATCTAAATTGCGATGATGAAATATAGTACAAAGTGCAACAAAGCCGTTTTCAAATAGGTGTAAATTAGGGTGGCAATTAGGTGGCTGCAGCCCTAATAAACAGCTTGGAAAGGACAAGAGTGATGGAAAGGAGCTGTCAGATAACTGGAAGGTGAAGGAATGTTGAGGTGCTGTGATTTTTGACTGGCAGTGGTGCTGGGTGGCTCTGGTGCCACACTTGCCATGGGGCACTCTTTCTTCTCTCTGCACACTGAAGGTGGCTGCAGCTCCACATTGGGATTTTTGGTATTTCCTTGTTTGCCTCTCCAATAAGCATCTCCATGCAGAGCTTTCTGGCAGGGTTTTACTCATTAACCCAGTTTTTCCCACTGGGTCTGAAAATGTTTTGACACTTGGTTTGCTCTTCAGTTTCTGTTGCAGCTTCCCACCTTTATTTCTGGTCTGTTCTTTTCCTCTCTCTCTTTTTTTAAAGTAACACATGCTGTAATTGCAGGAATTGTGGACTAAACTGCTGTATATTATTGCTGTATTTGCTGTGTAACAACAGTCTCAGCTAAAATCTGTGTACATTGGTTGTGTTTCATGAGTTACCTCTCTGGTGCTTGCATGCCTCAGGATATCCAAGCCTCCTTTCCTTCTGTTGGTTTTCTCTCTTTAAGAAGTATCACAATACTCTTTTCTTGAGCAACTTGAATCTTTGCTGTGGTTGATATTTACACAGTGTTAGCCAGAAGATAACTGTTCAGTGACAGTGCAGCCACGAGTGTGGTCAGAGTGCTTTTGCCCATTCTCCCTAAGGAGCAAAGACTTTTTTGGGAAGCAAAGCACCTTAATAAGCTTGATGTGTCAGCATTTACTAAAGGCAAATTATTACATTTAGCCTCCATTAGAGAAGATGGGTATTTAGGGTGTTAGTGTTTATCTCACCTAGCTTTGAAATGGGCATAACTGAAGTAAATGGGGAAGTGCAGGAATTGTTCAGAGAGATTCCTCAAGTTTTTCTCATTGCATAACCTAATTTTAAAGTTTTCAGTGGGTTGTGCATGTGTGTTTCCTTCTCCCTTATCCATAACCTCTGGTTAGCCCAAGAACCTCCTCCTCAGGCATTTCTGAGTGCTGCTCCTTGCTGTGCCTTGCAGGCTTGGTCACTTGTGAGCACTGCTTCCCAAGCCTGCTGTGCTGTGAGTGCTGCCTTTGTCCTGTGAGTTTGGCATTGATTTTATTGTAGTGACAGGCTGTGCTTTGGTCTAGGAAATTATATCAAATGTCAGGCTTTGCCTTCTCCCCACACTTAAGCAATCATACCTGGAATTCACCAAGAATTTCAAATTTTCCAGTGTGATCAAGAGATTTAGACTGTGAGCTCCTGTAGCCTCCTGCT
Source organism: Lichenostomus cassidix (assembly GCF_008360975.1). Lineage (NCBI taxonomy): Eukaryota > Metazoa > Chordata > Aves > Passeriformes > Meliphagidae > Lichenostomus > Lichenostomus cassidix. The sequence continues at coordinate 12,823,438 of NC_139495.1, read as the reverse complement.
TACATCTCTATTTACATTATCTTCACTTGATTCCAGGGAGGGAGAAAGCAGTAGAACAAATAAAATCCTGGTCCCTAATGCTGTAGGAGTGAGTCCCCAGTCCTGGAGCTCTCTCAGGTGGCATTTGTGACACAGCAACAGCAGCAGCCTTCAGTTTTACATCTGCTCATTGTTGTGACTTGTGTGTGTGAGAAGTGTGGGAGTGAGACTTGCAAATGCCCAAAGTTACCTTTGATTCTCAAAGGACTTCTGGAAAGGCAGCCTGAGTGGTTTCTGGTATCTGAGGCACTTTTGTGAGGCTGAAGGATGTGTGAGGAAGGCAGGCACAGCACTGCCCAAATCAAACAGGAAAAAGGATAAGATGGCAAATGGCATTAGCAGAGCAAATTGAGGAATGTGCAGGGAGTGATGCAGCTCTGGAGTTCAGGTCAGCCAGATGCTACCACTGCTGTCTGTCTGACATCTTTCCTGCAGCTTCCTATCCAAATCCTACCAGTCCATGCCTCATGTCTTCCTCTGCTTTCAGTCCCTCTCACAGTTCCTCTGTGCACAGGTGAAAGGTGACTGACAATATAGTAAACTGTTTGGAAATCCATCATTTGTGTCCCAAAACACAGTGATAGAGATGGGCAAAGAGGAAGGTGAAGACTGTGGCCTTGAGGAAGAAAAACCTGAGAGGGAACAGGAAAAGTCTGGAGTACCAGCCTGGAGACAGCCAGACTTGTCCAGCCATGGCCAGAGCTGTTCTAGTCCCAGCGATAACAACCTCCTCCCCATCCCCTGGGGAGCAACTGCCCCTTTCAAGCAGCCAGAAACTCTTTCCTCTTTCCCAGCAGTTTTCCTCTGCCTCTCCCCAGCCCTTCCCATTCCCTGTGCCACCCAGATATTTGGATATTTGGCAGAGACAGACAGCAGCTTCCATTGTTATGCTGCTTTCATGTGCATCCCACAGCCACTCCTGAGTTCAGGATGCCCTGCTGGGATCCCAGTAAACTGTGCTCTCACAGGAGATTTCAGAGCTGGCTGATGTTTCTCCCAGGCCTGGGATGGAGAGAGAGCCTCCTGTGAGAGCTGTGGGTGCCAAGGGGAGCCCAGGGGTGCCAGGACAGTGATTCTGCAGCTGGTGGCAGCACAGCCAGCAAGCACTGGGTGATGCAGCTGAGGCTGAGCTGGACAAAGGGAGGGGAAAGCCTTGGAAAGCACAGAGGGGACAGCAGGGCAGATGGGGAATGGTGTTTAACACTGGCCCTGGGGTTCTGTGGGATGGAGAGACAATGCTGCACACTGGTATGTTTGCATTGCAAGGTTTAAATTAGGGGTTTGGCTTGGTAGAGACAAAATTTCTCAAGAGAATAACTGGGGTTTTTTCGAGCATTTTGCTGCTTGTTCTGTATTGGAAGGCATGAAAAATGCTGTGGAATATCTGAATTTAATGTTGCTGCCTTTGAACATCAAGCAGTTCAATTGCTATTTATGTGTGAAACTCCCCAGAAAGGGTGTTATTTCAGAAATTTCTGAAATTAACCATCTGATTCGCGTTAAGACTAAAAGGAGGAGCAAAGACTAAGATTGCTGCTAAACTCCGAAGATCTGTCTAAATGGAATTTTGGTTGTTGATTAATGCTGTGTGGGGGGATGCAACAATTGGTGACTCAACAAAAGCTTGCTTCCTCCTGCCTTCCTCCCCGGGCTGCTGTGTTTGCAGTGCAACAAAGTGCAGAACCTGAATGTGCTGCATTACTATTACATATCAAGTCTGAATTTTCTCCTTGGGCTCTTAGCATCCCGTAATTAATGTTTTCTATACTCTCATTCTTAGCCCACCTTATGATTTCTCTGGGGAAATGAGTCACTGGCAGAAAAGCCCTGTGAAAATAGTCATTACTGCACTGAGGCACTCAAGGGGGGTGGATGCACAGGCAAAAGGGTAGAGGTAATCCAAGGCGAGGAGAGGCTGGGTAATGACAGCCTTGCCAGGATACAGTGGGCACTCAACTCCTGGGTAAAGGAGAATATCTCTTAAATGGTTCTGCCTGCAATAGCTGGGATTTTTTAATATATACTTGCACAGAATGACTCACTGCAGGCTGAGAGAGATGGCTTTGGTTCAACACAGCTCTGAGTGACCTGGAGGATCCTGGAGGATCCTGGCACTGCAGTGATGTGCAAAGGGGAGATGTCCTGCAGCCCCCTGGGCTGCCCCAGCACCAAGGGCTCTCTGCAGCCCCAAGTGCTCAGGGGAATCCATGCAGAGCTTGGCTGGAGCCATCAGAAGTCTCTGTAATCCAGAGAAGTGAATTGGATGAAACCAAATTTGTGTGGGGGATTTTCTAATTGTGCTAAACACCTGACAGCCTAAGTGGACTCTGTTTTTCCCTCTGTTTTTCAAGCTGTACAAACTGACTGACCTTTCTCAGACATGGAAAGGCTAAAATTGAAATCAGGAGAACCTTGAGCAGCTTATGGGATGAGCTGAGCTGCTGTGTGCCATGAGTAGTGAGCATGGGTGAATCTCTTCTGAGTCACCTCAGAACTTGTAAAAGCTCTGCTGAAAACTATCAGGAAGCAGAAGTTTGTTTTTGGTGTTTGGTTTTTTGTTTTTTTTTTTAATGAAGCAGGTATATATAGGGAGTCTCTATAAAAATCTGGAGACAGTCTTTAAAATGTATTTTATTATTCATCCACTTCTTTATCGTGCCCTGACACTTCCTGATTCCAGACAAGACCAAGAGGGGGAATGCCAGAGTGTGTTCAGAGGGAAGTTAATGCATTATGCAAGAGGCTTCAGTAGACAGTTCAGACATTTAGGAGTCTTATTTGAGTAGAACTAAACTGCTAAAGCACACTGAGCTGGCTGAGCCCGCTGGGTGCAGCACAGCAGCCTGTCATGCTAAGTGCTGCACTACATTCCTCTGTATTTAAATCATGGCCTTTAACCTGCACTTTTTAGGTTTCCTCAAGGTTTTCAGAGTAACAGGACACGGTCTGGATTTTTATAGGTGCTGGGTTTTGTTTTTTTTATACTATATCTTTGTCTTCCCATGGGTAGTGGAGTAGCAGGGAGACCCACAGTTCCAGGTCTTCTCTTCCCTGAATGCCAGCTCTTTTTTGTAATTTCCTGATTAATTCCTTACTTGCAGTTGTGTGATCCAGAACCATAAGTGAGAGGTGGTCTGCTGGAATCAGCCTCTTCATGGCTGTAAATTTGGTTAGTCAGTGATTTAAGCAGTACAAAAGCACTTTAATCCACAAGTTTGGTTGATTTTGATGCTTTTACATATCTATAAACCTGCAGATATAATGCACATTTTAACATATGGTTTCTGCAATACATGTAACAATAGTCGTTCATTGTTGGTGTTAATACACCTGTATGGAATTAATATTTCCATGTGGAGAAATTGGGGCATGGAGATGATGGTTGCTTTCCCTTGGCCACATCAGGAGTCCAGAGAGTGCTGAAATAGGGACTAAGGTATCTGTGGCTTCCACTCTGATCATCCATTCTCCAGGCTGGCCATTGAGGAAGTCATCAATTTTCCTCATCTGACTCCAAATGCCTAAAGGGTTGAAATAACGACATTGCCTGCATTGTGGGGTTTTAATTGTGCACTTTAATGGAACAATCTAAGTGAAGAAGGCTTCTAATAAAGAACAATTCCATTCTGAAAACTTTGCTCTTCCTCCCTCCAATTTTGGAGACCAAAGCTCTTTGTCACTGGTGGGATAAGGGCTATAAAAGATGACATTCTTGCTATTATGAAGAAAATATTTCCTGTTAGACAGTTTATTGCTAAAATGCAGCTCTAACTCTGTAATAATTGATTATGAATGTTCCTTTTATGAGCTGTTAGAATTGGTAATGCAGACAGTATGTCTGGAATGAAAATATTTTAGCATTTCTAAATACAAATCTGGATCTAAATCAGGACCAGAGTAGAGATTTTGCTATTTGTCATCACCTTTTATCCTTGCTGAAATTTGTAATAACTGCTCAGGAATTTTTGGACACAGTGCCCCACTATTAAATCCATGACTTCCAATATTTGATCAGGTGTAGCCATGGTTCCTGTGGTGTGTCCCAGCAGTAGGAGATGATAATTCTGAAGTCTCACTTGATGCAGTGACCTGGCATTTTTGGTGATGGTGGTTCCAGTTTTGATTCCCTGATGCTGCCTATTGCTGCAAGGAATACACAAAAATATGTGAGTGTTTTATGGATACAGCTGTATTTAATTTTTGTGAGCAGATACTCCTGTACACTTCTAGAAGCAATGAGTTTTACTTTGATCTTTATGGTGCTTGGTTTTTCATATTGCTTTGAGTCCACTGTCTAAGTTAGTGAAACAGTTCAAGAGCAGAGTTGTAAGATCTGAGCCCCTTTTTCTTTTTTTGCCTGGGAGAGTTACCATGGATGAAAGGCAGTAAAGATGTGGTTTGTTTCTGACTCAACACAGTTCTTTTTTCCCCTGTTCTGTTCCCCACAGCAGCAGCCTTTCCCTTGTATTCCCTTTGTCTTTCAGCAGTTTGCTCTCCAGTGTCCCAGAACAGTCCTGCAGTCATTCCATGGCTCTGGAAACGTTGGCCAGTGTGTGCTGGAAATCTCTAGCAAGTCCAAATCCCAATTTTACATGTGCTCTTCCTGCTTACCCTGGACTCTGTGGTGTTCATCCTCATCACCTTACAGGGCTGTCACAGATCACCCCAGAAATGATGGAGTTTGCTTAATTAACAAAGCCCAACTTGAAAAAGGTGATAGCCTGAAATGCTGAGTGCTGGTTAGCAGTTAGGAGGAGGAGGAAGCTGTTCAATGAGTTTTTATGCACAGGTCTGAAGCAGGAGCTCTGCATCTCCAAGAATTGTTACAAATCTCATTCAGACAGACTGGTGTGGGTTGGAAATGTGTCTGTTGGAGTCCTGAAGGGCACAGGGGAGCACAAACCTTGTTCTCCTGCTCCAGGAAAGCTGCAGCTCACTGCTGTCAGCAGGAATCACTGCTCCTGCCCAGCTGCCTCACTGTGCTGCTGCTTTCTTTGGCTTCTGCTGATGCTTATTTGCTGTAACTTGTTTGGAGCAGTTCGTGATAAGGCTGTGAGAAGTGACCATTGAAGGGTGAAGGTGTTGAAGTTCCCTTGTAATATCTTTTTTTCCTGCAGATAAACAAGTCAGAGTGTGGGAGCTGGAGAAAGTGTTTTGTTATTATATTTTCCTGACTTTGTAGGAATTACTTTTGTAGCTGTTCCAAATGCTTCACTGTAACATTGAAACTATTGGATTTGATGCTACCATAGTGGCATAGGATTCGGGAATAATTCCCTTTTTTTTTTTTTTAAAACAATCCTTACTCAGGCTGTTTATTTCAGCACTAACCTGTCTACTCTTTGACTCACACTCTAGATGTACTGCTTATGAGCAACCAACCCAAGAATGGCAGAAAGTCTGTGAAATGCAATTTTCAACAGGAGTTTTCTTCACTTTCTCTTAACAGCTTCTACCTCAGACCTTTCGGCTCAGTGCAGTGCTTAATGAATAGAGCAATTATTTATTTTCACAATGGAGTTCCATTATTAATCCAACCAGTTTAATTTCCTGCTTTTACTACAATAAGAGAAAATAATTTAAATTTTGGAGACGAGCAGTGCCACCTCAGGGATCAGCATTGAGTAGATTCCTGCACTGTAGATGACAGGCACATTCCTTATAGTCATGTCTTATTTCTAAGTGAAAGGGTTTGGATGTGCTTAAGAAAATCAAATTCTCTGAAGCCTTTATTTTTATTGCTATTATTTATTCTGATCTAGGTAGTCACAGTTTGTCTCCACCAAATGCAATAGCAATAAAATACTCTATGAAGTATTTGCTTCTTGGCAGGAGCCGGCTACAAATGTGATGGATTAAGCCCAGTGTAGCTGGCACCCAGAGAGACCCAGCAAACAGCTTCCTAGAATACAAAGGTGTTTTTTAAGAGCTGGAAATCAGCTGGATGATGGATATCCCCAGATGCCCAGGACAAGGGCAGGGCTGGGTTAGCTGTGTGCTGCCAACAGACATCCCCTGGCTGAGCTCATTTCACTTATGGGTTTGAACTGAGCTGCTCCAGCTGCTTCTGCACCTCCCCAGTGGGCTTGTTCCTCTTTGGAGCTGCCAGCCAGGGCTCTCCAGGGCTCTGTGTCTGTGTGACACATGGGACAGCAGCACATGATGTCATGAGCTTGTTAATGCACCAGGACAATCTTTAATTCACCCTGGAATGCAGCAGAACTTTGCTATTTATGTGGGACTAGCGTAGAATTCAAATACGCAAGTCTAGAAGATTGTGTGTGGAATACAAAGTCCTCTTGGAATATATCCTGAAGCTTACCTCTCACTGGTGTTATGTCTGGTGATCACTCCTAATGATTTTCCTTCCAAACACCTTGTTCAATTCAACCCCTTTCTTCCCTACATTCCCTTCCTCCCTCTGAACTATTTCTTCCTCATACAGATTCCTGTCTTCTTGAACATCCTTAAGGCTAGAATTTAGGGTATCTTGAGGTCTATTGAGCTTCTCAAGTGCTGCTAAGGATGTTTCCCCAAAATTTCAGTCCAGAAAACATCCTAGAGGGGGAAGCCCTTTGGGATGCAGAGTTGAATATCCCATCTGATATTGTAGGAGGATATTATTCACTGTAATATAGTGAAAGCTGTGGAAGAAATTATGTCATCACAGAGTAGCTCTATGGGTAAGTAAAAACCCCAGAAGTCTGTGTACTCCTTAAAAAAAAAAAAAAAAAAAAAAAAAAAAAAAAAAGCTGTCATGTAAAACTCTGGAGAAAAAGGAAGTGAAATTCTCATGTTGTGAAAAAAGTAGTAGTAGGATGTTCCTAGAATTGTCTCTAAATGGATTTCTGGTGAGCTGTCGGCCCTTTATGAGCAGTGACGTGCCGAGAAAAGCTTGGGATTTCAGAGAGTGGCGCAAACCTGTCCGATTTTAAACGATTGTCTCATAAAATTGCGAGGTGGCACTGAGCACCAGAGGCTTTGAGCCCACCCGGCGGGTGCACACAAACCGCGTGTGTGCGGGGCGGCTGGGACAGAACCGGCGGGGATTGCTGCGGGATTGTCCCAGGGCTGCAGCGGGGCGATCCCTGTCCTGTCCCAATTCCCGATCCGGGTGCGCTCCCATCCGGAGCTGGGGCGATCCCTGTCCCAGTTCCCTGTCCGGGTGCACTTCAATCCGGAGCTGGGGCAATCCCCCGTCCCCTCCCGAATTCCCGATCCGGGTGCACTTCCATCGGGAGCTGGGGCGATCCCTGTTCCTGTCCCAGTTCCCGGTCTATTCGCTCCCATCGGGAGCTGGGGCGGTCCCTGTCCCTGTCCCTGTCCCAGTTCCCGGTCCGTTCGCTTCCATCCGGAGCCGCCGCTGTTCCCGGGGCACAGGCGCCCCCTGCGGGACACGGGCAGCGCTGCGGGCACCGACCGGGGGGACACGGGACAGAGGGACACGGCACGGGGCCATCCCCGGGCCGGGCAGGGTGACAGGGGCACGGGGCCATCCCCGGGCCGGGCAGGGTGACAGGGGCACGGGGCCATCCCCGGGCCGGGCAGGGTGACGGGGGCACGGGGCCATGCCCCGGACAGGGTGACAGCGGCACAGGGCGACCCACGGGATAGGGGGAGAGCGGCACAGGGCCGTCCCCGGGACAAAGTGACAGCGACATAAAGCCACCTCCTCAGGACAGGGGGACAGCGGCACAGAGAGACCTGACTGCCACCCCATGGGACAGGGGGACACTGCATAGAGCCACCTCCCGGCGCAGAGCGGCACAGGGCGCCCCGGCTGTGATCCCCGGGTCAGTAAGACAGTGACACAGAGAGACCTAACTGCCACCTCCAGGACAGGGGGACAGTGCCCGCGCTGCCACCAGCAGCACCCCGAGGGCTTTGGTTGGCTTGGCTTTGCAGTATCTGCCTCTGCTTTGAGGTTGTGTTTTGCACCTTCTGAACGAATGAGTGTCACTGCCCTGGTGATTGACTGATTGATTAATTAATTTATTAATTAGTGGGTGGCCATGGGGTGGCTGCAAAATTCCTAGTGCTTCCTTCCTCGTCTTTCAGGTACTGCAGTGTTCTGTGGGAAGGCTTTCCTTACCTGATTTATGGGATGTGGAATAGTGGAGAAGAAAAACACAAAAAAGGGACAACTGAGAGTTCAGCTGGGAGTTAGGAAAAAAAGGGAATAATAGAAACAAAATACAGAGATGAAAGGAGAGGGGCTGGTGGTTTAGTTCAACTCGAGTTGATTAGGAACATGACATTTCAAAGAATGTTGGTGGAACTGAAGAAAACAGCACCTCTTTGTGAAAGAAATAACACAGACCAATTAGTAGGATTTTTGTGTGTTGTATTTTTATTGATAGATTTAGGAATATTATCACTTTTGATTAGAGTACTTTTACTGAGATTAATATTCATGAAATAGTCTGCCATCAAACTATCAAAAATGACTAAAACTCTGATGAGGCTTTAGTTTCCATGGATGCCCATAAAAATAGAAGCAAAAAAGCCTTTCTGTCTTCTGAGCTAAATCACTCAAAGCTGCTGGAGTGGCTTTTGATTTGGGAGTGTCAGATTAGGGGAAAGTAGGAAGTGTGCAGGATTAGGAAGTCTAAAAGAACACTCCTGGTGGGGGGAAGTGGATCCCAATGTATCAGTTACATCATGGCATTATATGCTATATCCTCATATTTGCACAGATCAAGTGTGTGAGCTTAATCTGGTGGAAGTTGTGGTTGGATCCATCTTGGATAAAAGCCTCTGTGCCACAGCTCTGGCTGTTCAGTTGAGTGTTATCCCACCTTTCTAAAATACATCACTACTTCTAGGCAGGCTTGAGAGTATTAACTCCCTGTTTGTTCTCTGTGGTTGTTCTTCTGTAAGTAAAATTTGTTTCCTAAAATGTTCACAAAAAAGGATGGAACACGACTGCTGGTAGAGACAAAGTAAATGGATTTTCTAAATGGCATTGCTTACTCATGCTGAAAGCTTTTGTGGTGTTTAAGTGCTGACAGCTGATGTAAAGAATGGCCTGTAGGAGCCAATTTGGAGTGTTCAAAAAGTAAGTTTTAAACCTATCCCACACCTCTGAGTTTGTGTCCCACTGATTAAAGATTGCTCGATGTGGCAAGAAAGAGTCTGAGAGTTTGCAGGTCCTGGTGTGGAAGAGAAGTTTCAGAGTGGGAAATGTGGGCTGAGGAACTAGAGAGTATTTGCAGATAAACAGCATGAAATGCTCTGACACAGAAGGGCTACATGGCATGGCCAAGGTTCTGCTTGGCTCTGTGTCAAGTCTTGGTTTTTCCTCTCCTGGCTGATGCTGCTGTGGCATAATTCTGGGACTATTCTTTCTTATAAAATTTTGTTCTGCAATCTTTTGTACAGTTTTCACTGAATTATCATGAGAGTTTCACTCTGCTGGGACTACAGAGCCAGGCTCCAAGATATTAGTAGATCTTTTTCCTTGCAGTGCAGGTTTCAGAAGATCCAACTGCATGTAGAAGTCTGGCTATCCCCAGCTTTTAGTAGCTCTAAAAAGGGTATTTAGACAATTCTCCTTGTTCACACTGGAAGTGTGTGGGCAGATCCCCTCATGCCTGAGCACACTTAGGGAAATTAAGGGTTTGACCCAAGTAATTAGTGATGTAATATGGGAACATAAATTAAGTTAGAGATTCTAGAACTGCTCAGATCCGTCTGGAATTTGAAATCCTAAGAGGTTCAGAAGGCAGACCTCAGGAAGCAAACCTGTGTACTCTGCATGAACAGAAATATTTACTTGCAGCCTCCCAAAGGAGCAAATATACACAGACATCTAACAGAGGGAGATCTTGGTGAAATGATTCCCAGGGTGACCCACAGGAGCCCTTTGTGATAATGACATGTATGTTTACAATCCATGTTAGCAGCAGACTTATTTCAAGCAGCAATGTGCAGTTCTGGCTCTGAGAGACAGCTCCTGTTAGTTTACCATTTGATCCATGACTGCAATAACAAGGCGTGCCTGGATTATTATGAATCCTCACTAATTGTCCAGCAGTTCTGTGAGCTATAGATTCCCATCCAGGGAGGTAATTGCCTGTGTCACAATGAAAGATCACTGCAAAGGAAGCATTCCATGCCTTAAATAGTCAATTAATGCATGAGTTAAAATACCATTGTTTGTACATGACTGTGGTACTCCAGGAAAGAATTGCACCTGTTTAGTCACAATAGGAAAATGGTTGGAATATTCCTTAATAAAGAGCTTGAAAAAAGCTCTGCAAGGTAATTTCCCTTTTACATGAAGTGGTGTTTGCTCAGAGAGGAAATCCTTGCCCTGCTGATTTGTGGTTCTGATTGTAACGTGGCTTCCCCAGCATCTTGCTGCTGCTCCTGATTGGAACTAGAACTCCCAGCTGTTTCCAGCTGGAAGGTCCCTTCCTGTGTGCTGCATCCCCAAACTAGGGCAAAGACCTGTCCCTGGGAGGGCTGGAGGAGACTGGAGAGTAAGGTTTGGCATCTCAGCATTATCCCAGCTCATTGTTAGTTCATGGCCTATCAAATAGGTGCTAGTTAAAGGTCATTTGGCCTTGGATTTATGGCTCGGAGTGGGGCACTAAGGAAATACCTCTCTTTTTCTAAAAATGCAAATAGCTGTTTCAGTCCTCTACACCTCCCACCCTTCTCCTGCCCCCTTGGGAGCAGCTGGAACGTGGGATGCTGCCTGATTGCTGATGCCAGCTCGGCTCCTAGTCCCCCTGGGCCAACCATGCTGTGCTGAGGAGGAGTTACCATTCCAGCTGTGGTATCTGGAGGATTCAAAGGCTGCAAACATCACAGTCTCCTGGGAAGCAATAATTTTGGACACTTGGCCATCAGATTATTTTGGGAAAAACAAGCATTGCAAAGGCTGTTTTGGCACTGCAGGTGTGTGTCTCTGTCTTTGATACGTTCTTGCTAATTTTAATTGACTTTTCCCAAAGTATGTCAGGTAGGGCTAAAACCAGACAATATATAAACAATGTATCTATAATATATAAGCACAATAAATGTGCTCCCTGGTGTAACAGCTCCTGCTTCCAGTGGGGTGTTGTCCACAACACCAAACGGAGTTCAGTGTAAATTTGACACAGGAATGATCAATATGTTTTCCTGAAATCACAATCACCTATAGCAAGAACAACAATTTTAGCAGTGAAATGATCTGCCTTGGGCTGGCTGTGTTCCTGGCCACCCTTCTGGGTGGGTGTGACAGTTTTTGGGCTCAGGGGTGTAGCTCAGGCGAGTGGAGCTCACTGAACACTCACTGGAGCAAATTGCCACCTGCAGCACAGGTGAGCTGTCCTGTCCTTATTCCTGCAGCAGCCTCAGTAGGGAGGAGGCAGAAGCAGAGTCCATAAACTCAGATTGTAACCCCCAATTTCTCTCAGGTGAAAGGGATATTGGAAAGTATTTATCTCAGGTTTTGTCGTGGATATTACTGGGATATATTCAGTTACTGGGGTGTTTTCAATGTGCACACATGACAGGTAAGAATGCAGAATGTGAATGACAATATCTGGAGAGATGAATAGTACAACTTGCCTTTCTCTCCTGGGAAGTTTAGCTCACAGTTGATACAAAAATATGTCTGATCCAGTTGGTAAAGTTTAAAAGTCTTCTTCAAGTTAAAAGCCTTCTTTTATTCCCATCTGAGATCTCTTCTAATGCAAGATGTAACACTACTGGAGAACCTAATCACAATACCTTTGCTATTTTTCCCACTCTTTGCCCCCCATTTGCCCCCCTTCTGTTTGTGTAGTACTCGGATTTTTGCTGCTGCTACAAAAATGAAATTAATCACCAATCTCTATAGCTGCTGGGAGCAAAGAGTACATAGAAAAGCAGGCTATGAAGTGGATTTGGACTAGTGTGATAAGGCAGCTCTAGCTATAAAATGTCTGTTTTCCTCTGTGGAATGTCCTTGTAACTGTTTCTAATCTTTTATGAACTGTTTTCGGTTCTGCTTGTAATGGACTTTTGGTGTAAAGGCTCACTGGAGCAGTTCCCCCTGCTCCCCACACTGCAGCTGGAGATGAACAAGACATTTCCTGCTCGTGTCATGCTTTGCAGTCAGATTTACTTGCAAAACATACCTAAAAATGTGCTCTGTCTAGATGATTATTTAATGGCCTGTGACTGACATTTCTGCAGCTCCCAGCACATGGCCTTAACCCTTCCCTCAGATGAGCACATTTGTAATTATAAAAGGAGTAATATTTTTCTTTTTTCTTTTTTTTTTTCCCAAGGGAGTGCAAAAGCTGAGCCCATTTCAGCTTGCAAAATGCATTTAAATCTCTGCTATCTGGAAATCTTTCAAATTGCTCAGTACTTTTAAAATAGTGTCAGCTCATTGTCAGGGCATGATACAGAAAGGGAAATTGCTGTCTCTCTGCTCTCAGCAGTACCAGACAAGCTTTCTGATTCCAGATACTGCATCTGAAATGGAAAAGTTAATCACAGGCCTGTTCTGCATCAAACCAGGGTAAAAGCAGGGATTTTCGATGTTATATTAGAGGTAATTTAGTTGTTTGTAGTGGAAAAGTACAGCAGCCATCAGCACCTTCTTGTTTGGTCTAACTCAGGTGGTCATCTCGTGATAAAGCTATGGATCAATTCCTGCTCCAGGGGTAGGTGAGCATCCCTGGGTGTCTTTGGTGACCTGTGCTGTGTGCAGGGACAGCCCCAGCTCAGCATGGAGCTGGTGACAGACTGTTCCATTGTGGCTCTTGCCCAGCCTGCTCCCCAGGGGAAGCTGGAGCCCTTTGCCTCATGATTTGGCCTCTTGCTCATGGCTGACGAACCTGAGTGGAGTTTCACTCTCCCAGAAGTCATTTCTCAGCCTTTATGTGAGTCAGAAAGGAAGAGCCTCTGCTTTGCCCATGGATTGGTAAATGCCTGTCCTGTTTGTCTCTGTGGGATGGCATTGGGGTGACATTTGCCACACCCCAGCAGCAGGGGCTGCAGGGACAAGAGGCAGCTACAGACCTCTGTGTCCACAGGGGATGTGCCAAGTGGGGTCTGCAGGTAACTTGGAAGGAATTGGACAGAAAATTTTGGTTGTTTGTGGAAACAGGGAATCCTCTGTAGCATCTCCTGGTCATTTCAGTCCTGGCTGCACTTGCTTGGGGCTTCCTTGTGAGTCCAGCCCTGTGGCCACTGGACTGATGGAAAATTCACCCCAGGACTGGGAGGGTCTTTGATCATTGCTTTGTCAGTAGTAATTTTGTCTCTCTCAACCTTTCTGCTCAGTTCTTTACCTCCATGCTTTACACCAATTATTTACCTAATTTCATTATCCATGAATCATTCTTCTCACTGTGCTGACTCCAGCTGGGCTGCTTTAGGTCATCCTCACAGCTGCTCTAGTACCTGCAGGATTATTTTTCCTTTAAGGCTGAAGCTCAGTGGGAGCTTCTGAGTACTGAAAAGTTCTTGGGGAATGCTGGTTTGCTCATCAACCTGACCTAGGCCTGGCTAAATCCCATGGAAGGTGTGAAAACTCTGCTCCTTGAACTGGAAATCATGCATTAGCTGCTTAAAAGGTAAACTAGGGTCTAAGGTGGCTTCCAATTATTTAACTGTAAGTTCATTTTAACATCAAAGGAGATGCTACATTCTTGTTCAGAGTGTTTTGTTTCATCTGCACTCTGGAGAAAGGAGTGATGTTGGACCATGGTGTCATGAGGAAAAGCACATTGTACATAAAACTTCAGTATTTTTTATATCTTGTACACTTTCTAAATGTATGTTCAATCAGAAACATTATCTGTGGAAGTTTATAATAATTACTTTGGGCCTGCTGTATGGATACCTCTGTGCTTTGTCTGAAATACACAATTTCCCCTAAATTTGGAGCATGTATTTGCTATTTATCTGTGTTTAAATTTTAATGCTGCTACTGCTGCCTTCAAACTCCCCAAACCATAGGCAGAGCTGTCTGTGGAAACTGGCACTCTGATATACATCATGTCAAATTCCTAGGGAATAACAGGAAGGCTTTTGTAGGACAGGCTGAAGGATTTCTGGATTCTCCTGGCTTTCCCCAAGTGCTGCAGCTGTTGGGGAGATTTGTCAACCAGGATCAAATGTGCCACTCTTCTCTCCCTCCCCATGTGTTCCAGGATCAAGCAGTGTCTGCTGAGGATGCCTGTCATTCTCACATGATTTAAAATCTAAAATGTTCAGCACATTTGTGACTGGAGGTTGGAACTGAAGCAATGCACAGTGGCTTTTAGGGTGTGTACAGAATATGAATTTTTCTGAGTACTGATAGTTGGTTTCAGCAGGAATTGCTACTTTATCAAAAAACCAAAGGAAATAAAGAAAAGGTTTTCAAATATTACTGCAATAAACCCAAACTCTGTGGGAACAAATCAGTTATGTCTGCAGTTGTGTAATAATGCTGCACTAAAAAATAATTGTTATTAAAACTGTCAACAGTTGAACTTGTCATTGATGCCAATTTCCCAGTTGCTATTTAATAATAATTTTTTGAACTGGGAAATAGTTTAGCACATGGAATGATGAGAGTGTTTAGAAACATGGTTTGGACAGAAGTTTTGCCTGTCTTTTTGCCTGCAGATGTACTCAGTGGCTTTTTGAAATGATTCATGGTGGTTTTCAAATCTAATTTGGTGAAACTTGTTCCCCACTGTGTTCACAGACTGACACAGAATAAGTGTTGAACAATGTAAACATTGTTCTTTCAGGTTTGAAGGTTTTTTCTTAGTTGACTAAGCATTTTAGTGATGGGACTCATCAATAAATAGATAAATAACCTAGAATAGGCAGAGGCAAAACTGTGCAAACAAACCAGAGTGGGAACAGCTTTGGTAAATTTATTGCATAGGTTTTTTTTTTTTTTTAGCCTACAGATCTCAACTCTGTTAATAAAACCTCACTGAATTAAAAAAACCAAAAAACCAACCAACAAAAAACTCCATAACTTGTCTGTAAGAAGCTTGTTTCAGGCACTCTTGTGCTCTGGGTCAGAAGGTTTCATGTCTGAACTGCAGCAAGCTGCTGGCAGCACAGCTCCTTGGCTAAGGACAGCTGTGCCCTCAGGGATGCCACATGCATCACAAGCAGGGAAAAGCACTCCAGGATCAGCTCTGAGGTCATTTGATTTCCAGCAGTTGTGCAAAAAATCTAGACTGAGTGTTTTATGCAAAGGAGAATTGTTGGGCATCATCCTGATCCTGAAGGAATTAATTTTATGGCATTTTGCATAGGCAAGGATGCACTTTTTTGATCTCCAGAACAGGTATTTTTTAAGATCTGTTGTATGCTGCTCTCCTTTTAGATTTCTTTTATCTTTATTTGCTTTATATATTGTCTTATATAAGTAAAAAGGAAAATATATCATGGAGCTTTTTGAATATTTGTAAGATCACTGATTGCTGGCATGCAAGGACCTTTGTTAACAGGTTGTTGAAAGCAGTTTGGTGATTTCTGGAAGAAGGAAAGGTAAGAATGGAACTCTGCAACTCTTCTGAGTTTTGGCACTGGTGTGAACATTGCTCCTTCCGTGAACTGGGAAGTAGAAGAAACCACACCTGATGTTGCTGTGGTCTCTAGCACTCAAAAATAGAGAAAAAGTACTGCAAAAACAGTCTAAGTTCCACTTTTGCTCCAAATCTGGTGGAGTTAACAGTCCCCTGTTTGCTTTGACATCAGTTTATTTGCTCTTCAGAGGATTTTGTTGTGGCTAAAACTAGGTTTCATCATCCAGCAGCTGATAAGCTGCATCTTTTTTAGTGGATTCTGTTACAGCAGAAGTTTAAAACAACGATTTTGATGCTTTATCCTTCCAAAAAAACCCCTAATAATTAGCTACCTAATACAGAGTTACGAAAAGAATGAATTAAAAAAAAAAAGCTAAGCTGGCTTTGTTGGAACCTCAGAAATATTTTCTGTACTCATACTAGATAAGATTGAATCTTTGCCATAGAGTTGAAAAAGGGAAGAAAATTGGTTTTGCAGTAGTGTCTTGCCTTGGGTAACTTTTTTTAAGGTTCATCTGAGAACACTGAATTTCAAAGATACTCAGCAGACAACTCTGACAAGGTGATAATCGTGCTCTCCACTGCTGTGATAACTCTGAGTTTGAGCCTGGTCTTACTCAGTGGAGTAAGAATGGTGTAAAGGTGCAGTGGAGCCCATTTCTGAGTGAGTGTGCAGCTGAAAATGCAGCTGTGTCAGCGAGTTACTCCTCAGAGACCCAGCAAAGGCATTCAGAATTACAGAAAGTGTCATTATGCAGAAGGCAGCAGGAGTCTGCAAACTGTTGGAGGAGCAGAAATTCCCCCCCCAAAAAAATTTCAAATCACAGGAGAGGAAAAAAAAAAAAAGGATTAGACTCAATCTGTTTAGAAATTGGATTTTAGGGCTTTTGCTGGGTCAGGTGCTGCTACATAGCACTGACAAAGCTGAGATGAAAATCACAGTGGGATCACTGATAAGACCCAAGGAAGTGGAAATCATGCTTTAGTTACCGAAAGGTAAGCTGGGGTCTAAGGTGGAATGCCTTCCAATTACTTAACTGTAAGTTCATTTTAACATCAGAACAGATGCTGCATTCTTGTTTAGAGGGTTTTGTTTCATCCTGCAAACATTTCTAGTGTCCTTCATACCTCTTGCTTTGTGCCCCAGACAGGCTCTGTAAGTAGCACAGCTTTCTGAAGAAGTGCAGCATTACTCTGGGATGTAAAAAAATCCATGAATTCAGATAGCAAGTGAAAAATACTTTGATTACACAAGGCTCTTTGGGAGCAGATTAACAACTTGATTCTGTATGGTGTCCACATTTCTGTGGTGTGGCCATATGGAAAAATGAGGCACTGACTCGAGCCAGTCAGCATTAGAATCTCAGAGAAATTCCAACTTTGATCAGCTTGTAGCCAGCACTGCTGCCTTGGTGATGCACACAGAGCCAGCAAAGTCTGTGCTTGTGCCTGGGAGCTCCGTGGATGAGTTAATTCATTTACAGAGCTGACAAATAGCTGTAAATGAATTTTTGGGCCCCAGCTGAGGCAGAAAGTTTATCTGCAAAGAAGGTTTATTAGATCTTGCAGTGACAGTGAAGTCCCCTGGTGTGTGTCTAGCCCAGCTCGTTACTGTGCTGAAGGTTTATTTTGTTGCTTTGGTGCTCTACCTGGTCCTTGTGCAGATTTGTGATGATTACTGTAGATGGCAGCAAAAGCTAAATAAAATACAACGATTTTAAAAATTAATTAAACCTCTCCCTGCTGCTGTCCTGAGCGTGTGTTTTGTCTTGGTGCCTGCCAGCTGTTCTTGAGGATGGCAGCAATTACAGCAGCAGAAGCTAAATTAAATTACATATTGAATTAAGGTTTCACTCCTAGGCAGGTGGGGGGTTGTGGCTCTGCTGGTTCTTGGTGTTTGCTCTCTCAGACACCAAAAGGCAATTTTAAAGCTCTCCTGATGATCTCTGATTTCCCCCTTCTTTCCCTGTGTGTGCCATGGTGTCAGGAAGGAGCAGAAGCAATTCTGACAAGTGATAATGCCTGCAGGAGTACTTTTTATTTCCCCCCCTTAAGTCAGCTGTTTGCTTTCTTTCTTTGCAATTAAATTATTTTCCTCTTTTATTTTTAATGCTTGCTCCTTTAGTGTGTTGGCTGGCTGTTCTCGGGGGCTGCTTCCTCTCTGCTCAGAGCACACAAGGAAAATGGTTTCTTGGGCCCTCATGCTAATTAGCTGTTAAGACACCTGATTTTCCCTTGCAATACCTCAGAATGCAGGAGAAGCACAGGACACCCCCAGGACAGGTAGTGGCCTCTTGGAAGTAGTCACAGTATCTGGAATAGTGGGCTGATATTTAATGGAAAATTACTCCCAATGTTAGGTTTATTACACAAAGGAAAAGATGACTTTTAAATATTGAAAGGGCATAAAACCCAAATGATTATGGGTGAACTTGAGAGCAGGATTTAGGGGCAAGCAATAAATAATAAATGTAGCAAAAGGTCCATATGTGATTAGCAATATTGCTTGAAAAGAATGAGCTGTGAGAGCTGGGGGTCTGCAGGCTTTGTTTTTACTCTGAAAACCATAAAACTCAATTTTCTGCATGGCAGATATTTAAAATTAGGCAAAATGTAGTGCATCAGAATGACCCTGTTCTTTTGAAATGTTTCTGAAATCCCTTTAAAATGAAAAGGAAGGAGAGGAAAGTATGGAGCTGCTGTTTGACAATTGTGTTCAATAGATGATGAAGGTGGGCACAAAGCTCTAGGTATTAAAGCTTATGAATGTATTAATGCACTGCTTTGGGGGAATTAAACTTTAATATTGATGATAAACCTTCCATAATAAAACGTGTGGAGAGTGAGAGTAAATCTCTCTTGCAAGCTCCCCAAACTATTTAAATAACTGCGTGCAAGCTGCAGCATCTCCTGAGATGGATTATAAATGAACTCCTGCATGCCAATGTACATTGTGCACAAAGTGGTTTTCCAGCAGAGCTGCTTTCTGCCCTGGAAAAGATACTGTCCCAAATGACTGTATTTCTTTGAAGTGATTGATCTCTAGCATCGATTCCACAATATTTCTCTCAAGATACACATCATTCACTAGCCAGAGTTGCATCCCCGTGGGAGAATCCCTGTTGACTGCTTTGAAATGGTGTGAAATTTCTGCAGTGGATTTTTTATGCCAGCCTGATGTTGTTATTTTTAGATAACATTATGGAAGAGAGATTGTAATGCTTTAAAATATGAAATGCTGAGGAGATACAGGAAATTGTAAGTTACAATGATCTGGAATGTAGCAGCAGACTATTGTTGAACAAGTATGCCTGGAAAAAAAAATAATCACAAACTCTTGCTTTCCATCAAGCTGGAGGAGGAAAATGTGATTTTAGAGAGCCATTGTGGAAAGGGAAGGTGTTTTGGAAGTTGAACTGCACGGAGCTGACATCCAGTCTATTACCTTCCTAGCAGAGTACAGGAATGCAAATGTAAAATTGGCCTTTAGAAGAGCTCCTGATGAACTGAGCTGTACAAACCTCAGGAACTGTTAATGGCTCGAGCAGCTACAATGATCTGATGATCTCGGGATGCTGCACTGTCAGTTCAGATCTGTCTCTGAAAAGCAGGAGAGAGCTGCTCTCACAGCACTGCAGGTTTCAAAGGGTGTCAGCAAAACCTCGAGGAAAACAAACCTGCTCTGGGTTCTTTGCTTCCTTTACAAGGTGAGGAGTTTTAGCAGAGAGTCCATTTGCTCCAGTGTGGAAAATTCCCCAAGGAGAAGGGAACTTAAAGCAGGAGGGAATTGTCGATGCCAAAGCCAGATGAATATCAGACCTGACCAGAAAGCTCTTGCAGAAGGTTATCAATAGCAATAACACAACACAAAACCATTTCATTGCTACGATGGCAGCTTTTGTTTCAAAAGCTTTACTTACAAGTGTGGATTTATTTACTTTGGCATATTGGGTTATTGCAAATATTCTATATTTTCAGTTCATGTAAATACCTTCTGGTGCCTAGAACAAATTGAGCTGGGCAGTCACCAAAGGATTCCCTCTGCTTTGCTGTGTTAACCTAGAAAGACTTCTCCCTGTGATTAATTCACCTTTTTGGGAGATGTCCTAAATGACCTTCCAAGTCAACAAAATGGCCACAGGAACATGGCAGCCTTTTCCTTTATACTTTTGCAAAGAGAAAGGCGTTTCTTAATTGTGATATTGGAAGAAATATTTTTTAAATTTCTACTTAACAGGAAATCCTTATGTCTGATCAATTCCGGGCATTTTGAAGTAGTCATTGCTGCTACTAAAGTTAATCAAAACTTACTGCTGTGTAAGAAAAATCAATGGAAAACAGATTGAGATCATATAAGGATAATTCTGCTGCAGGGCCTCTCCAGCTTCCCCCATCAATAAGCAGGAGCCTGAGTACTAAAAGTTTCATGTGTCCTCCTGACATCTTTATGAATCACCTGAGTGCCAAATCCTCCAGGTCACTAAACTTCATGGATCTGGTCTCAGTTATAGGGTGGGGTTTTTGTGGTGGTTGTGCCATAACATTTTGCCTGCAGGATCTTTGAGAAATTTCAAGATGTTTTCAATGCAGCTGCAGTGTAGTGAGTTACAGTTAGATCTGGTTGGAAAGGACACTTTTATTGAGAGTTCATCCTGGGCAAAAAGTGGAGGGAAGCTGCATGAAGGTGTTGCAGGGTTCCATTTGGACAAAATCTGAATCTTGAGTTTTGTTCCCTATTGGATAAAAGTATATTCTCTATTACTACATAAAGAATATGCAATTATAGAAGAAATGTATTTATGTAAATCTCAAATATATATTAGCAATAATTAATATAATAGCTCATCTTCTCCACATATGTAATGTTTTATAGATTCAATAATTTTTATGTCTATTAAATACCACCATTCTATTTTATAAGGTTCTTCAATAGGTCAGACTGCAGAGTGATTTATGGTTAATGGCAGAAGCAGGAGAAATGTGCATTGCTTTGACTTTGTGGCATGTCTGTACTGCAGTTGTCATTGTGGGCAAATAATTGGCAATGCCATCTGCTCCAAATGCAGCCTGAACCTCTGCAGTCTGACTTGGGGCAGAGTTAGACAGTTACTGCCTTGGGAAATGATTGAAAACAGCATTTGCTTCAGATACGAATTACTGTCCACTAGATGATTATTTTTTGGTGTTATCGACCTTTTCCCACACCTCTCCCTATACCTGTAGGCAAACTCCCCTGGAATTTAAACAAACATTTGATGGCAGGCTGTGAAATTCCTAATCAGCTCTCAGTGTTTGTCCTCCTGAGGGCTCCTCAGTGCCTTCCTGTCAGTGTGGTTGACATGAATCACAAACCAATGAAAAATACATTGTTCCTTTGGCTTTAATTTTTTCCTCTCTCTCTTCTTTAGGATCTGCTTTATTCAATCACTTTGGGAATGAGCAAAAGCTGTAGTTTGCTTTTAATCCAAGGGAACTTGTAATTCATTTATTCTGACTTTATTTGTGCTGAGGACAGGCAGCAATTGCTTCTGTTTGGGTTGTCCATGTGCTCCCAATGGTCAGCTGAAACCAGGCTGCCCAAATGTCTGTAAAAACAGAATTGATGTCCTAATTAGTTGAAGTTGAGAAGGAATTTTCTGTCCTGTTGGTAGGCTATGACAAAGGAAAAGAAATGGCATCTTTTACCAATTTATAAAAGTACCATTCATATGTAGCAAAGAATTTTGGGACAGAGGAAACAAACTTACTTAATATGCCCATTTGAAAATGGTTACTCTTCAAGTTACCCTAATTATGCCATTTAAATTGTTTGAGGAAATGCATTAAATGGTCTTTTAACTCTGCAAGCAGTCAACAATCAAAATAGGTAAATACACAGATATTTGCATGCATTTTCCTGTGCATATCAATATGCCACAAGAGCCTACTCAGTGGAGTGGAACAGCATCTTCATAGTCATTAGGAACCACTAATATGTGGTTAAATAATAATAATTCTGAAGGCCTATTTACCTGATAGATTTAATGATCCTGCTGGAACTATCAGAAGCTAAATAACAAAGATTTTAAAATGTTCTAAATATTTCTAGAAGACCTTATAGTTCCTAAGTAATTCCATTTACAGTCAGCCTGGCAAGCTGCAGATGCCATTTAAGAAGCTGATGATGTATAGGAATGAATAATCTATTTACAATGCATGGCATCATCAGCATGGCACCCTGCAGTTGTGGAATCAAAAAAATGCACCTAAAATGAAGTTTTGTTTAAAAGAAAGGGGGGAAAGGCAGGTATAGCCCTTGTATTCACAATATTTAGGTATTGGGTTCTTTACATTCTCCTGGGACAGAGGTTGTGTGCCCCAGTGAGCAAGCAGTGAAGTTCCACCCAGGGGGAAGGTGGGACACAGCTGCTGTTAGTCTAAGGAGTGAAAGATCCTGAGATTCTGCATCCAGGAAGGGAGGGAGGTCTGCATTAATACCAAGTTTCTAAGAAATGTTTAGTAATTTCTCCTTGGTTAGTTTAGGGCACTAGCAGATTAGTTATTAGTAGCAGTGCTTTTTGACTGTGGCTGTTGTCCCCTTGGGTCCTGTGTGTGTCACAGGCTGTTGGCCACTCTTCAGATTGTATATTAAAGTACATTTTTTTTTCTTTTCTAAGGCAGGAAATTTTTTTTTTTTAAAGCTCAGCGAGTACCACGTGAGGCTGAACTCTGCTGTGCCCCTGGCAGCACTCCTGGCTGGGCTGGGCAGCTGCTGTGCTTTAGCAGATGCTTGTTTTACCAGATTTAGTCTCTCCATTGTTTTCCCAACCTCATTATTCTCCCTGCTGTCTGTTTCCCTTTGTGCTTCCATTAGCCAAGGCAAGGATCCATGCCAGGCATGGTGGAGCCCAGATTTGTGTCCCAGCTTCCTGGGCATCACTGCAGGCTTCAGGTGACTTTGCTGCTCCTCAGGCTCCCTGAGACATCTTCAGGTGACCTTCATGACCTGGTGGCTCAGCAGACATTGTAGTAGGAGAAATTTTTGGTTTTCACTTCCAACCAAAGATATTTTCCTTGATTAATGAAGATGCTGGCTGATTAAATAGGTAAAAGTATTCATCATGCAACAGAAGAATTTTTTTGTTATGGCATGGATAACTTCAGGGATATTTTGGTTTTTTTATAATGTGCTGCTAATGAATATGAAACTAAAAGATGTTTGGCATGAACAGCTGTAAGAAGGCGCTGATTCTACTACAGAGCACAGCTGATTTTGTTGGGCTGGAAAGACAGTTCATGAGGAAAGCCAATCCATATTTTAAGTATATTTCATTTTTGTTCTTTGATTTCTTTTCCATGGTCTAAATCTCCAGAGACTTTGGTTATCCCTTCAGCCTTGCAAAGGTGACCAGGTTTTAGAAGGAGTAGAGGAAGAACTCAGTCATGTAGCTGCCAGCCCAGTGTTTAACACCTGCTGCTCTTCCATGGATCAAACTTCAGGAGTGGTGGTGTTGATAGGTGTAGATTAGCTGTGTGTGGAGTCCAAATAGCAGAGTAATGCAGATCCTATGAATAGAACACCTAAGGCAAGTAGAGACTTCTCTGGATCTCATTATGCAGGAATAGTCTCCTCATTAGCTCGTTTGACTCAAGTATTTCTCCTGCTGGGTTGCTATTTCTGGGTTCAAAGCAAAAAAAAAAAAAAGGACAAATAATGTGTTTGCTCTTTGCTGCCATTAGTTGTTAATTATGTTTAGAGAGTTATTTCTACAAATAAACCCCGTCTGCACCTGTGAGAGTGTTCCTCCATCTGCACCAGCAGCAGTGCTCTTTGCTGAGAGGAGAGCAGAGCTCCTGGAGAGCAGTGGGAATGAGGAACTTGACATTGGAACATGCAAGAAGAGGTGTTGTCCTGTGTCCTTCACCCAGAGAGTCAGTGTGGCTCAGAGATCCTGGATCCAGGACTCATCCAGGAGCCCCAAGTGCAGGGCTGAGAGTCACTAACTGCACTGGGAGCTGATCATCTGAACAACTGACCAGATTCTGCATTTCGCAGCTGTCTCTGGTTTTATGGGCCAACTGGAAACTCTGCATCTGAAGGGAGCTGCAGCTGGGAGTTTGGTGCTGGAGCCAAAAGCTGCCATCTGTGGTTGTGCTTTCCAGGCTTGAATAAAATAACCAGGTCCTGAAAGCTGAATAAACCTCATCTTTGGGGGTTTAGAAATGACCACTGCACTCAGGAACATGTCTGTAGTGCTGGGGGCTGGCTTGGCTAGGTGTGCATGTGGTTAGAAATAAACAGGTGTGGAACTCCTCCAAGGTTTGATCTACCAATGCTAAAATATCTGTAAAATACCAATGCTAAAATGTCTGTAAATGTGTGTGCCTATCTGTCTATGAATATTAATAATTCAGGTGCTACGCTACTTTTAAAAATTGTTGACAAATCCACTATATTTTTCACATTCAGCCTCACCTTCAATTCTTGTCATGCATTGTCTGCCCAAACTTATGCAAAATAGCGACTTTTATTCATTGTGTTATTGTATATGAGTGAATATTGAAAATGTGGGGGTTGCTTAGTTTAAGGAGAAGGAAAATGTGAGAAGCTGTACTGGCAGTCCTTAGTTGCAGGAAAAGTTGCTCAGGTAATGATGATAATGCAGATCCACAGGGAAAAGAGCAAAAGGTAATGGGCTTAAATTGTAGCAAAAGAGATCAAAATTGGGCATTAAGAGAAGCTTTCTAAAAGAAATAAATGGAGTAAATGACTTGGGGGAAAAGTGGAGTTTTCATAACTGAAGGCTTTTAAAACCAGGTTAGATGGATGGCCCTAAGGAATGACTTGAGTTGAAAATCCTGCTTTTTGAAGTTCACTAACTGTCTTATTCTTCTGGGTCCATTGCTGATTTTCTTTTTTTCCCCTGTATTTTCTCTTTTTGATCCTATTTCTCTCCATTTTAGAATGTTGTAGTGTTCAGAAAAATTCTTGGCCAAATGTTCTATCAAAGGAAAACAGTTTATCAAACACATTGTTTTAAATGGCAGTAAACCCTCCAGATACTTTCCTGGTTATTTATTTTCATTAAATAGTGAAAGTCAAGTCAGCTCAGTTGAATCTTGTGATGGAAATTCAAGGTTTGTCTGTTTTTTCCTTTAATTAAAAAAGAAGAGCTCTAGTTGTACACTAGGTGCAGGAAACTGCTGTTGCCCATTGAGTTGCTGTGAAGCTCCTTAGCAGCTGTAGTGCAGAGCTTTGACAGCCTCACACAATCAGTTAATTATGATGAACAGTTACCACAGCTTTGCACCAAAGCAGTGGCTTTTGTTGAAGTGTCCCTGCCTGCAGTCACCAGGCCACATGTGTAATGATCCTGGAGCAGCTCTTCCATCAGCAGCCTGCCCTGGGCTGAGGTGCTGTTTGCAGGTGAGCACACTGCTGTCACATCAGCTCCTGCTGCCTGTCCTGCTGTGTCACCAGCTTGCTCACTGCACTCAGAGCTGTCAGTGCCTGCACTGGGCTGCTTTTTCCACCTCCTGCCCAACTCCAGCTGTAAAGCTGCAGCACCTCACCTTTAGCTGGGAGTGATGAGAACACGAGGTTGTGCCTTGGACTGCAGGTGGCAAAGCCAGAGCAAAGCACTGGGGTTGTGGGGCTTGAAAACAAAGCTGCTTTCCTTACCAGGACAGGGGAAGGGGCTTAATGGGGAATATGATGATTTGTGTTAGTTAAATAGAGCAATTCCATCTTGTTTAGCTGTAATAGACACCCTCTGCTGAGTCACCCCTGCTTGCTTTATGCAGAACATGCTCTGCCTGTGCCTAAAGAGGGTTATTAAAGACTGCTGAGTACAGAGAGCTTTAACAAAGAGATCTCAGAGTAAACACTGACATTTGTTACAGCACTGCCGAAAGTCCCTGGGAACTTGGGAAATTGAGCTGTCAGATCTATGAAGATGAAATGAAACTTTGTTCTATGGCTCCAGTCCCTTAGGAAAGTTTTTCAGGTCATTTAGCGTTAGTACTGCGAGGAGAGCTTATTATTATTTTCCTGAAAATTATTCCCTTTTGTTGATAAATGCAGAGTGACAACTTGGCATTGCTATTAGCCTGTTGCTGTTTGGTTAAGGCAGTGCCTGAAAGACTGACAGGGCATTGTGCAGGCAGCTGGGTCTGTGGGCAGGACAGGATGACTGATGGGTGTCAGATGGAACCACAGCACCAATTGACTTGTAAATTCGACTTCAGCACATTCACAGGATGACTTGGCAAGAAGGCACAAAATGTTCTGCGAGGAAGATTCACTTCTCACTATTGCCAGGCTTAAGCATAGCTGCTGTTTAAAAAAGAGGAAGATTCAGGGGAACAGTGAAATGGCAGTGAAGCCAATGTTTGACCCTTCGAAGCTCTTAGACTGGGCCTTGCCTGAGATTTTGTCAGTCTGATTTGCAAGGAAAAAAACCTCAGTATTTATAGAAGTCTTCTTAACAGTTTCTTTAGATTGCTGCTCTCTGAGTTTTTGTAAAGTGGGTGTGATGTATTGCTAAGCAAGTTCAGAGGTATACCATTAAAACACAATAAGTTTTCACCCTGAAAATATTAGTTGTAAATAAAAAAAAACCAAACAAAAATACTTCCTAACTTTCGCAGTGATTTTCAATTCCATGTCTAAGAGCATGGGAAAGGCTTTAGGGATGCAAGGATGGAACAGCTCTGAGCAATGCTTGGCTCTCAGCATTCCATGTTGTCTGACCCTGGGGGAGTAGGGGGAAACCATCCCTAGTGTTGCTGTTAGTCCTGTTCTGCTGGGGATGCAGTTCTGCAGGTTTTATCTGTCCCTTTTTCCCCAGCCATGCAGGCAGAGCAGGGAGGGCTCTGATCCCTCAGCCTCCCTCCAGTGGGAGCAAAGCTGAGAAGATGGAGCTCCTCTCTGCACATCCCTGGGTGATTAAACACCGAGCTGTGCTGGGGAAAAATGTAACACAGGCTTAGCATTAAACTGCTGTTTGCACCTTGAGGCAGCTGCACTGTGCACATTGGCTCTCAGAGCTCAGTGCTTATCAGTGCTTTTCTGAACAGAAAGGGGTATTATGGCTCCTGCTATCAAGCCCCACAATCTGCATGCAGGATTCTTCTCCTTTAAGACGATAATCTCTTTTCTGCTGCTTCCTATGCTCCAGTGCTCGAGGAGTGAGAGTGAAGGCAAAATATGAAATGTGCCAAAATCCACCATTCCTCTGGACACGCAGCAAGAAAGAGTCAACCTTAATTACAGAGATGTTATTTACGAGCTGACTGTTAATGGATGCTTCATTACATGTAAAAAAATAGTTTTCTTTGGGACATTAATTTTTGGCTCTGTGTTTATTTTACTGAGTATCCTTTCCTCACAGGCACAGTCAGTACTCCTGCCAAACAGTGGGCTCTAGTACTGCTATGGTTATTTTTTAACTAGGTGTCATTTAATTTATAAGCCAGTGACTCTAATTGAAGAATCAGCAAGCCTCAGATAACAGAGCAGGTGCCAGGCAGAGCAACTTCCCATGTAAATTCAGCTTTAAATAAATAACCAGGGAGCTGGTTCTAGGTTTGAAACC
Source organism: Lichenostomus cassidix (assembly GCF_008360975.1). Classification (NCBI taxonomy): domain Eukaryota; kingdom Metazoa; phylum Chordata; class Aves; order Passeriformes; family Meliphagidae; genus Lichenostomus; species Lichenostomus cassidix. Next base: position 12,796,299 of record NC_139495.1, on the reverse strand, counting down.
GATCAAAACAGCAGGAGCCAGTGCTGGCTGCTGCAATGTGCCTCCTGTGGGATGGGGGGACATTTGGACAAGCAACCGAAGTTAATAAGTATAGTTCATCCAGATCTGCAAGTGTCTGAATTCAGCTATTTGCTGTGGATTGCAGAAGCAGAGGGGTCTGCAGTGACTGTAAGCTGCAGTGCTGTCCTGCCCAATGCTGAATTTCCAGCCTAAGGAAAAGAGGCTCCACTGCACAGCCCATGTTTATTAGGTACAAATATTCAATATATCCTCATCCAGCTGGTGTCAGAGCAGACCTGCAGGTCAACTTGTGACTTCCAGAACCTGTGTGTGAGCTCTGGGATGGGAATACTCAGCTCTCTGTGCACACTGCCTGCTGGAAGCTGGGGGCTGATGATTCTTTCCCTTTCCTGCTCTGTTTCCATGTTGACCACACTGGCAGTAATGCACTGGCTCTATTCAGTTTGGTTTTTTACAGCCAAGCAAACATCAAAATGAACATCTCAGAATCACTTCATCTGCAAATCCACCTCTGGTGAAATCAGCCCTTCCTCACTCTCAAAGAAAAAAAGGCAGTCTTGTCACTTCCGAGCAGTGTGTGACGATGGACATAAACTTGGGAAGTTTTTCTCTTTCAGCAGTGCATCTCTCAAATATCCAAAGGTTAAGCTCACTCTTAAGTCAGGACTAGTTTGTATCTGGATCCTGGGATGTCTGCTGGGCACAGTGACCCAGGGAACACTGAGCTGGCTGTGCTGCAGGATTTCAGTGCTGGCAGCCCCAGGAAAGGCCTGTGTCACTTGTCAGGGTACACAGATGGAACCTGTAATGCCAGGCTACAACTGGGTATCAGTGCAGAGTCCATCACATGGTGAAACTGCTGAAAATTCTCACCATGCACTTTTCAATAATGACTTGGGAAATTGCTAAGTCATTTTTATAAAGCAGGAGGAACTATTTACAATGTTTCTTCTGTCCTGTCAGCTTCTTCAGAAATTGTTTAATCATCCTAAAAGGTTATTTTTAGGGAAATTCTGTCTGTTTTGAAAGTATTATAGGTATCATTCCTTGAGTTTGATGTCCATTTCAGAAGTGAAATCTCTCCTGTCACATACAATTTTGTGTTGGCAAACAGCCCACCAGAGCTCTGGCTGCACATCTTCATGCCTTGAAACTAAAACAGCCACAAATCGTTTTGACTCCCAGCTCTATTCAGGGAACAAGAAGAGATGAAAGTTTCATCATGAATAAATGAAAGCATTTTGGTGACTTGAAGCAGCAAGTTTTGGCTAGGGGAGAAGTTTGATTCCAGTGCTTTATTCAGGACATGATTCAGCATTATGACTTCAAGGGGGAAGGTGTGTGTGTTTGGAGCCTTGTTGCTGTGAGCAGGACTGGGTTCTGAGCTGGCTGGGGCTGCCCCAAAGCATGTGGGTCCCTTTGCTCCAAGCTCTCCTCGGGTTTTCCTCCCAGGGAAGCCCCACAGGGCTTCTGTGTAACCTCAAGGAAAGGCTGATGCTGTAATTTCCCTGCTCTAGGGGGTTGTTTGGGTGCATTTGCATTTCTCTCAGGAGAGCACATCTACCCTGTCCTTTGCTCAGAGGGTTTTGTGCAGACTGAGCTACTCTCTACTAAAACCAATCCTTACCAAGAGCTCCTTTTGCTGCAGCTCAAGGAATCTGTCACTTTCAGAAAGCCTAAACCCAGGCTTTCTTCCCCTTATTGAAGTGGACACATCCAGTTTGTACAGAACAGCCTAAACTCTGTAAGTAAGAACTTAGCTGTTCCTTTTTGCTCGGGGTGCCCTCAGTGGCACCTGCAGGCAGGGGCTGGGCTGGAGAGGAGCTGCTGCCTCTGAGATTCCTGAAGGATTCTCTGCTGCCCACAAGCCAAGGCTCCATCCTGGACCATGTCCTTCCTTCCCACTTGGATACAGCTGTGTGCTCTGCCTGTGCTTTGCTGTGAGGAATCACTTCTGCAATCAATCCTGCTCACTTCTGACAGAAAATGTCACTGTCACTCAGAAATATCTCCACATGGGCCATGGCACTGCTGCTGCCCAGGGCTGCTGCCTGGGAAAGGAGCACATTGAATAAGACCATCAATTTGGTTCTGAACTCTTTCACAGGTAAAAATCTGCACTAATAGCCAAGTTAAGCAGAAGTTAGTTCTTGTGAACTGGGCTTGTGTCTGATTGCCACCCTCTGGGCATTTGAACTTGATTTAATGGAAGGATTCTCAGTTTTCTGGAATTTTGATTTGGGCCCATCATGGTTTTGTTGACCTGAATTTGTTTTTCCATGGAAACTGAAAGTTTGCTGGTGTTGACACATTTCAATACACTAAAGCCAGTTAAAGAGCTTAGAAAAGGTGGATTTTTTTAAAGCAAGTCACTAGCGAAAAAAGCTTTTCTGTGCAAATTCCAACTTAGCATTTATTTGAGGGCTTGAAATAGTGACAAAATTCACAGTGTCTCTGTGGATCATAGATTTAGATACAACTGATGGCTCTGGGTTTCACTCCCTTGAGAAGAGACTTTTAGGAAGAAGAGGTAGGTCCAGCACAGAGGGATATAGAGGGATGCTCTCCTTTGGTTTTGAGCGCAGTCACTCCTTTTTGCTCTAAGTTCCAATAGCTCAGAGCACTACAGACACACTGACCATTCTGGCAGAACTCATTTGGCTGCAGTAATTCCAGTTTCCATAACATGCCATGGAAACAGGCTTAACCCAGTGGCAGAGAGGAGGGGGATAATTGTGGGGAAGTGATAGAATAATTTTACCCTAATTTCCATTCTTGCTGAATCCATTCTCTGCATGTTTCAGCACTTTCTCAGAGCATTTGCCTTCCTTCTCTCTGCTTGCTGTGTTTTAGTGCTGTTTCTCTTACACTGACAGGTACTGAGGCACATTAGCACCAGCTACATAATTTCATAGCTTGTATCCCTTCATAAACTCACTGTCCAAAGTATTATTTCCTTGTGAGAGATATAGATTTATTTTTCTTAAATATACAAATTTTAAATTGCCCTCAGGACTCGAGCCATTTATTCTTAAATTGAATCTTATTTATTGTAATCCAGTTCCAACTGATAGAGCATTCCTCATATTATTCTGACAGAAATAAACACGGAACTGAAGTGCTATCTTGGCAGAGAGTTATATGAGCTTGTAATAGCTGCATGCAACTGAATTTTCATTTCACTTTTATTTATTGGAAAGCTATCCTAGGATTTTGAATTGATTCCTCACTTTTGTTTGCATTTTTATGTATTTCTCCAATAAAAGGGAGAAATCTCCTGTTATTTCAGGCCTCATCAACCTTCCTGAAGAATAACACGAATGCTAGTAGTATAAGGAAAATTGAAATACTTAACTGTAGTTTTTCTATCCATGCCACAAGAAAGCTATGCTAAACCAGCAAGTGTTCAGAGCAGAAGGTGTGCAGAAGGAATTGCAGGTGTGCACTGCAATGGCATTCTGAGAACAGGAATTATAGTTATCACGTATTAACAGATAACAGCTGGTACATATGCTAACTTTCCTTCTGAATAAAGCAAAGCTGGGATTAAAAAGCTCTTCCCCAGGTCCTGGGCAGTGCAGTGCCCAGAGTGCTGTCCTGACAGGAGATGGGGGAAGGTTACTTGTCAAATATCACAGCCCAAGCTGTAATGCAGCAATATTTCAAATATATATCTTTATCAGTCCTTATCATTTTAAAGCCATGCTATGTAGAATCCATAGCATGCTGTTGCTAGTAGCAGGAAGGGAAAATAGGAATGCTTTGGACAGCTTGAGATGCTCTGTGGTATTCACCTGGGAGCTGAGGAGCAGTCAGCTGGGGTTCCTAAGGGCATTTAAAGCAGAGGGCTTGCAGCCACTGTTTAGCCTGTAAAAACTGCTAATTTCCCACAGCAGTGAAATATTTATTTTCTGAGTCAAGACTCTGTCATGTTAGAGTAGCGGCAGTCCCCACAGATGACATTTATATGCATGTAATATAGCAAAGACTGGGAAAAGTATGTTCTGGTGGGTTTTTCTAAAAGACTCCATGCAATGCTTGTTAATTTTAAAGTAATAGAAGAGATACCAATTCTAAATGAGTGAATTTCATAGTAATGTAATTGTTCCCAGGAATGTGATAATGGTGCTTATACAGATTATTGTCTGAATTCTCAGTCCTAGAAACTTGAACATAGCTAGTTTAAGCATTTTTGGTAGGAGGATGCAGGGTGGATGGTGAATTGCTGTAGCAGAACATGAATGCTGGGATTTGTGCATTGCTCCAGTCCAACTGGTGCCAGAGAGTCACATTAGAAGTGTCTTTGGTGAAAAGTATCCTGCTTCTGGCATCAGGCAGGTAATGAATTAAAAATATCATCGACTGGAAATTCTGTAGTATAAGAAATATTTCCACGCCTAGGGGAACAAATAATGTGGATACATCCTGTGGCTGATCTTTTTCCTTTAAACCGACTGAATGAAAATGCTGGCTAGTTGGTGAATGAAGCATTTCCTGATGGGATGTTTTGGTGCTGCAGCACAATGTTCCTGTGGGATTTCCAGCAAGGCACTTTCTGCTTCGCTTGGTGAAAACCAGGAGTTATCAGAAACATTAGCTAAGATTGTTTGGAGTAGAGATACAGCCCAGCTGGGTTTCTCTGAGCTTCCAGCAAACACAGAAAGTTTTTATTTCTTATCTGAACTGAGCTGAGATGTCGGTGGGGCTGTGCCAATCAGCACTCCCTGCACCCAGGGCAGATTCATTTTTGGAGATCCGTGGGGATGTTTGCTGCTGCTCAGTGCAAGGGCAAACCCTCCCAGCCCTGAGCCCTCGGTGATGATTATCATTGCTCCACAGATTCTGCTCCTGATTGTCTTCTAACACTCCTAGATAAACGTTCCTGAGTGACTTGTAGGTGACTGAAATCTCCTGCCTCAGTAAACCCAAAGTAATTCTGCTCGGGAGATAATGGGCAATGTCAGACATGCTCATCTGTGCCCTTTCCTTTCTGATTACATTTTGAAAGTATTTATTTAACTCTCCACTTGTTTTGTCTTTTCCTTCACCTTGATTTCACAGCAGATCCTGCAGTAATAAACTTCATGGGCTGTTTGAGGATTAGGAAACGCTTAACCATTCTGCTGAGCTGAAGTAGTTAGGCATATTCTGGGTTTCCTCTTGCAGTGCTTATGTTCTTCATCTTTGGGGAACATCTCTCCCTGTTCTTCACAGGGCTTTGTTGTTCAGGATTCTGAAATTTCTTCTTGGCACATTGCAAAGATAATTTCCCATTAAAAAAGTTCCTTGCATGTCTGACGTTGCTGTTTCTGCTGTGCATCTGAAGTTGGTGTTTGTTTCTGTTCCTTTAACCTCAACAAATAAACCCTTTTTAAAAAGTCACTCTTTGCTGCATTTCTAATCCGTTGGGCTCTTGGAGAGCCATGTCAGGCTTCTGTTTGTTTTTCTGCTGTGGAATCTCATGCTGTTAGACACATTCAACTGCAAAATGAGTATTTGTATGATTTTTGATGATAGAATATTAATATGCTTATCACTTCTAGTAAATCTCATCCTTGTTTCTTGACTCACTGAATCAGTATATTGGCAGCTCCTGACACACAGCCATTATCCTTGGCTTGTGATAGTGGGATTTCATAGAAGTTTGCATTAAGTAGGGTTCAGGACCATGGATTTAAATAATGAAATATTTCTCTATATCCAATAAATGACAGATTTTTCTGTGAATTTATATTTTCCTATTTATTTCTGTGTAACCTTTGATTCACAGTGTTATCTGTTGGAAAAGGGCAGCATTCCTTTCTGCAAGTATGTCATTATAGGGGAATTGTTATACTCTATAAATATATGAGCATGTTAGAGTTGATTAAATTATATTTTGGTTGTTTGGTGAAATGTTGTCTTCCGGATAACGCTAAATACATATAAAGACCATATATATAAAAAATTGATCCACACTCCAGTGCCAATTATGGGTTGTGAAGCAGGGGTGGCATTGCTTAGTCCCTGCTCTAAATGGCACAGTTGGGGTTGGTTTTTCCTCTGTGTACAATAGGAATGTATTTCTGCTGTGTAGAACAAGAAGTAAAACCCCCCAGAAATTCCAGATTGACCAAGCAATAAATGATGGGAAGGTCTTGGACAGCACCTACTCTTTCCCACCAGTTTTAGGAGAATTCTGCTGCTGTAGCATTGTGCATGGGATCATCGTTCTCTGTATGCCTGGAGAAACCTGTGGGTGTTTCCACATTCAGGATCAGAGCTGTGCTAAATATCTCTGTCAGGGAAGCCAAAATCTCCTCCTGGTTTAAGTGGCTCCTGATGTTAGGCCATTTTCTCTACACTGATTTCAATTTGCTGTCTGCTCAGCCTTGTGCATCCTTGTGTTCTCAGCCCTTTTCAAAACCATTCAAGACATGGTTTTGTTTTCATTAGACAAGTCCAGAATATCTGAATATTTGCTTCACTCAGGAACTTCTGCTGCTTGGAAACTGATTGTTGAGGTTGTCTTCTGCTGGGGGACCCAGGGGAAGAAATAAAAACCTGTCAGGACCTTTTGTATTTAGTGAGGCATCAGCACTGCTGTGAACTGGACGTGGGAAAGGAAAAAGAGTTGTATTCATTTTCTGGGAAAGAACTGCCCCAGGGGTTATGAACTCAGTGACCAGTGCAGCCAGTCCTGGGGCTTTGTGGGTTTTCTGTTGCAACCCAGAAAGGTTACAGAGTTCAAGGCAAACTTTTCAGGAGAAAGGTATGAATGTACCTCTAGAGCCATCAAATGCAGTCTTGTGCTACAGTGAAAACACATTAAGTACACCTAAAAGAAAGTTTGGACAGTTTTTGACCAAAAGAGAAATGGATTTCCACTTAAAAACTTTCCTTCCATGGAAGCAGGTGAGAATTTTCCAAGTTGTTTCCCTTCTCTGAATTCTAGGTTTGAAGATGGGGATAAAACACAATCACCCTATTTCCAGTCATTGCCATTGCAATTTCCTCTCCACTAGAAGAAGAAGAAGAAAATATTTCCTTTTTGAAATAGTTGCTGATATTTTTTTTGTCTTCTTCCCCCCTCTGAAGCTCTTGCTTGAGGCTGCCCACCCTTCATGGATCCAAATGCTGCCAGCACAGAGCTGGGAATCCTGGATGTCCCCAAAACCTTGCAAGACACAAGCTCCTTGCAGAACCAGACCCTGCAGACAGCAGGCTCCCTTGGCTGTATTTTCTGTTGTAAAGCCTCATGCTTGTGTTGAAAAGGTGTGAGGAGAAGGCACCTGCTCTGAGTCTTTTCTTCCAGCCCCAGTTGGTTCCCTGCAAATGAGCTGTACTGTACCATCCAGCAGCCTGATTTATGTGAGACATCACGTATTGATGCCTTTATAGACAGCAACTTAGTGTTTCAGAGGAGTCTGCATGTTACAAAAAGGGCAGCAGGTGTTATTTAGACTAAATTGACCTTGAAATTGATTTCTTTATTTTATGACTTACTGAGGGGAGATTAATACTTTTTTTTTCCTGCAGCCTGAAACAATTTACATGGTAATAGAAGGCATAGTCAGTCAAATAAATTGCTGGAAGTAGTGGTGTTCCAAGAAAGAAAATATGGATCTTACCTGCATTGATTCTTTCCATCCCCAGGGAGTAGCTAAGACTTTTAACACTGGGGAAATACTGCCAAAATTTATTTTTCCCATTAAAGGCAGAAGAATGGATAGCAATGACTGTTAGCTGCCATTTACTCCAAACTTTCAGTTTGAGGGGTGGGGAGAAGGCTGTGCCCCATAGAAAGTTTAGGGAGTGTTTTAATGCTATTTCTTGATTTCTCTAAGGGCAGATGGATAGTATTAGGAATCAACAGAAACTTCTGGAAAGCCTTGCATGGACACAGCATAGCTGCCCTTTGTAACAGAGCACACCCTGAAAATAAAATAGCCTGTAAATGGTTGTTGCAGTTCCACCTTCGAGTACCAAGTCGAAATCATCTCAAAACACAAATGTTAATGGAAACAAGAGACCTAAAAGAAATTACCTGGAGGAGGCATTGATAGGAACATGAAGTGTAGCTCTACGGGAGGGAGAAAGTTTTTGTTTATTGTGCTGCTGCAGTGCTGAAGCTGTGTAATTTCCATTTTCCTGTAGCCTCCAAAACAAGTGCATAGTTAAATGATTTGTCAGTGGCACAATGCTTTGCATAACCTGCACATGTACCAGATATTATTATGACACATTACCTGAAAATGAGTGCGAAAGCAGCTCCACAAACCAATTTTTTGTTTGCTGTAAATACAGAAATGGTGTAGAGGGAAGTGTCTTCTATGTGAAAATCATTATGAAGGGAATTAATCTCCTTTGTCTGTCAGAGAGCTGCCCCTGAATGCTGCTGTGGTAGCTGTAGGGAGGGAATGGTTATTCCAGCCTGTGTGATACAGGAGGAGGAGAGGGGTTTTTGGGTGGATCTCAGTCCAAACATCTGGAATTATTGGGGAGGGATTTGGGCTCTTCCTTACAGGCTTGGATTAGTCTGGATTGTTGTTGGCATTCTCTGTCTCCCTAAAAATAAGCTTGACCTCAGGAGTTTTGCTAATTTTGCTTTTATTTTCTGGCTCAATGTGCGTGGATGATCACAGGTGGTGAGTGAGTTATTCATAAGGAGCACACCACGAGCTGCCCAAGGAGGTGTCCCACATGCACCATTGGCCTAAAGCTGTTTATTAATTTGTTGTTGGTTCACAGAGCTGTGCAATGCTTAGAAATTAGCTGGGGTGGGGAAAAAAAAAGTGTATTTGTGAAATAGCTGTCTAAAATGTCATATTTATTTGGAACTCGGGGCATTGCCTTCTGGAAAAGAGTTGTATAAAATAAAATGTATTGTCTCCCTGTCTGCCTGCCTCTCCTGAGGAGCTTCCCAGGAGGAACAGCCCTGCTAAAAGGTTAGTTTGGATTCCCACAGTCCTTCCTGAGCACGGTGGAGCTGTGATCCCAGGGCAGCTTGAGGAGCTCTGCAACAAGAGCATCCTGCTGGGCAGGGAGGGAAGGGAATTGGCCTGGAATACAAACAGCTGGAATATTAACATTCCTCCTGCTGCACCCCATGGGCTGTTTGCAGGGTGTGCCAGCAGAGCAGGAGTGGGGAAATGGCTCTGGGGGTGATGCTGGAGTGATTTTTGTCTTTTTCTTTTCTGTATTTGTAGCCTTCCCAGTACTTTTGCCTACCCTTTCCCCAGCTAGAAAGACAAAGCCATTGCAGAGCTCCAAGGCCCAGGGGGCACAAGACTTCTCTCCTGTCTTGGTTAATCCTGGGAACTAAGGTAGAGAGCAAAATCTGCAAGACACACACTGTCATCAAGACCAACTAGTAACAGGGCTGGGGGTCTCCAGAGAAGTGACTTGACCTGGGGGAAATCACATCACCACTTGTCCTCCAAATTGGTGCTTTTGATCAACTTTGCTAATTTCCTCAAACCTATCAAACTGTATTCAGCCCTCTGGGGTTAGGCTTTTGTGGATATTCTTCCATAACTGCCCCTGGAGCTCCAAGAAAGATCTACCTTTCTATTACCTCCTAGACTAAAAGGATCTCGAGTTTCATTTCTAGGCTGCAAAAGGCAGCAGGGGCAGCAGTAACAGGTGAAGGGACAGAAGGGAGGAGAGGGACACAAGTAAACTTGCAGAAAAGCTGAAAAGGCAGCAAAGGCACTGTTGGTCAGTGGCACAGCAGTGGGGAAGGGTGTGGAGACACTCTATTAAACCATACAGGAGGTAGAGAAGGTTTGCTCGGTGGGTTTCTTTGATGTTGGGCTCAGTTTGCAGCTTCTCCCTGTGGTCAACAGTGACTTTGTGGGATACATGGAACTGGGCTGCAGAGCTTTGTCTCTCTGGGGTGATTTGTGATGGTAGTTTGACATCTATTTGCACCTTATAAAGTGTGTTTGTTGCCAGTTCCTATGAGGAGTGAGTGTTTACCATAGCTAATTGAATGGAGGGTGAGTGATACTCTAATTTATACACTTCAGAGACAGAGGGATGCTCAGGGTGAAATACTGAATTACTACCAGCTCCCTGAAATATGGTCTGGCTACTGGGTCATAGCACAACTTCTATAAATAAACTTAATATCTAGAAGCATACTTGATGATAATTAAAAGAAGTTCATAGCAGTTAGTCTCTGTTGTCTTGGACAGAGAGGCTTTAATTTCAGCTTTTCAGGCTTTAATTCCCAAACAGTAGGAAGAACTGTGTAGCTTGGCTTTGCCATGTAAAGCTGATCCTCTTGACAGGAAAGGCCCAACAAGGTGAGGCCAACTCTGGGAGAACTTTCCAAAATATAAATATATAAATAGCTGCATCCATTAGGGAAGAGGCAAAATTTAACATGCCAGCTCTTTCTAACATGTCATTTTAAAATCAGAACTGTTTGAATTACTGGCCTGAGTCTTGCACTTGTATTTCTTGCACCTGCATTTAGACACTTCTATCCCCTGCTTGAAACCCCTCCAAGGCTTTGTTTCTGTAACAGAACAACAGCAGAGTTCTCAGCTTATTCTCATGCCCAAGGCCCAGACTGCTTTGTGACTTGTGGAATGCCAGCTGGGATGTAGCAAAAGCTTCCTGAGGGGTAAAAAAGGAGAGAGTTTATATTGCTTTAGGGTGGAGCTGGATGTAGATGTGACACCAGGATGGTGAGCCAGCATTGCCAAGGGCTTGCCTCCTGCACAGCCTTTGCTGAGGGCTTTGGAACAACACTGCCAGGGCTGTTGCTAAGCAGGAAGAGAAGCCAAGGTCCCTCTGATGGAACAGAGAGTCATTTGTCATAATATGCTGAGAGAACTTTGAGTGGCTGAGAAACTGTCACCCAAACTTCATATGGAGGCTGTACAGGCCTGGTGCAGGGAGTGGAGTGGAGCTCTCCCCTGAGTTTGTGAAAGACAGGAGATGTATCATCATTCTGTCCTTCCCACCCCACTGCCTTCAAAAACAGAGATCAGGCTGCTGGCTTTATCCTGGGCATCATTATGGTAAAACCAAAAAAGCGTATAATTTAGTAAAAAGGGTCTAAGGCTCAAGATGAATGGCAATGAAAATCTCCATAATCAAATATTTCACTAATGGCTCCTCTGAGTCTAATCACAGTGGTGCTCAGTGTTGGTCTTTATTCCTGATATGTAAAGTGCCAACTATTATGTTTAATCTGACTTTTTTTTTTCCTCTTCTTTTCTTTTCAGGACTATAAATCTGATGTTATGACTGTGGTTTCCAGTGCCAAGAACAGTCCTCAAGGTCCAGTAAGTACACCATTTTGCTGAAGAGATTAGATTTTGTAACTGAGTTTAGATCTTCTTTTAAATTGTTTCAGTCATCAATCACTGGCACTGCCTGTGACACTTACCTGTGACACCTTGCTGCTTCTGAAGTGACTGCACTTGAATTGGCTTAAATGCTCTTTAATATTGAATATCTAGTGCAGGGAATATCTGTGTTACCAAAGGGAGGCAAAGTGATTAGAATTGTGGCAGTTAAGTTCATTAATAGCCCCGTGGCTCTATTTTGTGTGCTTCAAACTGTGTCACCTCCACACCCAGGCTGTGTCTCACTGCTGGGCAGAGGGGAGATGAAATCTGGGGGGTTGGCAGGGTGGGGAACAACTGCAAGCCCCTCTGGAATTCCATATTACGGTGAGGAGGGCAGATGTAGGAAAAAGAAAGCAGAATTTTGGATGAGTTGAGTGCAAGAGGCAAGTGTTCACAAGGCCAAGGGCACTGCTGGCTTGGGAGCTGAGCAGGGTTGGGCTAGAAGGGAACTGCCTGATCCTGGATAAAGGTTCCTGACCTGACCTGTGTGCTGCAGCCTTCCTTTTCTCTCCTATCACATCTTGGCAGGAAAGGAAATGTGCACCATAAACCAAGGTTCTGCTGAGGTGTTCCAGACCTGATTTACAGGGGATACTCAGCACTGTCTGATGGCACTAAGAGTTAATAATTCCTTGCAGTCAAGTTCCTTTAATCTTTTTATTTTGTCTCTAAAACAGTAATATCGTGCTATGGGGCCTTTCTAAGTGCCTTTCCTTGGATAGTGCCAGCAATTGACATTATGTCACTCTATGAACATTTAATTTGGGGTTCTTTTCCCCTCTTTTTCTGATTATCTGAGCTGTATCACTCAGACCTGAGGTTGTAGAAATGTGGATTTATGTCAGAATAAGGAAATATGCAGTATTTCAAATGTTTGGCAGCCCCTTTTCCCTGTTTGCAGGCATGATTAATGTTGTTTTAAACATGAACATCAAACATTAACAGCTCCCTGAAAGGAGGAGGTGGTTGGACTCCCTCCAAACCAACGCTGTCTTTCACTTGGAAATCTCTGGCTTCTGAAACTGCTTAGTCACACCAACGGAAATACAAAAATATCTTGAAAAGTGAAAATGTATACAAGAGATTTTTAGCTTCTGTGATGATTTGACAGAATCCTTTTTTTTTTTTACCCCATAAAGTAGGTTTTGGAAGAATCTCTTTCAATAATTCTCTCTGCACTGATGCTTCCTGCTGGAACATCTTGCTACACAAAGTCTCAGGCTTTCTGTTAGTTTGTCAAAAGTTAACTCGGAGAATGATGTTCTGAGAGATGGAGGTTTATTTTTAGTAATTTGGTATTTTGTGCTTCACGTATTTGCATTGAAATTAGGTTTGTGTCAGTTAAAAATGAATGTTTTGAAGAACGACGTCGTGCTTTGCTGGCTGAATGTGTTCTCTAAACTAGAAAATGGTTTGTTACGAGTGCAGAACAAGATTTGATGAGCACCTGTCACTTTGCACCGAGAGGGTGGAGGCTTTACAGAATTTTCTGGTCAAACTGACCCTGGGAGTTCTATTTTTCATTTTATTGTTGATTTTTTTCTAACTGAATCCTTTGGTTATCTGTAAGAAAATGTCCTCAGACTTCAAGGTAGTGACTTAACAAATAAGATTTCAATTGTCTTCCTTGAGTCTCAGTAGCTCGGACTTTAATTAATTTTTGCTTATTTTTGGGTGATGGAAAGAGTTGTAAAGGCACATTTAGCAGTGCATTTGGATGTTCTGAAGAGGTTTATGATGGAAAGAGGAAAAGGTTTCCTGTTTTCCAAGATTTTTCTTATGCCACACTACAATGGCATAAAAATAATGAGTTAGGAGTTGAGCTTATTGCTCTTGAAATTACACTGTCTCTGTTGTTGCTTGGAAAATTGTTTGTAGTGATGGATGAGAAGGAATACATAGATTTTTCAAGTGTGTTGCCAGATCATTGCTTATAGAACAGTCTGGTAATAAAAGGAGAGTTGACAGATGAGAATTCAAATGGACCCGAGAACAAATTATTGAATAATGCCCCAGTTTCAGAGCCTGAAAAGCTTATTTCCAGGTTTTTTTGGTTTTTTTTTTTTTGCTGGGTGGTTAGTTTTGGGTTTTTTTTTTTAATAATTGTTGGCTGCTTTCCTGCTCTTAGTGACAGATCCTATATGCAAGTCTAATGCAGCTCAATCTCAGGCTGAATTCACTTCTGTGTTACATCACTGAGGTTGCACTGAAAGGGTTGCAGTCACTGTGATAGAAAACTCCAGCAGGGTAGCAGATCTATCAAACTTCATGTTTCCTGATAGCTCGAGCTGCTTAATAGATTGATTGTTAAATAATTCAAGATGTTTTCATTAAGCTGAGTGATTGGAGTCTTTTAAAGCCTTTCTTTTGTTCTTAAATCTCATCAGGCAGTTGGTTGTACCTGCAGAGCTAAGGAAATCTAACTGAAGGAATTATTATTGGAAGCTTTAGGATGTTGTGAAGTTACTGGTGGCTGTCAGACTCAGGAAGGTTTGATTTGGGCTGAATCCTGGGATTTCTGTCCCTTTTTCTCATGGCTCCCTCCAAGTGCTGCACTCTTCTATCTGCAGCTTCCCAGTCTTCTCTCAGGCTGCTTTAAATTCTCCTTCCTGCTTATTAAAGGTTTATGTTTTCTAAAGTGCCTTTGCTTTTCCCCCAGTCTCCATTTCTCACACTCTTGTCTATATATTGATATTTGATAACAAATATCATGTACTGTTTTTTAATCAGGAAATGTTGAGAAAAGGTAGTGGGAGTAAAATAGGACTCTTCAGGGTAATTCAGGAGGGACAATAATGATTTTTGCTGAGAAATAAAATCGCTGCAAGAATTGCTGCCTGTGATCTGAATAGAAATGTGATAGTACCTGAAATTACTTCATCTCTGCTGCTGCTTCAGGAGGGATATCTATTAGCTGGGGATAATGGCTTGCAAAAAAAGTGGATTTCTTTAAATTTCACACTCCTATTGAATGGAATGTATCTTAGCACTAGCATTCTTTAAAAAAAAAAAAAATCAAATGAATCTGTCACTACCAGGGAGAGAAGAATAGAACTGAAAGCAAAAATAACTCTTCCCTGAGCATCATCACAGAGCATTTAGATAATGGGTTGGGTGGGAGGGGAGAAGGGAAAGTGCATTGTGCAGGTATTTGAAATGGTAATGTAGAGCTGATCTAACCTGAAGAACAAAACCAATAAATCTGGGGAATATCTGGCTAAATTTGTTTTGATTTCTCAGACTAATCTATAGAACTGCTAAGAAATAGAGGAAATTTTTTACAGCTCTATCATGAGTACCAGAGAGTGGCTTATGATGAATGGAATTCAGCATGAGAGCAAACTTCTCCCTGAGATCCTTGCTGTGGGAATATCTGGTAAAGTTTTCCATCCCATTATTCATCTTGAGAATGCAGGACATGAACTGCATTGCTGTGTTAATCTCAGCAGAGGGGAGAAGGCAGAAGCAGTACAGAATCCTGAGTTCTGTTCCTTACACCTCCATCTGCTAGTGGATGGTGCATTGGGTATACATTTCCTGCTGTTGCTGAGCTGAATTGCAGTAGTGTGGAATTCCAGGGTGTATGGCATCATGGGCAAATAAGGAACCTCCCTAAGGTTTGTTTTTACCCCAGCAGAGGAATTGGCCCAGGGGCTGGAGGTTGCTGTCCTTGATCTCCTTGAAAATTCTCCAGCATCACTGAGATGATGAGGCAGCATCACTATTACTGGTTATATAGAGAAAATCCTCAAATTAAAAATGTTACTTAATGAAAAATGAAATTAAGACAAAGCATTAATTCTTAGATTCAAACTCCTGTAATATCTGAACACCTTTTCCCTCTTCCATCAGGCTATCCCTGTGTTGTTATTAAATCAGGTGCTGAATGCTGTTTATAGGGCTTAACCTTGCCTGGAGTGGCAATGGGGTGGTGTCTGCAGTGCTGGAGCTGATTTATTATTCTTAGAGAAGCAGATCTCCAGGATAAGTTGACACCAGTTGACATTTTGAGTTTTTCATTGATTAAAATCAAGTTTGGTGTCATCTTTTCGGGCAGGAGAGATGAAACTAAGAAATTGCCCTGTTCTTGCAGCCTTCCTTCATTTCACCATCAGAGATTCCTCTGTGTTTGTGCTTTAGCCAAGGAGGTGAAAGTCTGACTAAATAAAATAGGAATAAACAATTTCCAGAGGCAGAAATTCCAAGTGGCAACAAGCAGGTGAATCCAGAGAGCTGCTGAAATGCCAGGTGTGGGTTGATGAAAGATCTTTGAATCTTCTTGAATACTCATGATTCTGGTGTGGAAAGAAAAGCTGGGGTTGGACAGCAGCTCAGCACAGAGAGGGGAAAACATGAAAATGTTTAAAGAAGAAATGAGGTGCTTTTAAATGGAGTTGCAGAAAAAGCGTAGGAGAAAAACAAACGCCTTTGCTGTTGTTAATAATTAGATTTTGGTACTCCTAAATACTGGAATTTAGTAGAATTTCAGGGAGGGGCTTGTCTAAGAATCTAGAATAAATGACTGGACACGAAGAAAAAGCAGGAAAAGGCTGTATCTGCATCAGAGTTTTACAAAAGCTGTGCAGAAGTTGCTGTTTTTCACTGCTAGCAGTGCTAAATTAGTTATAGGGTGGAGTGTGCTTCTCTGGATGGGTGGGAGAGAAACAAACAGGGTATAAATACACATTTCATACAGCACTTCTGTAATCTCTGCTCACACCATCCAAGTGAAACTAAAGGGGATGTGAGAATTTTGCCTTGCTGGTCCTTTGAATCTAAGTTTTCAGTCAACATTTGCAAAAATGTGCTGTTGGAAAGCAAATGGATAAAATTATTGATTTGCATAAATATTTGCACAGGAAGACTCTTAACCATTGTATAGCTGCTTATCAAACCAGTCCTGTGTGGCTGTTATATACCACTCATTGTTATACTTTTATTAGTCTTAGAGGCAAAACCCCCAATGTATCATTTATATGAAAAGTATTTGTAGTTCCATTAACTTTTTTGTTTGTTTTCTTTTGCATATTACCCGTATTGACAGCGTTTGTAAAGTACCAATACCTGAGATTTAAAAAGAAAACAAAACCAAGCAAACACCAAACCAGAAATTCTAGAACGCAGCAATAAAAAGTTGTGAGAATTCTGCTGGGATCTGAATTAAGCAGCCTGCCTGTGCCAGTTGTCCCTCTCACCTCCCCTTAAAGCAGTGCTTTCACTTTACAAATGCATTGCCATGTGGATTTAAGAGCCGATTGATGGATATATATTTCCTGCCATTGCTGAGCTGAATTCCAGCAGGACAGGATGTGTGGCACGATGGCCAAAGCAGGACTGGCTGTGTTTGGAGTCAGCAGGACAGTGGCTGCGAGGTTTGTGTCGCAGCGATGCCAGCAGCGATGAGCGCGGAGATGCAAAGCGCGATGACAAGATGCCATCTAGTGACAATCGGCAGCACACTGTGCAGCAGTGTTCTCTCTTGTGGAGCATTCACAGCTTGCTCTGCAGAGCAGAGATCTGACCATGGGCATGTTACTCAGAACTTGGTTTGGTTTCTTTTTTTTCCCCTGGAGAAGTGTTTTGCACCAGACTCACCCTGGGCTCACTGTGGTGCCTTGTTCTGAGTGCCTTGGCTTGGGTTTTGTTAGCCAAGGCAGTCATGCCTCTGCTGCCTCCCAGCTCCCCCAGGCTCTCTGCTCAGCCTCAAATGGGTTTCTTGGTGAATTTGGTGCAGTGGTGCTCTCACCTGGCAGGCAGTAGATGTAATAATGGTAGAAGAGAAGCTTTTTCTGTACATACATCTAAATTTATTTTTTTTAAAACCTAGATTAATTCAAACTTGTGAGTATTTATATGATGTTTCCTGGTCGTTATTGAAAGAAAGAAAGAAAGATTTATTGATTTATTTTTAAATTGCTGCCTAAAAATATCATATGCATACAATGTCTGGGGTTTATTGTCAGGAAAGTTATTTTCTTTTAGTGGGGAAGCACCAGTTTTACAGAGACTGAAATGAGGTACCTCATGCAGTGGTGTGTGTTTTTTGCTGGTAATAGATGTGGTTTCCTTGGAGAGAGTCAAATGTGGGGAAATGAAGTCTGAGGCAATTTGATTTTGTTGCAGAGCTCATATTCATTGTGGGTTGGGTGGGACTGTGCAAGGACAGTGTCCTCTTGGCCCTATTAGCATGAGTGTGAAGGAAAATATTCTTGACTGTTTAAATACCAAATGATAGCAGGTTTACAGGATAGAATTTTGACATCTGAGCCTTCAAGTCAGCCAAGTGCAGCACATCTCAGGTAACTCTGGGAAATGGCTGTAATCACCTTCTGCAGAATATTCTGATTCTCCTGCACTTCTCCAGAAGAGTGAGTGAGGTGAGAGATGGTGAGGTGGCTGCAGGGTGGTTGGATAAATGTCCTCCCATCACAGAGTACTTGGATATTCTTCAGGTGAAGCATGGGGACACTGCTGGGGAAAGGGCAGAGCATTTGCTCAGAGATGAGCATTTCAGCAGGAATCTCTCAGCCCCAGGATGAGGATTGGTTTGAATAGACACATTGAGTTTGGATATTTGAAACAGAAATGCACATTAGGTACAAAAATTAAAACAATTTGCAGTTACCACACGTGGAGGTTCTGCTCCTCTGCCTGTATTTAGGGTGAAGACCAAACAGCTGAAAACAGAGTGTGATATTGATCTCTTGCCTTGGCTGTTTGTGTAGTTCTGTGGGAGCTGGGAGGGAAGTGTTTGTGTTGAGGGATAGATTTGCTTCTGAGGAGATGGCTGAACATCCATTTAATGCAGAATACCATTAAAAAAATGCAGGAAGAAATGGGCTCCCCAAAGCAATCTGTAGTATTGATGGCTTTAAAGAAAGGAAGGGGTTATGAGAGTAATTGAAGCAATTGCAAGTTCTGCCTGTTGCTCATCAGTGTTTTCCAACTTACATCCTAAGAAAACTGCCAGTAATTTCCTGCCTAAGTAAGATGGAAAGTGTTGTTTAGAGCACAACAATGGTTGTACTTGGTGAGAGTATTGTGCATGATGCTTTATTCCTGCATGGCCACTAACAGGTATTACAAACCTTTAAGAACTAGCAGATGTGCAATAATCTTTATTGGGGTCCTAAATTTCCCCTACAGCTTATGACCTAGATGTAATGGCATGCTGGAAATTTCCATTTTTGCCTTTAATAACCTCTAGTAAATATTCTTCCTAAGGTTTTCTCCAAACAGGTTGTGAACCTGTTTTTGTTTTTGGGCATCTGAATTACCTTTAATTCTTGCTTTTGATCACTCAGTTGAATGGGGCTTCTGCCTCCTTGGGGAACATAAATTTTCTGCTATAATAGTTTTCTACAGTTTTTGCTACTGTTTTATTTTAAATTGGAAGGGACAGCAGAAATTGGAAGAAACAGTTTCTTCCAACAGTGGAAGAAATCTGCACATTTTTCTTATATTTATACAAAAAGCCATAGTAGAATATTTCAGAATTACAAACTGTATCTAAGTGTCTGTTTAATGCCACATGATTTTTGATTATGTAAAAGCCCCTGAAAAATCTCACATGAGTGAGTTGCCAGTGGAATGTTTATGGTGAGTTATAGCTGTTACTAATGCCAAATATTGTCAGAGTAAACTGTGGGTTTGATTAAACAGTTCTATAATGATGCTATCAAGGCCTCAAGCATCTGAAATATGGGAAGCAAATGTGTGAAAGTACCAGCAAAGAGAAAAGTAAAACTGTGAGGCCCCAAGTAGATGTGCCAGAGTGTGGGTGTTTGTTATTCCATCTTCATTAATAAAACACTTCATGAGTGCAGCAACAAAGTGTGAGTCACTGGCATGAAAGCAAGGAACTGGGACTTGATAGAGATGGAAATCTGATCCAAGAATACCAAATAACAGGAAGGAATTGTGATGTTCTTTTACAATATGTGAGAGAGCTGAAAATACCTGTTTTGAAACTATTTCTTTTCTTTTTGATAAATGGAGTCACAGCTTTACAATGCTGGGAAATTCATTGCCTATAATTGGACAAGAGATCGAACCCCCAAATGAATATTTAAACCCAACAAGTAGTGAAACAAAGGATTTTCAACAAAGGAGGTGTACAGAAGTGAAATGAGACTGAAAACCAGAGTTTCTCACTTAGAGAGGGAATGTGTCCCAGTGAGACAAACTCACATGGAATCCAGCTGCAATGAGCAGTGGTTTTACTCTGCTTTTATTCTGGTTTTACTAATCCATTTAACTCTGGGTCAGTGTGAGGGAAGTTTTGAGGTGCAAACATTAGTGGAGAAGAGGAATACATGGGAGAAATGACAACCAGTGCCTCACAAGTAAACATTTTCTCTGTTACCTCCACTGACATAAATATCTGAGATGCTGAAAATCCATTCTGGTATTCACAAGCCTTGTTTGCTCATTAAATGAATTAAGTCCTGCAGAATACTGGGATGAATAATAAATACTGAATTGAACTCCCGTTAGCATCATATACTGTGGCTAATCTTCCCCCTCAGCTCATTGGGAGAGTGTAGGTGTAAAAGTTAATTAAAGTTAACTAAAGTCAAATTATCTTTTTAAGCTTGCAAAACAAATTTTTTCCTCTTTCAGTCAAACAATACTGTTTTCGTATTTTTTGTACAGAATTGGTGTTTTTGCATTTTAAAAGTAACATTTTTATTTGTCAACAAAATTATAATAGTTATCTATCCTAATTGGGGGAGCAGAGTCAATGCTTTGACAAAACTCTTAAAAAGTAATGCACAAACAAAGCACAAACATTTTCAATTTTTTAATTACTATTTCCTGCTTTCTGCTGTTTCGAATCAAATTCTGTGCAGAAAAATATCGTTTGGAGCACTGTATTTAAAGACAGAAGGTCAGCTGACCCATTTGCCATCTGTACCTTTTGGATTTTTATACTTATCAAATAATTGTGGGCAGAAGAGAACTCACTCTCTGCAGAACTTGGGTCTGTTACAGCCCAAGGTCAAGGCCAAGTGCAGCCCAGCAGGGTTGGGAACATCCCACTGGAAAGGGGGAAATTTCCATGCTGTGTCTGCCTCAATGTGTGTTAATCACTGGGAATGAATATTTTAATATATTCTGAAGAGCAGAAGGCACATTTTTCTTTACTTTCCTCAGTGTGTGTGTGAAATCTCCCTTTTGGGTGGGATTTTGGTGAAAAACCACAGCAGCAGCAGATGCTAACTTAGATGAAGTATTTGTGAAAGACACATTTGTAGCCTTCAGGTGTTATGTCTCTAATACCTTAAAAAGGTTTTAAGACTGCACTGTGTGCCTGCTATTAATGTTAATTTCAGGAGTCTTTTTATCTCTTCTCCTGAGTCCTAAATATGTCTTAGTGAATTCCTTTAGCCCTGAACTGACATCTCTCTTCTTCTCAGTTAAAAGTACATTTATTCAGTTGAAAGAACTGGGACAGAACCCCTGTCACATACATATTTCCTCCATTCTCTGATTAAAGCTCAGGTAGAATCCAGGAGTATTTGGGTATTCTCTATCCTAGCACGTAGCCAGGGGCCTTTTGCTGCTATATACAAATTAGACAGCTTTTATATGCTATAGCGAAAATATCATTGCTAAAAAAGTAATTGATTGCAGCCCTATGCAACTGGGCTTTGAGCAAGTGCAGCCTGTGCTGTTCTGTTTTATGGGAATATGGCACTAAATCTTCCAAGTTCTCACGAAGACTGTTAAGGAAACCATCATGGCTCACACTGTGGTCATGGGGAATTGCAAAAAGTAGCTGTGGTTGGTGATTGTTGTGGGATTTGAGGTCATCTGGAAGAAAGTAGAACAGTTTAGAGACTGAAGCCTCTGTGTCCTTGTGTATCACAGAATCCTAAAAAGCCATGGATGTCATCCCCGTGCACCTCTGAACCAGGCAGCCCTTTTGGCTGGGATTGTGGGTTACAAAAAGTAAATTTTTCTCCTTGACAAACCCATGAAATGACTATTCAGTCTCAGGTGTTTTTACAGCTCGGAATTCCACCCACTCAAGCCATCAATGCACTGGCAAACTGCATCTCTTCAGTGTGGTTCACATTTGTGAGAAGTATTCTTAATGAAAAGGGCTGTCATTTCAACTTTTGCTCTTTGTAAAGACTTAATAAGGGCCTGAGATGCATCTGTTCTTCTTTAGATTCATGGATTTGGTTGAAGTGGGCTTGAGATTTGTTTTCTGCTCCAGGTTCTGCCTTTGTGAACACTTCCCCTTTCCTGAGGGACTGTGTTAGGAAATGCTTTTTGAACAAAATAAGAGATGAATAAGCTACAACTTCATTCATCAAGCAAGATAAGGCAGCTTTCCACACTTTTATTTTCCCCCTTTTAAAATTAAGT
This sequence comes from Lichenostomus cassidix, assembly GCF_008360975.1. NCBI lineage: Eukaryota > Metazoa > Chordata > Aves > Passeriformes > Meliphagidae > Lichenostomus > Lichenostomus cassidix. Next base: position 12,774,556 of record NC_139495.1, on the reverse strand, counting down.
TGAAATTCATATTTTGTTTTTCATTGGAGAAGTTATTTATGTCCTTGAGCCCAAACTAACAGCCCAGTCTGATGAGGGAGAGCCCTTCTGCTTTAATTTGCTGGTCCCAGGGTTCTGGATTACCCAGGTAATGTGTTAATGCAGAAGTATTTGCTCTCTAGACCTGCAGGCATCAGGGTGAAGCTCTGCTTGCTAATCAGAGCAAAGTTATCAGTATTTCCTGCACATTCTCATGGCGTCTGTGCATTATTAGCAGTTTCTGAGCTAGTGCATGACTGATTTCCCAGTGAATTTGGTTTCCACATGCTGCTGTGCCTAACCCATCCCACTGTGGAGCAGCAGATGGTTCTTCTGCTCTGCAGCACCCAAGCCCCAAACATGGCATTTGCCAGGATTATCCCAGGTTGTGGGGGTGCGGCGGCCCGATGCTGCAGATCCCTAGTCCCCGAGGCCGGCGGTCGGCGTAATCCACGGGGACGCTGCCGAGGATGCCATCGCCTGGGACTCGGAGGAGGCCGGGCCGTAAACCGCTCTCTCCCTCCCCTGGAAAGTTTTTCCTAAGTTTATTGGTTTAAAGTCCGCTTCCCCGCCCCTATCACCGCCCCTGCTGCTTGCCCTCACTAGAATGTTCTGTTGCCGGGCTTTCCCCATGAGTTGCTTGTAATCCCCTCCCTACTTATATTTCATTTGCTCCCCCGCTTGTCCCTCATGTTGTCCCGGAGCCCCGTTGGCTCCGCCCCTGCTGTTCCTCCCCGGGAAACCCCGTATTTCCCCCTAAAAACCCCTTCCCTTTGTTCTCTCGGTGTGGTGTGGCCGCGACCCCAGCCCCGCCGGGTTCTGCGCCCGGCAGCTGCGTGGACCGCCCCACCCGAGAGCCCCCAGTGTGCCTCCCCCGCGCCGCTTCTCCTGAATAAACTGCACACTGCTGACTCTCGGCTCGTCGCACTTTCTTTATCACGGGAAGCGACCAGCGACTCCACGGCGTTCCTGCCCGGCAGGCACCCGCCTCCGCCGCGTGGTCCCTACCGCTCCAAGGAGCGACCCTGGGAACACCGAGGCTGACCGCAGCCGCCTCTGGACAGAGCTGAACAGCCGGGAGGGCTGAGAGCTTGGGCCAGGTGAGGCCCCCGAGGTCTCCCGAAGCCCCGGAGCTCATTGGGGCCAGGCGGCTGGACCCCGCCGGACCCCTACAACTTCACCAGGTCGCTCTGAAAAGCCGTGGAATTCATTAATGGTCTTTGCCAGCATATAAAGGATGGTGTGAAATATCCTTTTAGCACTTGGGTGTGAAGTGTAAGACAAACCCCACAGCACAAGAACACAACCAGTTGTGGTGGGAAATCCCAGCTGGAGAAATTGGGAGTGCACAGAGCACATCTTCCTAAATGAACAGAAGAAATAGGGAGTAGGTAAAAACTGATTAGCAAAGCAAATGGTGGGATTGATGCTTTTGAAAGGGGACTAAACATCCCAGCCTGGGAATGCAGTTAAATTCCCATGTCTCCTTTCTGGAAGGGAGCTCTGTAAACAGGCAGAGAAGGTTCTGCCACAGACACTGGATGATCAAAGGCTCTGCTTGGTCTGGCTGATAGAGCTTCAAAAGTTTTCTCTGCAGCTACAACCCAACAGAACCAAACCCAAGGCACTGAAAGGTTTCACTGTGTTTGCCAAGGCCTGGACTTCACATACTGTGTCAGAATAAGAACACGTGTATTCTGCCTTCTTCCCATTGTGAATGATTTGATTGAAAGTGAGGACTAGAAATGGAGTAGGCTTGCAGAGGTCCTGTTCTCATGTATGGATGCCCTTTCAGCCGGTTCCATCCCTCCACAATTTTCTTTTTTAATTAATTCCTGAATTATCTGAGGAATGGCACTTTTAAAAGGATGTGAGTTATCTGAAGCTCTAGGAAAACACAGAATGTTAAGATCTTTTTTCACTTCAGCTGTAGCAGTATCTCTATGCCATCTTGCAGTCTTTGTGGACAAAACCTTGTAAACTTTATTTTCCCAGCATTAGACAGGGGAATTCAGATTTCTCAAAAAGTATTCCATGTTATTAGAGTGGGTTTTTGGTCTGTCTAACCCCAGTTTGGCTGTGCAATGTAGTCAGGTAGAATGTACTCTCCAGAATGAACAGCCCTGAAATCCCCAGTAATTACAGTAAAATCCTGTAATTTGTCCTTGACTTCTAATAGCAAGATCTGATTTCACCAATTCCTGATTAGCTGTATTAGCAGGTTGGCATAATTTCTACAGGCAAATTTGCTGTCCCCTTGATGATAAATGGAGCTGCTCTCCCTTTACTTAACATGTTCTCCCTGGGGACAATTATGGTGTCAACAGCATTTTGAAAAATTGCTGCAGAAATAATGAGGAGAGGGAAGTATGTTTGTGTCCGTTTCATTCATCCACTTCTGGCCCTTTTTCCCTTACTCTGTAGCCCTCTCAGTCTTGTCCAAGCCACTTAGAGAAGAAAAGTGCTGGAAGATTTATTTTCAGAGGTGTTTCTCCTGCCTGGTGTTGTTTAGAAACACCAGTTCAAGGTCAGATTAATTGGGATGGAGGAGGGAGGATTTTTGTCTCTTGATTTGTAAGAACTTACACCTGATTATTTTACAGAACATTTATTTTTGTGTGTTGAATAACCTCTAAATGCTCGATTGTTCTGCCTTACAATGAGGAAATCACACAAATGAAACAAGGGAGAAGGAATATGTGTTTTTCTTTTTGGCCAAACAAAGCATTGCAAATGCAAGAGCTTCTTTTCTGAATGTGGTGGTGCTCTTTGATAACACAGAGAGACCATGAGGGGGTCATGTGCATCTTCTTAAAGAGCTTTTTTAGGGCATTTAAATATTCTCTATTTATTCAGAACTTTGAAGTTTTAGGATTGAGACCAAGAGACACAGACTTTCCCCGTGCATGTTGTGCACATAATTGACCTTCAGCCCAGAGCCTTTTTCATCTAAGACCTCCCATTTCAAGCCCTGGAGCTTGTGTTCTCTGTGTTCCCAGTGATCCCACAAAGGTGCCTTGCTGCGTTTGATGATGTGTGGGTGCTGTTTATCCATCACATTTATGTTCCCATAAATCAAGAGAGAGGCTGTGATGAGAGTTTTCCCTCCTCAGGCTCTGAGCTCCTGCAGTTCCCATGGCTGGTGTGGAGTTGGGATCATTGGAATGACTCTGACCAGGCTGCACTGGGAACACCAGGGCTCTGGGGCTCTAAAAGCCCCCAAAATACATTCATTTATCATGGCTGAAACAGTCTTAGAGAAGAATACTAAAGTGATTCAAAACTTTCAACAATGGTATTTAAGGAGTTTTGAGGATTTTATTTTGCAGTGTTTTTGACCTGAAGAGGTTAAAATAAATGAGATCAAAAGATCAAGATTGATTTATTTTAAAAGGGGTAAGAGCAGTACTGTAGCAGAGCCAGGCTGTAGAATGGGATATTGGAATGAAAAGCTTGATCCAAAATCCCTCCAAGCGCTGAGGTTGGGCTCCTGGGTGCAGTGTGAGCTGTGCATCCTGCAGGGCTGGGAAGGGCACAGGCAGATGAACTCAACCTTTACAACTGGTTGGAAATTCAACAGGATGTTTGTGAAGTCAACAGGCTGCTCAGGTTGGGATGTTCGGGTTTATTTCCATGTTTGTTTGCTGGTGAACACATCCAGGATGGAGCTGTGGGCTCTGCTGGGTGGCATTTCCAGCATCATTCCTTTGTGTTTCTGGTCACACAGACAGGGAGCAGGGCCTGGGAGCTGGGCTGAGAGCAAATGTCAGCTTCCAGGGGTGACAAGAGCCTGTCCAGCTGTTCCCTCTGTGCTCAGCTGTGGGCATTATCTTGGGGGTAACACGAGGGCATGGAAAACTCTAGAGCTGCAAGAAGTTCTTACAAATCAAGAGACAAAAATCTTCCCTCCTCCATCCCAATTAATCTGACCTTGAACTGATGTTTCTAAATAACACTAGACAAGAGAAAACACCTCTGAAAATAAATCTTCTAGCACCTTCCTTCTTTAGGAAGCTTGGACAAGGCTGAGAGGGCGATGGAGTAAGGGGAAAAGGGCCAGAAGTGGATGAATGAAATGGGCACAAAGATACTTCCCTGGGGTGGTCATAGCTCCAGCTCCAAGTCTGCCTGGCCACTCTGGTTAGCCTGAAAGACACAGCGAGCAGCAGAGAACTAATTTAGTGCTGTTTTTTAATTCATAAATGGAATAAAAACAAGTGCAGATCCTCATGTTTTAAAGACACTGACAAGTATTGTTATACCACTGACCCCAATTAAGTGTCTTCATTTTTACCTTTTCAAGACATATCGCTATTCCCCAATGTCAAATGTAACCTTTATAACAAATATACAAACTGAGGACCTTGTAAGGCTTGTTACATTTTCACGATGCAAATTTCAGAGCAAACTGAACCCATTAACAAGATTAGCAATGCAAAAAGGCAAAGTTCAAGAGAAGGAAAAAAATCAAAACTTTTCTGAAAGTAGAACTTTGTGTTGTTGTGGTCCAGCCATGTGCATGGTATGTTTTCTTTTGTTTCTTTTCTCCCTTTAGAATAAATTAACATAGGACAGAATGCTATTTATCTAGAAAAAAAATCAGCATTTTAGAAGAGAAAGTAATTCTTAGGAGACTGCATTTTGCTTTTTAGAAAGCTATGATTTCTAATCCATTGCAATATTAAAATAAGCAGCTATTAAATAGTTTAAAGTGGTGAAAAAAATGTTTACTCTTGAATAGATTTATGATTACAAAGGGTATTTTTTTAATATGAGGAGGGAATATGCAGGGAAAAGAGAATCCCAGCTTGCAGAAATTGAACAGTTTTCAGTGAAGAAAATGATGCCTTTAATTTCCATCCACTGGCAGCCTTATTATTGTAATAAGGCCATGACAAGGGTCTTTAACCAGTGCACTTCAGCTTTTGTCTTCAGTCATCACTGAAGTCTGATTTTGAAATTATGTTCTCCTTTTACAAAGGCTTCATTCTCTGAAGATACTTGAACATGCTGAAAAGACTGTTGAAATTTTGGATACCATGATGAATTAATTATGGTGTGTAGGATGTGATGTGATGGTGCTGCTGGGATGCTGCTCTTGAGTCTCTGTTATGAGCAGTTTCATTGTTAATTGCTGCTTTTCACTGTTTTATCAGTCAGTTTGGCATTGCACCTTCATCTTGTAAACACTTCAGAGTGATGAAGTTCTCTTGGTTGTGGGGCTTGGCACAACTGGGTTTTGATTCTTGAGTGAAGTGAGACACTAAAAGCCTCAGGGTGTTATCAGGATGTATGGATGCTCATTTCAAGGATTTTTAGCACTTGCTTACTCATACTTTTATTCACTTGCTTTGCTCTGTAGGAGGTAAGTTTTGAATCTCTCCTATAGCATCTCTGGGCCTCCCTTGCAGTGTTTGACCATATTCCTGATTAAATTGGGTTTCCTTCTTCCTACCCAGAAGTTCCTGGGTGCTCCAGGCTGTCTGTCCCTCCTGTTGCTGTACCCCAGTGTCCAACCCTATCTCTCTTACCCAAATTCTGCCTCAGGGAGCTGAAGGGAGCCAGAGCTTCCATCAGCTGCTGTTCCCAGGGCTGAGCCATCCCAGTTGTGTCCCTGCTGAGCCCTCAGAGCTTCAATCCCTGACACTTCCATGGCCTCTGCCAGCTCTGCTGTGCTGTGCTGTCTGTGCCCCAAACTGGGCTCAGGTGTTGTTTCACAAGTGCAGAAAACAGCATAAGGACCATTTCTGTCAACCTCAATCTTGCCAGGTCTTACAACAACCCTCCTAACAACCATGCAAACACTGATGTTAACTTTGTTTGCCAGCCTTGAACAGCCAGGCTTGTCATGCACAGTGACACTTCCCAGAACCACAGGACACTTTGCTTTTTTTATCTTTCATTTTTTGATTGAGACACTTTCCAGTCCCAGCAGTTGTTGGAACACTCAAGATGTGGACCCAAAAGCTTGGGGACTCAAGTCAACTAAAGGTGATCTTTAATCTTTCATGGATGGCTTTCAAGGTAGGGTTAGGACCTGAAAGCCAATTTTGTGTCTTTCAAACATTCTAGTGGCAAAGAGAACACTTCAGCAATGTGCTTATATGAGCTTTAAGTCCTTTTGAGTATTTTTTTTGCAGTAAAAGACCAAAGTTAATGAAGGGAGGTCATCCTTGGGCAGAGACTTAAAAAGCTGATGTGATGGAAAGATGATATTCTGTAGTTGGTTATTTTGGGTGCAGTTGTGTTAAATACCTTCAGGCTCAGAAAGATGTACTCCTACCTCTCACAGTGCACAGAGGTGTTCTGTTTTTCACAAACTTCAAATTTCTATTATTGATTTGGGGAAGTGCCAAGTTGCCATATTGCAAATACAGAAATATTCCGAGCCGGTTCAATTCTGCAGAAACAACACCAAAACTTTCTTCACTTACAAACATGGCAGCTCTTAGCTAACTTCACTTTTTTTTCCCTCCACTGCTCTCCTTGTAATTGATCTCTGTTTACCTACAGAACATGCAGGCAGTGCCAGGGGTTGTGCCCCCATTGCTGCTGTTGGTGTCATGGATCACAGCAATAAAGGACAAACCCTGAGTGGCAGAATTCAGCATCTCCATTATTACAAACTCCTGCCAAGGAGTGCTTGGAGCTGCTGAGCAGGGAACATTAGCACTGCTCCTCTGCTCCCTCCCTGTCAAGAAGCAGCTTGACAAAAACAAAAGAGAGGTCTGGAAACAGAACATGGTATTCCTGACATCGCCTCAGCAACTTTTAGTCTCTAGTGCTTTTTCTGGGAGCTCTCTGTGCTCTGCTGCTGTGACCCTGATGTCCCAGAGCCACCAGCAGCTCTCCATCCTCATCACAGCCCCAGAACCCTTGGCTGTCCTTGCAAAACTACTCTGCAGAGTTTCAGCAGTGCTGCCTTTGGTCTGTGTACCTCATTTCAAGCTCAGCCCCAGCTGCTCTCCTCCCGAGGTGTTTGCTGTGGAGGGAGCAGGCTGGGAGCAGCTTTCCACCCCCTGCACACCCCAGAGCTCACTGCTCACACAGCACAGAGCTCAGGGGGAGAGATTGCAGCCACTGCTATGAAAGTAGAGAGCTGAAAAAATATTGCAGCTTCCTGCAATTAAACGTGGAGGAATTAATTATAGTGGGGGGAAATCAACCCACTTTTGAGTTTCAGGAGTGATTTTTAACTGCGGAAAAGGAGGTTAATCACCACAGTGATGATATTTGGAAGCTTTAGGTAGTGCTGCTAGCTGCCTGGATAAACAATAATGCCCAATGGTTATCTCTCAGTCCATCACTCAGTTGTTCTCACTGTCTCTCCCTCTCTGTTCTTGCACAGTGTGATATTTTTGTGTTTCAAAACAAAGGCTCTCACTTCTTTCAGTGTGAACATTTAAAGTATGCCAAATGCAAATTTGCCTGCTAAACACCCCACTTCTCTCAGAGCAGAATGGCATCGTATTGTTTTCTAAAGAGCATTTCAAAATGCACTTTAATTTGGGGAGCAATAAGGCAACTAATTTTGATCCGAGGCAGTTGTACACACAGACCCTGTTCTGCTCCCAGTATACCTGCCCTGCCCTGCCCTCCCCACTTTTGGTAATACTTTTGTTCTCTTACCTTTCTCATAGAGAAAAAAAAAAAAAGTTTTCCTTTATTTCGTTTCTTTCCCTGTAGCTGGTGATTTATGAAAGTCAAAGGATTTGGCAATGGCTGTCTCCCCAAAATTCCAATTTTTCAGCTTTCAGAACTTCCAGCATTCTGAAGATGAGCAAATAGTGTTTGTTCAAGTTCTTTTTGCTCTGGCTGTTCTTCTAAGTCTGAATATGGAATATAAATCCATGATAAAATTCAAGTCCTTGGATTTAAATTAAAGGTACTGCAGTTGGAGAATCCAAATACTTTGCCAGAGATTTCTCTTTTCAGATGCTCGTCAGGTATAGTGTGAATTCTTTCTCCTTTCCAAGTGGAACTTATTTTGTAGTGGCTGGAATTAGTGACCAAGAGATTTCCTCTTGTTATTAATGTAAGTAGAGAGTATTTGCACTGAAGGGACCCTAAAGCCTTTCAATCCTTTAGGAGCCATCAGAAGGATCTTTATGGAAAGACAAAACAGGTACAAGGAATCTTCAGCAAGAAGCTAAAGCAGATAAAAAACCCCAAAGCCAGCAAATTGGAAAATATGATAGCAGCAATAGCTGTCTGCCAAAATTGAGAAATTGGTAATGATGAATCCAAGTTCAGTTTGGATTTCTAGAGCAGGATTAATATAGTTCTATGGCAAAATGGGATTTCCAACTGTCTGCAACTGTCTGAAGCTCTTAGCAAACTGGCAATATTTTACCCAGCAAATGCAGTGACTGCTCACCTTTCTGGACAAGGCAGTATCCAGCTGCACACCTTCCATCTGCACATCTATCAGCCTGGCCTTCCTTTTAAAAGGTCTTTTTTTCCCTTTTTTCCCCTCTTTGTTTAAAGTTCCATGCAGGGGGACTGTTAGCAAGATGGATCTCTAGCAAAGTATATTAAATAATGTGCAATATAAGGAAATATTTAATTGGCACTGCTTTTTAAAATGCCTGGCAGTCTCCAGACATTAATTTGGCAAATGCCTAAAGCCTGAATAATATTTCTCCAAGCACTTTAAAAGCCTAGGGAACACAATAGGAAGATCTGGACCATTAAAATAGTTAACTCAATGTTTTAGTATTTGAACAGCAACAGAGCTAAGGTAGGACTGAAATTCTGGGATCGTTTCAAAGTATCTCTGTCTCATTTCCCTTTATAGCCTCATGCAGATGCTAATCCATCATGTTATTTTGTAGGACCTCAGAAAGTTTAAAGGTTGTTTAGTTGGTGGAAGTGCTCAGGGTGATTACTTCTAGTTTGCTTATCCTGCACTTTTTTTTATCAAACAGTAGCATTTTATGCCCAGTAAGCTCTATTACTCCTCATTTGTTTGTAATGCTTCACGTCACACGCAGGTGCCAGCTACCTGGGTTATTAGTCATTTTTGAAAAATGCTTAGCACTGTTCCTTGCTCTGCCTCCTGCAGCAAATGGGCTCTGATGGATCATCCTCAGCCCTGCACCTCCCTGAGCCCCAAACCAGCCCAGCACTGCCACTGCTCCTGGGCAGCTCCAGCCAGAGCCTCCTCAGAGCTGGCAGGGGCAGCAGGGAGGGTTTGGGGACTCGTGGATTTATTTTTCTTTACATGCATATATTGGGGATATTTTATGTCTTCTTGTTACACAGCTGTCCTTCCCAGTTCAAATGACCGAAATATTTTGTAAAAGGATTTCTGTGAACATTATCTATGATTTAAAGGATATTTATTAAATCAAAGAATACACTTCATAAGTTATAGCTTATGAACTGTAATACAGTTTATTAGATCATATATTAACAAACTCCAGATCATGTAATTCACCATGTAGGTGCTGCTTTCTTTAAGCACATGAAAATAAGCAGTGATGACCCTGAACTGAGATTGTAACCACTGATTGCCATCTCTTTGTCTCATGATGAGCTGGTTTGGGTTGAGAAGGGATTGACTTTCCCACCTACTTGCACCAAACAGGTTAAGTTGAACCTCAAAAGTGGGAGCTGTGCATGTGTTATGAGAATGAATCAGTAACAGGAATAGAAACAGTTCTGGGGCTGAGGGCAGGGCCTGGGCAAGCTGTGAATATTAGGCAACAGCATTTATTTATGTCCTTAGCCAGGCAGCTGCTGCTGCAGGAGCAGTTTGGGGCTTTCTTTAGCACTGCTGAGGAAGACACTGGCAGGTGCTGTCTGTGCCGTGTGGCCTCCTTGTGTAAAGGTACCTGTTGTGAAATCCTGTGCTGAATCCATTAGACCTCATTAGGAGGGTGGACAGCTTGGAAGAAAATCAGGCTCAATTATCTCTGTATTTTCAGGTGCTGGAAGAGGTAATCTTTAAACCTCATTGCTTTATTAAAGCTTTTGTTGTAATGGTACAAAGCTTTTTGCTGTCATTGTCTTACAGCAGTGGAGCAGTTTAAGGGGTGATGACAGGTTAAAACACAGCAAGGGCAGAATTTGAGCTATTGCTCCATGGAATAATGGAGATTTGGGATTAACTTGTCATCTCTTAGCTCATTTCAGTGGTGTCACTTTGCCTAAGGCCTCAAAGCAAAGTCTTTATTGCTGAGGTGGTTTATGTCACTCCTGTGGCTGAGGACACAATTCCATGGGGCAGCCTGGCAGGGGGACTGGGCTCTCTGCTGGGGTGGTTTGGGGAGCAGAGGGGAGGCTGAGTTCTACATTCCTCTTTATTACATGTTACAGTTATCACATGCTGTTTAAAAAGCAGTTGTTCAGTTTATTCTTTTATTTAATTGGAAAAAAGGCAGATAAAATTGTCACCTTCTAGAAACAGCTGTTGGATAAACTGATGTGTTGGGAGCCACAAAATTGCCTTTAGGCTCTTGTGCTTCCAAAGTCTGGATTTGTACAGTCACCTCTGCAGTGTCTCATCTGTGGGCAGCACTAACTGGTTTCATGAAAACATCTCTACCAGCAGCTGAGAGTCAGGAGGGAGGGGAGAAAGGAAAAAGAATGAGGATGTGTGGGTGCTGAATTGTGAGTGTTAATTATTTACAGCATTTTCCTGCACAGGGTGTGGTCCCATTAATGAAAGGAATGGAATAACAACCATTTGTGGTTATTGGGCAATGCAGGAGCAAAAGAGCAGAGATTTCTGTCTTTGATTCTAAAGCAGTTCTACCATTTTATGGTGTGTTTATATGATGTACTGTGAGAAATGTGCAGAAAAGCAACGGGGAAACTCTTCAAGCCTGGCTCCTGAGAGGGAACAGACCTGCATTTAGATCCCCTGACATACCTGGCCTACTTTCCAGCAGCAATGCCTCAAACTCCATTGAAAAACAGGTGAAAAGTGAATGCTGTTCTCCTCTGAAGAGCTGAGGAGCAGCAGTGCAGCAGCTCAGGCTGTGGGCTGGAGCCTCTCTCTGCTCTGTGTGCAATGGAATGTGCTCAAGGGAGTCTCTTGCCAGCAGGGAATACAGGTTGTGATGATATTTCTGATGGTTGTGATCATATTTCACTTGATCATGAACTTAGGGGAAGAATCTTTACTAGGGGTTTCCAATAGTTTTATTTTTTCCAAGTGGGAATCAGGGGCTCTAGCTAATTTATCTCCCAGTTTGTGGCACTGAAATCTTGAATGCATTTCTTTCTGTCTCTCAGTGCAGGGAAAGCACTGAATCCTTCAGGATTAGCAGTCTCTTGTCATGAGAAGAGACACCCTCACTGCCACTGCCCTTGTGATTAGCCATGGAGAACCAGAATTCCCAGGGCAGCAGGGATTTCAGTAGTGTTGATCACAGAAGAAATTATCCCTATCAACACAATTGCTCCTCTCTAGGTGGTTTAGAAGTGGGTGCTTGCAAAGGAATACATTAAATGGGTAATTTTTAAAGCCCAGCTCTTCCCCAAAGTGCAGCTGTTTTGCAAGCAGAGTGTGTTTGACTCATGTCCCAGTGGAGCCTCCTGCATCAAGCCCTGCTGGATGTGGTGGTGCTTCGGCCCTGACCATCCACCTTTGTTACAACACCTAAAATAGAAATGAAAAAGGACTCTCATCCCCAGAAGCTCTGTCTCACTGTGGAACAAACTTGTGGTGAAGTCTTTGCTGGATTCAGAACTAACAAATGGTTTTTACCCTGGTTCATTACTTTTTTGACACACACAATGCAGAGAACATGTTCAAAATAACTATTTGGAGCCCAGCTGCTAAAACAAGCATCTGTAAATTGTCCCAAATGATGCCCTGAGATGCAAACAGTGCCAGCAAGGGTGGATGAGGGTGCGATATGTTTAGAAAGATGATGATATAGATTAATATACCCAGTAGGAGAGATACCAAGCTGATCACAGGTATTGCTCACCTGAAGCCCAGGCCAATGGGAACAGAATGCAGCTGGAATTCTGTGGGAAGGAGCAGCTTCAAACCTCATCTACAAATGCCTGGAGTAGAGTAGGTGAGAGATCAGAGGATTTGGTTGAAGCTGAACAAAGCCCAACATGACTTTGTGCAGCAGCTCTTGGTTTTAGCAGGTCCATCAGGCTGAGCAGAGCCCTCCCAGAAGGATTGCCAGTAATGTCCCTGCATTTTGAGGGTGCCCTTGTGTGTTCAAAGTGCGTGTTTCCCTGCCTGCCATTTGCATTAGCATTTTAAATGTTAGTCTCCATAAAAAACCCTAGATGGTACATTTTCAGCTTACAAACGAGGCTCTGAGTTAGGGCAATGTTCACCTGGAGGGTCATATATTTCACGCTTCATTGCTTTCTGCTGGTGATTTCTGAGGTAATCTGCAGTGTCTCTGAGAGAAGGTGCCAGTTAGTGTGCCATGATTGCTGTTTGGGGAAGTGTGCTGTTAAAGCGTCTGCCTGGCAGCCAGATTAACCACAGATTTATATGCATTTGCTGAGGAAAAGATTTGGCTTTCTAAATCCTGGTTTCTAATTGGAAATAAGCAGGATTTTATACTCTCCTTTTCTATTTTTTTTTCCCCATGAAGCAAGAAGGCTAAGAATAAGCTCAGATATGTGCTAATATTTACTGGGATCCTTCTGTTACTTTGTAGTGCTCTTTTATAATTTAGGTGTGTATTGGTCCTCTCCTGCAGGTCCATATATTCCTTCTCCCTTGATTGTTTTATTTCTCATGAATCCTTGAAAAAAGTATTCTCTTTGCTGATTCTCTGCTGTGTTTCTTCTGCAATATCAGTTGATCAGCTGGAGATGCTAAGTATGTTAAGTGAAAAACTTCTTGCCATCTCCATGTAACCAGATCTCTTCTCCCTGGAATCAGAATAGATTTGCCTGTGGTTTGGTCTCTTTTCTACACAACAGCACTACAATATTGAGAAACAATTGTTTTCTCTGAAAATTGAGACCTTCTCTTACACCTCTTAATAATTTTCGTTCATTGGAAAATTCTGAAAAATTGTTGTGATTCCAGGATAGTTTCTTATTTTTTACTGGATCTCTTTTCTCTTGCAAAACACTGCTCTGGGTTAGAATTTCCCATCCTTTCACATGATATAATTTACCCTGATTTTTGCAGCTTTTCCCCAGGATGCACTGTAATCCTACATCTTCTGTTGGGAAGGACATCTCCCAAACCAGTGCTGAAAACATTGTGCATTCAGCTACAGGCATCTTCATAAATACAGTCATAGGTCTTTTTAAAAATGAAGACAAATGACAAATGATTTTTTTAAATAAGAAAGCCTAGACTTCATATACCTTTGAATAAATACATAAAAATTCCTGCTGGAATAAGTAAAAGGATTCATGTTAGAAACAACTTTTAGATGCAACGAGAAAGCAAACCCAGGAGAATACCAGAGAAAAGCAGAAAGGGCAAAAGTAACAGGTGCTGAAACAGTAGTGGTTTATTATTGTTCTTGTTAATGATTTGCTAAATTACTCAATTATGCTTTAATATTTTTTTTTTGGCTTTTTGCTGTCTTGAAGCCCTTTAGCCAATAAAACCAGGAGCACAGAGTCTGCTGTCTGTCTCCGAACCGAATCAAAAAAGAATACTTCTGAAGGATAAATATTTTCTCCAGAAGGCAGTGAGAATAGCTGTCCTTGTCCCTGGTGTCACGTCTGTCAGTCTTGCTGTGCTCTTTCAGCAGAGAGGTCTGCAGGGACAGCCTGTCTGTGCCACGAGCAGAGCAGCTCCCCCAGCACAGCCCAGGGAAGAGCAGAGAGGCTGCTGTCAGCTGCCCTGAGCTCTGCAGAGGGAATCACAGCAAAGGCTGAGGCTGTGGGGAGAGCAGGAGAGGACTGGGAGGCTAGAATGTGTCCTGAGGTGAAAGGGAGAAGACAAAGATCATTGGAAGTGCCACGAGCTCCAGCCTGTCAAAGCCTTGCGAGGGAATATTCAATATTCTGGAAGCGTATTGATGGCGAAGCATGGGACTTGATGGGGCTCAGCGAGAAATTTTTTGTGACACTTTTCCTGATAAAAGCTTTTCTCAAACCACACACCACAAAATGCTGGGCTGCAAAGGGACCAGAGCCTCTTCCAAGCTCTTTGCAGACTTTGATGGAGATGACATTGCAGACAAGGGAAAAATGAAAGACTTCTGACATGCAGAGGCTTTTGGTCTGTGAGTGTTGTGCTGACTGAATGACCTTGTGAAGAAAGGAAAGTGTTCAAAACAAGATCTGTAGGTGGATGCTCTGCTTGATATTTGCAAGGTTGTGGGTAGAGCAGTTACTGGGACTGTAAGTGCATTTGGCATTTTCCTATTTATATGGTTTGAAACTGAAGCAAAAGGACATGTTTAGAAATTTTTGTAAAGTCATTTTAGCAAAAAATAATAGTCTGCAGGATTGGAAACCATAAACAATAGAGAACTTGCCACAGTGACACTCCCAACTCAGAATGATTTAAAGTAAAGTTTAGAAGTTGTGAAAGCACCCACTTTAGTCTATGTATTTTAAAACTGGCATATTCCCCCCCATGTTAATTTAATTATTCTATTTTGAAATTTCAGTTCAATTTAAATACATATTTTAAAATTCAGTATAATATAAATCAAAAGCGTATCAAAACTCTTTAACAAAGCACAACAATTGACTTAAACTGACAAGTTCAGAGCATTGAAATTCCTGACATTTTACTGAAGCTCAGCAGGCAAACACGTTGATACCTTTAGCATTTTCGTGGGCTGAAATGGAAAAAGGAACAAACCCCAGCCCATTCTGTGCTCAGCCTCCAGCAGGACAGACTCTGCAATCAATCACTGCTGCTCTGGTTCTCTGTGCACAACAGGCTGCAGCACTCATCCCCTGCTCTGTGGCATTTCCCAGCCTTGCTCTGCTATTCCTGGTTCTGTTGGTTCTCATGGAAGTATTTGAGAGCAATCTGCAGAGTTAGAAACAGGAGACACTGAGATTTCCACACACAGTTCCAACATTTCAGCTGAATCTCTAGCTCTCTGTTTAAATGCTTTGCAGTCCTTTCCAGTTCACTGCAGCTAGAAATGTATTTAGCTCTTTATTTTGTGAGTTCAAAGAGACAGATGTAAAAGTTCTATCAAATTTCTCTTCCTGCGAGGTCTGTGATGACAGAACTGAACTGTCCAATTTAGAAAAGAAATACAGATGGTTAAGCACATCAGCTACATGTTTCTGTATGGTGAATTTGTATGTAGAATATTCTCCTAGAAAGATTTTTGACCAATATATGGAATATGTAAGTCACAGTCACCACTGCATTGTTTTTACTTTTATTTCAGTTTAAAATCATCAAAACCAATTATTCTAAATTTTGCACCTAAAACTTAGAGGTATTATTATCTGGACTGCTGGTAGTCTGTGGGAAATTAAAGCAAAGCTTTGCTGATTTCCAACTCATCTTGGCCACACCAAGTTGTTTTCTACATCCCAATCTCAGCAAAGTGGTTCTGTTTTATTCAGCCTTGGCACTGCCAAACTGAGACATCATGGGTTTGTAGGTTGCTTTGGGTTCAACCTAAATGTCAGGAATTTTGGCCTGTTTGTGAAGCCAAATCACTGTAGTATGTGTAAATATAATAGTTTTCAGAGCACCTCTAATGGTCCATTTGCTCTTCATAATATCCCACTTTCTTTCTATGATTTTTTCCTGCCCCAACTGCATCAAAAATCTTATTTCAAATGAAAGGTAAAAATGCCACTTTAGCATTTCTCGAATGAGAGGAATTTTTAACGAATTATTTTTATCCTGCCACGCAATCTCTGGCCATGAAATCAGGAACAGTTACTATTCTTACAGATCCTCTTCAGAACAGAGGGATGCAGAAATAACCCCCAGCTCTGCTGCTGAGTGAGGAGTGGGGAGATGTCAGCTTGGTGCTGGTGCTGCTGTGGAATATGCTGACTGTGGCTCTGGAAGAGGCTGGCATCCCTGCAGAGCTGTGATCTCTGCTGCACACCAGAGCTGTCTCCCCAGCCAAGCAGCATGAACCAAATACATAACTTGAGGAGCTCTCCTGGCCTCAGATCTACACTCAGATGGCAAAAAGTAAAGCAGAATTAATCAGGGCCTAATGCAGCACAGCGTTCTGCATTGTATCTTCATTAGGCTGCTTTTGCTGTCCTCTTTTGGAAGGTTCTGTTATTTACAGATTTCCAAGCCAGATGACAAGGAGAGCTGGTAATGCACTTCAGCCACTGCAGCACTGAAATTCAAAGGCAAGGACACAGGAGGAAAAAGATTATCATCTTATTAGTGAAGGAGGATAAAGATTATCAGGCTGCAATGATCCATTATTTATAGGAATGCTGTCCTTTCCTGGGTGTGTTACTGAGGCATTTAATGTATTTGTGCGAGAGATTAACATTGATGTTATTTTCTTTAATGTCTGTTTTCAGTCTGTGCTGTGCAGGTTGGCATTCAGGAAGCTCAGCCAGAGGAGAAAAACAATAGTATTAATTAGGAATGTCAGTCATGGGTGTTATGAAATTCCAAATTGCCAAGTTTCCAGTGCAGTTCCGTGGTAATTATAATAGAGTGTGGAGACAAGCTGTTCTGTTCCCTCGCAAGAAATGCAGAGTTGGTTGGATCAAAGTGCTAATGCAAATCCTGGGCAATGCAATGCTGTTTCTAGAGTCAGTTGGACTTTTTCTCTTGTTTTTGTTTTTAAAGGATGTGTTGCCACAGCTAATTCATCACCAGTAGCACTCGCTGCTTCTTCAGGGCTGTTTATCCCAGGATCTCAGGCTGCTCCATAAATTATCCTCAATTTGCAAATGAGAATTTTGGCATAATAAGCCCAATTAAATTCATTCTATCTTATCTGAGTCATCAGCAGAGCTGGACATTGGAATTGGGTTCCACCTGAGTATTTCTTTATTCCTCCAGAGAGTTAGAAACCTAAATCTGCATCCTGCTGAGCTTCTGGGGGCTGATTTGGGATCTGCTCTGCAGGCTTCTGGAAGGAATTTTCTGTAAAATCCACACAAACCATGGCTGTGCTCAGAACAGTTGCATTGGCTAGACAAAGACTTTTATTTTTCCAGTGGAAAGTCTATTCTCTTCCATGAAAAAACCAAACCCAACAAAGTTCAGAAGCAGTAGGAAGGAAAGCTGGTGCTCTGAGATGGTTGCAACCTTTGCTGAAAGTCCTTGGTTATTTGCAAGGTTGGGTTGAGCCTGAAATGTGAAAAAAGGTCATTTTATTGACAGCAACTAATTTAAAATTTATTGTCATTATTTTTAATGAAGAAAAGTCTTCCCAAAGTTATGCAAATCATAAGCAGGCTAAGGGTTTCTCTTGCAAAAGGAAAACATCAGGCTCAATCTATGTTTGCATTTGAGTAATGCATTAAAAATCAATTAAATCTATTTGAATAATTGAGGTAAATTGGTAGTAGTGAACTGGGTTGTCCTGACTGAGGATGTAATTAACTTCAGACTAAGTAATTGTAAATTAATTAGAAACAATGTATGCTCTCCATCTTGTAAACATTTGAGTTAAGGATTGTTGGGAGTCGAAATAATAAGGTTAGATTAGAATCAAGAATTGAATTCAGGGAACATTTAAGGAAATAACCAAGAGAATGATCTTATTATAGGAGATGATTCTTGGGTTTCATTTTCCCCATCAGGGAAATGGAAAGAATAAAATTTCTTGAGTTTACATAGCTTTGCTACAGTCCTTGTTTGGTATTTGACTGAAGTTCTAAGGTAACTTCTCATCTGAAGGATTTAATTCAAATATTGTTGATGGAACAACCTCCTCAAATCTCAGTTTTTGTTACAGATTTGTATTTCCAGCACTGCTGTTAAATTTCTGATATTTTACTGGTACCAGCTTGTTGAGAAATAATTGGGTCCTGAAATATCAAAAGAGACATAAATAACTGAAATTGCTTGAGGAATCTTATTTTAAAATTTCTTTAGTGTATATTTCTCTGTCAAATCTCAAATTATTAAAATGCTCTGGTTTAAAATATTGAACAAATGTTTTAATATAAAATTTGTAAGTTCTCATCCAGGTATCTTGGGAGAATTTTCTTACAGGCAGGCAAAAAAGTAAAGATAGCATGTCTTTAGAACTTCCTTTTTTTTTTTTAGAGCTGAATAAACCTACTTAAAGGTAAATTAAAAGTGCTGACATCTGTCACTAAAATGGAATTGAGGGACTTGGACTTTGGAAAAAATGTCCATGATTGTCAGTTTTAATGTAAAAGCAGATGAACAGAAATTTCTGTAATTTTAACTCTTCCAATACATGGCAAAGAGTTCATGAGCATTTATTTTCCCTCAGATTATGGAAAGGACTGCAGTGCCACTTAGCTGACATGTTTATTGCTGAAGTGTTTATTTTAGTAATAATGCTTAAAAGCCAATACAAATTTAATCTTTCCATAGCTGTAGCATTTTGTGATTCAGAGTGAGTGATGCGATGAGTAATGGTAATTCTGCTGATTGCACAGAATTGGGGATGAAACACTTTAATCAATGAACACATTACTGAAATATTTAAAGAGAAACTGCCAGCTTTCCAGCCTCTGGTTGGTTTTAGAGTTTGGTGGCTTTATTTTTAATATTTTATTTTTAAATCGTGGGAAATGATTTCCTGTGTGAATGGAAATACTCTGAATGCTCTTTGGAGTGGAATGGTTGGAGGGAGAGGAGTGATGAAACTCTGCCCAGGCTGGTGAGATAGGGAACAGCTGCAGACAGCATGAGGAGAACAAGGGAAGAGCAGAAAATCAGAATTGTGCTGCCCTCGTTCAGGTGAATGCCTGAGCTCAGGTGTGACACAGGAGCTGCTGGTGTCACCAGGCAGCACCAGGATAGAGATTCAGGGAGCTGCAGGACAAATGTTGTGTTCAGGGGTTGTGTTAGGCAGGTTGAAACGCTGAGGTTCTCCTTAGACTTCCATCTCCCCGGGGTTTGGGAAGTCCCTTTATATTACCTGAGAACTTTGCCAAATCAAAATTGCCAAGCAAGTCCCGAGAAGGATGGAAAGCATCCTTTGGTTTGGATCAGCTCAAGTTTCATAGTAGCAAGACAGTTTTAGGTGCCTTTACAGGTATCATCACCTGAGCCTGATGTTCCATTACTATGCGGTGAACACCAAAAAGCCTCACCCAGTCTGCAGGAGAATATTTGACTGCACAGGGATGAAAGATGGAGTTCATTGCAAAATATCCTCAGGCCAGTTCAGGGCATTAATTATTCCAGCCTCAATGACCAAACCTTGGCCATTCAATTGGCAACAGAAATAGCTCTGATCATCACAGATTCAAACTAGGAGGTGGTGCTGTGGGGCTGGGCAGGCAGAGGGAAAGAGAAATATGGGCAGAAAACATGCTGAGGAGCAGTGGTGACAGCTGGCTGTCCTAATATCCACGGTGGAGCTGCAAGACAATGGAGGATCAAGGCTGAGCACTTTAAACTGCAGACAATTGGCAATGCTGAAAACACAGCTGTCCTAATCCCAGTCAGGCCGATCCTCTAAGCCAAATAATAAATAAAGCAGACAATGTTGAGGGCAGAATAGACAGATAAACATAAACACAAAAATTGAACTTGAATACCAAGCGGTTGCTGTTTGTTTTGCAGTATCACAAAACAGCAAATGCAATGGGTTTGGAAGTGTTGTGGTGATTTCCAAGCCTCTACAACAGTTCCATCTGTCCCGAGATTTGTGATTAATTACATCTGCTGGGAGAAAGGAATATGGACATTTTTTCTTTCCAACTGTTTTTTAGTAAACTCAGCTGATAAAAATGCATGTAGATTCCTAAAACAACAACAAAAAAATTCCCATTGGTAATTGTGAAATAAGTGGATTTTACAGCAGGCTGTATAATCCTCTACTTGTGGAAATATGATGTAAATAATCACATAGCACTGATGTTATGAAGAGGAGCTCTTGGCATTTGCTGAACAGTATGGCTAAAATGTCTTTTTTCAGGCTAATCTCTGGAGCAGTGTGAACAAAGTAATCAGATTGAGATGAAAAAGTTTAAGTGGATCATCAATATGACAGAAAAGGTTTTGAGAACACTTCAAAAGATGGAAGAGAAGGATAGATCTTCTCTTTCAGTTTTTAATCTTAGTGAATTCTATTGTGCTTGTCTGAAAAGTGACACATTATTTTTCACAAGGATTCCCAAGTGAAACCAAAGTTGTGTGCTAATACACTAAAATCAAATAAGGTAGCCAGGTTCTTTTTTTGCTTCATATAAACTGGAAATGAATTTGGTTAAAAAACTGTGATAAAAGTATTCTCTTAATCAGAGACTACAGATTTCAGTGTTGAAAAAGAATATTTTTGCCAGAAGCAAACCATTATAATGATTCTTATTAATTAGTTCAATACTTACTTTGAAGAAATACAGGAAAGTGACATAAGCTATATATAAAACTGTTATAAAAATACAAAATGAATTTTAGGACTCAAAGTATAACATTTATTTTAGAAATTCACAAACCCAAGAAAGAGATTTTTACTGTTAACAGGATCACAAGATCAAAGAATACATGTTTGAAAATAAGTGCCTTTTTAATTTACTTTGGCTTGGCTCATGACAGAAACAAATGTCTGCTAATGTTACTTCTCACACTATTTATTTTATTCAGTAATTGGGTTGAATGGATCTTTCCTCAACCTTCCCTGAAGATTACCTGATGTGCCAATTCCATGTGGGAGTTAAATCCCAAGCCTTTGGAAAGCAGTGACTGTTTCAGTGGGCTCTGGGTTAGATCCTGATGTGACCCTGCAATGGTTTGACCAGTTTGGCTTTTCCATGACTGAACTTGCTCTGGGATGTTGCCATAAATTCGATGGCACTTGAACAGAGAGATAAATTGAAATATGCTCCAGGAGGAGCTGACTCATCCCCTGGACTGGTGGGAATCACTGGAAGGAGCAGGGCCAGTTTCTTCCAGGCTTTTCTGAGTTACTGAAATGCATTAAGAGCTGTTGATTTGCAGAGGTAAAAGGGATGGGTGAAGGATTCTGGATTTTGCATTTTCACCTAGGTTGTACTTTCTCATTTGGAAGTCAAAGCAGGTTTTGGAGTTCAGTTTCAAGCATCATGTAAAAAATTTACCTGAAAATTATACAACTTATCTAAGAACAACTGTTAAAAAGTTTTCTTTATGGTCATAGTACTTGGTTATCACATATAAAAAAAAAAAACAAAACCAAAAACCACAACCCAAAACTTCTCAAACTTTTTTTCTTTCAGCTGCTTCCCAACTTGCTGCTCTATCCCAGTGGTGTAACATCTATTTCCAATGCTGGTAAATTGGTTTAGCCCCATATTTTGGCCTCATCTACAAATGTTACTTTATTCCTCAGGTGAACACAGGAAACCAAGACCATTTCACCATTTCACTCATGCCTTCCCAAACCCTCTGCAAGGTTTCAGCTTCATCTCTGCAGTTATCTCCTGCTGCAAAAGCTTTGGAGAACAACAGTGTTCTGTGGCACCAATCAGCCTTTAAGGATGAAGGATTTGACAGTAATTGTTATTTTATTTTAGATTAGGCCTTCAGGTGCTAATCCCAGGCTGTAACAGAGCAGTGCAGGGAATAAATTCAGCAATCTGCTCTGCCCTGGGGGATGCTGTGCCTGCAGCTCTCTTGCAGTGAAAGGTGGGATTTTGCTGGATTGATTGATTGATTGAGTGCTGTTTATATAAGCTGAACTTTCTCAGTCTTGCCTGAAAACAGAGTTCCTTTCAGGGCAGCCAGTAGTAGAGGGGTGATGCAGTTCCATCCCCACGTGATTCACTTCAGCAAAAGCATAGTGCTGCATTTGTACAACTCGTTACTATTGCAGTAGTTTGTGTGATGAAGGAAACACAAATCACTTGTACATATTTCAATTCTTTTGCTCAGCCTCTTGCTACAAATTTAGTTCATGTTCTCATTTCTGCACATATTTAATGTTGATGTGAACAGCAAAAAGGAAATTAATTGTGTTTTCTTGGCCATCGTGGACTATAGCATTGCAATTTTTTTGGTCTTCTACAGAATCCCCTTATAATCAGTTATTCCATTGGAAAATACCAGTGGGATCTGGCATTTGGTAGTGGTTTATAGTGCAGATGTTTTTTAATGTTGATTTTAGGTTTTTTCTCCTCTTATCATGCAACAAGGCATTTGAAGCTAATTATCTCACTTTGATTTCTTATTGTATTGCTAATACCACTGTTCCAGAAGAAAAAAGGGGATAGAAGATTCCCCAGTAAAATTAAAACTCAGACAACAGATGAGATATAGATATTATAAGAGAGAGAGCAGTTTAGCCTTTGAACAACTTTCATTACAGATGCAATATGCTCTCTGTTATTTGACATTTCCATGCAGATGCCTCCTGCATGGGCTGTGCCAGAGCTCTCAATTCTTTGTCATGCACAAGTTAGGAGCTCCTTTGGTTTCCAAAGTGTGCAGCTCTGACTTCAATTTTATGAATCAAACCTTGACCCACGTGCCAAGAACTTTCCCATTACCAGCGAATCCAAATTAATTTATGTGAATTTTTATTTTGTAAATATGAGTGACACTGATCTTTGCCTCTCTTCCATTCCTAGGCAGGACTGGGGATTTTTCTGTACATTGCACCACAGTTAGTGGGATGTTCCTGCCTAACTTTTAGCTGGCTGTTTACACTCAGCCAGCATCCTCTAGAGTAATATCCAGAATTATTTATAGAGTAAATATTACAGATTCAGTAAGATCTTCCTCTACATTAAGCCTTTCCAGTATGATGTAAAATTTCAAAGAGCACTTAGGAGCACTAATTGAAATTAGTATTAATGTAATGCAATAAGCCCTGTTTGTGTTAGCTTTTTAAAATTAGACTTCTCTGAAAGCAGGAGTTTCTAGCAAGCTTAGACTTCATTTAGTTCAGCCTGTTTCCCAGGAATATAGATGTACATGCTCCCAGCCAAGGGTAAATCTGCATTATGGTCTCACTCTGGAGTATCCTTTAGTGCTTTCACCTTCCTGCCTGGCAGCTCTCTGCCTGCAGAGGACTGCAGTGATGTTTGGTACTCCTCAGGTTGCCTCATCCCTTAAAATTCATCTGCCTGCCTGACTTCACTGCTGAAGCCAAACTCCACAGTCCCAGCACTGCTTCAGCTAAGGCTGCCCTCAACCTTCCCAGCTGCTGCTAGCCTTTATTTTTGCTCACATCAAGTCCAACAGAGCAAATCCTCTGGCTGTCTTGTCCTTTGCTCAGGACTCAGTCAGTCCCTCTGGAGTTTTGGGACTGCTGCATTTTCCTTAAGGAAAACCAGACAGGATCCCTGAGCAGATGGAGGTTCATGCAAGGTTTGTTTCCAACTGCTGCTGGAGTGCAGTTCCATGGTCATTTTAGCTCCAGCTCTCTCATCCCTCTGGGAGAAAGCTCTCCAAACCCCAGGAGATGATTTCTCTGGATGTGAGAGAGCTGTGGGGAGACTGTAATGCCACAGGCATCCTGTAGTGATCTGTGACAGGCATGGCTCCAGCACTGCTGACACAGGGCTTTCCTAGAAATACTGGAACAAAACACTGAGTTTACCACTTTCCATGGAATAAAAGCAGAGGAGGAACTGTGTGCTGGCAGATCTGTGGGGTGTGTGTACCTGAAGCAGCTCTGGTGTGACACACGGTGCTGCCAGGCAGGTTAGAGGGGACTGAACTCAACGTGAACTAGCATTTCAGTAAGAACTCTGACTGTTCTTATATTTCTTATGTACCTGGTGTTTTTGAAAGGATTTCTTTATTCTAGACCTAAGAAAATGTATGTGATACTCCTCTTGAAGAGATGCAGGAGATACATGAATAGGGCACTTCAAGCACTACTTTGCATAAGTAAGAGTAAAAACCAAAGAAATGCTACAGTAAAATGAAACTTAACAAATATAAGGTCTGTGACATGATCTCTCCCATTTGTAAAGCTCCACTCATGCCATTGTGAGAGCAGTCAGAGTTTATAAAGCAGTGTGGAGCACATCCTGAGCTGCCCTGCTCTGCAGACAGGCTGTGGTGATGTGTGGGCAGCAGTTGCTCCTTCCTGCACAGCTCCTGTGCCCTGGGCAGTGTCAGACACATGAGGTGACTGGAGGTAAATCAAACCCTCTGAGAGCAGAGGGAGTAGGAAAAACCAGGTCCCACTGTTTAAGAACAGGGCAGAAAATGTGATTGAAGTGAAACATCCCCACCCAGAAGGATCTGTTTGCCTTCCCCTGAGGTCATTAATTGCTGGGTTCATTGCCCCTGAGCTTCCCTGCTGCTCCCAGCCTCAGGAGCAGGGAGAGCACTAAAGCACTGTGCTTGGGAAGGAAGGGGAGCAGAGTAAAGCACTTCCCTGTGCTGAAAAGCTCCGTGTATTCCCCTGGGGGTGTGTGCAGCTGAGTGCAGCTGCTGAGGTGGTTCCTGCCAGGCCAGCAAGGTGTGCTCAGCATCCCTCACAGCTGGCAAAGCTGGCAGTGCTGCTGGCAGCTGGCTGCTCCCTTGCCTTTCCTCCACACAGGGCCAAGCAAATCAAAGGCAAGGCAGGAGACATTAACTCACCATTACTTTCTCTTCCAGTGTGGATGCTTTGCAATAATTTTTCCTCGAGAGCAACCTACCTAACCCTGTCCCCATCTTGTCACATCTTTCATTTTCACCCCACTGATTCTCCTTTAACTCTATATCCCGTTAAGATAATATTTGCCATAGGAAGGGAAGTGTAATTCAGCTTTCTGTAACTGTGATTAATGCAGAACAGATTGTAAGCATATTGTTTTCATTAGGAAGCAGCTACTGAATGTTTCCATTTAACTTGCTGATTGCTGCAGTTGTTGCCATCTGATAGAAAGTCTATTAGTCTCCTTAATTCAGCCATATGATGGAAAATGTTTGTGTTCTGAAAATAGTGTCTATTACAATGACACTTATATGAATTATCCATAGTGGAAAGCAAAACACAGCCTGTCACATGGAGAATGGAAATAAGCAATTGGGTTCTTGTCTTGCTTCAAATGGAGTGATCTGAACTAAATCCACCACTTTGCTCATAAATAGTCACACTGAGTCATTTCTGGAGTCACATGGTATTCTTTTAATAGAATTATGATGTTCAGATATTCTGGCTCAAAAATAAGTGATGTGCTGTATAAAATTGCTTGAGATTATTTCTGTGGGCCCTCTATCTGTAGATAGATTCTGCTTCATCATGATTTTCATTTATCAGAAGGAAATATTTCTCCTGTTACCAAAGCATTAGGGTGGAGCTAAAAGTGAGCTAAATGAAATTTGGAGAGTGAACAGTTGAAACCAGGTATTAATAGAGCTCTTGCAGATGCTGACCATGTTTTCATGTCAGAATTGTCGTTATTGTAGCTTTCAAGGTGGTGTTAAAAGGGCATGAAACATGAGGATAACATCACTTTGCATTATTTCATCCAGTTACTCATGGTGTATCACACTGTGATACAACTATTCCATCAATACTTTGACCTCAAAAGACTTTTTATGAGGGTGATCATGCAGGATGATGAGGAATGATTCCCTAATTGTGAACTCAGTGCCTATGGAAAGCAGATTTCCCTGGATTACTTCAGCTTGCTGTTGGCACTTCTTGCTCCCTGTGCATGGCCCAAGTGTTTGGGGTCTGCCTGTGCACTCACAGCTTTGCAGAGAACCACAGTGTGAGCACTGAACTCATATTGGAGCTCTCCAGATTATTTAATTTTTTAACTCTGGCGCTACACAAACCACACTGAGAGCCATTAACGCAAATTAATTATTCCTCCTGCTGGCTTCTTTACAACTTCCTCAGATCAGGGATTATTAAATGCATCATGCCTTGCAAATTTGCATGCATTAAAAGCCTTATCACTGCCTCTGCACTGCTGGCCTCCATCAGGGGCCCAAGAATTAAGGAATTCCTGCTCAGCCATTTTCAGTGGGAGGTGCTGAGCAGTGGCAATGTGGCTGTGAAATGCAGCAGAGCTGCTCAGTGTGCCCAGGGACCCTCCTGGGAATGGGACATCCCAAACCTAGCCAGGGCATGGGATCCCACTGCCCTTGGATGGTGATACTTTAAACTGTCATGGAGAAGAGAATTATAGGATGCAGCAGAATATATATTTTTCTGATTAAATGTGGGGGTTTAATTTTTTTTTTGTTTCTGTTTTTTCTTTTCAATTTCTAGATTCAAACTAGTAGAGAAGTCACATAACCATGGTAACCCGGGAAAATGTGGGAATAATGTAGATCTGCTGGTGTATGTCTGTGCAGAGTTGAAGAAATGTGTGGAGGAGTATTTGTTTGTTTACTGTTTTATCCTATTGTTGCTTTTGAGCCTAAAAAAGCATAAAAATTTCTGCAAAATGGAGAGTTATAAGAATTCCAAACACTTTTTGTGCCTTTCAAAAGGTTTTGTTTTAACACAGTTGTGGAAAATTTAAATTATGACCTCTCTCCTTTTGTCATGCTTTTAAGTAGAGAACTCATTAAAAAAAAAAAAAGAACTCTAATGTGAAATTTGAAAATTTTGGGGTTTTTTGTTGTTGAATTGATAGAGTAAAAAAAACAATTGAGAGTAAAAATGGAATCTGCTGCTAGACTGTGGGCAAGATTGCATTTCTGTGGAAGCATGACTGACAGCCATGTGTCTGAGCCATTCTGCTCACCTGGGTTTTTGCAGCTTGGAGTCCTGAGGATGGCAGTGATTCCCAGCAGGGTGGCTGAGCTGTGCACAGACACTTGTGCTCCCTCAGTTCAGCTCCTTCTCTCTCAGGTTTCTTGGATTCCTCGCTGAAATGTGAGAATGGTATTTCACAATATGGTGTTTAAGCTTCCCTGCCCATTGTACTTCTTCATTCCCAGCTTGTTTTTCTCCTGAGGTTGGGTGAAGCAGAATATCCAGCTTTAACTAAGATGCTGATATTGAGGGAAATGTCAGTGTCATTGAAGGTGTTGGCATTGCAATAGCAGCAAGAATTCCTTCCAAGCTTTGTGCCCCACTGCTTCCAGTAGCTTCTGTGGGTCCAGCTGTGTGTTCCTGGAAGAAGTTGGGATCAGCTAATGAGTTTATTAATAGCTCATGGTTGCACATGAGCAAACTGAGCAGGGTGGGCATGGAGTGCACTATCAGAAAATCAAGATTTTCTTTGTGTTTGGCTTCTACCTTTGCTAGATGAAAAGTTGAGGCATTTTCCCTGAAAGTAAACTTTTGACAGTATTCATTGCAATAGCACATTTCAGTCAAACCATGTTGATTCCCCGGGGATTTTGGAGAGGCTGAGTTTATATTATTCCTCCAATAAAGAAACACTAAACAGTTAATAAATATATCAGAAGGCTTTCCAGTGCATTTTGTTTCCTAGATAGCAGCATATTTTGTGTCTATAGCTACAGTATTCTAGTGGGTGAAGATAAATGGATTTCATAATCTCTCACTGGGGAGAAGAGCGAGACTGGAAAAGATTGGAGCTGCATGAGCTGGATAACTTAAGATTATAGCTCTGAGAGGCAGAGCTCTAAAAGCTATTAAAGATGTTACCTTCTTGATTGGAGATTCAGGAGTTGATGCACTGCCTTCAGCCCTGTTATGTTTTCAAACTTTCATTAAGTTTTTATCATCTTCTACCTGGCCCTTCTAAATTGAAAAGAAATCATTTTCCAATCGTATGTCTAAGTAGATTCATCTTCCAAACAATATTACCATTTCCTAAAGACTGGATTTAAATCCATCAGCACAATGTGAGGGAAAACACATTGTATTATTTTGACATAATATTCATTGAGATAATTTCTTGATGGGTTTGTGCTAAATATGTTGAATTATCACAAAGGAAAGTCCATTATCAGGTTGAAGAAATACCATAACTGGTGATTAAAACCGTAAAAAAGGTGAAATTAAACTTTAGTTTTGCAAAGGAGGCTCATAACTTTGTTTTGTCTGAAAGAACAAGTACCTGATTGCTGTTTGGGAGAACTGCTACCATTCCAGAGGGATTTTGTGTTGGGATAGGGAAGGTTTGTCCCACAGTGGGATATATTTAGTGGGATTTGTCCTGTTACCAATTTGCATGTTGGTGGCTTGGCATATTCATTGAAATTGGAACTGTCAGTATGGTCAGCCATCCTTCAAGAAATGCCTTTAAGCAGCTTCAATAGCTTTAAAAATGATTATTAGTTCATTATCCAGGAATCCCTGGGTTGATGTTTGCAGTGGGCTGAGCTCAGGTTGGCTGCTCTCCCACTCCACACACTGGGCAGGACAGGGGCAGAAAACGAGATTAAAAACTCTTGGCTTGAAGTTCAGGCAGTTTAATTAAGAAACCCAAAGGTGATGTGCAGAAGTAAAGCAAAACCAAGGGGAATTTAATCTCAACTTCCCATCAGCTGGCAATTTCCAGCCACTTGCCAGGAATTAGTGCCTCAGGATGGGCACTTGTCCCTGTCCCACATCTCCTGTGACAGAGGCCAACCCCCCAGCCCCCGGAGCAGGACACCAGGGCCACGTGCTGTTGGATTCACAGAGCAGCAATGAGTATGGAATGGTTTATATCAGCACTTCAGACAGTCCTGACCCCATCTGGTGCCACTGCAGAGGTGAGGTTGACTCCTCCTGCCTGTCTGCAAAAGTATTTCAGTCTGTTAAGTTTTAATGCTCACTTTGGGGAGAAAGATTGCTGAATAGCCAGTTCTTTAAGTGTGATTTCCCCCATTATTGGCCAGGGATTTATAAAATCCCTCTATCTTCTGCCCTGTTGATACATAAAGATCAAAGGGAGAGTCTGCTTAGGGTGAAGATGTGCTGGGATAGAAACGTGTTATGAAAATGGAGAGTAGGGCTTTTTCACACATCTGACCTGTCTAGTTACAGTCTTCACTGAAATCTTCTCTTTTTGATAGAAAATTCTCTTCCAACATTTTAAGCTTAGCTTTAATAGCTTCTGTTTTAAATTTTCTTGTTTGCTTTTAACCTTGGAAATAAAATTCAGAAATCATACAAATTGCAGGTAGTTCAAGGGGAGAAAGTTGGCCTCATTTTTTGGGAAGAATCTTCCAGTTTCTCACCTCATGTTTAACTGCAAGGGACCAGAGAGACTCAAGAGTCAAAGAAAACATCAAGGCACAAAGCCATTTTGGATAGATGTGGTCCACAGTGAATCCATGAATAATGCAATGGGGAGTATTGTACAGAAAGGATGAGTACATTGAGAGTAGAAATCTGGATATCACCTGCCAAAGAGTGTAGGACAAGTTGATAAAAGGCTCAAATTGTACATATCTGGCTTTCTAACTGCTGTAATTTTAGGGAAAGCTCAAGACACACCAAGTTTGAGGGATACTGTTAGTGATGGTTCCTGAAGGTTTTGACTTTTGCTTTGTTCCCTGTGTTCATTTCAGAGGAAAACACTGCTTTTAGGGCTGGCCAAAGCCCAGAATTCCTGTTGCACAGGAAACACCTATATTTCCAAACTTGTTTTCCTTCTTAGTTGAAAACACTTTGCAATGCTGAATTTCTGCCCTGCCTGAAGTGCTGCATTTCCCTGTTCCCCAGGCAGGAACAGCTGGGACTTTCCAGCACGGTGAGTTTCCACCCCAGTAGCAAAACCCTTCTGGTGAGCCCCACGTGGAAAGCCAAGCACACTGCTGTCAGGAGAGGCTGCAGTGGTGAGCAGGGCTAAAGACAGAAGGTGTTCTGCAGAGATCAGACACAAACCAAATGTGTGACTGCTGGGATTGCCAGCAGTGCCTTTGCATTCAGCAGGAATGATGAATTGCCAGAGCTCTCGTGTGGATCTGGGAGCCCACTGGAAATGCTGTGTGTGCTCACAGCTGGTGAGTCCTGAAAAAAGCAGCATTGCTCTGAGCCTGGAAAAATCTGCCACTGCTAGGATCTCGTAAATGGAGAGACTGTGAAATAGAGAGCAGCCACGGAATGGGAAAGGTGTGGGAACTTGAGCTGGGGAGGCTCATGGAATGGAGTGAAAATGGGGATCAGGTGTTTAAAGTATGTGTAAAAATAGGTTGGACTAATCCACTGCACTGTTTTTAACCAATGAACTTGGATATTTCATGGACTTGTGTAGCTTGGGAGAGGCCATGGGAGGTCTTCTAGTTCAGCATCTTACTCAACATCCAGAGTTAGAGCAGGATTGTGTCCTGTGGGGTTTGTATTATCTCTGGGGAACAGACAGTCCACAAACTTTCTGGGCAACTTATTCCTTAATATGTGTGGAATTATTCCTGTAATTAATCAGAACTTGTTATCAGTTGCTTTTTGGCCTTTTCCTGCGTGTTTGAGGAGAATCTGGTTCTTCCTGCTATGCAACCCCAACTGAAGGAAGGCCAGTGCCTTTAATTTTGTAACTTCAGGCTGAATAAACCCAGTTCTTGGTCTCTCCTGTCTGGTAGCCCCATGAATATCCCTTCTCCTCTGGATTCACTCCAATCCATGTGTGCTTAGGACAGGAAATTGGGCACAGAGCTCAGGGCAGTGCCTAAGGTGATAAATGTAGAAGAGAGAAACAGAGAAAGAAAAGGCCCTTGAAGGCAGTGAAGACAAGAAAATCTCATCTTGTTGAAATGTCAAATGTGAATTCTGACAAAGTGTAGAACAACAGGAATTTTCAGCTCATCAGTGTTCCCACAGACGCCTTATTTTCATGTAGGTGCTCTGCAGTTGTTCTGTAGGAATTCAGGGATCCCAAAAAAGATTTGACTTTGAAGCAGTCCATAAAATAAATACTGTCTGTGTAGAGGGATGGACTTCATTTCAGAAAGAAAGGTTGGAATGTCGATAGGATAAAGCTAAAAATGTTTGAAAAAAGGAAACGTGAATTCTTTTATCAAGAAATAAATTTATGTCTATTAAGAGATTAAAATTCACATTAGAAGTAGGAACTTGGAGTTTTTTGAAGAGAAGCTTTCAGCTGTAAGAGGAGTTTTGGGTTTTATAGAGGTAGTGTTGAATGAAACTCTTTGCAGGACACAGAGGCTCAGAGTTCAATTTTTATTATTCACTGACTGTAGGGTGATATTTTTTCATGGCACTAAATATGCAAGATGAACATCTTACCTTTCTAAAGACTCAGTTCCCGTGGAATTTCTGTTGGTGTTGGCTGCTTACAGATCTGGAAACTTTTCCTGTCACCTACTGCCTGCATGTACCCTGTATTCCTCAGGCACCACCTCCTCCTCCATCTTCTCCTCACGATTTTCCTTCTTAGATTTCAAGGACTGTGGTTCCCCCACTCAGGACTTTTTTTTCATCTTGTGCCTACTGCAAAAGGAGCAAAATCCTTCTTCAGAACCATAATGATTGTTGCCAGAGGATCTGATTCTCTGGTGGAACAGATGCCAGAAACGTGATAAATTTGATAGATTATTTTGCCATTCATTTGGAGACCCAGGAATGGCTTGATCTTGACCCAGAGCATATCTGCTCAAGTAGAAACATGTGAAACTGTGGTATTAGAAACCATGGGATTAAGGCCCAGAGCCCAAAAAACTCAAGTACAATTGGCTTGCCCTATAAAGGCTGTTTTTGCAAACTTTCTGATGTGAGTAAAGCTCGTGTGACTCTTCCCTGTACAATACACAGTAAAGCCTCCTCAGCTGTGTGATCAAACCCACAATGATTTGGAATTAAATTTCAATAATTTAAGTAATCCTTCTGGCATTGCAGCTCAGGGCACATCAAATTGGAAATCCTATTAAGAAAAAGTGTCTATATTTATAAGGACAGGAGGTTCAGAAAGTGCAGTCCAAGCCAAAGCTTTTAAGCTGTTTGATTCAAAGGGACGTGAAAAAACTTGTTAAAAATAATGGTGAGGAATTCACTGCACTTACTGGGAGTTTTGACAATTAAAAAAGGATAAAGAATGTCCATGAAAGTGAGGAATGGCAAAATAGCTTTTGTGAGAATAGGAAGCACAAGTGGGAATATGCAAAGTATTAATGTGCATGCTCTGTTGTCATATGAGCAATAAATAATCTGTGCAAAGAGAATCCAATCAGGGTACACAGGAAATTAATTGTTGTATTTCTAGCTTTGCAATATATTTGTGTGAGTGATTTCTGTATTTGAGCTCGGTTATGTATATTTATATTTAAACTTGTTTTCTTGTCAGACAGCTATACTGCAGTCAATTTAATTGGGAAAACTCAGTAAATCATGTGGCGATGTCTGAGTTCTTGAGGGACCTAAGGATTTTCCTGGATGTCTCAAAGGAAGGGATAGAACTGGCAGCTACTTCTAGAATTACAGGGTTGAAGAAAATGTTCTTAATTGTCTAATCCAGGGTGTCCCATTTGAAAGCAAAGCCTTTTTGGGTATTTCTGTAGAGAGACAAACTTGTTATCCTCCTTGCCTATTGAAGGGTCTCAAAAATATTCACATACATATCTAGTTTGGAACATTTTTTCCCTAAAACTTTGTCAGCATCTACTCAATCCAGAAGGGTGAGAATAGCAAGATATTCCTGAAGATGGTAGCTCTGAAGTTGTTGGCACTAACACTGTGTTAAAACTAAATATATGGCTAAGGAGTTTGCATATTGTCTTTTTCACACTTGAACAACAGAGTGTGGAACAAGCCTGAGGGATAATAATTTACTGGTCCCATTTCCCAAGTCTGTTATTCCTCATCTTGACATACTATTAAAATCATTTAATTATCAGTATTTTGTCTTGTCATTAAGTTACTGATGCTTCTGTTATTTTTATTTCTAAAACCTTGAATGCTCACACACAGATCTCCCCTTTGTGTGCACATCCTTTGCCAAATACTTGGTTTGGATCCTCTGGTCTCCTGCAAAACTTCTGGCTAATTATAGTCTCTACTGAGTGCTCTGAAGTATGACAGAATCCCCACAGAATCAGCATCAATCTGCACACAAGGAGGAGAATTTGATTGCTTGGTTAATTTCCTAACAGGTTTGGTTTGGTTTTTATTTTGTTGTAGTTAGTGATATGCATATATACAAGGCATTTCTACCTGCAGGTGCTAAAGCTCCCAGAAGCATACTTTAAAAAATACTGGTGTTTCCTGGACATGAGTTTCTCATTTGGTTCATTGTTGTATCCTTGGTGCAGATAACAGGATGAGCTCTTGGGAGTTCTTTGGTTTCACTGTATTTTTAAATCCTGGTCTAAAGGTGTTAAATCAAGGTGCCCTTGCTGGTCCTGTGTGAGGTTGGTCAGATCTTTCCACAGAGACAGCAGGCAGAGAGGCTGCTGGGAAACACAAAAGGAGCACATGCCAGGCTTGGATTTGGGATTTCGTCAGTGGAACATGGGTGGCTCTTTAGCTACCACAGCTTTGTTGCAGACCTGGAAACTGATTTGACACATGGCGTGGTGCAGACCTGCTTCTTGTGCCTCTGCATCCAGAGTGATCAGTGAAGCTTTGTAGATTAGCAAAGGTGTGCTGACCTGTGCCCTGTGCTTCAGTGGAGAATGAATGGCACAAACCTGTGGAAATACTGCATTTTCACTTGGAGAACTTCCTAATTCTGTGTGATTTTACCAATGATTAGCAAAGGTATGGTGACATGTGCTTCAGTGGAGAATGAATGGTACAAACCTGTGGAAATATTGCATTTTTACTTGGGGAACTTCCTAATGCTGCTGAGATTTTGCTGCCAGGGTTGTGCATGGCAGGTTGGTAGTCCAAGGACTGAAGCCAAAATGTGTGAAATTCCATGTGTATGTGTGCATATACATATATATATATATATATATGTATGTATGTGTATAACATTTTTATCCCGGACCTGGAACAGATTGTGTGTGTATGTGTGAGGAAGGAATGTCAGTTCCTGGAGGCACTGAAATGCTCCAGGCTGGACCAGACCATTCGTGGGCAGCCTGCTCTGGGCTGAGGGGCTCAGAGCAGCTTGGCTGGGTGACTGCCAGAGGTGCCATCCAAGTGACATCCAAGTGCCATCACCCCGTGATTCTGTGAGTTGTGAGTGAAAGCAACTCTAAATATGAACCAAAGTGCAATTGTGAGGAAACTGAGAACTGTTTCAGTCTACTCATCTTTCTGCAGCTGGGAGATGAATGAGGAAGATGGGAAAACAGCGTGGGGAACTTGTCCAGGGAAATTAAATCTCCTCAGTTGCTGTTTCAAGAGGCTGATTTGAGAACCACAGCTCAGCTCTGGTGCTGATGCTCTCAGTACCAAGACATTCTAAGTTCTCTTTTTTCTGCTCCTTTCAAGCTGCAGAGGCAGTGAATAACTCATCTGGGCAGCACAGCAGGATGTGCATCCCCTGAGGTTGCCTTGCCTGGCAGGTTACACATTTGTAGTGCAGGTGGTAGTTGTGATAGATACACTGACTGTTAATGTGTGACTACACTCCAGCAGCTGACAGGAGCTGCTCAGCTAGTCACAAACTTTCTCTGACACAACCACAGCTACATCTTTTAAGCATTCCTTTTTTTCATTGTTGTTCTGGAGAGAACACCCTATTTACAGGCAGTCCTTAGCTCCCCCTGCCTCTCTCACGTCTCGATTGATCACTGTTTTTACAGAGTGACCCAGTGGCAAATAATTGATCTTATTCTTTAAACTGCTAATTGTACTTTGGGATTTTTCAGCTGTACCATGGTGCTTCACATCCTGCGGGACTGAGTCATTATGTTCCTGAAGGGTTTATTTTGCAGTTCACCTGTTGTGTGGCTCCTGACAGCACACCTATGTAATTTTTATTCTGTCATTTTCTCATAGGTGTCTGTTAAGATGCAAACACAGAGGCAAAAATGAATTTTTCAGTAATTATGGGAGGAGCAGTATCTTGAAAACATCTGAAAAATTTTTTCTTTGCTCTGTTACTTCAGTTCTTTCTTCTGTACACATATTCATTTATACAAACACAAAGTACTTAAAAACATTGTCTTTTCAATACACTCACAGCTGCCTGTGACTTTTTTAAACTTTTGCTATTTATTGGAGAAAACACTGCCACACTTGTGAAAATGGAAACTTACACCACCTCTAAAGAACTAAAAATGTCAAGGGGGCCATAAAAGGAAAATAACACAGTTTGTTTTGAAAATTGTTCCATGGCAACTTCTGTAATCATTTTGACAAAAGTTCTGTAAACTGAAACCTTTGTACTTTTTCAATTGAACGAGCTCTGAAGGCACAATGCATCACTGGAAATAGAAATTAAAGACTTTTTTTTTAATTCTCGGCAAGAAGCTCTGCACTCTGTGCCTCCAGAGTAAAGATGTTCTCTGAAACAAACAGTGAATTTTTGTGTGTGATATATTATAATGTGCACTGCTTCCTTGACTTTTTATCCTTTGTGATGTTCTGGAAGCAAAACAGATCTGGTTCTTTGCATACTAATAACATTGCTGCTTGTAATTATTCAGTGGTTACAGTAGTACTCCTTTGAGATGAATCTTTGCTACATTATTTACTTTGTTTCGATTATTTGGAGCCTTTAGTTCAGCTGTAAAACAAGGTGATATTTTTATTGTGATGTTTATTTGGTATTTTTTCCATCTGCAATGCAAGGATTGGAGCAGCTCTTTAGTACCTGATTCTCTGGAAACAAAAGTCACTTTACAATATTTAGATTTAGAAAACTGTGGTACCTGGTATAAAAAAATTCACTGGGATGTTCTCTTCTATTTAGTAGAAGTTAAGGATCAACTTCTACACTAGACATAGATCAGAGTACAAAAACTTATAATGAATTGCCATAAGTGATCAGATATATGATATTTATTTGATGTGATGGAAGGTGTGGTTTTTTGTTTTTAATTTTGGTTCTGATAAACATCCCATGTTTTCCTGTATCTGGGATCCTTTCAACGCCATTTGCCAAGTTTTCATTTGATAAAGTCAAAAATACAATTGATTACAAGTTTCATTTCAGTTGAAGTTCATTTCTTTGCACATATGGCACCAGTTATAATCTCAAACAGGTACAGAAACAAGAAGAAAGCAAAATAAGTAGATGATTTGAAGAATAATCAATTGTAACAGAGGAAAACTTCAAATTGTATTCTTTAAATCAAATCAGGATCAAAGCAGCTTATTGGTTTATTTAATGGCATGTAATTAACTGGCAATCAGTGAATTAGGCATTCAGAAGGAATCAGCCATTCTGCAGATAAGCCACAGTACTGGATGTTTGTGAGATATTAATATGAAACTATACATTTCTAAAGACTTCTATAACTGAATTCTATAATCCCTGAAAGATTTGGTTTTCCCCTCACACTTGGTCTGTTTGGCATTCACCCCTGACTGTCCTTGTTGTGAGTTCCAACACAACTCCCCATTTTATGATTCCTCAGGCTCAGGTGGGGTTTTCACACTGTTGGGGTCATTTCTGGCAGAAATCAAGTCAAAATTTTCATGTTTCTTGGATATTTCGTTTCAAGCTGACTTTGTTTTTTCCCTTTATTACTGTTTAATCCAGCAAATGGCCTTTGGCTTTAGCATGATCACTTCAGGGGCACTCCTTTCTCAGTTTGGGGGGTTCAGGCTTTTGTTTCTTTTCAAATATTGTGCCAAGAGAGGGAGCCACGTTTGGAATTAAGATCTCTGAGGAAAGGCAGCAGAGAGGTGGCTCAGTTCAGCTGTGGCAATAAGAAGAGTTTGGGTTCATTCCCCACCCTTTCACTGCTGTGCTCATCTTTAATTTTCACTTGACACAAGGAGCTGACATCTGCAGGAGCCTGCTCTGGGTTGACTTAAAATTAGCTGTTTTTCTTTTTATTGAAGTTGAAATTTCTTTTGATGAAGATGAGTGCATGGAAGGCTCTGGCAGGGTGAGAACAGCACTCAGCTCTGCTCCACCACCATGTGTTTGATGTGCTTGGGGTGCTCTGCTCTCTGTTCTGCACCCTGAATAGCCCTGAAATACCAACAATTGCTGAGCATGCTGCTGCCTCTGATAGCACAACTCATAATGGTGCCCTAATTACTTACATTATAGAACTGTCAGGTCTGGAACATTTGGTCTCTCAAGGCAGCTCTCCAATTAATCTTTTCCTTTTTTATTAGAGATCTTGTTATGTGATTGTCTTTTGGGGAGGAATTAGAAGGTTTTATGTTATAGTGGTGGTTTGTTTTTTGTTTTTTTTATTTTTTTTTATTTTTTTGTAACTAACACTGATAATAGAGCAAGAAGACTTCAGACTTATCCTTTTTTTAAAAGTTATTTTAATTGCAGCATCTGAAGGAATGTTGTCCTTACTATTAATGGCCAACTTCTGAGGGAAAACCATAGAACAAGCTAGGTTGGAAGGAACCTTGAAATATCATCTGTTCCGATCTTTTGTGGGAAAAGGAGGCTTTTTAGTACCCTGTTCAGTCATGTTTTGAAAAATCTGCAGTGCTGGGCATTCTACCACATCCATGGGGAGGTTTTCTCAGAGCTTCCTTGTTTTCTGGAAGGAACAAAAAAAAATTTTTAACATAAAGATGAAAGCTCTTCTGGTGCAACTTGTACCTGGTGCTCCTTGTCTGCACAGTGTGGTACTGAACACTTTGAGGAGATCACTCCTCGTGGAAAAAGGCTTGGTTCAAATCTACCTCAAATAATGTTCTCTCCATCCTTCAACCAAGAAAATCTGAATGCTAAAACTTCGATTTGAATGAAGAGTTCTGTTCGATAACACTTTTTTCAGTTCACTGCAAAGACAGTGAAGGTCCAGATCCTGCAAGTGGCTGTTGCTGCTGTTTGATTTTATATAAAATAGGAGGATCATGTTTAAATCTCTGCTTAATTCAAAGTACAAATTTGAACCAAGGTCTTTCACTTCTAAAATTGTGCACCTGGCTGCATTATTATGGTATGATCTCTCTCCATCTTTCTAGAAGCAAATGCTTCATTTTTCTTCTAAATAATGAAAGGGTTTACTGAAAAATAAGCTCGCAGATCATTGTGCTTTATTTCAGCCAAGTTTCTAAGTCACTAAAATACAAAGTTAGCTTTCTCTAGCTAGAGCTAATGCAGTGATTTTCAAACTATTTTATATAAAATAATGGTTCTGATATTATCCAATTTTGCCAGGATCTGGGTCTGAAGGCAGAAAGCCTCTACTTGTTAAATAGAAGTTCAAGACTGATCAATGTTTTTTTTTCCACTGTGAAAGTCTTGATATTCTTAAAAGTAGCTTGCAGGAAAAAAAAATTATAATCTTTCACCCTCACAGAATGACAGTCCTGGTTTTTTTCCCTGTGTATAAATCTGGAGATATAAAAGATGACAATGATAAAAATGTGATGTGTTGTGGCTTCAAGAATCTACTGTCCTTTTGTTCAGCGCACTCCTAATGCTTTAATTCACCTTGTTTGTGAGTATTTCCTTTATAAATTACCATAAACCTCAAAAGGTGGGCTATTTTTTAGGCTTAACATAACCAGCTCTGCCTTATTTCAAAATCTAATACAATTATGAGCACACCATAACTTTTGGATGATTAAATTACAAATTGTGGGTGTCCACGAGGCAAGCAGATATATTAAACTTGTTCACCTTCATAACTCATCCTCACACTCTCTGAATATTTTTCAGGATCACGCAAAGCTGTGCTTGTTCTGCCTGAGGTACATTCCATAGTATTTATGGTTTATCAGATGTACAGGATATCTTCTTCAAGGAGACACTCATACATCATTTGAACTTCAGTAGTTATTACATTGTTTTAATGGAAAAATGTTATAAATGAATGAGTTTTATTCTCTCTGAGACACTTATATTTTTGAACATGACTTTCTCAGTGCTGTTATTTTTTTTTTCTATGAGAACATGAACTTCTTGTTTATTGCTCACTGATTTTATAAACATATCTCCTTTTCTCCTTGGAGAGCTATAGAGAAAAAAAGGTCAAAAAGCAGAAGCAGAAGCTAAGTAACCAGAGTGTAGTTTTATAGAAGTTTGGTGGAATAAACGTGATACTTATTAAAAGCTAAAATCCATGGAATCAAACACTATTTGCATAGTATTTGAATGAGGAATATAATCTGCAAAGAGATATTTTTAAGTTTGATTTACCATAAACTAAGGGATGTTTGGCTTAATCCACATGGAAAATACCTGCAATTGATATGAACTTAGACTGTGAGCTCATCAAATACAAAAACAAAGTCTCCTTACATTGCAAACAGATAGCAGATCCCCCAGAAGCAGAGGTTTCAGTGTTTGGTGGTGGAGCAGAGAGCTTTATTGCTGTAATTCCATACAGAACTCTATTCTCTGCTGCTGATCCCCTATGAGCTGTGGTGCTGAAGGTGCCAGGCTGAGCTGGCTGCTTTGGGGTGCTCTGTGCTCATTGCTCTGTCCCTGCTCTCTGGGACTGCTGACCAAGCCCTGGGAAGGCAGCAGCATCGTTTTCCTGCAGAATTCCCTCCTGCATTCTGCCTGTCTGGCACACCCAGCCCAGCATTCCTGACAAAGCTCAGCTCCCATCCTGCCCCAGGCAGAGGCACTGCAGCTGTGGAGAAATGTTCTCTGCACGTTTGGGATCTCCTGGTCCTCTCTGTGGCAATCCTGGCACTGGGAATAGCTAAAGAAGGGTTGGGGGATTGCAGGCTTTTGGCAAGGGCAGAGACGGAGATTGATTTCTGCATGAAATTTAGGGAACAGTTGTGCAGTCCAACGGAAGGGCAAAACCCCTAAATGCACATTAAATCCCCATTGTGAAGCTGCAGTGTGTTACCCAAAGCTGTGCAGTCCTGCCAAGGATGCTGGCTGAGTGAGGAATGTTGATAGCAGAGAACCAGCAATGTCTGAGTGATCCTGAGGTCATTTGCAGATGAAGTGAAGCCACTGTGGCTCCACTCATTGGGACAGAAATCGGTCCAAGCAGTGCTGGCCTTGTTCCTTTCCTTGCCCAGGTGGGAGAGGTGAGGACATTCTGGATGTCTTCTCCAGAGAACTTAATATTTGCTTTTCCTTTCATTTATCTTTTATATCATTGCACTGGAAAACACTGCAAAGTCGTATAAAACTAAAAGGAAGTTTGAAATAGGTTTTGTTAATTACAGTATTTAACTGTTGTGGTTATTGTTTCCTAAAAGATTAATGAGGTGAATTATTGTCACATAATTAAACTACAGTATATCTAATCTCTTACATACCCTTGTGGTTTACTGTTATTCAAGTATCACTTGAAGGTTAATTTCACTTAGCTGGTCTATATTTGACTTTGGCAACACAGTTTATATCAAAATATGTTTTTAAGTGTGTTTGAAAGTCATTAGGCTTTGCCAAAATTAGCACTTGAAGCTCTAGAAGTGAAGGTAAGGACATAAAACCAGTTAAATCAGTGCAATCTCATACACACACAAGCAGTAATCCCAAAACATCCCCTGAGTAAGTTTTGACTGGAGCCTTTTCCTAGAAGCAAGGAATTGCTCAGTTCTGCTCAGAGGCAGTTCAGATCAGCTCTCACTGGCTCCTTCCTGTGCTACTTGGGCAGGAAATCCTCTTCCTGGCCTCATAAAAATTAGGAACACACTGGAATATCTTTATAGGAAAAGACAAAACTGTAGACAAAAGACAAAAATCAAAACATACATTTCCCCCCAGAGAAACAGATTAGTTTACAGACTTCCAGTTTGTAAATCTCCAAA
Source organism: Lichenostomus cassidix (assembly GCF_008360975.1). Classification (NCBI taxonomy): domain Eukaryota; kingdom Metazoa; phylum Chordata; class Aves; order Passeriformes; family Meliphagidae; genus Lichenostomus; species Lichenostomus cassidix. Next base: position 12,733,916 of record NC_139495.1, on the reverse strand, counting down.
CCCAACCTCCTCCAGCCACAAACTCAGCACCATCTTAATTCCCTGTTCCTCATTTATTCTCGTGCTGGATCTATTTAAAGGATGGATACTCTGTGTATTTCACTGCAATAGAAAAGCTGCCATTTCCCCCCACATTAGCTCCAGTCACAGACAGGTTTTTTACATCAATTTTTTGCTTTCTCTTCATTAATTGTAAGAAATTACCTACTCTTTAATTTTCCCTAAGTTATGGTGCCAAAGACTTGAATCTATTATGTGCTCAAATTTCTCTCTCATCTTGTCCCTGTTTTATGTGGACAAAAGTAAAATCCTTTGCCTAAATTATAGCTAAGTGTAGAATCAATCCCAAAATGAGACCTTTGAAAAAAATAAGAATTCAACAGCATGTCATTTAATCATTTTGATATTCATCCAAGGTGTAAAAGTAGTAAGTGGTTAGTTTTGAACCCAGAGGTTGTCTCACTTTTGTACAGAATTCACAAATCTTTGATGTTTGAAAAACACAACATTCTGGAGCATTTAATCTAAGTTGTATTTTATTTTTAGAGATTTATCAGCCATATTTGGCAAAGTGAAATCACCCAATACCTTTCTTGGTTCTGACTCACTTAAAAGACATCCCACGGTGCATTTCTAGAATAATTTCCTCTTCTATATACTTTTGACTATAAATACCCCACAACTCGTTTAATTTTTCTCTGTACTGCATTAGAAGAGGATCCTTTGGGTCAAGTACAACACATTTTGGGTTTTCCCACCCTACATGTTTTCTTTGTGGTCACTTTCCAGAACTGTGTAAATCCCTAAGGAGCCTCTGCTGATGGCACATAAACTAAACCATCCAGGTCACTCTGGAATTGTTTTCTCTCCCTCCCCTGTTCCTGTTGCCTCAGAAATTGTGTGCCATCAGCAAATGTAACAGTTTTGAACATAACACACCAAGGTCAGGACTCTAGAAAATCATCTGGATTTGTGAGCTCCCAGGAGCTGCAGCTCTCTGTGCACTCCCAGCTGGGCTGCTCCTTGCTGCTGCTGTGTGTCTTTGCTGCCATTTGTTTTGTCAGTCCTTTGCAAACATGTTCAGTGACTTTTCCAATCAATCTGCTTTGGGCTGCACTAACCAAATGCTTTCCTGAGTTCCAGAGGAATTGTCCATTACACTGGGATTGTCTCCAGGTAAAAAACATATGAAAAGAATTCCAGTAGAGTTGTCTGCCACGACCTCCTTTTGCTCTATTCACCCTTCTGTCATGGTCTTCCAAGTCAGGCATTTCTAAATCTGGCTTAATAATTTTCTGTCTTCTGCATAACTGAGTGCAGGATAAGAAGCTTGGACTTTCTGTGGTCTTGGAGCCTTTTAAAGTAAAAGGAATTATATTAACTGCTGCTCTAGTTCTCAAATACTGCCTTCCTTCCTTAGTGAGTGATCACAAATCCTGCCAAGGGCTTTCCTTTTCCCTTTCCTATTTTTCTACTGATTTCTCAGTTGTGCTTCAACCAGGCCTGGAGCTTTGGCAATGTTTAATAGTTATAATTGCCTAATTAAGGTATCAGCTGGAGTAGACCAGGAGACTTCTTTCTCCTCTTTCTTTCCAATTTCCAGGAGTATGTTCACCACTCCTGTCAGATTCTCCTCCTTTGTGTATTCATTATGAGCTGTCTATAAAGATATGAGTAATCTGTCACTTTATTTTTAAAATTGCTTTGCTTCAAGATACTTCTCCCATTCCTGTCAGGTTACAAGTAGGTGAACAAAAAAACCCCACAGTTGCACAGAAAAATTACTATAACTGTGAAACAGGGGAAATCGATCTTTTTCTTTGCTTTTCAGGAAAAATATAGACTGCGTAATAGCGGCATGTGTGCATGAGAGAGGAAAGCATACACTTGGGGACTGAGTGTGACCTGTGGTGATAAGAAGGGGTAGAGATAATTAAAGTTAATTGGCAAAAAATGAACTCAGATCTTGCAAGGTGAGCGTGCTTTGGCTGTGACAGTCACTGATGAGTGATTGCTCTGTCTTTGCTCTAGCCTGGAGCTTTTCCTCTCCAGTTTTCCCACTCTTTCTCCTGTCCCATGGGGGGACAGAGCACTGACCAACAGCTGGGTGGTGCTTGGCCAGCACTTTTGGGATGTGTGTTCCTTATCCAACACCAGGAATCCATCTCCTGGCCAAAGGGAACTGGCTGACATGCAGCTCTGCAGAGTTTCTGAGCTTGTTAAATGTATGGTCTGCCAGTTAAAATGTTGACATGATAATTATATTTGCATAGTTCCTCCTGTTCTTCTCGATTCCTGAAGAATTATTCAAACTTGACTGCACAAAAATGATCCAAAGCAGTATTTGAACAACTGTTTTAAGCTGAGCTGTCTTAGCTCAGGTGGTGTTTGGAGTTTTTTCCAGTGTGCTAGAGAATCAGAAGTTTCCTTGCAGCTGAAGAAGGCTTCCTCAGTTTGTAATTCAGCCCATCCAGGTGTGGATCCCAAAGGAAGTTCTTGCAGAGCTCCCTGAAAGCACCAACAGCCAGGGGCAAAGGCAGGGGAGGGAACTGCCAGTCTGCTCCCCTGGAACATTTCTGTGGCTGTAAATCTTGTATTTGGTTCCAATTTATCTTCAAACCTATTCCAGTAAATAAAACGTTTCCTTTCAGAGGGGATGCTTAACATTCCATAGAGGATTTGTAGTCTTTTCCTTCTTTTGCCCATTTCACCATGTGGGCACTTACACAGATATTTATAAGGCTCCTCTGTAGGAGGAAAACTGTCATTGAGTCATGTGTCATTTCACACGTGAGACTTGGCTGTGTGACACTTTAATGCCACCTCCTGCATTAAACTGATGGTGACAAATTGTGGCCAAATTACCTTTACATCCCTTAGCTCTGGTCATTGTCCAAGTGTTACTGGAACAGTTTCTGTCATATACAGTGGCTTCCTAAAGCAGGATGAGTTTCAGTGTCACATTCAGTACAACTTTTGCAGCAGTGCTGTTTTCTAGCACTCAGTGTTTTAGTTAATACGAGGGAAATGCAGTGTTTTGGAAACAGGGATGCAGACTGCATGGATACTACTGTAAATGAATAAAGAGAATAAAGTTTAGTGAAACAAAATGCGGTGGAATTTGAGGCTAACAGAATTTCCAGGTGGAAACCAGGATCTCATGAAATAAAATGATGGAAGGGGAGGGTCCTGCCTTCATCACAGCAGTGTGTCCTGGACAGGAGGAGCTGAGAGTGCAAACCTGGGGAGAAACAGTTTTGTCTTTCTAGGAGGAGGAGTGAGGCTGAGAAAAGAGGCTGGAGCTGGGATAGGAAGGGCTGCTGGCCAAGGCAGCGCAATGGAGGAGCAAGGTGCAGGAATAACCTGAGCATTACAGCACTGCTGGAGGCTGCAGTGCAATATTAACGTGCCTGTGCAGAATCCTGACAGGAAAAAGGAGACTCAAGGAAATTCAGCTGTGTTTGCAGAGGGACTGAGCTTTTATTGGCAGGCTGGGATTCCCCTTCAGGCTGAAGGATGGAGTGGGAGCTCTGCAAGGGGAGGAGGTTTATGGCCATGGATGTAGGGCAGCTCCAAAGCAGGCTGATCCCACTGGTGTTAAATCAGCTTGGGTTGGTTCATTCCCAGGGGGTGGGGATGGATAACAATACTAGAGACGTGATCTGCTGAGAAAGAAAGGAAAATGTTTCATGGTTATAATTGCATTTCTCATTGCTGAGAAAGAGAGGAAAAAGCTTGCCATTCTGACTGTGTTCCCATTCATTCCCTGGGTGTCAGGGTGCAGTTAGTAGTGTCAGGAGATGGACAGTGATGACAGCAGACAAGAAGGCTTTTAGCTCAGTCCCACCTGCCTTATTCCCAGTGTTTTCCAAAGGCTCCACCAGCTCTGCACCAAACACAGCTTTCCAAGAGGGAGATCCTCATGGCTGGAAGGCAAGAGCCATGGCCAAGCAGACAGAAAAACAGGGCAGAGTCACTGCTCAGACACTGCCTCACTTTCCTTTCAGCTTCCTCAAACACAGCTATCAAGAAGTGTAAATGGATGCAGCATCTCTGTTTTTCAATGCCAGTGCCAGGGGTTAATGATTGTAGCTGTAAATGTTTCAGAGGAAAAATACTTATACTGCTAACTTAAAACCATTTAAAATAATAGTCTTTAAAATATTCTAAACTAAGCATTTCATTTTGAAGAGATACATCTTGCCCATAGAACAAAAAAATACACCAGTCTCATCAGACAGACATTTTTCCTTTTTGCAACATTTGTTGGGTAATCAACGTTCCTGTTTGCTGTTTATCTGCTTCTTAAATTTTAACAAGTAATTCTGCTTGTAATTGTGACACTTCATGATTTTGTAAAAATTGGCACCTGCTGTGTGAAGGATAATAGCACAATCCAACGTGCACTGGAGGAAGAGCTGATTTGCTACTCATTTTACCTGGAAATGTCTCAATTAGAAGTGGAGTTACCCTGTTGAAACTCACAATTACTGGGGATGTAGGTAAGTGGGAATAGAGATTTTTACTTGTGTAACAAGAAGAAAGCCCCAAATACATGTGATTTTCTTTGCCATGGATGCAGAAAAGTACCAAAGATTAATTTGACAAAGAAAAAAGGGTTGTTTTACTAGATTTTATCTGTGATGTCCATTGGTTATAAAGAATTTGGGGAAAGATCTCTGAGCAAGTACAAATGGTCACTTTTCACCTAAAATGAAATTCACATTTTGCAAGGAAGAAACGAAATCTGTGGTTGTTATTTATTGAATTAGCAGCTGAAGGTAGCTTTGGTGATTCTGCACACACATAGCACACCATGCTTCCTTCTTCCCAAAACAAGGGCAGATCCCAGGTTTCCTAATCTAACACTTGGCAGGGCTCTTGCAGGCCAGGAGCAGGAAAAGATAATAGTTCTGGCTGTTCTGGAGGCTGATGGCTGTGTGGGCACTTGGATGCACAATATTAAAACTGGATCCTGGCTCTCCCTGTGAGCTCAGGGCTAGGAGCAGGGGAAGGGAGAGGCTGTCCCGTTTCTCCAGCAGGCAGCTCCCTGCCAGAGCCACAGAATCCCAAACTGCAGCTGCCTGATGAATTCTGTGTGAAAGCTGGAGACAGCAAGGAGGGAATCCTTTCCCTTCCTTCCGCTCTGTGGAAAAAGAGCAAAGAAAGGGTCTTCTCTGCTGTTTGTGAGGCAGTTTGACAGCCAGGAATGTGCCCAATAGCTGGACGGACCAGAGCCTCTGCAGGCAGTTTGTCCACAGAAAAAGGGATTTTCTTACTGGGACTGCTTTGGTTGCTGGTGGGTGATGAGCTGGGATCCATCCCCATCCCAGAGGAATTGGTGAACTGGGATCCATCCATCCCTATCCCAGAGGAATGGCTGAGCTGGGATCCTTCCTGATCCCATAGGAATGGCTGAGCTGGGATCCATCTCTATCCCAGAGGAATGGCTGAGCTGGGATCCATCTCTATCCCAGAGGAATTTCCTGCCCGATGCCTTGCCTGGCTCTGGAGCTCAGCAGGGCTGCAGTTTCCCTGGGGAATTCACATTCCCAGCCTCGGGAGAGCCAAGGTTTGGCATTGCCAAGGACTTGCTCAGGACAAGGAGACAAGGGAAGAGCTTTGCCAGCAAGTGTTAAAGTGAACAACAAACCCACAGCAACTTTAGCTGTTGCATATTTACTGTTTATCTGCCTGAAACCCAGGCAAACTAACAGCAGCCATCTCATTTTTGTTTCTTACAGATTATTCTCCTGTGACTTTTAATTAAAACTTCCCTTAGGCACAGGAGAACCATCGGTGATCTTTCTATTTTTTTTTTCTGGACTGTCTCAGCTTTAATTACCTTTTAGGATTTGAAATAAGCCTTATGTTTGCACCAGACCGTGTTTACTACAGAAGGAAGTGGCAAAGGGATCAGCAGGGATATTTACTATAAAATCAAAATTTCACATAAAATATATTTGAAATATAGTCAAGTAAACATTCCCTTCCCCCTCCTAAAAACCCTAAGGCCAGGTTTAATAGTCTTTCATGTATTTTGAACTGAATAACTTGTGTTGAATCTCCCATTCCTGCACTACTCAATTTTTACTGGGAATATGATTACATTGAAATGAGACTCCATCAGAGAAATAAGATATTGGATGGGCAGTAGACCAAGGCAAATTTCCGAGCGGTTTGCATAAATGTTTTCCCAACCATAATAGCAGCTTCAGAACTTAAGCAGAAGAGCTAACCTGTCAGAATGCAATTTCTATTCATTGCTGCTCCAAACACCTTGTTTGCCAGAGAATCATCCCGTTTGTTTTGTGTTTACCTTCAAATAAATTTGATCTAAAAAGAGCTCAGACGGGTATAATGCCATTGCAGCTGGAGAGAGGGGAGGCTTTTAGCCACTAATAGGTGTGTAAATATGGAGCACAATGTATTCATCCACTGTTGCAGCACCTTGGTGGCAGAGAAAGCAGGGGCAGGTGAGTTAATGGGATGAACATCCCAGGACACCTGCAGGGAGCACGAGGTGAATCAAACAGTCCTGATCATCTCCTGCTGTTGAGTGCAGAGCTGCTGGCAGGTCTGTTAAACACAGTGGAGGTGCAGCAGGCCTTGGAATGGAGATAAATGTGTGATGCTGAGAAGGGGAAATGTTTCTGAGAAGCATCTTTGGGCTGAGGAGAGTCCCCTCGTGCTGTCATTGCAGAGTTGTTTGGCACAGAGGCTGTGCAGGCTGAGCAGGGCAGGGACAGCTCAGGTGGGTTTATTCATGCCTTTGGGGTGTCTGTCCAGGCACTGCAGGTATTTGTGTGTGAACACACACACTGCACAAGGGCACAGCCCAGGCCTAGCCCAGCTCACCACTGGGAACTGGGCAGCTGCAGATGCACTTTCTCACTTTGGTTTTTTATATAGAAGTGAAGTCTGTGAGGGGAATAAGGCCTTCTCTTGCCTTATTGAATTAATGATATTTTGGTGGCTGTTGTTAATCAGATGATAATATTACTGTTGGCTTCAGTCTAATGATTTTTTTTTTAATATCATTGACTGGCTGGCTGGCTGGCTGGCTGCTTCTTGTGCTTTTCAGACAAACAGGAAATAGGGTTAGAAAAAGATTAAAATTAGCTTTTCTTTCATTTACTTATTTCATTCATTTCTTTCATTTCATTTGATACTTATTTCTTTCATTTACTTATTTACTTATATTTGGGGTATATTTACCCCAAATCCCCAAATAACAGGCTTCAATAGGTCTTGCTTTTCAGGTATTTTAGCTATTGATGAACTGCACAGGCAAATCACACTTCTCTACTCAAAAATGGACTTGAATTTGAAGTTATCTTTCTCTGCTTCTATATAATGGCCATTCTGCAGACAAATTGGTTTTTCACAGATGAATATTCTGTGCATTTAATTTAGATTCTGCATATGGCTGTGTGCATTAAGAGCTGTTCAGCATAAAAAAAGATGAAGGGGAAGAATGGAAGAAATACTTTTTAAAATTAAAGGTATAAAGTTAAGTGGTGTGCACCTGTTTACCCTTCCTAACAATATAACAAGCCAAGGACATTCATCAGGAAGAAAGGCTGTAATTAATTAAGAGAAATATTATGCAGTGCACAATTAACATGTGTTACAGCATGTCAGTAGACTCATGCCAATAAAATAGGGATGTTAGCGAAAGGATTTGACATTTATGTGGATAATAAAATATTGACAGTAAAATTAGGGTTTTTTTAAAAAAAAATTGTCTGAAATAAACGCTTTGGTTTAAAACTCTATACCAGATACCATTAGGAAAAGCCATCACCTCCAGGCAGCCTGTTCCATAATAATTCAGGGGAATTATTTCCATAATAAACTTAATTCAGGAGTAAAATACCTTATGAAACCATCTGGCATTGTTACTGAGATCCCTCATTGTTTTCTATTTCTTCCTTTGTAATTAATCATCTCCTTAAATTCTTACAAACGACCTCTAAATGTGAATAAATGGCATCACCTCAGTGACACCAGGATTGTTCTCTCCATCCCATTTGCCTCTCTTTTGGGGTGACACATCCCAAGTATTTGGATTCTGTGAGACACAACACTCTGCTCCCCACCTTATTTTATTTGTGCCAGACAAACTGGAGGCGTAAAGGTCATAAATCTGGTGATAGCCTGCAGGAAAGCTTGAAGACTGGGGCTACATTTTCTCTCTTCTTAATTGTATTACTGGTTGCTTAAAGGAAAAACATCACATGGAAATCACATTTCTGTCAGAAAATCTTGGACTTGTTATTTCTACAAATAAGCTTAAGATTAATGAAACTGAAAGCAGCAATCTTGCACTTATTAGGGCTGCAAATAACCTTAAGATTGATGAAAATGAAAGGAGCTGGTCAGTTCAAAAAGGCTTTTTCCCCTTATTTTTTCTCCATTTTGGTTAGACTGCACAACCAGGGGTACTTTCTGCAGCATTTTGCTGTATTAAAGGAGAAACTCTCAGAAAAGGCTTTTAAGAATATCCACAGGTGAACAGATGGAGACCCTTCTGTCTTTCTGTAGCACAGTTTCAAGGGAATTTTAGGACAGAATTTTCTAACCAGCCGCTCTTTGATGCATCGAGATAAATCTTCCAGCATGTTCCCTTAAAGCTTGTGATGGGAGCTCCAGCCCACCTTGAAATCCTCCACTGGAATAATTTGCAGGAGTCGGGGTCAGGAGATTGATTCACTGCAAAGCAGTTGATTTGGATTTGAATATTTCCGAATTGCGCAGGGTACCTTTGGTAGCGTGCCTGAAGCTAGATGATCCTGTTACCATGGTTTCAGGCTGAGATTTGGGTTACTATGGTGTCAGCCTTTACTTCTTGCTATGCAGGAAAGTCGAGTGTGACCTGGGCAAGGTCATGGAGGCTGAAATCCTCCAAGAGGCTGAGCTGGAGCAACACAAATGAGGCACTGCAGAGAAGGGGTTTGTGTAGCTGGTGGCTGAAGGAGAGGCTCAGGTCCTGCAGGTGCTTCCTGGTGAAGTGCTGGGCACTGGATCGCAACCCAGGGAAGTCAGGATTCCCACTGGAGAGAGCAGGGCTGGCAGGTTAGTGCAGTCACAGCCGTTTTGCCCAGCTGGATTCACATCCAGGCATCACAGGCATTCTCCTCTCTCCAGGAGCTGCGGTGATTGCATCCTCCCTGCTGATGGGCAAAGTCAAACCCACAGTGCCCATTTCACATCAGGTGTGGGTCAAACACATGAACACTCTGCAGTGAGAGCTGGCACCATGGACATGTTCTTGTTGCCTGTTTTCATTTTGATTGTTCGCAGTGCTAAAAGTGGATTTTTAGATTTATTATTTTTATGCGGTTTTTTTGGCCTGAAAGTGAAGCAAACTGACCTTTCATTTCACTGCAATAAATTAATTCCTTGCATTTTGTTCTAGATGTCCTAAGCAGTTTGTAAGTTGGGTTTTCCTGCTTGATTTTTATATCTTCATGTCTAGATAAATAGACCCTGTTGCTCAGAAACCAAGGAGTTTAAAGGGCTCACTGAAGGGTGAGGAGAGCAGAGAGAGGAGATCAGTCTGGGAACAGGAGCCACAGTTGCTGGGATTGGATCCTGGCAAGCCAAAAAAAATCCCTCAAAGCATTTTTCTTAGAGAAAGCAGCAACAGGCATAGGAAAGCCAGGCTGTGGATCCCAACATGTAGGTTTGGGATTGAGCACCATCTGTTCAGCACCATAAAAAAAACCCCAAACTCGATGCACAACTGTTTTTCAGACCCAGAGAACCTTGCAGTGAACATTTAGACAGTAACAGGGGTTTTTCACTATTTGGTTACTGGGCTAGTTAGTGTTGGGTTCTTGTTTCTTTGCAACTATATTTGGGGTTGTTTTTTTTCTACTTTAAATAGGGCTTTTAATTTTGCACTGTGAGATTCAAGTATGTAAATTCCACTTAAGTCTTATTCCGACTCCTTAAATCCTGCTGCAGTATTTGCCTTTTGAATTTTGATTTTGGCTTTCTCCCTGTAATCTAGAGCTCGAGTTACATCAGAGGGCTGCTCCAAGGATGATATCACAGCATTTTGATGCCATGGTAATAGATGCAGACTTAGTCTCATATCTCTTGATTGCACCCGGAGAAGTGCCAATTTATCTATTTCATCACAGTGAAGCAGCTCTTCCCTCCTGAGTGTACAGTTCTTCTAAGTGTTATTCCCAAGTAATAACATTATCTCTCCAGCTTTTACCTGGAGGGGAATTATGTGAAGTAGCAGTATAGTATAATTATTTCAGTGAAAAGCTGCAGCCCTGACCAAAACAAACAAAAAAGCAGCTCGGTTTTAGTTTCACACGCATGCAAACAGGTACAATAATCAGGGCACAGCAGTGATTTTCATTATTCTAAATCAGTCTGACTGGCAGTGATCCGAATGGCACTTTGGAATGCATTAAGGACATTGCTCCTGAATGAAATTGTGTTACTTGGAATGAAACAAATGTTTAATATTTCTGCTTTCTCCGGCTTGTCTCGTCTCGTTTCCTTGCAGACATGCACTCGTTGCTCTCCCCAGCTTCCTCAGGGCTCTGGGGCCACAGCTCCTGTCTGGCCTCATCCTGGTGTTCTCATCTGGGAGAACGGAAAGGAAATCAAAGAATAAAGGGAAATGTAGTATTGGAAATCAACTGCTTCTTAGTGTTTGTTTCTTGACAGCACGGCAGACAGGGACACAATCCTGCCACGATATTAATGGTGTTACTCAACAAGAGGACATTTGTAGAATGATTCGTTGCTTTCAGAGTCTTCCTAGTTCCAATTTTTTTTCATTCCACTTTACTCTTTGCTTTTCTGTGTGCTAACCCCACGTTCCTTTTGCCTTTTTGATTTTATATTTGCGTTTTGGATGCCCTGAAAACTCTGCTCTGAAAAAGGCAGTGTAGAGGTAGCAGCAGTGAGCATAGCCCTGGCTGATACCTGTGCTGAGTTGGTTTGTTCTCTTGGCACCTCTTGGGGACAATCAAACCCTGGAGTTATTTTAGGGTGTGCTTAACCCTGGGCTGCCCAGAGAACATAAAGATGGGGGTGGCATTGAAGAGCAGCTGTGTGAATATCAATTTTGTTTTCTCTGAAAAAGGAAGATTATTTTCTGACAAAGGAGAGGAACCTGTTGCGTTGTTAAATGGAAATCTTCATTGTTCTATTTGTTATCTCTCTTAAATTTAGGAATTGCCAGATATTTGCTCACTAGGGAGTAGAAAATCAATGACAGAGGTAAATGTGCAATGAATCAAAACCATTCCTGACTGCCAGACTAGAAGATGATTGTTGTTTTAGTCTTCTCATGATCATTGTATGCACATACATAAAATAACAATTTTAGTCCTTTTTGTCTCCTCTCCAATAAAATTTGAAGAGTTGCTGTTCTTTTTTAACATGTCAGATTTTAAAAAGAAGCTTGCAAGTTGAAAAAGCAGGAAATGTGGCTGCAGCTCAGTGAAGAATTAACTGAATTTCAGGCAGATCAGTTTGCAGTAGCTCTCAGCAAGCTGCCAACAGCACAGCCCTGGCTGTAAGGATGGACCTTGGTATGCAAGTTGAGAACTTTGCAATCATTGAAATCATTAAGATATAGTGGCACACCACAAATTGGAGTCCCAGGAGAGGTCTAAATGTGGCAGCAGTTTATGCAAGCTGACCTCAAGTTCTCCCATGTGTGAGCAAGTCAAGGGGCACCATCTGTAGCTGGCCTTTGGAGCTGCTGGGGTCATGGAGAGCTCAGCATTGAATTCCAGCCAGTTATTTAGGGAGGAAAAAGAGGGAATTTAAATACCCACACTTCCAAGTGAATTATTCCAGGCTTTGTGGGCTTTATGACAGTTAAGCATACAAGCAGCCTCTTGCAGCCTTGCTCATTTTCAAACATACATAAGATTAAACTGCTGTAAACATCAGAATTTATTACCAACATCAGTGTTTCCTAGGCAAGATGGGTTCAGGTGTGTACACAGATTTTTTTTTTTCATGAATTGAAGTTGTATGGCTGCATATTTTACTTACTTTATATTTTCTGCATTGAGGTTAGACTTTTTAAAATGTCTTAACACTAAACAATGCCACACAGCAGGACTGAGATGACTGTCATTGAAATCATTGCCATGGTGTACACCAAATTATCATGATTTTTACTAGCATAAAGTGAGAACTTTCTGCAATTATCCACTTCTTAATGTTTGGTTCTGTTCACGATGAAAGCCCAAATAATGAGGCACAAAAGTTTTGAGTTATTTCTGAGGGAGATTGAGGGGGTGATGTGATACTGCTAGAACTGACTGCTGATTAGAAATCATGGAGCTGTAATTAGTTTCTTTCTTCACTCTGAGAAGTGTGGCTTCTAACCTTCTGGAAATACGGGTGAAATGACCTTTTTCATGGAAAAAAATATGAAAAGAAAAATGTGTATTTACACACATCTACCTTCTGGTACAGGCAGCCCATGGGGTCCCAGGTGAATATAACCTTGCTTTTCCTACACACGCTGAAGGTGTGGATCCCTCACATGTTTCTCCTTGCTTCTCCACTCAGGCTGTTCTTACAGTAAAGGTTAATTGCAGGAGAAGGTGTTATCCTGATGTTAACACTCATCTCTGTTAGTCCCATCTGTGGAGTGCCGGATAACACTGGAATGCTGTTACTGTGCAGCTGTATCTTGCTGTAGAGCTAAAAATCCCTTCTTTGCCTAAAGAGAATACAGAAATTGACCTTTTTCAATCAATGTTGGGAAAAAACCAAAAAGCAAATCATTGTACTTTGGCAGAGATGTGGTTTTTAGCACCTCAGACCGAATTCACCAAAAACGCTTTTAAAGAATAAATTGGGAATAATATTATTCATATGTGAGTAACTTCAAAAAGCATTTCTCAGCTGTAATTAAATCACCAATCAGACTGAAGTCACTGGCTTAGCAGCATGGATAATCCTGGGTGTTTTGCACACTGGCTAATGGCTCTGCATTGTGAAGCACTGGCATTCCTCACAGGTGCACTGCCAGCCCACCAGGTTTGAGCATTGCTCAAAGGAGACAAGAACAAAAACAACATGGCAAACCTGTCTGCTGGAAACCACTTGAGCTTAGCTGCTTTCAAACCCAGAGTTCTCTTTGAAAAGTTACTAAAGGAAATAATTTAAAGTATTTTGGCCCTAAGAAAAGATTATCTGACTTGTTGTAGTGAAGGAACCCAGATCTGATATCAGTAGACTGACCAGGGTGTTGGTGGCTCTATCCCCAGGAGTGTCCAAACAAAGCCTTGAGCTGCCTGAGATGGAACCTTTTAATGTAAGGACATTAGGTTGAAAGGGGCTTTGCTATAAGTGAGTCACTGGTGATGTTCAGCCCCTGTGCTCCTGAAGGCCAAGGTGACATTTCTTTGTCCTCTGTCTCTTTTCAGAGTCCCTCGATTGCTTTTTGACAACTGCAGATCTTTGTTCTCTCAAGACTTTCCATTGGTAGATTATCTCCACAGGAACATTTCCTGCTTTTTCCTCGTGTGTTTGCACATCTGTAATAACTCTACATCCATTCCTGGAGCCTCCTTCTGGAGTTAGCACTTGGCCTGTAGTGCTCAGGTGCTTTTGGAAGCTGTCAGGACTTGGAGGGATGGCAGTGTTGCTATTCCCTTTCAACAACAAACCACTTATTCATTTTCTTCTATGCTGTTTTTATTTTAGCCTTACCTCTCACAGCTTGTCAGAAGTGTCTCTATTCATGCATTTCCTCTCTGTGTGGATTTGGTACAACTAAATCACCTCTCACCAGGCTGATGGATACATCATGGCCATACTAGCACAGGATGTTTAGTTTTCTTCTCCAGCTTGCAGCAATCCCATTTTCTGGCTGCTGCTGCTGTGTATGGCACAAAGTGCCTGACTTTGTATTATTAGGAATTTAGGAGATAATGTTGTGCATAGTATTTTTTTTTTCTCAGTTCTTTTCTGAGGAAATGTGCAGAACTCAGAGCTCTGGACTCAAGGTGTTTCATTGCTCTCTGTGTGCCTTGTGGAAAGAAAGGAGTATTGTAATTCCTCTCAGTGCTTTAAATTTTTGGTGTCTCTGACTGCTGACCAAGAGGACATCCTAGTTGGTGACAGAACTCCAAATTGCACTCATTGTGGCCACGTGGTTTGGTCACATGTTCTTCAAAAATTCTGATTCTGGAAGTGCCACTTAGGAATTTCTATTTCTGCTGCTCAGGAATTTGTAATTCAGACGTTGCTGAAAGCAGCAGTCCGGGAGGATCTATGTATAGCTGTCATCACACTCTCTCTTCAAATGGAAAAATGTGATACTGTGAGTACATTTTAAGAAAACAATAACAGAAATCACAAATCAGTGGAAGCACTATTTAGTTCAGTGTAATAACGCCGTGGATAATTTTAACACTCCTATATTTAGGGAACAAGGCCCTGTAGTATGTTGGTAACAGCAGAACTTGCTGAATGTGAAGCACCAGCTGGTGTTCTATAAATGCAGATCTTAGGGCACACATCCGAAGAACTCTCAGGCTCTGTGAGTACCAGAGAAATTATAGTAACTGCCACCAAATGGGTCACTTCATGGATAATCACAGGCTGGAGAGAGACATTTCCCTGCAGGAGTCAGAGTTGCAGGGAAAGCATGGTTAGCTCATATCTGGAAATGTTTCCCAAAATGAAATCTGGGTTTCTGTGGACTTGGAGGGTGAACCCTTCCCAGGCATGTCCTTGTTTGTCCCTCCCCAGGCTGGATTGGTGTGTCCAGCCAGAAGATGTCACAGCTCAGAGCTTCGGTTTTGCTCTCACTCTTTGACAAAATAAATGCTTAAGCCTGAGGGAATTGAGAAATAGTCATGTGGAATGAAGGGATCAAGACAAAACTAATAAATGCTTATCTGTGTCAGTCCCAGAGCTTTCTGGAAGTTTAGCAGGCAGTGTCAGTTATGGATTTAACTCACTGAAAACTGGGGGGAGTTTTCCTTAACTTCAACACTATAAATGTCCTCTAGCTTGTACAAGCAGTTGTTTCAGGCAATTGGCCCAGCTAAATTGACATTTGCCTATTTATATAGATCAGGATTCTTTGTTCCCTGGGGATTCTTGCCAAGATTTTCATATGATTATCAGAATAGAAGAATTGCTTGTGCAAACCTCTAGTTCCTTTTTTATAGGAGGTGGGCAGCTCAGGGGTTTGGCCCTTTTCCTTTGGGAAGCTCAGGATTTAAGAGGTGCCTAATGCAGGGATGTTCAGCATACATCTCTGGAAGTTGAGAGAAACTGGGAATCAGGTAAAAGCCCTAAAACAAAATCAGTTGCTGCTCTTTTGATGCAAATGTGTGATCAGTCCCTTAGTTACTCCTTGTAATAATAAATACATTTGCTCCTGAGCACTTCATTGCAGTGACTGCAAGAGTATTGAAGC
The DNA here is from genome assembly GCF_008360975.1 of Lichenostomus cassidix. NCBI lineage: Eukaryota > Metazoa > Chordata > Aves > Passeriformes > Meliphagidae > Lichenostomus > Lichenostomus cassidix. The sequence goes on along the minus strand of NC_139495.1, from coordinate 12,718,483 downwards.
AACTCTTACTTGTAACATCCTATTTAGACACAGATTGTTATTTTTACAATTTCAAATCTTTTGCTGTCACACAGGAATGGCAAAAATAATTATCTTCTACTTAAGATCTCTTTGTTTATCATTTTGTCATGTATTCATAGTGTTGGGGAACAAATGAGCACTTCTGATGTGAGAGGTCTGTTTTAAGGTAAGTTTTTAGACAGATTCCTAGCAGCTGAATGAGAAAAAAAGTAGATTTGGACAAAAATTCAAGGTGTGCACCCATAAAGTTCTACACACCTGTTCTTAGTTTTGCCAACTGTTGTGTTAGGCCGCAGTAGTAAAAAATATAATCACATCCCAATGTAGATGAATAAAAAATAAGAAATATTCCCTCTGTTTGCTCTATCCTAGACCATGCTTTTTCAACTTTCTTCCAGAATGCATGAATTATTAATCATGGAGCATTTGAGAACCTGACCAAAAAACATCTCTAAAATCCTTTCCACCTTTGTTTAAGAGTAGCTTTGGAGTGAAACCCTAAGTTTCACTCTGGCACATCCTGTTATTTGACTATCCAGTCAAACAGTTGGATGGTTTTGCCTGGCTGTTTTTCTTCATAGGAGTTGTGTGCTGTGATGTTTTGGGTTTGTTACCAAAACAGTGTTGATAATGCAGTGATGTTGCATTTACTGCTGAGCTGTGTGGTGCTAAAGCTGAGGGTTATGTGAGGTGCTGAGCTGAGCTGAGGGCTCTGTGTGATGCTAAACTGAGCTGTGTCTGAGCTGTGTGGTTCCAAGCTGAGCTGAAAGGTCTCATGCACAGCCCTGGTTTGTTCCAAATGCCCAGCAGCACCTTTGCTTTCCATCAAGGGAAGCTGCATCCCTGGGCTGCTGGCAGCAGGGCTCAGATCCATCACTGTAATCGCTGGCCTGTCCACCCTGACTGCTTCTTTGTGCCACACATAAACAGAGATGGCAGCAATTTATTGGCTTGGAATTGCAGGAAAAAGTCCCTGTGTGCTCCTCTGACAGTGCTGCTGACATTCTGTTGTTCTCAGTCTCCTTTGCCTTGGGTAAAGCCACTGCACCCATCTGCTCTTATTTGTGGCTAAACTTAATGGTAGTTTGAACTGATTTTCGGTTCTCTCTGCTTCTTTATTTGTGGTGGGTTTGATTTTTATTTTTTTTTCAGTATTATCATGGAATGAGAGATCTTGCAATCACTCCCAAGGGGCTGTATCTGGTAGAAAGTTTGATAACATGCATTCTAACAAAAAGTGTAGTTCCCATGTTGTATTAAAATGGCTTTCTACACAGAAGGATGGTGGCTTATTCCTCATTCCTTTCTCTGACAGAGACCATTTCCATCTCCCTCTTTTGCTGAACTAGCAAACTTCTAATCCCTGATGTGAAGTGCATGTATGTGGAAATATTAATATTTCCAAGAGAACAAAATCTGATGAAAGTGTGAAGAAAATGAAATTAATTAGGTTACTGAAATAAGAAAATAATCCCATATTATCACCTTATCCCCTCATTTATCTGCAGCTTGTGGAAAGAAGAGTGAGGCCATGGTTGTGCTGTAATATTATTTTATAGTTGCATGAGCTTTCTTCAAGCACAGAGAGAGGTTTCCCAAAGATCTTGCAGTCTTGGTTCAGAATTCTTATGCATGAAGGAAGAATTGGAATATTGATGGGATAACTTTGTGAGGGAAGTTAATCTCTCAGTGTGGAAATGATGCCTTTTTAGCAGTGAGAGATGATCCATGCCATCCACGGGGTGCTAATAAAACATTCCATATGCCAGGGGAATCTGTTTCTCTTTGTCCTTAATGAGAGTATGCCTGTATCTAATACTGATAAAATGAGGTTTAAGCTATTAATAACTTACATTGTCTCCTTTTAATGAAACAAAGAAATGACACTAAAAAGCAGAAAGGTGGGAAATGTTTGGTGAGGCATACCAAGGGATGAGCAGCAAACAAATGGATCTTTGTCAGGATTTCCACCCAGCCACATCCCCAGAGATAGTGGGTAATGCTAATACTGAATGTCAGTTATCATGTGCAAGACGAAGAAATATGTAAAATATGTAAAAACAATGTAAAAGTTTTCAGTTGCATAAGACTCTTGAAGAACTGATGGGATTGCCTTCCTTTTCCTTCAAGGGATGGGAAAGAAATGAGAAGAGGTTATGAGTGGTGTGGAAAATGAGCAGTGGTGTTTTACATGTTCCACAGTCTTTACTCTGAGGTTGCAGACAGCACCACGTGCCAATAACAGTGTAAATAACAGTAATTTGAACTCTATGGCTGCAAATTTTTGCAATACTTTTGCTTTTACTAGAGGGTATTTTGCTGGAAGTTTAAGCTCCTTCCTTCTTTCACTTTTTCTTTGAATCTCTATTGTATTATCTTCATATGTGTGTGTGTGTCACTGTGTTTGGCCCCACTTTTGAGTTTTATTTGCTCAAGACTGTTCAAACAAGTTCCAGGTAAAACGGAATATGCAAAACATTATTATAAAGCAATTAATTTGCTGGCTGGCACACAAAACATATATAGTATATAATAAGCTATATGAGTATTAATGAATATCTTGATTCTTCAGTTAGAAAAGCTATGGAATGGTAATTCTCAATTTCACAGATATTTTCCAGTGGTGTTTTCTGGCAGCTCTTTGTCCATATTCATCCTTTGGGATCTGCACAATCCCCTTGCCTACAGAGTGCTTCTATCAGTGAGGTGAGGCAGTCCCTGCTCCAAACCCCTCCCCTGCTCTCCTTTCTGCCCTGCAGGATCCCCCTTTGCCGAGGAGTTTGGAGCCCTGCAGCTGGCAGCAGCTGGCAGTGCCATGGCAGCTCCTGGAGCTGTGCTGGGCAGTATTTATGGAGCTGGCAGCCTCCTTTATTGTGCACAGAGGTCTTGCTCATGTGTGTTCAACACGAGTGTCACTGCTAACGAGTCATGGGCAGTTTAATCTCATTAGTCCCCAATTATGTCCCAAGCCTGGCGAGGGGAAAGGCAGGGATCAGGTTTAGTTTGTCCTGCTGGAAGTGTTCTGATTCTCCACTATCTGTGGCTGGTTCTCCCCAGATCTCCTCGTGCAGAACACATGGATTCATCCACACTGGGATTCATCCAGTGCCCACAGATCTCCACTCACACAACTAACAGCAGCACTGCCCAAAATTCCAAGGCAGCTTTTATGTCTTAGGGGCTTCAGTGATTATTTAAAATATTTTACTACTGCAATTTAGAGAAAGCCTGGTTTTCTACATTTAAAATGACTATAATGTATTTAAAAAGAGACAAAACCCCCACAGTGACTTCCCCCTACCCAGCCCACTGCCCCAGCCTGGAGTGTTTACTGGAATTCCAGGATTCATTCCTGACCAAGCCCCATTTGCTTTTGCTTTTTCCCTTTTCTTTTCCGTTGATGTTCCTGGACAGGGTAGGTTTTATTGATTCAACTTCCATGACTGTCAAGGAACAATCTCATAATTTTCAGCTGCCCCTGTTTTAAGAAAATAAATCAAGGACATAAAGGTTTTTAAGACAGTGAATTAATGGAAGTGTAGACTGATCATTTATTATATCAAGCACTACTTTTGACCTACACAGAGACAATGCTGTCTGTTCCTCTGCTAGGCTGTGAATTCCTTGGGTTGGAGTTTTCATTTTATCACGACGTGAACATTGCTTTGTGCCAGGAGCAGAGCTCAACCAAAATAAGGTGAGCTGTGGCAAATAGCAGGGAGCTGTGAAAAGGCAGGAAGCATTGCCAAACAATTATGTTAGAATTCCATAAATTTCCCTTCCAAAGCAGGCATGGCTTCAGTAGCTTGGGTCATTGATAGCAGTGTTTCTGTGAACCTTAATGTAAGGTAGGGTTTTTTTCAAGTCAACAAAACAAAAACCAAAAAAAACCACCCCCCAGAAAAATCCCAAAAACCCCTCACAAACGTAAAACAAACAAAAAACCCAAACCAAACAACAACAACAACAAAAATCATCTGGACTGTCCTCATTAAAGTAGGTGCAATTTCTGGCCAAGGAACTGTATCTATATTTTCCATGAGTAAAACAGCATGTAAAATCCAACAGCAGTTTTCAGTGATTTATAGCCTCTAGTTTTCTATGATTTTTAATCATTAAAGAGTATGTAAAAACATATTTTATACACAATCTTTTATCTTACATTTATTTTTATATTTCTCCATAGCAATTTATTGCAATAGATATATCACCATTACTATAGACATTTATAGTGCCATTAAAATTCAATGCCACCATAAATTTATGCTCCTTAAAGTGTTGACATTTGTAACAGCTTCCACAAGGGCATATTTTATACTGAAAGTGAAACTTGAAGTAGAAACTTTTGTTAAATTTAAGATGTAGTCAAGGAAAGAGATGTCTTTTATCTGCTTTTAATAAATCAGTAACTTGGCTGAGACTGTATTTGGCCCCACTTTTGGGTTTTGTTTGCTCAAGGTAGTTCAAACAAGTTCCAGGCAAAACAGAATATACAAAACAATATTATAAAGTAATTATTTGCTTGCACACAAAATATACATAGTATATAATGACCTGTATGAATATCAATAAATATCTTGAGTCTTTAATTAGGAAAGGTAAAAAAAAAAAGTAATTCTGAATCCAGAATAGAAATAAAAGATTTACCTAGAAAAATTTAAAAAATGACAATTCTGAATCTGGAATGTTTAAGATTATTTAAAGATCATTGCAGAACCAGGCAGGAATTTCTTTCCCTCTTTTTCTCTCCTATTAGTTTCTTTATTCATAGAAAAGAAATAGACTGCTGAGTAAGGATCAGCATGGAGTTGAATGTAATGTGCAAGTGAATAGCAAGTTGATTTTCCTGTTGCTAATGTTTTTTAATAGAAATTCAAACGGGAAAATATGTTTTCACAGTTCGGAGTATGTTGATAATGGTCAATATTGATAATAGCCTTCCCCTTGATCCCACGTGGGGAATGTACCAGTTCTCCAGGGAAGCATTTTCCCTCTGATCCCAGCAGTTCTGAGGATCCACCAGAATCCAGCACAGGCTTCAGGTGATCCAAGCAGAGAGGGATGAGCATCTCAGAGCAGCAATCCTGTGGGGATTGCAGCTGTTGGTCAGGACTGACCAAGGAATTGTTGGCTCTCATGAGAACTAGAGGTGTTCTTATTTTCAGCCCATTGCTAATTAAATGGCAGACATTATCAAGATTAATTTTTATACATAGAGAAAGCATAAAGTTATTATATGTAGCAGATGTAGAATGTTCAAGTAGCTTATATTTGCATGTTTTTAAGAGCTGCACTGGAACCATCTAAGAAAAAGTGAGTGAGATACAGGAGTTCTGACGTGGCATCAAGTAATCACCCTGGATTAGCAATGAACCTCCATTATATTTACCAGGAGTGGTACTTCTGTAGACCTGGGCACAGATTTGACAGTCATTGAGAGGAGGGTGAGAGTGCTGCACAAGTGAAGCAAAGGGAAAGACAGAGAAAATAAAATTGTCACTAATACAGTCCGAAGCAGATTTTATCATCTTGATTTCCTCCTGTGGTTTATGAGATGAGCTGCTCTGAGCACAGAGATTGCAGTGTGGTGATAAAGCATCCCCCAAACCAACCAATGTGCTAGCAAACCACTTCAATATTTCAATGTCAGGGATCCAGAGGTTGTCATCCTGTTGGGGTTTTTTACCATTCACTCAGAAAACTGGAGCTTCACAAGGTGACCAGAAAGGAAGATCAATCAAGTGCTCCTGGCAAAGTCAAAAGCAGAGCTGGATTCTGGGTTTTTGACACCAAGCTGGTGTGTTATTCACCTGAGTCCCAGCACAGCTCCCAGAGGTGCTGCTCTGCTCAAAGCTCTCTGCAGAGCCAAATGAAGGCACCTGCAGGGCTTGTAGTCATTAGTGGTGCCACAGGACCTTCCCCACAAAGAGCCTTGTTAGTGCTGTGCTGCTGACCAGCTCCTGTAATTACCTTCAGCCAACCTAAATTACCCTTCAGTTTCAATTGTAGTGAGAGATTCTGGGAGCAAAATCTGATGAGGTTAAGCAGGAGGAGGTTAGAGGATCACAAATTATGAATAACTACATTGGGAACAAAACTTTGCTAATGGAGGTTTCCAGTCTACCAGGAATAAAAAGTTTTACAAAGGCTGCTGAAAGTGGTTGGAACAGAAGGAGTTCATTTTTGGGGGGGGGGGAAAGGTGTACATGTTCCAATTGTAAATGTAATTATTTGTTTGGGTGGATCTGCCAAGAAAGTGTGTGGGAAGTTTATTGATAGGCAAGTTAAATCAGATTTGGATATCTTAACAACCAAGTTTGGACACTTTTTACAGGGTAATTCTAAGTGATTTCAGGCAGAATTTACAGTACAGAAGATCAAGTATTATTCCCATATTAACGACAGCATTTCCCTGTGCTCCATCATCTGAAATCCTGGTGTTGGGCCAGGGGATGTCACCTTGCAGGTGGGGATGGCAATGATCCCTTTGCCTTGGCAGCAGGTGAGAACACTGAGATTTGGCTGTGGCCTGTCTGGATTCCTGCTGTAGCCATGGCTGGGTGATGTTCAGAAATGCTTCCTCATGGCCTCCGGGGTTTATATCACATGATTTCGCATCAGTTTTAACATCACTCACAACATTAAGATGAATAAACCCATCGTTTTATTTCCATATTGCATATAGGGTATCTAATCAGTATTTATGCCATGTAAGATTAATCCCACTCATGAGGAGAGGCCTTTATAATTTATTAGTGCCATCACCTTGCTTGAGTTACAAACTGTTCATTTCATTCAAGACACAAAAATCTGTGTCTTAGGAATGTTCATCATGACTCTATTTGTGAATTTATTACTCTTAGCAGGAAAAATGTGAATGTAAAGGTATTTTTCAGTGGTAATTATTGCATTAAGTCTTTGAGCATTTCCATGAAAATGTGGCTGATTTGGCAGGAAATAGCCTTAAAGGTCCTTTTGGGCCTTAAAGGCTTTGGAAACATCTCAGAGTTGGAGAAACTGCAGTATGGCTTGAATAAAAGGGAGAGAAGCAAGTGCTGTTGGAGGTGTGTGTTTGGGGTTGAGTTTGGTTTGTCGTTGCCAAACTCTGCCTGTGGGGAGGATCCCTGGTGCCTTTGATCTGCAGGGATATCAAAGCTGCCCTGCCCCTTTCCTAGACTTCTTTTGTTTCGTTTGTTAGTTTGTTTTTGTGTTGGGTTTTTTTTTTGTTGTTGTTTTGTTTTGTGGGGTTTTTTTTTTTTGGTGTGGTTTTGATTTTTTAAATTTTTTTGGTTTCTGTGGGGTTATTTGGTGTTTGGTTTATTTTTTAAATTTGTTTTTTTGTTTGTTGCTCATTTGTTTTTTGTTTTGTTTTCAGCAGCTTGTGTTTTGGAGTTATTTAAAAATTACTGAAGCTGTGTCACCATCCAAAATCAGCTGGACTTTTCTTTATGGTGGTTTTGGTCAGACTCTTCTTTCACTGAAAAAAGGAAACCCAAACCATTATATCATCACTTCATGAGTTGTCTCCTTCCTTAGACTGAACTTACGTTTTGCAGCACATCAGAAATTCTGAGGAAACAACAAATGTTTTGATTGGTCTTCATTCCAAATGGGAATATCTTGTGAAATTTTAAAATTTTAAAAACTTTGTTTTTAAGAAAGAACCAAAATATTTGGAAGGTTAGCACAACCTGATTTATGTGTTTCAGGCTGAGCTGCTTTTCCGTGAATTTAACTGTCTTTGTTCAGGTTTGCAGCTTGCTTTTTTCCTGGAACATCTTACAATTGACTTTTCATTTTTTAGCTTACGTTGGGTTCCAGCCTTTCAGGGGAGAAATTCTGACCTATGTTGAGCAGCAATATCTAGAAAAATTGTTTTACATGCCTTGCTGGGCTTTTCTGATGTCCTTTGCATTGCTGTTATGAGCCAGGAGACTTCATTCAATAATCAGGTTATCAATTATTAAATCTCTGATTCTCGTGCTGGTTGTTTGAGTCCAGTGGGTCACATTTGGACCATGATCACTTTGTGATCACTCAGTGCAAAACCCTCAGGGATTTTAACATGGTTGTTTAAAACATTTATGCATTATCTAAATGTGATTTTTCTCTCCCTTCCTTGTACCTGTGGGCAGAGAGGATTTGCTGCAGAAAGCTGTGCAGCTCTTCCTGCACTTACCTGCTCTTTTGAAAAGTTGTGTCTGAATCTGCCTTATTTCTCTTCACATATTTGTGTGAAACAGATGCTTTTTAGAAAGTGCAGTAGCTGTTTGGCCGTGGTGGAGCTGATGTCTGTCTGTCAGTGTGGAAAAAAAGTAGCTTTTATGAGGCTGGAGCTTGCCAGAGGGTGAGCCTCCCCTCTTTGCACAGGATTAAGAGTGATAAAAGCAGACTAGACAAAAGCAGATAAAATGCAACAAAACACAAAAATCCAAAATGCTGTACCAGGGGCCATCTTGTGCCATTAGTATGCTGAGAAGAGTTTTGGTTGCATAACAACTGATGATTCATCCATGGTGAATTCCTTACCAGTTTACTGTGATTTCTGGGAGTTTTTATTACTCTGAGATCCCCATCGAAACTAAACCTCAGTTAAACACTGCAATAATGATATCATTTTCCTCCAGCCTGCCAGCTCTATTTAAATTTTACTTTTGTTAGTGCAGGAAGTTTGGCAAAAGCCATGGCATTTACAGTGAATTAAATCCAATACTCCTCTGGGTTAAGAGGAGAACTGCAGTTGTGCAGTGGCTGTGGTGGGATGGGGATTTGGGTTCTTCTGGGTGTGTTGTGCTCTCCAGAGCCTGGGGTGGTGCAGGAGCTCCCAGCTCGGTCACCAGGGACAGAACAGGGATGGGGATGAGGCTGAGCTGATGGATGGACTGAGCACCATGGGGTATTCCCAGCCAGGGCATGACTGACTGCTCTAACACCTCTCCTGGGGGGAATTCTGGATACTCCTGGTGCTCCCAGGCACTTCACACTCCAGCTCGGAGCTCCTGGGTGGGGAATGTGACAGACCAGAGCCTCCTGCTGCTGCACACGAGGAGCAGGGAGCACAACCCACCCTCAGAGGGAGGAAAGGTGGCACAGGACAATCCTTGTACACATTTAGCACCAACCCACCCTCAGAGGGAGGAAAGGTGGCACAGCACAGGCCCTGTGCACATTTATTTAGCACCAACCCACCCTCAGAGGGAGGAAAGGTGGCACAGCACAGGCCCTGTGCACATTTAGCCCAGCTGGATGCCCCAGCAGGGGTTTAGGATCATTTCTGAGCTGGGCTGCTCTCCCAGGAGCACTGAGGATTCAGCAGAGCAGTTTTGGGACTCTGCCCAGAGCTAGGATTGCAGCCCCCTTGGACACTCCTTTCACCCTCTGGGCAGCCACAGCCCATCTGCTTCAGGGTTTGATTCCCCAGGCCAGCACTGCCTGTGCAGAGCTCCTGACAGTCAGGGTTAGGGGTTTTTCTGTTCATTTGGTTATTTTGATCAGTTTTAAACAGTCCACAAATGTCTGAGCCATAAATAAACCTCTTCATTTAAAGCAGCACCTCCCCTCGGGATATTCTTTCCTAGTTAAAATCATTTTCATTGACACCAGGAGCATCCTGAGGCATTTGGCAGCTCCTTGTCAGCTTCACCTGCAGGGGCAAGAGGCAGAGCCAGGGCCTGAGCTGAGGGAGCTGCTGGGCTCTGCTGTTGGTCCTGGCTGTTCTCAGAGCTGTGGATGCTCTCCAGGTGTGGGACACGTTTTTCCATCCATTTAGCACTGTCAGTCTCCAATGACCTCCTGACAAATGAGATCATAGCTCCAGTGCAAGCAGAGTGTGCTGTTTATTCGATGGACTCCTCATTACTTGGAGAAGACAGAACGCTGCACCAAAACCAGCTCGTGGTTTTGAATATAAATAACAATCTATGAAGGCTTCTAAATAAGTCATGCCATTAATCCAGAGAGTGCTTGGCTGGTTTTTTTTTGTTTGTTTTTTTGGGTTTTGTTTTTTTTTTTGTTGGTTGGTTGCTTTGTTTTTGGGGTTTTTTTTTTGTTTGTTTGTTGGGTTTTTTGTGGCTTTTTTGTTTGTTTGGGTTTTTGTTTGTTTTGGTTTTGCTGTTTTTTTATTTGTTTGATTTTTCTTTGTTTGTTTTTTGGTTTTTTGGGTTGGTTTGTTTGTTTTATTTGTTGAAAGTACTCAGAAGCAATATTGTGTTATTTATTCCTAGAATAACGTTGCTATAGTAACTATTATCCCTTACTGTTAGCTGTGCACAGAAGTTGTGAAAGTTACTTATGGGGAGCTAAGGAATTTGTCCATTAATGGCTGTTTCAATAAGAAATTTGTCCAATAATTGGCTGTATCAATAACACAGGTGTTGGCCTGCCTTGAGAGGCTCAGAGAGCTGTGTGAGGTGTGAGAGGGAAGGGGAGAGCAGAGTGGTGGATGTGCAGAGCCTTGCCCTGGCCCAGGCTGGCTCCTCGTTATCTCCTCGGTGTAATTGTTTTCCCGTGGCAGTTTTGCAGGATGGGCTGTGGGGTAACCATGGAAACAGAGACTCCAACATCGAGCACTGAAGCACGGTGTTGGGAGAGTCCTTCAGACGGGCTCAACTTGATTATTAGAGATGGAGGAGCTGCACAGATCTCACACAGGGAGCAGGAAATATCATTTTCCTCTGATCCCCAAACCACAGTGTCCTGAGTACAGCAGGCTGCCCTGCAGCTGCCCAGATGTGCAGCCTGGTTGGGCTGGGGAGGTGAGGGAGGAGCTGTGGAATTCATCCTGCACTGGAAACAGCACTGATACTGGGGAGGTCAGTGTGGCTTTACCTGCCCAGGCCTGCAGGGATGATGGGGAAGAAGAGAGGACAGGACATCCCCCTGCCAAAACCTGGCTTAAAGCAGCTCCTGAACACGAGGGAGGAGAGTCGAGAAGAATCTCCTTAGCATTCATTTCTTTTTCTGCTTCTCTGGCTCACATCTCCAGGTTCACTGGTGTGTTTGCCTGCCTGTTCCTGGGTGGTTCATGTGCTAAAACTGTGGCTGCTTGCATTGTGATATTTTGAATGTCTTTAACACTCGCTAAAGTTATATTGAGCAGTGTAGTAGCATCCAAATCCTTGGAAGACTCTGTTTCTTGTGCAGGCTTGGTTTTTAACACTGGAGTTAGCACTGTGCTACGAAATTATTTCCATCCTCTCCTTATTTTAGCAGAATTCCAGATTGAATCCAGACAATTCCTTAACTACAAAGCAGGGTGGGGGAAAAACCAAAAACCCCACAAGTTTATTCTGGGATAAGCAGAAAACTAATTGTGTTGGTTAAAGAAAACCCCCAAACCCCACCTTTTGTAAGATAATAGTGAAGAGTAATTCTGTATTAAATGTTAAGAGGTTTAGGCATTTAGAAACTTACAGTGATACACTGAATTTTGTGGAGTGTTTCAGGGTTATGAAGGCTATGGGAAAGGATTATTCAAACAATTTGGAAATATTAGAAACTTTTTATTGTCAGAAAATGGTCAGGCTTTTTTCATAAGAAAAAAAGATTTGGTTAATTAATGTATCCCTGATTACTTTTAAAGTGCAATATGTGGTAGGTAATATGCAAGCTGGTTATTACCTTAGATTCATTTTTATGTCAGTCTGAATTATTAAAGCAATTATAATTCACCATTCAAAGGTCTGAAGGAAGTAATATGTGTTTTAAATTTCATGAAACACTTTACTAATGAAAATCCCCAGTGCTGTTAAGAGTTGTATTAATGTGCAGAAGGTGAGCAGGGTTTTGGCTGCTCTGACAATAAAATGTGATAGACTGGAAGAGTGCTTTATGAATAAATTTTAAATCAGTACATGTCTAAAACACTTTTGGATGCAATATAGTATTTTCTGTAAGATAATATGGATTGTAGCAGTTACCCATGGGATTCATTGATATATTTCCAGTGAACTGTTAGAGTGAAAAGGAAAATGAAACATAAATACATTAAAATTCCAAACTGGAGTAAACTACTTCCCTATAGAAGGGTGGGCATTGACAACAGGTTCACCAAGAGTAGATTCTGTTACCAACGTCAGTGTCCTTTTTATTTCCTTATTCGATGTATTCCTTGAAAAGTAGAAATTGGAAAAATAACAGTGGCAATATGAAGTTGATTCTGCACTAATGCAGGGATTTGGGAATAGAATTGTAACAAAAATTATTGAATTTCATTCTTTGCAATACATATTATTGCACAAGGCAAAGTGCTGTTGCTCTAATAATTCAACCATTTAAGCAAACATTTAACTAAAAATCCCATAAGTGATGCTATTTGTACCTTTTTAGAAGACTTTGAAAAGGAAGGGAAGGTAAACCAGGATTGTACATGCATTTGGGTCCCAAGCATAAATATAATGTGAAATAATTTCACCAACTTGTTTAGATGAATAGATATTTTGAAGAGCAAAGTTGAGCAGGATGCCAGCAGAGGCACAGCAGGTTTTTGCTTTAGCTCCTGGGCAGGACAAGGGCAGTGATGGTGCTCTCTTGGTTAGAGAACAATTAGACAAGTGGAGAACTCCTCTCCTCCAGAAATGCAGTGAAATGCACAGACCAAGGGAAAGCAAACATTTCCCCAAATTGCCATTTTATCCCCACAGCTCCTTTACCCAAGTGGTTGAGTCAAACCACAAATGCCTTTCGCTGCCCTTCACCCGCACTGAGCCCTGAAGGGAAGATTTCCTGCAGCACTGATTTGGTGCTAATGCAGCCCTGAAATCCCCATCCTGCTCCAAGGCTTGCTGGGAGCAGCCCTGGCAGGCATGGAGCCACTGGATTTTCCCTCCCCAGGACCCTGCAGCTCCTGAGCTGAGGAACTCAGCTCCCCATGCTCCACCTGGCAGGGCAGAGCTCGTCCTCCACCTCACCCTGACAGCTCGGCTAATGGCTCTTCAGGAGCCCCATGGATCTTCATAAAAAATGGAAATGGTTTTGCCCCTTCATTTTAATTAACATTATGTCTACATTTCTATGATAATGGATAATTAAGTGAGTTACCTTGACATTGGAATGTTCTTGGAAATAATTTACTGTGCAATTTCATTAGGTTAAAGGCATTTGTCTATTTTATTTTGAATGGAAGTTTCATCATAAATATTTCTGGATATGATTTATACATAAACTAATTATCATTCACAGAGCTAGGACTTTCCAAACTACAAAATTCATTATGCACATTTTAAATTTTTTTTTTGTGATCATACATAGAGCCCCTGTCATCAGAAATATTCCTTTTTTTTTAATTGTTTCTAGGAGTCTCCAATCATCTGTTATTCTATGAACACATCAACAAGGCAGACAAGCATTCTCAGGGAATATTATTATTTTGGGGATAGCAAAGTTTTGCTTCATGAGGGGTGGTCTGCTACACTTCAGAGAAAAATGTTAATCAAAAGTGTCCTTCAATAAAATCAGAAAGCAATGTAAAGAGGCAATTTTTACCTGTGTTTCACTGGAATAGTTGCCTTTTGGGCAGCTGTGGTATTCCCCTGGAGCTTCCTTGTTCAAGCATGAAATGAAAATGATAAAATGAACTTTCTAGATCTGGTACGAATCACATCTTGTTCATAAATCTTGCATATCCATTTCTAAAGAAAGGGGGGATCCATCAGAAAAACCACTTCAGCAGCAGTTCTGCTCCTCAGCTTCTTGCAGGGTCATGACCTCAATTCACAGAAATGCTTAACTGGGTTTTGTGCAATGGAGAGACTCTAAATGCTACTGCAGGACTTCTGTGTTTGGAGAGGTGCCCATCGATCACCTAATAGTGATGGAATTGCAAATTGGTACTGCTCTGCTATTTCTCAGCTATTAGGCATTACTCTGTCAAAATATGCATTTCCAGCATCCTCAGGAAGGGGTCATTAATGACAATAATTTATTTATAATTTCTGATATCCCTGTTTAATATGTGAGAAATAACAGAAGGCCACAGTTTCATTCAAAAACAGTTGACACTGAGATTAGTTCTCAAATACACTGCAAAGAGCACTTCTAATGTCAGATTTGTAGAAGAATTTTTGGGAGATCTACTGCTTTGGTGATGCAAATTATCGTCTGCATCGTGGAAAAAAAATTCACAGTTATTTGATTCAAAGTAGGGTAACTTGTTCTATTCCAGCACTGCTGGTTTGCACACTATGGACAGGAACAAGGCATGAAGAGAAAGGGAGTAGAATAATGTTTTGAGAATAAGTATTTAAATATATGAGGTGATACACTGATCTGTGAAAGAACGTTGCATTGCAGGAAATGCATTAGCAGTAATAATCTGACTATTAAATGGTACAAGAATATCAGATGTCTCCTGGAAACTCTGTGGAGTATTGTTTAGTAACATTTCTCTGCTTGTAATTAATCTCTCTGAAGCCTAATCCTGCAGCTGATTCTCTCAGTGGAACTGGAAATTCAGGACCTGGGGTTACTTGGGCTGCATTTAGCCATTGATTGAATCATCTGCTGGATCCATGGGAACAAAAGGGCAATTTCAGTTTCCACAGAGCAGATGAATTCATGTGTTAATATTTGAGCTGGACCAATCTGTAACAGTCAGTGACACACTTCATTTTTCTGTGTCTCTCAGCCAAAATCTGGACATATTTCCCCTGAAACATTTAAGAGAAACCAGACAAGCCAAGAGTTTGCTGCTTTATCTTCTCATTTTTCCTGCCCAGCTCCTTCCCAGTCCTGCATTAGGCAGTTGGGATAAGGAGGATTTGAGGATCCTTGGGGTCTGGTCATGCTGCATCCCACATGAAGGTGTCCTGCCTCCTTGGGAACCCCAATTCTCCTCCACAGCTGGAGAGTTTGCACAGCTCAATGAAAATTGACAATTTCACCATTGGAAATTTGGACTCCTTGGCTGGAGCAGGGACAGCCCCTCTGAGCAGAGCCAGGGGCAGGGAGGTGCTGAATTCCATGGATTTGCTGCAAGGCTGTGGCAGAGATCCCTGTGAGTGGGAGCTGCTGCCATCACCATTGTGACCTCTGTCAGCCCCCCCGAGGGACAGCAGGAGCAAATGAGTGAGATCAGGGCGAGCTGACCTCAGTCTGGGGTGACACAATGCCCCAGATCAACCCCCCCAGTTGTCCCCAGAGCTGAAACTCTCATTTCTGTCAGCCTGCAGTGTGCAGCCAGTCCTGCTCTCAAGGCTCTGTAATTGGTGAGTCACTTTTGTCAGGAGTTTGTTCCATGAGGATTGGAAACTGCAGATCCTTTTCCAGCTCCTTTTCTCCATCCCCATAAGACATCTTAGTCTAGGCAGCAACCAGAAAAATAGCAGCAATTTGTGCTGTTGTGCTGGCAGCTCCCCATCACAGGTGTTTACTGCACAGGGAGAACAATTCTGGTACCTTTTGGGGTTTTTCTCCCCTCACAGCTCTTTAATGAGGAAATACTCCAGTTTTGATTTTTTTTTTCCTTTTAAATATTGATTCAGATATTGACTTTAATAGGAGCAGAGTTGGATAATGCTAATTAATTAATAGTTAATACTGAATAATTCCTAGCCTAACCTAAGTTAAGGCTATGCAATGCATCAAAAATCCCCTCGCACTGGCAGAGCTATTTAAGAGAGGAAATGTGCAAAGGGCACAATATTTAAGTTCCTCTCCAAAAACTATCCCTGTCATCTTTCTGCCCTCTGCAAAGATTTTCCTTCCATCAGGGATTTGTCATTAAGCCACCTAACTGAAATAGATACCAAGATATTTTCATGAGGGAGTCAGGCTTGCCAAAGCTAAATAGAATGGAAGATTTTGGGAGAGGCAGATCCTTGAATCAGATTGTTGACATGTGTGCTGGGAGGATGTAACAAGATTGGAGGTAAAGTTATAGCAGGGTGTTTTTTTACTGCAGTTTTCTAGTTTGTTTTATACTTTAGACACCGTACAACCTGTTTTAAAAATCTAAAAATGAAAATATTTATGCAGTGTTAACTGCATTCCAGTGTCACTTCACTTCATTTATTAATGTAGCCACTAATATTGAAAATACAGTGTAGCCTGTGCATTATACATGACCATTATAGGAGAAATTTTCATGGAAAAAATGTTTAAAGCATTTCTCACAATAGCTTAAATAAGTCAGTTCTATAACTCTCTTTCACATTTTTTTTCTTATGCTGCAGCTAATATGACTTTCAGATCAACTTAAATATATTTCCAGCTTTATTTCATGCTGAATAGTGTTACTTATAAAGAATATATAAAATATAAATGGTTCTTCAGATCTCAAAGGGGAGTCAGTTCCGATTTTTGAGGGAAAGAACATTGGTTTAACCTTTGTGAACACCTGGATGACGCAAAACACAGAGATGGCTGAAATACCTGAAGTTTGTCTGCTTCTGGAAAGGAATTCTGTCTGTGCTTTCTGACTGCATAACAAAAACCTCATTTTTGAACACTTTCCCTCCTGCTCCTCTCCAGTGTCAGTGCTGGCAGCTGAGGAGGTGTTGGGCTGCAGCTCTACCATCAGTGTGAGAGACAAGGCTGCCCTGCTAACAAAGGCTTGATCAGAGCCCTACACTCCTTCTACAAAAGAAGTATTCTTTTTCTTTCTTGCTGTCTTCCCTTTTTTTTCCCTAATAGAACACAAAGTATGAAGGCTCATCTAAGTAGGAAAGATTCATCAAAATCTCTAATTAAATACATGACAGCTGGTGAATTAGAGCATTCTGTCTTAGCGCTGCCATCCTATAATACTTCATAATCCTGAGAGTCCAAAGTATGAATTAATTATGCTTATAAGTATCCTGATACCCAACTAAAGGGGAAAAATAATCAAAAGCCACCCTAAAAGGTCTCTGAGAATGTAGGCAGCGCTGCTAATCACGAGTGACTGTGGCCAAATTATTTCCAGATTACCAGACTTTGGAGAGGCTTTGATGGAGAATATTCATGTATTACAAGACTATTTGGTTAAAGAAATTGCTTGTTTTTAAAATAATATGTTGGAAAATCACTTTTAGAAGTGTTGTGGTTTGACCCCAGCTGAGAGCTTAAAGCACCATGAGGCTGCTCACCCACTGTGTCCCCAGTGGGATGGATGGGGGAGAGAATCAGAGGGATAAAAGTTAAAAAAAAAAAGGAGAAAATCAATGGGTTTGGACAAAAATAGTTCGATAGGTAAAGACAAAGCTGTGCACAAAGGCAAAACAAAGCAAGGAATTCTCTCCCCACTCCCATGGGCAGGCAGGTCCAGATACCCCAAGGGAGCCGAGCTCCATCCCAGTGACCTGGGGAGACACAGTGTGTCAGCCCTGCTCAGCAGGGACTGCAACAGCCCTGTGCCATCAGCCCTGCTCAGCAGGGACAGGAACAGCCCTGTGCCATCAGCCCTGCTCAGCAGGGACAGCAACAGCCCTGTGCCATCAGCCCTGCTCAGCAGGGACAGCAACAGCCCTGTGCCATCAACCTTGTGCCATCAGCCCTGCTCAGTAGGGACAGGAACAGCCCTGTGCCATCAGCCCTGCTCAGCACAACCCCAAACCTCAGTCCCTTCCCAGCCACTGAGAAAATCCTCACTGTCCCAGCCAAAACCAGCACACAAAGCCAAGTGCTAAATACCACTTCCTAATTGCTGGCACAGTCCTCAGCCTTGCAAAGATAAATATGATAAAACCCCCCTAAAGTCATAATTTCAGATTGGTCCTGTTGTTTTTTAAAAAAAAGTAGACATTTAGAGACAAATCTGGGCAGGTGTTCATGTGTTGTAATTTTTTTGGATTTGCTGGTGAAGAGATTTTGGTTGCTTGGTGCTACTTCAGGGGAAAAGCAGTAGAACTAAAGTAGGAATTTTCATGCACTTTAGAATACTCTTAAACTGAAATACTCCAGGTTTGAGGCAGGTAATATTTGAACCTTGATAGCCAGAGATTAAATGTTCCATTGAAACATTTGCTTTAAAATTGCTTTAAAATCCATAATCTAACTCTGAAACAGATATTTCTACGGAAAACTTTTAAACAGCCCTAGTGGTTTGTATTAAGCATTTGTTTGATATTTTTTCTTTTTTCTGTCAGGATTTTAGTTTTTTTCTCCCTAGGGTTTTCTGACTGAAATTTTTCTCATTAAAGTATATCCTATAAAACATGAGACATATACCATTATATTACTGTTCCTATAATATTTCTATAATTCCTACAATATATCTATATTTTGAACAAAATTGGACTCATGTGATAGATCTTACATAGGCTTCTTCCTGCCTGTTTATTCACTGGTTTTATTGCTTATTCAGGGGCCATGAAATTACATTGAAAACATACTTGGGGTTTTGGAGGTCCTCAAAATCCATGTGCAGTGAGTTCTCTGTGTCTGAGGGTTCTCCCTCACTTTGCTCAGCAGATGGTCAGGTGTCAGTATCATGACTGGGATGGGAGGAGATGATTAATTTCAGGCAAACTTGGCCTGAAATTCCTGAGTTCACATATTCCTGAGTCAGGAACACTTCTTTAGAAGTATGTTATAGCTGTTTTTGCAAGTTGCTGGGTTTCAATCCACCCAAATTGCTATTTATTCCCCACAATTGTTAACTGGCACCTGGTTACTGATATTGAGAAGCCAGAGTAAAACTGCAGCTCCTGAAATTCAAGTGTTGGCTCCTTTTTGACCTAGTTAATAGATGGGCTCTGTATGGAACAAGAGAGGGGGAAAATGCCAAATATTTTTCATGATTAAGAAGGCTTTGAGGAAACCAACAGATTTATTGGGTTGTGTTTGTACAAAGTCCAGTATAATCGAGAGAAGTGCCCATTTATTGGCATGCTTGGATGGAGAAGAACCACCGAGCAGCTTTGAAGAGAACTGATTTCTCTCTTGAAGGGTTCTGCTGTTTTCCCTAATCCATCTGCTGACCTGCCATGTTGACGTAAGAAATGGTGGAAAAGACTGCTGATCTTGGATCAGCTACACAAGAATGACTTCCACCAAATGAGACACTTTCATCATTCTGGTGGGCTGAAAAATCCCTTGTCACCACGCTGAGAAATGCTTGTCAGAGGAGCACAGAATTACTCAGGTTGGAAGGAGCTGGGGGAAGTTCCCAGCCCAACTTCCTTGTCACTGCAGCTCGGCAGGCAGCCCTGTGGTCAGCTGTGATTTATCTTTGGGAGCCCATGACAAGTGCTGCTGCTTTGGGCTCTGCTGCCACTCTCCCTGCATGCCTGAACACTGAGCTCATCCATCTTCCCACCTCTCAGCCTGTCTGCCCTCCAGCCTACATCTGATTCTGGAGATCACTCAGATCCCTCCTTAGCCAAGTCCATGTCCTGCTGCAGCCCTGCCTTGTCCTGGCTGCCAGTGATGCCTGATGAGTTTTGCCTTTTCTTTTTATATTTTCTGTACCCTTTACACGTTTTTTGTACTCTTATCCTGCTTGCTTGTAATTTTGGTAGTCTGATATTCCAGCTTAGTTTTAGAGTTGTGCAAAGCAGAAAGATCAAACATTCACCATAAGAGGCCAGAGAGCTCTGTGCTATCAAAACCTCCAGGTTTCAACCTTGGTTGAAACTTTCTCTCTGGAGCATATTTTGTTAACTGGGCTCTAGCCTCATTTGGAGGGGAAGATTCCTAGAATAGAGACATATTACTTCATTTATTAAGTTTCTCATTGGAAAATTCTGGACAAATATGCTAATTTATAAAGTCCATATAATTGTATCCACATTATAAAGTATGTACCTCTCGGTGTGTTCCACCTTTGAAGAGCTGTGCACACCTAGGATCCTATTAAAATACCAACATTAAACCCTTTTACCCCTTTAACCATGTCTGCCTCATAATTCTAAGACCAGCCAAAAGGCAACACCAGCAAGGGCTGCTGTGCTTGGAGGGGTTTGTCCTCAAAGAGCTGCCAGCTGCTTCCAGCCCCTTCACCCTTTGGCAACACTCCAGATCTTCTTCAAACAAATGCTTTTTCCTTGAATATAGCTTGTAATTTCTACCACTCTTATCTCCATTGGGCTGCTTGGGCTCCTTACCTGGGCTGGGTGTTACAAAGGATGGGAACTGCAGATGCTGTGCTGCCACAGCATGGGAGCACTGCCTGGCAGAGAGAGTTGTGTGTGAGAGAGAGATGGGCACAGGCTGTGCTCCCAGGGCACAGAATCAGCCCAGCAGACACACTCAGCCTTGAGCTGAGGCTCAGACACTCCATCATTTTGACACGGAGCTCTGGCTGAATGCCTTGTGTCATTGCCTGTGAATACACCACGATGGGGAGAAACAAAGAATGTGCTCTGAAATCTTGCTGAACTTCACACGGGATGAAGCGGAATGCAGATGAATGCGCACATCAGAGATTTTCCCAGGGAACTTCAACTTTGCTGTTGTTTAGGTTGCCAGTGCAGGTGCCAGCAGATGGCACTCAGCAATCTGGAATGCTGTTATCTCTGGGGCTGTGTGTGTTCACAGGGCTGGGAGCTGCCCCTGCCTCACTGCAGGGCTTTTGGGGCTTCCCAGGGATGGAAACAGCCCTGAGCTGTGTGGGATTCCAGAGGTGACTGACGTGTGGCAGGATGTGCTTCATTCTGGCCTGGGGAAGTACTCAGACCTGGTTGGAATGCTCTGAACTCGCTGCGGTACAGAGAGCTGAAATACTGTTTGTATATTAAAATATTATGTTGGTTTGTTGTTGTTTGCATGTGGATTGAGTAATGCTGTCCAGTGGCAGAGATTGCATCATTTAATCAGTTTTCAGTTTTGATTACAGCTACCAGCAGGAGACTCAGAGTTGCCAGCTGTAATTAAAATGTAAAAAAAAAACAAAACAAAAAACTCCAAAAAACCTACCCAAACCAAAGAACAGAAGCAAAAAAGCAAAAACCAGTTCAGAGATAATTAAAGCTGAGAAACATTTATTTTCCTGTGAACCTTTGTACTGCTGTGCTGAGGAAAGCTGAATAGTATCTGTCTTCAAGCATCCCCTTCCTTGGGTTGTTTGGATCTGGGGTTAGATCATCATTTCCAGCTCAGTGCAGAACTTTGTCAGTGATTAGTGCAGATAACACTTGATTAATTTATATTAATACTTCCAGGATTTTTCAGTAGTGTGAGGTAACACAGGAGTACTTTATCCTGATTCTGCTCCTGTTGGAAGCAAAGGTAAAAGTTTTGCAGTTGCCTCTTCACAGGTGCCACTGGACTTTTCTCTCACACTGGGAGCAAAAAGATAATGCCACTGTCTTGTACAACAAGTAGATTTACCTCCCTGGCTCCTGGTACCTTGTGTTTGGGTTTTATCATCTTCAGGAGCTGATCTGCAATGAAAAGATAAGGGCCTGACCCTGTGTCTTGGGGAAAGGTCACACATTTATAAATGTGCACAACTCCTCTGCAAGGCTGTGGCAGAGGATTGCTCTTTCAGTGGATAGAAACCTTTTATTAGGAATCCTGAGCTTATTCCTGGGCTGTTTATATGGTTTTGCACAATCTTATTTTGTTTTAATGGCTTTTCGTCTTCTCTGGTCTGTGCTTTTTTTCAGTATTTTCAGGTTTATCTTAATAGAGAAGGTCCCTCTGCATTTTTGTTGCTAAACTCATTTGTGATCTCACAAGGAAGACCTCCTGATGGTTATATAATGACAATGACATTATCCCCAGCCCCCCTTTTTTCTAAATGCTTTCACTCAGATAGAGCACAAAGCCCTCAATAACAACAGGTATTTGCAATCCCTTGATGAGGACCCTGTTACTTCAGCCCTATGCTATATAAACCTGGAGAAAAATTCATCTCTGGGGTAACTTCCCCACCTGATGGACCTGCCTTGTTCCATACTGTGTCTAAAGATGGAAAAAGTCCTTCAAGTTCTTCTTGTACCCAAATAACTCCTGACCTGCAGGTTTAGACAGGAAATACCTGCACAGTACAGTTGAGACTTCCCACCAGTAGTAAAATAATTCATTTGTACCAAGTCCAGATGAAACAAGACTGGAAGGCCTGGGCAAGCAAAGCCTGAGGATCTGAACCATTTTTGGAGCCTGTACTGCAGGAAAATGAATAGATTGATATTTTTTTAATGTAGATGATGATTTGCTTGAAATATTCTGAACTGTCAGCTTGGCAGGATCTTCATACACTTTTGTGAGCTAATCAAAGACAGATTGCAGGCAGAAGCCATATCTAAATTTATTAAGAAAATTAATAGACCATTTAAATTTTACTCAAATTAGGCTAAGATACAATAAGCATTTGCACCAGCAGATCCTCATTAGCTGTGCCATTGACCTGGTGCCTGGTGTGTAATGGGGAATTGACATCTAGATTTGGGGACAATGGTGCTGCTAATATGAGTTTGAATCATTAGGAGGGGGAAAAAAGACTAATTTTATACATGTCAGATTTTACTTTTCATATCAATTTCAATGTGTATATTATGGACTGCAGAGTCAGAGTTTCAAGGCTTATGTTTGCCTGATCCAGGAGTTTTGCTTCCTTCTCTGGTCTGTAAATCTCTGTGCACTCTGGCTCTGAGGGGGAGTTTTATGTATTAATTTACTGATACAGCATTTTTGGAAAATGATTAGCTTGCTGAGTGTTGAGACCTTAATTGTGTTTTTCCCTGAGTGTCTCAGTCTTTCTGGGTTAGATCACCATGAAAACAGATCCTTGCAAAGTTTCAGCACATTTAAATTGGGTTTTAGCATGCTGAAGTCTTCCTGATAATCTGTCTCTGCTTCATGTTGATATTTTGAAATCTAGTGAAAATTACCCCTTTTTTCTTTATTAGGTGACTTTTTCAAAGCTCCCCAGAGCTTCTGGTGGGGTAGGATGCTTTCTGGAGGTGTCTTCACTTTCCCAGAAGCTGTTTCAGCAAGCCTTACTAGGAATAAGTGTGTGCAGTGAGGATTAGTTCCCCCAAGAGGACTGTTCAGCACTTTAAAAAAGATTATGTAATTGAAGCCAAATTATTTTTAAGCTATTTTTTTCTGTCTTGAAATTTCAACCTTGATCAACAATGAGTTCTGTACATAAAAATTCTGAACTCTGACAAACAAGATGGCCTGGGTTTGAAAAGTTGAGTATTTGTGTCATTCACAAGTGCAGGTAATGCTGAATTTATTCATTGTTCTTTATAAATAATTTCAGGAATGGCATTGGTGATTTGTTCTGAGGTCTAGGGACAAGAATGAGGATTGAGAGTGTTCTCGGTACAGTTTGTGCTTTCAGCTGCACATGCATTTTAAGAAATATCCCTCTGCCCTTTTAGATGATGTTGCATCTGAGAGGTATTGCAAATAGGCTGTACAGTTGTGAGAAGCTGCTGTGCCTGTTGTCCAAATACACTGAATTTCCAGCCCATCAGCACAGCTTCAGCCCCATTCCCCTGTTCCCTGTGCTGTGATACAGGCAGCAACCAAAACCCTTTGGCTTAGGACACATGAGCCATTCCTTTGAGCATCATCCCTCTGCTGCCTCCTGGCCACAGCTCCTGGTGCTGCTGCTTCTGCTCAGTGCCTGTCTGATCCTCTTGCTGAACTGGGATTAGGGGAGTTTAATGGATTGAGTGGATTTGGGATGGTTGTTGCAGCTAGCAGTGCTGGCTGCTGCCCCTGCCCTGCCGGGAAGGGAGGATGTTTGTGCCTGAGGCTGATGGCTCTCAGGGTTTGGGGTGGCAGCTTTGCCTCCATGGATCTGCTGAGATGCTGCACTGGTGCCCAGCTCTCCATGGCTCCAAGTGCAAGCCATGAACTGTTCTGGCTCTGGGCCATCTGGCTTCCATATCCCTTCACTTGGCCAGTCCAAAAGGGTTTGGTGCCCTGGCAGGAGCTGGACACCAACAGGAATGGATACAGTTGGCAGTGCTGCCAGCAGCTCAGGACACACATTTCAAAGCAAGCCAGAGTTTATCTGCCAGCTCTGCTACATTATTTTGAGTTCTATCAGAGTGGCAGAGCAAACTTGGGTGAGTGAATGTCACTCTTCTCCCTGCTCTGCAGCTAGCAAGGTTTCTTATCTGCCTCTCTCTCTGCTCTGCAAACACAGTTCTGTCACTCCAGTCCCTTCTCACCCTCCTGCCACTTCACACGTTCTGCACTCCTGGCTCCAGTTCTGTGCCCAAGTCACTGGGCACAGCCAGCTCTGTCCCCAGGCAGCAGCTTTTCTAGCAGTTCAGTCCCACCAGGCTAAGGCAGCCTGCAAGCCCTGCCAGTGTTTGCCATTCCTTTATTCCAGAAAGGACTGCAATGCCTTCAGTCCCAGTAGGTCCAAGCAGACAGTGAGTGAACAGAGTCATTTTCCTTCTATTTCAGAACTATTAGAGATATTCCCACAGGTGCTGATGGCTGCTTTACAACTGCTGGGAGAGATGATAAAGGAAAGGAGTGAATGGTGTTTGTTTTTATGCAAGTTTAACCTACTTATTCTCTATACCTCATTTTCTTTCCTGTGATGCTCAGGCCAATAAAAAATGATCCTAGACACTGGGCAATCTTTATAGCTGGTTTGGAGCAACAGGTTTTAGAAAGCTCTAGCATTTCATCCTGAGCAGGAGCAATCATTCTTGTCCTGTTTGTGCTTCCTATTGAAGACTGAGATAACTCTTCTGTTGCAGACAGAGCTGACAGCTCAGGAATTCATAATTCCAGTGATTATTCCAAAACTTTTAAGTTCTGCTGCTTGTAGAGAAACAAAAGCTGGGCTAAGTGAATGTACAATATGAAAATGTGTCCTTCCTCTTTTGTTCCCCTTGGGCTTTGCTCACAGGAGAACTGTGGAACTTGCTGAGGCAGAGATCTCTAATCTTACTGAGCAATCATGTGGTGCTAGAAGGATGTTAATGATGTTTTACCACCTAAGAGGGTGATGAAAGGAGAGCATTTGAACACCTGAGCATGTATAATTTAAATGTAATAAAATCACAATATGAGTTCTAAGTAGAAAAATTAGC
Organism: Lichenostomus cassidix; assembly: GCF_008360975.1. Taxonomy (NCBI): domain Eukaryota; kingdom Metazoa; phylum Chordata; class Aves; order Passeriformes; family Meliphagidae; genus Lichenostomus; species Lichenostomus cassidix. Next base: position 12,693,533 of record NC_139495.1, on the reverse strand, counting down.
ATCGCTAATTATTGCTTGCTGATTATTGCTGTAAGCTGTTCCTCAAATTTTTTTTTTAGTTTTTTTTTTTTTTTTTAAATCCATGCTGTTAGTGGATCCAGACGTCAGGATAAATACCTGACACCACATGTACTCAAATTTCTGCCTGTCACCAACTTCAGAGCTCTCTCTGTCAGTGATGTGTGGTGCAGTTTGATTCAGAATCCCTGAGAGGGAGAGGCTGGGCAGAGCTGGGAATCCAGGATTTCTAATAAAGGGAACTATTATTATTCCTAATAAAGGAAACCTGCTTTTGTTTATGATTCTGTCATCAAAAGTGCAGTATGGAATGGACCAAACCATCCCAATTAGTGCAGCCAGAGTGAGGGATGAGAATGCTCACAGATCAAGTGCTGTTGTGTGCTGTTGAAGACCAAAGTTATTTATAACAGAAGTCCAAAGCCCTCCTCTGCTGCAGGAAGGGCTCAAGGTTACCGAGCGCATGTGTGACATAAATGCAGCAGAGCATTTTAATTAGATTCTTTCACCAGAACTCCTGACCTTCTGTGTAGCACATTAATGTATTTTACTAATTATAAATGCAATTAAAAAGTACTGAAATAAAATTAGGCTGATCTATCTAATTTACATTAAGCACTTTCAAATTATGCAGATTTTCAAAGTCTTTTCCTTTCTTTCTTACTTTCTCTCTTTTTTTTTTTCTCCCTTGCAATTTGTGTTTCAGGAAAAAATTGTCTGCATTAAAACAGCTGGAAAACAACCTTGTAGCAAAACAAATTTCTTTTCTGTGATTATTCACAGTGTGTGAGTTAATTTTGCAGGCAGTAATATGCTGAGCTGTCGTTAGGGCAGTGACTCACAACAGAACCCATATGTGCACTGGGTGCACTGGTGGGTCCCGCACTGGCTGGGAACTTCTCCAGTTTTATCTCTTGGAAATCAGGATCAGAGGCTAACTAGGAAAAAATACTGATCTAATGGTCAGAAAATCGAGATTTATAAACAACAAAGAAACGACAAAAGCAGTGTGTGAATAATACAGGCAAAACATCTGCTGTGTTCAGTCATTAACCCAGGCTGGCTGTTATCTCTGCTGTCTGCATGTTTTGGTAGGACTCTCACAGAATTTTAGAGTTTGAGACATGAAAGTAGAAAAATAACAACATTTCATTATTATTTTTGTCAAGTATCTAAATGGCAGCAGGCGCTGAGCAGCAAACAGAACACAATCCTTACCCTGGAGAGCTTCTGATCTAATTTTAGATGGGCTGCAGAAACAGAGGCAGCTCTAAGTACTGAACACAGATAGGAAGAACCAAGCTTAAAGGAGGGAAATTTGTAGAGCTACCCAGGCATTTTAGTTCATGTTGTTTATCCTTAAACCCATAATAAAAGATTAATTTCTTATACGTGTGTGTTTTAATGAAAATTCTCTAGTTTTTCACTTTAAAAAAGAAGCCAAAGTACCTCTTTCTTTTTGGTTTTTTTTGTCCTGTTTTATCCCTTCCCTAAAGAAGTAAAGGAAAAGAGTGTTGGAGAGCAGAGGAAGGAAAACTGAAATATGAAGAGATTAAATGAGCAAATTCAGTGGTCATCTAATGCCAGATGCCATGCATTAGGACCACCCTATTTTCCTGCTATTTTTTTTCTGGGTGTTTATTGAGTTTTGAGTCTCCCACACCCAGCACAAAAGCAGAAAATCGAGAACAAAGCTTTGCTTATTATTGGTGCTTATTTTTTAGACATCTGTAAGGTGACATCACAGGGAGCACTGTGGTGGAGCTTTCTCAGTGGTTATCTGTTAGATCTTTGAGAGACCAAGAATTTAAAGGAAGAGGAAGGCATGTGAGCTAGTTTGCTGGGAGAATTAGAAATGGTAATAATTGATCCTCCCTACCCCAAAGGTTTTATTGCTGGACAGATGTGGAGTTTTCTCACACTTTTCTGGAAGCAGCAAGGACTGTGCTGCATAAACCAGGGATGAGTTACTGTGACCTCTACCTTGTTGTTTTCTTTACCTTCTTGTCTCTTTCCATGACAGGAATTTGGTGATTTCCAAGTAGAATTTTGGTCCCTAAAATTCTGAGCTGCTCCCCTTGGTATAGCAACTTATGCAGAGCATTAGCTTCATGTCCAACAGCTCTTTTGAAGTCTAGTAAATACTTCAGGCTGGAGAGCTGCACTGTTTGAATTCAGGTGTTTTCACTGATTGTTCTAAATCAAGGTTTCTGCAGGAGTGAGTGCACAAAGGAATGGCTCAGCTTTAAATCACCCTCTGAAAGGTGTGTCCTGCCCTGATAATGAGCATGTGGGGTCAGAGCTCTTGGCTCCCTCAGAAAGGATCTGATTTTGGGGAAGCAGCTGCTCCTGCTCTGCAGCAGAGGCACTGCAGGACCCTGACAGAACATCCTTGCTCTGGCTCCTGACAGTGCCACTCACCAGGAGTCAGGAAATGCTGCTGTACAACAGCAAGGACCCCTTGAGAGAAAGGGCCAGCAGATCCCAAATCCTGCTTAATCCACATCAACATTGAGGCTGGAAGTGCCTCTTTAATTGGAATCAGCCACTTCTGTCAGCAGCTCCCCATTCTCAGGTCAAAATATCACCCCATGGTCAGGAGGAGAAATGCTCAGGTTATCCTCACCCCATGGCTCCTGGAGGCACCATAAATCTGGTGATTTCCTACAGAAATATTCACTGGGGCCACTCTTCTGTTTGGAACATTAGCACAGAACAGCGTTTTGGTGTCCTTTTGGCACAGGTTTATAAATGGAAGCAGGAATTTTTGGGGATTTTTGCAAATTCCATATTTAGGGAATGCTCAGGCAAGGAGCCAGAATATTTGAAATGTTTTGCTTTGAGCTTTCTCCTTCCCCAACCCCAAATATATGTAATGACACATCACAGTTAAAAAAGAAAAACTTTGGAAATTTATATATTCCCATAAAAAAACCCATATTGTTGTACAATCCAAATTCAAGAGAAAGCTTTTCTCATATTTTAACCATGCTGGGGTCTGCTGTCAGCTGTGGTTGTTTGGTACAAGCAACGTAGTAATGAATTATCAATAAAGATTGCATGGGTCCTAATTTATTTTTTAAAGTTTATTTTAACATTAGATTGTGCCTAGTTCAGGGCATGGTTATTGAGAATGTGACGTTTGACAGGGTGAGATTGAATTGTTCCATCACGAGTGAGCAGAGGGTAGAACTGCAGACTGGCACAGCCCTGCTGGGATCCCCAGTTGCCCTCCATGGCCAAGCTGTGCTGCTGTCTGCCAGCTCTTCTGATGAGGAAATCCAATCCTGCCAAAGTGCTGGGTTTGACTGCTGGTGTGCTCTGCTGGCAGGAGATGGATTTGGGCCTTGGGTTCAGTCCTGTGCTGAACAGAAATCTCTTTAACTGTGGAATTCTTCATGGGTAAAGAGATTAACCATATTTTAATATTAGGGGAAGCAAGGTTTAAACTATTTATTTGAGTGTGTGGCTGAAAAAATATTGTAAGAATAGGATATAAATAGGATATAAACCACTCTCTTTTAATAAGTTATAATTATATTTTGCTTAGATATAATCTTTCTTCTACACGTGCATTTTTGTTAAACTGTTTGCATAGCATGGTCCAAAAAAATATTGGGTTTGTTTGGAGTTTTTTGACCCATGAGGATATTTGCAGAAGAGTATTTATAACATGCAAGTTTGTAAGACTTTGAAATCCTACTTTCCTTTTGGAAATGTGGGTCACTGTGCAAGTAGGATGGACAGGAGTAATGTGTGCCAAATTGCACTAACAAAGAGCCGAGAATAAAAAAAAAGGTGAGACATAAATAACCTACATAAAGTACTTAAATGCAAATTAATCTGTTTTCTACTTGAAATGTCACATGCAAAAACTTTTAGGGCACCTAAGAGTGAGCTAGGCTGTGCAGTGAAATATGACAGGCAAAGTGCTCTGGGTAATAACTCAGCCAGCCTCACTAATAGAGTCTTTCCAGAGAGAAGCAGTGTGCTGGCTGAGGCACTGGGGTTATCCTTGAGGATGTTCAAAACAGAGCTGTTCCATCATTAGCTCTGCTCGCTGGGTGGCTCAGGGGCTTGGATGGGTGAGTTTGCCAGCTGTGAGCTGCAGCAGGGCCTGAGTGACACCCCTGGGATCTGATGGGAATTGGCACAACTCGATGGGTTTCAATTAAGTCACACCAATCTACAAAACCGGAGCTATGGCCTGATATGTCTGCTCTGGATGAATCCAGGGATGTGATTAAGAATATAAGGATGCTCATTACAGCTAATGCCTTGTGTTCAAGCCACGAGCTCAGAGTTCAGCAGGTATTTCAGTGCCTGGTGCAGACTGCAGAGCTGAGCTGCCCGCTGAGGTGTTCTGACAGCACGGGCTGCCAAAGGCATCTTCATTGCCTGGGAGAGCTCTTCTCCTGGCCAGCATGTGGCCAGCTGGATTGACTGCTGTTTGCAGGGTTTTCTTCTGTCTCCAGCTTGTTTCATGGGTGTAAGAATAGGGAGAGAAGTATTGAGCAGTTTTGTTAATGACAGCCTTTCTCATGAAGGTGATTTGCTGTAATGCAAAGCAGAAGGCTGAAATTCCAAGCCCTGCCTTGGAGTCTCAGTGAGACCTTTCACAAGTGATATCATCTTTTAGCTCAAATAATCCCATGAGTATAATGTTTGTGGATATTGTTTTTTAAGAAAGGCAGCAGCTAACATTTTAATTTTGCTACTATATATATAGGACTATAAGGTAAAGTGAATTCCAGGATATATTTTTCCTCTCTCTGTGTGCTTCTAAAAGCAGAGCCCAGCTTGCAGTGCTTTGTGTGCAGCCAGGGCACATCCTGAGGCTCACAGAAATCCGTGTGTTCCTGTGAGGATGGACCTGGCTGACCTGAGCTCCACACAGCTGCAGTGCTCCTGCTGGGGAAAGCAAACCAACTGCTTGGTGTGTCCTCAGGAGCTGCAGCCAAGGACCTTGTGACAAACCCCAGCATCTGCAGGGCATGGGGAGCTGGGGGTCTCATCCACCTTCCACCTGCAGCTTGCAAACAAAACCAATGGCCGAGAACTCCTCTCTCCACATGTGGAATTTTACAAACAGCTCATCTTGCACATTATTTTCACATTGCCTTCCATCAGTCATACCTTGCTGCATTCCCTGTCTCCTGCCTTTACAAGCCCAGCTCAGGATAAAGAGAAGGTGTTTGTCTTTAGGTAATAACAAAAAAAGAAAAAAAAAAATCTCCAGCTCTTCCTTGCTCACTAATCCAAGTGGAATTCACCCTCTCATTTCTGTGACAGCCTCCCTTTGCCAGACACAGACACTTAGCAGGTGTTTTCATCATGACATTAATAATAAGAATTGACACGTTCTAAATGAGGAATCCCTTGTTGTGCCTGGTAGCACTGATGGATATTTGGGGAAATTGACAGCTCCTGAAAAATGTTTTTGCCATGACCAGCACTTGTCTGACAGATTTTTAATGGCTCTCCTAGAACCCTGGCTAACTGGAACACTCTTGCAGATGAAGTGGAAAGTGGTGAAACGTGCTGCTTTAACACTTTTGAAAGTTACTGAAGAAACATGGAACAGCTCTCAGTTTTGCTTCTAAATTGCAACCCTTTTTTTTTTTTTTTTCCCTGAAAATATTTTTTTTCTCAGTACTCCCAGATTGGAATGTATTAACTGATGGGACAAGCATTTGTTATGATGCACCAGGACCCAGCTCTGTAACCCCCATTAACCTTAATGGGAGCCACAAAGCTCATCCTCCTCATTGAGATGGAAATGTCCCCTGCTCATCAGGGATCAATTGCTCTCGGGGTTACCTGGTTTCAGTGTCTCATTCCATATGGGAGTTGCTGTCACGACCTTGTGAGCCTTGGACTGCTGGAGAGGGAGGGCAGATAAAATGGGGCTGTGAGAAGAGGGATCAAACAAAACTATAGGGAAAAACAAAAAAGAGAAAGAAAACATTATGAAGGTTGTTATGTAACTCGTGTTAGAAGTTCCTGTGAAATGTACCTGCAATTAAATCCCCAGCACCCTTTGCAGTTCAGGTGACACTGCAGAAAATCAATACCAAGATAACTGCATCGCAGCTGCTTCTGAGAATTCTTACACTGAGAAGAATTTTACAGCAAGAATGAGTTAACTTTGATTTCTTTTTTAAACTTCCCTATAAAGAACGGAGCTAGATAGTGATCTTTCTATGTTCTTATTTTTGGCTCCTCCTCCCTGAGTTAATGATTGCATCCCTAAACCTGAGCTGCTCAGGGTGGCGTTATCAGAAGAGCCTAAGTGGAAGAGATGCTCATCTCTTTTTGAAAGTCAATTAAGCTTATGTGCCTAAATCCAGTGTTTATGTTGGAATCCCTGTCGATGGCTTTATTGAAAAAGATCTCCAGTTGACTTTTTAAGTGATAGGAGGATTATGACTAAGTATAGCAATAGCTCAGTTCTCTGCTGACATCTCTTATCTCTCACTGATGAAAATAACATGCATCTTGTGCCTCAGAAGGATTCCATAATTAAGGAAGGGCAACAGAGAGGACCTGGCAAAGCTATGGAAGGAATGTGTTTATTGAGGAAAACTGTTTAAGTTTTTATTTCTGATTTGAGGCTGCCCAGCACAGATAACAAAAGACATGGAGGCTGAACTTTGAACAAATATTGTGCTGTCATGGGTGTGATTTCCAATATTGCAATCTGCTTCATTAATACTGAAATAAGACCTCCTGCCCTCAGGTAGAACACTGCAGTCTCAAAGCTAACACAGGACAGGTTTGGTTTCCAAATATCTCTCACAGCCAGAAAATTATAACAGAACTACAGGCAGAATTTAGGAAAACTGTTTCCAGTAGTTTATTTTTCATGCCTGGGAATAATCAGTTTTTTCAGCTCTCTCATCATAAGACTTGGCAATTCTAAGCATGCAGCATCACCACTCAGGAGACAGTTTTGTCTACTGCTTCCACAAATAATTCCCAGTGTATCCAGCACAAAGGCACAGAATGCAGGGACTGCATGGATGAGAATAGAGTTGTCCTGATCTCTAAATTAAACCTAATTGTGATATTCTGGAGAAAAATGGAACTCCATGGTATTGGCCAAATTTGCTCTCTCCAGCTCAATTGAAATGTGTTTAAAAAAAAAATAATAAAAAAGGCCAAGAAAACCAACCAAAACCCACTTCCCAAAACTTTTGTTGTTTTTTGGGATTGGGCATTTTTTGGTCATCTTATTTTTTAGTCATCTCAGATGCCAAATGTTATGATGCATGACTCTATCTGGGCACATTTTTCAATTATATGAGTACCTAAGAGGTGAGAAAGTGAGTTGTCAGTTTGTCCAGACATGCAGCAGCACTAATCTCTTAAGCCCTTAGATGAAGATTTTCATGAAAGGGCGACTTTTCCTCAGGGGATGAGTCCAGATGTGCCCCAGGGAATCCCCAGCTCCTGCCTCCTCCAGAAGGGCCTTTGGGATATTGGGCAGCAGCCACAAACCTCTGCACTGAAATTTCCAGTCCTCATTCTAATGAGAAGTCTTAATTGGAGTTGTGTCCTGTAGGTCACAGTGCACCTCCCAGCCCTTTGTGGTGAGCTTTTATCCTTTTCCAAGCCGTTTCCAGCATGCTGGAGTTGTGCACACACCCAAAGTTATCCCAAAAAGTTATCCCCTCTTTCCCTGCCCTGGCTGCCAGCACAGAGCAGCGCATGCAGAGCACCTTGCCATCAGTGCAGTTCATCCAGGGCTGTGCTGGGATGGTTTCTCCAGCATCAGTTCCTCCCTACAGTTGTGCAAACAGCTCTCTGGGGCTGCCTGGCTGCAAACAAACCCTTCACTGATGCTGGGCAGAGGGTGAGCTCTGCAGCTCTGTGGCTGTGGTTCCACAGCTCACTGACAGCAAAGCTCAGCCCAGACTGCTCAGACAGTCCCCAGGGCAGAGGGCAGCAAGCAGGGGCTGCTGAGGAACTCAGGGTTGGACAGCAAGGTAAATCTCCTGTGTCTGGGCAGGCTGGAAAGAGAACATCATCAGTGCTGTGCAGTTGGGTCAGTGGTGCAGTTATCAAACTATCACACAGGAGTTCCCAGATTTGTGTTTTCCCCCCTGAAGGGGCTGAGTGTTTTCTGTGAGCTTTGAAAGGTGGCTGCTCTATTTTACAGCTGCTCTGGAAGTAGCAATTGCTGGTGTGTAATCACATGTGAATGCCTCAATCTGCACTCCAGCAGGGGTATCTTGGGATCTTGTTTGGAAGTGGTGATTTTAGTTCTAATAAATCCTCCTGTGGATGGTCACTGGGATTTTGTTTTACTGAGGAATGCAATATAGAAATAAGTGAAGAAAGGCATTTTCAGATACTTCTAGTTCCCCTCAGAATGTTTTCCAATGCTCTGTTTATCATGGCTGGTTTGTGCTTTTCCTCCACTTATAAATCACTGCTAAAGAGTGATGTGTTTACTTTGTTTAACCATGGCCATGATGGGTCGAGGACACATTAAATCATCCTCAGGCTCTTATTTGCAGCCAGTTCTGAAATAACCAGAGTAGTGACATAAAATTACTTCATACGGCAGAGATTTTTATATTGGCTTCTGAAGTCTCCAGTGTTTTACAACAACACACTTTATTGGTGAAACAGTGACAGCAATGATGAAAGTCCATGTGGAATTGTCTAACAAACAACTCAAGGTTTGTTTAAGTTGCAAAGATATGAAAAAGGGATATTATTTTCTTCAGAGGTTTTCCTTGATGAGTTTGCAGCTCTAGATGTTGTTTATATAGATTTAAATTTTCTGCATGTTTTAGAAATAGTGATGAAGAGCAGGGATGCTCTTATTTTGATGAGATTTGAAGAGGGAAATGTTCCTTCATGGCAATTTCTACAAATACAGCCTCTGTGTGTGCACATTTGTGCTTCTTCTCTGAAAACACCGTTTGCTGTTGGTAGTGTTACTTTAATAATTTGATCTGGTTTTTGGTTTGGGATTACCTGCAAGCAAACTTCTCACTTTATAATTGTCTGCTGTCATGAGAACTGAGAGAGACTGTGAAAATCCAACTTGTGCTATGACATGTGATACACACCAAATTAATATCTCTCCGCTGTCACTTGTACATCAGCCCAGTATCTGCAATGTCTCCTTCTATTAATATATGAGTAAGATTGTATCACTGGCTTATTGTGTGTAATTAGCAATGCCTTAACGACGTGTGTCTGGGAATGATATCTCTGTTTGTTTGCACTAGAAAATGAGTGGCACTCAGAGTGTGTTCCAGGACTGGCTGGTGCTCACGCTGAAGGCATTTATTGAAATCAGCCTGTAATTCTCACTTTGCTTTTAGATGTCTGAGAAACAAGACGAGCTTTCTCCTGAGGGTTAAAAAGTCTGAGTTCAATGAAATTCTGTTTGAGAATGAACTGCAGAGTTTGGGACAATTTATGGGAATCCCTTGGCCATCAGGTAACAATGCAGAGCTTAAGTCAAACAATTTGTAGGCCAGGAATCTTCCCAGTGCAGGAGCTGGAGAGGCATCAGACAAAAGTCTGGAAAGAGGGAAAGGGGCTATCTTGAAAATCTTTTTGTTTGCATATAAATACTTCATTGAAAATATCGTTCTTACCATGATTTCAGTTTGTTTTAAGGGAAATAATTAAAACTCTACAGATCCCATTTGTTAATGCTGGTGGGAACAGAGATAGTGCAGCTGGAACTATTGGAAGTTACCTAGAAGAAAATGAGGGCTATGGGTACACTGAAAACAAACCTTTATTGGAAAGGGTTCTAAAGGCATCAAAGACTTTACACATCTATTTCCCCAGAAAGGTGGATAATAGTGTTATATTTTTGCTGATCTGCTGGAAACTTTTGCTACCCAGTACTTGAAGGAAACACAAATAAATATTCAAGTTCTTACTGAGTTCTAATTTCTTTTTTCCCCTTCTCAGGCATGGACATATCCAGTACCTACAAAGCTGCATAGCTGAACCTCAGGTTTTTTCAGTGCAACTGCAATTTTTAATGCTCTGGCACAGATGGTTTGGATCCTGTAAATTCCCTTGACTTGCCTATTAAGCTTTGCCTTTGGTTTTGAAGGTGATTCAGAAAAACCCCACAGTCTTTATTTCTTTGTGAGATGGAATTTCAGTTCAGCCTCTTTTACCAAAATTATGCATAAACCACTACAGCTCGAAGTAAAAAAAGGTGAAAATTACAGCTGTATAGAGGATGGATATGGGGCATTTTACACAGAGTCTGAAAACTATTTGCATAATATTTTGAAATGCAGTTGGGTGAGATAAGGCACTTTGTTATGAATAAACCAGTCTGGGAATTGTGAGACAGAGAGTGCTGTTTGTGGATGGTCAGTGAGAAGGACGGGAATTCTGTCTGAAACCAGCTGGGTTTGATCCCAGAGCAGGCTTTTCCCTCCAAACTGTCAATGGTTACTGCAAAGGAGGGGGAAGGCAACGGACAAGGGATGAAAATTCCAGAAATGCAAATTGCTTTGGAACAAAGTAAAGGTGCAAAGTCTGGGAAGAACTAAAAATTGGTCAGAGAATTTGAAATCAGTGATCTCTTTATATAACAGCAGAAGCCTAAGGTTCTAGATCTTAGGAGAATTTATCTCCAGACACAGAAAGAAGTTCTTCAGAAACAGTCAGTATTCAGGCACTTTTTAAATCTATTAGAACATTCCATCTAACAGCTTGTCAGAAACTCATTGCTTTTAATGCTGCTCATAATTACACATTTTATAGTCAAATACTTCAGAGATACATAAGGAAAATCTTAAAAGAAAGCAGAACTGCCTGGGCAGGACTCAGATTTGGATGATCTGTTGTTAATATTACTCCTAATATTTCTCCATTCAACCCTTGAGAGCTTTTCCTCTAGAGAACCATCCCATCCCATTATCCCATCCCATTATCCCATCCCATTATCCCATCCCATTATCCCATCCCATCCCATCCCAGGCTGTGTTCATGGCAGGACAAGTGTCTGTCTCAATTGCTGTTCCTGCAGGAGCTTCAAGCAAACATCTCAAGCTGCCTGAATTTTGAATATTTCTATGTATTATTCCCTAGCACAAACTCCTTCCACGTTTACTTTTAAGATGTTTACTTCTCCCTGTTGGTTGTACAGGGAAGCAGAAGTGGCTGAGAGTGTGTGGGAGGTGGAGAAGGAGCTGCTGTTTATTGACTGCTCTTTGCAAATTCCCAATAATATTTTTAATTTTCCGAGGCCCAGGATGAGATCAGTGTAAAAGGTAGGATTTTCCAGAGCCTGCTTTCTCCACAGCTCTGTGGATACCCAAAGAGGAACTAATTTTCTTTTAAATAGCCATGATTCCCATTCTGTGCTTGCATGCCCTTCAGGGAGAGGACAACTACAAAGCTGAAGGAAGAGCTGAGTTTTACACAATCTGTGGTGTCAGGAGGATAGGCACAGGCAGTTCATGTTGTATTAATGATAATGAGTGTGAGGAGAGGCAAGTGAAGCTAACAGCAACATGCAGGAATTTTGCAAATGCACCAGTGTGAAGATTTACCGTTGTACCAGATATAATTTAATATGAATTCTTTATATCCAGAGCAAGTTAGAGCACAAAGTGTTCATCTTGCAGAAAGTTTCAAAGCTCTGTGTAATAATCTTCCAGGAAAATAAATAGATTTTTTTTTTTCCCAGAAAAATGAAAAAAATGTTGGTTTGGTGAAACAGACTTTTTTAGTGATAGTAGCATTCTAGCTGAATGGCTCAGCAGGACTTGGGTAAGGTGTGGCTCCTGGGCTGGGCTGCAGTGGCTGCCATGTGCCATTCCTGCAGATTGTTTGGGAAATCTCAGAGTAAAAAATGCAACCTGTGTGAATTCACTCACAGCAGCACAGTTCTGACTGGCAAGTGATGCCACAGTCTGTATTTTGTAAGTTGATCACTGTGATTTATTATGCCTTCTGCTGTTTCCATTGCTTTTCTCTCTGGGTTTTTATTTTATTTTTTTTTCAGTTAAGTAAATTTGATAAAATATACCATCATGTGACAATAAGAGAACTAAACTGGAAAATAATTCCTAGCGTAGTATTGATAAATGCCTGGTGCAGCAATAGCAATATGTCATCAATCACCTGGGCTCCTGTTTGATGGCATCATATAACCTAATTCAGGATGAACGTCCTTTGCTTTAACCTTGGTTGTATTTGCAACTTACTCTAGAGGAAAGTAATAATCCTTCATTAACTGGTAGGTGTGAAACATTCTCTATCAAGAGGGTAGAGGAGGAGGCAAATGAAAATTGGTTTCAGAATGTGTCCTGAGTCAAAATCAGTCTTTCTCTGCAGACTCATCTACTGCATAAATTATTATTATTATACATTTTGAAGGGTGGGGAAGTGAATGAATCTCTGTGTTTTGCAGCTTTGCTCTGTTTCTCTTTGTTGCTTTTCTCCATCTGTATTCAAATGTACATATAAAACATTCAAGGACACATCAAGTCTTTGATCCTGCTACAGCTTTAATTCTTAAGAGCCTATATAAGGCTGTGCTTTACATTATGCATTAAGGTACTTGTAATTAGGAGCTTGTGGTAATGACCCATTCTCAGGCAAAGTAGCGCCGTTCCTTGTTTTCCATTAACTGCATTGAGGGTTTATTTGCTGAAAATTGAGTTTAATTTGATTAGCAGGAATTGTGAAACATTTGCAACACAAGGTATATTAGCATAGCACTTTGTTTGTAATGAGAGCCAAAAAGCAGTTAGGGGAAGAGCTAATTACTGAAGATTTCCCTTTTAATAAGGAAGGTCTAGCTAAATTTTAGTGCTCTGCTCTCAAAATCCCTGAAGCTTTAACTGCTGGCTAAAAGAAAAACAAAATGGTTTGCAAAAGTTCAGCAGATGTTTTCTGAAAGTCACCGTTGGGCCAAGTCCATCAATTTATTAAAGAAAGAATTCATTTGATCTGAAAATTTGGCAGCACTGGCAGGTTTTTTCCATCTCTTTATTATTCTGATAGTGGTGGATGTTTGCTCCAGAGCAAGGATATTCAATGGTCAGCAAGGACTCCACAATGCTTTCCCCCCCCAGACAGGGTGGTTTGTTCTGCAGCAAAAACCTGCTGTCTACTCACCTGGCTGGGAGCTCTTGTGCTGCCCATCCCAAAATCCCATGAGAACACTTCTAGTCACTCACTGGGAAGGTTTTCCCATTGATTTGAACTCAGGAGCAGTGGTTTTGTGCTCTGTGTTGAGAAACTTTCAGTCTGCCTGGGTTACCCAGAGAGCTCAGACTCCTCCTGCTCAGAGGAAGTGGTGATGATGATGTTGCCAACAGCAAATTCCTCTCTGTCCATCTGTGAGTTCCTTGGAAGTAGCTGTTGGATTATTCCAAATCTGGATAAAAGTCTGGTTGAAATATGTTTTCAGTCAGATAAGACAGTCAGCAGCCAGGTCCCAGGTCAGTAAAAGGTATCTTAGTACTGGAAAACATTTAAACCACCTTTCTAGAGTTTAAATCAAATCATTCATTGAGCAAATCAAATCCATAGGCTCCAAAAAGAAGATGCAGATAATTTGTTCACGGAGCAAAGTGTTTTATTCTTCATGTTTTCCTTCTCAAGAACAGCCAGTCATCTCTTCTGGAAATAATTTTCACTCTTCTATCCTTAATTCTTCTGTGCTTTTGTCATTTGCATAAGCTGACAATGAGGAGGTAACTGTGTTCCTTAAATAGGGTTGCTTATCATTCTGGAAGTGTTCCAAGGTAAAGTAGCCACTTTATTAAACACACAGTGCCTTTTCTTCTCCATGTCCTCTCTGCCTGCTCCAACCCAAACATTCCTGCTCAGCTGGAGTCTCTTTTATATTCCTTTATGTTTAACCCAATTCAGTTCAGCTGCAGTGACGATGCTAGCAAATAAGCAGCTATTTGTCAAAGGGGAATGCAGTTGAGGTGACAGCTGACTTCACCCCAGAGCTGTGGGTATTTCTGCACATCCTGTGAACTCCCAGAAATGTCTGGGGCAGATGATGGCAGTTCAGCTGCTGGATGGTGCTGGAAATCCAGGCCATAGTATTTCCTGCTTTACCAGGAATCCTGTTTTGTTTCTGCTCAAAACAAAGCCATGCTCTCAGAGCTGGTGCTCACTTACTAAATTTAGCCTAAAATTGTCTTTGATCCCAATTATTACCATAATTTTATTAGTAACTAATTAGTTGTGCTGACTAAGTAAGTTTTCCTAATAACAACTTGCTTTATATTTCTTTGTTTGGGGTTTTGGTGCTATAGTAACATTCTCCTATTAACTCTATTTACATAACCACTAGAACCTTATTTTTTCTCTTTCTTTAGCAAAAGTTACTTTGCTCAGCCTTCTGCCAGATTCTTTTCTGTCTTGTGCTTAATTATCCTGGTTTGACTGGATAGAAATTGCAATTACAGTTAGCCAAATATGAAAAACACATTTCCACTCATCTCCTAACTTTAGTATTTGCTCGAAGTTTTGAACAAATTTAATCAGAGTTCATTTGCACCTGCTTTGTGTTTGCTTTTCCCAAATACTCTGGCAGATGAGTTTATTGGTATTCAATAAGCATGCTGGCATCAAGTTTTCAACAAATACTCCAGAATATTTGCAGAAAAAGAAATGGTAACTTTGATTATCCATAGAGGGCTGTTAATAACACTTATTTTATGGTGAGGCAGACTTATATAACTGTATATTTACCCGAGACTGCTCCCAAACAAACTTCAACTCAGCTAAAGAATTAATCACAAAACACAAAAAGCCAAGAGATTTGTTTCAGCAACTCAATTAGGGAGGTTGCAGTGCTTCTCAGCATCTTGCTGCTGCTTTTCTCTGCAATGTCCATCAAACAAAATGGTAATTTTTCCTGCTAGAGTTATGTCAATTAGGCTTTTCCCTCTCTCATCTGTGGCATTTAGAAAACCAAAGTGCAGGATTTCAGTGTATATTTGTTTCTCAGTATTCTTGCCTCATGACTTGTGAAGAACTCTCGGTCTGTTAATGGCTGCAGTTTCCCTCTACTGTTATTTGTTATCCCTGTTTGGTGTGGTTGTGTTGAAATTTGATATTTGCAGTCTCTTTGGTTTGGTTTTCCATTCTTTTGGTTGTTGATGTTGCCACAGTTCACACTGAAATTGATGGGAGTTTTCTTTTTTCCCAGGGTGTTTACAGACTATCCAAATGTAGCCCAGCAGGATTCTGGTCTGAACTGAAATTAACTGTCATACATAGGATTTGTTTATCTCTCCACATCCTTCTGTCACAGATGTTTGTCCTTTGGCTTGTTCCTTTTTCTAATTATTTTTTGATTATATTTTGAAACACCTTCTGTCTAACCAATTTCCCCCCAAATCAAATGGTTTGTTTCTTTCCCCTTCACCTACAGTGATTCCCCCAAACTGAAAGTTATTTACTCCTGGTGGAAAGTGACCTTTATATTCATCTGTTTCATATAAGAGTTGCATTTTGATTCTGCACTGTTGCTTATTCTTGAGTTATAAACCCCCATGTGTTTTGCTGTGTGTTTTTCCCAAAGATGCACAGTGCAAGATGAGGAGGTTATAGCTCATTTTCCATGTTCATGCCCCAAAATTTCTTCCTGGGGTTACCACTGAGTCACAGGTAGGTGATTGAAAATTCAGAGCGACACCAACAGAGCCACCCTGACCAAAACAATGTGACAGGCCACCACCAGCTCCCAGAGCATATAATTTCCTTATTTCCTAGCCAGTTTGTGGAAAGCAAATGCATGAAAATATCCGAATTTCCCCAAATGACATCTCAGACAAGCATGGAAGGAAACTGAAATTGGGCTGCTGGTGCTGTTTGCAACTTCAGCTAGTGAGTGAGCAGCCTGTGCTGTCACCCTGCAGGCAGGGCTGAGCCTCAGCTAGCTGGCTGTGCTGCTGGAATCCTCCCTTCTCCCTGGGCAAGGGCAGGGCTGTGTCAGGAGATTGTCCATCCCAGAGCAGAGCTGCAGACATGGGAACACCATGGAAACGTCAGGATATACCAGGCACACACGGACAGGTGCTGTTTGCTGAACAGAGCAGTGCAAAATCGCTTAGACAGTGTCTGCTCTCAGGTTTGCTGCTGCTGTTCCTTCATCCCCAGCCCTGGGCAGCCTCTCCTTGTGGAGTCAGGAGAGATTAATGGAGAGGAACAGGGAGAGTGGAGGAGATAGCAGAGATACCTCTGCTGGGTAATTACAGGAGCTGTGTGACAACTCATTGATATGCAAGTGCAACTGCTGCAGACGGTGAGAACTCGCAGACAAAAAGAAGATAATTTGACAGCATTAAGCAGAAAGCTTATACAGGGCTGATGGCAGGAAAAAGCACTTTGATTCTGCAGTTCTCAGAGTTGCTCAGAGTTACTCAGTGTGTAACTTCACTGCCTGGTTCAGGTGCTTTGCTGAGCTGCTCTAGTTGGTTCTCATCACACAATCAGTTATCCCAGGGCAGAGCTGCTGGGGGATGCCAGGAGGTGATTGTGGCTTCAGGAATGATGCTCATTCTGACCCCTGTGGGCAAAATAATTTCTGCCTCCAGCTCAGCCACCAGCCGGCTCTCCTCTTGCTCTTCAGTTGTGATGCTCTGGGATGCTCTCCTACCTGGTTTCTCTTTTAATTAGTTATTTGAAATAAGCTGGGTTTGAGAGGGGAAAAGAAATCACATACCTGTAGGAGAGGGAGTTGAGTCCTTTTGGGGATGGGGCAAGGAGGGACCTTGAATATTCTGTAGTTTTGCTTGGGATGGTGTTGAAAAAGTGAGAGGTTGAATTCAAGCAGGTTTGTGTTTCAAGACAAATTAATATGTAATCAATGCAATTGTTCAGGCAATCAAAGCTGATGCCCACAATATTTAAATCACAATTACAATAGGGAAGTTTTGTGATAAGCACAATTAAGATAATTTCTTTTTATGTCACTTCAGTCTTCTAAATTACCTTTTTTTTCTCCATTTGCATTTGGAATTAGGTCTGTTAGCATCATTTAGATAGACATGATAAAAGTTTTCTGATTTTCTCATTCCTTTATTATGAGCCTTTCTACAAGGTTTTCACTGGCAAGGAACAAGTGGAGTGTGAGAACAGGGGAATAATAGGAGAAGCCACATCTTCTTCCATTTCCAACAACAGCATAATGGCTAGCAGTGATCCTCTCCTTGAAAGGAGGAAAGGAGTGTGTCTTTTCACAAGAGAGAATATAAAAAAAAATCAATAATACATGTTTTCTGCTAGTCAGACTTTCCTAGTATCCTTTCCAGTGGGGAAATTAAGGAAAATGTTTTAATTATTTCCAATTCTCTTTGCACAGAAAAACAACGGTGGAGAAAAATGTGAAGTGTTTCTCTGACAATTGGTTTTCTGTAGTGTACACAGCAGTAAAAATAGCTTAATTGTGTAATACTTTCTAGGAAAACCACCTTTGAAATCTCCCAGGTAGAGAGGGATGTGATTTTTTTTAATATCTAAAAAGCTGGAATTTATATTAGGCTCTACCTGCAGACAGAATTCCAATTGAATCAGTTTCCTGCAGAAGTTTTATCCCACATTTCTCGACAGAAAATTCTCGGTCACCCTAACACAAAGGATGCCTCACTTCTTGTACTATAAGTTGTTGTGTCTAGGGGTGGTCAGTCATTTTTTCTCACATTTTAATATGACTTAAGGCCTCATTTTTGTCCTAAGTGTGTCTCAGGTGCTTGGTTGTGCCTCTCTTGCCTGTGATTTCTTGTCTTTTGCACATCATCAGCAGTGAGTTTCCCTTTATGGTGCAATGGGAAGGTCTGGAGTCTCAGAGACTCAGAGGAGAAAAGACAAATTCAGGGCTGAAATACATAAATATTAATGGAAAGGTTTGCTGCATGGGTTGGACTCTGGATCACTCCAAATTGAACCTAGAATTGGAAAATGCACTTTTTTCTTTTGATTTTGGACTTACATGGATAAATGGACTCCTTGGTTTCTTCTCATTGAGTCAAGACATTTGCATCTCTGGTTTTTGAGAGTAGAGAACACAGACCTCAAAAACTGAGACTAGAGATGATAATTGATTGCTTTGAATAACCTTTCTAGCTTGCCTGGACCTCCTGCTAGTTTCTTGCCTGCTTTGATTTTGTCATCTCAGCTGGGGTCCTCACCAGATCTTCTGAAGATCTAATGCCATTGTATGAAGATCTGTTACAATAATTTATCTCCTGACTGTTGCTATAATTACTCTAAATTACAATTAAGGTTTCCACAGCAGGCTGGGGGCTGTTAGGTTTGCAAAAAGAAATATCAGGTACAATTTCCCATTACTTACACAAAACCCTTGGGTTTTTTTCCTCCTGCAGCTGATTATTTGGGTTGAATTGAACCCTCAGCAGTGTAGAGGTTTACACAGAGGGTAGAACTTCCTCTTTCTCTGCCCCTCTCATGGTGAAAGTGCTTTTCCAGGCACCATGCAGGTGTCACAGAGCAGCCCCAGTGAGTGAGCAGAGAGCACTGAAACCCTGCTTGTGTATTCACAGCTCCATTCACTCAGCAGACATTCACCTCTGACAAATTCATGTGAAAATTTCAAAAGGCTGGGGAGCTTCCATCGTTGGCAAGAAATGCTTTTGCATTATTTCATTCGTTATCAAGATGTTACCAAGTCACAGGATAATTGGTGGGAAAACAACAACTTGTCTGGAAACAGCATTGCTTTGGATTGGGATTTTTATATATGTCTGAGAAGGTTTAGGGTTGCTATTCCACCCACTGGACCAGCATTTTATGCAACAAAAATATCTTTCTTTTTCTTTTTTTTTAAAAATAATTTTCTAGGGGAAATAATATAAGCAGTAGAACTGCTGAATTTTCAGAAAAGTCATGGTACCAGCACTACTGGAATGGCAAAAGTTGCCTCATTCTGCAAAACCCAATTACTCCTGATGAACTGATGAACATTTTAGAGTAATAGATGGAAAACATAGATTTAAATGCATTGTAAAAAATCATTTAGAACTTGTAACTATATGGAAGACCTTTGAGAATTAATCCAGGCTTTCCAAGTCAGAACTCAAAAAAGGCACTAGTATTGTTAGCATTCAATAAGTGACTTTTCTTTAGAATGTGTCCAAAGGAACTGATTCATGTAATGAAAACTCTGTTCATGATTACACTTGGAAATGAGATTGATCACAGAAAACAACTGCAGCTGCTTTGGGTAGGCTCAGGTTGGTGCTGAGCTGAGCTGAGGAAGGAGAGGTTTGCAGAAGGCACTGCTCTCCTTCCTAGGGAGGAAATCTGTCCCTTTTTATGTCTTTCACAGCCCAAGCTCAAAACTTGACAGCAATAACCTTCCAAGTGTATCTACATGAATTGGATGTTAGGACTTCAATGAAAGACAATCTCGTGTGAGATTCTTTTGGTTACATTTCAAAGATTTATTCAAACTATATGAGGCTCTCTAAGAAGGAAGCATAAAAGATCATTTTTTCCCAGGGCCTGGTTCAATAAAGCCCAGAGGCTTAAGCATGTCGTTGTGAGCCTGGGACTGGACCTGTGCACAGAAATGAAATCTTAACATAATCTTTACAACAGGCATATTCTTATAGCCTTTGCTGAAGAATGACTTCAGAGAGGTAATTAAAGAGAGATATTTTTGGTGAGTTAAGTGAAATCTCCTGCACAAAATTGGCAGGAGATTCATGCATGAGGTTTCTTTTTTTCTGTCCAGAGTCTATCCCCAGAATGGTACAGAATAAGGATGGTGGGAGAATATGCTCAAAAGTTCTGCAATGTGAGCTCTGTTTGTAAGCTTCCTAATGAAGTTATTTATCTCTGCATGAGTTGATGTTTTCAGTTTCCCAAGAAGTTCCACAGGATGTTAAGGGCATAAAACAGCCTTTGTCACATCATAGGAAACAGTCATGAGCATGAAGTATCTGCACTAACCTTTCTTAAAACAGCATTACTGCAGGTCAGCAGAGTTCAAGGATTCTTCAGATCAATCTTTTTCTGTTCAGGCGCAAGAGAAATTTAGGACAGAGCTTATTGTCGTGAATAAGAAATATTCTTAGATTCTAAGCTGCCAGAATCTCCAAAGTGCACACTGTAAACATTTCACTGCCTCAGTGACAGCTAAGTGAGGATGCCTTGCTCATTATCCATAAAGAATATGTGGCACAGATGAGCCCAGAATGTAAATTTCTAAGGAAATGGAGAAAATAGAATTCATTTTTCATGCAGAAATGTGAGATTTTTTTTTTTTCCACGCCGAAAGGTTCATGGAAAATTAATTAGGAGAAATCTAACAAATATGTTGTGTTGGTAACGCTGTAAAAGTACTTCTCAACACCAAAGGAAATAGGAGAGTCTGCAATCATTGAGGTTAAATGGAAAACGGGAGGAGCAAATGGGCCCTCAATCCTAGCTGTTCATTATAGGATTTTTAAATAAATGACAGAAATTAGCAGAAATGTAAAGAGGGAGATGTCATTTGCTGCACTGTGGTATGAAGTGCAGTAATAACTGTGTTAAAATTCACCAGCACTTCTGAAAATTTGTTCGCATTTTGCAATAGGTTTTGTGACGGCGGAAAAGGTATTTGCACTGAGCAGTGTCACAGTGAAATGTCTGTGTGCATTACCCAAACCAGAGCCCTTCCAATGACACACTGAATTTCCCTGAAAGATGAGGGATTCACTGCAGTGCAGAGAAAACCTGTTTGTTTACCAGCAGGTGAGTTGGAGCCCAATTTGAGTGTCCCAAAACATCGAGAGCCTGGTTGGTATTTCTGGAGTCTCGTATCCATTATTTACATTTACTAGGCTGGGAGGGTGTTTGCAGCAATGTCACACTAACCTCCATGAATTCTTGATTGAGAAATAAAAAATTAACAATATGGACTGATGGGATAGAGACAAGTGGTTTAGAGCAAGCAGAGGGGAGGCAGGCTGGGAACACAAACACCCTGCCAGTGTCTCAGAGCAGCATTTAGTGCTGCAGAACTTCCCCTGAGGATTCATCCCATGAAATCCCTGCCCTTCACACCCACCCCAGAGCTGGGACTGCAGAGCAGTTTGCTTTTGGCTTGGATTTCTGGATTTGCTGGGTTGTCCAAACTTCCCTCAGCCACGGGAAGAGGGTTCAGAGCAATGTTTGGGCTCAATTTCCCTCTCCAGGCAGTATCAGATTGTCTCTCAGAGCCCCAGGAGCTGCTGGGCCCCTGTGCCTCTCTGCTTCAGGCAGGACACCTCCCTGTGCCTGAGGAATTCAGCAGGAATGGCACGGCTGGGGTGACAAAGAGCCTGGGATCAGGGACAGCTCCCCTGGTTAGCCTGTGCACTGATGGGGTGATTATCCAGAAGGACAGAAGGACAGAGCTGAGCTCTGCTGTGGTTTGTTTCTCAGGAGCAGCTGGAGCAGGCAATGCCTGGGATGGCAAGGCTGGAGCTGCACATCCCCAGTTTTACTGTTGTGTTGGTCTGGGAGCCTCACCTTGGCTGCTCTGACACGGGGCTGGGGTTAATGCTTTGGTTGCTCCTCAAACATCACCTGTAGACTTTTCTCTTGTTTAAAGTAGTCACCTCCCTCAGAATGAAATAAATTTCTGGGTGAAAAATGGAGCCAGGCTGTACACACAGGTTACATACAATGCAAAGCACACTATGCTTCCCCCAGCAGTGCCCAGTTGTGTGTTCCTGATCCAGTCTGGCTGTAATTTCATTTATTAGGTGTTGCTTCAGTGATGCTTTTGTGTTCTTTTTATTTTAAAACGGCAACTTCCACTAAAATCTTCTTTAAGTGAAACTGAATTTACTTTCATTTTATACAGACATGATTTCTCTCCCAGAATCTGGTTGTTGGTGTTTTTTTGGTTGGTTTATCATCTTGAAGTGATGAAGCCCTGTAATGTTCCCTTGGTCTAAACAGACAGAAGGACCTGGCTCAGGGTTCACAAACAGGAGAGCTTTCATCTGCTTTGGTTTGGATTTTCAACAAGACTTGGTTTAGTATTAGAACTTTCTGATCAAGAGTGTTTAAGGGATACATTGTAATTAGAAAGCATTTGCATGGACTTCTTATTTTTACTTTAATAATTCACTGTACATAAATCCTGAAGCAGAGAGCTTAAAGAAAAGCTGATTTATTTTGGAATATTTTTTGCACAGGGAAGATTCCAAAAGACAAAGCGATTTCTGCAGGACCCTTGAGGGACACCAGTTGTTAGTGCCTTTTATTACATTGCTGAGATTTAAATTCTGAAATGTGCAGAATATCATCTGTACATTGTTCTGCTTTTTAACCACACCTTTAAAGCAGAGGATCCTCACCTGAAGTGGTGCTGCTCATTGGCAGTTTCTGCTGCCTAATTGAAGGCTTTCACTAGTGCCCATATTTGAAGTGTTTTGCATAATTCATTACACTATTTTCTTCCTGCCTCAGGAAATGATAAGCATCTCTTGCTGTGATCTCTCACTCCAAGGATTAAAACTCTTTTCATATTCACAAACGTTAGGAATTCTAATAGCTGGTGATGGTCAGAAGGGGCAGGGAGGCTGTCAAGTTGGCTCCTGTAGCAGTGTGAAAGTGCCACTGCCCTGAGGGAATATTTAGGGGGGAAATTTCAAATCCATGGAGTGCCCCAGTTCACAGGGGTGAGGGTTTGCAGCATTAAACACAGCCAAGGGAGAGGTATAAACCTGCTAACAATGAGAAATCAGGAGCAAAGGATTAAATAGCTTACATCTGGGGTTGAGACTGAGTGATACATCTCTTTTATTTTGTATGTCTATCAGTATTGAATAAACAACAGCTGTAGCTCAGAAACAGATGAGACTTCCTCTTAGGAAATGCTTCTGTTAAGGGCTTTTTACAGCCCTGTCACAGTTTAAATGGACTTTCAAGCTGTGCTGATGTGAAGTCCCCAGTCTGGAGCCAGGGTGATGGAAGCATTGCTATCCATTTCCAGCTACAGGGACTGTCTTGTTGTCAGAAGTTACGTATTTTAAAATAGAACTCAAAATTCGGAATTTTCTGACACATGACACCTATATAGCTAACTCCCAGGGCACTGATGCCTTTTGTGTAATTCATTTGGCAGTAATAGCCCCAAAATACAGTAAAATTCGTTTAAAGGAAGTACTTTAAACAGTTAAAACTTAATACTGACCAGAAATCGAAAACTCCTTCATAAGGGGGCTGTGTATTACCTTATCCTGGTGAAGCACCTCACTGCTCTCACCAACTGATCCACCCCCAGCCCTTCTTTTAATGCTTGAAATATGCTGTTGCTATAAGGTTATGAAGAAAAAAAGTGGTTATTTCAGTTCAGACATCAAACTCCCCCAGCCCTCCTCCCTCCCCGCCACGAAGCTGCTGCTTTCCCTGCTCACTGGAGATTTTGGGCATGGTGATGGTTTTTGGCAGGGTCTCTGCACTCCTGTGCAGTTCACCACTAGAATCTCACACCAGGTTAACAGGGCTATGGATGTGCACCACCAGCTCTGAGTCCTCCCAGCAAAAAGATGGAAAAATACTTGATTATTTCCACCTCGGTGTAAGAGAGCGACCTGAACTGGAGATATGCTCAAGCTGTGAATGTCAGGGATAAATAGGCAGCTTACAAATGGCATTGAAAATGGGCTGTACTGCTGAGAGGAAAAAAGATTTGGTTTCTTATTGTTCCGCTGGCTTTGGGTTGATTTAAAAAAAGAAAAGTGGCGTGTTTTGATGAGGATGATACAGAGTGATGGCTTTGGAAAGTGCAGGAGCTCTTTTCTTTAAATGTTTTCATTTAAGAGTGAATTTCTTCAGCTGGGCTGTTGCTGTGGCTGGTTGTGCCTGAGCCCAGGCACTGACAGGCAGGAGCAGCTCTGTCCTAGTGCAGCACGGGCTGGTGGCATTAATGTGTCAACATCTGTTCGCTCCAGCAGAGGTACAGCGACCTTGCTGTATCATCATTAATTTCCCCAAAACAAACCAGCCAGAACTAGTGCTGCTGCAAACAATTGGAAGAACATCAGCGTATAGTCAAACTTGTTTAGTCTTTGACATTGACAGAGGGTTTGTTGCTTTTTTTGTGGCTCAAACTCATCAAGACCACAAAGGCAGGGCCTGTGCTCTGCCCAGGGCTGTGGACAGCTCGTCCCAAAGGGCTGTTCATCCCTGGGAGGGTGGGAATGAGCATCCACACTGGAGAGGACCTTGGCTGACTGCTCAGGCTGCATTTTAATCAGAATGCATGGGAGCACTGGCAAAGAGCTCTGTCTTCATTGCTGTGCCTCGCGGCCTCGGAGCGCAGCGGGATAAATGATGGAGGAGGCAACACGTCCCCCTGGAATGGGGGAATTGGGAATTTGTGTTTGTGCCAGGCCAGTCCTTCAGCCCCTGGCATGGGGACAGCACAGCCGTGCCCGTGGCTGTCCCTTCAGGACCTGGTCCTTCCCATTGCTGCCCCTCCATCCCACACCCCAAAGAACTTCTGGGAGCAGCAGCTGCACCCCTGCACACTGCCCTTCCCAGGTGGACTCTGTGGTCAGGGAGGGGTTGGTCTGGGAGGGGTCTCTGCCATCAGAGCAGGTGACAGGGGCTCAGAGCCACTGCTGCCCATGGCTGGTGGCCCCTTGGGGTGGCTGGTGGGGATTGAAGCACCCTGGGCCACCACACTGCCCACTGTCAGTGCCCAGCTCCTGGGAAAGCTGCCCCTCCTTGATGCCCAAAACAGGGCTCACCTAAACAGGCCAGACAAAGGTAGGAGGATACAAAGCAGACAAATGTAATGAAAGCCTACAGGTGCTTTCAGGGCAGACAGAACCCACTTGAGAGGCTACACCCAGAATGGAGTAATGAGTTCTTCACACGTTATAAGTTCTGTCCATGAACATATCAGCCTCAATTCTCCAATTACACCTTCAACCATCCCAAGCCTGCTCTCTGGAATTCACTACTCTGTATATATTTTGAGGCTCTGAGGCAGCCAAATCCCCTTGGATTTTCCAGTTGAGAGCAATGTTTTGTCTACAACGCTGGGAACAGAGGTTTTTAGCACTTTATGAAGCCTAGAACTACAGCAAAGCTACAGATACATGAAGAGTAGAAGCTAAAAATTGTTAAGGTGTCATCCTCACACACATGGGGGACTCTGAGGAGCCCCAAAGGGCAGAAAGAACCTCTTGGTCTATTTAAACTCCTTCCCAGAAAGGGTTTAAATGAAGGGACATCCTTCTTTTGCCCCAGGTTTGGCAACAGTTTAAAATTAAGGAATTTATAGAGGTATAATTGAATCACTTTGTCCCGCAAGCACTAATGATGGCAAATCAGATATATTTGTGAAAAAAATGAATTATTTATTAAGATAAATGAGCAGACAAAAGATAACAGATGGAAGATCTTAATCAGGATTACTTATTACACCACATAAAACTAAAAAAATTTATTACATGATAGCATAACATAAAACAGTGCAGGATATCAAAGTACCTAAGTCAAAGCTAGCAAAAGAAATGGTATTGATTAGGAGTTGAATGTAACTTAGCAGCAAAATGACAATAATGTACACAGATTCCTTCACTTAGCTCCTGGAGGGTGACTGGGAAATAGGTGGAAGAACCTCCACACATTTCCAGGAAAATGCCTAGAAGATTTCTGCTTTGTGAAAGTTTGCTGTGGCTTTTCTAGCTGTGAGTAGCTGTCAGTCAGAAATCCAGCTTCCCTGTCAGATCTCCCTTCCCAGCAGGACGTTTATTGGCAGCTGGGAGATGCCAGGCTGGTGTTGACCCCATGGTGCCAAAATCACTCCCCCAAGCCAGCTTGTCCTGTGTGAGTTATCTGAGCAGTTCACAAAGGACAGATGGGATTTTTTGGGTAAATGCCCTGCTGCTCTTGGTTTTGGTGCTGTTTGCTGGCAGCATCCCCTCCCGTGCCCTGGGCAGAGCTGGCAGGTGTCCCAGTGCCACTGCCCAGCTGCTGTCCCCTGGCAGAGGCCGTGCCACCCCGAGGCACCCAAGGGTCTGGGGTGTCCCCTGCCATGGGCTCTGCCCTCCTGCAGGACCCAAATTCCCTAAAGTCCAGCGCTGAGCAGAGCTGGGGCTGCCCGGGGCTGCCAGGGCACTGCTAATGGAGCTCTGGGGGAAGCTGTGCTGAGGTCTGACCTGTTTGCAGGCTGCTGCTCTGTGAACTGTGCCTGCCTGCCGCACAGCAGCCGTGGGGATGCAATTTTCGGGGCTAATGATTCTGCTGACCTGATGTCCTCACACAGCTGCTTTCTATTACTGCAGCTTAAGTGGGACAGGCCAGGCTCAGGGGACTGCCTTCTGTAATGAGCTGCTGTGCAATTACGGCAGCTACTGCAGGACACCAGCCCTCAATCCATCTCATTTCTGCCTCATCATCTATTTTTATATTATCCTGGCATAATATCATGTGGGCATTCCAAACAATGGGACTTTATTGCTGCTGGGTGTTGTGAGGCAGGGGTGGCCAGGGAATTGTTCTATTGCTTTGCCTCGGTGCTCTGGAGCCTGAAGAAATTATTGACACATTAAAAAAGGAAAAAAAAATCACCAGATATCTTTTTCTTTATGTTTATATAGTCCAGTTAAATTTTTTTTTCCTTGCTAAATTAAGTAGGGAGCATTAATGTCATTTTTAGCAGAATCCATGGAAAAGCTGTAGTGGCTCAACAGTTGACTCCAAAATGCCTTGTTTACCTTGACTTTCAGATTTAGTTTATTGCAGTTGCACTCTGGATCATGAACTTCTAGCATCTAATAAGTATGAAATCCTACTTTTGGCTGACTTATGGAAATTGCCAAGATTATCATAGGTTGCAGCACAGCAGTGCATGTGGATATTTTGCTGAAGGTATGGATAAAGTAGGTTTAGGTTACTTTTAAAAGGACAGCAAACAAAGACCATACATTTTATTGCACACAAAACCTGTGAAATTTTTTGTGCTCAACTCATTATGTGCTGAAGTTTTCTGTCATTATCTCATTATAAGAGCAATGGGATTTATTCCCAATATTAAAGAGGAGCCATTTGGCAAGTTCTGTGCAGCTCAGGTTGCTTTGTGAAAGTGAGTTCCAATTTCAAAGAGAAAACCATGTTGTTTGCCAACTGCTTTGTGCCAGACACAGAAATATACAGAATCTTCCATGAGAATCACTGTGTAAGTTAGTTAGAACAAGTGTTTCAGGAATTGTTTTCCTTTGAGTTATTTATTTGGCAGAATTTATTCTGGTTATACCACAGAAAAGATTACGTTATGGCTGAGCTTCCTACATTAAGTGAACTGTCCATGATAACTACTCCACATTTTGCAGACTGATTTATAGAGCAAATTTAGCTTAAAAATCTTAAACAGCCAGTATTAACTGAGCATCACAAATATTCCTAGGAAGTAGTTAAGGGCAGATATATTTCTCAGCAGCTGCTAAAGTCATTGCTTGTATGCTTACTGACTTAACAGAAATTTGGAGTAATCTAATGCTGTTATCCATAGCAGTAAATAAACTGAGCAAAATTTAATTAAAGATACATATCTATGAAATATGAGTCTTGATTCCCCCTGTTCTCCCTTCAGCATATTCCATTCATGTATGCCTTTAATATATTGGATTTTTTTAGTGGGCAGCCATGTGTAACAGCCATAGGTAGTTATGTTTAGCCTTGTGGAAGCCCCAGAGAGCTGATCCTGCAGGATATCCCAGGAATTTCTCACTTGTGCTTTCAGGAGAAACTACTGAAGAGCAGCATTTTGCCCTCGCAGCTTCTCTGGGGCCCAGGGTGCTGATGAAAAAATTAAACTTCAGCTTTTAAAAATATATGTGTTCATTTTCATGTCCCAGGCAGAAATCCATCTGAGACTTCTCTTTCCTACAGAGTCTCAGTTTGGCTAAGCTGTTTGTATTTTGAAGAGAGCAGGTCCTATAAATAAACCTCTTAAAGTCTTCACAGCCAGCTTAAAAAAAAATCCAGTAGGTTAATTAAGAAAAATAGTTTTAGTTTAGAACTTTATCTGAGCATTAGTCAGTACAGGGGTAAGAACACAACTGAAAAAAGCCAACCTCCATGAGTTAAGATTTTTGGGTCAAATCCCACCTTCCTGACACTCAGGAGCTTTGGTGACCATGAAGGATTGGGTTTCTCATGGGACATGCAGGGTTCTTGGCAGTGGAAGGAGTGGGGCTGTAAAAGTTAATTTTGCTGCACTTTCCAGAACTGCTTTTAGAAATCAAGAAGGAGGTGAATGGAAACTGATGAATTAGCAAGAACTGCTTTAGCAAGAAGGTGATCTCTCTTGCATGCATATTTTTCTATGCTTTTGATGGAGAGATTTAAATATGTTTAAAGAACAATTTAGATTTATAGCTATATTTATCATGATTACTTCAGTGAGTTTGGCAGGATGCATTAGAATTCCATGTTTCACAGGCACATTGCTTTAGGAAGTGAAGTATTACAATATGCTTTTGCTTGTTTTTCTAGCTTTGTCGACACAAAAAGTGCCAGCCAGTACATTGCAATATTCCTAAAGGCTTGTTGGCTTGTTTGGCTTTTTCTTTTCCTCCTCCTGTTCCCCTGCTGTTGTTTATCCCAGAGAAGCAGAGATATTACAGGTAATTGTTCCCATCATGGAGTCAGGGTAGGGAAGAACACTCAGCACAGAGCTGCTTCTTTGCACCCTGTCAGAAAACAGCTCAGACTCTGCTGGGGAGCCACAGTCACAAAAATGTTCTGAATCCTGAGGAGCCAGGCTGGCCACTGCTCCAGGCAGCCAAAAACCAGCAATCAATCCCACAGCCCTCCCCACCCCCAGGTGGAGTCCCAGTTTAATAGAAGGTTGCAGCACAGTGATTATCAAATTGTAATTCTTAATGCTGCCTGAGCTCAGGGAGACAAACCTTTAAATGTGGAATTTCGCTTTTGTTCAGGTAAATGCCAGGACATCACAGGAACTTGTCAGGGCTCTGCCCTTGCTCTCCTCAGGGCAAATCTTGCTGAGTTCCCTTGCAGGCTGTGACTGCAGCAGGTTCAGGACTGGGTAAGAGAGGAGCTGTTGCTCTCCAGGATTGTCTGTCTGGCAGATATTTTGGGTCTTTAAAAAAAAAAAAAAATCTGTCTTATCGTTGACAAGTCCAATCTCATTAATATTATTTTTAGGTTTATATATATTCTTCGTGCTTAAAATCCTCTTTGCCTAATATTCTGAAATACAAACCACCAGAGATGGTTTTGTTTAGCTCATTCTAAGTATTTATTTTCAGCTTTATGGTTTTTTTGTCCTGCTTTTATTTTTTTTTTTAGTCCCTTCTCTCATTCCAGAGGAACCTGGGAAGGTGGAAAGATAATAAAGGTAAAAACTGGGTTTTTTTAAAATGTATAGGAGTCAGATTGATGTGAGAAGGTGAAAAAAATTGAGAAAATATCTTTTTTAGAAAAATCAGTGACAGAAAAATGGCTTCACACGTGGATGAGATGGGACAGTTCAATGCAATGGTTACTCACCTTCAGGTCCATGATAGACGAAAATCCTGGCTCAAAACATGTACCTTTCAATTTTTTCCCACTTTTTTTTGTCTTTGAACCTTGACACAGGGAATTTCATGTGCATTCAATACAAAATTGACATTAAATGAGCTTTCCAGTTTCATGTTTGAGGAGCATTCCTCGTTCAAGGAAGTTTCCTTTATTTCTTCCTGGTAAGGTGTTGGCTTGAGATATATAAGAAACAGCAGCTCTTTGCCTTCTGGTTTAGAATGGCAAATACTGTCCTCTGTTCACTGTGGAGAGAGGAACCACAGATGCAAGCACCTCATGATAAGACCTTGCTAAATGCTAAAAGCAGTAAACAGAGTTTCAAAGGCTCTTTTTGCAGTGTTATCACCATGTCGATGCTTTTGTCAGTATTCATGGGATTCCTTCTGTAAAATGGGAAGTTCTGTGTTGAGTGCAAACCTTCAGGAATGGCAAAAAAGCCATTTTTAAAGATGTTTCCTGTCAGTCACGTCTAGCTTGTAGCACAAGGAGAATAAATTGCATTTTTCTTGAGACAGGGACATAAACCCAGGGTTTTGTTGTGTCACAGAGGGATTATGGGGACAGAGACAGGCATCCCTCAGCTGAGCCCTAATTCCTGCTGCTGAGATTGCTGTGGTTTGAACTGGGGCAGAAATGTCCCCTGGGGGGGCAGCAGGAGACAGGGGATGCACATCATCCCTGCCACAAATCCTGGGGCAGAGCAGAGCTTACTGCAGGGGGGAATCTCCCAAATATTTGCCATTTGAAACCGGGATGAGCTGATTGTTGGCAGCAGCCTGTGTGCAGCCAGCTCGCTCTGCTCCACCTCTGGAGCAATTAGCTAATTATGGAAACATCACCACAGGGACTTCCTCACCCAGGATGGGGGGAGTAAATGGATTTTGTGTCCAGGATGGCCTGGCTGTGGATCTCAGCTCTGCTTGAGGAGCTTGAGGGCTGGCAGTGCCTTCTCCCAGGATTTAATTGAGTGATCACCCTGTGACACACAGACACTTCCTCAAAAGCCTCAGCACAGAATGACTGGGACTGCAATCCTTTGTCATTCCTGTTCTGCTGCTGCCGTGTCTTCATTCACTGCCTCCTCAAACATGACAGCAGCTACAGCTGCTGGGCTAGAAATTACAAGTTTCAGGAACAGGGGGGTAGGAGTGAGGGGGAGGAAGAAATCAGTCATACAAGTAGTGTGATAATTCGCTGCATTAAGGTACAGAAACTTAAATAAAAATCGCTGTTGAAACTTTTAGGTAATTGTCAGGTCTTCACAGACTAACAATAGTCAGCTCATTAATTTCATGACTGTTATTTGACCCATAATATTAAATTAATGTGTTTTACTGTTTATTAATTAAACATTAGCTTGAGGAATGTCATTATTTTAGGTAGAAACACTCCATCTTTGTCTCCACTGGTAGAGTGATGAGTACACTATTAAAGATCCCAATCCCTCTGGTGTGAGGAGCATTTTGCAGAGTTCCCAGAAATAACTCAGGGATTGTTCAGATCCCTGTGTCCAGCCTGGGTGCAGATGTTCTCCCAGCTGTGCAGCTGCACTGTTTCACCAGGATGGCTCTGGTGTGACAGCCTGGCACTCTGCCCTGCCCACCAGGGTCAGCTGGAGCTGCACTGCTCCACCCCAAGCTTCTCTTTGCAGTGTCACTGCATTGAGTTATTTGTCATTCCATTTGATAATTTTTCATTAGTATGCTCGGTGAAGAAGGTGCTAATGGAATTTGATAAAAATGTGAAGCTGGGAGGAATTGCTAACGTGGAGGAGCTGGGTGTGCTACCCAGGAAGAGATGGATGGGCTGGCAGATTGAAATAAAAGTGAATTAATGTTAGTCATACCAAGGAAAAGGTCAGGCTTCTAGGAACTCACTGGAATTCAGCTGCTGGGCAGGGATTTATCAGACAATAACTTGGAGAAGAAAGATGGGGCCATAATATGTCCAGTGGTCCAGCTGACCACTGGGTGACTGTAAAGCACCAGGAAGGTACAAAAGTATAAAAGAGAAATACAGCCTTTGGACACTCAAGGTGAATTATTAAAAGAGAAGAGTAATTGCCTTGCAAG
Organism: Lichenostomus cassidix; assembly: GCF_008360975.1. Lineage (NCBI taxonomy): Eukaryota > Metazoa > Chordata > Aves > Passeriformes > Meliphagidae > Lichenostomus > Lichenostomus cassidix. Next base: position 12,661,908 of record NC_139495.1, on the reverse strand, counting down.
GCATTAGTGGGTCCTGGCTGGAATTGTCACACTGTTCAGTTCTAGTCACATTTCTTGCATAGCTGATAGAGAGAGCAGATAGGCACCTCTGACAGAGGGTTTGGAGCAGGATTTATGGCAGCTTCAGGAAGCTCCACTCCAAATTCAGGTGTTTTAAGACAGGTTTTTAGTATATCCTTTACAATATGTACTTTTAATCATTTGCCTCCAAGAAAGATGTAATTAAATTGATATACATAGAGTGTAACTCTACTGAGTGTGTTGGTAGAAAGATGTTCTTGTGAGGAGACACTACCCGAGTGACCTAAGGCAATGCCAGCAGGGAAAGGGGGGAATGGCTTTATGGATGGCTCATTTTGGAAAGGAAAAATAACTGCTAGCACTAAAGAATATTGATGAAGAGGAATAACAAAAAATAAAAGGCAATAGGTTGTTTGTAAATAAATGGAATTGAAATAAGTTCAGTTCTGCTTGTGTGTGAGAAATTCTTGAACAGCTTCAAAAATCCCATTAGTGACAAAGATACTTGTTTCAAATAGAGCCGAACCTGGTTTTGAATGAGGTTAAATTAAATAACTCTTTGTGGTTGCAGGTGCCATGTTGTGATGTGACAGGAGTTCATTTCCATTCCTAAATTCCTTTGGAATCAGTTCTTGATGAATCCACAGATGTCTTCCATCGAACAGCAGCTCTGCACACAAATTGTCTCTTTTTCTCAGCAGGCTGAGCTCTGCTCATAAACTCTGTGCTCTCCTTCCCCTTGCCTCAGACAGGGTCATGGTTGGGCACTCCCTCTGCAGCTCCTGGAGCTGGGAGAATTGGTGATGTCCTCTGGAAACGATGATTAACACCAGGATAAAGGAAGATCTATTCTCCTGCAGACAGAATTATAGCTAGGTGTCAGTCTGGAATTTGTGAGGAGATTATTAAGGGCTTTTCAACCGAGCAAAGTGGTGACAATGTTGTGACATAAAGTTCTAACAAAGATTTTTTTGTTTTACAAACACGGTTTAACAGCCTTCAGGGTCTAATAACAGCTTATTAAGTCTTGTCTGTTGTTTGACCCATGATATTAAAGTATATGTGTCTTAAAGCATTTAAGTTGCTTTAATATAGCTGATGAATTTATCTGTATTGCCAGAAGTGGATTTTGTGAAGTTTTTCATAGCAGTTGGTTTGTATCTCCCTGGTGTCAGACCCTGACCTTAACTGAGCTCAGTGCAACCCTTGAGTGGCAGAGAATTCCTGTTGTTTGTGCTCAGTGCAGCTTTGGCTGCTGAAGTCCCACTGGAGCTCCAGTGAGGCCAAACCCTGGGCACCTGTGCCCTGCAGAATGTCCCTGGGGAGAAGAGTCTGGCAAAAAACCCCAAAACTTCCTTTGTCCCACTCCACATGGAGTGTGGTCTTCAAACTGTGTTCGTCTCCCACTGTGGAGCTGAGCTGGCCTCTGGTCAAAGTGAATCCTGTCTGTGTTTGAATAACTTCTTGTTGCATTGCTCATCATCTCTGCTCAGAAACCAATTCAAAATTAGCACAAATAGAAACATATTTTTCCAGTTCTCATCTGGGATGTTTCCTGGGTTTCTACCCAATGCTCCTGAATTTTACTGTAGTCTTCCAATATCCCTGTTGTTGCCTTCTGATGTGCATGAGAGGTGAGCAGTGTCAGTGTGAAAGACAGCTCTCCTCAGTTCTGTTCCCTCGAGCCATAACAACCAATTGATGTCAGTTACCTCAAAAGCCAATTAATCCCACTCCTGTTTCGTTGGATCAATACTAATGCATTTTTCCTGTAATTTTCAGGTTTTGACATCGCTGGATGCCAGCAAAGCTGAGGTAGGAAATTCTGTCTTATCCTGGTGGAATGTTAAATAGCTTTCTGTGCCTCTGCTGGAGGGGGCAGCTTGCTGACACTTGTTGGGGTGAAAGTTTAAGTGACTTCAGGATGACATTTGTGCTGCTTCTGGTGCTTAATGAGCCAATATTCGGCATTCTGGTCATGGCATAACAACGTTTAAGCTCATAAATTCCTTCTGGGGAGGTTTTGTCACTGTGCAGCTCTTTCTGAAGATTTCCATGGCACCAAAACTTCACAGTTCAGAGGTTTGTTCAGAGTGCGTTTTATTTCCCAGCCCCAGAAGGTGCAATCTGACTTTTCCCTTTGAAAAGGACCTCTGCTCTTCCATGTTTTCACTCTGCTCCTCAGCCAGGCAGGTTTTTGTCTGCTCCAGAGGCAGTTCTGGGCTTGGCACATGTTCTGTGCACCTCCATGCCTGCCTTGGCCTCACTCTCCTTGCACCACACGAGCTGCTTGAACAGACTGGGGCATGAAGCAGAAGTTGAATTTTGTGACTGAGTTCTCACTGAATTGTGGAGTGCCATTGGCAGAATTGCACATTATCTACCTTGGGTGCCTGACATTGCTGTAGGTTAGCCTGATCCTTTTGCTCTCACATTTATTTTGTCAGCTTTTCTACTGATGTGTGAGTGCTTCTGAATGGTCTGAGGGTGTTCTTAGAGGTGAAAACATCCTGATTATTGGGGACTGTTTTGAATAAGCTCTTGCTGAAGCAAAGTTGGCAGTCCTTTATTAGCAGCACCGTGTTGAACTGCATTTGCCTCTGCTGAACAGTGCTGCTGAGCAAGTCACTGCACTTGGAATGACTGACAGGGATCTGAATTCGGTGCACAGCTCCTGACTCATTGCCATGGAATGGCAATTGGAAGCTCAGTGTCACTCTCTGAAACCCTTCTTGGACTCACAGGAGGGAATCTGTGATGTGCTCCAAAGCTAATGTTTAACTGTGACACAATGTCTAGGTGACTCTAACTGCTGGAGTCAGATAAATTTTTAATATGAACCTTTGGTAAATTAAATTGCATTATTAAAGAGAATAGATAAACTGTGCTAGTTACTTTCAAGAACAAGAACACGAGTCCACTTGCATACTGCAGAAGAATGAGATCATTCATTTTTATTTAGATTAAGACTGTAATATCACTGTTCAATTTAGCTGGTCTGATTCAATTGCATACTTGGCTTGTCTCAGGGAGTTTCGGGAGTAGGATTTGTATCTGTTTTTTTCACTGTTGCACTGTTCAAAGGTTTGATGCTGTTATATCAAGAGCCCACTAATAAATAGTCATTTTCAGTTTCTTGTTTTGTAATGGGATTTGGGGACCTGAGATTTGTCACAGTCCAGGTATTACTATTGACTTTGCTGCCTTATGTACAGTCTGTTTTCTTATTTATTTGTAAAATGTTCTCATGTACTTTTTTCTCTCGTGTGTGTAAAATTCTAGGAATATTGCAAGTTTCTGAGTCAGTCAGCTGAGCTGCTTTGTTTGTTGGCACTTTAACCCCTTGAAAACCTTGAGTTAACACATTTGGTTGTTCTTGAGGAGCTCACTGGACCTGCTGACTCTGTAGGTGTGAGAGATCCTGCTTGGGTTCTGTGCCTCCCATTCCTCAAAGTACTCAGGAGGAGTGCCAGAGCTCCCCAACACAGGGCAAATCCCAATTGAAGGTAAAGGATAATTAAATATTTTCCTGAATCAGGGCATTAATGTTGTTTGGAAATAGTCTGGCTGAATTCAGTGGAGTAACTCACAAAAATAGGCATGCAGAAGTGGTTGCTGGTTGTTTTAGTCAGAGGGAATTTTCTTCTTGAGGGATCTGACTCCTTTGACATAATGGCAAACTTCCCCAAAAGATTTCTTCCTGAGACCTACACAGGCATAGCAGTGAAGTTCTGGTGGATCTTGAGGCCTGAATGAACTGTGGGGATGACAAGACATGTAGGACATTTCCCCAGGTTTGACAGCAGTGGCCCTGTGTTTTGCCTGATTTGATTTTATTTCATTTTGCTTTACTTTTGGGTTGTTATGAACAGTTCTGGTAAAGATTCACCCCCAAATCCCCTTGTTCTGGCTTACCTTTGTGCCATGTCTTGTCTCATTAGAGCTCCTCTGGTTTTTGCTGCTGTAGTGCTCATGTGGAAGATCTCTGGTCTGCTTTTGAATAAAAAAACACTTCTGTTTGTTTTCTAAAACCTTTTCTTGGAACCTCCACTTGGTTGTTCTTGAACTGTTGATCTGAGTACTCTTGAAATTTGTTTATTCCTTTTCCTTTGTTCTCAGGTGACACTGCTGTGTTCCCTTACTAAATTTTGTATGAAGTCTGGGTGAAAACTTCACATGTTTGAGCTGCTATTGAATATTTTAGGAAGATACAAAGCAGCTGGGGTTTTTCCTAAGTGCTGCTTGCCACAAGAACATCCAGAGGAAGCTGTCAGGTGATCCCAGGACCTTCCTTCCAGCTTTTCACACAGAGGGGAAACAAATAGTGACAGAGTCAAAGCTGTAGGCAGCGAAGCCTTCCAAAAATAATTGCCAAGTGTGCCCACACTGTGTCTGTTAGGGTCATAGGCTTGTAAATATGCAAGTTAGAGGCATCTTGAAAAGGCAGAAATTATGCATAGGTAGCCAAACAGAAAGATTTTTATCACAACTTACCCTGGTTTCTTGTTCAATCACCTAGCCCCTCTTAATGCCATTACAAAATTGGGCTGACATCAGTTTCAAATGCAGCTAGAGCTGTAGCAGTTGCCATAATATACAAAATAAAATAAATTTTTCATGTAATTTGCTGGAGCAACAGGTTGAGGAATTACTTTTTTCAGTTCTGCTGACTTTATCTGCTGCAGGTATATGGCAGCTAGTCCTTTCATTGCTTTTTGCATGTACATTTTTGCCCATGAAAAGGTGTCTCATTCAGCAAAGGATGTGACCTTCCAGAGTGTTCTTCTTTCTAATTAGCAGTGAGTATAAATGATCTTTATGTTAGGGAAAGCATAATTTCTTCTCCTCTTTCTGAAACAAATGGTGTTACCAAAATAGAACACAGAAAGCTTCTTGTGATTCCTGTTTTCCTCGGCAATATTTGAATAAATGATACAGAGGAGTTCAAGGCTGCCTTGTGAGAAGTGAGAGGTCATGCCTGATTGAAATACAAGTTCAGCAGAACTGTGTGTTAGCTCTCTGCCTGCTTTTATGGGAGGAATGTCAAGGCAGCCTATTTTTTCCTCTCATCAAGAAAAGGGTGCCAATATGTCTCAATAAAACGGAATCAAAATCAGCTCAAAGCCCAAGGAGCTTATTAAATCAGAGTTTACAGGAAAGCTCAGAATAATAAGCAGAATATGGCTCTAATGATAACAGAAGTGTGACTGATTTATACAATGATCCATCAGGTCCCTGATTATCAGGAAATGCCATTGTTCAGCCCCCCAGCTCCCTGGCATGGAAGGAACAGCCCAGGCCTGGGAGCAGCGTTGTTCAGAAAAGGCAAGGATATGAATTCCCTTCATCACCATGTGGGCTGGAGAGAGGAGAAGAGCCCAATGACAGGACAGACAATTTGTACTGATTTTTGTTTGTTTGTTTGTTTTTGTTTGTTTGTTTGAGCAATGCAGCCTGCCTGCAGGGAAGATGTCTGTGTGAGCCATGGGAGTGATGCTCACGCAAGGTGCCATGGCAGAGGTCTGAGAGCCATGCAGGGTGTTTGTGCTGGCTGAAATCATTGTCTGCTGGCCTTGCAGGAATTTCTGGGGTCCCAGGGGGAATCTCAGACTGTCAGGATTCCCTGTGTACTGCACACTCTGCCCAGTGTCTGACACACCTCACAGGTGATACAAAGCATGGCTCCAGGGAAATGAAGTGGTGAGGCAGCAGCACAGCTGGGGCTTCACTGCCAGCAGGACCTTACCTGCTTCTACTCCTGCTTCAAATGCTGAATTCCCAAATTCATTTTGGAAAAGGACTCAGTAAAACATGTGTGTGTGTAAACAGATAGCAGAGCTTGCTCAGGAACTAAGCCTGTACCAATATTGTTCTAGTGTGGCTGCACTGATGGTGTGATAGTTTGCAGTGTGCTCTCTTCCTGGTAGACTTCTAATGCTTTCTGCTGGTGCATGAGGAATTTTTAATCCTGTTGGCTGTCTGCTTGATTTCTATGGAAAAACTGTGCTCTCAATGGAAACTTTATCTGGGGAAAGGCGACTGCTCGGTGGGATGCTGTCAGGGTAAATTGCAGGTGCTGTATTAAAACCCCACTGCAGATAAAAAGGTGTCATTCAGCCTCCCTCCATCCCTGCCCTGCTTTATTCCCCAAGAACACTTAACATGCAAGGTCCTAGTGTGCCATCACTGTGAGCAGTGTGTGTGCTCAGGACAGGAGACACTTCTCTTGCTGTTTTCAGGTTGTTTTTCAGGGGGAGTGAGTGGATTACAGCTTCTCCCTGTCCTGATGCATCAATACTTTGCATCAGCTGCAGCATTTGATTGAAACTGTGCATTGTTAATACTAGTCAGTTCGAAATTCCCCCTTCCCTACAAGTGGAATAAGGCATGGGTGATCAATCATGATGACTAATAAAGAATTTGCTATTATTATTTTTTAATGTTCCTATCTTTAATGTATTTACAGCAGAAAATGTTTGCTTTTTAAGAAAACGGCGTTATCTATAGGACTTGCTGGTATAATTTTGATGATTTTAAGGTTTTAAAATCTCTGCAGTTTGTAGCTGGACTTTAGAATTTATCAAGAGGATAAATACTGCAGTAGAATTGTAATTTTTGCTTGATCTGTTGAAATCACTTTAGATTTGCTTAAATCAAGCTGCCACAAATTGTGCATAAATAGATACCAATTGCAATAAATAGCTAATTCTGTATTATGAGTATTTCTAATTTCAAGTGCAAAACCAAGAATTATATGTTAAAATGATTTTTACTTTTCAAGCTTTTAGAACGGAACAGTTGTAGCTGGGCAGAAGTTGGGATTTTGACATCATGCCTTAAGTCATTTCCACCAAAAAGTATTTTTCAATCATGTCAGCTGAGGAAGGGCCTGAACTGCCAGTGAGAGGTGTCTCTGGGCAGCCCAGTGTCACATCTCAGTCCTGCTGAGCACCCACATGTCCTCACAGACCCAACAAACTCCTTCACTAAATCAGAAGCCTGACTTCCTTTCATAGTTTCGAGGTTTAACCCCAGTAGATTAAATACATCTATATGTATAAAGACTCTACAAAATGGATGGAGAAGAATTATACAAAGTTTTCATCCATTTTTAACTTGAGCATGAATTTCTAGGATTGTGCTCCTTGGGCCTGAAATCCTGAGCAGTAATTTTAAGCTGTGCAGCGTGAGAGACACTCTTGCTGTAGCTGCTACTGTAAAACCTAATTTGCTGCATAAAATATGAGAGCTATAGTGAAATATGAGCCTGGAGAGCAACTCTTTTGATCTTGAGTAGTCAAAAGGTTGGCATGTATAATGGTATGAAAATAAATGATGTCAAAACTGTAGGATATAATTTATGGTTTGGGGACTACTTTACTCATGGAAGCAGAAGCTTCTACCACTGAAAAGCAAGTAGTTCAACAAAAGATAATGAATGGAAATTACAAACTTTCATAAACCCCCAGACAGATTGAATTGTGCAATACATCAGTTTAGACACAACCAGTTGTCTAATTTACTGATTATATATTATTAAATAGAGCATTTATAAAACATATATGATTGGAACTTGAGCCTTCATTTTGTATTTCTTTTAATAAGTGCTACGCATTAATTACCATCCAGTTTGGCCAGGACTTGGATACATAAATTATCTTTACTTCATTCAAGTGACAGAAGCTTGGACATTGTAAGCTCTTAAAAAGGTGCTTTTTCAGCTGTCCCAGCATGGCCTGCAGGGTAGCTGGTGTGCCATGGTGCTCTGAGGAGAGGGACTGCACAGCAAGGGCACAATGTCTGTTGGCTGAAATCTTTCTGGCTCTAATGGCACACAGATTCCTATGTGAGGCTCTGGGAGCTGAGACTGTTGCCTACACAGGCTTTAGACTTTGGATATTTTTTTGTGTGTGTAAAAATGGTCCATGGACTAATTCAGTTACCTCAATTTGCTTCATCCAGAGTTGCAGAACCTTCCCTAGTAAAGTCTCTATTAACTGGCTTTGGGGTTTGGGGTTTTGTTTGCTTGATTTTCGGTTGGGGTTTAATTTTTTTTCCTTTGAGCCTCTATCTTTCTTTTGAGGTCTGCTTTGTGAAGTTTCCATAGGTTTCTCTTTTGTCCTTTCCTCTCTCCAATGCTGCTCAGTCCCTTTGGTCAGAGCTCCAAAGCTGGTTTTGGGACCCAAAGCTGCACTTTGGAGAGTGAACTCCTGGAGGGGAAATGCTGTTCCCAGACCTCCCCAGCTCTGATGTGGCTCTTTGGGCTCCCATTGACCACTGAGCCTGAAACTGGAATTTCCCCCCAAGGATCCAAAGATTGCATCACCAACAGCAACCCCCATGGCCAAATCTCTTTGGACAGCCCTGCTGAGGAAAATGAGATTTAATGATGACAACTGTGAACCATCCTGCCTGCCTTTTCTGTTTGTCTGTATAAACACCACCATTTTATGGATATCTGTCTCCAGAACGAGTTTCAGTAAAGTGCATCAGTAATTTGATGGCGACAGAAGGGAATATAAGCTTGTCTCACTAAAGGGCTGCTATTGACTTGAAAGTGCACTTTGTTTATTGATTCTGTTTCTTGCTTTACTTCCATGTTCTCTTGCTGAACGCTGCGAGTTTGCAGTGCCTGCAGGAGAATCTGATGGTGGTTTGATGAAGGTTTTAAAGGTGCTGTATTAATCACACTTTGCTCAGTCCTCAGCTGTGGATTTCAAGAGTATCACACTGTCACAGCTCTCAAAGTGCCATATTGATCTTCATGATTAAATCAGCCAAAGGAAACTTGATTTCTGGGGGGAAAACTTAATATTCTCAAAGCCCAAATGTCTCCTAAATATTTATAGGTTAAGAAAGTTGATCAAATACCTTTGTTCTCTGATTATTACAGTGAACAGCAACACTTAGTTCAGATTCTCATTACAGTGATGTGATGTAGTAATATATAAATTCCTGTGTATGTGTTTTCAATCATGTGAATACGCAGAGGTAACTTTTTTCTTCTATCTTGGCAAGGCAGGAAGATAAATAGGTGAAAATGTGTATGTGTTTAAGCGATAAAGTTGGTTTAATGGTTCTTGGGGAAAAATTTCCTGTGGTACACAGAGTAGTGACTTGATTGAACAGGACAGAATCATGCAGTTCAATTAATGTGCAAATATGTGTTCACTGAACTTTCATTCCATTTATCACATGGACATGGAAATAGGGTCATTTTTTATCTCTGTATTATGTATATGACATCTTAGTTTGCTTCTTGCATGCTGCTGTGGGGAAAATAGCAATGTGGCACACCCCAGGCAAGAAGAATTGGAGATAAATTCCTCAGCTGTCACAAACATATTTAAGTAGATCTTTGTTTGAAGATAAATCTCTTCCTTCTGCAAGGACTAACATTCAGAAGGCTTTTGCATGCTCTCCCCATTAAAATTGTGTGTATTCCCTGGCCGTGTGCTGGGAAAAATCATGGGCAACAATTGCCATGTTTAGGAAGTACATCGTTGACAAAAGAAGTTTACTCACAGAAAAACATCAAAAGGAAGTTTTAGCTGAAAATACATTAATATTCACCATTGGCTGTTTAAAATAAGGAGCCAGACATTTCAAAGTAACTTTTTTCTGATTCTTACAAAGGTTTTCTTCCATCCTCAGGCGTGGTGCAATTTGTTTGTGAACTGTTCTCTTTGCTTTGACTAATTATTCTAAATCAGGTTAGCAAGAGTCCAGGTGGTTATTCAGTTTATACACTGAAAACCTCTGCTGGAAATTCTGTCACTGGAAAGTAGAGTGAATAAACTTCTTCCTTCTATTTCATTTCTATAATTGGGGGGGGGAAAAAAAAAAGTTTTGTTTTCTCTTGATATTGAACAAGGATGATTTCCAGCAGCAAGGGAAAAAGATGAAATTTCACAGGTACAATGTAAAACAAAGTGGTAATTCCTTTCCTAGGTGCCAATAGGAATACAGAAATGTGGTTAACATTTTCATTGTTCTCTTTCATTGAGAGGCTAAAGTGAAGACCTTTTGGCTGACATGGGCAGCTGTATAAATTAAAGAGCAGCTGAATTCCACATGGAATTGTAATATTTGCAGGCAGGGCTTATAACCTTTAAACAAACCACAGGCCAAGCTCTCTGCCGTGTAAATTGGCAGAGCTTCATAAACTTTAATGGAGCTGGGCCTTAATGGAACTCTGCCAGGATTTAAGAGCAGTGAATGTGATCTCAGTTTAGGTAAAAGGTGGCAGAAGCTGAGGAATAGAAAGAGGAGTTTAAATTGTTAATAATCAGTCCCCACATGTTAAACACAAAAAGGTCTCATTGGCCTGGCAGTGTGTGGTCAAAAAAGATATTTTTCCCTCAGGTATTTAGTTCAACAGCTTTAATTAATGGGTAAAAATGCAGAAAAAACTGAATTTCTCATTAATTACACCGTGTGCTGCTGCTTAACATTGTGCCCAGAATGGACAAAATAGATATCTGGCAAAAGTTTCTGAATGAAATGTGAGTAGTTTGGAGCAAACAAACATAAGCTCCATGGCAGCACAAAGGGAATGTAGTTTTCCATCAGTACAAACGTATCAATTCAGCCTTTATAGAGCAGTAGGAGTTTATGTTTAGGGGAAATTATATGTTTATAAAAAATGGATAGTAATGCAGGTAACACCTATTCACAGATAAAGCAATTGTAAGCCAAACAGCATTTTGATTTGGGACTTCACTAGAAGGTTTTGGAAAGGTGCTGCTGCCCATTCACTTTGTACATTTAAAAAAAAAAAAAAAAGTTTATTTAGCAGCAACTCTCACTGCAAAGGTGAATAGCCAGAATTCTGAGGAGGTCATAATTCTGTCATAATTGGGAGCAGTGTGTGTTTGGGTTATTTTTTGACTGAAGTTCTAAAGCATTTCGCTTTCCCATTCACGTTTACCAACCCCCAGACATATTTCCTATCTTCTGTGAAAACCCAGGGAGGGTTTGAGGTGATTTAAAACTGCACTGGCTGTTTGGAGAAGTGTTCATGTTGGTGGAATGGGGGCAAGACATAAAGAAATGTTCTCTGGCTCCTGCTTTTCCCAGTTTTTTCCCAGCACTGCAAGGTGGATGTTTGCAGAGGTGAGGAAAATTGATGAGCAAACTTGGGAGAGACTCATGTGCTGCAGGAAAGGGAGAGCTGGGAAGTCAGGGGTGAAAGAGACTCTTTCTGCTCCTCAGTAATGGCACCTTGGAACAAGGATCAACAAGGCTTGGCCAAAATATCTCATTTTCTGGCGTTTTCTCAGAGGTCATATTTAAAACATGTCTGCTGTGGGGGAAGCAACTCCTGCTCTGTGCAATCTGCACCTTTCACCTTAGGCAAGGGCAGGTGACAGAGGCAGCCCAGGCTGTGGAGCTGCTTGTTGAGGCAGCTCTTTCCCCAGCACTTCCACATTTCTTTGCCATTGAAACATAATTTCAGATTCTGGTGTGATAAGGAGTTTCCAGTGACTTGTAGTCTGGAAGTGGTTTATTCACATGATAATGAAATATTCACTTATGATGAATTATTTGCTGACTGACTGAAGTGTTCTCCTAACCAAAGGACGCTGTCTGTTGGATTGGGAATTTATGATTTTGAGGCTAAGCTAAAGTCTTCAGAATCGTCTTTACAGGGTTTCTATAACAGAGTAACTCCCAGCAGTTGGTTTGAAAATTGCTCTCCTTGCTGTATCTCATTTTCTTCTTCCTTAGTGCCCTTTGTTCCCAAAGGACACAGTGAATGTTGTCCTGAGTAGGATTTGAAGAAATTCAGAATAGATTTCAAACCATCTAGAGAAGCTCAAAGAGTTCAATCCTTTAAATTCAGTTACCTTTTTATGCAGACTTTACATTCTTGGGCTTCAAACATAACAAGAGAATTTCTCTGCTGCTCTGGATTCAGTGAAGGATTTTTGCTGTAACTTCTCTGGGGAGGCAAAGCAGCTCCCAGCTGAACAGCTCTTCACATTCAGCAGGACTTCTGAAAACATGAAATTGAAAACAGCATCGTGTTTGAGCTCCAGATGATTTATTCTGACAAATAACACAAGGGCATCTAGAGATAAACATAGATGATTACATGTTGGTAAAGCCACCGATTGTCAGGAGAGCAGAATAATGTTCTAGGAGGAAATATCTGTGGTGTTTAATGAATTTTGAAGCATCGCTACAAAACCTGTGGTACAAAACAGCATTTTAAATCCATACCAAGGGTGTGCTGAATTTATAAAATCAGCGTTCCCAGAACTGAGTTATGTTCATTAGTTTAGTTTGTCTTGCATGGACTTAACCCAAGGAGGCAACTGAATGTTGGTTGTAATTTCCTGAAGAGGAGCCAGGTAGCAAATTGAGGCCCAGACTTAGATAAACAGCAAGCTGAACCAAACAGGCAGACTAACTTAATCCTGTTTCTGGTAAACTTTTCATAAAAACTTTATTTATTGTAATGCAGATGAATATTCAATTATGATTCTGCTCAGGACAGTGTTTTAGGAGAGATGTTAGAGAAGAGGTAATGGCAGTGACAAATATTCCTGAATGTGGCTGCAAAGAGCAGAAATTTTGGTTTATGGCTCTTTACTTAATACTTTAAATACTAAATTAAAGGAGCCATAAGGAGGAGTCAAATGTAGTCTTTTCTAATAATTATAAGATCCTTATGGTGGAGAGAAGGTGAAAGTTTAGAAACCATATGAGCCATGAATTCAGCTTCTGGTGCCACAGGGAATGTGGTACCCAATTCCTTATCCCCCCAGCCAGTGTCTCTGGGATTCTCTGCCATCCCATCAGATTACCTGCCAGAGTGCCAAACTGCAGCTGAAATAGCTCTGCTCTCCTCCTCTCCTCAGCTGCAATGATGACATGGAAAATTGAAGTATTTGGTTTATGTCACTAAACACTTAAAACCAAAAACAAACAAACAAAATCCCCCCCCCCCAAAAAAAAAATAAATTAAAAGGTCCCTTCTGCCTTTTATAAAATGACATAAAGTGAAGACATATGACTGCCTTTTGATTAAAAGTAATTACAAGTAACCTTAATTAGCTCCTGATCCCCTGAGTTTAGGGGAATGCTCTATTTAAAATGAACCAATGCAAAAAAATTAATACTTCCATAATGAACAAGAATGGTTTTTCCTTCATGCCTTCCTCATGTTTAAAAGTAAAGAACTGAAATAATCAATCAAGTATAAAATGCCTGGAAGAACACTGGAACCATTAGGAAGCTTATTGTCATCGTTGCCATAACTGATTTTAAACATGGCATTTTCATGGATAGGTAACCATTTACTTTCTACATGAGCTGCTGTGATAAGAATTTATTACAGGACCTCAGGGAAATGTTGTTACATCTATTAAAAAAAAGTTACCATTAATTTTGTGGAATTAGAACATCGATTTAATTTGGCCTCCTTTAATTGATGTTAGGCAGCTTGGGAACGGATGTCCTCACTTTGTAAATGCACTTAATCACTTCTTGCTACAAAACCCCTGAACGTAATTTTTCCAATCAGAGCTGACAGTTGTAGGGTTAAAGCTCAACACTAATAAATTCACAGGGACTACATCCTGTACTACCTGCTCCCCTCCTTCAAAACCCTGACAGTGCAAAGCAAGGCTGAATAATCTTAATTAGATCATCTCGCTGAGCGTTCTTTTTCTAAATAAATTTTATTTGCTTCTGTTAGCAGAGTAATTCAATTTGCTGGTGTTTCTCTTCATGGGAAAAAAAAAAATCCCTGTGTGTCAGCTGGCCCAGTGCAGTGCAGTTGTGCCCAGAGGGGCTGGAATTCAGTGGCACTTTGGTGGCATTTCTGAGGGCACAGGGGCTGAGCTGGCTGTGGGCAAAGGCACTGGCAGGGTAACAGGCAGTTCATAAAAGCAAATATCAACTGCTCAGGTTAATGGATGCACTGTGAGGGGTTGAGATGGAAAGAATTGCTTTAAAATTTTAGCGTGCTTATTCTGATCTGTGGTGATTCTTCAGCATTTTGCATTTTGCTTGGGGAATTAAAGCTTTGTGTGTGAGGTGTTTAAATGATTTATTCCTGGTTGTTTAGCATTGCTGCAGTCATAGTTTTCCCTGGAGATCATGGCCCAGGTAAGAATGAGATGTTGGGTTGGGGGAAGAAATAAGAATTCCAGAAGTCCTTTTGCTGCAAAACAACACTTTGCATTGAAGGGATTTCTCCTCCTGTTTACGATTTCCTTGGGAGGAGCAGTGGGCTAAGACAGCAACAAGGGCTTTTGTCTTGGAACATTTCCTTAAGCAGTCAAAAATCAAGATTTCCTTTTTTTTTTTCCACCACCAGTAAAGTGGTGACAAATTTCTGTGGCAGCCTTTGGGGCTATTTTAGGTTATCCAGTCCTTTTTTCTATACTTCTGCTGCAGAAAGCTCTGGCTGTCCCTCCTGGATAACCCTCTGCTGCTTCAGCTCCCTTGCTCTAACACAAGTTTTGGATTTTTCTACCTGAGTCTCTGGGGAATTTCCCCTGTGGCAGAAAAAGGTGATCTTTCATGTAGTTGTGACTTTCTGTGTGTATTTAAGTATGCTTTCTGGATTTCTTCAGTTGGGGAATAGTCCATGTCTCTTCAGGACACTTCCTTGAGCTCATCAAAATGCCAAGCTCAGTGCTTCCCTCAGTTCTCACCAAAAAAATGAGGTGGGCAGATTAGAGGAAATTTGTGAAAAGCAAAGACATGTTTAATAATTCAAAATTGGATGAATGAGTAACTAAGCAGACCTTGAAGCTGAGGCCTCTCCAAGATGTGACAACAGAAGCTGACCATGTGCATGAGCTGTTCTGTGGAATTCCTCTTTTCCTTTTAGGCTTCAGAAACTTGATTTGCATCTAAGGGCAAAATGAGTTGATTTTTCAGTTCAGTGACTTGAAGCTTATTCTGTAAATCTAGCAGAGAGAGATTTCTAACTGTACATTCTCTTTTAGAACTGTTTGTTTTCTTAGTCAAAGGATCATTTTTCAGAAAAAAATATTGTAAATTTCATGTTCTCCTGCCTTAAAAAAGGCAAACAAGTTGTTTCAGCTTGATAAATGAGACTAAGCAGCCTTGTTCCCTGAGTGATCATGGCACAGCTCAGGTAAATGCATTACTAGGCACTTTTTAATTATGAATGTAAAATACTAAACAGATCAAAGCCCTCTGAACACTGTTTGGGCTTAGTACATAATTAGGGTGTGTTTCATCTTTACACCATTCAGATTTTCACTCCAACTTTTGAACATATTGACCACTGTCCAATGTATCACTCTTTCTCTGCCCAATTTGCTTTTTGCACATAACTTTGAATGTTCTCACTTGTCGAGGACTGCAGATAAGCTCCTCTGATGAGTGAGGGAATGAAGCAGATGATGTTTTAAATGCATAGATATTTTCCTTTCAAAGAGGAGGATTAGGAAAGGACTTTTAATCCAAATCCTGTTGATCCACACCAGGCAGTGTGGTGTCGATAACTGATGAGTTGAGGGCGGATTGTTCAACTTCCCCTGAAATATTCCAACTTTGTAGGTCTTAGAAACTGAGAGGTGCAGTGGGGCAGAATTCCTAGTGCTGTGCATATGGTTCAAAGCAGCAGATATTGATGATCCCTCATTTAATGGAACTGCTAACAGGATGGGGGAGATTTCCTTGCACATGTCCCATCCTCGTGTGACACAACGTGCCTTGTCAGCATCGTCCCTTCACAGGGACACAAGCTGCTTTCAAGCAGTTTCCAACTAGGCTAGCTAATTTCTGAGCAAAATTCTAACCATGGAGCTCATTTTGGTCTATTTTGCCCCAAATGTGTTTAAAAGAAGATCATCAATGGGACCAATTTGAGAATAACCCAGCTCCTGTATGGCAGTGTAAATCCTAAACATCTGTTCTTTGAGCCCTGCTATATCCATAAACACATATTTTCTGTAATTAACTAATTTTGACCTGTTGTATCAACTTCCCAGTGCCAGTGAGGGAACACTGTTAATTTTAATACAAATATATTGCTTCTTTCAAGGACAGGCAGTTTTCAGCACTGTTCAATTAAGATCATTGTTCTGTCACTCCCACCTGAAGTACCTGTTTTTCACAGTGTTCAGAGGCAACTTCCCCTTTGTGTAGTGCTCAGAGCTCTCAAAAATCAGTTTTAAGTGCATTCCCATATTGATCTGGTTTAATACAGGAGTGTACTGGGATATCATCACTATACAATCTATCCTGGGGCTTTCATTTAATTGGCTTCGCAAAGTCTGCATTTCTCTGGGCTGACATTTCTATTTTTATTCTAAATATTTATCTTTGGAGGCAGTAGCCTGCACTGGCCATTTCACTGATGAAATCGAGGACAGCTTGGGATCCTGTTGTTGACATTTGTATTTAACCTCTGACTTTTCGAAGGAAATTCATTAGTGATTATACAGTTTCCAGCAGTTCATTTTACTTTTCTTAATCACGCAGCAAGGCCACCTCTTCTAGATCCACAGCCAACTGCTCAGTGCAGTTTTTAATGAGCTCCAACACCTTTGGGGAAGCTCATCTCGAGGGTCAGCTGCAGGCACAAGCAAAGCAGGTATTTCCAAGGGCTGTAAACTGAGGAGGGCAGCAAAATCCCAGTTTTAGGCAAGTCAGAGCCCTGCTGGTGCTGCCTGCCTTGGGCTCCCTGCTCCTGCAGGGATGGCAGAGCAGCCAGAGCCTGCTGGAGAGGCTTGGAGCACTGCAGAGGGACATCAGCCAGCCAGCCCTGCTCCCTCCTGGGCTCAGCTGTGTCCTGGAGAGGACAGGAGGTGCAGAGACAGTCCATCCCTCTGCCATGGTGCAGGGCTGGCTGGCAGGGCAGCCCACACCTCCCACCCTGCTCGGCTTCCCCAGGCTCAGTGGGCAGAAATTGTCTTTCCCATGGGAACTCACAGAGAAACACACCAGCAATGGGATCGTGGTGTTTGCCAGAGACAGAAAAGAGTTTTCCATTGAAAAGGGTTTCTATGAGAAGCGTTTTCTAACTTTCCTGGAGGAAAAAAAAGTGTTTGACGAAGCCAGGCTGCTAAAGGTGTGAAATAGAACTTGTCTCTGTTGAGCTGAAATTTTGAAAAGCTTTTGTGGTTGGTTCCACAAAAACCTGATGATTGAATTCGTGTTCTTGGGGAAGAGGAGGCAAACCTGGCCTCCTGGTGGGGACAGGAGTCCTCTCCAAGCTGCAGGTGGCTTTGTGGCCATGCCCTCTCCCCTCCTAGAACATTTCTAATTGTACATTTTCTTTTGGAAATGTTTGTTTTCTTAGTCAAATGATAATTTTTCATAAAAATTTTGGAAAATCCGTGTCCTCCTGCCTGTGACCCATTTGGCAGGAGCAAAGGGGAAGCAGAAAGAGCAGAAGATCTTGGAAGGTTCCTCCACGCCTGACCTGACCATCCACCCTGTGCTCTGGGCAGGACTGGGCTGTTCCCAGCTCACCTGGCAATGACCAGCATCAGCCAGGCAGGAAATGCAATATTTTCCCTTGGTTTCTATTCAAACCCCCTCCCGTGCCTGTGGCTGCAGCAAAGCAGCTCTTGGAGAGACTCCTAACGTCACTGGCAAACTCAGCTCCCTTCAGCTCCCAGAAATCTGGCCTTGAGAAGCAAATTCCCAGCTCTCAGATCCTGGCTATCCCTGCGGAGTCCCTGAAGAGCGATTTTCCTGGAGTTCTTCCCTCAGCTCTGTGAAGCAGAGGGGAAGCCAGCTGGGTTCTCTGCTTTAATTAGACTGAGGGAGCTGCTCAGCAAAGATTGGAAAAGGGAGCAGAACTCAGGCAGCCTCCTGGTGGAAATGCTGCATGAATAATGCTGGGAGGGAACTGCTTGCTCCGAATAGTTAAATAAGCCAAACAGTTGTCAGTTGGTTTTTCCCCCTCTTTGCAGATTTCCCTGGTAGCAGCCAGGCAAGTTGGTGATTCAGAACGTGGTTCCATTTATTTGGTCAAAAAATGAGAAGAGCCGTAAATATGTCAGAGGAATCTGTGGCAAGTTTGCTCTGCTGTGACTCATAAGGATTTGGATTATTATGATGAAAACATTTGTAAAGTTATTGTGCTTCTTTTCATCGAGAAACGTTGGCTTGTGAATCCCTGCTAGGGCTGTATTTCCCACTGCTTATCTTTATTTCTGCAGGGTTTAAAGCGTCAGTCACTGTATCAGGGCACTAAAACACTGCCTGGGGCTGGCTTGACAGCATGGAAAATGAAAGCCAATATTCACACCATGTATAGACTGACAATATTAGCATCAGCTCTTGGCAGAAATAGAAATTGCTGCTGCATTCACTAAAAAAAAATTGAAATTATAGCTAAGCAAGTAGGTTCTTAATAGCTGTTTCATTCACAATGTAATACAGCTTCTGGGTGACTGAGGGGATGGACATTTAAAAAAAGAAAGAAAGAGACATTAACAAAATATTAACCCCAATATTACTTTCAGCAAATAAATAAAAAAATATTATTTTCAATCTTATGGGAAGAGTCTAGAATTAATTATGCTAAGTATAATATGTGAATGATCCAGTGGATCAGAGAACCCAGCAAGCTTGTTTAGCTGGGATTTAGTCTGTTTTGGGGGATAGTTCAATCACATTGCCACAGTGGTCCGGTGTGCTCCTTCCTGGGGACTGAAATACTCACCAGGGGCTTTCAAACCCAAACAATTTCTGTGTCTGTGCTAAAATTTGCTTTACTTGAGCCAAAAACCAATTTCTGCTCTGAAGTTTGGGAGTTCCTTTACAGCCCTGCTTTAAAAAAAAAAAAAGAATCTCCACCTCTGTCTCCCCATTCTTTCAGAAACTCTTCTAAATCAGAGCCAAGTTAACTAAGACCATGTGGATATTAGGAGCTACATCTGTTATATAAATACAGCCTGGTGGAAAGTTATTGATTAGAACTTTTCTGCTTTGCAGTGCTCTGTGGGGAAGGAGCTGAAGGCCTCTTTCCCCTGAGTCACTGAACTCAGCCTGATAACAGACAGGATTGAAATATTTGTGCTTGATATGCTTTGTAGTAAATGTTCATAAATCTACAAATGACAGGGCAAGAAATTGTCCAACCCCAAGCAGTAAATTGTGGAAGGAATTCACAACTAATGTGTGTGCAACTAAAGTATTTATTTTATCTTCCAGTTATATTGTTTCTTGCTATAGAACAAGTTGTGTGAACAAAAATTAAACTGTTCATATTCAAGGCTCAGTGTTTTATTCAATAAATGTTTCGATAATCCACAGCTAGTTAAAATTCCATTCAAAATTCACAACAGAATTTTTGCTTGTATTCTCAGTTTCAAAGTTATTTTAACTACTGTAAAAAGTCCAGGGAAATCTTTTGGGGATAATTGAATCCTTAAAGCTTCTCTCACTTGTGTAAACCCAGAACCAACAGAGAAGCACCCTGTGAGAAGGAAAGGGCTGCTTGCAGAGCTCTGCATCCTCACTGCAGACTGCACTTCTATGGCCACTCCATGGGAAATCATGGCCAGGAAATGTTGCTTTGTGGAGGGAAAGGAGTGTTTTGTTGAGGTGCTTATAGAGCAATGAATTATGTAATTATATAATTATATAATATTATATTAGAAGTTATGGATATATATATAGATAGATGTATGTATGAAAATACAATATAATTGTTCTCCCTCCCCAAATTCTTCCCTGGTGAATTCATGGCACCACCTCAGCTCTTCACCACCCCAGCTCTGTGCTCCCTGGGAGGACACTGTGCCACCCCAGCTCTGGGCCACGCTCTGTCCAGCTCTGCCACGGGACTGTTATCTCTCCCAGATCAAACCCATCGACACTTTGAGCCTCACAGACATACTTTTTCCACTTCTGAATGCTTAATTATTCCACAGGTGACTTTATGAGAAGCATCCCAGCAGAAAGAGTGCCTGGGATTTCTTGTTCTGGCAGCAGCTCCTCTCAGATGTGCCTTTGATGTGCCAATCCTGGCAGATGCTCACACAAGGTCATTGCTCTCTGCCTCCTCTCACTCGCTCAGCTCACTCAGGAATCTGTGCAGAATTCTATTTTGAATTCCTTCACATGGCAAAGAGCAAGTCCACTTTGAAAATCTAGGAGCTGTCCTGTTTTAATACTGATGAAATATCTTTGGGAAATTCACCTAAATTTCCATTGTTTCAGGGAAATTCACCTAAATTTCCATTGTTTCAGGATCACCTGGCAATCTCTATTCTGCTTTGAAATACAAATGGAGGCTTAGCATAAAAAAGAGAAATGTTCACAATAATGTAGTTTTGGGTGCAGCAGGTGAATAGATTTTTTTTGCCACAACGAAAAGAACAGCTATTGTATAAAATAGCAGGATGTTGGGTTAAGTAGATATTTCAAAGGAGAGGTCATTCAAATGAAGTGACAAAATGTATAAAAGTGCTTGCTCTCTTCTTAGCCCCTTGTCACCCAGATTTGCATAGATAATTCTGACAGGGATCAGATCTGTTCAGAATAAGCTGAATTCAGCTGGTCTTTAGTTCAAAGCCATCACAGCCACGACTGTCAGGATTTATCAGGGAGACCTACAGAGGAGAAAAACACATGTTTAATTTCTTTAATAACGCTTATTAATTTAGGAATTGCTTGAGTTGTGTAATTGATGGATTTCCTTTGCTGTAGTGTCAGTTCTGTAGGGAGGTGGCAGAGTTATACCTGCTTTTATGTATTTATTTAAATGGTAATCTGCAGCTGAAAAAACAAGTGTATATTTTTCTCCAGACTTTTTCTTTTCAGAAAAAGACACTTCTAATTGTAAAACATGCAGTACTTGAGCGTTTTTCCCCAATTGTGAGCATTTTCCATTCTCCTTTCGAAAGCTTTTCCTGGGGATGCTCACGTGTTACAAATGGCCTTGAAAAATAAATAAACAGTGTATCCTTTTGTTAGGAGCATGTGCATCTTAACCATCTGTCCTCCTCCCGTGTTCCTTCTGTGTTATTATTCTACAAAGTCAATTCTTCCAGAGAATCTATTTGATTCTTTTTTTTTTTTCCCATGTAAGAAGCTTACAGGACAAAAAAGCAATAGAAATTCACCTCAGTATTGTTCTTGAGGAGCTATTTTCCCTTACTAGCTTGAACAAGCTCCTTGTATGAAAAATGAAATAGAAGGAAAACAGAAACCCATCTGCCTTTTATCCCTCTCATTTAATGGAGCTGAGTTCTCCTCAAGAGCGCCTGGGAGTACTTAAACCAACTGCTGATGCAGTAATTACAGCTGCTGCCTGGCCTGGGGCTGCAGGTGAGGCTGGGCAGGGGAATAAAGGGGAATTTCCCTAGTTTTGGGGTGCCAGAAGGGAGGAATGGGAGCAGCTACTGATGTGGGGTTTGGGAGTCACAGTGTCCCTGGGCTGGCCTGTCCCCCTGTCCTTGTCTTTAGGGGAGCTGAAATGCTAGTGACAATTGCAAAGAGGCAGTGGAGGGAAAGCAGAGGGTTTTCTGGAAAAGCACAAACACTCCACAAGAATCCTGTTAATCAGGAGCAATATTTCCTACCTCTGGCTGCTCCTTGGCTGGGTGTTTCCCCAGCCCATCCCAGGCTCTGCTGCTGTCCCCTGGGGTCAGGAGGAGCTCCAGGGTTAAAGGTTTGACAAGGAGATGTTTTTGCATCCTCTGCAAGTCCCCTGCTATTGTCCTGTCACTGTTCATGGGCAGCACTGCAGAAGGGCACATGTTTCTTGATAGAGCAAGCACTTGATGGAAATACCATTGCAGCTGGAATAAAAAAGAAATCATAATCTGGTATGGTATCAATAAGCTAAAGAACAGCTAATGTCACTACTGTTGGGCCTGAAAAATGCTGTGGCTTTTGCTTAATTTCCCAGGTTTAGGAGCATCAGAAATGTTCTGACAAAATGTTGGTGACTTTTAGAAATTGAGATGACTCTGTGGAGTAGATAGCAGTAAAGATTTAGAAGGATTTCATTGTTATTTTGAGGAGAGAGCTGTTATTAGGACGTCTAGATAAACAGGTGTTTTTGTAACAAAACACAGCTGGAAAATGTAATATTAAAAATGCTCCAAAATTCTACTGATATCAAATTCAGTAAGTTTACCAACAGCTCAGTCCACAGTGACAGAGAATCAGAATAGAACATCATAAAGCTGCCAAGGGGGAAGGAAGTCCCCCAAAAGGAGCCGCAACAGTCACTGTAAATCCTGATCCAGCAGAAATGATCCAGGCTCTGTTCATCCCCATTCCGTGCTGGTATTCACAAGATATAAAACTGAGTAATTGATTTTGTTTCCTCTAATAAACAGAATCCTCTCATTTTTATGGAATGTAACTTTGCATTTTCTGAAGAGGTTTTGTGCCTGAAAAATTCATTGCTATTTAGTGTCCAATTGCATCCAGCTTTAGAATTTAATGCCTCCTGTTCACATGGCTGAGCAGCCACTCTGCATCCTGTGCGGTGCAAAGTTGATTCAGGCAATTTTCCCTATAGGTTTGTGCATATGTCACCTTTGGGCAAAAGATGAGCTAATAGAATTGAAATGAATGTAATTGGCAGAAGGTCAACCAGGGAGCTGTATATGTCTAGAGCTTCCAGAAAAGGCAGAGTTGTTTCATGTTGGCATATGAGTTGATTAGTATGCAGGTAAGGTGATTGTGCCTCAACAGAATAATTGGATCATTGAAATATCTGCAAACCCTGGTGTATCTACAAAGCCTGAGCAGTGATTAGATCCTGCCTGTTCATCGCAGCAAGCCTTGAAATTCTTCCCACTGTGAAAAACTAATTTTCTGTGGGAATTTATTAAATAAGAAATCTGCATGCCACTTTACCTTGTAAGCATTACCGGCAGAATACAAAGATTTCCTTTGACTTTGATGTATGCACTTCACGGATGCTTTTATATCATTGTTTTGGTATTTCTCTGCATTCAGCAGAAATCCCAGCATCTCTTTCTTCTGTGGGGTTCTGGAGAGAGTTACATCTCCAGCCAGTGATAAAGAAACTGTTCATTTAAAGAAAAGGGAAGGAGGGGAAAGGTGGGCTGTGGAAAAAAGAGCCACAATTGGAACATGGCAATACATTCCAGTGGCTGGGTTATGAAAACAGCCAGAACAAACAGTCACAAGTTGTTGCTTTTCAATCTTCGTGTTTCTGTGCAGTAATTGGTTTCTGCTGCCTCAGTGAACAGATTTTATCTTGTCATCTGGGTTCTTTTGTTTTAAAACCAGGGAATGCTAATCTGTGTTAATAAGGAACAACAGGTATTACAGGGTAAGTAAAACCTTGTAAAACCTACAAAAATAAAGAGGAAAGGGGACATGAGCTTCCCAGAAGGTTTGCAGAGTAGATTTAAACCCTAGAGAAGGGCTCTGAAGGGCAAATAGCGAGGTCCTGTCTGCTCTGCAGTGACAAAATGAACCTTGGCTCATGTCTCAGGCCAAACCCCTTTCCAGCAGGAGGGCAGAGGGTGCAGCTCCTCTTCCCCTGCCAGCTAATGGCAGCCAGGTTGTTGTGGCATAGAGCAGTCCCAACATCTGCCTCCTTCACTCTGTGTTTGGGGTTTGAAGTGCTTGGCTGCTGCGGTGCAGCTAGTCCAGGAGCCAATCTAGAGTCACAAACACAGCAGCACTTCAGCTCCAGTGTAGCACAGCCACTGTGCAAGATAATCACCTAAAAAGAGTAAATCCTCCTGGGTTAAGGAAAAGACTTGTATGCAGAGCTAAATGAATAATTCATAGGAAATATTTTTTTTTTCAGCGTGTAGAATGGCTTGAGAGTCTCTCTACTGTGTATTAATTATTCAGATGTTTCTGAGAAATGTTTTTCGTAAACTTTATTGTACATATTGGAACTTTGAGCTTGATTCTTGCAATGAATGATTTAGAGCCCTGCATGGACTTCCCAGACCTTAATTGGTTGGGTACACAAGCAGCTACATGAATATATTTGGTGAAGATTCAAAACCTGTTTTCAATAACATCACTGTCTAATGAAACTTAAAAACTTCCTCTCCACGAGCTGTGTTTCTGTAGTAAAACACAACAGCTTTAATTTTTTATGAAAGTGAGCATCCGGCACATGGCTGAAAGTAATTCACTTGGAAACTGAAATGGATCTGTAAATACTTTTTCTGCATAATTTACACAGCTCTACTTGTGTGATGCTAATAACTACTTATTAGTCTTGAATTTATACTACTCAGTAGGGGAATATTTCTTTGTTCCTTCCCTTAAAAGTTGTAATTATCCCTGGATTGCTGCAAATCAGTATCCAAGTGCTTTGAGGATGGTACATTAGGACCTCATATATTTGTGTAATGTGACACAATCTTGCCATAACAAAAATCCCAGACTGTTCCACAAACAAAGTCATTCTGCTAGATTTTCCTCATTTGTGCAAAAAAGAGGAGAAAGTATGGTTGCCTTGATATCTTCATATTAGGATGCCAGAGTGTGTGAGAAAGTATTTCTTGCATATTCTGGTGATAGCAATAAAAATACACCAGAAAAAAAATCAGATGTATTTTTAGTATTTTTGCTGGCTGCTTTAAGGCCCTTTAGAGGAAACATTTATCAGATCACTGTCTAAAGTAGTGCCACGACATGAACTCACAGACCTGGGTACTGGAAATGGGTGGATTATTCCTTGAAATACATTTTTGACACATATTTGATGACTTACAGGAGAGGTAGAAATGCATTGTTCATGTCCTTGCTGAGCCCTGCTCAGGGAGTACCTTGTGCTTGCCACTGTAATTACAGTTTGCTCACCTTGCTCTCGTTGCTCCTCTAATTTCAATCAGATAAAATTAATCAGCAGTTTCCTGTAAAGGCTGTTCTGTGCTGATTCTGCAGTGCCTGGCTGTGCTGTGTCCCACAAATGCTGCTTTCCAGGGCTCTGCTCCATGGCAAGGTGCAGTGCAAACCTCAGCTGCTGCTGTTCCTTGTGCCCTGCTACCACTTCTGGATCCACTGCCCCACTTTTACCTCTAGCTGGGACTCCTGGCCATTAATCTCTGCTGCAGATTTATTTCAAATGCTTTTGGGAAAAGGAAATGCAGGATAACAAGCTCAGTATTCCTCAGCTCTGTCACTGCATGAATATCTTCCAGGGCTCGAGGAGCTTGGTTGAGCATCACCTGCCCTTCCCAAACCTGTGCTGGGTATCCTTACCCACTCTGGGTTCTCTCTCGAGCTCTTCAACATCAGGCTTTATTCTTCTCCTTCAGCTGAATTTAGTGAAACTTAGACTGTGAGTGCAGTTTACATGAGGATGGCAAACAGTTGTTCATTGTGTGAACAATGTCCCCAGCGAGCTTCTACATCAGGGATCACAAACCAGCTCTCCAGCCTAGAGGAAATGCCACTGAGGGAGCTTGGGACAAAGGTGTGTGACACCTGAGGGAGATGTGAGCACTGATAGACCATGAGGGTTCATTGTCTCTCCCTCTGCAAGGGTTAGGACACCCCAAAGGAAAGTGCTGCAGCCTCACAACTGAAGGAGCTGCTGATTAACAGAACCTCTAATTAAGCCATGGAAGTTCTCCCTGTCAGATTTTATGGCTGATAAGGTTTACATAGATTAAAAATGAGACTGGACAAATTCACGCAAGAGAAATCTTTCAAGGTCAGTTAAATGTCAAGACAGCGAACAGTGAGGAAGCCCTGGGGCTGCAAATAGCAAGGAATTCTCCCAAAATGTTAGCCCTGCTTTGGCTCTTAGCATCTCCTGCTGCCCCTGGAGCTCTGCACACGTTTTCGTGACCTTTTTCCCATTTCTCTGAGCCCACTGCAGTTCTGATTGAAAACTTCCTGGTCATGCAAACCTTCAGGAATTTCCATCTCTGTGTGGATTGATGGAGACTTGGGACTCCACTTCTCACAAGAACAGACATTTGAGGTGGCTA
Source organism: Lichenostomus cassidix (assembly GCF_008360975.1). Taxonomy (NCBI): domain Eukaryota; kingdom Metazoa; phylum Chordata; class Aves; order Passeriformes; family Meliphagidae; genus Lichenostomus; species Lichenostomus cassidix. The sequence goes on along the minus strand of NC_139495.1, from coordinate 12,635,986 downwards.
CAGCTAGAATTCACTGCTGGCTTTAGTGCTGAACTCTTTTTGCATAATTTGGAGAAATTTGGCATTGGGACACCCTGTGCATTGATTGGAGATAGCTTGAAGTTACTCTAGAAAATGCAAATGGCTCCATTTTATCTTTGTCTTGAGTTTAGATTTTGTGATTGGTTGGGTTTTCTTGGTCTTAATTAAAAGTTTATTTTTCAGAGCTGTAGATTTTTTTTTTCTGTTGAACGATTTCCCCTCATCCTCCTCCCAAGGGATAGAATTATCTAGATCAAGGTTGAAGGAAACATTAATTAAACTTAGCAATAAAATAAAGTCTACAAAGACAGTGTTTTGAGTTTCTTGTCAATAAATCTCCTTATATAACTTTTCAAAATGTCCTTAAATTTCATCACTAAGTGTAGCATTATAAGGCAGAGCATGTTTGCAGTGTCAGAGTGTGCCTGCCAGGATATCAAAATCTGAAAATAAAGGAGCATAATCATCTTCTTTCTGCTTCCTTGAACTTTCAAGTCAGTGCAGCAATTTAAATATGTTTTTTTTTTTTCCTGGGCACTTACAAAAACGTGTTACGATTGGTTTTATCTTTATTGTTAAAAAAATTATTATCAGGAGATAGAGAGAGGTTGGGGAGTTGGCATCAGATCGCCAGAGCTGACCTGCAGCAGAATTAACATTCTCACAGAGTGGGGAGAGAGAGAGAGACAACAAAAGAGATTCTTCTGTGGAGATAATATATTCAATTTTACTGGTTTTAAAACCCTGAATCAGAAAGAGAAGTGGTAAACAAAGAAAATAAGCAAAACATCATGTACTGCTATCTGAAATAGTTGGAATATTTAATGTACCTTGGGCTCTGACAGTGACATTGATTAGAACTGGCCATCCTCAAGCTGTGGGAAGATTTCACGTTGGGTTTTTTAAGGTGTTTGATGAAGGCAGTTGATTTTAATGGACAAGTCATGAATTTAAGGATGTGCCCCAGCAATTTAGCACAGCATAGTCTAAACTTCAGTTGTCCTGGTAACTTGACTTTTCTCATTCTCTAAGCCATTGAGCTCTTCTGTCAACTTTTAAGTCCCAATTCCCTAAAATGGGAAATAACAATAATAATTAGAGATAATTATCAGTGTGATATTAGAGTAGCAACACCACCTTCCACAACTAGAATTCTTTCTTTGCATCTGTGTTGCAGAAAGACACAGAGCTGGGTTAATCAGAAATGTTAATGAGAAATTAATCCTCATGCCTGGTGCCATGGGGCTGAGCAAGGACAGGAGTCCCCAGAGCTGTGTCCTGCTGGGTGCATCCATTGGCACACAGGGTGGGAAAACACTGATCTTGGTGTAGGTGGCACTAAGTTATAGTAATGCAATTTTCTGATCTCCATGTGGCTTCCTTTGTTCCCCTGCCCTGTATGCTATTGGTTCATTTCGAAATACGCATCCTGCTGTACCTGACAACCTCTTGGTGTGCACCCTTTGCCAATTTTCCCTTCCTCCTCCTGGGACTGGCTCTGAGAGAGACAGCCCTGCCCCTTTCCTTTCCCTTATAAGCCAGTGTCTGCATCAGGGAGACGTCCTTCATCTCTGCGCTGGCAGCCCCTACCCCATCCCTGCTTCCCTCCCCTTCTCCTTTCCTGTAACCCTCTCCCTCTACCCCAAATAAACCTCCCTGGCAGAACAGAGATGGAGTTCCAGTTCATTTCTTCGTCCTACTGTTATTTCCTGCTGAATCTCACCAGGTCGCACACCCCGGATCCGGCGGAATTACGCGGATCAGGGACCAGGTTCTGGGGGGGAGCTGGATCGTGCAGCCCCCAGAGCCCTGCCACATCACTAAGTGTGGCCTGGGATTGTTCCTGACTGCTCAAAGCTCCTGATCTCAGTGTTCACACAGTGATTTAGGTTGGGAAAGACCTCTGAGATGGAATCCAACCAAAGCCCTCCTTGTCACCCACTGAGAAGTGACAATGCCAGCTCTGTTCACTCTCTCAGAGCAGAGCAATGGGTACAACCAACCCATCAAACGTTCTGATGGAACAAATGTGTTCCTGGCAATCAGAACTGCTCACTGCCAAGCACAGCTAGGAGCTGCAGCTGTGTCCATCAGAGGGTCACTCGCTGCTAATTGCTCAGTCAGCTTGAGCAATTCATTAACATCAACTGAAGAACCTTTAACCAGAGCACAGGACAAGTCTTTGTGGTCATCACACGAGATGCTCCTGCTTGCTAGTTGGTGTCAAGTCATATCTAAGTGATGCTCAGTCTCATCTCAGAAACGTGGGTTGGAACATCCATTACAGCACAAGGATATTTTCTGGAGGTGCAAATGTATCCTGAAAGACACAAAGAATTCCTGAGTTTTTGGCTGAAATCAGGCAGTCTGCAGGGGGATGTGGTTGTGATGGGGAAGGACAAGAGCTGTCCTGGAATCCTCTGAGAGCACAGGCAGGAACCAAACTGCCCTGGGAGGAAATCCCATACTCCAAGGGCATTGAGAACTGAGCAATCAAGAGCTGCTTGATAGCTTTGGTTGGAGAGGAGAACAAATACACCTGGGAGAAGATGAAGCAGCAGGAAAATAAACGTGGTTGGGTTCAGATTCCTTTACAGCAAGGTGTTTGGGGCTGGCTGTGTGTATAAACCCCAATGCTGATCCCCAGCAGAGAGGGCTTTGTTTGAAAAAAAATAGAAATGTTTGAGTGATTTTCTTTTCCTACTCTTTTGCTAGTGGAATAAGGTAGCCTGGCAACTTCACTCTGTTCCAGCATCCAAGGTCTACAGAACAATTTTGAAGATTTGGTCCAATCATTTTTTTTAATTAAGCACTTTAGAAGTTCAGTGAGACTGAATAGCAAGATGGAAAGAGCAGAAGTTTTAAAATGAACTGACAATTATTCATGGGTCATCCCTTCTCAGATTTCATTTAATCAAAGACCCAATAAAAGAACACATTGTAAGGTGGTTCATTTTTTATAATTTCTTTAACTTTTTAATCTCATTTTTAAAATTATAAGAGTCATTAAGAGACTAATTTTGAGATTCCCTCCAGAGTTTTCCTAATCAGGCAGATTTTATTCTGTCTGTGATACTCAAGCATTGCAAGTCACTGAGAAAAGCAGTTAAATATCTGTTCAAGTGACACCTCTGGCTGCACGAGTGTTCAAAGTTCATGTGTGCAGAACTGAGGGGCATTGGCAAACTGGGGCTAAAATGTAATATTTTTACTTTCTCCACGTTGAATAAACAGAACAATTAGGAAATGCTACTCTGAAATGATAGCATTTTGTTGGTATGTGGATTATTTTAAATACTTTCCAGGATACTGCAACGGATGAGATTTTAATTTTTAGGTGTTTGCTACAAAATTATAGTGTTCTGGTTTAAAATATCAGGACAAAGCATACTTTATCATTCCTCTGAGAGGAAACATTGCCTGGCTGAAAAACACAGCAACCACTGATTTAAACGTCTATATCCACTGAAAAATTGTGGGTTTAGCCCACTTTTGATTTGCAAAGCTTTGTGAATGATGAAGAAATTCAGGTTAAGAATATTGACTGAGCTATCAAGGCTTGAGCTTGCAATTCAGAATGTTATTGAGGAAATTCCTTGCATTAATAGGGCCTGAACAGGACTCTGGCTGCTCTTTAGCACCATAATCCTCCCTGCTATGTCATGAAAACTGGCTAGTTAACTTTATTTGGCCATTTAATATTCTGTATCAAATGCTTTCATTTTGTCCTTTAGCATGATAAATCTCAGTTTTCCAATTTACCAAGAATTACTGACTGATTGTAAAAAAAAATATTCATTTAGATAATTAAAAATGCCTATTGTGTGGCAGTTCTGTTACCTTCCCAGTATCAGGCAATATTATATAATATACTGGCACCACAGGATGCACCAAATTCTGCAAAATAATATTAAATAAAGTAGATTTTATACCCATGAAAGACACCAAGGAGGAGGCCCTGGCTCCTGCAGAGTTCAGGTGCTTGGTAGAAGAACTTTGCACAGCATCAAAGTGCCTTGGTCAGAGCTAAGGCCAGAATTATGATTAAATTGCTTTGCTGCTGGAGAAGCGACTCAAAATCCACTTGGAAATTCTGTGTAGGTGCTAAATGGCGTAAAAAATAGAGAGTCCCTGGTCTGACTTTTGCTGAGGAATGAGTTGAAATCATAACTATTCAGCACTGAGCCTTTTCAAGTACTGCAGAATGGAATTAAAAGAGAAGTGCACAGTTGTTGCAGCTCTGACAAGGAAAACAACACAGCAAATGCCACCAGCACGGGACTGACTTATTAAACTTGCTCTAAGTGAAGTTTGGAAATTTTCATTGACAGTAGCGCCCCAGACTGGTCTAACTGACTTTCACTGGGATGTGGAATTTAACAAAAGAAAATCTGCTCAAACAAGATTACAGAGTCCTTGTGGCAGCTTCAGAGCAATTGTGAGCTCGAGACTCCAATTCCACATGCAAAGAGAACACACATCCAAGCAAATAGCAGTGTGTCTGGATGAACTGGCTGTAGCCTACCTTAAGAGGTTTCAAAGACAGGTAAATCAGTTCATTTTTGCAGGTAAGGAGCTGCCTTTTCAGATTGCTCAGCTCCCCACTGTTTCTCCGAGAGTGATGGAAATCTGCTCCATTTCTGTTCAAACCCCATTGGAAGCTGCTCAGTATTCAGGAGGCTCCTTTGGGCTTCTTTAACCTGGGGAGTTTGTAGAACACAAGTGCAATTAGCCGAAAATACTTCTGCTCTTTGGGCTCTGTTTGCCACTTTATTAATGTCCCTCCTTAATATTAAGATTGATAATAATGTTTGGAGGTTTGGAGACACAAGGCCAGGAGTCAAGAGCTGTTCTGCTCAGGGGAGACTTTGCCCTGCCTGCCTCACCCCCCACTGCTCCCCATCAATGTGCTGCATAAATAAACACCAATCTCTCTCCCCACAGTGATTCCCCAGCGATGCTGGAGTGCAGAACTTTCTGCCTCAGCAGCCTGGGATCATAATAGGCTGCCAGGTAAATTGAAAGCTGTTCGCTTCCCCTAAACTGCTGTGTCTGAGTCCTGATGCTCTTCACAAACAATTAAATTTAAAACCATCTCGGGGAGGTTTTGCTCTCCTTCAGAAATGAGTTAATAAGAATTTTCAATTTCTTATTGAAAGTCTGAGGCGGGGCTGGAAGGTATGAGAAGAGAATTGCAGTGTCGTGTGTCTCAGTGCAGTTTGGCTCTGGGATTTGTAAGGGAGACCATTTCTCTGTCTTTGCCTCTTGTAACCAGCATTCAAACTTTGGGTGAACCACCAGTTCAGGTAGGATTGACTCCTTGTATCGTGGGATAATTATTAATTTAATTTCTCTAACAGTATTGAGGGCTGGAGTAGGTGACTGCTGATGTACTGCCTGCACCTTCTGAGCTCTTTTGGGAATACTTATCCTGTGTAGACATTCCAAACCTGCATATTCTTCACCCTGGAGCTTCTTCCCCCTGCTGTACTTGCAGATTCCTCTGGAATCTGATGGAGGCCTTTGTTAGCTGACAGACCACCAGGCTTTGAGGACTCCCTCATTTCATCCTGCGTGTGACAAATTCTATTTTCTCATGCCTGTTTCAGGCAGGGTTTTGATCTGAAAGCAAACCCAGGGAGTGCTGGCTGGTTCTGTGCTAGGGTGCAAAGCCACAGCTAATTAGACATTCCCTTTACTCTCACAGACACAGCATTTGGAGCATTTGCTCTGATCCTTTCCTTAATGTTTAATAAATTCTTCACTGCTACACTTTAATTCATTAACTTCACTTTTGAAAGGATTGACTCAGCTTTTTCAGACCTGTGTGTGAACATGAAAAAATAGAGCCAGGAAGTTTGATTCTTTCAAGGCACAATCCCAGATGCCTCCACACCAGTTTGAGGATCATTATCCTGCTGTAGCAATTTGGGCACTTTATTGCCAGGATCCTTTCTGAGTGCAATTAGAAACTGTGAGCTGTTGGTCTGAGCTGTGCTCTGCTCCTGGGTTGTTGGTTGAGAGCATTTCACCTTCTCTCAGTCTGGAGAATATCCTTGATTGGGCTAATGATGCTCAAATGCTCTTTAAGCACTGAAATTGTAACCTTGTGCCTTTATTGCCTTTTTTTTTTCCCCAGTACATTGATTTAGGAAAGCCTCAATTTCTGAGCCTAAGAGAAGATCTGAGAATAAATATCCAGCAAGGATGTTGTGTTTTGGAAGTGCTGGGCAATCCTTGGCAGAGGGTTCTGCTACCAAGTTACTACAGTTACTGTGAAGGAATACCTTGGGTTTACTTCAGCAATGCTGCAGTATCCCCTAGGAATAACTCTCCAAACTATTTGGGTTCAGCAGCTTCTCTAGTTTTGTGTTTCTGAAATGTTTATTTGCATTAGTAAAGTGTGCAGAGCAGCTGATTCCAAGAGATAACTCTTCCTTGGGAAGTAGCAGAAAAACAGTCTTGGAACAGGCAAGGGGCTTTTGTTCCAGGAATAAACTCCACAGAGCCAGGCAAAGACACCCTTGGTGCCACCTCTGATCATCTGCACCAATCTACAGATTGGAAAAATGCATTTTAAATACTCAGGAATTGCTGGCAGCACCGTGTGAGGAAATAATCTTTAATCTGGTGTGATGGAACCTGCAGTGCTCTGCCATGATGAGGAGATGTGGGAGGGTAAAGCACCATGAGCTGCCTTAGTGCCTGATCTATGGAATAGGCACTGCAGCAACATGCATATCTATGTTTTTATAGATATGTGTTTTATTGACCTGCTCTTCCAGCTCATTAAACACAGCTGTCACTTACTATCAGGAGCAAATGCAATGCAAGTCGTTTGGAGAGGGAGATGATTGGTTGTGTTAATTCACCATGTGGTGTTTATTTTGCTCCCTAAGCAGAAACCCTTTTATTGCAGTTTGCCCAAACGCAGCCATCGCTGAGTGCAGGGAAGAAAGTGAGAGAGGAGTGAAATCTGATAGAGCCAGTGGGAGAAAAAGCCTTTTCCCAATGTTGCTGGATAATAATAGGTATCCTCCTGTCAAAAATTAGAGGAACACTACAGACATTTCACCTGAGCTGTCTATATTTTCAAAGGCATTTTAATTTCTAGCCTACAATGACAATGAATGGCTGTAAATGTTATTTTTGTGTGCTCTAATTGTTCAGCTGCTTGTAGGGGAAATCCAGATCAAAGTAAGTGTTAGGCATCTAACTCCCCTGCATTTTAAAAACACGTTGAGGTTCTTTACTCCATGAAAATTTTCTATCACATTCCTTAAATTATCTTGCTGCGTGTCCTTGTGAACCACTGTGGTTGATGACACAAAATGAAATGTGTATCTGACATAATAAGGGTCTAAAGGGAGTGACCTGACTGTTGTCTTTCTTTGGTGAAGTCATTTAATCTCACTGTGCATCAGTTACTTCCAGAAGAACCAGATGAGATTTTTTTTTTTTTTGTAATGGGAATTTTCATTTTCAAGTTGGTGTTCAGGAAATTTTCTGAGGTCATGATATAGTTTATGCCAATGTAAAGAACCTTTCAAAGAGAACCACCCAAGAACACTGCAGTAGCCACTAAACTTTCATTTGTTGTTGGAAGTGGGTATTTCATGAAGGCAGATTTATTTTACAGGTGTGTGTCTAGAAGGACAATCTACAGTTGTACCAAATAGATTTAATGCTGCAAAGGAAGGGAAGGGAAGGGAAGGGAAGGGAAGGGAAGGGAAGGGAAGGGAAGGGAAGGGAAGGGAAGGGAAGGGAAGGGAAGGGAAGGGAAGGGAAGGGAAGGGAAGGGAAGGGAAGGGAAGGGAAGGGAAGGGAAGGGAAGGGAAGGGAAGCCTATCCCTCTTCCTACAAAAGCAGGACATGGGGGTGTCCTCTGCGACACTTGATGCTCCAGGCTGCCCCACATCTGCACTTTATCCCCTCTGCCCACTTCAGACAGTTCTCACTGAAGAACTGGCTAAAATGGGCATATTCTTAGAATAATAATTCTAGATTACTAGAATTACTAATTCTAATAATAACTTCTAGGTTCAGAGTGCTGTCACTAACTAGAAAGAATGACCTCTAGAGAGACTATTGTGTGCAATGTTGATAAATGTCGCTTAATTAACAAAGTCTTTACATGTAGAAACATAACAATAATCTTATATCCTACTTGTTCTGAGTAGGCTGCAGGTGCCTGGTTCTGGTAGAGCAATGAGGAAATGGTCTCTGTAATCTTTCTTACTCCCAAACCACAGAAACAATAGTTGTTAAGGAAATAGGGATCTTTGGTTTCACTGACTTTATACCTTTTTAAAGGTATAACTCCCAAGTTTTTAGGCATCTCAGTTTCCAGGAGGGACACTTCTCCAAGCTCCTAATTCCTGTAAAAGCAGAGAAAGCAAAATGCCACCATCCCCAGAGCAATGCACAGGCTGCACATCATTTCCACCAGGGACATGCTGTCCCTGGGATGTACAAAGAAGCAGCTGATTGAAGCATTAACGTGTCCTGAGTCCTTTTCTGTGAGAGACAAGGTCACTGCAATGGCCTCAGTGAGTGAGCAGTTGATACCTGATCCCTCCCCATCCTCGCTCAGAGTGCCTTAATCCACTGACTACAGCACTCAGCCTTTCTTCGGGGGGAAAGGAGGTGAAAACAGCCTAAGAGATGAATATTTATGTACATATTTCTGTAATTTCAATTCACTCATTGAATCCAGCTCATACGTACAGCTTCCACCAGTGGGAGGATCCAAATCAGTACAAGTGCAAATCCTGCTCGGGAGAAAGCTTTCTTCACCAAAATAAAAAGGAATGGGAGCAAACCTTGTGCCTAATGATGATGAATATCACCAAAATGAGTGCATTCAGGGAAAACAAATACTCTTAAATGCTCTGTATATATTATCCTCATCTTTTCCTTTCATAGTAAAAGTGATAAGCAAAGGAAGAAGCTCACTGATGGAGCCTAATGTACAGCTACATGTGTGTCTATATATACATCCCAGAAACTCTGGTAATGCTCTTTCAAAATGATCATTACTTAGCTGGAAGAAATAGGTGGCAAGCCCAGCTTGATTCCGTGGGACAAACTGCAGCCAGCACAAAAGACAGGTTTTTTATACCAGCTTTCCTGCCACTAGTCATCAATTAATTACACTTAAACCAATAATCCAAGAGAGAACAATAATAATTTATTCTATAATATAGGAAGAGGTTTTCATTAAAGCCACAAAGCAAAGCTGGGCTTGGTGGGGAATACCCTGACCCCAAACCCAAGGAGGACAAAGGGCAGGAGCTCCCACTGACCTGGGACTGCTTGGACAGCTCCAGCTGTTTGTCCTGACCTGGCACAGCTGGCAAAGGGCAGCACTGCTCTTCTTGCAGCAATCTGGGAGGGTTGCAGTCTGATTATCAGAGAAAAACTTGTAGCTCTGCCGGGTTTATCCTGATGGCTTAAACATCTCTCTCTTTCAATTTTTATTTATTGTCTACTTATTTAGTCTGTCTAATGAACAGCCTCATATGTAACCTCATAATGAAAACATTACAGAGTATTTCATGCTTAGCTGGAGCTGAATTTGTCTCTTTGTTTGACCAAGACACACATTTGTAGGGTTATTAGAAAACAATCCATCCAGTGTATATGTTAAAATAATTGCCTGACATTGATTTTGAAACGATGACATTTATCAGAGAATCACACTAATGATATTATTGATAATGCACACTCATTAATACAGTTGTTTTTATCACTAGTGACAATTCCTAGGAGCCACAGTTTAAATTAAGGCTGTGCACCAGGCACTGTGTAAAATCAGCCCAAACCCACAGACGTTGCCTCATAAAGCTTATGATCTAAACCTAAGATAAGAGATGACAGTAAGATGATGTGGCTGCAGTCATAACACATCTGCAGCCTCAGTTTTATTAACTGGGAAGGGCATTGCAGCCAAGGTGAATTACAGGGGGGAAATGAGTGAAGAAGATGGGCTTTGTTTTTATTAGTGCAAGTGGGAAAGAAGTTGTGAAAAGGTCTCTTGTAAGACCAGGCCCAGGGACAGAGGGTGTTGACACAGGGCTGGTCTGGGGTAGCTCACCTGCCCCTAGCTGAGTGTAAGAGCACTTCTTGAGCCCTCAGATCTACAGGAGCCTTTTGGTGGCATCAACAGCTCATTAAAAGCCAATTATTGGCAATCATAGCAGGGAAATGTCTGGTGTTGAGGCGTTAAACACATGATCTCCACCATGGTATGGGAAAAACACTTTATTGCCAAAATCCAGGGTTCTTAAGCTGTCAGTTTGTTATGAGTTTCCATCCTTGTGAGGCACAACAAATGTGTTTAACCAACACCACAGACCAGATAGGAACATCAGGTGTGACCAACCACAGCCCCACAGTGTGAGCATTTATTGGTTCTAATCATTGTTTTACAATTATGTAACTTGTTCTTCACCTCTAGTTCAGCTGAGTCATTCCCAGAATGCTTTTCTAGTTAGCCAGAGGAACAGAAGTGAGCAGGGATTTCACAAGGGCAGCAAGGCCCTCACTGTAAGGTTGTTCTGCTCCACAAGACCGTGACACAAGTGAACAATGGCACTGGAGAACAGTGTCACAGCCCACAACAACCTGATGTCTTCAGTGGTTTGCAGCCTTCAAGGGGCAGGGAATGTATAGAGACTCCCAAAATGCAGGTGGGCAGAGCAGGCAGTGCTGGCCTGACCTGGGGACCCTCAGGAGAGCTTGGGTAATTAACACAGCAATTTGCATGGGCTAATGAGGTGGTGCCAGAATTCTGCAGGGGAAGGATGATAAAGCAGGGTTAGAAACAACTCCATTCCAATCCCCTGAGAATCTGCAGTGCCATGACAGATCCAGGAACCTTTCTGCCCTCAGGTGCTGGAATTCCCAGGTACAATCCCAGTGTGTCCCAGAGGTTTGTGCTGCCAGAGCTGTGATCCTTTCTGGGTGGCTCCCAGTGATATCTGACATTCCACATATTCCACGTTCCAGACTTTTCCCCATTCCTGGTCCTGAGCACCACAAGCATCTCAGGACAGTGGCTGTGGTCTTTACCAAACCTGTTTGCAGGGTGGTGCTGGGAGCCAAACATTTCATTGATTTACAGCACAGCAGCAGTGGGAAGAGGGAGAGGAAAACCCACAGCATATTGCAATTTGAAATACAAAAAAAACCCCGTTGTGCCAGGATATTTTAAAATTCTGAGTAGTGAGTTTGTTCTCAGGTTCAAATAGATTTTCTAAAACCAAGGCAAGTCATTCAGGTAATGGCTCTCCTCAAAGAACTGCTCCTGAATGTGAATGGGGAAAGCTGCTGCTCACGAGGTGTTCCACTGCTTAAACGGTTTCCCAAAGCACCACAGCTTTCAAAAATTTATGAAGAAAATAAAATACTGAAAATGTGCAAAATGAGGAACATAATTTTCCAATTAATTTCATATAATCATGCTTTGCATCACACAAGCAGAATAATAATTTCAGAGAAATAATTTGTCAGAAAACTAACAGGTAATAGAAACATTCTTGTATTTAGAACAGTCTATTTAGAACATCTCTAATGTTTTATTGCATTTGCATTGCAAAGTAAGAAAGGTAATATCCTATCAGACATTGAAAGGCTCAATAGATGTATGTTCATCACTCAGTAAGAAATTAAAGAGAGACCTTAGAGTAGAACAAATAGTGGGAGAAAAAAAAAGGAATCTATGTTCATTCCAAATGTGTCTAAACTGATGCGTTGTCACAGGCTTTTAATGGGTCCAAAATCCCTGGAGGCTTCCAGACTTCAAGAAACTGAAATGAATCTGATGGAGGGGTTTTCAAATGGATTTGTAAAGGTTTCAGGAGTTTCCTGTTGTTCTTGCATGTTAAGATCCTTGCCAGCTGTTGTAAAGAACTGTTTGTTTTCTGCTTTCGTTTACCCAGTCTGAGACAAAATGAATTCAGTGCATCAGAAGTTTCTCATTAAGCATATTTTGGTTTTGTTGTATTTCCCATTTTTGCTAAGTGGGAAGGTATGAACTTTTCATCATGAAAAATCAACATGACCTTTTACAAAAATGAGGTGCAAGCATTTCAGCATTTGGATGTTCTGGCATTTCAGTAAAAGACCAAATGAATCTTAACACATAATATATTTTAAAATATGAATAGTAACACGAATTGCTTTCCCTTGCCTGGCTTGAAACTTATTAATGTATAATGTGTGATCATGAGAGTTCACCTAAGTAATAATAAAAAAACTTGACCAGGCAAAAAATTGGGAAATTTTAGGTGAATTCCTTTTTTGTTAATTCCTTGAAGACTCTTCTGTGGTATATAATATATGCTTGCTGACATTTGTTTATTTGCTGTTTGCAAGGTATGAAGTAATGTTTCTCCTAATAGAATTTAAAATATGTTGTTGACTGAAAAATCATTTGAGGATTTGGAGGCAATGTGATGGGCAGGGTTATTCCACATCCTGCTTCATGTTTCAGCAGGCAAGAACCACTGGAGGCAGCTCATGACACACAGCAAACCTCCAGCAAACATTTGCCAACAGTGGCAGGAGTTGTTGTGGTTTAACAGGAAAAACTGCTCCACGCAGATTGGACTTTTCCAATGGGATTTGGTCACCTGGTGTCCCTGGGGCTGCTGGGATGACAAGGTGAGAACACAGCTGTGTGCCTGGCTGGGCTGCAGCTAAGGAGGATCAGTTCTGCCAAAAAGGTGCAGTGGAGCAAAGGATCTCAGCCTCACCAGGCCAACACTTGTGCTCTTCCTGGGTGGAGCACCTTGTCTGATAGTTATTGCAGTAAACATTGAGTGCACTAAATAAGAATTTTTACTTGTAAACCCCTTTTGTTCTTCACCTGGGTGTGATTCAGATTTCCTGCTCACAGCTGAACTTGATTCAAGTGCATCAAGGTGGTTGGGGTATTCAGGATTTGTGTTTCTGCCACACTGAACTCAGCTGCAGTTGAAACTCAGATGAATAAGTTAAACGGCTTCAGCTTTGTTCCTTTATTGCTGATGAGACTCTCCTTGGGAGCAGAAATGGTCACTTACACCAGATATGGTCCCATTTAAAGAACATACACTTTGAATCTGAGAGAATCAGGAACAAATTAATGGGAAAACACAGATTCTTTTTCCCCCCAAGCTCTCAGAGCTGGGAGGTGTATGGCATACATCACACAACAATAAGTGTAGGTAGGGGTAAGTCAATATATAAAGAATAACCTTTGATAATGCATTTGAACTGCCAGCAATGTCCTAAACTCTGGTGGATAATTGATAGCTCTCAGCATTCCCTGTTCTCTCGATGCTGTAGGGATTATATATCTTTTAAAATAGAATTTCCACCATTTGAGTTTAGAGGAGTTGTGGAAGCCTGAAAATAGCATTTCAGTCAGCTCTGCTTGGCTGCTGTTCTTCCCAGATGGCTCGGAGCACTTTCCTTCAAAGAAATTCCTGTCACACTGGTTCCATCCACGTCTCAGGCACCAACAATGCATTTCTGTGTCAGCAAAACAGTTCTGACAACGGCAGGCACTGCTTATGTCTGAGGGCATTCTGAGGAAATAACCTCTGCAGTGAAATGCTTGTAAATTTTCCATCTCTGTGGCTCAGTGCTGATGTTTGCACTTGAGGAGAAGCTGGCTGAGAGCACAAGCTGTGCTGTGGTGGGTTGGGTTGGGGTTCCCTGCTCCTTGGGGGATACTGCTGTGTCCCTGTGCAGGGGGAAGGCTCAGGCTGTGTTTTGTGTCCCCAAAGCCTGCCTGGCTCCTGCAGCACAGCCAGCAGCCATGCCTGCTCCAGCTGTGGCAATTCCACCCACAGGAGATGTTGCAAGACAGTGAGTCCCCAGTGGGATGTAAGAGAATGGAAGCAGATGGTGAGCTGAGGAGAATTTCAGGGGAGGATTACATTTTGCAGTTACTGTCTTTTTGATTTCACTGTTATTGTCTGATGAATTGTGTCAGATTTGATCCTTCAGATTGAAAAGCTGCTCCTCGATGTGCTCCCAAATGTACAGATAAAGTAAATGGCTGCTGCCAATGTACTGTCTCAGAAACTTAATTTTTTAATGCACATTAGGAAGGGCCTCTCATTCTGCCATATGTACTGTGAGATTCCTGCTTTCAGCTAAGGAGGTTTTTTTTCTCTCGTGGTTTGGGGTTTCAGTGGCCTGTTGGTTTTTGATCCATGACATACCTGAGTACTTAGAATTTCCTCCTGGCCAAGGCAAGCAGAAAGGATTTCTCTTGGCTTGACTTATTTGCAGAGCTTTCCTTTGGCTTGTTTGCAGCCTCTGATCAGCCCTGGGGTCTGTGCAACTTCAACAATAATACTTTGAAATGTTTTAAAATATGTAGGGAAAAAAAAAAGAGAATCAAAACTTCTTTTCAGCACAAGGATATTCTCTGGTTAGACTTTACATATTCATTAAAGCAAAGGCTGATAGTTTAACTTTAAAAACCCCAACAGCAGAAAGTCTTTCACAGGAATTATGTGGAATCTGGGATCAAATTAAGCATCCCTCTAACAATGGCCAAACACATGCTGTGCCTGCCCCTGTATTAGAGTTAACAGTATTGTTTTGTTTCTTATTTCAAAATGATCATAATGCTTTGGTGACTGTACATTTAAATGTATAACCAGAAGTGGATCTTTTCTATATCATTCCTTTCTATATCCTTATATCATATTCAGTTTGGGTTTTTTCCCCTCAGTTAAATCCTGCATGTTGATTTATTCCATTATGGAAGACAAGGTTATAGAAGGATTTGGACTCTTTGGAATTGAATCGAGGTATGAGGAGAGGGTAAATCTAAATAAGGTTGAAATTTGTAGTAGATCATAATGACAGCTTTCTGACTGCTTCCTTTTATTTAGTGTTGGCTTATTTACTCAGGCCTGGAGACTCATAAACCTTGTAAGTGCACATGTAAGTGTAATGAACTTCTCTTCCAGGCTGTAATGGCTCAGCCTCCTTCAGTGTGTTTTAAAAATTGCCATTTCATGTATTGCTTTGATGTTGTTCCTGCACTGCTGCTGCAGATAACCAGAGCATTTGAGCTCCTGCTGTCCTTGCTGTTGGAGCACTGCAGCTCTGTGCTGGAGCACGCTTGGGAAAGGTTCATGGTGAATACTTTTCATGCAAGAATGGCTTAGAAGGATCAGAAATTTCCAGCAATTCTGGATGTTTAACTTTCCTGTTTGCCATTTGTTACTTTCTGGAGCCTGAAGAGACAAGAGGTTCACCAGGTTTGAGGGTAAAATAATTGGAGGAATTCTTTATATTCACAAGAGCCTGGCCAAATGCCCACAGCTGCATCACCTTCCCAGAGGCTGCTGCAGAAACAGCCACACTGCTGATTTCATCCAAAAAATGAGGGAATGAAGGGAGTTAGGTGTGAAAATGAGGGTACAGTGAGGTGCTGGTCACAGGAGCAGCAGGGTGGGGAAGAAACAGGGTGTGGATTGATGAGAAGGATTCAGAGCACCACCATCTCCTTGTTGCCTTTGCAGATCAGGTTTTGTTGCCTAAAACATAATTTATGAATAATGCACAGCTTATTGGCCTGGGCAGCAACTGTGAGAAGGACAGGTGTAAAGCCATCATGATATCCTTGTATAAGGGCAGATATTTCACAATTCTCAACATCATTAAATCCGTATGGAAACCACACCATGAAGGTGCACATCCTTGCTCAGTGCACCCTAGGAAAAGTGCAGCTGCACACTTCCAAAAGTGCATCCCCACATTTCCAGGGAATCCTGGCTCACCTGGCTGAGCTCAGCCTCACAGAGCTGCTCCAGCACCATCCTGCATTTCCATGGGCTCTCAGTGCTAAATGGAGCCTCCATGGGGGAGAAAAAAACCACAAATGAGAAGAATTACACTTCAACAAGCACTGGAATTTAACAGCATTTAGATGGAAGTGGGTATTTAGTTTAGAATTTGATTTATGACTTTATTAATCTGAGTCTGAACTCTTTATTCTCTTGCACCTGGTTTGCATTATTCCTATAGGATGAAAATAATGAAAAAAGTATCTTGAGTTTATTCTCCATAAAGGGAATTTGGGGCTGCTCATGGCCATTTTAGGAGTACTTTCAAACATTTCTATTCCAGCAATCTCCATGCTAGGAAAGCCCCATAGGCTCTTAGATAGTTATATGTCTTTTTGTTCCTCTCTAATGAAGCCATAATAAGGCACCAAATCTCTCAGAATCATTTCTCCAAAATGAAATAGCAAAGCAGTGCTGGGCTCTTGCAGTCCTGTCAGCACCATGGGATAAAGTAGCATAAATACAAATTACAGCAGCAGCAGCAACAGGTTTTGGTGCACAAAAGTAGGAAACATTACTTTTCTGTGCATGTTTTTGGTTTATCATGGCTGCTGAGAGCTCTGGGGATTATCCTGTGTGAATTTGGGGAATGGTGTAGAGCACACTGAGCCAGCAGCTAGGAACTATGAAATTAGTGGCAGTAGGAGCAGCAGGAGTCTCATCACATTTGGAAAATATTGGAAAGTGAAATTGAATTGCTAGTTTTGACAGTCCAGAAGGGTTAGAGTCCAAGACTGTCATGGTGACCCCTGGTGACCAACAGCCACATTTTCTGTGGGCTGCTGAGGCATAAATACCTCTTGAAATAGGGAGCAAAGTAATGTTTCTAGGTTTTGGGAGCTTTTTGCAGTAAACACCTGAAAATTCCACATCAGGATTGCCCCTGTGTAATTCATATTTCTGAGATCCCACCTGGCTGTGCTCATTCCCCTTTCCCACACTGCCTCGTGCAGTCCCAGCTAATACATCTCACTTTCCCTCTCCCTTTGAAAAATAAGGTTCTTTCACCATCATCAGGTAATGATATTGCTCTAAAAGGACCACATCGTATTTTATCAGCAGGGCTCCTCTGAGCAGTGGTTTAATGAGTGTGGAACTACAGGATTTAAAGGGACTGTGGCTCATAATACTGCACATAAATGCTACTTCCACTTGCCCCATGAATGTTATTTCTCATATAAATGTCTAAATGAAGTAGTGTAGACTGATAGAAATATTTTTTTCTGTGTTTGCATCTTTGTTTTTGAACCTTCTGCCTGAATAAATTCATAAATTATGTACATTTATTTTTTGTATCCCACTGTACATAAATTGTATAGATAAAATCAATAACTTTTATTATGCTACAATTTTCTATACAATATAAACCCAAAGACCAAAACAAATCAGACATAAATATATACTTCAGGATCTTTCAGGAAGCTGTAAAAGGTATATGGGATTGATTTCTTTAGCACAGAGAAGAATCTGTAACCTAAGATTCTTGAGGCAAAATCTCTCTCAGTTAAAATTGTGAGAGATGGACATAATATTGACCCCATAGTGGATGGATGGATGGATGGATTTGTGGAGTTGTTGAAATTTGGAAAATAATACTTTTGGTGGTATTTTTCTGTCCTTTTTTGTGCCTGTTTTGGTATTCTCCTCCTCCATTTCTAACTTCACTATTGATGTACCTTTATTAACTTTAATTATAAAGCTTATATACCCCGTAAAGAGCTTTAGTGGAAAATCAAACCACATGCTGTAGTAATCAGATTCTTGAAATAAATGGAAAACACCTTGACAGGACCATCTTAAGCTGTGTTGTTGAAAGAACTGAAAATAGGAAAGAAGCAATAACTCAACTATGGGCACAAATAGAATTTAGCTGTAGTAGTTTATTGGGGGGGAATCTTTGAAATTTATGCAGTTTATGAATTAAAGAGGGTGGTGAAAATCTGTAGTTCTGTGGTGAAGTTAAAACAGCTGATACTGTTCCTCTGTGGGACACAAACCTTCCCACATCTGGAAAATGTTAGTATTTCCTGATGCAATAGAGGAGTGGGACAGTGATGGATCTCTGATAAATGCCAGAAGCCAGAGCAGTCAGAGCTGAGCCTGGAGAGCTCCTGGGCAGTGAGGGTGAAACAGCCTGGCCAAGGCTCTGCTGAGCACCAGCAGCAGAATGTGGGTTTTGTCAGGGCAGCTGTGGAGAGGAGGAGGATTTCCTGAGCTGGGAGTGGCAGGCAGGAGGAAACACCACTGGTGGGAATTTTCAGCAGAAGAGAACTCTGGAGGGGTTGAGTGTTGGGATTGTGATGGGAAGCGGGTGAATGGCTCCATGGAGTCACTGCTGTGGGCTAAGGCCCCAGGCCTGGCTGCAGTTAGGGCTCTGGGGAAATGTTAATTGTTATGAGACATTTCCCCAATCATTGCCCCTTAGTCTCACCCTCAACAAGGCTGCTGCAATTCTGTCCTCAGCCTGCAGTGCAAGAAATAGCTGAAAACTGTGCTCTGGTTGAGCCTCTGATATTGCACATGCCTGAGGGAGAGCTAACAAGGTGTAAGTGATTTAAGGATTTTAAGGACAAGCGAGACTATGTGTCAAGAGAAATTAGTTTAATTATGAAGTCTGATGTGTTAAAAAATGCCCACACACACACAGATACCACATGCACACACACAGAGGGAAGGAGGAAGGAAGAAAAAAACCCAAAAAGCAAAAAGAAAAAAGCAGTCCCTGTGATTTAGCTGTTAGATTGAAGCAGGTGGATTGTGTATCATTCTGAAAGGATGAAGGAAAGCCACTTCTTTCCAAGTGGGGAGTCTTGAGGAGTCATTTATATTCAAAGAATCTTGAGAGCCCTCCCTGATCTCAGCAAATAATAGACAATAATAATATGACAAAAGGGTGCTTTTTTGTAAGGCAAAATGTATTTCTGTTGTTAACAGCTTATTTTTCTTTAAGACAAAAATAGATCCTGCTGCACCTTTTTGACCATGACATTGCGTGCTTTGTTCAATCCTTTAGTGCTTCTGAGAACTGGGGAAGTCAGCTTGTTCTTAATGTTCGTTTTCCATTTTCTATGATTTTACTGGAAAGAGGCAAAAAAACCCTGAGAAAAGCCTTCAGAATATGGAACTTTAATTATCAGCATGCAATCCAGATTTAGAGGGCTCCTTTCAGTATGTATTTTTTACCAAGCCGTGAACCTCAGTTAATTTTAGAAAGTCTGATGAACTAAAATAGATGTCCTCTGCTTGAAAGTCAGATGATTCAGTTGAACCACAGACCCTTGAGCTCTTCAGGGCTGCATGGCTGTGGAGGCTCTGACTTTTAAAATGGGTGTTAATTGTGGAAATGGAAATCAGACATGTTTTAGGGGGTTTCCCCCCCGCTCCACCTTGAAAATTTTTTCTGCAGTATGCTTTGAGCGTTTATTGAAAATCTGTGAAGGTATTAGCTTGATGTTGGTAGTGATTTGGGCTATGTAGTCAGGAATTTGTGAGGATTTCTTGCCCCTTTTGGCCCATGCCAAGATATGGGCAGAGTTCATAAAAAAGCAAATTCCTCTCACTGACCAAGGAGGTTTTGTCAAAAGGAGAAAAAAAAAGGGAGAACCAGGATTCTGAATTTTTAATGAAAAAAATTCCATCTAGTTTGAACCATCCCCACAGCCATTCATGCCATGTTTGGAACTTCCATTCCTCCATGCTGTCAAAAATCTGCCTTTCAGAGCTTGTGTCCTGATTTCCACAGCACATGCTGACTGTTTGTCCTGCTAACCAGCACAGGAATTGAATGTTCAGCGCATCCTAAAGTCATTCTGGGACTTTTCACTTGTTTATTTGGGCATGTGCCTGGAGAATGGCAGCAGACAGTTTGTGATCCAAACCCACAAGAAACTGGGATAAAAGTTCTCACTTTTTTCTCTTCTGTCATTATTCTTCTTAGGCAGCCTTTGAAACTTAGAACAATGGCATTTTGAGTTCCCAACAGATTTCTAGGAGGGTGGAAACGATTGAAATTTGGATGGAAAAAGAAAGGAAAAGTTTTCAGAAAACATTTCTTGGCTCTGTAAAAGAGAGAGAGAGCAGACATGTGAGGCTGAATGGATGCACATTCCACCACATGAACAAAGTCTCTTCCAAGGCTTTGTTCCTATTGGAATTTGGCTGCAGCTCTCCCAGCAGATTTTTCATTTGCACCCTGCATTTGTGGCACATTTGTAGTCTCAGGCCCTGAGTGAAAGCACTTTGGAATCAGATATCTGAAAAGCATTATGATGGGGAAAGATTATTTACAAACATGGTTTTAGGATATAGAATAGACTGTTTTATATAGAAAATAAAGTGCCACCACATTGGAGACATTTCAAGGAAGCCTCATCTTTATCTGTTTGGTGGAAATGATTTTGTGTTTGTGGTAAAATCAGAATTACAATGTGGCTTCCACTGCATTTGTAAGGACAATGCAATTTGAGACACTCAGTGAAATCTGCTGTGTGTGGGTAAAGTCAGTCCATCCACATCAAAATTAAAGGAAGTTTCCTTTAATTTTAGTGGAAAGCTTTAAAGGAAAAAATAGTGTCAAATAGTGAAGAACACAGCGTTTGGGTACATCACTGTGGGAGTGTGGAGGAGAAACACTGGGAAGGAGCATTCAGCCAGAGGTGAACTTGGTTTAGTGGCAGATACATCATCCTGAACCCTTTATTCCCAGTACAGCTGGAAACTGTTAGAGTCTAGATATCACATGTGCTCCTAAATACTGCATAAAATGATGGGTGCACATGGAATACAGGGGTTTCTGGATATTCTAGTGTCACATGTTGTGCTCTTAGCATGCAGCACAGAACTAAAAAAGCATTATTCCCTCAAATCGCCACTACTGCAAGATAAATATTTCTGTCAATAAGAAGTTTTCAGAGACAGTTTCCCTAACATATAATCATGCTTTCTGGCTGCAGACTGCCAAGTTTTCAAGCACAGATAGCTAAATCTAAAGCGTGCTCTCTCTCTTTTGCTTTTTTATGAAAGGTAAAACTTTGGTTCCTGAACCAAAGCTTTCCTGAACCAGCTTTCCACACGAAGATAAAGACATCAAATATTCCTCAAATATTCCTCTGAAGCACCTGGTGCAGATACTAGAAAGCAAAAGCTAAACTTTATGGAGAGCTAACTCCAATTTCCTGTTGCTGATCAGAGCATACAGAATTCTCCTGTTCTACAATTTGTGTCACAAATTGTTTCCTGAATTCTGCCCTGTTCATTCCTTGAGAACACTTTACATAAAAGCTAAAAAGCACAAAACCAGCGAGGTTTTGGTTGGCTGAGGATCACAGAGCCCAGAGAAGAGAGGATTTCACTGCTGTCTAACACACACCTGTGATTCCTCCTCCTGTGGGAGTTTGGGTGCACCTGGGGCTGTGCTTGTGGCTCTGCCTTGCACCCAAACCCTGCTTGGAATTTGCTAACAGCACTCATTGTAATTACTGTGTATTACTTAATTGGGATTCATGTAATTATTATTTTAAACTACTTTACATGTTCTGATTTGAATTTTTAATTTGGAAAACACATATTCAGCCCTTCGATCTGATTCCCTTTGGATCGCTGTGGATGGAGCATACATTTTAATGTTTCAGGTTATTTGTATGCAACAGGATTTCCCCAATCTAGAATCCCGAATCAGCTCTAGTATTTATCTGTGCAGTTACTGTCAGTCCAGGGTAGCATCTTTTAATTTCTAAAATCTGTGTTTACTCATACAATAAAGCTATTTAGATTTGAGGACCTTTGTTGCTGTTGAGCAGCTAGCAGAGTAATGAATGCATCAGTTCTCAGTGGCAAGAAGGAATGACCTTTATTGTTTTGATTTCATCACATATATAGAGTTCTCAAAAGTCACCCAGATTGGTCGGTCAGAAGCCTTCCCCCAGGCCTGATTGGCCAGGCCTGCACTGCCCAAGTTCTGGGACACTGTTCCAACAACATCCAAACTTTATCTTTATTTACAAAACACAAGAAAACTTCTCATGGGAAAAACCTGTGCTAGCCACAGACCTTTAATAAAATATGTACAAAATACTTTGTCTTACAAAGTGCTATATATGTTTCTATGGATTTTTGCATGCACTCTGTAAATAAAAATATCTAGATTTACATGTATATAACTTTTTTCTTTATTTCAGCAAAATAATTATATCAAATTTAGAAGTCACCTTGTCAACTTTTCAAAGATTCCAAGTAAGGTATATGGACAGGATGGCAGGAAGTGATTAAACAGATATGATTTGAAGAGCAATGGATGAACTTTCTGCCTGGCTGCAGCCTCTGTGAGCTCCTAGCAGCTGAAACTGCAATATTCCTTTTCTTTCAAGCATGGGGATGTCATTAGCCTGGGGAGGTGTTTCCCTTAGGAATTGTTTCAGTCCTGCTGTCCTGACACGTTGGCTTTGCTGAGAGTAAATACTATTCTAAAGTAGGCCCTGAAACACCCCCAGGATCTTACCCAGAGGCACTGAGCCAGCCCAATGTATTAAATAATAAGGCAGACAGCATTTTAACACAATAATTTGGACAGCCTTACTTAGTTCAGTCTAGCTCCAAATGTTTAGAGTGATATAATTATCTGTATTCTTTTACTGAAAAGCTAAGTGTGTCTCATGAAGAAAATCTCAAAAACATTTTAATTAAGTTAAACTAAAATAAGAACTGAAGTATAGAAAGTGCTCTAAAGAATCTTTAATATCAAAATGAGCTCATAGCATCTTCTAACACAGAAGTTAATACAGGCAAGTTAATATTCCTTCAGTGAAGAAAATGAAAACAGAATTGTACATTTAGTTTTAGAGATCTTGAGCACTTTTCAAGTCCTGCTTTCTTTCTGTCTGCTCTCAAGCAGCCCATGAATGAGCCCAGTCCCTGTGCAGCTCTGTCTTTAATGTCTCCCACAAAGCAGGGTGTCCTTCCTGCTGAGGAACTGCTGCTTCCCTGCCCTTGGTGCACAGAAAATGAGTGAAATCTGTGCGGAATGTGAGGATTGCCCCTGCTCAGTGTGCTACCATGGCAGGCAGCTTCCTCCTAGCTCCGTGTGAGCTCAGTTTGTACAGCTTAATGCAGAGAAAACGCTTTCCCTGTGTCCTGGTGCACCTGAGAGCAGCGAGGGCTCAGGTCTGTTCCCACCATCCGCTCCCTGCAGGTGCTCTGCCAGCCATCCTGGAGCAATGGGGAGAGGAACCACACTGGGAAAAATTATTCAGAAGCTGTTTGCAGCAGCACAGCTTTGCAGGCCTTTTGTCTGTGCTTTGGGAACCTCGCTGAGTGCCTGCAGCCTCCAAAAGCCAAAGGCTGCAGGAGCTGCAGCAGCTCCTGTGTCACAGCAATGACCCAGAGCTCAGCCTGGCTTGTGTTCATGTCCCGTTTTCCCCATGCCTGGATGGATGTGCTGTGCTTGCCATGCCAGTGCCAGGGCAGTGTTTGCATGAGCAGAGTGGTGCCCACCCAGCACAGATCCTTCCACGTGCCCTGCTGGGCTCTGCCCTGCCCAGTGCCCCACAGCTCCTCAGGCTCTCACTGCCCTTCTCGCTGCTGCTGCTCCTGCTGCCTGGACATCTGCTCGTAAGCACGGAGCTTTCCTTTTCCTGCTGCCCCTGACCTTGATGAATGGCCTGCATCTCGGTGCCAGAGCTCACCTTTCTCTTAACTGAGGATGATGGATGGGGCAGCAGCAGCAGTGGAGCAGGCTGTGTGTCCTGACAGCCTCAGGGAGTGGCAGGAGCCTCATTCCAGCCAGGAATCCACATCTCCACCAAGCTAGGAGAAACCAAGGGGGATTTGGAGACTCCTGCTACACAGTCTGAGTATCTTTTAAAAATAGCAAGCCCAGAGTGCTCTGTTGATTTTCTGTCATGGAATGCTTTGAAGGGCAAATATTCCTTTTTGTTTTGCACAGATGGCATCATTTTGGTGGATGAACTCAGCATTATCAAATACAGGTTCATAGGCTTTTATTTGTTTTATACATTATGAAATAAGATGAAAGGTACTTGTTTTATACATTAAGAAATAAGACGAAAGACCATAACTACATTTTGTTCAAAACCATTCATTATTCCTACATTGCTCTACTATTATTTAAAAATGCCATTTTCCTTTAGCATGTTTCCTATACATTTTTATTAGTAAAATGAATGCAACAATAACCTTTTTGAAAGTTAAATTAGCCAGACTTTTAAATATAATGAGTCCTTAAGGCTAGGTTTTCAAGCCCTGTGTCAAGGTGGCTCACTGAGTTCAGGGGACTTGTGCCAGGTAACAACTGCAGAAGATCTGAATGGAGAGGTGAAAGCAGTTGTTTATTAAAATTTGTAGTCTAAATTTAGGCAGACAAGGGGAAAAAATCAAGGGTGACTGAAAGAGAATAGATGTCCAAGTGATATTGACTTTAACAGGGTCCTAATCATGAAGACATACGATAGAGAGAAATGCACTGGGAGAAGTTAATGGCTTTGAAAAGAAAAGACCAAATGTACAGTAATACCCTTGAAAGTGCTGACTTCATGAGTCAACATTTAAATGGGAGCCTGTCTTCCTGCTAAATAGCTTTTCAACTTCTTTCTTATCATAGGAGTCCTTAATTAAAATAGTTCAAAGGAGTTGGGTCATAAAACTGCATTGGGGTTTTTTTTTGTGCTGAAAAGAATTTCTGCACTCAGCAAGACTTCATCAGCTCTCAAAACTTAGCAGTTGAGTCAATAGCCTTCTTTTCACGATGGTGAACTGCACATTGAGAATGCCATAAGCAATTATTTAATCTCTGTAACTGGGGGTTAGTTCAGGACCGCAGTGGGCTAATTAAAAAGTGCTTCTGTGTATCATTGATTTCTTGGTGTGACCACAAAGTCCTGCTTTATTCTGCCTTACTTTGAAGCCAGCAATGCTGCCAGCCAAGCCTGCTGCACACTGAAAGGTGCAGAAGAGGCAAACGATTCTGTCCTGCAGTTTGTCAGAGCAGGGAGGGAAGGGAGGAATCAGGAAAGATCAGAAAATGGAGAGAAGAGTTTTAACTCACAGGGGAAAACAAGGTCTATGCTATTGGTTTAAAATACCTGTTCAATCATTCAGGCCAACAGAATTCTGGGGAAGGTTTGTTGTTCTCTCAAGATAAAGCCCAGCAGGCAGTGCTGCACTGCCAGCACCAGGCATTGGGTTTCAGTGATCTATTTGCTTGTCAAAACATCAACATCACCAATTCATTGCACTGCCTCACGAATGACCTCCTCTTAGCCCTGCACTCTGCAGTTTGCAGTTCCATTCATTTGTCATGTTGCAATCCTGTTTCTGGTTTAAATTTCCACTTCTGTTGAAGACATAAGTCCAAGTAGTAGAGTGAAAAATCCCATAACCTCATTCATAACTGTCGTGACCTTTAATTCAGAAGCCATGGCTCTGGAATAGCTGCAGTTAATAGTCTTTTTAAGAGGTCTAGTCAGTCTTTGTCTGAAAATTCATACAGTAATGTTGATTGGAAAATTGATAAGACTCATGGGGAAAGTGAATTGGAAAACAGAAAGCTCAACATTTTAGTCTTTTTCTTATTATTATTTCAATTCAGCTGTTCTGTTCGAATGCTTCTTGTTCTACTTCTGCTCTGCAGTTTTGTGCTGTATTGTGCTGGTAGAGGACATGAAGGCTGTTGTGTGAGCCTGCTGTCATGGGGGGATATTAGCAGCTCTTAGGGGAGTATAGGAAAGTACTAAGAAAACTGAACGATAGCAACAATGGTGAAATCTTTTGCTTTTTAAACATTTATATTTCTATTAAGTATGTTCTCCCCATGAAGCTGCTGCTCACCTGAAGACTCTTCCTCATTCACCATTAGAACACTGTTTTCTCTAGGAAAAAAAACCCAATTGACAGTTTTTACCCTGCTACCACTACTGAAAAATAAGATGTGATAGCCTACAGTAATTGATACTAAACTGCTGTGAGCAATTGTTGAGGGGGGGCTGCAAAAATCCCCCTCTGATTGTCTCTGCCTTTATGGACTCTTTGCAATCAGGGGAGCAGCTCATGCAGAACACAACCTTCCTTCTGCTTTGGAGTCAGATCTGTGCCTGACTGATTACAAACCAAATTAGCTATCTTCTGCAGGCTAGGATAAACTCCAAATATTCCATCCTGGAGAGTGGCGGAAAGTTGAGTACACGAATGACTGAAAAAGTATAAAACTAAATTAAGAGCTCAAGTCCCCTTGTCTCCTCAAAATTCCTGTCTCAGTATTTAGAATTCTATTTACACCCAAACGAGCTCCACTGCTGAAGGAATGGCATCTGTCAAAGTCAGAGTGATGTGCCAGTAAACCCCTTCGATTTTTGCACCTTTTCCCACATACCAGGAATTGCTTTGACATGTTGAAACAAATGCCACCAAATCCGTTTTCACAAATTTCGGTTGTACTCCAATTCTCAGTGTACTTCTGCTTCTTGCCTTTTCTAAAATAATCCCTTAAATGCATTGTCACATCCACAGCGTTGGAAGATTACCCAACTTCTATAAATTAATTTGAATGAAGCATCTTCTTGTTCATAGTGAATTCAGCATTTCTCACTTGTGAGTATATTCACTCCCTCCCCAATTACTTTCAAACTCTCTCATAGCTGGGCTTCTCTCAGAGAATCAGCAATAAAATTAAATCTTCAGAATTGTCTGCTTTGGAAGGAAAGCTGTTCTCAGAGTCTCACTGTATGCTGGGACTTGCTTCTTGCAGCACAAACCTGGGCCTGGTGGAGCTCATGTATTTCCCAGATTGTCAGGAAATTGATTTGAGGGTTTTGAGAGCTCCTTTCTCGCTCCTGGCTCACCTTGTCAAGCTGCTCAGCTCCCCAGGAACATGGAGCCTCTTGGCCCCCAGGAATCCAAACCAAGAGCTGCTTGCAGCTTGCCCCAAGCTGGGGGAATATCAACCCTTCCAGAGCTCCTGCAGAGCTGCCCAAAGCCTCAGCTTCCTTCCCACTCAGCCTTTCATGGCTTCTTGCACAGCTCTCAAAGGAAAAAAAAAATCTCATTATTTTGTTGCGAGATCTGTAGTGTTCCAAACTCTGCTGACTCTTTGGTCAGAGTTCAGCCCAACAAACTGTGCAGGGAATATTTTTTGAGTCAGATAAAGTTTCGGGGAATATATCACACATTGCTTGAGATTTTGAAATGTAGTGAGTGCTCTGGGAAGCAGAGCAGGAAGAACAAAGCAGGCAGCCTGTTGCATCTAACGACACCTTCCCTGTTCCTGCTGAAATAGAAAATACATTCAGAGGAGTTCCTTGGGTGCTCTTTCCCCTATATCCAACCCACAGCACCATGGGGGCTCCCGTGGACAGAATTCACTCCATCCCAGCCAGCAGGGCAGGTTTCCCTGCATCTCAAAGAGCTTTCCTCACACTGCAGAAAATGTATGATTCATTTGCACCACCCATTTTATAGCTGGACTAACATTGATGTATTTCTGAATTCCTGTGAACCAGTAGTGTTCCTTTAAAAAACCCAAACCCTAACTAATCAATGCTTTATCACAGTACTGCTATTCCCTACACTTTCCCTCTCCATATGATTTTCCATATGCATAAGCAAATCTATTTTCTCTCAGATAAGTCTCCTTAAAACTAAAAATCCTCCAAGCCATGCCATAGTAATAATGATAATAATAATAATAATAATAAGGCAGCATCCTCCCCTCCATTAATATATTTAAATGCCTGTTGTTTGCTGCTTTGCTCTTCAGCCACTGAGAAATCACCACTGTGTGTCTCATTAGTGCTGATTAATCACTGTGCAATTTCAATAATTTTGTGATGTTGAACCCCAAAATACTTCCCCTAAATACAAGTGGAGTCTGAAAAGATGGCTCAGGAATCGTTCACAAGTTGCATTGTTCAGATTATGCATTTTCCCAGCCACGGAAGTGTTTGGAATGAATTGTGTGAACAAATCCTGTGGACATTGTTTTCTGGTGACTTCTGATGCTGTAGGTTTTTAATGCTTTACTTGACACGTTTTAGCTTAATTTTTTTAGTGGATGCCCAGCTGTATTTTCAGATTAAGTCTTCTGTGAAAGGCAAAGCCTGTGTATCACTTGCCAGTCCTCAAAACCTCAGAGTCTGCGAGATCAGCCAAGTAAATAAAGCAGTTTCTCATTCTAGGAAATCATAAACACTGTCCTTAGCTGTTGATGTCAGGCTGCTTCAGCAGTGCTGCCTGTGAAGTCAGCACAGTGATTAATGACTCATTAAAAATTAATACATCTCCCAAAAGAATTTGCAGGGATTCTACTGTGAAATTCCTGCTGTACTCCGTGGGAGCTACATGACTTAATCCCCATGACCTGCACTTTGTGAGTAACCTTTTGGAAAATAAGCAACTTAAGCAGCTGGAGACATTCAGTGCTACAAGGCATGGTGGGGCATTACAGCACTCCAGACAGAAATCAGTCCTGAAACTGAAATGTTACTGAGAGGCTTCAGCTGGGGACTCACAAAGAGCTGTGGTGGGGTTGTTGTTCCAATCGCCGGAAACCTTTTGGCTCTGTCCCTGCTGAGGCTGAGAGAGGATGTGCTGGGCTGGGTTTCACCACAGAATTCACACATGTACAGTCACTGCTCATTCCTGAGGGCAAATCAGTTTGTTTTGGAAATACGTTATGAAATTTGCCAGCAGACATAAAGCTACAAACCTGGTTGAGGACAAATGCAGCAGTGAAGGGATGAGGTGCCTTTGACTTCTACACAAAGCCCAGAAATTCATCACAAACACAGGAGGGAGCACAGGCTGTGTGCTGTGCAGGGAAATCCTTCCTGCACAAAGGGGGTACAAGGCACTTGTGTCTGAGGTGTTTGTCAGGTGGGTTCTTCATCCATCTCAGCAAAATACAGAATCTTCATTTATTCACTCATTTTCTAGTGTATCTTATCATTCTAACAGATTCTCCCCCCTGCGCCTCCTGCTCTACAGAAATTATTTTTGATGCAAACGGTGATGTGCAGCATATTTTCCTGTGTCTTTAAGTGCAAATCCCTGACTTTTAATTCAAAGAAACAGGTATTTACTTACAGGCTTGCACTGATAGGTCCCCTGGAGTTTATTATGTGATTTCTGACTAAATTTCTACCCTCCTTATCTATAGAAGTATATTTCTTGCTTTGAACCACGTTTGGTATTTACTCCAGTAGCACTTCCACTGCCTTTATGGATATGTGAGGGACCAGACTCTTCTGCTGTCAGAAATTAGGAAACTGTGTGATGCTGGAATTATTTATTCCATATAAATAACCCAAGTGGGATCATTAACCTCATTGCAGCACTGTGACCATGCCCTCTTCTCCACACTCTGCTCTTTAATCACACCATCGATCATTCATCATCTTTCATACCATATTCAAAAACTTTGTCCTTGCCACAAGGGATGTGCACAGTCTCGAAATCCTGTGCTTTAAAACATGGGCAGTTGTGAGGAAAAGGGGAAGCAAGAGTTGAATGAACAATTGGCAGCTTTTTGTCTTTATTTCATGCAACTGTTTATGATTTAATTTCTCAGATGCTTACACAAGCCAGGACTCTTCAGGGTCTGTATTTTTTATGCATATCACTTATCACACAGGTGCAAAGCAGCATTCAGCAGGCTGATGTGGTGTTCAGGAGTTTTTTTAGCAGTGAGCACTGTCACAATCGCTCCTGCACGTCTGGCTGCTGCCTCGGGAGGGGGAAAGTCCTGTGCTCCACCAAGCCCAGCAGCTCCAGCAGTGAGAGGCTCCTCAGAGGCTGTGATGGGCATGAATCAGGCCCTGTGCCAGGGCTTGTTTATGTGCACAGCTATATTTAAGCAGTAAACACTGGAAGCATTCATTAAGCCGAACATTAAGAGTGGGTGACCTCTCACTCTCCAAAACAGTCACATACAAATAGTAAATTAAATCAAGCATTAATCAAAACTGTAAAATAGCCTGCTCAAACCCTTCAGAAACAACACACCCACAACCTTCTTCCAAACCCTTGTCAAACAAATGGTTTTTGCGGCGTATCTGGAAGGTCATCAAGTCCTGGGCTATTTCAGGAGCAGGTTCCAGATGGTCTCTAACACGCTGAATAATGTATGTGTGTGTGGGAGTGGGGGGAGAGGGGCTTGAAGGAACTATTACACTGATAGGAGTAAACCCATGCATTTTGCATTCATCTACGCCAAGCTAGGTGTTAAGAAACCTCTCGTGTCCTTTGTTTCAAGTGGCAAAAATAACTTGTGTCGAGAATCTTTAGTGACAATATCAATTTCATATTTCGCTCAGCAGCACTCTACAGAACCTTTAGCTCTCGTTTGGGCTGCAATTGTCTCGATTACAAGAGCACTGGTCTTTTAATGGGATGTGTTATTTGTAGTGTGACATTCCACAGGCAGTCACCTTTTATCCTGGAAGTCTTGCCAGGCTAGAAAGTGAAAATCTGAACAGCTCTGCGTGCTTTGTTATACATAAGGTAATGATATGGCATAATGCAAACATATCTGCTTAAAAGTGCTTTGCATGAATGCCATGGGGCTGTTTGCATGAGTTTGCAGGGGGAGGTGGTTGAGGATGAGCTCAGCATGCCCCAGCAGCCCAGAACTCCTCCATGTGCTGGGCTCAGCCCCACAGCCAGGGCAGCAGGGCAAGGGAGGGGATTCATTCCTCCCTCTGATCTGCTCAGGTGAGACCCCACCTGCAGCTCGGGGGTCCCCAACATCAGGGGGACATGGAGCTCTTGGAATGAGTCCAGAGGAGGCCATGGAGATGCTCTGAGGGCTGGAGCCCCTCTACTCTGGAGCCAGGGTGGGAGAGCTGGGGGTGTTCACCTGGAGAGGAGGTGCCCCAGGGAGACCTCAGAGCTCCTTCCAGTGCCTAAAGGGGCTCCAGGAGAGCTGGAGAGGGACTTGGGATAAGGGATGGAGGGACAGGACAAGGGGCAATGGCTTCCCACTGCCAGAGGGCAGGGTTAGATGGGATATTGGGACAGAATTGTTCCCTGTGAGGGTGGGCAGGCCCTGGCACAGGGTGCCCAGAGAAGCTGTGGCTGTCCCTGGATCCCTGGCAGTGTCCAAGGCCAGGCTGGACAGGGCTGGCAGCACCTTGGGATAGTGGAAGGTGTCCCTGCCCATGGCAGGGGTGGAATGAGATGAGCTTTAAGGTCTCTTTTGACCCAAACCATTCCATGACTCTGTGAATATTTTAAAATGCACAGGACAGAAAGGCAGTGAATGCTGTTTGAGCACAGGGTGTCAAAGTGCAGCAATCCATGTGCCTCCAATGCCATCCCCACCTACAGAGAGTTTGCTCTGAGCCTGCCTGTCTGCCCACATCCCATGGAATAGGGAAAAGCACTGGCCAGGTATTGAGCTAAAAGCAAAATCAAGCCACCTGGATCAGGTGTGGACTTACATCAGAGGTGAAAATGGGATTAATTAGCCAGTGGTCCTGGTTAATAATCAGCATTAGAGCTCTTAGCCCTGCTGTTGCATTCAGGCCATGCTGTAATGAAAGATGAAGGATATGGAGTTAATAGACTTTAGGTGCCTTCACTTCTGCATGCAGGAAGATATAGATGGCACTGTATTGCTATCAATCATGGAATAAAAATTTAAAAAAAAAAGAACAAAACTAAATGCTCTACAGTAATGCTAAATTCTAATAATGCTGCTAATTATGTCACAGAATGGAAAGCTCCTTTTCCCATTGCTATCTTTCACGTTTCCTTATGGCCATGGCTCTAAATCCATGCTCTTGGTGAAATTCTGTTCGTGTGTAGAGAGACCAAGGATATGGAAGAAATTGCACACAGATAAATCAGTGCATCGTTTTTGTCCTAAGGTAATAATATTTCAAAGTACTTTCATTCTGATGGTTTTCAGAATAACTATTTGAAGTGAATTGTTGGCCTTGGACAAATTCCTGGAGGAGATAATGACGTACATGTCACAAAAGAAATCATTGTTATAGGCACAGCTGGTGACAGTGCTCTGTGTCGACAAACAAGTAAGTTGACATAAAGCCTACCATTCAATTACTGGCATAAAGAAATCTCCTCTAAAACAAGATTGAAGACATGGCCTATGGCACCTCAAGTTTGAATAATACAGCAATGGTGAAAAACAGACAATATCAGCAATGCAGGAAGAGAAAAATCTTAATTTCTAATCCTCATCGTGTGCGGTTCAGAGGAATAACATAAAATTTAAGTTTCCTATACAATCAATACTTGAGAATTGAATTTTTATATTTTGTATGGAGTGGAAAACATGTTTCCAGTTTCACAACATGGCTATTAACTCAAGGTACTTAAGATTTCCAGTCTCTCCATTGAAGTTCTCTTCTCCAGGACTGTTCATGAGCTCCAAAGTGCATTGATATTGTTCCTCAGCCTCTGCAAGAGAATACACAAAGCCATTCACTACAGCAAATTGTTCCCTGCAAAGATTGGATCACTAGAGTGGATTGGCTATTGTCAAAATGTCACACAGAAGACAGCAGAAAACCAAAATAAAAGTGATTATCAAGCAGTTGCTGTTGCTGGTGATGCTGGTGATGCTTGCCTTCGGCTGGACACTCCCCTTTAGGGTGGCTGAAGGAAATGAGCTGGGAGAACTCAGAAAGTCCATGTCCTTCAAGGAGAAATTTCATAAAGAATGAGGAAATCATCAGTTTCCCACTAATGATTTGCTATGTCTTAGGTCATCTTTTATTAGGGGAATTTATTTAGATGAATGAGAAGTGCAGGTGTTAATTACACTGTGGGCATGATTAGGAAGCATGGGAATTTAAAAGAGGCAGTTTTATAGGATCTGTAATGATCATGCACTTCCTGGAATTGCACAAGGAGCAGAACATGGACCAGCAATTCTAAGGGCTTGGAGAAGGGCTAAAGGAAGTCATTAGGCTCAGGCTTTCTGTGTGACAATGTCTAGTGATTTCCATAGGGTTTTTCCCCTTTTTCTGTGAATTATTTCAGCTCTCCTATAGCTCTGCTTGCGCAGATTGCTCTTCCTCAGGGTTTAAAGTTTCTGCTAATTTTTTTAAAGTTTAAATAAAGTTTATATATGAGGGTAATATATATAATCATAGAATAAATTTAGGGTATTAATAATCCTAAACTTAATAATAATAAATAATAAAGATAATAAATTTAGGAATAAATTTATTTAATACATTTAGGAATAATAAATTTAGGGAAAGCATCTCCATTTAATATTTTTGCTCTTTTCCATACTGAAAAAATTAGTATTTTTTCTATTCTAAGGCTTGATTTCCAACCACCAAAAGTTTTATACTTCTAAGTCGGGGATGTGGACTCAGAAATGTCCAAATAATTTCTATTTTTCTACTTGTTGAAGAATATTTATGTACTTTCCTGTACATGTGAGCTTATCTGTGACCTACAGGGAATTAAAAGAAATGGGACTATTTCACATGTAAAATGTATTAAACTTTAACAGACACTTAAAAAAAAAAAAAAAAAAAAGTTTAGGAAGTTAATAGAAAAAAGCACGAAGATGAATGATGGAAATTAAAATCCACCCGAGCTAACAGACAATGTGGCTTTGCTTGAAGTCTGTTGGAGTTTTGGTGTTAAATTTTGCAACATCAAACCTCACAGATTTTAATACACGATTTTTATTTGGAAATTTTTTAAAAGGTGCACTGCATTGATGTATATCAAATTCCTGATACAGCTCAGCTCGGGGTGGAGAAATTGGTCCCTGCACATTTAAAATTTTCCCTGCAGTTGAACAAGAAATCTCTTTTCGAATAAAAAACAAGCTCAAAGGTCCATTCTGAGTCCCACCCAGTGGCAGGGCTCCTCCTGACACTGCTCAGGAGGGCTGTGATGGATTAACTGAGTGCATAACAGATCTGGGTTTAGTGCATTAGCCCTGATTTCCTGTTCCCAGTGATTGATTGAGCCCCAGTCAAGACAGTGGCCACAGCAAATATTAAGCAAACTTACCCAGACACAATCAATCACCCTTATCCAAAAATCGCCACATTTGGAGCAAAGACATGCTAAAGCCTTACCTGCTTTGCACTGCCTCCATCCAGGTTTAATTATATTTCTTAAAGGTGCAGAAAACAGATTGTGTTTGTGGAACTGTTGTTTGCTCAGAGTATTTTTCCAGCCTGGGCAGCTGAAAAGTACAGTGGTGTCATTTGCTTATATTGCAACATGTTTGCTGTTTTAGAAAAACATATGGTTCAAAAAAGAGTATTTAGAGAATAACCTGCCAGCAAGGAAGGTAATTTGTCCATAAAAGGTGACCCTGGTGCATTCAGCCATCCTGGGTTACCACCAGAAACAACATTTTCCTTGACCACTTCATTTCTAAAGAATTTTCCCATATTCTGCTGTGATTTCACTTATTTAACAATTATTTAAGCACTTATAAATATGATTTAAGCATAGTTAAGAGGTCTTTTATATAGCACACAGGTGTGATTTTATTATTTCAAAGGTGTAGAAGATTCTGTTTCTCAAGCATGCTTGCAGGAGGAGAAGTGATGGCAATAACCTGGACACTGTCAGTGTTCAGATGGGTCTGTCTGCAAATCTGAAAACAAACAGCACAAGGGGCTGCAGCTCCGGCTTGGATGGTGGAGTTTAGACTCTCAACACACTTGGTAGGATAGTTTTAATACCAGGGAAAAAAAAATTGCATAGATTGGAATGACAGGACCTGCCAAACTAAAATGGATAAGGAAGGACAGCAATCTTATGCTACAGGGAAAAAAGAGTGAAGTAGCAAAATTTAACTACTAAATGTTGTTTTTCTCCTAAAAGCTAAGAATTACTTACTGGAAAATAAAAGGGGAAATAGAAAATCAGGATTTAGGAAGCTGGTAGTCAACCGGAGGAGAAACTGTGGAGTTAGAATTGCTCTGTGGCCCAAGATTTCCCCACCATGCACTCTAAATTTATGAACTTTCTCCATGGCTTGGAAGCTATAGAACAGTGGTGTCCAGTGTGTTCCCTGAAGGAATTCTCCCCATGAATCATCTCCTCACCTTTATGGCCACTGCAACCCACCAGCCTGCAGAGAGCACCTGAGGCAGGCTTTGTCAGCTCAGCATCAGCACCAGCAGAGCCTCAATTTTCATCCCTCTTGGTACCACAGGACATCACCAGCTGGGTTTCAGCTTGGCCTTTTTTTTTTTTTTTTTTCTTTAAGCTTAGCTCTAAAAATCATCTCTTGAAACCAGGCTCTGCTTTGTTGGTAAATGTATTTTTCCACTCCTGTCCATGCTGTAGCTGGAAGTCAGAGTTCCCCCCAGACTCACTGTTGAACCCATGAGCATTGGTACAGTTTTCAGTCCCTAGAGTGACCTTCTGGAGTGGGACATTCCACCAACCTCCAATAACCCTGGTGAGATGGATTTCTACAGCATAAGCAGAGTAAAACAAATTCTTGTTGCTCAGACAAGAACACTAATGCTCATCCTGTTGCTATCCAAGACAGCATCTGCAG
Source organism: Lichenostomus cassidix (assembly GCF_008360975.1). NCBI lineage: Eukaryota > Metazoa > Chordata > Aves > Passeriformes > Meliphagidae > Lichenostomus > Lichenostomus cassidix. The sequence continues at coordinate 12,600,589 of NC_139495.1, read as the reverse complement.
CAGACTTTAATTGCTTCAGAGCATGCAGTGGGAATGGCTTCAAATGAATTTAAATTGCAAGCTTGGTCAACTAAAATGCTTTTAATTGTTCATTGGCAGCCGTTCAAGCTCTGATTGTAGCGACTCACTGCCTTGGTGTGTGCATGTTAATCCATAGATGTACCATAGATACATAACAATACATGGATTTATCACCCAAAACCCCATTATCCATACATGGGATGTGTGACACCATCCATCAGAGTTTAAAAACCACAGAAAGCATAGTTGTGTTATACACTGTAAGATCCTCCCAAGGAGAAATCGTTTCCATTTCCTCTGCTTTCCTTCCCTCACCAATGAAGTGAGAGAGGAATGAAGTGTTTTGGTTAAATGCATTACTTTTTGCACCATGTGTGGACTCTTGGATCAAGCCATTCCCTAGCAAGTCATTTACGGTGTAGATGTTCCCTAAATATTCATGGTGTGGTTAGTCAACCCCAGCTGGCAGCTGAAGAGTGTTTCTTAAAGCATTTGTAATTAAGATATTTTAGGAATATAAAGAAATACACTCTGCTAATTTTTTTTACATAATAGTCTAACCCCCAGTCAGCCATTGGAGACTCTGTAGCCTTTCATGGAAATGTCCTCATCAGCTAAAGAGTAAATTAGGTCACCTTGATAACCTGGTTTGGTGAACTGAATAGGTTTGATATTGGATAGCACCTCCCCTGGAGTTCTCAGTTAAAAAAGGGGAAATAGCACAAGAAAATCTCCAGAAGGGATTGTGTGTCTCAGCGGATGTTTTTCCTTTGAACACAATGATGTTTCATTTTATAATTGAAATACAGCATGTCTTTGAACTTTCAATAGCTAAGGCTATTAAGTAGCAGTATCGCATTTCATTTATTATATTACATTTTAACTTCAGTCCATGCATTTTTAATTCTGTTTATGTCTTAAGAGCTTGCCTCTAGTGGAATAAAACCAATCAAGAATCTAGAACAAGAATTAAAATTTAGGTCCTAATTCACCACTGCCCTGTGGTTCCTTTGTGTTTGCTTGAATAAGTACAAAGGACAAATAAAATAAATGTAAGGACCCTCTGGAGAGAACTGTTATTGTACAGGGTCAGATAATGCTCAGGCTCTGCCAGACCCATCTGAGAGTCCCTAAATGTGAGAAAGCTCTGTTGCAACGTGGCTGAAGACAGAAGGGAGAGAAAGAATTGCCAAAATAGATGGTTTCACAGCAAATCTGTGTTGATCATACTAAGAAAAAAAAAATTGAGAGAATTGAGGGTGAGAGTGTTAAAAATAAATGTTGTAGGTAATGATGCCTTAGGATTTTAGCTTCTATATTTTCATGTATCTGTAATCCTGTAATTCTTTAGTGTATAACTCTAGACTCCATACAGGGTGCTAAGCTGCTGTTCTCTTGTTTTTGGACAAAACAATTCCTCTCTAAGCACAAAACCCAAGGACACCTCACTGTCTCAGGGCCCAAGATATGTAAACAGCAGTGAATTAGGGGAGCAAACTGGGAGTAATCAACTACATTACCTGAAGGAGTAATTGGAGGATGAAACCTCGATATGGAAATGGACAAAACTGATCAAGTATGAAATGCTGTGACCCTGAGGTGGGATGGGCACAGAACCCTGGCTGTGTCCCACCCCAGCTCCTTGCTTTTCTGGCAGAGGCTCTGGGCTGTGCAGACCCCACTGAGCAGGGAGGGAACATCCCTGAGCACAGCCCCGTGGCTCCCAGCCCCAAACACAGCCCGTGGGGCTGCTGAGAGCACAGCTGACAGCAACAGAGCTGAGACAGGCCAGGAGCTGCCTGGGGAGGGAGAACAGCCCTGGAGCCCCTGGGGAGAGCAGGAGGAGGCAGGGCAGCTCAGGGGCAAGGATTGCCTGGCAAAATGGGGCTGCAAATGTGAGAATGGGCAGCAGAGAGGAGCAGCTCTGGACTGCCATAACCCATCCCCTGCCCATCCCTGGGTGCCACTCCAGGGAAGAACAAGGAGAGGAGCTGGGAATGAGGGACTGAAGTGGAATCTGAAGAAAAAAATAAGGCTGGGGTGTGGGGAAGGTGGTTTGGCTTTTTTGTCTTTGTTTCCCACCATTCAAACTGGCAATAAATTAAATTACCTTTCGCCAAGCCGAGCCTGTTTTGCCTGTGACAGTAACTGAGCTGTCTTAATCTTGACCTCTGAGCTTTTCCATCTGATTCTGTCCCTGTCCTGATGGGGAGGGCGAGCAAGACAGTGGCTGGTGAGCCTCAGGCAGCCAGGCAAGCTCAGCCCATCATGTCTGGGAGCTGAAGATATCTTCTCCTGTGCCTCTGCATGGATCTAGAGGTGTAGTTTCATTGTTCATACTCTGCTCACCTTGCATTGTGATTTTTATTTTTGCTTCCTTTAAATCAGACAAAAATAACGTAATCTGAAGGTACAATCAGAGCTCGGCTTGGTTTCGCTGAACAGTTTCCAGCTCAAACTTTGCAGGCTATTTTATATTCAGTTATTTTCTGTGTTAGTAATGGGCTCATAATTCTGTCAAAACAAAGACTGAAAAAATGATGTCTGATTTAATATTCACCTTTTTAAAGGACAGAGCTTTTCTGAGTACAGCAGGGTTCAGGGCTGAATTTTAAAACTCAGAAATTTAGCAAGTCCTACTGTAGTTTTCAACCCTAAGCACAGTTGTACCTCCCTGGAATTAGAATAAGGCTGGATCTTGGAGAATCTGTGTCTCCTGTTGATCATCTTTTGCCTTTAGGAAGGAGGCATTTTTCCATTATCAGATAGGTCTGGCCAAATGAAGGGTTTTTACACTAGAAGGAATTATTATTTTTTTTCTTTTCCTGTCAGGTAGGCTCAGTTTAAAGTTAATTTTTGCCATTTAATGATAGGATGGTACACGTGATTGCTGTGTGGAAGAGATGGCAAGTGTGATAGAGCAGCTCTCTGAGGAGAATCTAGACTGTGATACTATCTAATATCAGGCTCTGCACTATATTCCAGTGAATATCTCTCTCAGAAATACAGTGACTACTTTTCTCATGAATTTTGCTTTCACTCATCTCTGAGTCTTTTTATCACTGATAGTACAGAAAGGGATGAAAACTTTTTTTCATAAGACTTTGATGGGCTGTTTTGATTTCTTCCACCTTCCATGGCATCCTTCTGGAATTGTGGAATTTTTGTTTATTTGTTTGCTCCTCCGTGGGCAGAGGGATGGGCACATTCCTTCAGCTCCTTGCCTCCACCTGTCCTGCACTTCCCAGGACTTTGTTATTCCAGTCTCTCCCTTCCCTGAGTTCTTGATGTTCTGACATCCAGATGAGTCACCAAATGCATTATTTTTTTGGGGGTTGTTAGATTGATTTTATATGTGAAATTCATTTCAGATGCCTGTTCTGACTATACTTGTCTGCCTTCAATTTGCCTGAGACATTGAGCAGAATTCGATTAGATGTGTTTATGGAATGACTGATCCCCAGGCCTGCCGTTCAGCTGCCAGAGGGGAATTTGTACCTTGCAAGCTGCAATTGCTGGAACACCCTGACTCATCAAACACCTTCCTCTGGCTAGAACCAGCTTCTTTCAAACTGGCTGTCAAAATTTTATTTTTATGTCGAGGGCCATGTTAGTATATAGCTATATAAACATAGAGCTTTGTTAGTATGTAAATATATTAAGAGATAATTAAGAGATTATTCCAACAGTTGTTTTAGGCTTCTTTTCAGAATTATTTGGAAAACTAGTCGTGATTGCACGCTGAGAAATAGAAAAATGAACGTGTTTATAAGCATTTCTAGGATGTTTGGCTAACAGAAAGTAAATAAAAGTAATGTGCTATAGAAAGTGGAATATTTGGCCAAATACATGATAGGAGCAGATGGATATTATAGTGATTTTCTTTACTGTCACATTGGGAATGTAGTTCTGTTGTACATTTATGTTTCACTCTGCTTCTCTATCAGCTAGCAGTGTTATACTATTATTTCTGGATGAAAATAGTCAACAAAACATTTTCCCCATTTTTAATCAGCAGGGTCAGGTGCCATTGTAAAACTACAGCCACAGACAAGGCAAACCTGCCAAGGCAGCAGCAATCCTCAGTGTGTGTGCAGTGAGAAGGCTCTGGGGTTCATTCCTGTGGAGGCACATTAGAGTCACTCTGATGCCATTTTTTGTGTTTATTCATTTATGTACCATGTGGTATGATTTTACCTCTACATCCCAAGGCTTTGCTCTGCTCTGCTTCTGCCATATGAGTGTTATTTCCAGCCAATCTAGAGTGTGCTGGGCTCTTCTCCTCTTCTCTCCTCTTCTCTTCTCTTCTCTCCTCTCCTCTCCTCTCCTCTCCTCTCCTCTCCCTCTCCCTCTCCCTCTCCCTCTCCCTCTCCCTCTCCCTCTCCCTCTCCCTCTCCCTCTCCCTCTCCCTCTCCCTCTCTTGGTGATAACTTTGAGGAAAACCCCATTAAATCCCCCTATCCTCAAAAGCTCCTGTGAAAGCACAATTCCCACAAGATATTGCTGTGAGCAGCCCCAGCACTCCTGGCTGCTGCATCCCTCAGAGCATAGCACTGCCAAAGGAAAATAAAAAAAAGGAAGAATACTACAGAAATGTGGTTTTTGCTCTTACAAATGTTTTCTTAAAGTGTGACTGTGGTTCCAACAAAAAGCCTGTGTGAAAACAGCTCGGATTTGGCAAAGTTTGGCCGTTGGTTTTATAGCCAAGGCCTTTCTTTAATCAGAGCTTGAAACCCGTGAGAGGAAAGGGGCCATAAAATCAATTCTAAGTAATCTTGGAAATGAGATAATAGTCCATTAATCTCATCAATATAAGCATGAAATTTTCTGCTGCAGTTCATGCCTACACATTTGTAATAAATTCATCAGTGGGAACGGGACAGAAGACATAGGATTACTGTAGGGCTTAGTGCCTCATGCTTCCCCTGCAGCTTTCGTGCAATTTATTTTTTTTAATATTTTTTTTAAACACAGTGGAAATATCTAATTCCTTTGTGGAATGGTGCCAACCAAACCTTGTTACTGGTTGCATATTAAATGAGAATTACTGGTGAGTTTATCACGTGTGGCTCAGGAATCAGTGCTGAAGGCTGAGGTGGCAAGGACTGGACAAAGCAGTGACCTGGTGCCACTCCAGCTATGGCTCCTGCTGGGCACACTGGGGAACTGCTGTGAGGATCTGTTGCTGTGATAAAGTTGTGCCCTTGCTTCCCTCTAATCCCTCTGTATAGAAACCACTAGATAATACTCAGAAATTGGTACTTAAAAAGGCAAATCTTTCTTTGAGAAGTTCAATTTATCAGGATGAAGCTCCAGGAAATGGTTCTTCCGCTCAACACAAACCAAAGCATCTATAGGGAACATGAATTTTGTTATCTCTCATTTCTAGGAACTGTCAAAGAAAATGTATGTAGGCCTTCAGAGAAAAAACCAAAATAAATTGTTTGTCTCCTTCCCCCAGAGGCTCCCTACCCCTTGGAGAACTTGTCTGTATGTAACCAAGTGCAGTTGCCTTGACAGAAATGGAATTTGGGTGGCCTTGGCCACTGGGATTTCTCTTCCCTGTGAGGGTGGGGAGGCCCTGGCACAGGGTGCCCAGAGAAGCTGTGGCTGCCCCTGGATCCCTGGCAGTGTCCAAGGCCAGGTTGGACAGGGCTTGGAGCAACCTGGGATGGTAGAAGGTGTCTCTGCCCATGGCAGGGCTGGAATGGGATGGGATTTAAGGTCCCTTTTGACCCAAACCATTCCATGATTCCCTCTGTGCTCATTTTCCTGTCAGTTTTCCTCTTCTGTTGTTCCTTTGAGTTATATTTTAGCAACATCCTGATGGGATCATGGCATGAAGGTGGAGGACAAGAAGAATGTAAAGACCTGCTGGCACCATGCTGCAAAGACTCTCTCCATGCCACATATTTCAGCAATCTCGATTCACAGAAACAGAGGGCAAAACTTCCGTTTCAGGACAGGTTTTACACCAAGTGCTGCAAGTCTGGTTTTCCTGAGCTGAGCAGCAGCAGATCACCACAAGGGCTGAGCAGCAGAAGGGGATTTGCCAGTCTGGGCTCTGCTTTCATTTCTGCTAAACAGCTCCTCAAACACTTTTCCTCAAATGTATTCATTACCTTTGGATCAGAAGCACTTGCATCACGGGCAAACATTCTATGATGCTCCATAATTTCAGTTTAATTAGTTCTTCCAACCTTTCCCTTTCTGGCAGGGGAATCAGTGGGGAAAGCAGTGTGTGCTGCTCCTGCCTCAGTCTGCAGTGCAAACCCGGCTGAGGTGACTCTTTTGTCATTGATTATTGGGGAGGATTTCTCCAGCTGGATGCCTTCTGCCTGGTCACCATAAATTAGTTTTGTGTCACTGCCTCTAACAACCACAACACACTGATAGTCTTTAAATGATGGTTTATATGACCTGAGACAAGATCTAGCCTTATTTTTCTGCTCTATTACTTTCAAAGAATAGTCTTTCTATTATTAACAGGCTGTGGTAAAATAATTGTAAATTCCTTTAGAATTTATAGCAGTTTTGTTCATTGCATCTCATGAATGCAAACCTTAGCAGGATTGTAAACTATTAGTGAGCAGATGTGAGTATATGTATTTTAATAATGTGATAATGGGATCATTCTTTTATTACTTTAGAAAGGTTTACAGCTTGAAGGTTTTCCAGAACTGTTCTGGGTTGATTTTTCTGCAGCTGTATAAATAAGATAGGAATTCTCTGACACTATGATGAAGTTTTAAACTGGTTGTGAGGGCACAGTTGTGGCTGTAAAAATTGGGTCTAGCCAGGCAGAATCTTCTCAGGTTGGAATCAGATTTCATGATGCAAAAAAGATGGTGAATAACAATATATTAGGAAAAAATTTCAGTTATATTTGGTCACTTTTCATCTGATTTTCAGGTAATGATCAACACTTGAAACTGTTTAATAGTAGTTTTTAATAGTTCAGTGCTTTGTAAGCTTGTAGTTGCCAGTTTCCAAATGAAAAGTCCATTGCTCTCTAAAACAACTTTCCAAAAAAGTGAACACATACATTCAATTTTACAGATAATTGCACTTTTGATTAAGGACAGCAAATTCCTCTTTTGCATTGCCAAATCTCTGAAGGGGTTTTGTTGTCTCTTAATTTGACCCACTGAAGTTGGTTTTGAATCTATTGCTATGGAAAAGCCACGAAATAATCCCAAACTGGTTCCATTTGGTTCCAACAGCTCCCTCAGCACAGGGCTGAGCCTGTTGGCCAAGCTGGCAGTGCCTTGAATTTATCTTGGTGAGACCCTGGTAGGGAATGCAGAACAATTCTGTATTCCTTGAGTTCATCTTCTTCCCCCAAGGTCTGTGAGGTAAAGCTCCCTCAGCTCCAGGACTGGCACTGAGGCTCAATAATTCACTTTAGATGCTTCATGGGACTTCTGAAACTTGTCTGGAAAAGTTTATGAAAATAGTCTTCTCCTTATAGCAATGGAAATCATGAAGTTCATGAGATTTAAATACTTTCCACAGTAGAAATGAACAATATCCACTAAAGATAACAAAGAAATGCAAAACACATTATTCACATCAAAGTTTCTCATTTATTTACTGGGTAAAGTCAAGTCTTCTCCTGCTGTGATCCTTTAGTTGAAAACCTTGGAATAGTTTAATGGAAAAAGGGAATCTGAAGGGGACTTTGTGAGTGGATTAACCGAGTATGATGTCTGCCACACACTTTTCACACCCCCTTTCATGAACTTTTCATCACCTCATTATCTCCTGGTGCTTTGCAGAAGGTGAAGAATGCTTGATGAAAATACATAAATCAGGACACCACTGCAAAACTTCCTGGACTTCCAGGAGTGCTGAAATGGTGGAGCTTTCACTCTTGGCACTCAAATCATGAGAGGTGGCTTGGTGAAAGAAAGGTAAAATAGAGTAAAATACAAGGAAACAAAGCTACTGTTATCAAAGAGAGAAATGAAGAAACATGTAGATAAAAGAAAGGTTGAGTGCAAGAATTTTATATTTAAGGCATTAAAAGCTGAAAAGACAAGAAAAGGGTAAGGGGGAGGGAATTTTCAGCACTATGAAAGAATTATGCCTCACTGGAGAATTTGCATAGATTCTTAAATCTAATGGGGAAACGCTAATTGTTCTGGAACTCCTTTTACTTTGTTGGTGTGTGGGCAAATGGATTTTTCAACCACAGCTTCAGTGCCCTGAGCACAGCACCAGGACACAGGATTCTCCAGAGCACAGCGAGCTTTGCCCAGGGAGCCACAGCCAGCCCAGCTGGGCTCGGGTCAGGCAGCAGGGACAGGGGACAAGGGCAGTGACACCTGTGGGACAGAGAGAAACACAGGTGAGGCCACAGGGCTGCTGTCCTTTCAGAGCAAAGGACTTCATCTGAGCTGATTTGCACAATTTGCATCAAAAATGACCCCCTGTTCTCATCCACAAACAGTGTCCTAATGGATCCACTGCTGGGTTGGGTTTCTGTGGCTAGCACAGACCTTTCCTGTGAGAAATTTTTCTCTCTTCTTCCTGTGTTTTATAACCAAAGATAAAGTTTGGATGTTGTTGAAATGGTGTCTCGAGACATGGACAGTTCAAGCCTGGCCAATTGGCCTGGGGGGAGGTTTTGAACTGAGCAATCTGGGTGACCTTTGAAAGTCTATATAAGTTGAAATTAATTAATAAAAACAGACATTTTGGCACACTGAAGACTGGACTTCTTCTCTCTGCTAGCGGTTCAACAGTGACAGGTTTCTGTGACTTTACATGACTCTGAGGGGCTCCAGGGCTGGCATCTGTCAGAGGGGGTCATTAGAAGAGATTTTGAGGTCTGAATTGCTCTTTCCCATTCCTTTTACTTAGCTATTTATGCCAAATTAATGCCTAGAAACCGCTTCTCTTAACCATGGATCCTCTGTGTGGCATTTAGTGTGCTTTGGGTGATCCCTTGGGGAAAGAACCACGTCAGGCATGGAGCTCTGGGAGCTCAGGCTTGGTGCTGCCCTTCCCAGCTGTGCCACAGGGCCTGGAAACACCAGCAGGAGCTTTTCTGGCATTATTGCCTGCATGCTGAGGAAGCAGTTCAGAGCTACAGCAAGTGTGCAGCGTTGAACACATGTTCTCCACTATGGTGTGGTGTTTATTGCAAAAATCCAGTGTTCTTAAACTGTCCGTTTGTTATGAGTTTCCATCCTTGTGAGGCACAACAAATGTGTTTAACCAACACCACAGACCAGATGGGAACATCAGGTGTGACCAACCACAGCCCCACAGTGTGAGCATTTATTGGTTCTAATCATTGTTCTACAATTATCTAACTTGTTTTTCACCTCTAGTTCAGCTGAGTCATTCCCAGAATGCTTTTCTAGTTAGCCAGAGTAACAGAAGTGAGCAGGGATTTTACAAGGGCAGCAAGGCCCTCACTTTGCAAGGCCTTTCTGCTCCTCAGCTGAAGTCCTCCAGTTATTCTCTGTGTGAACATGAATTTAAGCATAGCTACTTATACAGCAGTATAAACCAGTCTGTGAATGACAATGCAGGGAAAAATCTCACCAAAATTTGTACTTTCCACATCCCCAATCAATTTCCATGCCTTTTCCATAGTTTCCTGCCCGATGAAATCGATGGTTGTGTTGCTGGGTTTAAAATGAAGCTGACAGCAACTCCAAACTGCTGCTGGAACCAATGGCCCTTGCAAGAGGTCTTTGTCACTGCTGCCACATGGTTCAGGGTGTTACATCTGTGTGTTAACTGAACTAAATATTTACGCCACCCTGTCCCCAGATCCACCAAATCCCAGGAAAAGCAGGTTTCCCATCAGCATTCTTTGAGCCTAGTGTTGAACAAAGAAGGGAGGAGAAATCATGTTACAGGCAGTGTTATCTACCCATCAAGTCTGGGTTTTATTGGATTTTAAATGTTTGGCATAAGAATACATCATAAATGCGTGTTTTATTTGCTTCTGGACTCTTACCTAGGAATCCCCACATAAGGGTCAAAGTCCACCCCTTTCCATGCCTGGGAAATGAGTTTTGAAATGCTTCTCTCTCAAATCTCTCAAGAAAACCTTCTTTTTATAGATAAGTTCTTTTTTTTTTTTTTCTTGCCAGACATACTCGAACAAACCATTATCTTACTCTGCAATTAGTCCCCCTGCAATCAAATAAAGGGCATGGATTAATGGGAGAACCACTAGAAATATTTTAAAGGGATTAATGTTAATGGAGAAACAGATTATCTTCCTATAAAATGAGGTTAATAACAAAAATTAGTGGTGGCCCCTCACAGTTAGTCACAACCTTGCAGAGCCTGCTAGAGATTAATCAAGCGAGTTTTCCTGTAAAACCTGTAGAATTCTGAAGTGGTTTAGGGTCCTACCTCTCATTCTGAAAAGGATCAAGCCCCTTGGAAGCTCTTACTGCTATGCCAGCTTGAAAAAGTAATTTCCTCGAGGAATGACTTGTAACCTGAAGGGTTTTCTGCAGCAGCAGGTGCCCAGCTGAACTCCCACTGAAATTCCTCTTATCCCACTCCTGGTCAGCCTGTGCATCTGCCTTGTTCCCCTGTAAAATTACTACAGGATCATTAACACTTTATCTCATAATTAAGTTCATGTAGTAGGCTTGAAAAGAGAGTGGCTTTTTTTATTGACTCTATTCTATAAAAACCCGTAATTGCTTAATCCCTTACAATATTTAAAGCAATTAACATGTGGCCCTTATTTGCATCGAGGCAATTGGCAAAGGTGCTTTGTAAAGTCATATGAAGCATCAGCTTGATCTGTGTATTGATGTGATATTTTCTGCAGTCATTGTCTGGCTGTAAATACAAGTTAGAAGATCTCTGACATGTATCAAAGCACTGAGGGGTGTGATGTTGTCACTTTTGGTTGATTATTTCCTCCTGATTCTTACCAAAAAATCAGTGCCTTTAGTAAGGCAGGTACAGCTGAAATAGCCAGGGCTGTATGACTTTTCCTGATATTTTATCTTTGTGTGCTGACTCTCTTTGTAGGCACAAGTGTCTTAAGCAGTGTTCTTTGCTGGTTGTTTGTTTTTTTTTAATTAAAACCTTTGGCCCAGTGATGATTCTCAGATTACTTCCACACTTGTCTGCATCTGGACAGCCTGGGGGTTACCAGTGGCTACCTGGAGGCTACATTTTCACTTGCTTTAAAAGCAGCAGTAGAAGAGCAAGTCTGTTTTAATTTATAATTTCTGAACCCATGATTTAGTGTGGAGAATGGGGATAAATGGACGGCACTAGACATGGTTTTCTGTGAAGGTGCAAACTGGTCCATGAGTGTAAATCCTGCTCCATAAGTATAAATCCTACTCCTGTTTTGATGAAGGTCTCAGTGGGACTGGATGGTATGGTAAGCAAATAATAAATGCCTACTTTCAATCACTTTCTCAGAAGAAATCTTCTAACACATTATGCAAGGGCAAAGTATTTAAATTGGCATAAACTCTTGTAAAAATCTGGTTTATTTAAAACTCTAGTTCTGTAGCTGTAGTTACAGAAATAAACTCAGTGACTATCCAAATAGACTTATTTTTCAGTACAGAGTCTAGTGAAGCATTAGTGGCCTTCAGCATCTCTTCATCTCAGCCAAGGAGGTTCACAACCGCGTGGGCTGAAAGTCATCACACCCAAATTGCTGCAGGTCAAGAGGCTCAATATTGTATTTTTCCAATGTTCCCAGGCCAGGCTGGATGGGGCTCTGAGCCACCTGGTCTATAAAAAGTGTCCCTGCTCATGGCAGGAGGTGGAACCAGATGGGTTTAAGGTCCTTCCTACCCAAACTATTCTGGGATCCTCTTGTATGTCTTGCCAGGAGCGCTGCCAGGAGAAAGGTGGGGACCATCCTCATTCCATTAAAAATCCCAATTATCTATCTCACAATACAAAAAAACCCATGGAAAACCCAAAACAAGTGGTGACATGTCCTCCCTGCCCCTCTGTGCTTATTCTTTCAGATAAGTCTGACTCCTAGTCCCATCTAACAACAGAACATCAAAGTCATTCAGTGAAGGAGAAGCTTTTTTCTCATAACTGTTGCACAGCCAAAGGTCCCTGCTGAGAGGGTTTTCCTAATAATTCTCCAGTAAAGAACAGAAAAACCTCAAAACTGGTATTTCTAGAGGAGCATATTACTAGGAAGAATTGATATTTGAGGAGCTGTAGTTTATTAAAAAGGAGCAAGAACTCCTGTGCTTCTGGTTCCATGCAAAGCTCAGGGAAAGGTCAGAAAATTAGCTCCTGTGTGCTGCTCACAGAGCTGGATGGATGGAGGAGACTTTACATTTCACAACTTCTTGTTTCTGACAAGTTCCAGTGAATTATTTATGGGGCCACTTATCCTGTAGAGATGGAGCTGAGGGAACAAACTGAGTTCACAAATGCTACCAGGAAGCCTCCAGGTGATAAGATGAAAATGGATCTTGGTCGCTGCTGATCTCAAGGCTGGGCTCCAATCTGTGGCCTGCAGATGAAAGGTTGTGTGGCTCACATTTTTCATCCCTAACTTGAGAATTTGTGCAGTTTATGAACAATTCATGAAGTTCTATTTATCTTCAGCAATTGCCTTATGAATCAAGGGTTTAACTGGAATAAGATAATCCAGGAAATAGTAAATTTCAATTCATTTTTATGAATCTAATATATATTCCTCATATGAGAGCAGAGATGTGAATACATTAGTGATAAAAATACTAGAAATAAATTACCTATTTCTGCAACCAGAGTTTAATTCCAAAAGTCAGAGATTTGGGCAGATCTGATTTTTGCAGCCCTTGGATTTTCTGGGAGTTTCTACCCTTAAAAGTGAGTGAATACACCTCTGCAGGTTTTTTTTCCTCTCTCTTATTTATAATGGGTCACATTCCAGCTTGATTCTCTATCTAAAGCAATATGGATTCATAAATAAAAGTTTTGGAAAATACTTCCTTATTTTCAGGGAATTTCTATCCCTTTGTTAAACAACAGCTTCCTCATTATTTGTTGTTGATAAAACTGCTTTAAATCCTTTCTCTGCTGCAAACACAGAATCACGTATGATTTTAGGCAAGTGGTTCTCAATTTTGTTAGCAATTGAGATTTCTAACACTCCAGGATTTGCTATCTTCAGTTCTGCAGTAATTCCAAATATTGTTAGGCTGAGGGGCAGATGATAATTCTAAAATCCAGCAGTCAGTGAACTACAAAGACTAGCTAGAAACTTGGTCTAGGAGACTGAGAAGCAAGTAATCTTCACAGAAGGTTCTTCCGAATTCTGTCTTTCAGTATTTCAATGATGACCACAAAAAGGAATTCTAAATTTTGTGTAATGCCAATGCAGGTGTCAGGCAATGAGTTCCTCTTGTATAGTGGGAAAAGTCCGAGGTTGTGGTGCAAATGTTGCACATTCTGAGGGCATCACAGGTTCCAGTGTGATCAGACAGCTCTAGAAAGGGTGAACTGCAAAGGCTGCAAGCCTGGAAAAAGCACTCCAAACCTGTACAAATGATTCTATGTGAAATATTTTATTTACTGTGGCGTGAGCTAAAAAGGTTGCACTTGGAGAAACCAAGAAAATTGTCAGTCCTTCAGCTGCTCTGAATGCTGCTGTGGCAATGTAAGGATTGAAGACATTTCAGAGCACCAAGCAGATGCTGAATATCACTGAAATTGCTGAACTGGACTGTGCAGCTCACCCTGAGCAGATGACTGTGCCCTTTGGTCCCCCAAGTTCCCAAATTTATGACAAGAGCTACAAAGCTCCTCCTGCAGCATCCACAATATTTCCTTTCCTCTAAAAGACACACCTGCTCCTTGGCCCAAGAGCTGCATGGTCCATGCTGGCCAAAGTGGAATTCCTCAGGAATTCTACAGGAATTGCTCTGTGGTCACAGCACAGAGGTCTGGTAGCTCTTTTACAAGGAAACCCAGGATCCCTGTCCTGGTTATACAGGGCAGAAAACCAGTGAGAGCTGAAGAGAAAGGGGAAGGGCTGGTGGCATCCTCACAGGTCAGCTGGCATTGGATTAGAATTTTCCAGAGTCCTGCCCTGCTTATTTCAGTAGTGACTGTCCCAACCATAAAGGAGAAAAAACTGATGTCATTGCTTCCAACAATCCCTTCTAACACTTCCACAGCCCTGCCTAAATATAAATGGAAGTGAAACCAGAAAGGGAAGCACAGAACTGCTAACGTTCAGTCTGTGATGCAATCCAGAGCTGCAGCTTTGCCACCACAAAGGTCACCTACAGCAGCCTGGCCTTTTTACCAGGTAGAAAGCAATGAACCATCAGCCCTATCTGAAGGGCCTTCCAGCCCAAGGTCCTCCCAAAATCACCCGGAGATAAAGCAGATGGAGAAAAATCAGGAGCTGCTGAGGAGTGGGACATGCAGTTGCTGCTTCAGGACGTTTCTTCAAGAGAAATTGTACATATGCTATAAGTCAAAGTCAGGGGAGAAGAAAATTACAGCTCCCTGGAGAAAGGAAAGAGATTAACATTTTATCACAGGCAAATGAGTGGGAAACTCAAATTTATAGATATGTAGATGCAAGCACATGGAAATATTGCTATTAGGGCATTAAAAATAGAATTATTATCTTTCTACTCAAAGATTCTACTAAATTGCTATGAATTTCTAATTAAGTAATGTTAAATCTATGTGACAATGTAGTTCATTTTATCATGTCTGACTGAAACCTGAAACTTAAATGTAGTGATAACTTAAAAGTATGGGCCAAATATCCCAGAATTATTCTTTTGAGTAGAACTACAAGAAAAAAAAACCAACATAGCAACAGCTTTACTCCCTCTTCTGACACAGAGACAAAAGCATTAAACTATTCAGATGCCAGTATTTGCTACAAAAAGCACAAGCAAATGACAAATTCCATCTAACCAAATCCATTAATCTGACCACACACAAATACAGACACCATGCCACAGTCCTTACCCAACTCCATCCAACAGTGCTCCATTAAACAGTGGACACAAACCATAAAACTCTCCAGAAAACAGTGCTCCAGACACTAGAAACTGCCAGGAGCTAAAAAGAACTGAAATCTGAGGTGAAAGCCGAAGTTATCTTAGTTAACAATGCCATCAGCATGGTGCTGATAAAGTGATGGTGGTACATATTTTTTCATGTTTATTGTGGGTTGAAGGTGATTTGTTCATTCCCTTAAGTTTGTGTCCCTTTTGTCACAAATGTCAAGAACCAAGGAGCCATCTTTGCCCAGATCATTAAAGGCTTCACTTCCTGCTAATGTCCAAAGGGTTGACTGCCAATGGACTATTACCAAGCACACTGACTTTGAAGAGGATTCATCACATTTGTGGCACTAAAATTTGCAATGCATGCACAACCACCACAAATACTTTCCTCGAAGCTCACAAATTTGACTGCAAATGGTTTCTGTGTTTTCCCTTTCCATTGGGAATGGCCTGAGCAGCTTCACCTGGAAGGAATAAATCACAGTGGATGTGCTGGAGATGTTCTTTGCTGCAAATACAATATGAATTTTTAAAGCATTAAAGATGTATGTACTATTTATATCTTCCTTACAAATGCACGGAAGTCTTTTTTTTGAAGACATCAAATACATTTTTTACCACTTTTCTCTTGATTTTTTTGCTTTTGATACAGCATCGGCAGCACTCAACCTGCTGTACAGAACAATTATTTTCTCCATTAAATCCTCTTTTACCTCCAGTTTTTGTCCCACATATCACAGATCTGTGTTCTTGAGAACTCTTGGTTAGAACAATTGCACACCAGTTCCCAAATTTGGACATAAACTCTGAAAACATTTAACGATAAAGGAAAAAAGGTTTCTAAATTTAAGAAAACATGAAATGGGCTTTTATTCAGAAAAAAAAAAAATTTTTTTTAAAAATTTAAGAATTAATCCCTGACTGGGAATGTGTTCAAAACATTGTGTTCCAATGGAGGCTTTTGTTACCTGCCCTTTATTTTGTTCCCTTGCCATTGTTAATTTACATTAAATTGGAAAACGTCTTCTTCTGAAACAACTTTTTAAGTGCATGACTACACAATTATATTTAAATTTGTGTATTTTCTTTGTTAAGTTTTTCCTACAGAAATTACTGAGAATTGTGTCTTTACCCATTACAGCTTTGGAATGTTTGTTGGAATCACAAACATTATTTTCTATCGAACACTTTAAATGTTCTGTTTATTACAGAGATGAATCAATAGCAAGATACCTTTCTGGAGGTGCTTCCTGTAAGGGATACACAGGAATACCTTTGGATACATCATGTCTAGGAAATCCTGTACAGAAAACAATATTTGGGTGCTGTTCTCAGCTGCCTTCTCGCTCTGCTCATAATTTCTCTCTCCTTTCTTCTCACCCACAGTCATTTCTTCCACCAAACTTTAACCCCAGCTGGGAGCCTCTCCATCCTACCAATGGCAAAGTTTTGAGTATGAAGGAGCTCTTTTAAGAAAGATCTGACTTGCAGTTCAGGGTTCTTTCATGTGAAGGGAACAAAGGGAAGGCAGATATGAAAAACAAGCCAAAGGAACCTTTCTGACAGGGTTTGTACCAAAGGAGAGGATGGAGGTGTTGAGACTCCAAAAGACAAGCTCTGCTGTAGTCACTTGGCACACAGCTGCTTCTCTGATCAGGACAGATCAAAGTCATGAACACCTGCACCTGATTTGGTTTTAATCCTCTGAGTAGCTCTCAACACTCCAGTGAGTATTCACTAATCAACAGGAATGCTGAGTGCCTAAAGAAAACTTTTCATTAAGTCCAGCTCATGAGAATTTTGTTCCTTCATGAAGGATTTTGGTTTAACTTATTTGTGTGAGCATTGGCTGCTCATTATTTTAGCACGTTAAAATAGTTTTATATTCCTCATTCTGGAGACTGCCAGCTGACTGGAGAAATACTGCCAGCATTGTCCAGACAGGTGAGTGGATAGGGAAAGACTTGAGGTCAGATTTGGAAAGAAATTGAGACACCTAGAAATCTTTGCATGGGTGCTGCCCTGAAAGTCACATATTTGGAGAAGAGAAAGGAATTCTGGGCTGCTTTGCCTGGGAAGGCACTGGATGGCCTTTCCTTTCTTCCTCTGGTTCATAACCCTTTATGGTTATCTTTGTGTGTATGGACAAGAGAATCTGACTCTGAGTCACTCCATGGCCACCTCTGTGTGAGCAGGATTTAGCCTAAAGATCCTCATGGCAAAGATTTCACCAGGAAGAAAATTTGCCTCATACTACATCAGCATATATCATCAAAGGGTGGAAATTTTTTATATGGGAGTTTCTTTTTCAGTGGTTTTTTTTTAATTGGTTCAGTCTTTAAAATCTGCTGATGAAGTAGGAGGTATTGGGCCATATGGCAAACTTCTCGATGCAGTCAGCCATATTTAATCAGAATGTTGAAACTTACTTTTTTATAAGAGGGCCTAAATATACAGATTAAGGAAGAGCTGATGAAATGTTGCCAGCCTTGTGTTTCATTTCTACTCGCTAAGCTTTTACCACTATCACTTTCTCACAGACAGATTAGGAAATATGGCTTTACATATCTTGTACTGCAGAGTAATCAGTTACCAACTGCAAAATAATTTTTTAGTGATTTAAAGAACTTCAGTGTAATGTTTTGATCTCCAGTTTCCATTTGTTGGACATAAGCCTCCCATTGCCTTCTTTGTGTTGACTTTGGAGTGCTTTGGAAGGCTGAAAGGAGAAATTAAGGAAACCCCCAGGATGGATTTAAAGATCCATCCAGGCATCTTTATGTGAACTTTATAGCGATCAGCCTACAGAGGGGGACATCCCTTTTGAGAGAATCTGTTGGGATAACTTGATAATTTAAGTTGGGATCCTGAAAATGAATCTTTGAGTAATTTTGTACCTCTCAGTAATCTGACAGATTTTTAACAAGGTGGAGTAAAATTTTCCAGCCATTAATTCAACAGTGCTTCGTGTTTGATGAGGAATGATAAATCCTGAAATTACTGTTTGAAATGATCCATCTCCATAAACTGGTGTGCCTCGCTAAAGGAACATTGCTGAGCAGTTCCACCGAGTTACGTATTTAGGGGATCCAGGATCACACCTTGGGCCTTAAAATAGCAACAGAAATAGGCCAAGCCCCAAATCCGTCCGGAGAGGCAGAAGGATTCAGATATGTGCTTTTGAGGTACTTCTGTACATGATGGATGTGGGAACTGCAGTTCAACTTACAAATACTTGGCTGTATTTATTTTCTGCACAGATGAAAGAGTTTATAGGGAGGTTATTCATATAATTTTTTTTTTTAAGGAATCACACGCTTATGATTTAAAGCTTGCCTCCTCGTTATCATCTGATTGTTAACTGGTTTGCATTTCCATCGCCATGCTCAAAACAACTCCCTGCTCCTAACCCACAGGAGGTAGCACATCTGTCTGATCCTCACACTCCCCGTCGGTGATTGATAGCAGTTTATATGTTGGAGTAAGTCTCAGTGGCATTAATTTATTGCACCTGAAGGTTGAGCAGCACAAAAACGTTTGATCACTGCAGACTTAATACCTAATGTATTGAGAAGGACAAGGCAGTATTCTGATAGGTCTTGATGTTAATTTTTTTCTCCCAAACTTTCTTGCCAATAGCTGCTGTCAGCCCGATTTAACAGTAATTCATGCGTTCGGGGTGGCTGCGATGCTCTTCTCATTAGGTGAGCATTAGAATTCTAAGATTTGGTTTCCTTTGGGCAAGAGTAAGGGGAAGGAAGCAGGCAGAGATGGCTGGGGATCGCCAAGGGCATCGTTTTAATCAGCAATTTCCCCAGTGCCGCTCGCTGTGTGCCTTTGCCTCCCGCTCCAGCGCTGCCCGCTCGGGCCGGGGGAGCGCGCAGCTCTCCGGGACGAGCCCCGGCATGCAAAGTTGCGACCGCGCCGCCCGTGCCCCGCGAAGGTTCCGCCTCGGCGGAGTGCCCGGCCCCGAGCATCCCGCGGTAGCATCCCGCGGTGCCATGCCATGGTAGCATCCCCGGAGCCATCCCCGGTGCCATGCCATGGTGGCATCCCCGGTGCGGAGCAGGTGCGGGGGGGCCTCTCTCGGGCCCCGCGGGTTCCCGGGCGCCGCCGCGCGGCCGGCAGCACCGGGCGGGGCCGCGCCTCGCTCCCTCCCTCCCTCCCTGTCTCCAGAGCCGGGGAGCCCCGCTCCCCCCGGGGCCCCGCGCCGCCGCCGTCCCGCCGCACCCGCACCCGCATCCCGCCCCCGCCGCCTCCCCCGTGGCCGGGGCTCCCCCGCCGCTCTCCCCCCTCCCCGCCCCAGCCCGCCCCGCCGGGCTTGAAGGTCACCTCCGCCCGCCGCCGCCGAGCCACTTTCCGCGCCGGCTGGCGAGCGGCAGCGCCTCCGGCCCGGGGAGCTCGGTGTCCGGTCGGTGCGGGGCGGAGCGGAGCGGAGCGGAGCGGAGAGCAGCGGGCAGCCGCCTCTGCCCCCCTGCCCTGCCGTGCCCTGCCCTGCCCGCACCGCCGCGGCCGGGCCGCCCCGGGGGTCGCCGCTGCCCGCCGAGGTCGCGGGCGGGCCGGGCAGGGACCCGCTGCCGGAGCGAGCCCGGGGGGAGCCGGGCGGCGGCGGGGGGCGCGGCATGCGGCGGTGAGCGAGGGCGGCGGCGCTGCCCGCGGCAAGGGGCTGGGGCTGCGGCGGGAGCCGCGTCCCGCTGCCGCTCGCCTGGCGGGGTGCCCGCCCCGCTCGGGAGAAGCGCCGCGACCCTTCGCCTCCGCTCGCCTCTTTATGGTGAGTTTCGGCCGCGGCCGCGCGGGGGGAGCGGAGCCGCTGGGCGCGGGGCAGCGCGGGAAGCCCGGCAGGTGCGCGGGGCAGTGCGGGAAGCCCGGGGGCTGCGGCCGCCCCGCTCCGCTCCGCGCCGCGGCCGGAAAGTTCCCGGGGCGGCCCGGGCGGAGGGACGGGAGGGATGCGCGCCCGCGGCCGGGGGTCTCTCGGGGAGCCGCGGGGCTCGGGTGGAGCGGAGGGATGCTCGGGGGCACCGCGCCGGCTCCGCTTGCGCCCGAGAAGCGCCGTGTGAGGGCTGCGCGGAGCACGGCGGCACGGGAGGTGGCTCCCGAACACAGGCAACGGCGAGGAACATGGGCGCTCGGGGCTCTGGCGAGTTGCTCGGTAAAAGAGTGCCGATGTTTAACTGCTGGGAAACTACCTGCCTGTAAGTCCTCGGTATTTGCTGATTTTATTGGCGATTCATCAGATCGTTTTCTCCCGCATGCCTCTGTCAGGAGAAAAAGAATCAGCGTTGCCTTACTAGCTGCTCGGTGCAGGTGTGGGGACACCGGGTCGGTGGGAGATGTCCGGGCAGCTCCTGTAGGACGCCGCTCCTCAGCAGGGGCAGCGTTTTGCGCTGGGAGCTGGCTTTGCTATGTGACGGTGGCACACAAAATTGGTGATGTGGCTGTTGGACATCGAGCTGCCAACTTCGCGTGGTTCACGCAGATGGTGAAACGAATGTGGTCTGAAGTTTGACTGGAGTGATTCACATCAGCGAAGTGTGAAAGATCTTGTCCAAATCTGCAGCTTTTGTTTATCTGCTCTCTGAATTGCAAATGTGGCAGAGTATGTAATATTCTGAAGTCAGTTGAGTGTTGACTGGGTTTTTTCACTTTCAGTAAAATTCAGCTTATTTAAGGCGAGCTGGATCATAAAACACGGCAGACGCTGGGGATGGTGTCCCAAGAATGTCAAGTACCTTGTTTCACTTCTCTAGGCTCGATGATACTTAAGAGAGGGAAGATACTGTGTGTTCCATTTGTCATTTGGAAGTGTGAAAACAGTTGTATGCATGGGCTGTAAAAGTAGAAGCAAGGTTCTGTTACTCTGTGCTAGAGATTGATGATTGTGGATGTTCTGCAGTCTAAACCAGAGCTAGCCCTCATAATCAAATAATTAAGTTTTAGAAACCGAACAGTCATAGCTGCTTGAGAAAGATGTATATCGGGAAAAGTAGTGGGGCTAGGGGAATTTTCAATATGTTTTTCAATAGATGGTTTAGTTTTCAGGAAAGCGGTTGGTATCACGTGCTCCAGCTATCAGGATTATAGTAATGATTTAGAACAGGCATTTAAAATTTTTTTAAATTTACTTTTACTAGAATATTTTGCACTACTGGGTTTTGGCGAAGCTATTTTTATGTAGGAATTCTGATTATGGTTGAGATCTACTTGCTGTCTTATGCAGACTTTGAAGGCTTGGCTTCCCAAGTCTCATTTACAGTTTATTCTTCTGGTAAATACGTTAGACAAAGGATCCGACATTTCCTGAAATGAAATCTGTATTTCTAATGTCAAGACTATATTTCTTTTTTTCTATTAGTACTTAGCCGAGTGTCAGTAATAGAGCTGACAAACGTAATGAATAAAATCCACAGTATGTTGATGATTTTTATAGTTCTTGTAATTGAAGTACTCGGTGTCCTTGACGTTATGAGGATGCTGCTGTGGCTTTCAGGAAAGGCTACCCTTTAATGACAGAAATACTGTCAGGAGTCAAGTGTCGAGGGAGAGAGCGGGGCTGTTAATTCTGGTGCATAATGGGCACACGTGTGGCATTGCAAGGTGCAGCTGCCAGCACTGAGCATCGTGACGGTGCTGCTCACACTCCAGCACAGTGCCTGCTGCCTGCGCTGCTGCTGCTGCTGCTGCTGCACAGGAGGGGCAATGCCATGGCCTGAGTGCAGGTGGGGTTTGAAGTGTCTCCCTGCTGCCTCACAAAGCTCCCTTGAAGTTAAACACGAGCAGCAAGGCCAGGAGGGACTCAGCCCCTCCTGTAGTCAGTCTCTGTTCCTGCCCGAGGCAGGAGCAGCTCGTACCTGTGTCATCTCTGATGCCATACTCGCTGTACTTTTTGTGTTCCCATTCTCTTCTTACTGCTTTTGCTGTCTTTTCCATGTTTTATTTTTCTTCTTGGTAATGCTCTTACTTATTATTTTCTAAGAAATCTTACCTCATTCCCTGCAAATTCTCTCTCCCTCTGGTATGCCCAGGCAGTCTCTCTTCCAGTATTTTTTTCATTGCTTTGTGGGAGAACTACTGCTTCTCTGCCAGCCCTATATATATGCTGGATTTATCAGGTTTCTGCCTAGTTTTTAGGAGGAATTCAATGGAAATTGTAGCCTTGCTGTCTCTCTGTGCAGACAGGTAAGCTTTGTTCAGCACCAAGGAGCTGTTCACTATCTGCTTGCACTGGGGGAGGTTGAGCTGCTTGGAGATAGACAGGAGACCAATGGCTGAGTTAAAAAATTCACCAGCACTAATTTATCACACTGCAGTTTGAAATGGCATGATCTGATTTTTAAATCTAACTATGAGCATGATATACCATAAAGGTAGAACTTCTCAGTGCTGGCCACAAGAGAAAATGTTATTTATGGTTATGGAAGGTATGGCTATGTTAAGCATGTAGGTGCCTGAAAGGTGTACTCATCTGAAAAAGATGAAATTAAGACTAATTCCTCATACTACAGCCTGGGAGAATACATGGTAGCTGAGAAATGGGTTTGTTTTGTGCATCTGTCAGAACTCCCTCTGCTGAATTCTTGGCTCTTGACTCCTTTCCCATTTCAGGTGGGAGCTGGGGATCCTCTTGGCTCATGCAGCTTTGTAAAAGTAAAGTCTGAACAAAACTGAAGAGTTTGGAAAAAAGAGAACAGACAGGGCTTGAAAGAGTGGCAAACAGAACATTTATGAGGGGTCCTGGCTGTTCCTGGTCTTGGTATGGTGAAACCACAAACATCTTCTGTGGCAGAACTTCTGGCAATTTGGTTGTCCAAAATTTGAGCTGTAAATTTCCTGAGAGCAGAAAACTCCTGTGTCAGGGGATCTTTTCCCAAGTCATTGATGAGAAGCCTTTTTTTACTTTTTCTTGCTCTTTGTTTTTAATTCTGTGCTTAGTTGCACTTTCTTATGAGCAATTTCATTCTTTTAATGAAATAATCAAATTATTCAGTGCCCATGATTATTTTTTAGTGCTAGTCCTCATTCTGGGCAGTATAATGCCATCTCTGGCACTTTGTTGTCCATTCTTACATATGTTATCACTAGATAGTGTTTTTGTTGCCTACTCTGAATGTCTGCTTTTATGATTAAAAACTTCTTATGAAGCTCTCAGTATTTATAACACTTCCCCTTAATAACTATTATTTTGCTAAAATTCATCATGCCAGGAATTACAACTTATTGCAAATTAGATAATTTTATTTGCGTCCTTCAAGTCGATTCAATAAAAAAGAAATGTCAGCTGGAACGACCTGGAAGACTCCTTCTGGGATGCTGAAGTTGTATGGAACTCAGCAGTGCTGGAGTTTGTGTAGTTCTGTGGAGCAGGAAGGGTGGTTGTGTTGGACTCGGGATGGGCTACATCTGGCCAGCCAGCAACATCAAATGCCAAAAATAGGCTTGTCATACTTTGAATTACTATTTTCTGCCAAGTAGGTGTAGTTTAATACAGTCTCTGGTCTTCTGCTCCAGATTTTATGCTTCGTAGATATCCTGTCCAGAAGGAAGAATATTTATATGTGAAGTTTTTAGGGAATATTCCAAAATTCAAGGCATTGTGTGAGGTCTTAATTTGGCTTATTTCAAGGAGAAAAAACCTGTTAAGTATTTTGTAAGGGTGTATCTTTCTGAAACTGGTTAAGTGTCTCTAACACAAGACTGAAGCTCTGTGGCAGTTTTGCCAAAGCCTGTTAAAAAAACCTGAACATTTTTCAACTTTGAATGTGGTTTTAAATCCCATGTTTCCAAACAGCAAGATGTTCTGTGTTAATACCTGGAAGGAACATGATAAATATGAGTTCTACACTGACAGGTGCCTTAGGACCTTTGCCCTTCAGTGCCCTAAAATTACGATAACTCCATAGAGTGGGCAAACACTGTGCCACAAAATGCCTGCAGCCAGCCAGGGAGGCTGTGTGAAAGTGACTGAGCAAACTGCTATCCATTAAAATAATTGCCTGTGCTTCAGCTGGGAAGGTGTGAGGGAGAGTGGTTAGAGCAGGGCGAGCTGAAAGCCTGGGCTGTGCCAAAGGGCAAACATGCAAAACTAAATCACTTGGAGATAAACATCTCGGGGCTCCCAGGTGCTGCTGCCTGGGACCTGCACTCAAAACCCACAAATACACAGATCTGCTCTTTGCAGCCCACTTGGCTTCAGCCCTCTGGTGCACAACCCCTGGCCAGGGAGGTTTAGGATACAGAAAGAAGAGGTTACAGTGCCAAAAAAGGGAATTTAAAAAATACAGCCTGGAATGCACTCCAAGCAATTGCTGTCTTTAGGCTTCTGAGTGTTAAAGCAGTGGTGGTGAGAGCTAGAGTTACACAGATTCACACCCACAGAATATTCTGGGTTGCAAGGGACCCACGAGGATGAAGTCCAACTCTGAAGGGAATGGCCCAAATGGGGAGTTAGAGGTTCTCAGCTTTCTGTGTGTTTTGTAGTTCTTTGATCTGAGGCTGTCGCAGTGGTAGTTGTGATTCAAACTTTACTTTTGGCCATTTATTAATCACTTTTCCACTGTTTTTTTTTTTTTTTTTTTTTCCCCTTGAACCAAATAGAGTATGAATATGTGCTGACAAATTTTCTTGATGAGAACACCCATAATATCTTGCTCTCCTGGTTGCTAGTTCCATAAGTTCTCTAAGGGTTTTATTGTCTCTGAGTTCAGTCTCTGTATGAGTTATGAGCAAACATTGTAGGAGCAGAACAGTAAGAAGATGTCCTGAAAATACCTTTTTTTTTTCCCTGAGAAATTTGGGAAACTCAAACTTGATGTAGAAACTTCCAGCTCTAAATGCATTTTGTTTTGAAGGCGTGAGTGTGTGAAAATGTGGGTAGGAAATTTAGGAGGAGGTTTAAATGAGGAAGTGCTACTATTTCAACTCCAAGTACTCTAAGAGTTAGAGCAGTTGTAGAGAAGGTGGAAGACCTCCTGTGTGCAGGTGGAAGGATGGGTGGTTGTGTTGGACAGTTGTGCTTTTTTCAAAGATAAAGGAAAAAAAAAGCTTTTGCTGTGTGAAAATCAACCCTATCTTGACATGAGGTGAAACACTAAATCCATAGGTGCTGCTCTGGTGGGAAAGCCCAGTGCAGGTGCAGTTGGTTTCCTTGAGCTTGGCTCATCCTGTAGTCTGTCCTTGGGGTGTTTTAAGGCTTTTTTATCTTTCCTGTTGCTTACACGTGAGAAACACATGTGGAAAACAGTTACATATCCATTGCTGTTGACTTACAAACACTGGCAGTCTGTTGTGCACCTCAAACAGATCCAGAGGCCTGGATTTCAAAATAAAACGTTGTGTAATTGTCTTGTTGGCTTGAAAAAACAAATCTTTTCTATGTCTGTTCAATGATTAATGGCAGTCATCTCTCACAAAAGTGGTTTGGCTGATGAATCAGCATTACTTTTCCTCTGGATGGCCAGTTCTTGAGTTTCTGCTTTTATCTGTTACATTTATTTTGTTAAATAGGTCTTAGGTGTCTAATGTGTTGCAGAGGATTCATTATTTAGGGTTTGTGGAGAGAGAAATTAGACAATGTTGAATGGTGCTGATCCGAGAAAAAGGCTTAGGAGTTTCTGTCAGAGCCAATATTGATATCTTTGTCTGTCCTGTTCCCTCACTGTTTTCAAAGTTAAAATTTTTTCTTAAATTAAAGGTTATGGAACAATATGGAGATATTTTGTTGAGCAAATGATTTGGATAGTAAATAAAGAACCTGTACACAGCCCCTGTATGAAATTGCAGAATACAGTAGCAAACACTGCTTTCAGAATAATCTTTTTGTTTCCAAGCTGATGTAATTCTTTTTGCCTTGGGACGCAGCATAGCCTGTGTGGTTCTTGACCACGGAGCTGAAAGTCTTCCTGCTTCTGTGGGAAAAGATATTGAAGCATCAGTTTCAAGTTGTGCTGCTGGGTGGTTCTCTCTGATCAGCGTCTCAGGAAATAATACAAAATACTCTCTCCTGTTACAATGAAACTCTACAGTGAAGCTCCAGGATTAAAAAAAAAAAAATAAACAGTGTCACTCCACTACAGGCAGTCCACTGTGTATGTAAGTAGTTACTTAAATGTCCTTTCCTCCACCATGGAAGATAAGCTGCCTAAAATGTCATCTACCACATGGTGATACCCATTTTGAGCCTGCGACAATATAAATGCTAAGGAAGTCCCAGAGTGCAGTTTGAATTGAGCCACACAGAGTGACCCAGCAGGAAGATGAATGGATCTGGATATCCTCCTGGTCTTTCTGTGATATTAGACCCTTTTCCCACTCCTTAATTTAGGACATTCTGCAAATGGCTCCTTCTCCCCTCTGTTGCCATCGTGATGCTGTGTTTGTCTGCAGCTGCCTCCACGGGGAGCCACTGGGTTTGCCCTGGTCATTACCAGAGCTGGGCTCTTGCCAAGTACCCAAATTGCCCATACTGCATCTTACACACACCTGCTTCCCTGTGAATGTCCTCAGCTTAAAACCAGATTATTTCATTCTGTTTTCCAGTCCCTGATATTACCCATGAGTTTTTGATGTATGTTTTGTCTCATTTCTGTTTTATGACATTGCTTTCACTTTGTTTCAGTGCTGAATCTCTGGCTGTAGCTGATTATTTAGTATCCCGTGGCACTCTGGGAACAATCAGCCCTAAAGCCCAATTTTCAGGTGGGGCAGGGTAGGACTCACCTGTCCCCAGGTGCACAAACAGATCCTGCTCTGCAGAAGCCTTCTGCTAAAATCCTGTTCTTTGACGCTGATGCTGTCTTTTGCGCCTCCCACTGTAAAAAGCCTCCAAATCAGTCAGTTTTGGTGCTGATATGATCTTTCATCCTCACTCTGGGACCTGTCAGGGGCAATGAACCACCTGATTAATCAGTTCTTCTTGGGGCACACTGGTTCACACGATGCACTCAAGGAGTTTGGCCCCTTCAAGCACTGTGGGCAGAGTTTTGTTTTCAGCAATTGCCATTTCTCTGCAGGAGGTTTTGTAATCAACTTCTGCTGCTAACACTTCTTAGATGTTTGCCTTTTAATGTGGTTTAGCTGGAGGTTTTCCCTTTCCCATTGTTACAGTGCTTGTGGTTGTGTTCCTGCTTTTGAATTGACTCAAACTGCTGCTTCACTGCCTTCTTTAAAATGTGTGTGTTTGTCAGAACCTGAGTGGATTTTAAAAAGGACTCGAGCGTTGCTTGAAATCTCATTATGTACAAACTCGGCTATGTGGGAACCTAAATAGTTTAATATATTCTAAATATGAAGGTGCTTTTCTGCTACAGTGAATCCAGAGTGTATCACAAAGAAGCTTTGGTGCTGTGATATAAAGGGTTCTGCAGGGCTGGGGGGTCTGGGAGGCAGCTGGAAAGGACAATGAGGTCATGAGGCCATCTCTGAGTACCAGGTGAAAACCCTGGCTGGAATGAAGAGAAGGAACTTAAAACCATTTTAAAACTCAAGCAATTAAAGTGATCAAATTTAGGAAGATAAAATAACACAGTAAGTAATAAAAAAATATATATACATACATGTATACACACACACATACACATACACATACATAAATATTTATGTAAAAATGAAGTATCTCCAAAGTGAATGGCTACCAGCACCTCTGTTCCAATCAGCTCTTTTACCTGGGCTTGAATTTCAAATTTGTTTTCCACTGGTGACCACAGAGCTGTGGTGGCCCTGGCAGTGTCTGTGTCATGATTGACATGTCTGATTGACATGTGCCTGACAGCTTGGGAGGGGCTGGTGTGGGATTTTTAATAATTGTTGTGTTGGGGGGGGTTTTGTGTTGTTGAATAATAATAATAACAATAATAATAATAATAATGCATGAATAACTCTTACAATCAGTCTTCCTTCATAAACATATTTTAAACCATGCAGTTTTTAATAAACATATCTAATAGCCAATATTAGATATTCTCTGTGTTACAGCTTTGCAAAATAAAGGAAAACTAGGAAGTTTTCTTTGCTAAACATAATGAAGACTTATCTTCTCTTTCCATATTTGCACTGTTGCAAAGCAGCAGACTAAAATGTGAATCCAAATTTGTAATTCAAGTATTTCTGGTGGATAGTAAATGTTACAATTAAAAAAATTATTTCTCCATTGAAGCCATTGAATATTTTGCTGCTGACTGTACAAGAAGCAAGAAGATTGGACACTAATTTCTAATGTCAAAAAAATATTTGTTTATTGAAGTTTTCTCAGGGTGAGGCTGCCTTTCAGGTTGCTCAAGAGTTATTAAGGTACAAATTAGATTGAACAATGTTTTCTCAAGTCCTTGGAATAGTTCTCACATGAACTTCCAAGGTAAATGCTCACAAGGAAGAAATAAATGCGAGGGAAGGAGAAACAGAGAGCAGGTGAGAAAGGTGATAAACTCTTCCTACCTGCAGATTTCAGGCTTTTGGTTGCCAAAATCAGACCTCAGCACCTGTAGGCATCTGTGCTCTGCTCTGCTCAGTTCCCCCTTTGCCAGTAAAGGAACGCTCTAGTAGTTGCATAAGTGGATGTGTCTCTATTAGCTGAGGTAAATTTTAGGTGCTAAATTGGCTGCTTCATTGCTGTCGCTGGGTTTAAATCAAAGCTGGCACATCAGCTGGGCTCAGGATGGTTTGAAAAAGCACATTTCCAGCCAGGGTTTGCACATGGCCTGAACAAGTGAGTCTGAGTTGTGTTGTATTAACACCTCATGCATTTGCTGCTTCCTTGGCATAGAAAATGCCTCCTGGTTTGATCTCACGTTTCCTCTTCTGTGAAGGTATCCAAAGTGAGCCCCAAAAAGCTCTACAGACCTTCTTCACATAAATAATTAGGAAATTATATTGATCATAACAGGGAAGAGGAACACTTTTGATGCCCTTTAACTTTGTACCACTTGTGCTTCTCCTCTGACCTCCCCCAGGAGTTTTTCCAGCTGATGGTGGAGCTGCACCTTTAGGGTCATTTGGAGGCCTCTGAATTGATAACAGGAAAGCTGGTCTTTTTATTATTGTTATTTTCATTTTTTTTAACACCCCAATGCTGGTATTTGTTCAATGGCTCTGGGCTGACTGGGCAAACAGTGATCCTGTGGTCACAACCAGCTTTGAGCATCCCCAAAGGATGTGCTTCTCCTCTCACTCTGCTGGGAGCCTGTGGCTTTTAGGAATCTGGAATCACCTTTTAAAGAGCAGGAGACTTTTAGGGTAATAATGTATTTCCCTCTTCTTTTTTTTTTTTTTTTCCCAAGAATTTTCTCTGCTGATGTTTAATATATAAGAAGTTTAAATAATTGAATAAACTGTCTGAAATGAGTAAATTGAAAGGGAATTCCAGATGAACGTTAGGCACAGTGCTGTTGGGGTTTGGCTCTGCAGTGTGGGTGGCCCTGCCTGGCACAATCTGCAGGAGTCAAACAGGGGAGTTCTCTCAGTAAAATACACAAGTGCATACAGGAGAAATAGACTCAAATAATGCATTCAAAAATGGGAATTGGTGCTTTTCATTTGCCTTTTCTCAGCTCTGAAATGTGTCTAGTTAATGAGCTGACAAAAGGAATTGACCTTGCAGCTGATAGCTGATTTGGAAATACAGAGATATTGAGGAAGGTATTTATGATCTGCACTGAGCACAGCTTGGTAACTGTTATTATTTGATGATTTGCATCATTGTTTCTAATACTGGATTTATGCCTCAGTAACCAAAAGCAACACATCTGAGTTGCTGACACTGTGAACTATGATTTTGAATTCCTTCTATTTTGTGTTTAAATTGTCATCCATAACTGTGTGTTATAGCACACACGAGGGAGGAAATGCCAAGCTAGGATTCCTACAGCAAGCATTGAATGAATTGATCACACACTTTTCGAATAATAAATTTAGAAGCGCATGAAGATTTACAGAACATTCCATATTCACAAGGATGCCAGGTTAGAGCTGCTTCGGGAGCTGCATGCATTGACTGGAATTTCTCACTTTTGCAGGCTGCAGGTTTGAAAGCTGTTCAGTCTTTGGGGCTTTATTGTGGTTATCAAAATGCCTGTGTTGATTGTGTTGAATGATAAGAGATAAAGGATCTTCTCTGCTCTGTTTAGGTCCCACTTCTGATTTGAGGTGTTCTAGGTGATCAGTGTTATCTTTTCGTGTCTCCTTTGGCCACAGTGCTCACACAAATCAAATCTGTTCTTTTAATTGGCTGATCGTTACTGGGAAACAATACTTGCCATTCTGAGCCTGGCCTGACTGGCAGCTCCAGGTACAGTTTTGGGCAGTAAATTGGAAATACCAGGCTTTTCTTGGCAAAGAAATGAGGGAAATAATTATTTGAATGTAAACTGTCTGCCCTATCACTGGGTTGTCTTATACAAATCAGGCAAAAGTAATTTCCTGTGATCCTGTAGAAGTCAAATATGGCAGAGAAGTATATTTGTGTGGATTGTTTAGCCACGGAATGCCATGCACACTTTAACATTTGCAAGTACAGAATAACTGTTTTAATTTGTCATATTCAGAGGTGGACAATGTTAATTTGTCATTCAGCCCATTAGATAGGAAAAACTTGGTGAGGACATTAAATCCTAATGTTGAGAGAAATGCATTTGTAGAAGCCAGCAGATGTCAGTGTGCTCTTGTCATACAGCCCTTTTGTTTTTACACAGTAATTTCCCTGGAATTAAATAATACAGGAATAGTAATTGTTGTAGCACTCTGTCAATACAGGGCTGTTTATTTCAAACACTTTTCTGAAGAGGAGTTTTCTTCCTACACCTAGGCTGGCATGACCTCTGTGTACTCACCAGTGTGTAACTCCTCCTCAGACTGTGGGAGGAATGGAGTGGAAAACCCTTTGCTAACCCAGGATGTGTCATTGATACTATTGCACCTGAGCTTCCAACTGAGGTTTTTGTTTCTCTGTAGAAGTTTCCTTCCCGAATTGTGAGGTATTTTGAGAATGCTGCCTTTCTCCCTCCTGTTTGCCCAGCCAGGCACTGTGTTAGAGCTCTGGTGTGCCTAATCTAATCTAATCTGCCTCTAGTCTGGAGATTATTTGGCTACTGTTTATCCATGGTAAGAAAAGACAGATGAGCTGTTTCTCGTCCTCCTTGTATTTCAAATATCAATACCATGATGACATTGTGGAGAAACCTTTCCCTTCCCTGAAAGTGCAAAGTGATGGCACAGAGTGGGAAGGGATGCAGAATTCTTGCTCTGGGAATTTGCCAGGGCTGGACATTCCACACCTCAGAGAAGATCCTGGGCTCCTGCTGACATGAACTTCAGTCTCACTCTGGCCATTGTGGCCATTAACCAGCCCAGCTGCCCCCAGTTTGCTCACTGGAGCACTCTGTCTTCACCAAGAATCCTGACTGGGGATCAAACACCCTTTACTTCAGCTTCTCTGAAGGAGCTGATGTTGATTTTGGCCTGGTGTGGGTTTTTTTGTTGGTTTTTTTTTTTTTAATTCACAGTCATAAAATACCGTAGCTGTCACTTCAAGGTTTTTAATTACATTTCCAAGCAGAAATTTATTGTACATTTTCTCTTTCTTCAACTCCCTCTTCAAGCTCTGTCATCTCGAAGCGTTAGTTTTCTATGCCAGAACTATTCTCTGGGACTTATTCCTTGCTCCTCTTCATCTCAGACTCTTTGGGTGATTTTCAGATCACACAAATGAGAATCAAGCCAGGCAAGACAGCTAAAAAAGATAGCTCTGGAGTACAAAACCCCAAAGTACAGCATTACTGAGGTTGTAGGCTGGAAAGAAGCTATTTTATTTTCAAAAAGTGGTTTTATTGCATTTGCCATTAATGCAGGTTCTCCAGATGTTGACAAATGCCCAAAATCCTGTTAAATATCATGCCTAATTTAGTCCTGAGCAACTTTTTGCATGTTGCACTAATGTGGTTTAATTCAGGTTTTGGCTTGCTCTCCTGCAGCTGAATGGAAGATATCACAAAATTATAGTTCTCTTTTCATTTTATTATAGGGGGAGAAAAGGAAAATAGAGATATATGGAGGTCTGCATGTGCAATGTTAAAAAGTGTATTTATCATGTCTATTTTTTTAGTGAAAAAAAAAGCAAAAAGCATTTTTTCCACCACTGAGTAAGAAAATAAGGATTGGTCTCATGTATTGTTTTGAGATCTCTCTTTCCATGGCACTGAAAGCATTTTTTCATGGTTGACTCTTATTAGCAGCCTCCTGAGTATGCCTTTTGAAAACCTGCACAATATACATGTAATTAATTCCCCCGTGTAGCTGGCAGTGCTATTGCACCTTGGGCTCCTGAAAAATGAGGTTCTTGGCAAAAATGTTTGGAATCTCCATCATGCTTTAAATCCCTTAACATCAGTTCTGAAAAATGCTATTTTGCTGAAGCTTGTGGTCAGCGTGAGAGATTGGCACTGCAGCTCCTGTCCTGCTGCACACAGAAGGTTTCTTTAGGGAGGTGTAGGCATTGAAATGGGTAAATCCAGGAAAAATCTGGTTTTCTTGTGGTTCTGCAGTCTTATGGATCGAAGCACCTGAGTGATACACAAATTTTGAAATGAATTTTGATCAGTTAGTTACTAACAGTAACCTTATAACTTTTCAAACTTTATGTATAAATTTGTTTCAAATACAACTTTCATTTGACTGAAATTTACACTTTCCTGTGTGATTCATTTGTACATTTTGGAAGAGATTATTGGGAAAATATTCAGAAATGGATGCACAAAGCCCTGAGCAATACTTCAATGAGTGGATGGAAGTGGATGAGTAACTTATTGAGAAATAGTCATCCAATGTGGTAATTAGGGGGAAACCAAATAAACCAAACCAGAAATGCATCTCTGTAGACATTTCTCTTCCTGAAATAAAAGAAAAATGTGATTCTCCTCATGGGAGTGAAGTGAGGTTTTGTAAAGGTGATGTGTCCTGGGAAGACAGAACTGATACCTCCCTAGGGAGCATTCACAGGAGTCAAACCTGAAATTCCTCTTCAGCAGGGGATGCTCAAAGTGTGGCCAGCTATGGATTATAAAATCTGTGATATAATTTTCCATACAAGGTGATTTGGGAGACATGAGTGATGAAATTCTAGAGGGTTCCTTGTTCTGTTCTCCAAACTACCTTGTTTCTTACATGCAGAAATAATATGGAGTGGTCAGAATAACACAAGGATTTTAAAATATTCTTAGCAGTAGAACTTTTGATTGCAGTTCAGTTTTAGCAACAAAATTCAGCAAAAACTTTTAAGTTAAAGATTTTTTTTTTTTTTAACTTGGCAAGAGCTTATCCTTCCTAATTCCGTAAAAGTTTTTTTTCCCAGGCTTTCCTAGCAAATTGTCACCTCTGTGCTCTTTCCTCTTTCCCTTCACTGCCAGGTGCTGTGCCAGCCCTTCCTTTAGCTGCACTGGGAATGGGGAAACAACCAACTAAACTTTGTGTCAACCTCTCATGATCTCCCCAAGATCTGTATGAAACCCTTCATCTTTAATTGGGCTAACTTGCTGTCCCCCAGATTTTGCACATCTGGTGTGTTTTCTGTGCCCACAGGAGCAGCAGCTGCTGCCCAGGTACTGCAGCTGCCCCATGCCCTGAGTGCTGAGGTCCAGATGTGCCAACTGCCCCACAGCTGCAGGGTTGGTGTGCAGCTGCTGCCTGCACATCCCACACAGCTGGGCAGTGAGTCCAACCAGCCCTGAGAGCAGTGCTGGGAATGAAGTCCCATCCTAATCACAGATTTAGCAGTGTTAAACAGAGACTCAGATTCTGAAATTGCAGGTTCTGGGTAAATGAAGATAACTTTCCCTGAGCACAGGTGAACATTTATCCTGTCTTTGTGTTATTTCATTTGTTCCAAATGGAATCCATAGAATTCCTGCAGACTGAAAACTGTAAAACTGCTTGAGAAAAGTCAAGTCTCCTTGCAGTGTTTCTCCTTTGTGAAGAGTCAGGACTGCATGATGAGCAGCACTCTGGCTCACCTTGCTGGGAGCAGCACATCCTGGGGAAACACACAGCACTGGGGCTGTTCCTGTGCCTCCATGGCTGGGAAAGCACCTGCAATGTCCACGGGGGAGAAGAAATTGCTGGGATTAGGTGTTGCTTGAAGGAAAACATCAGAAACGTGAGTCTCTTGAAGTACAAACAGAGAACAGGTGAGGTAAATATCACAGCAGCACCCAGATCCCACCACACCTGCTGCTAATCCTTTGCTGTCCCACAAACATAAGGAGCAGAACAGTTTCTCCTGTTTTTCCAGGAGTAGTGGTTCCTGGGAGATCAGCCTGAGGGTCAGCAGCGTGGCTGTGCTTACTGGGAGAAGCTCAGCTTGCTTTTCATCCTTTTCCCTTCAAACCCTGCAGGTTTCAGAGCCCAGCAGAGCAGCTTTGTGCACGAGGGGCAGTGGCTGTGGTGTGGCATGGGGTGGCCCTGGCTGCTGGCCCAGAGGCCACCAGGGATCACATTCAGACAGGGAGATCACTTCCCACTTGTCCTCGGGGGCAAACCACTCAACTCGATTGAATTTATTGCCAATTTTAATGGAGCTGGTTGGGAAACAAAAGGGAAAAACACAAACACACTGTTCTTCCCCGACTCAGCTTTGCTCTCCACACTCACTGATGTCCCTGTGCTGTCCTCCATGAGCTCCCCACATAGTGTGGGAGAAAATTCTCCCTTTTTGGTTTGTTTTTTGGGTTTTGCCTGCTCTGTTAGGCTACAGGATCCCTGCTCTGCCCCACTCCCCTGTGTTCCTGGGTAGAATGACTTTGCTGGATTTGGGGGAAGCAGGAAAGTGTGCTTTGCTGACTGGTGTGCTTCATCCTGGGCACAGATCTGAGGTGTATTCAGCCTAGCTGCAAATAACTCACTATTTGAATGTGAGATTTCAATAGTTAAACACCTGCAGGGATGTCTGTGAGCAGCTGCTGATTTAAAAAAAAAAAAAAAAAGGCAGCACATGACAGTTTTCTCCTACTGGAGGTATTGTAGTGGGAAATAAAGGATGATTTCTCACATAGCTGTTTTCAAACGCTGATTTTTTCAGGGTTTAGGCAGTGCCATGAGGTGCTCTAAGCTTTGTGTGTTAGATATTTCACTCTGTTCAGTAAATTCCTCTTGTTGAATTAATTTTTGAGGCTCAATCCTCATTTAGGGAAAAAAAAAAAAAAAAAGGAGGCAGTTTTGATTTCCTGGAAGTGAAAAACATTGTTCTGTCCTGAGATGCTTATTTTGCCCAGTTCAATAGGCATCCTGGTATGTTCTGAGTATATTAAAAAATACAGAGGTATTTCTAGCTGCTGTTGGTATTAGAATGATTTACTCTCAATAAAGTGAAAGAAGGGTGAGAGCAAAGGCTTTTGAATATTTTAGCAATGCAATTTTGATCTATGGGATGGAAGTTAGGAATATTGTAAGACCTTCTTATTCAGAATGTGCCTCATCAGGGTGGTGACTGTCCTAGAAATCCCAAGAAATAAATTACTCTGTAGTGTGTGAGGAGACTATCAAACCTGATAGTAACTTGCTTCATTAAAACAAATTAAGGGTGAAGTTCTCTGGGCCTCTGGCAGTGCTGATGCTCTGCTCTGCAGGGCTTTGGGATCTCATGTTTGCACCTCAGGAGATCAGCTGGGTATTCAATATACCTGTTCCTTCCCTTTTGGAGCAACCTCTGGGATCTGGAAGAGGATTCATTATATTCTTTGTGGTAATGGACCAAAAAATAGCCATTAAGTATCTTTGGGGAACAGTTAAAATTAAAAAAAAAAATAAAATTCTTATTTATGTACTTGTTCATTTATTAAGAGATGCAATTGGTATGTTGAGAAGGAAATAATTTGACTTTTTGCAATAAATTCTTTGGACTTTGGATTTATCTCATGTTGTATAAATTACATTTGCACAAACTGAATACAAGCCTAAATTTGAATCATCAGTTTTCCTCGCTCTGAAATTGATACCCATTTAATGCTCCTTTCATGGTGACTTTCAGCTGAAGCTCTGAAGGGGTTAGCAGCAATTTGTTTCCCCTGTCTGTAGCTGAAATTTCCTTGAAAAGTTTCATTAACACACTACCATGGCTTAAAAATAGAAACTCAAGAGAATTACTCCAACTCAAGTAATATAATGCATCAAGAAGCTTTTCATTTTATATTATAATTATTCCAAAGCACTTCAACCTAGCCACTTTTCCATTCTGAGAAGGATTCTACACCATTTTGATTCCAAAATTGCATTTCTCACAAATGCAGTGTGTAGATTACTTGCAGTGCTCCTATTGTCCTTGTTTCTGCTCTGCTGGGGAATTAAAGCCCAATGTTTAGAAATCTCCCCAATGAGTTTTGTTGCTCTGTGTATCCCCAGAAGAGCAGAGTGAGGCAGCTGAGCACCTGCACTGCCTGAGGATTGCAGATTCTTGCTCCCAGGAGCTGCTCAGGGGTGCTTCTCAAGCCCTACTTCTGTTAGAATTCTACACACGAAACGTTAATTTCTCTCTTTTTTTTTTTTTCCTTCCTTCTATCCCTCCAAAAGAAGAAACATATTCTTCATAGTCCGCTGTCAGCTGGGCAGTTACCAGTGTTAAGCTATAAACTATGTGTATAGGAACTCCACCTAAACATTTGCTGGTGTTTTAAATACTAAATAAATAAATGTTTCCTTACTGCTGTGCTAATTTAGTGACACACTGTCAGTTCCTTTGGAAACTGCATCCCAAAGAATTCTCAGCTGCTTAAACTGAATTGAAGCTCAGCTCTGAAAATACAATTTGCCTGCTGGCTTGACATTTACAAATGCCTACTATTTATTTTAGGCAGCAAATTATTAATTTTCTTCTGGGCATGTCTTTTGCTTGTTTGGGGATAGTTTTGTGTAGGGATTTTTTTTTTTTTTTGGAACATTCTTTGTGGCAGTTTGTTGTCTGTGGCCCTTGTGGTGTGTCAGCCAGCTCTCCCAGCTCTGCCATCAGCAGGCTCACTGAGGCCACACTGTGCCCACAGTGACATCAGTAATGAAGGAGTTTGTGGCTAGCACAGGTCTTTCCCATGAGAATTTTTTCCTGTGTTTTATAAACAAAGATAAAGTTTGGATGTTATTAAAAACGGTGTCTCGAGATTTGGACAATTCAGGCCTGGCCAATGAGGCCTAGGGGGAGGTTTCTGACTGACCAATCTGGGTGACCTCTGAAAAATCTATATAAGCTGGAATCAAATAATAAAGGCTCTCTTTTTCATGCTACACTGAGAATCCAGGTCCTTTTTTTCTGCTAGCGGCTCAACAGCGACAGGAGTTCAACAGGACTGAACCCAGCATTGACTCCTCTTCCTGGGAAGTTCAGGCACAGCCTCACACAGAGCTCCCAGGAGCTGCAAAACTCTCAGCTACTCCAGAACTTATCACCTTGCTTTCCATCTCCTCTCCACATCCATCCCTTCAGCTCACCCTCACTGCAGGTGTGGGGAAGGGAGCACAGCAGCTTTCCCTGATTTCCTTCCCTGACTTCCTTCTGGCACCTTTGTAAAGCATCACTTGATTTCCTTCACTGATTTCCTTCCCTGATTTCCTTCCCTGATTTCCTTCTGGCACCTTTGTAAAGCATTCCCTGATAGCATTCCCTGACTTCCTTCTGGCACCTTTGTAAAGCATTCTCTAATTTCCTTCTGGTACCTTTGTGAAGCATTTCCTGATTTCCTTCCTTGATTTCCTTCCCTGATTTCCTTCTGGCACCTTTGTAAAGCACTAAGGGGATCAGGTGCAACAAACTCATTACCTGGAAAGCCCCACAGATTTTTCCTGGAGCAGCAGTCCCTCTCCATCCCCTCCTTGTCCAGATGGCTGAGTGCAGGCAGAGCAGAATGAATGGGTGTTGGGGAAATCCACCTCCACGTGGAGCAGGCAGCCAGGCTGGCAGGCAGTCAGAAAGCCCTCAGAAAGGTTGTGGCTGAAGGACACCACTGTTGGGAGCACAGATGAAGATATATTCCTGAACTCAAGGAGGAAACACAGAGGGGGCATTATTGCATGCAATGATTAGATGACTGACTAATGAGCCTTGAGGGGCAAGGAAATTGGCTACAAAAGCAATTAAATAAGCACCTGACATTCCAGTGTACTGTATAAACACTGAGCTTTTACCATGTTTAGTTGGCAAAGCAAAACAAGTGCTGTTTAAGCATACAAGGCAAAGTGCTACAGGAGAAAACCTGTGTGTTGAACAGATTGTTCTTGAGGAAGTGTGCTAGTAAATGCTTGTCTTTGTCAGGAGATGGGATAACACATTGCTCTGGAAGTCACTGGCCACAGTTTTCATTAGTTATTCTGGATATTCAAGCCAATGTGGTGCCCCATTAAACTCCATCTTCTGCTTTAATCTGCCTATTGGTAGATGCCATTAGGTGATGATGGCATTTTTTTTCCTTTAAGGACAAATCTTCTGCACAATAATCCAGGTACAAGTGACAGGAGGTTTGATGCCAATTCTCATAGCACAGAGCTGCAGCATACAGAGATCCCCAGCCCATGTGCTGAGGGGAGGGAGTTTCACAGAGTTCTACACAGACACAGGGGAATTCACCCACCAGAGCAAATAGCTGTGAATATTGTGCTCAGCTTTCTCTTTCCAGTGTACTTCCAAATCACTTGCTCAGCGATTTCACTTGTTGCCCCACCCGGAGGAAGTAACAGCTTTGGTATTGTGTTGTCAG
This sequence comes from Lichenostomus cassidix, assembly GCF_008360975.1. Taxonomy (NCBI): domain Eukaryota; kingdom Metazoa; phylum Chordata; class Aves; order Passeriformes; family Meliphagidae; genus Lichenostomus; species Lichenostomus cassidix. Next base: position 12,561,864 of record NC_139495.1, on the reverse strand, counting down.
GCAATTCAAGGTCAGCAAGGATGGGAAAGGCAGTCCCAGAGAGCCAAAGTTGAAGTGTTCATAATATTTTAAGAGCAAACCAGATGCTCTGGTTATGTTGCTAGGGGTGATCTTCAGCCATGTGTTCAGTAAGTCTCCAGCAACCTTTTCTGTGTAGAGGTGCTGAAAGTGTCACTAATTCTGGTTTTTTCCTGGTAAATGTGTGCAGCTAAGGGAAGAAGGTGGTAATTTTCAAGTGTCAGCTGGAGTTGTAACTATGTGTGACAAAGAGCTGTGCTGGGAGATTGAAACTAGTGGTTTCTGTCCTCTGTAACCAACTGGAAGCAAAGAAATCAGGTAGGTTTTTTTTTTCTGTAAGAGGAGTTACAATAACATCTTAAAAGTGTTGAATAGTATTAAACTTGCTGCCAGAAAACCATGCTTGGTCTTTGAAGGCAGTGTAAAATTAATCATGTATTTGTTTCTTAATTGCCTCATTAAATTCAGGTTCAAAAGTCCTCCTGTACCTGGAGTTCACAGTATGTACTGCTGAGCCCCTAAAATGTTGTGTATGTCCTGGTCTCCTAAGAGGATAAATATTCTAGATTTCTGAGCTGAAAGAGTTTTATTATGAAGTGACATGTCTGGCTTAAGAGACAGAGGTGGAATTGGTACATCTGAAATTAATGAATAATATATAAGGAGTGATACCAGCTTTGCTTCATGAGTTGGCCTTACTATTTAGCCTAAAGCAGAAGCAAGAAACACACACAAAAAAAGAAAGGTTCTTAAGGTAGAAAGTTAAATATTTAATGTCAGTGTCTGCTGTATATTCTTCTTTTGTGTATTCATGGAAATATATTTTGGAACTGGAGGCAAATGTTATTTATAATACAGTAGTGGCAGAAGGGGCATATTTGATTGAGGCATCAAAGTGCTAGAATTTGTAAAAAAGGTACGAGAGAAAATTCCCGCTTTAGCCCTGAAATTTTCACTACCATCTTCCGTTTTCTTTTGGGTGTTCTAGGTGTCATTTTGGCTTTCATTTGGGATTTGTCTGTAACAGCTCTTCCTCTCCCCTTTGTTCTGAGCTGGGGAAGCAGCAGTGAGAGGTGGTTGTTTCCCAGCAGCAGTTGTGTCTTTCAAGCCCTCTGCAATGCATCCCATCGGTGACAGCACTCAGGGTGGAACACACAGCCTCTGTGCTGCCTTCTGGCACAAAAAAAGGGTTTTGTGAGCCTGGGGTGTCCAGAAATAGCACTGCCATTTCTGTTTGGTGGGCAAACCAGGAGCTGGATGGACCACAAAGGATGGAGCTGGGAACAGAATGGATTTTGGGGTGAAAACTTCAGAAATTGTTAGGAAAATTTAAACTTAAATGTTTTCTTCTCCTGCCCTGGAGGGTGTAGTTGGAGCATTAGGTTATGCTGAGGTTTTTATGATCTGATTTGCTGGCAGTGAGCAAAGATAAACCCCTGCCTACCCGTTTGCAGTAAATGTATCCTGGACCCACCACTGTGTGGAAGAGTGGATGCTATTCCAAGGCTTTTGATATTCAGCTGAAACCAGAATTTAGTACAGATTCTGATGTTCTGCTCCTTAAAGAAGGACAAAAAGTCACTGCAAAACTTGGTAATTTTGTCATTGGAAAACCTGTTTTTAAATAAGTTTGAATGTTTGCATCTGTGCTTGCTTCTAGGGTTGGAGGAAGGGCTCAGTGAGATTCCACGGACTTGGCATTTCAGCCCAGCTCCCAATAACCTGCTTTTCTGTCTCACATCAACACAATCCTTTATTTCTTCTGCAGATCTAGGAGAAATTTTGTGCTAGGCTTTGCTTGCAAGACCTTTTAATATGGAAGAGCTGTTCTCAGTGACTGGGAGAAGCAGGACTGTCCTGATCCCAGCTGTGTCTTGTTTTGGAGCTCATTCTGCAGGTGTTTGAAGTGAGAGGCAGTCACACACGTGTGTGCATACAGAGATAGGTCCTCACTTACTTATTTCACTCTTATTCAGAGCTTGAAAAAAATCCCTGTGTTTGGAAATGGAGTGTTACTAAATGCAGTTGAATAATCACTTCTCAAAAACTGATTGGAATAAGAAGAAAAGTGTAGCTCCAGAGTTTGGAAAGAGAACTTGTATGGGAAGTTAAAACTGATGCAGCACTTGTTTCCTGGGGCTGGACAGCCAACTGCAGTGCTGCTGGGAGGCTTGGCAAGCAGATACCCTGTACAGCTCAGAAAATCTAGTGTTGTTTCACAGGGCTTTTTGGAATACTGTCACCAGTAAGAGCTGGGCTTAGGTTGTTGCTACTTGAGACAGAACTGGCAGAGTGGTAAAAGAATTAAATGTGGAGCTTGGGGAAGAAAGTTTGTAAATGAATTTGAATATTTTTCTAATTGCTGATTGGTCGAAGTTTGGAAGAAACTCAACCCATTGACCACCCCAAATAGAATGATATATTATTAGTGTTAAGAGCATCTTTTAGATCACGTAGCACTTAGCTGTTTTTAAAAATATAAGATCTCTTCAGAAGTGTACGAAATAGGCTGCGACTTCTGTTATCGTATTGACTCGACTTGGTGCATATAAAGTATATTATAAAGTGTTAAAAATGGGAGATCTTGCTGCTTTTGAGGCTGAGGAGCACAGCAGGTGAGGCAGTCAGCCTAGCTGTTCTCAGTAACCTCTGCAGCTCTGGCTGCAGTGGCAGGTTGCTGGGAGGGCATGTGCTGTCCCTGGGGTTCATCCAGGGACAGGAGCAGAGACTGCCTGCATGGCCTGAGCAGGGTGAGAGCTGAGTGGGACCAGAACTCAGCATTCTCAGCAGCTCTGCCTCCCCTAAGGACCTGGCCAGGGCAAGGTGGGACCAAACCCTCTGTTCCGGAACAGCATGGGGCAGGGCTGAGCTGCAGGTGATCCCAGCTGGTGCTGAGTGCCCAGAGCTCCCAGGAGCTGCTAGAGCTGCATTCCCAGAGCCCTGGAGGTGCTGGGCTGGTGCTTTGCAGCCAGAGATGCTCTGCTGGGCTTGCTTTTCTGATGCCAGCCCTGCTGCTGCTGCTGTGGAGATGTGCAGTGGAGCAGCAGCAGGACACCAGCTGGCTTTCACACAGGGACACTGCTCTTCAGTGTGGTGTCTGGGGAAGAATAACCTCTTTCTGCAGCCATCCCGGGGTGGCTGAGAAACCCAGCACTCTGCTCTAGGGCAGAACGTGGTGCTCAAGTGCCTCACTGCCCTGGGAGTCTCCTGGATCCCCAGGGTGGCACAGGGAGCATCAGTGCTGTGAGTGTGAGCAGGAATTGATCTGAATTCCATCTGTGCCACAGTTCAGCAGGGCAGGGAGGGCAGAGAGGGCAGGGAGGGCAGCCAGGCTCTCTGGGCACAGCTGCACTTGCATTTTGTTGGCTGTTCTTATGGAGAAAAAAACCTTGAGGTAGGAATCCTAGCAGATTGCCAGCGTGCTGCTGGAGAGTTTACAAATCACTGTGCGGTATTTTCAAAATAAATCAAAATGTGCATCGAGGATCTTCTTGTAATTTGGATACAGATTAAGTGCAGCTGGGATATTTTATCAGTTTGTATTTCATGTGTTTGCACTGAGCTGATGTATAAGTTGATATTGTAAGCTTTCCAGGGTTTTTGTGATTCCTGCAGAAAAAAAAAGCTCCTCTCCCACAAGCCCACTTAGAGTGGATTGTGTTAGAAAGTAAATGAGATTATAAAGTGTTATGGGCTGTATTCTGATGCTATTTGGGCTTTGGTTTAAGTACATAACTTATTTGCAAGGCGATGTTTGGAAATTAATGTGTGATTAATTGCTTTGTGTAGAAAAGTTTACGTTCTAGACCAATAATGTAAAAAATAGTAGAGAAATCACCATTAAGTAATGTGTGTTAATGCTTAAATGCTAATAATGTACTTTGAAAGACCCAAAGGAAGCCCTGTAATTAGAAAATTGGGAAAGATGCACTTAAATCTCTTGTACCCAATTTTCCTATTATTCTTGCTTTAAGTACTCACGTGAAGGAGTCTGTCTTACAAACTATCAGGAGATAGATCTAAGGGATTTTTTTGTCTTTTTAAATATATATTTGCTGGAGAGAGGTCACATTAATAAAATTACAGGTAATTTATCACAAAACCTGATGATTTCCTTTAGAAAATCATTAGAATAAAATAGTCGTGTCCTGCAACTACAAAAGTGGGAAGCAAGTACCTTCAAATATTTTAAGGAAAATCAGTCCTGAGATGACATCAATGTGCAATAGGAGGGGTTCAGGTGATTCTGAGCCAAGTCAATTCAGAACCAGCTCTCCTGGTGAAGTGTTTTTTTTCTTTTATCATGTTTTTTGCTCACATTTGCTTTGAAGCAGTTTGTGTAGCTAATGTATATCAGAATTCAAATGCAGCAGCACCATATGGCAGTCGGCTCATTGCCTGGAGAATGTAAGTTCCGTAAGTTCAGTTCACTTAAGGATTGCTTTGCACTGCTTGGAGATGTTCACCTGTAATTTTAATGTTGGAAAGAGTGCCCTGAGATCAGAATAATTGGATGGGTAGAATAAAATGGACTTTGTTCTCCTATGAGATGATAATGATTTCCCCTTTGTTTACTGATGAAGGACAGTTTAGTTCTTGGAGGTGGTTGATTCTTCTAATTTCTGGTATACATGATTGTGTGTTACTCATATTCCCCATGGTATTTATTGCCTTAATGGCAGATGCTGTGTGCTGGAGCTCCACCAAACACAACTTTAGCTGGAGATTCCCTCTGACCAATAGGTGTTCAGAGGAGGCACATTTGGATTTGAGCACATAATAACAATATTGAGCACATAATAACAAATAACTGGGGCAGGTTGTAGTCTGCTTTTATTTTTTCCCCCTTCACATCTCTGGTTGGAGTCCAGCTAGCTGAGGATCCAAATCCCTTCTCTTTTGGAAGAGTTTTAGGGTTAATAATTGTGCTTTCTATGCTGCAGCCTGTGGCATCCACTGCCACTTGCTCAGTTAAAACTGCATTATAAAAACCTGCTTCCTTTTCCAAAAAATCTTGAATTTATTTCAATTCTAAAATTTTTGTAGGTGGAACTTCATTTTCTCCCTGCTGCTGCCATAGTAAATTTTAGACCAGAGTTCTTCCAGTGATCCCAGTTTTTCATGCAGCAGAGAAACAACCATAAAAAATGTAGGTCCCTGAATTGTGATCTGGACTTTGTCTTACTGTCAGGCTTCCAGTTTTTACTTTGAAAAATCAACATTATATTATTTCTCTTGCGGTGCCTAAAATTGTCTGTCTCTGCATACTGAGAAGTTGCCATGGTTTTGGTACATGTCTGAATGTTCATGTTTTATCACATAATGATAGATCAGTTTGGGTTGGAAGGGACTTCTCAAGGTCATGTAGAGCAAACTCAACCCTGGTGATTTTACATCTGTGCCCAATAGGGAACAAAAATCTGAGGTTTTTTCTAACTCAGTTGAAGGGTGGGGTTGGGGTGGTATTTTCTGTGCACACAACATAAGTGAATTACTGGGAAACTTTTACCTCTAGGAATATTTTTGTTTGTTTGTTTCTACATCTGGCTTGGAAAAATGGGATGTGATATTGGCAGTCCTTGTCCTGTAGCCAGATGGTCTGACTGCTGAGTGGGTGGCAGATGGGTGTGCTGTGCCCACCTTCAGCTGGGGGAAAATGTCAAATCTCCTCGAAGTTCTCCCCAGAGAGATCCTGAATCAGGTGGGCTCTGGCTGCAAAGGTGGGGCTGTTCCCTCCTCCTGCTGGAGCTGGGACAGCTTGGCTTGGGTCACTGCTGCTGGGGGTGTTGAGGGGATTGTTTCCTTGATTTGGCACAGGAAGCCAGTGAGTGCTGGAAAAAGAGCTCTGTGGAGTTTGGCTCATGCCTTGTGGGAAAGATGAGAGTTAGGCTGCTGTTCTCAGGATAAATCCGTGCAGATCTTTGGTTTTACTCAGAATAGAAGGTAGAAAGCAGCCCATGGTGTGTGACACACCCGCAGCCTCTCTGCTCTACCTGTCCTGTCTTTCACAACCACTCTTGATCACAGCTTTCCTCTCTTTTAGCCGAGTAGAACTCTGGAGAAAGAAAAGTGTCAAACATTTCCAGCCAGAACAGTGTACAACCTGTAGCTGGGAGCTGTCTCCTGGAGGAAGTAGGCAGAATTATTTATTGTCTCTTGGGCAGAGCAGGCAATTCAGCCTGGTTTCCTTTATTACTGTGGCAGAGCTCTCATTACACTGACGTACAGTTGTTTTTTGGGGCAGCAGAGTTCTGAAAGCCTCAACCAATCCTCAGCCTCTGGGGAAAAACAGTGAGAAGCTGGAGGAGTATCTCAGGAGATGCTCACAAAGGCTGCTCAGACAGACACACGACATGGATTTCACAGAAATATGATGTGCATGTGTATAATCCATATGCAGCCAGACTGAGTGATTAGAAACCCTTTTTGCTGAAAGAGGGGGAAAGGAAGGAGCTGAGCTGCATCACCTCTGGTGGTTTTGGTCTCCTTTTCTGAGGGCAGGGGAGGCTGTGGGTGCCAGAGGCAGAGGCAGCACTGCCTGCACCCTTTCAGTGCTTTATTCCTCCCCCCAGCACTGAATGGCATCCTGAGTGGGAGCACAGGCTGCACTCAGCCTGCAGAAATCACTACATAGATAAGCTGGAGGGGAGGAGGGGGAAGACACAGAAAAGCTGTGTACTCCTTAATAGATTCATGGTTTGCAACGTTTCATAATTCCTTTTTGACTCAGTCATCTGTAGCAGTTGTATAAATGACTTCTAATGATGCAGTGTTGCTGAGGAATTTTGGTTCTTACTTTGCAGTGTGTCATTATTAGCTCTTAGGGAAAAAAACCTGTATTGTTTGGGCTGTATAAAGGACATGTAAGAAAAGGAGAGCGAATTCAAATCAAAAGGAAAAAGGAAATTTAAACCTTTGCCACAGATGTTTTCTTTGGAAAGGAAATTCAAATTGTTGCTTTGCAAAGTGAACTAAATGGAACATCTGTGACTTCTTGTTTCCATTCTTCAAGACTTGATTCTCTTCTGTTTCTACCAGTCTGAGAGATGCATATTCATCCTGCTCCTGCTTCCACTGCCTGGTAACTTCAGCAGTGCTGGACAAAGCCTTTCATGAGAAGAAAGCTAAAAAAATTAGTTGATGAAATCATCACTGTGTGAACCTGCTGGATGGTACAGGTTGGGCAGGAGATTCTGTGCAAACATCACTGCAGTTCTAATGCCAGTGAGAGATGGCAATGCACAGATAATCTTTCTATTGATTTTTTTATAAGTGGGAAAAAAACTAAGGCATTTAAAAGAAAAGCTGGGGATTTTTTGCTTGTTTGTTTGGTTTTTAATTTTTTTAATTTTTTTTTTAGATTTGTTTTTGGTTTGGTTTCTTTTTTTTTGTATTCTTTTTTGTCAGTACCCAGTAAATAAACTTTTATTAGCTATGGTTACTCAGGTTTATATTAAAGATTTTCAGAGCTGCAGCCCAGAGGAAAGAGCTTCTAGTGATTAAACCTGGCCTTTATTTTGATTCTGAAATAGTTTGAGCTTTCCATGAAAATTTTTTCAGTGCCTATATCAAGCAGAGTGGACTTTAGATTTTAAGAATCAAAAAGAACTGGATGGAAAAACTCAACACAAATGTCGTAGTGGCATGGATGGAGAGTAGAACTGAACTGAAATTGTAGCCAAAATGTCCTGCAGCCAAGAATAAATGCAATTAAATGGATCTGTAACCGGGTGTACAGGTTGTAAGAACGACTGATTAATTTGTGAATGCCAACTGTAAAACACAGGAGAAATAAAATCTAGAAAAATACTTAGATTCTGCAAGGGAAATGTTGGATTGTTTTCTAACGAAGACAGGTGATTTTTTTCCCTTCCTTTTTCCCCCACTTTTTGCCAGTGAACTTCAAAACTGGGCATTTCTGTGTTGAAACCATCCTGCAGTGCACAGATATTTTGGTGTTTGCAGTGTTTTGATGGGAGAGCAGCACTCTGTAAATCCCTGCTGTACAACAGTGTTTGTGCCAGAGTGAGGGGCTGTGAAGGGGAAAACTCCAGAACAGAGCAGAGCTCCTGCTCTGTTCTCTTGCCTGATGGATTCTCTTTAATTGGGTAAGAAACTGCACCAGGTAGGTCCAGATCAGGTCCATGGCTGGTTGTGACTCGATGCTGATGCCAGCCCTGTCAGTGTGAAGGGAAAAGGTGACACTTGGATGCTGAGAAAATGCCAACTGGAGGCCAGCGAGGCAGAATAACGAGCAGGGAGGGCTTGGCTGCTTTGCTGCCTGTGCTGTGCCTCTACCTAGGACAGGAGAAACTCCAGGAGTCCCTAAATTCTCCTTTTAATGACAAAGGATGTTTGTAAGAGCACTGAAAATGTTCCCAACTCCTTCCCTTGTGAGTGCAGGGTGTGAGGAGCTGCCCAGGTTGGGAATGTCTGACCAGTGTGCATCTCCTGCCCCCCGGTGTGGCTAGCACAGACCTTTCCCGTGAGAATTCTTTTCTCTCTTCTTCCTGTGTTTTATAAAGTTTGGATGTTATTAAAAACAGTTTCTTGAGATTTGGACAGTTCAGGCCTGGCCAATCTGCCTAGGGGGAGGTTTCGAACTGACCAATCTGGGTGACCTTTGAAAAGTCTATATAAGTTGGAATTAAATAATAAAATGCTCTCTTTTATGCCACACGGAGAAACGGGTCTTCTCTCTCTGCTAGCGGCTCAACAGTGACACCCCAGCAGGCTGTGTGCTCCAGCAGGGTCAGCTCTGCCCAAACTGCCTCTCATGGCCACCAGGATCCATCCAGGGCAGCACTTGTGCCTGGGGATGTTGGGCTGCTGGCTACTCCCATCAGCCACGGCAGAGTTGGTTTCCTGGTTCCATCCCACTGCTGTTCCTTGCGGTGGCTGAGGATTGCTGTCACTTGTTTCTTGTCTCTGGGCAGTTCAGGGCTGGGCAGTGACCGCGAGGATATTGAATTTAAACCTTGTTAATCACAGCGTTTGTTGTCCGTATGGTTCTGCTTTGTACAGTCACTTTTATTTTATTCAGTGTCAGTTCCCAGGTTTTCCTATTAGTTTTGATGTAGGAGAACTGTAACATTGCATTTTAGAGCAAACCATGCAAACTCAGTCTGATATTTAGCGTGTGTTATCTAATCTTTTCTCCTTGATTTAGATTTGGAGGTCTTTTTGTTCATGTTATTTCCCTTACAGAAAAAAAACAGTTCTGTCTTTTTACAAAATCCTGCAATATTGATTCAGAGAATATTTTTATTTTAAAGCATTTTACTTTACACTGCATTTTTACTTATACTCCACGTTTATATTTTGTTTAAAGCACTTATAACTATTTTGAACATAAAAAGCCTTATCTATCTACAACTAAACCAGCAAAACAATTTGACTGCATCTAAAATATTGCTTTTATTTTACTTTACCTGACCTCTGCTGACCAGGCATCCAGTATCTGACAGGGATGGGGGCTGTAGGCATATGCCACATATCTATATTTTTTAAATGTAATAAACTCATTTATTGCTAATTTTTGGTGTCCTCTTAGTTTTACTGGAGGCATTGGGGGAGAGGGGTGGAATTCTTATTTTTTAAAAAAGGTGAATACATCAGGTGGCTGGAAAGGGCTGTTGGGGTGTGACAGTGATGCTAAGTGAGAATCTGGACCTGCTGTTTGTTTTTTTTTTTCTAATAAGGAGACAAACTTTTTTTGTCTTTTCTTCCTAACCTCAGTGTGGAACAGTCAGTCAAAGGAGAGACAGGTGCATCCCATGCAGGATGTTTATTTGGAGACCATAATCTTTTGCAGCTATGAGTAGTATGAGTAGAATTAGTTTTTCCTTCTGATACTTGGTCTTTTAAAACATTCATCAGGCAGCAGAGAAATCTCAGACTGTTTTTCCTCCTTGCTCAGGAACACAGTCCAAGCTATTTCCGTCCTCTTTAGCACTATATGAGTACTCTAGACATGCAAATTCAGTGTTCTGTTATAATATCATTGCCTTTTGGTTGGTAGAAATATGATGCAGAGACAGTTAAAAAGGGGTAAAAGGGTTTCACCCCACTGTTTAATAGGATTTTAGGTGCACAGCTCTTCAAAGGTGGAACACACTGAGATGCACATAGCTTATAATGCGTATACAATCTTATGGACTTCACAAATTAGCATATCTACCTGAAATCCCCCAATAAGAAACTTAAAAAATGAAGTAATTGTGTCTCTAATCAACCCCCAAAAACTGAGGCTAGAGCCCAGGTTACAAAATATGTTCCAGAGAGAAGGTTCCAACCAAGGTTGAAATCTCGAGTTTTGAGATAGCACAGAGCTCTCTGGTCTCCTGCTGTGAACTTTCTTTTTGATCTTTCTGCCTTGCAGGACACCAAACTAAGCTAAAATATCAAACTACAAAAGTTACAAGCATGTGGGGCTACGGGTACAGAAAATATGAAAAGGACATAAAAATGTATAAAAGGGCATATTAAAAGAAAGGCAAAAAATCATCAGGCATCGATATGTTAACACATGTTAGGAGCAGAAGTCTCTGGTTGGAGCTGTGGCAGGGTCAGGATTCGGGGTCTGCACAGCCCCTGCGCTCCTGCTGGTGGCTCCTGTTGGAGTGCAGGTTGTCACAGTGTCCCTCTAATACATCTCCCTCCATTCTCAGCACAATGGGCACCGTGAGGGCTCAGCAGGGCACTTTGCATCCCCTTAGCAGCACCATCCCCACCTGGCAATCAATGCCTCCATCCCCTCGTGCTATTGATCCATCAGCTTTCCTGCCAGCTCCGAATTCATCCTTAAAAAATAATTAGCTCTGCTGGCTTGGCAGAATTCCAAGCAGGCAATTACATTCTGCCTGCTTAAAAATGCCCCCTGCAGCTGCAATTGGCTAACTTACAGTGACAGATAACTGTGTGTTTTGTGAGATGTCTTCGCTGGGGCTTTTTGTCAGTGGGAAATCTCCTGTAATGCTGCAAACACTCACCCTGCCAGGCCCTACTGACCAGCGTGGCTCATTAGCATCACAAAGAAAAGGAGCTCTGGAAAATGTTTCCCCAGTGTTTGGAAGGCAAAAAAGAAAGATTTGGGGGTTTCTTGCACGTTTTGAATTTTTTTGGCATTGTCTATAATGTGCCTTTACACAGAATCAAAGCAAACCTGAACCTTGCTAGCTTGGTAGAGCTCAGTGTTAATTATGGACTTAGGACTGACATTTTAAATGGTTGAGAAAACAGAGGAGAGATGCTGATTCTGTTTGTTGACTGTGGGACTTTGGGTTCAATTTGTTTAATGGAAGAAAAAATAGATATGAGATAAAAATATATTAGCTTGTTAGCTAATTAGCTTATATTACCCTTTCCAATGGTGATAGATAATTGAAAACTTGGGATTTGTTACTGTGGGTTTTTTCTTTCTATTTTGACAGAGAAAATACAACTTATAGTCTCTAAATAACTTGTATCTGGTATTAAAGGGTTTGAAAAACCAGGAGAAACTATTGAAGTTTACATTTTTGATGGAGCCCTATATGAATAAATAATCCCTAAGGAAGGGGAGATGGACCTCCCATCTCCTTCCACGGATGGAGACCAAAGCTATATTTGATGAGGAAAAGTCATCTGACTGAACAGGTCTGATACATTTTTCTGATTATTTAGATTTTATGAGGTAGAAGAGAATGTTTACATTTCATGGCTTTCTCTTTTGTTATTGCTATATTCAGAAGGGCAGACATTGGCTAGGCATTGAGCCCTTGCAGTTACACACTGTGTGGACTATTTTAGGAGAAGAAGATAGAAATAAAAACTGTTTGCAGCCAGTCCAAGGGCTTTTCTCCCCTTCTGTTTTGTCTCCTGGTAAAGGAAAAACAAAGCTGTTTTTGGGAGTTCCCTGTAGAGTGTGAAACTGTGGCACCTCTGCCAGGATATGCAGAGTTAGCAAACCTTGCAAATTGAAATCTGAAGAATTAATTCTGGTCTTTCCGGCTCAGCAGTTTGAGAATTAAAAGTCAGTTCTTTCCTAATAATGAAATTGACTTATAATTTAATAAATACTTCTTTTTAAGAGGACTTTATTCTTATTCCTTCTAGATGCAGAGTTTTTGGGAGACTATAGCAGAATTGTTAGGCCGTTATTGTTTCCCGTATTGCTGCTGTTTGAAATACAAAGGATCAACATTGCAGTTGCATTACAGAGCCTTGGACAGTTTCACACATTGTGAAGAGCATAAAATAAATGATCTTATCAATCTTGCTAATTATGACAGGAATGCTCTGCTGAGCAAGGGGCAGAAATTTGCTTTTGAAGAGTTTCATTTCATCTTCTAGCATTCTAAATGTGGTCAAGGTTGTTGGTCATATAACCTCCTGGAAAAAAGAAATTGAGAATGATTTTGAGAATAGCACAGTAGCTCAGATGGTTAATGCATGTTTGGGGACTCATTTTATTGCCTTTCTCAGCTCTGTTTTGCTGTGTCTGTAAGCAGTCTGAGCTGTGTGCAGATTGGGGAGGAAGCTCTGTCCCACAGTTTCTCTTTTCAAATGGACCATTAGTGGGGACATGATCAGAATTGCTGCTCCTCGTTTCTGAGGAGGATCTGCAGTGTGAATTCTGTACTTTGAAGAGGCAAACACTGACAGCAAACCCTGCTCAGGTGTGTTATCACCAACTATAGTTTCCTCTGCTGCAGGATCAATGTGTGTTAAACTCCTCTCAGCTGTTCCTGGTTCTCTGCAGCATCCTGAGCTCTCAGAGCTCTGTTGTGCTGCCACTTTGACCCAGGGATTGCAGCATTCTGCAACAGCCCCTGGGCTGCCCTCAAGGTGTTTTCCTTTGAACTGTTATGGGGTTTTGTAGCCCCTTTCTGGCTAAAGCTGTGGTTCCACTGTTCAGAACAGAATGGAGTTGGTGTTTCCTGTGGGTGAGAACAGCTGCAGAGCTGTCTGCAGGGATGAGATGGTGATGAAGCCATCAGTGATGCTGCAGTTGCCTGCTGAGATCAAACCCCAGTGCATCCCTCAGGCTTCTCACCAGTCTGTTTCCCAAAGCTGAACTTGTGACATGAAAAACCAGAAAGCTGCAGAACTCTGAACATCTTCAGGCATCCCTTGCTTGCTTTCTTGTCTTTGTGGCAATGTTGGGGGCTTTGAGAAATCCAGATCTCTCACTTGACATCATTCCACACTGGCTTGCAGCACACAGCATTTTGTTTTGCTTGCTGTTGATAGAGCAATTATTTCTGCACTGCAGGTTTCAGTTACAGCTCTCCAAGGTGAGTTGGTGATCCCAGCTCTGGGAGGCACCCAGCCTATGGGATCCATAGGGATATGGATCTTCAAGGGATACCTGTTCCTCCTTCAGTCGTATTCCTGTGCATGACAGTTGTCTTAGAGGGGTCTGAAGAGAGCACCACGAGAAATACAGATGGGAAAAGGCTGAAAACTTCATTCTTCTGTGTCCAGGACCACAGTGCTTTCCCTGTGCCGGGCATGGATTCATGGCTGTCCTCTCCAACATAGGACAGGGGTTTTAGGGCACAGCCACAGGCACTCAGCTGGGCTCTGGCTGTGCTCTCTGCCATTCCCCTGCTGCTTCTCCTTCCTGGGTACCCCACAGACATTGCCTTGTGCAGGGATGGATGGATGGAGTGGGCTGTGGTTATCTGGTGACTTACTCCTTCTCTGTGCACAGCCTGGGAGCAGCTGTGCCTTGCAAACACCACTGCTCCCAGGCTGAGATCACAGGACTCGTGCTGTCCTACTCTGCAGTCTGCTTGCAGTGTGTTATTCAGAAGTACCATGGGTTTTATTGGTTAAGTCCTTGTCAAGACTGAGTTTTGAGCAGTGAAATACTGACTGCCTCCTGCTATAAAACCTGTGCTGTGGGGGCTCAGTTTTAGAGAGGGATTCAGAGGGGAAATGGCATTCCAGAGCCATGGCCTGTGCAGAAAACCTTTGCTTCTGCTGAGTCTCCAGTTAGAAAGTCATTTTAAGTCCTAAAGTACTACATTAATTGCACAAGTCCTGTTGAAAACTTGGAAACCCATTGAGATGTGCAAATTGGTGATTGATTTTTAATTGGATGATGACAAGGTAACTAACTGTGAATGCTAACTAAGAATTCAAACTCCTGAGAAGGCATTTACCCAGAGAGATCACATTCATGCTGCATTTTTAGAAAGAGTTTAAAATACAATGCAAGTCCTCATCAGTCACATGTTTGGTTTTCTTTTCCCTCTTGTATCTAAATAGTAACTGCACAGGAGCAAGCAAAGTTCTGGTGGAGCAGAACTAGAGAGAGTGGGAAACATCTGGAGCCTGAGACTTTTTGGGTAAATCCTCCTGGAGAAATCGCAGGAGTCACTTACATAATGGAAACATCCTATAATTTTTCCTGTGCCTTTCTCCCTTGTTGCCACACATTTCTGTTGCCAGGGTAACCGATCATGAATTGTTCATAGTAAGTGACCTTGTCATTGCTTTTATACACGCCATGAGTTATTGTGCACAGGATATTTATAGAATTAGAGAGGTGATTGTGACTGCCTGAAGACAAGCAGGTTTTGTTTCATTTAATTTTATCTTTTTTTTTTTTTTTCTGTAGAATAGGAGGCTAAAAACCAGAAGAGAGGGAAATGCTAACATTTTTTTGCAGAATCAATCCAGCTGTTATTGAGATAGGGGCAAATAGGGCTAACTGGATGGAGAGTGGTCAGCTCAGCCTCCTGCAAGCACTGCTTTCATTCGATGCTCTTCTGGACTGGACTTGGAGATATTCACATTTACTCTTGTGTCCAATATTTTTAGAGGTGCCAGAATTTTTTTAAGCTCTGCAAAAAGAGTGCTTTATGCGTGGTTTTAAATAACAAACCCAACCAACAACAAACCCAAAAAATTGTGTCAACCATTCTAAATGGTAAAAGCTGGTGCCTATTCTCCTTGTCTTGACATTCTGTACAGAAATTAATTGAAATAAAGCTCTACCAACAATTTTAAGTATTAATAATGAAAAGATAAATGAATCATGCTAGTTCAAATAGAAAAATAATACAAAGAGTGTCTGAGATCCACAAAAGGCTTCCTAGTCTTTTTATGCATTCAAGAAGAAAAAAAGGGATTTCGTTACATAATCACCCTTACAATTCTCTTCAGGGCTGTGTTTTGTAATTATGATTTTAATTCAGGGAAAGGTGTGGTAGGGTCTTTGGATTTCAGGGCAAAGCTGTGCTAGTAATGGTGAAGTTGATGTTTGCCATGTGTATGATATAGAAAGCTATGATCCAGGTTACATAGATATACAAGCTATGATTCAGGTTATATTGATATAGAAAAGTTGTAATTCAGGTTGTGTTGATATCTTGTAACTAAAGCTACAAAAGCACCTTGTAACTCTGACCCAAGTTCTATAGGCATCCCCACCCAGCCACCTCTACAGCAAGTCTGCTGCCTGTGAAAGAACTGCTCAGGTGAGGAGTTTGGAAGCCCCAGGCAGCTCCCAGTGTGCCCTCAGCCCAGGGAATGGCAGCAGCTGGGAGCTGAAGGTGCCTGGGTTCATTTCCCAGGCAGGACAGGTGACAATCTCAGAACCCCCATGTGGCATTCTGGCTGTAGGGTTTTCCACCCTGGCCATGGATGCTTTTAAGCAGCTGCTGGAAACTGCTCTGGAGATGCAGGAGTGGACACCAAGGGGAGTTGTGGGAGGAGTTGATACACAGTCTAACAGAACTGAGAGCAGTGCAAATGCTGGAATGCTCCTGCTGGACCACAGCTGCATGGATGGGAGCTCAGCAGGAGGAGAGCTCAGGTGATTTCACCTGACCCAGCTGCAGGTCTCACTGGACAGACCCTTGGATGGACACAGATCCCCAGCTGAGCATCACCTGCCCATCCTGCTGCAGTCAGTTCACTCTGTGAAAAATCCCCAGCATCTCTGTGATTACAGTGCATTAGTTTAAGCAAACAGGGTGACTATGAGGGGCTTTGCAGCAAAAGAAACAGAGTTATCTTTTCTATTTAGCAGCCAGCTGGAACTTCACCATCAGCTAATGTCTTTGAAACATCTGCCGTGCCTCTGGAATGACCTGTTGTTCAAATGTGAGTGTATTTTATGAATTGCACACAGAGTTAAGGTGAGAGGAGCCGTGGGGCAGCACTGTGTCCATCAGGGAAGGACTCTCAGAGTTTTATACAATGCAGGAAAGAAATGAGAAAAACCAGAGAGGAGGTTGCCCTGTGAATTTTGTAGAATGAGCCTGAGCCTGCAGCCTGACAGTGTGTGTGTGCAAGGAACTGACACTTTGTGGGTAATTCCACTTCATTTGCCAGCCAGCATCTAACCTGAACGTTATATTTAGTGGATTAAAGCACTCTGGTTTGGGGTTTCCACATTCACTGCTGCGTGAGGGTCTGGTCCATCTGCTCAGCTGTCATAAGCTACACTGGATCTTTGGGGAGAATGATCTGAAAGCAGGTGATTCAGAGAACCTTAAAGGCCTTGAGATTTCTTGCTTTACAAAGGTTAAGTAGTATCAGATCAGCAGGCTTTCTTTTCATCCAGCTGATCTTTAATTTGTCCTTACACTAACCTGGAAAACACCACTTACTTGCTCCATGTTTTTGCTTGTCTGAAGAATAAAAGAAATTCTCCAGATATTTCATTTTTCTTGTTTGTTATCATGGGGTTGCAGCTAGCTCTGTGAATTAATTTTTCTTGTCTTCTTTGCTTGCATGTCCTGGATGAACTTTGGTAAAGCAGGAAGTTAACATTCTGTTTTCATCCAGTGGAGTAAGTCATCTTGTTGATGTTTGAGTGTTTTAAATGAGGCTTAAGTATACAGTATTGACACTCTTCTGTAAATGGTTTCGAGAAAACCATTTATTACCCATTTGCTTGAGGGATTTGCTTGAACTGCAGTGCTTGGGAGCAGTGTGTTAAATGAGATAATGTGCAGGATAGATGTGCATTTATGGGCAGTGCTCTCGATGCAATCAAAAAACTCCAGGGCAGCAGTTGTGGGGAAAACATTCCTTTTCCCCATGGACATGTTTGTCTGGGTACATGGGATGTTTCTGCAGTCCCAGAACATGCCTAGACCCCGGTGGGGAGGGGACAGTGAGCAGTCTGCACTCTGGAGGAAGCCTGGCAGGCATTTATTAGTGCTCAGAACTGAAATGTAGGGGAGCACTTACACACTCACCTATGGATTCACCTGGGGATGGCTGCAGGAAAGGTCCTTGCAGGGAACCAAACAGCTGAGCATTGTGGCTAGCACAGTTTTTCCCATGAGAGGTTTTCTTGTGTTTTGTAAATAAAGATAAAGTTTGGATGTTGTTGGAACAGTGTCCCAGAACTTGGGCAGTGCAGGCCTGGCCAATCAGGCCTGGGGGAAGGCTTCTGACTGACCAATCTGGGTGACTTTTGAGAACTCTATAAATGTGATGAAATCAAAACAATAAAAGTCATTCCTTCTTACCACTGAGAACCGATGCATTCATTACTCTGCTAGCTGCTCAACAGCAACAGAGCATCCCCCTCACCAGTGGGGCTTCAGGGAGGGGAATGGAGCTAAACAGCAATTGCAGCTTACAGTGGGACTCGGGCACAGTGACAAAAACGTGTCACCATCACTGTGGGTGGGACTGGGGCACAGTGACAAAAACGTGTCACCATCACTGTGGGTGGGACTGGGCAAGCAGGACTGGGGAATACACTGAATTTCCTTGGTCACTGCTGGGAGTCAGCAAGGCTGCAGCTGCTGGAGCTCCATCAGCTCTGCACACGGCTGATGGGGTTGGTATTGATAGGGTTGCTCAGGACCTTCTCCTGCCCACTCCTCTCACTGTCCCTTTGCCATCCCATTCCCTGATCCCTGCTCAGGTCAGAGCTGCAGACAGGCTGTGCTCTGTAACTGCCATCTGCAGGTGTCACTGGGATGCTGATGGTAATTCTTCTGCAAATCCATAAATTCCTCTCAGGAAAATAAATCCTTTTACTCAAACATATTTGTGGGAAAGGGAGCATCAGGAAACAAGGAAAAAACCAAACCCAGAAGGGAATATTTGCAAGTGCTTTCTGCATTCTTCCCACACTGCGCACACTGCGGCCTGCTGCCCACAGAAAGGTGGAACTTTGTTTCTGTGCACATCTGCAGCTGCAGGGCTGAGATCTGAGATCTCTGTGCTGTTGTCTAACCAAGGGGATTATCAGGGACTGATGCTGCCTACAGAACCCAAACTGCCAGGCATCTGTCCCTGCCTGGTGCAGAAGCTTAGAGCTGATCCAGAAGCAGAAAGTCAAAAGGGGTTTTAAGATTTGCTGTTGGAGTTGGGCTTTGAGGACAGCATGCAACAACTTCTTAAAACCACTTCAAATGTCTTTTCTAGCAGAGCCTTAAGAGTTGAGTTATTAACCCCACGGGATCTGGGGAATCATAAAAGGGCTATTCAGCTGAAAATTACATCCAGCTCTTTCAAAATACATAATGGGGGTTTGGAAGTGCTCGATACAAATCAGTTGCATGCAGAACCTTGAGCCCCTTCTTCCCAGGCCAGGCTGCTTCATCCACTGCATTTCTTGTTGACAGGTTGGTTTGTTTGAAAGTGAGCAGCAGTTAGAGCAATTAGATCAATAAATATTAATGCCTTTCTGGGAAATACCTATTTGGCATTGGGGAAGAAATAAAGGACTACTTCTGTTCTACATCGAGTTTGGACAAATATCTGCATACCATGGAAAATGAGCCTTTTTAATGTGAAACAGAGCTTTCTTAATTGGTTAAACATCTTTCAAATAAGCTATGGAAACTTAAAATTGATGAGTGAACTTCTACATTTGTATTCCACACACAATACTTTACTGTGTTATATCTCATAGTGGTTAGAGAGTGCAGATTCTGTCTGGGAATACACATTTACATGCTCAAATATATTGTATTGTAATGGAGGTAAAATCTGTAGTATTGCTAAAATTGTTGGTAATCAAGCTATGATAATTCATTGTCACTGCACAGCATAAACCTGTAAGGCATTTCCTCTGTTGATAAATTATTCCATATGCTTTGTCTCAATATATTTTATGTGCAAGTAACATTTGGCAAGAAAACCATTGAGGTAGCATTCAGTAGTAGGTCACAATTGTGAATTTTATTCTCTGAGATATTCTAGGAGACATTTGGAAATATATGGTAATGTTACTTTAACAGATATTACTGTGCATTAATTCTTAGACTTTTTCTTCCATTTCAGTCTTGTTTTGTCATTTTTATGCACTTGTCTTTGGGTCAAGAATCATTTGTGATTCTTTGTTATTTTGTTTTATTCAGCCATTCCCAATCTTTTTTGTACAGACTGTTAGGCCTGTGTCTGAAGTTCAGAATCTCAAACTGCAGTTTGGTTTTCTGCTACCCCATCTTTAACTCTTTGATTTTGAAGGCATTGTGTTCGTTATTTAAGATATGAAGATGACAGCTGCCCTCTGGATTCCCTGTTTAGCCAACTCATCTTTTACTCTGGAGTTTTTTCAAGGATCTTCAAATTTCCCTCCAGCATAACACATTAAGACTTGAAGACAACATGTGCACAAAATATGTATGTTGCTGAAGATGAACTCAGCTTTTTGTATGATCAGATAAATAATCACTTTTTTCAGGGAAATACGTAAAAATAGCAAACACTATACATACATACTATATCTTATGGATGAGGCGGGTGGAAAATGTATCACTGCTTTCCTGCATTTGCATTCTCAGGTATTCTGTCCAGGAGGTTTTAAATATGGAGGCGTATTTCAAATAAGACCTTTCATATGGTGACTTAAAATTGATGAGTGAACTTCTGCATGGAGTTGAGAACGGAAATTGGAGTTGAGAATGGAAAAGAGAAACAGAGAATGAGGGTGGCTCTGACTCCACTTTCCCAGCAGGATGGGAGAATTTGGTCACTGACACAAAGCCATCCTCAGCACCAGCCAGGCCATTCCTGGTTCTCCTGTTCAGGAGGTGTGGATTGGGTAGGGATTGAGGACCCCAAGGCAGCTCTGAGGTGCTGGGGTGCCTTGTTCCTTCCTGGCTGTGTGTGTGTGTGTGAGTGACAGCACCCTGTTGGTGCTGCAATGACACATCAGTTCCACGTGGCTCCAGTGCATGCCAAGGGACCTGGGGATCTCCCAGGGGATACCTTGCCTGGTTCATCCCTGCTCTGCTGCTGCTGTGGGATGGGCAGGAGCTGTAGGAACAGCTCAGTGGTACAGCAGCTTTCCAGGCTGTGTCCCCTCTGTGCAGGAGGCCCTGGACCCCTGTCCTGCCTGCCTGCTCCCTCCCCAGTGCTTGATTTGGAAACAGAGAACCCTGCTATACCTGGATCTGCTGCTGAAAAAGGAGTTTTTATCCCCCAAGCTGCCTGGGATGCTGCTCTAACCCAGCCGTGCTTGAATTTCCTTTGGCCACTGCTGTGTGGTTACCTGTTTGCTGTCTGGCATCCCCTGAATGTTGATGCATGCTAATACCCAAAATGTTTGTAGCTAATCAGAGCATTGCTAACTGCAATCAAACTCTATTTTCTAAACTCGCTAAATTATTTTCTCATACCGAATTTATCACAGCTATTAAGAGAGTTGTGACCTTTCTCACTAACACTGGAGTGTCTCAATTCTCTTCCAGTCATTTGTCGCTATGATAAACTCTGAAGTGAGTATTGGGAACCTTCTGTACAGGCAGACACTCTGGCTCATGTTCATTTAAATTCTACCTCTAGACTTATAAATAAGGAATGAGGCTTAGGAGTCTCTCTGGAATATACAATATGTTTTAACCTGTCAGGCCGTTGGCTGACACTGCTGTTCCCCACTGATAAAGGCGTATGAGTGGTGTGTAAGAATGAAATTTCACCCTTAAAAATCATCATTGAACTGCAAGAAGCTTGAGCTGCTGCAGCTGTGTGTGCTGAATGAGGGGCTGGTCTGGCAGGGTGAGCAGCCCTGTCCTGCCCTGATAGCTGCTGGGGTGATAGCAGAGCAAAGGAGAGCAACACACACTGCTCCTCCTGGCTCTGCTCTGCTGCATGCCACAGCACATCCTGCTTGATTTGGGATGAAATGACTCGTGTCCGAGCTGAAAGGAGGGAAATTGCTGATTTCCACGGGCTGGGTGACAAACGGGGGCAGAGGAGGGGTGCAGCTCCACTCATGCACCGTGGTGCCAGCCCTGCTTTCCCAGGGTCAGGCTGGCTTCTGCAGGGATGCTGAGCACTGCTGCTGGGCAGCTGTGGGAGCTGCTGAATGCCTTTTGGATTTACAGAAAGCTCTGTGTAAAATGCACTGGTTTTCTTCAGCTGTGTGGCTGTTTAACCCAAAGAATTGCCTCCACCTGGAAGGCAGGCAACTTAACTCTTTTTATCTTAACTTCCATCAAAACAAGAAAACACAGGTGCCTTGGTGTTCAGGAGGGTAATAAAGAATTGGGATCTGACACCTGTGGTGATTTCTGTTATGCTGTAATAACATTATAATAACGTAATAACATTATTACTGTTTTGTCTAACAAAACTAGAAAATTGAAGAAAAAATTGATGAAAATTGAAGAAAATTGAAAACTAGGAAATGAAACTAGAAAATTTAAGATATAGTTTAATAAATAACCATAACA
Organism: Lichenostomus cassidix; assembly: GCF_008360975.1. Lineage (NCBI taxonomy): Eukaryota > Metazoa > Chordata > Aves > Passeriformes > Meliphagidae > Lichenostomus > Lichenostomus cassidix. The sequence continues at coordinate 12,540,202 of NC_139495.1, read as the reverse complement.
TTTAATTATTAGACTTCCAGAATTTTCTTATTAATGTGTCCCAAAGAATCTTTATGATTACTCCATACCAAGGTAAGGAGCTACTAATGGTCCTTTCTCCATATTGATTAGACAAGAGTTTTTCTGTAAATGTGGGGTGGTTTTTGGTTAGTTTCTTTTTGTTGTTTAGTTTGGTTTGAATTGTTTGGCTTTTCGCTACTTTCTCCCAGCAAGACCCAATTTTTGTCCTGCTTTGATGTTTTTTAGTTTCTGCAGGTTCAGGCACTTACAGGAGATCCAAGGGAGCTTTTAGGTATCTCTGTTCTTTATTCCTTTGGGGTCAGCCAGGCCCTGATCTTACAAGTACACCTGTGGTTTATTTTTATGTGCATGAGCAGTCTCAGCTCAGTGAAAATGTGTTTGCAGAAGGAGGGTCTGTAATTTTCTGCAAACACTGGCTCTGATAATGCTCTTTTTCAGAATCAAGCTTGTCATTATAAATCTTGATGACAACAGCTAAACTTCCATGGGATATGTATGTGTGACTGGGGGAACTTCAGGTCTTCAGATAACAGAAGGAATCCCTCTAAGTTGTGTTTTTAAGCAGCCACTTCAATATCTGTAACAAACCCCTTCGTTTTGCTTGACTCAGCTGTGATGATAAAAAGTTCGGAGTTTTTTTCACTCTTTCACCCTTCCCCTGAGGAAAAGCTGAGCCTATTTTTCTAATAATTGAAACTTGTTGGCTTTTAAAAATTAGCCTGAAATACCTCCAGGAACATTATTTGGCCGACTTCAAGGCAGCTCTCAAAATACTTAATGCTTTTGAAAGTCAAATTAAAGGTTTGTTTCATTTAAGTTGTATAGCTGGATAAGATTAAACAAAGTGCCCTACTTGCACACAGCAATCTATGTGAAATGGTTTTTTGATCGTCTTCATGCATATCTAAAATACACCTCCAATTTCTTTTCAGGATCTGGGCTTATTCAGCTTTTACCATAATGGTTCATTAGCCTCCTAGGCTTTTTCTTAAGAGTTGCAGTCAATTTCCCAGCTTTGCTGTTTTACATTAAATCGCTTCGATTTCCTAAATATAGTAAGGCAAGGGAACAAGAAGCACGAATCATGGCAAGAGGGGTTATTCGGCGTGGATACATCATTTCTGCTTCACAGCATACTTCCAATATTGCAAAGTTTTTGCCCCTGGCTGCAACTGTGCTAAATTTATCAACTATTCTCCATTCTTAGAGAATGATTTAAGTATATGCTGCTGATATTGCTTCTTGTTGGCGCTCGTTATTTGGAGATCAATGGGACTTTACATGTGGAGAGAGGCAGGGAAAGGTTTAAACCTTCATCTGCTGCAGCATTCTGCAGTGTCCCACTCTAAATCTCTTTGAAAAGCCAGTGGTTGCTCATCCGGATGCTTCCCCTGAATGTCAGTGAGATGAAAAATATCTGCAGCATATTTATATAGGACATGCTTTGTGGCCCCTGTGGCAATGTGCTGTGTGTTGTTTTGGCAGATGCAGTTGATTTGAAGCTCTCTGAACTGTGTGTGACTGCATGGAGACTTTTGTGGTTTCCCTCCATCCTCAGGAAATTCAGGAGAGCAACTGCAGCCCCTGAGCAAAGCTTGTCTCCTCTGTTTCAAAGGGGTGATTTCTCCAGCAGCTTCATGATCTGTTCCCAGTTGATGATCAGGTTGTACTGGGAGCTATTTGCAGTTTTTCCCCACAAAAATCAGTTTCCCTGTGTTTAGCACAACACCACAGCCTGGCTCAGCCCCTTGTTCACTCTGTGCTGGGATGGAGAAGAGAATCGAAAGAGCAGAAGCAAGAAAACTTGTGAATTGAACAAAGTTTAAGAACAGGACAGAGGTAGAATACCCCAAGAGATGATCTCTCAGCAGGCTGATGCCCAGCCAGTGTCCCAGGAATGTCCCATCAATATCCTAGACAGTGTCCCAGAAAGGTCCCAGTCCCGTTCTCCCTCTGCCTCCTGTTCTTTCTGCTGAGCACAGCCTGGGAAATCCCTCTGCTCTGGCCAGGGCAGCTGCCTGGCTCTGCTCCCTCCCAGTTCTGCTTTCCCATGGAGAAAGGGAATTTGCCCAGCCAGGTTTGGTGTAGCAACTTGGTGTAGGAACGATTTTAAAGAGGTTCAGTGCTTTTTCTTTTCTTTTCTTTTTTTTTTTTCTTGGATGTGTAATTTGCTCCCTAAGTGTGCAGTTTTACCACTGTGATTTGGGGTGTTTGTGAGCTTGGTGACTTTGTCAGAAATTCTGGCAGCAGGCTGCTGCTGAGTGGAAGAAGCACAGGGATCCACTGATGTAAGCAAGCGCAGCCTGGCAAGATTAATTTTCTTCAAAAACTGCTATCTTCAGTTTTTACAAGCTTACCAGTTTACATGGGCTGATACATTCCTTAAACAAAATCTGTCCATAAACCCAATGTAAATGTGCTAGGAAATTGCTGACCTCTTAATTAACCACTTCCATAAAATCTGCTATTAACCCTGCTCCAGAGAGTTTTAAATACCTTTTGTGCCATTACACTGAAAGGCAATTTAATGAAAGCATGGCTTATTTCTCCTGATATTTAATACTTTTAACCCTTTCTTGGCAACTATTTTTGTAGACTCAAAAGCAGCTCCAGGCTGTGGGACTCCTGCACTTCTGCCGTTCCCCCTGAGCTGCAGCCTTGAGAGATACAGGACATTATCTGTTTCCTGTTAGGAGGAGGATCAGGGCCTCAAGTATCACTTTTAATACAGGAAACAAGAGCAAGCACTGGGTGCACAATAGTACAGACTGCAGGGGGTGAAGGGGATAACTTGCTCTGAAGGGTCACTGATGTTCTGTATAGTTAATGATCCGCAGTGCTGTCCTGCCAGTCTGCCATGGCAGCACAAAATACTTTCCTGGTAGCATTTCCTGCCATGAAACACTGGCTGCTGCCGTTGAGATGAATTGCTTTCATGCAGCTTGAGGTTTTGCCAGAAGGTTGGTTTTGCCATGCTGAAATAGTCTGTTTACTTAATGGCAGCCTGCTGTACTTCTTTGTTTCTGCACTGGACCTGTAAGAAATTGAGTTGACTTGTCAACCATCCTGATTTTACTTTCTGTATGTATTTTCTACAGTTGTTTGCCTTGCAGTTACAGTTCTCATTCCTCAGTGCCCAAGTGAGAGTGCACAGATCTCACTGCATATGAGAGTAACTGAGGGAGCTTTTTGCCCTCTGAAGATGTGATGGTAAGCATCCCTGTCCCTTCCTTGAAGGAGAAGATGATTTTAGTGGTATCAGTTTAAGCACAGAAATCCTTGTTTTGGGAAGCCAAACAGTCTCCCTAGTGCACAGTGAAAAACAAATGTCTTTGCTGTGGCAAAGGAGTTGGGAGGATTTCTGATGTTTAAGAGGGGTTCAGCATCTTGTTCTCTTCTTTTTCCTGTTCAGCAGCTGTTAGAAAAGCACTCATAAAAAAACCAAATGTAAGTGATGGAAAACAAACTCCTTTATTTTTGGGCATTGATCTATCCATGTTTTAATTTCATGTTGTTTGAGAAGTCAGTTTGCAGAGTTATGGACCATAAAGATGAAGAGGATGACAATTGCCAAGAGTGAATAAGAAACAAAGCACTGTGTTGCTGTTGCAATGAAGCAATCATTTTTATGGAAAGTTTCTGTACAATAGGAAATTGAGATGAATGAACACAAAATCTGTCGCATTAATGAATTAACTTTCTAGTCTGTACATATTAGTCAGCTTTTAATTACAGTTAAAGAGTTTCTAATCTGTCTTTATGATAGCCCTGCGGTACATGTAGAGAGGAACACTGAAGTGTGTGAAGGATTTAAATTTTGTAGTTTGTGCTTTCTAGTTAAGCAGAAATAGATGTATTCTCTGCCCATTTGGTTTCCTGCACAAATATAAGGAAATATCTACATTTTGGGTCAGAAGAGGTAAAATATAGGAAGGACTGGAACAGTAGCAGTGATGTGCAGAGGCTTTTGCTGATGTTTATTTTGTGAAGTGGTGTTTATTTTGTGAAGTGATAATGAACCTGTAAATATTTAAGTTGTAAACCAGTCAGAACCTGTATTTGAACTGCTAAAAGCTATTCAAATAAGAGTGATCAGTGGATGCTGAGCTAAATCACAGGAACACTTTGACTTTCACCTCTTGTATTGATAAATGTATTGATAAAAGGCCAATCCTTATTCTCTAACACTTTTGGTACATTTGTGAAGTTGCCTTAGCAGTTCACACCCAAATATAATTTTTGATTAAAAAAAACAAACATAACTTTTCCCATTTGCTACAGAATTGTGTATTTTTATTTTTTTTTAATATCACAGTCATCATCACTTCACTTTTAATTGTCACTGGTTGTTTCTTATTGTCTTGGCAGCATGCTATGAAGGCACAGCTAAAATCTTCCCTTTTGGAAGAGCTTTCCAGCAGCTTTCCCAGCAAGTGTGCAGTGGTGGAGAGACAGCTAATGTTGAGCAGTGCTCTCAGAGCACGGGCAGCCTTGCTAGGCAAGAGGCGTTTTATTTTATTTTATTATTTTATTTTCTTTTTCTCGGGGTTTTGTTCTGAAGGTGGCGTGCTTGGTGTGACTTGAAAGCGGTCAGAGAAGGTGAATCTGCAGCTCTTTAAACGTGTCTCCTGTATCCTAGAAAGCAGCAGGGGGTAAGTGCAGGGTCTTTTGTAAATGTTTTCTTTTGAGCTTGTAGCCAGCAGGAGCCAGAAGGTGACATCGCCTGTTGGCAGAGCAGAGGTCACTTCTCTGTAATGAACAGGAAAGGAACAGAGGGTGAGCATGAGCCAAAAATAGCTGAATTCATTGTTCCTCAGAGCCAGAACATGGAGAAAACCTTTCTGCCTTAAGTAAGTTTATTCTGTAGGAAATTTGATGCTTTCCAAGTAATTGATGTAAAGGATATAAAAAACATGGCGTCAGATGCTTCATTGAACATTCCCGTGGAATCCTTTTGGAGGAAGGAAGTTTGGCAATACATGGAGAGCAAACTCGCTATGTTGATCCTGTTGCAGTGCCACAGAGAAACTTCAGCTGTGCTGAGAGCTTTCCTGATCTATGGCTGTAGGAAAACTCTGCTAGTTGGTTTTCCCTTAGATGTTCAGTGTCCACCTCCATTCCTGGCTCATCAGCCACAGCTGCTGTTGGTCACTCTGCTGACTGGAAAGGCTGGGGCTGATTGGAAATGCCTGGGGCTGGTTTGGAGTTGACCAGCTGAGCTCCTCAGCTGTGGACAATGAAATCATTAAGGATTTTCTCTACCTTTGGGGCTCAGGGAAAGCCCTGCATGGTCACCTTGGAGCTCAATCAGGTTTCTTACAGCAGTTCTTCCTGGGCTGGGGTTTTGGAATCACCCAAACAATGGACTGAGGAGGGCAGCATCTTGCAGAATTCCCAGAGCCTTAGGGGCTGGTGGAGGAGGATGGAAGGACCATGGAGAGATCCATGAGGACATGAAATACTTGTGCTGCAGCCCAAAAGGCCTTTTTGTGACTGCAGAGCTGATCTGAGTGAAGAGACTGAGCAGGAGAATTCATGTGTGGGGAGAGCATCTTGACAGCAGAGCCAAACCCAAGCACAGGGAATGGACAGAGCTGCACAGAAAGCTGAGGTCAGTGGGGATTTTCCTGATGGGCTCCAGACTGAAACCTTTCCAAAGGTGGCTGAAGGGTGGGGTGAGTGCTTTTGGGTTTCTGGGGGATTGCTTGCAGCAGATCCTGTGTTGTCCTGGCTCTGTGGCTTTGGGACAGCTGGAAGGACCAAGACCACACTGTGAGCCTGTCTGCTTCCCAGGTTATGGAAGATTCCCTTCCCAGGGGCTGTGCTGGCAGACTTTGGGAAGTATGACATCACACCCAATGTGATTTTAAAAATAGATGTGTCTCTCCTGCTGCCTTGTTTTGTACAGTTTGTATCCTGTCATTTGAAAGGCTACAATGAATAATTTGCAAGGCAATAAACCTTCAAGTTTATTTTAGTTTCACAAAGTGAATTCTTGAAAGGACTTATTTGCATAATGAATTTTTGGTTGTTTTAAGATAAAAACACAATTAAACAAGAAATATAACTATCATAGGAAAACAGAGCAAGAGGCTTTTGAGTGAGGAGCATAGCTATTTGCAGGAAGTCTGTGCTGGGATAGAACATCAAAATTCCTTGAGCTTGTGAGAGTTAAATGACTTTCTCATCTCAAAGATGGATTTGCAATGTAAATGTGTGAGATCCATATGAAAGGCAATAGATCTGGACAAGGAAGCACAGCGTTTGCTTGCCCTAGTGTGTCCTTTCTTGCAGGTGTAAGAAGTTTTCAGAAATTAGCAAGAAGGGCTGTGGGATCAGGAGCCTGCCAAGCTTGGCAGTTGTGCACAATCTTGAGGAAAATAAAATTGCTGTCTCATTTTCTCAGCAGATCTAAATTGCTGTGCAAAATGGAATTGTTATTTTAAACAGGTGAGAAACCTTTCCTGCCTGGTGTGGCTCAGTGCCAGCATCCAGTGTGCCTTTAGTAGCTCATGCTTCAGTTATCTCTTAGCCCTTTTGGTGGATGGAGGTCATTAATAATAATAATAATGATGATATTAATACAATGGGAATAAGACTTTCCCCCTGATTTTTGGAGGTAGACTGTTGCCTTTTGGTTGGTCTTAGAATTATGAGGCAGACACAGTCAAAGGAGTAAAAGGGTTTTACCTCAGTGTTTTAATAGAATCCTAGGGGCACAAAAAATTATTGGTTTTTAGTTGGTTTTAGAAGTGTGAAGTAGATACGGTTAAAGGGGTGTGGAGGATACAGAGGGTATATCAAATGTATAAAAAGAAAAGGCAGAAAATCAGCAGGCATCAGATGAATGCCAAGGATTCAGTGACAGCACAGACCAAAGTGAGCATTTCAGTGATTAAGAATTGCTCTGGCTGCAGGCTTTGGGATGCTGACAGCCTTGTAGCAAAAATGCTGTGTACATTGCAGATCTACTGGGAGATCTTTGGTTAAAGTTGCTGGGGTTATCCAGGCCCTGGAAGTGAAGGAGCTCAGAACTGGTTTGGGGTGGAGGGAGCAGCACAAGGGCTGGGGAAGCTGGGCTGTGGCTGGAGTATTTGTACTTGCTCAGCTTTTGAAGGCAGACTATTAAGTCTGCTCTGAAAGGCTCCCTGAAAATCAGGAAGTTTTTTTATTATCTGATCAACAAGCCTTTCATTTTTAAATCCTAAATGTGGAGAGTGTGTTGTTGGCAGTGCATAGCATTCTTGGAGAGAAACAGATGAAAATTTGGGAAGAAGCCCCCAAACAAAGCTATCCCCTTTTGCCATGTTTTGTCTATGACACTTCCCATCCTGTTTTTCATGATTTAGGAGACATCAGGATGTCACATGCTGTGGAAAGAGCCTGTGCCAGCACAGGAATGTTGAAAGTCAGTGAAGGTAGAATGTGCAGGGCAGCCAAACTCTCATGTTCACCACCATCTTCTCCCCTTTGATGCCCATGGATATGTTTGTAGCTGATATTCTGGCTATTTATGTGTATTTCATGGTGTTTGGGTGTGTATAGGCCTATTAATGCTCCTTCCTGCAGCCTGGAGAAGACAGGGATGGGAAAAATGAGCAGACTTTCTGCATTACAGTATGCTGCTAGTGGTTTATTTCTCTGCTTGGAAAGTTTTAAAATATTTTTCTTGTACTGATTGTAGTGTTATAGCAGCATTTTGTCAGTTTTTAGCATACCAAAGTAAGTATTACATAAAAGCCAGAAGGGGATGCAACAAAGCTGTGCAAGGAAAAAAAATTGTCAAATACCTTGATTCATTTAAATAAGTGTCAGAAATAATAGATAAAGCAATGTTAGTATGTTAATTATATATATTTATGATATTCCTGATATTATATATATATGTCTGAAAATGTTGTGTTGCTTGGGTGAGGAAAAAGGTTCAGCATTCTGCATTCAGGTGGCAGAAAATTGCTTATCTGGGCAGGCCAGTGCAGCTGAATTTCTATTTTGATCCCTTCAGAAGCAGAGTGCAGTGGTACAGAGAGGAGATTTTGCTGTTAATCACTGAAACCACTTGAGCAGCACTAAATCAGCTGTGGTAATGTAACTTCCAGGATCCCTGATGCCTGGAAACCTGGCTGGAAATCTCCTCCTATAAATCACTGGGATCCAAAGCAATGACTAATTGATAGTCAGGCGACCTTTGGAGCTTCATGCTGCAGTCTGAGATGATTTTGCTGTGTTTAATTGCAGCTGTCTCAGGTGTGCTCTGCTGCCTGGGAGCTCACTGGGGTTTCACACTGGGGGTACTGGGGTGAGTGGCTTCCCTGGTGTGAATGGTTTCCATGGTGTGGGGTCAGCCTGAGCTGAGCTCTCGGGGCTCTCCTGCCCTGAGTTTCCCAGGAAAAGCCTGGCAAACACATCTGAGAGGTTGGAAAGGTTTCCCACCCAGCAGAGCTCATGCACAGCTCAGTTCAGCGGTGTAAAGAAAAGCAGTTCAACAGAAAACTGTTCCATCCAGGGGAACAAGAAGTAAATAAAGCAGCAGGAAAGCTTGGACTTTGCCATCTTTTTGTGCATGTGAACATTTTAAAGGCCAGTTTGTGTTTCTCATTGTTGAGTAAGTTACCTTAATTCATCTGTGGCATAGGAGAAATCATAATCACTGCATATGAAAAAAGCTCATCCCTGCATGTCCTCTGTTCCAACCTCAGCATTTCCAAGTGTGTGACCCAAAAAATAGGAAAGTGTTGTATTTTTCAATTTATGAGATAATCAAAATTTCTTAAATGTTGATTTAGTGAGTTTTGACAGAAATGTCTTTTTAAAAAGAGTAATAGTTTATCTGTGTTTTGGAAGGGAATGGGTAGGAAAAGACAACAAAACACTACTCAAATAATTGTCTGTAGTGAATATCTGTCATTATAAACTGAAACTTTACTATCTGCTTTGTGATGCTGTGTTGATGACAGAACCTTTGGAGGCACAGGATTTGTGCTCAGGTAACCAACCTTTGGGCTGCTGCTCAGTGTAACATTTCAAACCTGTCTGAAGTTCAGTGCCTGAAGAGTCCCTGGTACCTTTGTTTTAGCTTGGCATTTTCATATCCTTTGTTCCTGGTTAACTAAATCCTCATTTGACACCTGTAAGCATTTAACTGAAATTGATAATGTCTTCAGGTGAGACTTTATTTCACTCGAGTGTTCAGATGAGAAGGTAATGGATGATTTTGTATTTTTACTGGACAGGCCATAAAGCTATTTACATCACTGAGTATTTCTCATTTTATCTTCCTTTACTCACACAATAATGAATTCATCATGAATATCAGACAAGTTCGTTATTGCACAGTGCACAATCAATATTCATTTGAAAATGTTTCTTTTCCTGCAGCTGCAGGGAGATCAATTCCTATGTGACAGTTTGTTTGGAATGTTCATGTGTCTTTGTTAGTGGGCTTGAGAGCTCAGATGTGATCAACCCCACCTGAATAAGAACTCTTTTCCTTTGAAGTTATTTCCTTAGAATATGTGAGGCCTTGGGAAAACGAAAAACTTTTTCCACAGAGCATTTATGCACTGAAGCAATCTCAGAAATTAAACTATTTTTAACAAATGAAGCAAAAGCAGCTGGCTTTGCAAGTCAGCAGCAGAGTCAATCCATCAGTGAGAACTTGCTGGGAATTCCTTTTATTAGGAATTCATCCTTTAGGTCAGCTGGTTTTGCACAGCAAGAGTTGTTTAATCAGCAGTGCTGGCAGTGGGAAGATCAGAAGTGCCACTGCCAAGGGTTCTTCCTGGGATTTCAGCACCAGGAGGAACTCTGGGATTAACTCTCACAAATTGGATGAGATAGTTTCATTCATTTCTTCTTGGAAATGGGATTTTTTTTCCCTTTTTTTTTGTTTGCTTGGTTTTTGTTCAGTTTTATCACTATTTTTTCTGTCATTAAGAAATCCTCAGAAGATGGCTGTGCCTGTTCTGAGGGATTGGCAGTGGTGCTGGTGGTGTTCCCAGCTCTGACCATGTCCTTCCCTGCTCCACAGGGTCTACTGGTTTTTATACACCTTGTAATCTTCAAAATTGCTTTGTTTTCTTGGATTTTATTTATGCTTGTCCGTTGCCTCAGCAACATTAAGACTCTTGTTTTACCCAAGTTTCTCCCTCCTGAATTCTTTCCAAGTATCAGGGATGAGTTTTCCCAACTGTTGCTCTCCCTGAACTTAAAAGAAGCTGAATTTCAATGGATTTCCAAATTTTCACTGTTTCTTTTTAACTTTGTACAGCTGATTCTGTATATTGGGAAATGAGATCTATTATTATTTGCAAGTCAGTAGGGGTGTACCTATATATATATATTTTTTGTTGTAAGCAATTTCCAGAATGGAATATACCTGTATGTGGCTTGAAATGTTCTTGACATAATTACTGACTGTCCTGTCATGTTGCTTCTATTATTTTGAGGACAACATATTGTTAATTATTCTTCCATAAGGAAACATCTTAAAAATGTGGTTTCTCCAAGGATATTCTTTGCATTGATTCTGCTGAGTAGCCCCTGATGCTGAATTTATATCAAGAACTCACTAAGTTGACTCAAGGAAATCTCATTAAATTAAACATCTATCTTTAAAAGGCATCTCTGCATTTAGTGTAATCTGTCTTTTATCTCTGCTGTTAAAACATTGCTGTGCCTACTTTTGCTCTGGGGTAGGATCTGATACAGCTAATTGCTACCTACTATGTGCAAGTTATCCATGTCATGGTTAATTTAATGTTTTTGTCTGTTTGGCCATGAATTCTGCTTTGGTTCCAGACCTGAAGGGAATGTTCTGTAGCCAATTTTTTTTTCCTTGTGTACCAGTGAGTTTAAAACTGCCAATTACCTAAATACAAATCTGGCTCGGTCCATATGTCTGTAAGTATTTAATTCCTTAAATCCTATATATGCAGGAAAATGAATTCTTTCACTCAGTAATGATGCAGGATTTGAAATGAAAATCCTCTGTGATATTTCTATAATGAGAAAGTTATAAAACCCCTATAGGTTTGACACCAAATGTTCACTTTAGGTCCTGCATGAGTAGGCTTTGCTCAGGGTATTACCCCAAAAAATATTCCCAGTAAAATCATGATGCAAATACATTGCTAATTTTAAACTGAGGAAAAAATTAAGAAGGAAAGAAACCCAACTGAAGCCACAACAAATCAAATTTGTGAGATTCTTATTAGCAAGTGGAAATCATGAAGAGTAACTTCCTAATGAAGTTCTCTCTGTGACTTACCTGCAGCACACATCAATTTGTTCCCTGGTGTGGCAAGGAAGTTTTGTCCTGCTGAAAAATCCCCTTTAGTGCAGAAACCCGTGGCTGTTTTCTGCTCAGTAAGGCTGAGCTGTCATTGAAGATGCTCAGAGAGATTGTTAATAAAACAACTGGTTTCTGGCTGAGTGCAATAGGCTAGGTAGGGACTGTATAAATAGAATTTCTTGATGATAAAATTAGTATTTAATAATTAACTGACCTCCAATGAAGTTATTTTTAGGGATGAATGAGAAACTCATCCTTCATGGATTGTCTGCAAATACATTTGCAGCAAAATTCCCTTTTCTGTTCCACTTAAGTAGTTACTGCCTTATCCCAACATTGCTGTTCTGTCAGGAAAACAGTTTTTCATATTTTTCAGTAAAATTAGACATGTCCAATTTTTAAAAATAGTCTTCTGAACAGAAACAAAGGACAGTCTTTCCAGAAATTATTTTACCTAATCAGTAATTTGAATTTTATGGGCAGGGGAAGCTTATGTAAGAAGTTTTATTTGACATTTGATAGTGCAATAGCCCTGCCAGTGTTTTACAGCATCTGATAATTCTCATTGGGAGCTGCTGCAGTTTCTGAGGACTCTGATCTGTGCACGTGTTGCAGTGGAAGAGAACCAGCAAAAAGGGATTGGGTTTTTAATGTATCTTAATTTTTCTGCCAAATTGGAGTTCGGAAAGTTCTGTGAAGATCAGGGAAGGGAGAGGTTCTGGTGTCCAGTGGAAAATGAGAATTTCTCTCTTCAGCCCCATAACCAGCTGGATGTCCATGGATGCAGCTGAGCTCAGCTCTGTCCCTCTGTCTGTCCTGCTCAGGTGAAATCTGTCTGCTCAGCCCTGCAGCATTTCCTGGGGTTTGCTCTGCCCAGGTTTGTGCCACCAAAGAGACTTCAGAAAGGAGAGGATGACTTTAATTCCTGACATCCACAGCAGCGGGAGGGAGTTGGAAACACTGAATTTCATCTGTTTGAGAGACTCTGTGAGTTTCTGTCTTCAGCAGAACTTTCCTTCCATCCTAACTGGCATTATATGTTAACATTCATTAATGCTGTATTCAGTTTTGTTTTGCTGAATTTGGGGAAGCAGCAACAATCTGCAAAATATTTTTTCTCTCTGCCTCTAGTAAGTCAGAATTTGAAACAAAATACTGTGATTTTCTACTCAAAACCATTGTGTTGGGCTTTAATTTTTAATTTATTTATATATACAGAATTACAAAATAGCAAACAGAACTTCAAGATAATAGAAGATTTCCTATATCCAGCAGCAAATTCATATATGCCTCAAGATTTTTGTGTCTAGCACAGTAAGAAACACAGACTTGCAAACATTGTCTTGGGGGACATTTGAGAACATCCAAAAATATACATAAACATCTTTTAAAACTGCAAGGATGAGTCATTCCGGAGTCTCTTGTAGATTGTCAAATATTCCCCATGATCAAACATGGTTTATTCATCCCTCAGAATCCTGAACTATCAAATAATAATTCCAAAATTTCTGAATGCTTCAAGAAATTTATGATGTTGAAAGGGGGGAAATTAATTTTGATGGCCCACAAAACTGATGGCATTCAAAAACCCCAACAGAAATAAAAAATATATAGAAAGATTATTTTTTTCAGCACAAGCATTGGAGATATTCTCCAATGTAAAAAATGGGAGAGGAGAAAAATATTATATCTTTATAGTACTTTTCTAACACTTTTATGCTGTGGTCTTTGAATTGGCACAAAGTCCTGCAATCAGTATGTTTTGGATATTTGAAAACAAACTGGTTTTGTTTTATCGAATTTTTTTCAAATGTGAAAAACCAGATACTATTTCAGCTTTATAGAATAATCATTCTTAATCATTTGCTTAGCAAAACAATTTATTAAGCAATGAAGGATAACGAACCATAAAGTTTTAATTTGCCTTTTTTAATTGAGTTGTTAATTAGGACCCCTCCACAGTTGGCAACTCCCAACTTGCTTTTTGCTGCTTCTGTATCCAAGACAATTTAAGAAACCTAATCTGTCTTAGTTATTCCAAAAAGACACTTCCATGAATCAAATCTATAGGTGATTATGTTCTCACTGTGCTGAGGCTTCTGTGAGTGCATATTAATTATGTCAGTGGTTAATGATCAGGCAAGAAATATGGGAATGCCAGCAGTGATTGTTTAGCAGAAAGAGAAGAAATACTGTGGTCTCTGAAATTTCAAGTCCTTCCACCTCATTTAGGGTGGAAACTTCTGTCACATTATCCTGTGAGAGCACTGGGCTTGGTTTGGCATTTTTGATGTAAGAGCACTGTCGAGATTTTGTTATCCATCAACATAAACACTGAAGCATCTGTTTCATCTAGCTGCAAACACTGCTCGGGAGTTTTATTTTACTTCTGCTTTAAATTGTAAATTTTACTCCTAATTAAGAACTTAAGCAAAGAGCTCTCGATTCCTCTCCTGAGCCTCAGGAAGCTAAAAGCAGTTTATTGGATCAAGGGAACTGGCTGGTTGAGTGGAAATGCCAAGACAAAGATAAAATATACTTGAATCACCTGTAAAATGTCTGGAATTGATTGTAGTATTCCCCTTGACTGCTTTCAGAGAGAGTTTATCCACTAAGAAACAAATTGGGGTTTCTGTTTACTGTGTTCTGAGTTTCTTTGCTGCCTTTTCTGCCTTGCATCCCCAGATCAGTTTCCTAGAGAAGTGCCTGGGGTACAGGATGCTGTCCTAGCTTAGTTATTGAAGAATGCACAGGTTAATTTATTAAAAAAGTATTCAGCAGCAATTTGCAGCACCTGAAATGCATTTAGGTGCCTTATGGTCTACTCAGAACAACCACGTGCTTAAACAGCAATGAGAAGAGGCACAAAGGTGCATCTGTAAATGGCAGTGTGATCAGGAATTAGTGAAATTGAAATAGCCATGGATATGTAGGGAAGGGAAGCAATAGCTGGTGGCTGTTTTCCCAAGGCAACATCTGAGCTGGAATTTTTATGCACTAATTTTTTTTTTCCTTTACCCAAAGCCAGTTCTTCGTGGGGAAACCACAGGGGATAGAAGAGGTGGTAGGAAGGAATTACCTGCAGTTCCTCAGCTCCTAAAGACATTTTACCCATATCCAAACTTCCAAAAAAGCAGCAGCAGCTGATTAATTTACAGCATCAGGTTATGGTGCCTGAGGGAACATACGGCAAGCAGGAGTTGATAAGACAGGCTGGTGGATTATGACAGACAGACTGATTTATACACCAGATCTCCCTTTGCTCCTAATTGAAGGCATGCCTTCCTATCACTTCATGTCAGTCACTTAGATGGGCCTAGGGCAGGGCAATGTAGGGTTTAACTGGGAAATTATCCAGCTTAGAGCTCTGTGGGGAGCCTTGGTTCACTTCTTAGGGGAGATTCTCAGACACTGTGTCAATATTTTGGGTTTTCAACAGCTTCCCTGGGTGACCATGGGAGTGGTTTTGGTGTAACTTGATTTTAAGCGTGCAAGACATAGTCTGAAATCCCTCTCAGTGTAAATGGGGGTGGCTGCTCAGTGTGGTGTTTCCAGGTAAGTGATGTGGAGAAAGTGTGCTGAGGACATGCTGACTCACATAGCATATTCTTGAAATCCTGGAAACAAATGAGAGAAATGCCAGGAAACAAATTTATTTTCCAGAAACTTAGACCTTGACATGTTTCTATTTGTGAGGTGGAGTAGTCCTAAAGCTCCCAGAAATGTATTGCTGCTGTTAGTGGATGATCAGAGCACTTAACTGAGTTCCTGAGATGCTTTGTTACCAAGAGATCCATTTTCTGCTCAGTGAGCTTCACCTCCTCACGTTG
The DNA here is from genome assembly GCF_008360975.1 of Lichenostomus cassidix. Taxonomy (NCBI): domain Eukaryota; kingdom Metazoa; phylum Chordata; class Aves; order Passeriformes; family Meliphagidae; genus Lichenostomus; species Lichenostomus cassidix. Next base: position 12,525,058 of record NC_139495.1, on the reverse strand, counting down.
CCATGTCCCAACTATTTGCATTTCCTTGATGAATTCGAATACTCTGAGCCCAATCTCTCTCTTCTCCCCTCCCCAAAGAAATCCCTACACAGCTTTAGTAAGCAGAATATTGCCTGAAAATGTTGCTATTCCATACAAACCCCTGAGGTGATGGTCCTGGGGGAAGTGGAAAGCCTTTCTGGTGTTTGCTGTTGCTGTCAAGGGGTGTCTGGAGATGGTTGGGATCCAGGGTGAGGATTTTCCCAGTAAGGTTCTGCCTGCTCCTTGCCCCATGTCCTCTGGCCAGATGTTCACAGGAGAGCCCTGAGTGGGGAGTGAGAGGATGAGGAGGGCAGGGAAGGAGAGAGGCTGAGCCAGCAGAGGATCTGAGCTGAGCTCTGACAGAGTGAGGTGCAGTGAGACACCCTGAACAGGAGAGAATCCCAGCACAAAGCAAACCCCATCCCCTGTGCTCACAGCAGCTCTGGGCTCTTACCTGCATTCCCTGCTGTGTCTGTCACTGTTTGCCTCCATGGCTTCATCAGCTCAGCAGGAGCTCAGGGGGGATGATGGACCTGGAATCCCCAAAACACCACAGAACACAGGCAATAGTGTTCTCCCAGCCGCCCTGCCTGTTTGGTCATTATGGACAAGTCTGCAGTGACACTCGGGGCAGTTTGATGGGATCATTTTGGGTCTGTCTTTGCCTTCCTCTTGCAAGAATTCCAAGTCCTTAAAGCTCACACTCCCATAAATAACCCTGAGGTGGGTTTATTGGTACCTGTGCTCTCTGCACTGAACTGGTGCAGGCTAGCCAAGGAGCTTTGGAATCAATCCTAATGAAGTGTGTCTTGCAGGAGCTACTAGGGAGTTTCTTTAGCATTCATAAACCTGTTACAAGACGTGATTTATTAACGCAAAATTTGATTAAAACCTTCCTTTAGCCATGAAGGAAGCACTCACAACATCGAGGCAATGCAAATCAAATCTCCTTCCTAGCTTCTAAGAGATTTTTTTTTTCCTTTCTACTGCTGCCCCCCTGTTGTGGAAGGGAATTTGGTTGGGCTTTTTGTTGCAGAAGCGTAATGGAGTGTCTGGGGTTAGTGCCTGCACTGCCATGAATGTGGAGCTAAGGCTCTGGAGCTCTTCCTCAAGAATCTTTCAGCAGCAAGTAACCCAGGAAGACTATTAAAAGCATAATGAAAACCTCATTCGGTTTCCTGTCAGTTTTCAGAGCTGTAAGTGGCTCTAATTTGCACAAGATTGGAACAGCATTGAGGAATTACAGTAACTAGGCGAAACACTCACTGGGTTTGCAATTTTCTGATAGCATCCCTTGTAATTTCTTGTAATGCATTTGTAGCTAAGTACAATGACAAATGTCAAGGCTCATTGTACGAGTTTTCCGCACATCAGCGCCAGGCTGGGAGGTGTAATGTCAGCTGCTGTCTTGGGAAAAGCTGCTGGGACTGCTGGATGCTTCCCACCCTGAGTGATGCTACAGACAGAATCCTGCTTGGCAGGTGGGGGAGGAGTGCAGAAAACAATTGCTTTTCAGCTATTCTTTCATTGCTTGCAGGTGTATTTTTTATTCTGTAGGAATTTCACCAATTAAAAGGAAGCCTGGGAGGTCTGTTAAACACTGAGTTTGACACAAGCAAACGAATCCTGGCTCTCCATTAGGTGTTTCCCACCACAGCTCCAGGGAGGTGCTGGTTATGAGTCAAAGCAAAGCCATATGGACTTTCCTGCCAGCCCTGTGCAGCTCCCTGCCTGGGGTTATTTTGGTGAATAGTCATGTGCAGCCGTGGGCTGCAACAATGACCTCACAGCAACGTGAGATCAAATGCTGATCTGCATTGGAGATAAACACCAATGAGTGATTCACTGAAAACACAACCCAAACACGGGTTTTAAGTGCTTGAAAAAGTGATTACACACAGCGCAGTTTGTCTGAAGTAAATAAAACGCAGGCTTGCTGTTGATCTCTGTTCCTCCCCTGCAGCACACTGTGCCTCTTGTATGAGGCTGAGGAATGTTAATGTGCCTATGAACAAAGATTTATGAACACGGATAATTGCTTGAAGCTGATTTTTCTCTGTTCTTGCAGTTGTGTTACTTGGATGGAAGCAACTATATTGATTTTAGTAGCTGGAAAAGAAAGAAAAATCATTTCCATTCCATTTTGTAAGGCTGTAATAACTTCAGTGATGTGTTCAGAGATTGGTCAGAGAGAGAAGTCTTAATTAAAGCAATGTTTAGCAGATTCCATCTGATTTTGGTAGCTAACACTTGTTCTGAATTACATGTCTAAAAAAATACCTTCTGCAAATATTTACTTGTCAAAGTAGCAACCATATTCAGAGACCCTGAGACCCCTCAACTTGTCCTTCCCCTGTCATGGTTTGTTCTCCACTGGGACACTTTCATCCTGAATAATTCCATTTTTTCCCACCATTTCTAATGTGTCACTGCAGAAATTACTGAAAATGTCCTTGTGCCATTCACTTTTCTCACTCTTGTCCCCCAATTTCTTAGTTCCCCCCCGAAGAACTATCTGAAGATGAGTAGGCTTAGATTTGTAATTAATAAATTTATCAGATTAGCTTTGATCTTGATAGGCAGAGGAGTTGCCTGTGTGTGACAGAACTGGTGGGTGATGTGTAGCACAGTTGGTTGCTGTGTGTGCACAGCTTACATGGGAATTATTAACTCTGACAAACTAATTTCACCTGTTCAATAGAAAAGCAAGAGGTATGGCAATTTTCTCAGTTCAAGACTGACTAGTAAAAATGACAGAAAATGCTGGTTTTGTACTTACAACAAATTAGGTTTTAGTCATCATTGTGAAAAAATAAATCTCTTAAGAGAAGAAAGAATGGAAATTTTTGGTGATATTTAGAAATGTGTCAGATCTTGTTCTCCAGCATTCTAACTGCTCAAGGAAATCCTTAACTTAGAGATTCTTCTCCAAATTACTCATTACAAATGTCAATTGCAATACTGTCTGGTCAGAATTTATTTTTGACCTATACTGGAGAGAATTCACACAGTATGGAGGGTTGGAATGCTTGGTTTCTGTTAGACTGATTCATAGACAGAGCATTAATTTTGAATTTAAGGAAAAAAAGGTTTAATTTTCAGCTTGCTGTACAATTCAATCATTTGCCTACAAATGTACAGTCATGAGGTTTTTGTTTTGTGGGTTTTTTTTTTTTAATTACAAGAACTGGACAGATTTTCTCTTCCTTGTGCCTTTCTTTTGGGAAAGCTCTATTTTAGATTATTTTGCTCATGAACAAAATGGTTTTTTAACAGTTGTTTCATTTTTCTGTATAGGAGAATGAATTTAGCATCAGAACTAGACAGGTGGCAAGTAAATGCTTTTCAAATTTTTATTCTCTTTAAAGCTACTTAAAATATTTAAAAGATTTGCAGTGTATTGCATGCATCATGCAAATACAAGTTTATACAAATTCAGGTATAACATATTGCGATGCTTCCAAATTGTCTTTAGAGTGAAAAGCACAGTAAAGAAGGGAGGAACAAGTTTAGAAGTCCCACTGTGAGTTTTGCAAGGTGTGCTGAAGCAGGCTGGGAGTTGAGAAATGTTGGTTTTAAGCACAGTTGTTCTCTTTGAACCACTTTGGTGTAGATCTTCATCTCTCAGGACCTGCAGAACTGAGCCTCTTTCTTCAGTACAAGGACAAATCAAAAGGTGTGGTAAGACAGTTATTAGACACATCTTAAAAGAATCCTAGGGAAAAAAAAACAACAACCAAATTTGTCTTTTTAATTTTTTATCTAACATAAAAAACTTGAAGCTGTCATCAAGTTGCAGAAAAGAAAACAGACATTGGAACAAAGCCTTTTATAATGTCATCATACACAGATCTCACTAGCTAGTAAAATTATTATCTTCAGGTGATTCTTGGTGAAACAATGCTCATCTCAATCAGATTTGGTGTCAGCAGGGCATGCGTGTGTCTTGAATGACATTTGCAATGAGTGGATTTTAAATTGAAAATTAAAATGCAGAAGAATTACTAGTTCTTCACTGAAAGCACACTCAGCGTGGAGGTGTAATTAAATGAATAAATGTAATGATTGGCTAAGGCAGCACTCCAGAGTGGGAGCTGCAGGTTCAGAAGTCACTGGGTTTGGCTTTCAAACCAAACTGGATATATTCCTTGGGATTCCTATTTTTGGTGCATGAAAAAGGAAAGTGCCAGCTGCTGTTAATTGTAACTTTGATACGTGGTATCGTAGAGTTGAAATATTGTTTTTAAAAAATAGATTGATGCAGTTTCCTAGGGTTTGATCATGTCATCAGTTTTCAGTCATTTTTTTTTTCCTTGCTCAGTGATTCACATGCTATGAAATTATTTGATTAGACCACTCCAGGGGTCACTGGGTAAAGACTCTAAAGGACCCCAGATACCTCTTCAGCACAATCAGCTCGCTTCAAATTGGCTGCTGGCCATACCTTTACTGTGTGAATTGGTTAAATGGGCCACTGGATATTTATATTGTATATTAGTGTAGAAAATTGATAAAACAGGAAGAAGTTTAGTTGAAGCATAGGCCAATTCTTGAAGATGATGCCACTGTTGTTTCAGGTCTCACTGTCACCAATCTGGGGCAGTGTGCTTGCATAGCTCAGGCATTTTAGGTTTCTGAAGCTGCATCTGATCAGTTTTGCATGCTGGCAGGTTTTGGCAGTGTGAGGATGGCACTGTGCAGCCCTTGGGGTGACAGGAGCCCTGGGCTGCCAGGGAATCAGGGCTGGAGCTCCAGCACCTGTGCTGCTGCTCTGGGATGTGCTGCACAGCCAGCGCAGGTGCTGGAGGCAATGGGCATAGTTGGCCTAATTAATTAGAGGTTTTCAAGAACTGTAGGGTCTCTTTGCAGATTTTCTGCTCTTCCATTTTATTCCTGGCTAGGGCTGCTGTTTGCAACCCCCACGGTTTGGGCAAAGCACAGAGGTTTACACCTCACCCTCACTGGGAATCCTGCAGTTCAACACAGGCTGGGATTGTCAGTGTGGGACTGCAGCTGGAAAGCTATTGAATAAAACAAGTGAGGAGTTTTAATCTGGTTGACTGAATATCAGCCCACTAATGATCTACTGTTGTGAGATATGTGTAGCCATTACTTTGGTGTCTAAATTATTCTCACTTTCAAATCTTATTTAAATTCTTAATAACCTTTATTAGAGAGAGGAGAAAAAAATTCCACCCGGAAGCCTTCAACCTCCAAAACTGATAGAATACACTAATAAAATCATGTGCTGTCCTAAAAGGGAGAATTATAGTGTAGTATAATAGTTTCTGAGCTAATGGAATAAATTAATAGAGTTTTGATAATTGATTTGTAGAAAAAATAATCTGAAAGCTGGTTTTTAATTTTTCAGAAGGTGGCTATATGTAGTTTTCTTCATTGGAATGCTCCTAGAGAAATATTAAGTGGCCATTGACATTTCCAGAGGAATGTTTACTCCACGTGGTTTTAAACATCCATAATTCACCAGAATGTATTTTTACTATAGAAAATATGTCTTAGGAAACATCTCCAGAGCATCTACTAAAAACAGTCACAGTGCATAGATTCTTCTACACAGGTAGCTTGGAACCTGAGATGCAAAGACAACAGAGCCTTTCTTAGAAAATAAGGGAAGAATGTTGTTTGTAAGGAATTGAGAAGTAAAGTATAAGATTATTTTTCACAATGTCTTCATTCTTTTATGTCAGCATCTTGTTCAGACCTCTGCTGGCTTTTGAGGTCTTCATGCCTCCCTGTGACATTTCCTGGCACCATCTCAGCAAAGCCACCTGGGACTGATGCATTTCACAGTCCCTCAATTGCCCCACACCCAAAATATTTAAGATCTATGAAAGCATGAGGTTCAAAATCAGACTTGCAATGTCACAGGAGTGTGAATTACCTCCTCCTTGGCAGAGGAGATTCTGCTGGGAGAAAAAGATGCAGCTTCCCCAGCTGGGGAACTGTGAGTCTTTCTGAAGGTGAATCTCCATCCAAGGCTCATTTGCCAGCCATCTTCAGCCTCCTCTTTTGCCTTTTTCCCATGGAATCTGTAATTGTTGAGATGTTTGGAAGCTCTGGAGCAGAGGTGTTGCAGATGTGACCCCTTGGCAGCTGCAGGCTATCCCCAGATGTCCCAGCTCAGTGACACACTGACACCAGAGTGCATTTCTCACTGCAGGGAGGAGCAGAGGGGTTTGAGGGTCAAACTGGGGAGCTCTGCACACATCAGGCCAGACCAAAAGCCCCAGGTTTGGGGAAGGAGGGCTAACAGGCACAGGGTGAAGGGAAAACTTGGCATCTAATGACAGCTGGAGCTTTTAGCTATTTGGAGTTTTCTTTCTCTTGAACTATTGACTTGCCTTTGATCTTTCATGTAAAAGCAACCCAGAGCTGACTGAACTCCTTATTATCCTTCAGCAAACAAGGAGAAAATGAAAAGACATATTAAGTCATACAATAGTGGTAACATCTCTGTTCTTCAGAGAAAAAAACATTGTCTAAAGTGCCTCTAGCTTGTGTTGATTTCCTCCTGCTTTTCTCTGTTGGTGTCCATGTGCCTAAAAATGTTATTTGAGCAGAGCAGGCTTTGATTGTGCATTCTGGGTGAGGTTTCAGAGGAGCAGCACACACAGTCCTGGCTGTTCCAGCTCTGGGGAGATGCATTTATTGCACAGCAGCTGAGCTGCAGGCTGTGCATGGTGACGTGCATGCTGAAGGTCACAGCTTGCTCTGGAAAAACCTCTGGGCTCTGGATTTCAGGCACCAGGAGCAGTGGCCTGCAGCTCCCACTCCTTCCTGTGCCCAATGCCCTGCTCAGTGTCCCACTCGTGCCATGGGGACAGCAACAAGGGACAGCAGGAAGGGACAGCCTCTCACCTGTCAGCACAAGCTAGATGCACTTTAGAGACTTTTTTTTTTCTCTGAAGAGCAGAGATGTTACTATTATGACTGTTGGATGAATTAATATGTCTTTATTTTCTCCTAGTTTGCTGCAGGATAATTAGGAGTTCAGTCAGCTCTGGGTTGCTTTTACATGAAAGATCCAAGGCAAGTCAATAGCTCAAGATAAAGAAAATCCCAAATAGCTAAAACCTGCAGCTGTCATTAGGTGCCAAACAATGTTTGGCAGCCCTGAGCTGCAGGTTGTGGGCTTAAAAAGGAGGAATTAGGGACAAACCTGCTCTGCCCACCACATGTCACACTAACACATAGATTCAGGGCTTAAAGTGATTTTTCTGAGCTCAGTTGGACTTTATGCACAGTAATGAAGTTACTGCTCATAGCAGGTGTGTTTATCGAGTTATTCGGTCCATTATAAATAATACTAAAAGGCGGGGACAATAGCGGGTTGGTTCTGTTTTATTCGGGTTTTTTGGGGTTTTTCCCTGCACGATCCCCCCGTGTTGAGCTCGGAGTGACCTGCAGTGAGCAAAGGCTGATCGGAACAGCAACTGCGCTCTCTGCTGGGGCTGCGCTGGCTCTGCCTGTCCGCCGGGGCTCTGCGGGGAAAGTGTGCTCCGGGAGAGGAGCTGCGATTGCAGCACACCGTGCACGAGATTCACTAATTAAACCTACTTCATTTTAGATTAAAAAAAAAAAAAAAGCCTTAATCATGTATAGCATTAGTATATCTTAAACTCTGAATATTTTGAAAGGGTCTTCAATATATTTCAAAAGAATTGTTTTCCCTGTGCCTTTAACTGGGTATTTGGGTGTTACTAGGAAGGGGGAAGCTCATGTTATATGTTTCCCAAACCACACGTTAAGGGTGAATTACAACCTATTTATTCTCTTTTCTTCTTTAGAAAGGGGCAAAAATGGGTTTCCTAAGGCTTAACTAATTTTCCTTAACATGCATATGATTCTTTATTATTTATCATTCAAAAGAATTCTTTATGACTGTTTTAAACTGTATCTGTGTTCATAGATTTTCTATTATGTCGAAATATACATATATATTCCCTCATGCCAGTTTTTCCTGGTGAGATACACTCACAAGAATTAACATTAACAGTTTGTTTGCCTTCTCAGTGTCAATGAGCTCCTTTTCAATTACCTTTCAGTCGTTTAAATCAACATTCAGAATTGATTGTGTGTGTTGAAACCACGCAGGGAGATATATTAAGACAGAATATTGTACAAAGAATCAGCTTTGTGGATTTGAAGGAGAATGTAAATGTTATGTAAATCATCAGCCATCCTTAGATGTCATCATGTATCATTTTGTCATTATTAATTAGAACTTGTACTTTGGATGGTACATCCCCAGGCTCCTCTGCCAGACCCTGGCATGGACACTTGGGACCATGATGAACAGTAAAACCAAACATTTTATGGTTTGGCTTTTTCTTTTTTTTCCAATTCTTTTTTTCTCTAGAACCTCTAAAATCTTTTATTTTAGATAAATGTTTTTTGGTTTGTTTTGTTTTTTTTCCCAATTCTTTTTTCTCTAGAACCTCTCAAATCCTTTATTCTTTGGATTCTTTTCAGTTTTTTTCAAAACTGTGGGGAAATAATCAGAGTAACTGAGCTGGGTCAGCCTTCCAATGCAGCGAGCAGAGGTTTGGGGCAGCACTGCTGGTTCCTCCCTGGGGCTGCACCCTGCTGAGCACTTCCATCTTCAAGGATGGTTTTTGGTTTTTAGGGGATGGTTAAAGGAGAATTTTGGAGGGATTTGGGGCAATTGAAGGGGAATTTTGGGGTATTTTGGGGAGGATTTGAGGCGCAGAGCAAAGAGCACTGGTTAATTCCCAGCTCTTGTGGAAGCAGCATGTCCCAGTCTTTGATTTGGCTGAGAATGACAGGCCAACTTCATAAACCCCTTTGGTAATCATGGTTTAATTCCTGCAGGTCCTCAGCGCTGCTGTTTTATCACTGAAGTTATTTTGATGAGAAATCCATAGCTATTCTCCTTTTGTGGTTTAATCTGGGGGAGCTCTCCCTCCCTGCTCCAGCTGTCAGTACTGCACACTCAGCCAGGGAGCTGAAAATCCTTTTATTCCTCACCAGCAATAAAAGTTCAACACATCAAATTATCTCCCCATTTATTACTGTGCCACCTCATCAAAAGGCTACTGCAGGAAAATTTGTGAGAAATGATATATCCTGCAGATAAAGCTGAGCCAAGGCATAGCCAAGGGGCTCTTAAAATAAAAAATGTTACTCAAATGGGCCTGTTCTGTGCTGTTTTGTCCTATTCCTCACCTTCCTCCCATAATTGTCCTTCATTTCCTTTTTCCCCTCTGCTGTTCTGTCACTTTTCTCTCTGATCCTCTATTTATCCATTCCTTTAGTCCAGAGCAGGCACCTGCAAGTAGTTCCCCAGTTGGATCAGACTAGAAAAATGAACCTTCTGTATCTTGCTTTCTGTTTTTTGGTTTTTTGTTTTCTAAAAAAGGTCTTTTCTGAAAGCAAGCAGGGAAGCTGAGGCTGCTGCCTTGCCTTATCAATAAAAATCTGTAAATCTCAGGCTCTGTCAGGGCTGTGCAGCAGAGCTGGGCTGGGTTTGGTGCTCTGTGGCTCCTGGGGACACAATGGGGTTTGTGCTTTGTGTTTCTTGCAGCTGATTTTTCTGAGAGGAGCTGAACCAGCTGTACAGAGCAAATCCTGCACAGATCAGATCCTTTGGTTCTCCTTGGGACTTTGGGGGATCAGAGTTACTGAGCTTGTCCTGGGATTTGCTTTTGGGAAAACTCTTGTAGTCTTGTCATTGTCCCTTTGAGCTGATGTCCCTCAGCGTTTTGCTGTAAATTCCTATCCTAATGTACCTAAAGATATCAACCAGAACTAAGATAGAAAAAGGAAACTGGGAGGCAAATGCTTCCAGAAAAGTGAAGTTTTCCTTAGGATTTCTTCTTGAGTATCCCAGTCAGAGAACTTTATCTATTTTAGTGGTTGTATGTGCTTTAATTTCAGTGTTAAAGTTACCATAGGAAATCCCTGTGGTAGGAAGCTGGTGAGGGTAATGTGGTTTTTTATGGGTTTGGAAAGCAGGTTTGTGTACTTCTGACCAGACTTTTTTTTCTCTTTAGGGATCATAAAATTATTTTTCTTTTACCACAAGTTATTGATACTTGAAACTGGTGAGATGGGAAAGGAATTTCTTGACGGAATACTGAGGCACTGGCACAGCTTTAACTGTAAAGAAAGAAGTACATTACTGTCCAGTTTTTAGTATGAAACCACCTACTTTTAAATCTGCTGTTAACAGAAATGGCAGCGAATAGTAGGATGTCCTGAATGGCAGCCAAAATTGCAGCCTGCTGTTCTTCAACTTTTATGATTCTTGGATATATTTCTGTGTTCTCCTTAGATAAAAGTTAGCACCCTTCTTCCACTTTGCATCATAACCTTTCCTAATTAGTACTTTTTAATAGGCAAGGTTAGTTGGGATAAATCATACATTTGTACTCAGATGTGTTTTTAAATTATAAAGAGTTTTGTTTTCATAGTTGTAAAAATTCATCATAACGTATTTTGTTATTGAAATCTTGTAGCAAATGTTATATATGCACCCAAAAATATTTCTAATTAAGTCTGAAAATGTAAGAACAAGAGCGAAATTCTGTCTGATGTCATTTTGTTCTCTGCCTCGCTGGGCTTTGACTGACGTTAGCAATTAAAATGTGTGTATATATTGCATTGCATTAGAGCAAAAACTGGACTTGCATATGGTGCTTTGTTATCTTTCATCTTTCAAACCATACCCCTGCTTATCAGCCAGTTTATGATTTTAATTTCAGGTTATCTGTATTTATGCTGCTGTGTACCTTCATTCCAAGCAGCCTGGAGAGATGCTGCCCTGCACTGTGCCAACACACTTGATAAAAATTTAGGTGACAACACAAATTGTAATTCTAAATAATCTCATTTTTTCTCTTTTTCTACGTAGGTGTGTTAAAATATTTCTTGCCTGGTAGGTTGCAGTCCTTCCAGCTGAATATTGGGTGTGGGACATAATGCTGGTGGTGTTGATTGTGAGATCAATATGTCACCATAAAGCCAGGACTGCACAGCTCCTGGAGCTTTTCCTTGGGCTGCTTTGGATGTGCTTGGGATATGCAGTGCAGAATTCAGCACCAGAGCCTCTGCCCAGCATGGATCCTTTTTACTGATCAACCTCCTTTGGGGAACACGATCCATACAAGCCAGAGAAAAAGGATGGTTAACTGTTTGTGGGGATTTTCTGGGGGTTTCTCACTGCATGAGAAAACAGTTGTTAAATCAGTGTGTATTTAAAGTGTAGATCCCTGAGCTGGTGTTTCTGAGTGGTGCTGATGTGGAGATGTCCAGGTGTGTGCAGGATGTGAAGCAGTGCTGGAACAATAGATTTAATTGATGTGGGACAAAACTTCAGCACTGAAAAATGGAAGAATCCAGGCCATTTGGAGCTTAATAATGGCTGCTGGTCTGACACTGATCCATCTGCACTGACCTTTTGCTGTGTGGTTCAGGTGATAAGAAGCTTCAAGTTATTTTTGTTTCCCCTAGAAAATGTTTGAAACACCAGAGAGGCATTTATGAGATAAACTTGCTCCTGAGTTTCTTTTGAAAACCACTGCTCTCTAAATGGGTTTTTCTGCAAAAAATATTAATTCAAATGCAATTCCACTCTTTCAGAGCCCAAATAACTTGCACAAGTGTTTGGTTACATGACAGGAACAGCATAATGATGTGTATCAATACCCTTTTGGAACACAGACAAGTTCCTTATGTCTCAGGGAAGAGCACAAATCAACATGTAAAGGGATCGGTTGGGGTTTTTTTGTTGCATGGCAGGTTGTGAGTTTTGTTGTTTTGACACTTGTGCTGTATTTATTTCTTTTAGTTAACATCTGTCATGCTGCTGGGTTGAGCAGCATCAGCTCAGGGGTGAGAGGAGCTCCTGACATGGTGGGTTTCAGTGGGAATATGAAGTAATGATGGAAATTGCTTCATTTGGGGCTAACATGGCTTGGGGAACACATTGTCAATTCTGAGAGTTCTGAAATCAAGGTGAAAGTGGGAATGGGTCTGTTAGATCCTGCTAGATCCCACCTTACCATCAGAGGAGACATATCCTTGCAACTAACCATTTTTGATGATATTTCTGCTCACAGTCAGTGAGTCAGAATTCCATAGTTTCTCTACTATGACTATTATGTTCCTCACACAAAGCTCATCAGTACTTCCTGCTTTTTTCATGATAGGACAACTATGGCATTGTAATTAGCTTTCTAAAAAGCACTTCCCTCCATCAAAAGTCCAAACCTCCACACACATCTAACTGAGGACTCAATAAAAAGCAAAAATAGACAATAAAAAGAAGCTAGCATAGTCTAAATATATATGTATATATATAAATATATATAACTATATTTACCATGTGTGGTAAATCTGCTATTAAAAAAAAAACCCAACCAAACTGTGAAATTTAACCCCCATTCTAATTCCAGTAATTCTAATTCTGTAATGTTTCCCCTATTAGGTTAACGCAAATACATAAAAATCACAGAATCCATTAATAACCTTTGTATTACAGTAACTTTGATTTCATACTAAGGTAGTAGGGATTTGTATAGGGTCATGAAAAATATCTTCCTTTGCCTTATGATTAGGTAAAATAGGTAAATTCCTTTGTGAGAATAGTTTCATACTATTGAAAGCAAGATATTCCAAATGTGTCTTATTCCCCATCTGCTTTTACCATCAGGACTTTCAGGTTAATCCCTTTGGATTTTGTGATACTAAATAGGGAGAAGCTTGTTCCAAAGTCCAGGCACTCTTGGCCAACTCTTGAAATGTGTTATAAAATCCAGCTAAGAGGTTTGCAAAGTTACCTAGATAAGCCAACTGCAAGTTTAAAGTTCTCAGATCAAATGACCTCAGCAATAAACTGCTGCAGACCTCTCTAGTTCCCAACCCACTCATTTTCACCTTACTGGCTCTGTATTAAGTGTAGCAGAGACTGACAAATGAGTGGAAGTTTGCTTTGCAGTTTGTCAGAGCTCATATAAGGAGTGAGAAATTCCTTTAACTCAGCGATGTGTTTGCACAGGATCATGGTCATGAACAACTCCATGACCTCTTTCATGTGCATTGTTCAGGTAATTTTAGAGTGGAAAGAGAAAACAAGCAGATTTTCAGAGTAATAGTCTTGTCATGTACCGAAAGCCATGACCTATTTCATAACATGCTAATTAACAAGGGAAAAGCACGAAACAATGCCCATTTAATGGAAAGGACAATTTAAACTTTACCAGTTTAGCAAAGTAATAACGAGTGAGAAGCACAGCACAGTGTTTCACATGCTGCACCTTGTTTCACATCCAGCTGGCCTATCAATTATAACCTGGGCTCTGCAGATGGTGCAATATATCAGAATTAAGTCAGTCACTTAGTTTGTTCCCAATTAAGTGCTAATACTCCCAGTGGAGGATATTACCCTGAGTCTCAGTTAAATGTCTGTCTCTAATGTCCCTTTATGGTCTTATTGTGGCTCTTTAAAGAGATGCCCTGTCGTGTGGGACAGGACTTTTCCTGGCTGCTTCTTCCAAGGGCTGCCTGCACTGCACCCCTTGCTGTTGTTTGGAAGCTCCAGAGAGGATTTGATGGTTTTGGGGCTGGGAGGAGAGGTGTCATGCACAATAATCTTGGGGTAAGTGAGTTGCCACTGCAATGTTTGTGGCTTTACCCCTTTTTTGTGTATTTGCTGTAGCAAAAGCTGAATGTTTCAGCAAGAAATGAGCATTGCAGATTTCAGCTTCTCGTTTTAAGGGTTAGAATCCTAATGAATTTGTGTCCTGAGGCTCACAGGCATCGCAGGGATTGCTTTTCCCAGTGACTGAGGGGACTGGAGCTTGTGTTTTCCTTGCTCCATCCATCCTCTTTTACTTGGCATTACAAACCATTCCAGCGCTGCCACTAACAGATTGATATCCAATTCCACTGCACTCCTTTACTCTTTCTGGGTGTTATTCTTGGCCCATGAAGGGCTCATTAATTCCCTGACACCTTTCCTGCCTCGTCTCCGAATGCCAGGCTGGTGGATTTGGTCACTTGATCTAATGGACTGCCTGTCTCCCCCTGTTAGACTTTGAGGTGACCCTTTTCTGCCAGGAAATCCTTTGGCAGAATTTGTTGTCTGAAGCGACTCCAGAGATTCCAGGCAATTACATGAGCTCGTGGATGTCTTTATTTAGGAGTTTAAAAGACATGTTCTTGGAGTGCTGCTTAAATTACCCTTGTGGATTTGTGGCCATGCTCTGGGAAATCTCTATTCTGGCATGTGCAGTGAGTTCAGCAGTGCCTGAGCTCTGCAGAGAAGGATAAAATAGTTACCAGATCCAGAGAGGGTGTGCTCAAGGGGTTCTTGGCAGCCTGCTTTGTCATTTCTGTGACAATGACATGGAAAATTTGCCTCATCTGCTTGTTGTCATAAGGATCTCTTCGGTATTTTTAGTGTGGAATGAGAGTTTTTTAGATTTACTGAAAATTATTTAAATGTGATTGACTTTGCTGCTTAATCTATGGCCAGAAAAGAAAAATGTCAAAGATATGTATTTTTGTGGATGTGAGATATAAGATGCTATTTGGGGAAGAAAGTTACTTTTTAATCAGGGGAAATCATCATTTAGTTCCAGTCCCAGTATTAGACAATGACAAAGCATTCTGTACCAAGTGCTAAAATTGATAATGGAACATAATCCATATGGATTCATAGAGGTGATAATTCCAGGTGTACTAGAAAATTGCAGCTTCACTTTTCAGCACAATTCTCTGTGTCTTAAAACCATTTCATCTCTTTTAAGGGGTGGGGTCTTGGTTGAGTGTGAGTTTTTTTCTTTTTGTTTAGATTTAAAGGCTTAACATTTCAGAAACAGACAGTGATAAAATCAGAGGCATTAATTTTATTTGCATCAAGAGGAACTAACAGCCTCTTTTTGAGTTTTCTTATTAAATACCTTCAAAATAAAACCAAATTGTTATGTGTTGCATACATATTACAATTTTTTATCTGACACCTTTTTTACTGTGCTTAGATTTTGTATCGCATTGGGCATTTTGTAGGGTTTTGGTTTGGGGGTTTTTTTTCCTCCCCTTAAAAAAGTGAATAGTTTTATGGCCAAGAGTTGAACTGTAGTGGATTCCCAATATCTTTTTCATCACTCTGATTTAGAAGGTGTGCTGTGTGTCTTTGCAGAGTGCAGTAAGTGAATAATGAGCTCATACTCCCTGCTCACTGTGTACAACTAGATTTTTCAGGTTTTGTTATGTTATAAATTCATGGAATATAACCAGTTAAAAATATGTTGTGAATCTTTAGTTAAAACATAAAGCTATTGCTGATTGAAAATAGACAATTGGATGGAAATCACATGCATGGAACATTTTAGAGAGTATTTTTCTCTTCTTGAGTATTTTATTTTTAGAAACAACGCTCTGAAATTAGAATGGGGGTCAAATTTCACTGGTTTCTTTTTTTTTTTTTTTTTTTTAAATAGCAGATTTACCACACATGGTAAATATAGTTAAATATGTATATTTAGACTATGCTAGCTTCTTTTTATTGTCTATTTTTGCTTTTTATTGAGTCCTCAGTTAGATGTGTGTGGAGGTTTGGACTTTTGATGGAGGGAAGTGCTTTTAAGAAAGCTAATTACAATGCCATAGTTGTCCTATCATGAGAAAAGCAGGAGGTAATGATGAGCTTTGTGTAAGGAACACAATAGTCATTATGTGCCAAGGTACAAATCGTGTATCTCCTAAACCTCTGTCTCCAACCTTTCAGAGTGAGCAAAATGTATTTTTGTAAATGGTAAGGAAAAGGCAGTGCTAGAATGCAGATAAATAACTTAGCAGTGTCTTGGTTTTATTTATTTCAGGAGGACATTGCTCGAATTTGTATGCAAAAGGATGACTTGACAGAGAAAAGAGGCAAAAAAACCTTGTTGATAGATGCTTGCTGCTTAATAGCTAAAATATCAGCAGAGTTAATAATTGAAATAATTGCAATCTGTGGAAGTATAAATAGAGAAATAAAAATAATAGCTGGGAAATAATTGTTCACCTAGTTTTATACTTAAAATACTTTCCATTTTGCATCACCTGTAATGGGCTGCACCAGCTTGGCTGTGGTGCTGTGCCCTTCGATCCCAGGCTGTGCTGCTGGAGGAGCAGATGGAGCCAGGCTGGTGTCCCCAGTCAGAAGTGGCAGCAGACATTTGTGTTCAGCCAGCTGACCCCAGCCTTGTCTCAGAGCACAGCAACACCTGGAGACAGGAAATTTTATAGAAAAGCGTGAATGTGACTCGTTTGCATCTCAGTTGATGGCAGTTCCAAACTCTTCCTCTCTCCAGAGTTGTCTGTGTGTTCTGCTTGCATCCACCACGTCCTGTCCCTGCAGAGCACTGGGCTCTGCTGTCACACCTGTGCAGAGGTGGCACAGGAGGCACTGGGGGTCAGGCTCCTCTCAGGGGGCACAGATAAAGAACATCAGTGGTTGTGAGCAGCACCAGCGAAATGCTCCTTGGAAATGGGAGAGAGAGGAGGAATCTCCTCACAGGAAACCATGGGCTTTCCATGCTTGTGGATATTGAAAGCAGGACTAGGCAGGGCCATGAGAAACTGATCTCCTTTGGAAAGTAGGTGCAGTTTGAGCAAGAGCTGCAGTTGGAGCTAACTGACCTGCAGTGGCCAATCCTTCTGGCCCCAATTATTCTGCAGCTCTGTTTGTCCTGCAAGGGTTTGCAAATAGGCAAATACAAAAAATACACTGTGCATTTATTTCAGTAGGGAGGCTGAGCTGCCGAGCCCATTTCACTACCTGAAAGTTGTACAAAAAGGAGTAAAAGTGATAGTGTTGCAAGTAGTGTGAGAGTCAGTTTTATGATGAAATTGTGTTAGCCTAGTTATTTCTAGCCCATTCAGAGTAAAGCTCTAAACTGACTGTGTTGCAGTGGCAGCTGGATTGTTTACTTTTCCATTTGTGATGCATTTTTAATGATTTCACAAAATAAAACAAAGTATTTGAGTAGATGAGGCCATTTTGATAAGCAGAATTAATAACCTGCAATAAGTTGTTACAAGTAGGGTCATATTAAAAATGTAGCCCCGATAGTGAATAATGTTGGAGGGAAAAAGTTCCCTTAGGAGAAATCACAAACATTTATTTCCTATTCCTCTTCTAGGAGAAAAATTCTATGGGCAGCAGCTGCTCAAGCTTCTTTATTCTTTTTTCCATGGTGTTCTTACTCTTCAGACCCTTTGGGAAGAAAGAGTCCCCAGGGGAAGAAAAATGTATCTTTTGGCAAACCCATGGCCATCTATTTACTGTTTTGAGATAGTGAGAAGGATACTTCTGCACTGATAATTTCCATGATGGAGATGTTTTTGCAGTGCCCTCAGTTACAGTTCATTCTAGATGTGCTCTCCACAGCTATTAAATTAAATTGTTTTTCAGCTGTTGGACAGAAGCAAAAACCCCAAACCTCTGTTTATATTAATCTGGATAGTAATACAAAATAAATAATGCTTAGGATTTTTTTCTGCAGTCTGAATTTAAACAGAGGCTGCAAGAAGGCAGAGGGGTTGAGCTGCTCAGTGTGTCAGTGCAGGTGATGATGGGCAGTGTGTGAAAAGGCTGAGAGCAGAGCTGGGAACAGGTTGGATCCTTCACAAGGTCTCTGTTCTCCCATCCTTGGAGTTGGATTTGACCTTCTTTTGTGTGCTCACATATTCCTCTTCTGTTTGGCCATGTCAGGGATTGTTCTTTTTTTCTCTCAAAAGGTTGTTTCTGCTTGCTTTGTGAGGAAAGGAAAAAAATCAGCAGCCAAGGGTGTTTTCATTCCCAAAACTCACAGTCCCCTGCTGAAAGCATCAACACCTCCTGAAATTCAGAGTGGAAAAGCATTGTCTCTTTTTGCTGTTTGCAATGAAGTGAGGATTATAGTAATAGTGTAAGTAATAGGCTGCAAGAGTTGTATAATGAATGTAAAACAAAACTAGATTTGGTGAGGAAAAAGAGGGATTTAAACAGCTGCTGGAAGTGAACATAGATGATCCTGGGAAATCACTAGGAAATAGCATATAGAACTAATAATGTCAGTGTTATTATTTTCACTTTCCTGACATGCCAGCATGTTGTTTGCAGCATTTTTTCATAAAAATGGAATTTATTCAAGCAATTTATCCTTAAGGTGTGTCGTATAAATAGTTTATATTGTGCTTATATATCATATTAACAATACTTGATTTGTGCTTTCTTTACAAATTGGAATCATTGATTTTTCTGTGGTTCTCATTTTGCACTTAGGCTGCTGCTTTCAGTTCCCATTTTAGGTGCTGCACTTTGAGAAAGCTGATTTCTCATAAATTCCTTCTCTTTTCCAAGAGGGCCTAGGTGCCACATGCCTTTTTTAGGAATTGCTTGAGTCTCCTTTCAGAGCCAATTAATGCCTACAAGTTTCAGCTTGCTCCACAAGAGCACTAAGTGTTCTTCTTCCCTTCCTCAGAACACAGCCCTGTCACTTGTGACCGCAGTGACATCTCCTCTGGGTTCTCACTGCTAATTCTCCTTCCTTGCTTCTGCTTTGTCCCAGGGATTGTCACAGAATGTCATCTCTGCAGATCACCAAACTTTCCCAAGCACCTGCTGATTTTAAGGGAACCTCTGTGGGTATAGAACCTTTAGCTTGACCCTTGTAACTTTTCTAATTTAACCTCCCAATCTTCATTATCCTAATTTATTTGAATGTATTGATTAGTTCCTGCTGAAATGTTTTTGAGGTGCCTGTTCACGTCAGTCACACCACACACCCTTTTTCCTCTTATTCCTTATTTTCCTGACTCAGGCACAGCCTCTAGATTTATGTTCTGCTGTTCCTAGCCCATGATCAAGTTTTAAAGGTTTCTGAGGTTATTAAAAATGCTGATTAAGCCTTCTGTTTCCATGTAGAATGTTTCAAGTCTTGGTAAGTATAGTGGGAATCTTCAGGCACACAGGTCCTTGATTTTATTTAGTCTCATTTTCTTGTAGATTGAGGTAGCCACATAAAAATCAGAATTTTAAAAATTTTTGCTTAATATAAAGACAGTTCTTTGGCTGCAAAGATGCAGAAATCTTCAGCTAGGGCTGCATGTGGGTGTTTTGCATCTTTCTTTATGTCCATGGAATGGAATTTACTGTATCATTCAGATATTTGTGCACTTTTTGGGAACAAATACATTTTGAGCAGTGAAAGACTGTTTAGAAAAAACTCCATAGCTTTGTAAAGATTACTTCCAGCATTTTAGAAAGGAAATATTGAAAGCTGCAAAGGTACCTAGATAGCTGGGCAGGTGTGTGATTTGTACCAAGGTGGGGTTTTTTCCACAGATTCAGCTTGGTTGTTATAATCTAAAGGTGGAGGACCTTGGGTTTGGTGTGCTGCAAGAGAGAGAAATCTGAGTTAGATCTACTTTCCAAGTTGCCTGGGATTCAAGCTTTTGGGGAAGAGATGCATGAATGTGTTTGAAATCTATTGATTCACAGGAGAAAGGGACAATTGAAACTCGGAAGTCACCAAGTGAACTTTCCATTAAACTGGGGAGCCTGTGGTCACAGCTCATTTGATCTTTATGAAGTAGAAAAAGCGATGTACACCACACTGGCATTCTATTAGAGGAAATCATGCATTTAACCATGGAGCAAAATACTGGAGCCAATTACATGAACATACACACCTATTTTACACGTGGCTGATCTTCTGAGCAAAAAGTATTAACAATGCACATGCTATCTTGTTTTAGGGGACTATTTACTTTTAAGTCGGTGATATGGGATAAAGTTTAGAGAGGAAAAATGATTAATATATGATTTATATCAAAGTTCTCTAACTGGAAAGCAGCCTTGCATAGAAATGTGTGGATGGCCTTCAGCTGATATCAGCAAAGACTAATTATAACCCTGTTATATGTTAATGTGTAATGTTGTAGCCTGTGTATAAATGCTGACTTTGAAACTGCGTTTAGAAAAGAAAAATGTTCAGCAGCAAAAGAATTTCTTAACGCTATATTTTTAAATGACTTTGAATTTATTAGAGGGTATAAAAGTTCTGATTTATAGCTCAGCTTTTTTCTACTTTAGGGTGCGAGGCAATCTAAAAGTCTTTACTTTCAAAACATCTGCTCTTAACTGTAACAGGGTGAACTTTGCACTAGCATTAGCTAGTGACACTGGAATATCTTGTTTAATGTCACTAACACTTCTGAATTAATCTGTTTATATATATAATAGGTATATCCCCATGCACATGTCCACGGACATTTGGAAAATGCCTTTATGCAGTTTAGTCCCAGCAGTCATTTCCTTGCTGTCAGGAAATTAAGGAGAACCTTGAAAGCTGATAGAAAAGTTGAGAGCTAAACTTTTACATTTAAATGTTGGGCTGTGTCTGTATTGCTGATTTATTTGCCATTCTGGATCAGGTGTCCTCATGCCTCTGTCCAAGCTCTGGGCATTTTGAATGGCAGAAATGATTTTCTTTTCCACATCTTTTGGCCTTTGCAGCAAAACTGGGAGGAAGGAAAATGCTTACAGCGTGATTTGAATGACACAAACTCTTTTCCTCGGTACTTTTGCCTTATTCCATTGCTGAAAATAAACGAGGAGCAGGGAAATTGTAAGCTCTATCACCATGGGTTGCTGTGTCTATTGGCACACATTGTGTCTGTTGGTAGATGAAGATTAATGTGTTGCATGCCAGCATGTCCTTGCCTATGCAAAATATTCCGAGAGTGTGGAGGGGATTTGTACAAGAATTATGCAGAGAACACCAAAGTTAAGTGGAAGTAAATTAAGCATCCCCATCTGGCTTGACTTGCTTGCAAATGGCCCCAGCTCTATATTCCAATAGCAGGGACTGTTCATTATAGCTCTTCTTTACAGCACAGGTTTCTGAGGCTCTGCTCTGGGCTCCATTAGTCACGATTTCTCCTGAAAGATTTCTGGATGTTGAGGATGTGTGCGCTGAGGGAATGACAGAACTTTGCACTGAAAGTACCCAGGATATTCTTAAAATGTGCTATCAGCCTGAAAGAAGTGCCTCTGATTTCAGTGGATGCACACACTTCCCTTTCCCTGCCCCTGACCGATGCTGTGTCCCATAAAAAAGCAATTGGAGAGACTTCTAATCCCATATTCCAAAATGTCAGGGTAAGGATTAGTCCAGCTTGTAGTTTCCTCACAAGGTTTGCTGTAAGTACTTGCATTGAGAGTGCTGGAATTTCAGTTTTTGTGTGCTGGTTGGTGCTCAGTGAAGGGTTGATATTGATGGGTGTCACTGGGCAGCCTCAAAGGATGGGAATAAATACTGTATTGCTTATAATGCTTTCAGATCGTGTTCAGCTTTAGAAGCATAAGGAAAAGTAGCCAATAGTGGAAGTAACCTAGAAAATACGAGTTCATATCCATTTCATTTCAAGAGACAGATGGTATAAATCTATTTAGATTACATTCAGGTTTTATTACGGAAAGGTGGAAAGATCCAGCATTCTCCACAGTCTTGTCATGTGCGCTTAGCCAGGTGTCAAGGATTTTAGATTTCAATCTAATCTCTCTTAGCAGCATCCCTGGTTTCCTCAGGCAGATCTCCTGATTGCAGTGTCACAATTCTGTGCCTGTGAGAGAGGAATCAGTGCCACTTCACCTCCACGGGCAGAGCTATCTCTAATTCCTGATGTGTTCTGCTGGCACTGGGACTGTGATCTTGGTTAGAGCATCTCGAGCTTGATAAAATAGAAATGCTAATAATCTCCATGAAAAGGTGTGTGGGGCATGCCACCAGGTTTAAGTGGATTTTTACTGATCAGATTGTACTGAGAATTGTTGTCACAGCATAAAGCAAATTGACAATTAATAAATACAGGGTGATACTGGGAAAGAATAATGCTGGGAAAAGCTTTATTACAGAACAAAAAAAAAAAAAAGCAGAAAGTCTTGTATTTAAACCAACATAGAACAGAAATGAGAGAAAATGCAGCCAGTTGTGCTCTGTGAAATGTGTGTGTGGATTGTTGGGTTATCTTCATGCTAAAGGCAAGGTAGAAATTCTTGTTTCTGCCCTGCTGTAGCCTACTCACCCCAAAGTGGGTGGAAAAGATGAAAACTGATTCTCCACAGTCTCCCAGTTTTATGGCTTCACGATTTTTCTCCTGTTTTGAGCTGCAGAGTGACTTGTCTTTCTTCTTTTTTTTATTTTTTCTTTTTCATTGCCTGCAAAATTTGAAACAGATTTGTTTAGATAGACAGACATGGTTCTCTTATTTCTTGCTTCTGCTTTGGGTAGCTGGGTATGGAGCTTAGATGACTAAGCAATTCTGACTTAGGTCTTTCCATCCTTCTGTCCTTCCTTTCTTCCTTGAAAGCTGAAAATCATGACCTTTTCCTTGAGCTTTATGTGTGAGTTAAATGCCAGCACTTAGGGTCTGGGAAAACTTGGGGATAAACTTTAAAAAAAACCAGTTTTGTATCCAAACTCCTTCCTTACGGTGAATAAATTTTTGGATGCTGAATGTGTTGAAGGATGCTTAATAAAGGAATGAAATAGCAGCCCACAGCTAAACTCAGCTTTCTGAGCAAGAAAGTAGAACCTTATTCCAAAAATAGGGAGCAACTCTTGCTCAACAAAGTGAGAGTTGCCCACGTAGACCGAGCAGTGCAAGGCTGCAGCTGGGTGGATTGGAGCTGAGGAGACTCTGTTGATGGAAGGTGCTCATCCCATCTCCTGAGAGGTAGGTCTGGGCTTTTCTGGGCTTTCCTTGGAGCTCTGAGATGGAGCAGCAGCACAGGTATTTCAGAGTCCAGGTGAAAAACTGCTCCTGACACAAGTCAAGCATTTTGGTAGCAGCCAGAGGGAGTAATTAGACTTGTTTGAATATTGAACAGCAGCCAGTGGGTTCTGATTGTTGTCAGCAAAGAGCTCCAATTTACTAAGCTTAGTATAGAAAAATAATTTTTTATTTGTCTGGATCAGGGGGAGTGGTGGTTTTTGGTGTGTGGTTTTGGTTTTTCTATGGCTTTTAATTTATGTTTTGTTCTGAAATGCTAAAATATTATTCATGTACCATGAAGTGTTGCAGAACTTGAGATCATTCAGTTGTGATTCCATAGAACTTTTGCTGCTGATGGAAATAGTGTCTGCATTCTTACTTTTCATACCTTTAAAATCTTCAGAGTCACTGTTTTATGCATCTTTATTCTTATAGGAAATGGTAGTGCTAAAGTTTACTGGTAAAATTCATCTTCAGCACAGTTGTTTATCTGATCTATGCATTCATTAATAAAGAGTCCCTGCTGTTGTTGGCTCCAGTACAGCTTAATTAATTACCATTTGAAATATGGATGTGGTAAATGATCCAACTTAGTGAAACAGGAGAGCAGCTGTTACCTTCTTTTATGTTTGAAGCCACTGGCTTTTCTCCTTATTTGTGTGTGTCACCCCCTTTTTCATCCTACCACAATAAATCCATAAATTCTGGACTCAGGTTCATCTGTAAAGCCTGATCCCTGTTTGTTTTCCCACTGTGTCATCTTGTTCTCCTCTGGACTCTCCATTTTATCATCTCATGTTACACCATCCATTAGTGTCTCTCCCTCTTTTCTCTGCCATGGATTTTCACAATCCTGCTATCCCTTTTCTTTTGGGTTCTTTTCTTCAGTCCTCCTGCATTCCTGAGAGCCAAGTAAGTTGTTCCCTACTCTGCTGGAGAAACTGCTTTTGCCATTTGTCCTCAGGATGGATTTTCCTGGTCACATATGCCTAAGTGGTTTCTCAAAACAACATTATGGAATTCATTAAGAGTTTTTCCTAAATGCTTCCATTTCCCCTGTCAGTCCTGCTGGTCAGTCAATTATTGGTCAGTCACTGAACAAGATTAATTTTTGCTCCTCTGTCTGCTCTTCTTTTTCTGTTTTTTTTTTTTTTTGTATTTTTGCTGCCTAGAAGAGGCACTGAGAGCTGCTGTTTGATAACACCTCAGAGGCTGCAGGGTTCCCTGTCAGCTGCAGGCAGTGAATGCAGGAGAGAGGGCAGGGAGACATTTCACTCACACTCAGTTCCATCCTCAGTGGCTTGGCCATGGATATCCTGCACTGCAGGCTGGGGTTGATCTCTTTTCAACTCAGAATTTATTTTTTGTGAGAGTTTGCTCAGTGAAGCTGCCTTGGTGTGTTGAGCTCTGCTCTGGCTGCCCCTGCCTGAGATCTCCTTTTGAACCTCAGCCCTTCTGTGACTCTGAAGCACGAGAGAAACAGGAATGGAAAGAAAAGAATTGAGTGTGGTGATCACTCTGTGCTCATGGAAAGAAACACCATGCAGAACTAACAAATAATACAGTAGAAGCAATTGAACCTGCTTGTCTCAGCACAGGAGATGGAAATCCCAATAGCAAAGTTTCAGGGGAACTGAAACACCTGGCGGGATAAATCCTCTTTGACTTTATTCTAAAATAAAGGCAAACAATGAGAAGCATTCTCACTCACTTATTTGCTCTGTGAGCTGTATGCTGTAGCATTTGCTGTGTGCTCATACAGCTTTAGTTATTTTAAAGGAAGGGCTAAAATGAAAGAATATGTGCAGAAATGTAGGCGCAGTTTGAATCCTTGATGTGACTCTTCAATATCAAGATGTCTATTATTATATTTTTTCAAGAATTTTTTTAAAATTTTTTAAAGTTTTTTTTAGTTTCAGAACTGAATACTTAGGGAGGACTTAGGAATATTTGTGGTAGGTAGAGCTACAGAGACCTCTAGAAATAGTCTACATTGGTTTATGGTTTTAAAACTATACCATGAAGAAAATGTTATGTTCTCCACTTTAGCGACAGCAAATGGGAGTGTTTAATGAGGAAAAAAAAGTTACTTATGAAATAATTGAACCAAAGGAGAGCATGAGGTAGGGAAAATACTGTAAACAAAATAAATGTAAGTCTTCCTTTTTAAGGAGTGTGATTTTCTCAGAATAGAGAAAATGGAATCTATAGAATCAGACACTATAGAATCAGACATATACTTTTAAAAGCATAAAAGTCTTGAAGCTATTTCCATTTTGAAATGAGATGTTGGATTACCAAAAGAAAAAAAAAAAGAAATACTTTATTTTCTTTATAGAAGTAGATGGAAGTCCCTTTATTTCATTTATATTCGATTCTCATTATCCTGGGACACAGAGTAAGGGTTGTGTGAAAAGCAGTAGGAAGAAGAATAAAGAGAGAATTTTTCATTGTCCAAAAAAGTAGTTTTTTCTATCCATAAGAACTAAGAAAGCCCTTGTGCTTAGAAGAATGAATAATGATTTATCAGTCTTGATACATATGGAACTGAAGAAGTTCATGGAAAGGTTGTCTGTTGGGTTCAGTCTGCTTAATGGGAAGATATGGAAGGGAATGATATCGATTGCTGGTTTTTTCCCTGTAGCTATTTGAAGTTAGCTATTTAAAGGAATTATATAATTTTTATAAAATCAAAGCATATAATGTTTTATTAACACATATTGCTCATTGCTATGCCTTACAGTGAGTGTCCTTTTTCTAACTGCTGTCCTGGTAACTCTTTTTTTAATGCCTTCCTGCTGCCCCTTCCACCTTTTTCTTTGTTTTGCCACTTTCCTGCTAAAAGCAGCAGACTCAAAATGATGCATGCCTGGGCTATAAATGTTTATCAACTCTAAGCATTCCCCACAGAGCAGTACCCATTCCCCAGTCTCTTCTGTATTTGATTTTTAGTTTTTTTGTTCACAGAATCTTTATTTTTTCTGTTTTGCTCACTGTGAGTGTGAGGTGAGAGGCTCCCACCTGCACATCTGTGGTGCCATGGGGTGCCTGAGGCACCTCTGAGACCTTCTGAGAGTGGGGTGGGCAGAGCTTTCTTCCTTTAGAATGCCTTAAATGCCTCTCAACAGTCCCCAGTATAATCCCTATTCTATAAATAACTTTTTCCAGCCGCTGAGGTCAGGCTGACAGATCCATCCTTCCCTGGGTCTTTCCTCAAGCCCTTCTCTGTAGGTTGGGATAACCTTGGCCAGGTTCCAGCCAGCAGGGCAGGTGATGGAGAGGAGTCACTGCCACAACATCCCCAGCTCCTTCCAACTCCAGAATGAACCCCCTCAGGGAATCCCTGTGCACTACTGAAAGGGTTGGTTTGCTTACTTTAATAGAGATTGTCCTCCAAATGTTTTGTGAGCAAAGAATTTTCCTGCTGCAATGTATGATAGTAAGAAACCTCCAGGATTTCTTTCTGTTTCCTTCCTGTACTGATGGCAGTTTTGATCTCATTTTAATTGAAATGTGAGTTTGAATTGCAATTAAAGAAATGAGAGTAACTCCAGATTTTCTCTACCTGTTGTGCAGTGAGCTGCTTTGTGCATGTTTTAGCAGTTCTGCTCTCCCCAAAACCATTTATTTCAGTCTGACCCTGGCAGATGAAGTCATGGCTCTGTCCCTGGGCTATACAATAATACACAGGGGTTTTTAGGGTTTTGGTTGTTCTGGCTGAGGGTCTTGGAGGTCTTTATCAGAGCTGCCCACTGTGATAGTCAAGTACTCTCATCATGGTACTCTCACATTACTGGTTCCACAAATCCATATTCCCCTCCAGCCAAAATGAACAAGAACCTCCTGTTGTAAAGAAATACTGAGTAATGTCAGGATTAGTTGTTCAGATACCCATGGATCTGTTTCCCAGTGCAGCTGAAATGCACATGGAAAATCCAGGGGAATCATGAGCAGAGATTGCACAGCTGTACCAGGCAGTAATGTAGTTTTGATCAGTGCTTGGGATCAGAGCTCCAGATAACCAGGAAAGTACAGGCAATGCCTCAGACATTGTTGTCATTATCAGGAGGGTAACAAATCACAGTGAGGACATTAATGATCATTATCAGCTGCTACAGTGATGCAGTGGGACTCAGGGTGAACCAAAATCGTGTTTGTATGTGACCAAAAAGTGAGCAAAATCTGTTTTAACAGGGTTTCACAATGGACAGTGTGCTCAGGTTTGTAGGCTCCCAGACCCCATGGTTCCAAGAAAAATCAGTGTTTTGCTCATTCTCATTTGCTCTCAGTGTTTTGCTATACTTTTTAATTTTCCTTTCCCCACCCCACAGCAGGTAGCAAACCAGTATGTCATGATATTCAAGCTGAATATTTCCCAAATTGAGATGCTGTAGCCTCAAGGACCAAAAACTACAGTGGATGGCAACCTTTTCATCCATCTGTCAGCAGACACTTCAGAATATGCACAACTGTATTACACAAGGCTTGGTTTTTAACTAAAGGATACAAGCAGGGCTTTTGGAAACTGCAAAAACATTTCTGAAAGCCCCTTGGCTTGGCTGACTTCATACAGCATGCAAAGCTTTCCTTTTGTTTGAGATGGAGAAAAAGTATGTTTTGGAACACAATTTTTCATTGTCTGTATTGTGATTTTTGTCTTTATTTACTTGAAAACTTAAACCCCCCCAGAGAATACAAAGTGGCATTCTTGTTGTGGTCCTAGTTGAGAAGCTAAACATTATTCCAGGTAAGTTCTGCCTTGTCCTGGAGTTAGTCCCTCTGGTCAGAGGGGAGATATTTCACTGTGTCAGTGGGCATTAGTTTTATGGATGAAAGGAAGTCTGGTGTCGAGAATTACACAGACTTTGTTGAAAACAAATGTCCCACAGGTGACTAATGGGGAAGAAAAAATGGGAAGGGAAGAATATTCCAATAGAAATTCACGGTGCAAAGTGAAATTTAGTGTTCTGGGTAGTTGTGACTAAAGCAAGGAGAATTTCTTCTGCCTGGAATATTTATGGAGAGCCACTTGAGTGCATTTATTTTGCAAAACCTTGGACATGTTACATGATTGCCTGACATGCAGTTAACCAAACTACTTAAACTAGAATGCAATTATAATAGAAAGTGATTATAGGAAAAGTTTGGGAATTTCTAAGTGAGTATAACAGAGACATTACATGTGCTGTGATAAAATTGGCTCCTTTCTATTGAGTGCAGAGAACTCACATTTCAAGGGTTTCAATTTTCTTTTTTAAAATCAAGTGCTTTAAAATCTCTATAATAGGAAAAGACTTCAAAGAGGAAAGATTAAAAAAGAAAAGTAAATAAAACAGAAATAATATAATTAAGGTTTGACCCTGTAAATTGCTAACCTTCAAAGCTAATGCTGGGGAAGCACAATATTATTAGCAATAAAAAGAATTTGCTTTGCCCTTTTAAAATTACCATAAACCGATTGACTGAAATGGAATGATGTTAATATTTAAGAAGTAGGACACTAGATTCTATTATCTCAGAAACTCTGTCACCTGGTACACTCTGTAGTCCTGTTATCTAATTATTGTCCTTAAATTGCATTAGTGTGCCAGCAATTTGTCTGCTGTTGGAAAAGTAATTGACATTTGAGTTACTGCTTCATATTTGGGAGACTCACTAGGTGGTTCCAAAGAGCCCTCTTCTGTCAAAGCACATTAGCTTAATTTTACCTAAAAGAAAAGGGAAAGTCTGCATTTTAGAGTATGGCCCTTATACAGTGCTCTGTAATTTGGTATTAAAATTCAGGTTATGTATCACAGCTGATTGCCAAGAAAGAAGAGAGAGGGGGGGAAGGTGGCAAATTAATAAATGACATTTGTGCCTTCAAACTCACTTGGGTGCAGTCTGGCCCTTCAGTGGGTGTGCAGGAGGAGTCTGCTGATGGGAACAGGCAAAGCAAATGCTGTGGTGATGTGGATAAGGGGAATTTTTGATCCTTGGGCTCTGCTGGAGTTGGTGCTCTGGTCTGGAAGTGTTTGGTCACTGCATGGGCACAGTCAGTCAGAGCCATGGGCACTGCATGGGCACAGTCAGTCAGAGCCATGGTCACAGTCAGTCAGAACCATGGGCAGTGCACAGGCACAGTCAGAGCCTTGGGCACTGCAGGGGCACAGCCAGAGCCATGGGCACAGCCAGAGCCATGGGCACAGTCAGAGCCATGGGCACTGCAGGGGCACAGCCAGAGCCTTGGGCACTGCAGGGGCACAGCCAGAGCCATGGGCACTGCAGGGGCACAGCCAGAGCCATGGGCACTGCAGGGGCACAGTCAGAGCCATGGGCACTGCAGGGGCACAGCCAGAGCCATGGGCACAGTCAGAGCCATGGGCACTCCCAGGTCCTGTCCATCCATTGTGAATGCTGGAATTCACCTACATAATCCTGATCTTCTGCAGGAATTCCAGTTTCCTGTCAGCCTTTGGAGGAGGAGAGCTTCCAAACCCCTTTTTATACAATTTCTTTGATGAAAATGTAAAGGAGACTCTGATTCCCTGTGGCCTGGAAAGGGGAGGAGCAGCCTCTGCTCCAGCAATCACCTCCTGTGAGTGTTTCCATGGCCATGAAGGTTTGGTTCATGACTGTGCACTCAAAAGCTTGAGAAACTTTCCAGACAAATGTAATTTGGGATCTAAAGTTGATTAGAGATGCATGATTACAAAATGTACATGATAGTTTATGTGACAACTGGAATTAAATTTAAAATATATTTGAAATTAGCATGAGGAATGGAGCTGTCTGGTAGTGGTGATAATTTTGCTAATATAATTTGTTTAGAGATTTTCGGTTCATGTTTAAGAACAAGAAAATCTTAAATCTCTTCAAAATGTTTTTTTGTTGCATAAACTAAAGTTTATGGCATGAGCTTGAGTCAGCGCCATCCAAGCGAATAATTTAGGAATGTTGGCTCAAACTGCAAACCTCATCTGAATTTCTTTTTGACAATAACTTTCCTAAAAGATTTAAAGCACTAATTACACGTCTCTAGAGGTCTCTCTTAAATGTCTTTAATATACTTAATTTTCCACTGACAGGAATCAGGATTGCCTCTGCTCTTGATGGTTTGCATAAATAGTCACCTTTTTTCAGTTGTTATGATGAAATTGTTAAGGCCTTTTACAGACCATGTAAGTTGGTGGACTGTTTTGCATAAAACACACTTTATCTCTTTCATCTCAAAAACCACCAAAAAATTAAGAAAACCGGTAGAAAAATGTGAGCTTGGATTAAATTATCAAAACATCAAAAGGTTTCTGCAATTCTTTGTGATAGTTTAATTCTTCATTAAAAAAAAAAAAAAAGTTTCAAGCCCAAGCATTTTGCTCAAAAAGTACCTGAAAAAAAAAGTAAGTTTTGAAAAAGACATTCGAGTTGATTCTGGAGGCAAAGCAGTGACGGAATTAAAGTTTGTAGAGTGAGAATGGCAACATTAATTGCAAAGAAATTCTGAAAGTGTTTCAGAAGAATAATTGCTGCCTGTGCACTGCACTTCCTGTGAATAATGTGCTGCTGGAATTGGAGTGTCTGCAAAGCCCCAACCAACCTGCTCTGTCTCTGGGCTGTTTTTTCTTTGTTTGAGATGACCCTGGTGTTACTGCTTCCCAGAAAATTAATATGGTATTAAAAATTATTGGCACTTATGTATTTTTTAAAAATTTTAGGCTGCCATAATTTGAGGGAGTGAGGAAGAACGAGGGCAGGGTTGAGCTGATCGAGGATGTTCAGAGATAATGTGTCCATATTTTACATATTTTTGTTAGGATTGTACCTGGAGAGGGACAGGTGACAGCGAGTGACCACTGGGGTGACACTGGCAGAACACTCTGAGTCCCCTGAGCCCAATGCTGAGCATTATTTCAGTTTAACATTCTAATAGTGCCAGTAATGAGGCAACTTCACTATTGAACCAGGCAAAGGAAAATAACCTTTTTGCCCCGAAGAAGGATGTGCTGGAAAGGTCAGAGCTGCTGCTGGAGGCAGCGAGGGCCCTGCTGGCAATAATGGGAATGCAGAGTTCTTGAAACGCACTCAAGTGCGAGTTTGCAGCAGGACAAAGGACACTGCAGAAGGAACTGTAATTTCCTACATTTAGGATTCTTGCTTATAATGCTGTTAGTTAGGTAAGGCCAGGCTTTGGAAGAGCTCGGGAGCAGAATTTCATCTTCTCAACCTACACAGCAGCTGCTAGGTTTTCAAAATAGCTCCACTCCTCACAGTTCCTGTTCCGCGAGGCACCGAGCTCTGCTCAAAGTCTGGCTCTCGTTTGGGTGCCAAAATGAGAGCTGAACTCTCATGAAAATCTGTGAGTACACTGATTTCTTGGGGGAAAAGGAATAAGATACAAATCCATGAGCTGGATATGAAAATGAGTTAGAGCAGTATATATATTTCTTAGCGATTAGCTTCTCGGCATGATTGTCGTAGCACTCTGATAACCATAAGTCTTGTTCTCTGAATGGTTGTTAAAGGACTACATACACTAAAAATAAAAGGTGACCTGTCTAATTACTTATAAATCTCTCTCATTAACGTCCTTCTTTACATTCTCTGGTGCTTTTTAATTTTTTTTGTGAGACACCAGAGCAATGATCATAAGGACTTTTCCTCTGAAGTTTAATCCAGAGAGGAACAACTGCATGTAGAATGTACATTTAATTCAGGAATGATGCCAACAATTCTAGTTTAGAGAAATACTTCTTGAAAGTCTGTTGTCTCCCTTGCCTTTTAAATAGGAAAAATGGAGCTTCAGTAGATGAGCAGAGGGAAGTTTGCTCTAACATTGCCCGGAGGGAAGCTGAAGGAAAGGGAACTGCTAGAAAAGCTTGTGTCTTCACAATGTTGAGGTAATTCAAATCTAAAATGTTGCACCAGAGTTTTTTCTGAGTGGAGCTGGTTTCCAGTGCTGGGTGGGGATTCAAAGCTATGTTTAACAACATGGATAACGGGATAACACCAGCAAGGAAAGCAGTTGTTGCATCTAGGGAGAGCTCTGAAATGTGCTTCTCACATATGTAAGAACAGTGTCTTACAGTATCTATTTAACTTCTCCTTCTTTCCAAACTTAGTCCATGCAGCACTTTTGTAAACTTTTCTGTGGCATCATTTGCTTAGAGATGATGGTTTCCAGTGACCTTTGTGGTAGAAAAAGAGAAAATAAGGCTTCCCAGGAATGCTATTTTAACAATTCCCAGTCTGTAATTCTGTACTTTGTCTGACAACCACAATGTGCCACCAACACATATTTCATCATGGAATGAAAACTAAATGCAATAAATGTGTATGTGCAAATCTACTTGCACATTTCTCTATAATATGTATATATATAATATATATATATAATATATGTAAAGGTACCTACACATCACTCATTGGGTGTATGAAACACCTCCTGGAACGAGAAGACAGCTCTGCACTCAGGCAGCAGCACAGTCACCAGGAGCTCCAATATGCTCCAAACAACTGTCAGAAAGGCTGGGAACAAGTTCACTGTCCTCAAGAAAATGAGTCTTTTTTTTTTTCTTTCCCTTTTGTAGCCTCTTAATTCAAACAAAGATACCAGGAAAGCGTGTTGTGCAGCAGATGTGTAAGCCAATGAATTGCTTTAATGCCAGCTTGCCACTCGAGCTGCACTGTGCCATTTGAGCATTTTTAGCCTTAGCTCCATTAATGTAAATGTTGTGTCCCTGGGTGTGTGTTGTGTTCTGTGTGTTGGGCTTGTTAGAAGGAAAAGGGAGAATGCAGTCCAGCCTGACCTCTTCTTTCATCCTGTTCTGAAACCATCTCGGGGTGGGTTTGAGATTTGTTCCCCCTGTGGATCTCCAGGCATTGGGAAGGCAAAGCTGCAGTTTCCCTGCACTTACCCAGGAGTGAGCCTGGAATTCCCTTTGTTCTCTGAAAGGAAAGCTTCCCCTGGCACTGCACACAGAACTGTGTTTGCTCCCCACACTGTCTGTGCTGCTGGGCAGCTCCTGCAGGGTGGTACCCCAAGGGAATGGCAGGGGGATGGCAGCTGTGTGCTCCCTGCTGCCACTTGTGCTCTGCCAGTCTCTGCTCTGCACCCACCAAACCTCCCTCAGACATCGACAGATCAAGGTGGTGAACAGACAGAACCTGAGCAATTCCCTGCCTCTGCCTCAGTGACTTGGAGCTTTGCTGAGCTGAGCCCAAGGCTGACCTGAACATTTTGTCTCATTGAAGTGACAGAGCAAATTCCCCATATATTATCTAAAGAGGAATTTAAAAAAATGCTGCTTCCTTTCTTTTCTATCCCCCAACTATTTTTAAAGGCAGTAGTGGCATCTTTTTCGCCTTTTAGCCCGACTTACTCATGCAAAATGAATACTTTTTAGAATAAATGCCAGAAGGCAAAAATTGTTATCTTTGAATTGAGCTGTGTTAAAGAAAGTCACCTTGAAAATGTATTTATTTATGAAACTTTTATGTCTGTAGGCTTGCGTGAGTGGACATCTAAATGTAGCATGGAGCTGCTAACACAGAACTGCTGTTGCTGAGCAGCACCTATAAAACTATAGGCAGTTTATTCAACTGAATTAACAAACAAAAAATGTCAAAAGAAATGCAATGTGGTTTGCCAGAATTAAAATACATAAATAATTAGTCAGATCCGGATATTAGGACAAGCCGCATAGCTTAACTTGAAGACTAAACTCAGAAACACCTAATTTTTGTGGAATAAATAAGCAGATGTTATGAAATGTGGTTAAATAGTGAGCACAGTGGTGTTTTCTGGGGGCTCAGACATGCTGGTGAGTCTTTGGAGGGTTTATTGGTTGAATTTGGGGAATGTTTTCTCTTCTGAGACATCAGGATGCAGATTTCTGGTTCTGTTCACAGTCTGATCCAAAATCATCTTTGTGACTCTGAAGAGAAAATTCAAAGACAATAGGATGAAAAGTAATAATAACTTTAAAAGGTTTTCTCCTGTGTTTTCATTTTGCTGGCATGTGCTAAAGGATCATTGGCAAATATGTTTTACTCCTTCTCCTCTTTCCTTTGCTCAAGCAATTTTTGAAAGGATTTGCCTTTTAGCCACGTTGCCTTTACATAATTGATCCATCCAAGAGCTGAACTGTCTGTGGGTCAAAGGTGAGTTAAAATGTAATTTTCTTTTAAAATATGGATTTTTTTCTAGGAATATTCTTGCTTTGCACTTAGCAAGCAGAAAGATCTCAGCTGCAAGATCATTCTCTCTGTGCAGTGGCCTTGGAGTTTCACTGCTGCTTTGCTTAAAGGCAGTGGGTCAGCCTAGTGCTGGGCAGTGAGGTTGTTTGATGTAGGGACAGAGAGAATCAGGAGAAAACTGAGAATTTTGGAATGCAGGTGGGAAAAGAACACCTGAATCTTCAGCATTTCCACATTCAGGTTGCCAATCCTTGAATACACTTGGGGAAAAAGTTTGTTCGCTGCTCTCAGAAACTCGTCTCTGTTGCCAGAATAAATGAATCCTGGCTGTGGGAGTTCAGAGGCTCCTCTCAGAGCTATGGTCATACTCAGAGAGGAAAAAATCTTTTGATAAACACAAAAAAAACAAGACAAACAAAAAAAATTAAAAGGAAGAGAAAATCCTTGTCTTGGTTTAGAGAGGATAGGATTGTGTGGGGATGGCACTGGAAGCACACACCCTTTCCTATTAGCCTCTGTCCTCTTGGGGGTGGAAATCATCAAGAATTTGCAGTCTTTGTTGGTTTTTTTAAGCAGACCTGACGTGTGAAGGTTTCCTTTTTTCATGAACCTTCAGTGACAATTCCCCCTCCTCACGGCCTCAGACCTTTGCTCTCTCTGAGTCTCTGTTCCTCTGCCAGCTATGCTCTTGGGCTCATCAGCTCTGTGGGTTTTGGACAGCTTGGATTAGAGACTAATTCATGTTTTGGTGATTTCCCACAGCAATTGTTTGATTTAGGATGTTCTTTCTGGTTTGTCATTTGAAGGTAAACCAGCAGAATCCCTTCTGGAGGGCTGAGCTGAGCACAGTCCTTGGCTTTGCATCTCTTGGGGGTTAATCTGGGATTATTTGCATTTCATGAGGCTTCTCCAGCTCGGGAATGTTGGGAATTTTACAGCCTTCAGTGAGCTGAGCCTCCCAGCTTTGCTGCCACGGGAGGGAGGATGTGTTCTCCTGTTGGATGTGGAAGGAAAAGCACAGAGATATTCATTAATTGGTGTGCCCAGGGTTTCCTGACACTGTAATGAGTGTCCTGACACCAAACTGCTGCACTGAATCGAGTTTCTTTTTTGGTGGATTTTTTTTTGTTGTTGTTGTTTGTTTGTTTCTTTCTTTTTTTGTTTTTTTTTTTTCTTTAAGTTATAGGAACTTCTGTATTCTCTTTCAAACCACAGTTCAAAATTGTCCAGGTTCAGGCTTTCAGATGAAGGTTCTTGAGAATGTGAGTTCCCTTCCTCCCCTGAAGTGCTCCCAGGCCAGGAATGGAAAATGCAAAGGGCACAGCAGCACAGGGAACTTGTTCCCTGCCTGAAGTCACACAGCCCCTGACAAAAGGATGAAGTGTTCACCACTTCTCAAAATAATTTCCTTAATATAATTTTTTCCTGGATATTTCCACCCTCCTTGTTTGTCTGAGAGTTCAAAATGTTTTTGTGTTTTGTTTTTTTTTTCCTTTTTCCTGTATTTCAGAAGCTCTGTGATAGTGACATGTTTGATGGGAATGACTTGTCTGGAAGTTCATTTTAAATATGGCTTGATAGGATAAAGAGCATGTTGAAGAATTTATAAATATTAAAATTGGAACTGTGCATTTGGCCTGCCTGCTGAGCTGAGGAGGGGATGCACACACATGATTTCTGTGGCTCAGTGGGAAAATGCTGGAGGATACTTTTATATTCCTGTGGGTTCTCTAAGGTCTATAAACAAAATCTATATGATAGAAACAATGTTGGTTTTGTAATAAACTTCAGAGTTCTGAGGTTTTTTTTTCTTTTCATATATTGCACAGTCCTGATTAACAAACTAAGAACATATTTCCCAATAGTCATATAAAATAGCTATATATATCATATAGATGTTTAATGCCAGATACTTGACAGTTTTGTTGGGGTTTTTTGTGGGTTTTGGGGTTTTTTTGTCAAGAAGGAAAGAAATTTTCAGGTCTTTAGAGACTGAAACAGAGAAAATTGAGATTTTGAGAAATGCAGGAAGCTGAGAAGAGGGCCAAAGGCAGAAATAGCAGTAGGTGTTCATGCTTGGTACCTGGTAGGGATCTGAGAAGAAATGTGAAGTAGTGGAAATTCATAGTTGAAAGAGTTTGGAAAAGTTTTGAAATCCCCAGCCTTGTTTGGGAGCTTTCTCTGAAAATGTTCTGAATTCATGCAGCAAGAATAAGAAAATTTCTAGCCTAGATAAATGCTTGAGAATGTGGTGGAAGACTTCAAATACAGACTTTATTGAAACAGAAATAAACTATTTCCATTATTCTTATGTCTTTTTGAATTCAAAGAAGAATCCAGGCCTTGATTGCTTCTCCAATTTGACACAGATGGACTGTAGTCCCCTAATTGTGCTGTGCTTTATCCAGGGCTCCAATGGCTCTGTAATTCCCAAATAATTTCAAAGAGGAATCCTAGATGGTGGTCAAATCTAACGTGTGGAAATCATCTTTAGGAAGGAGATGGATAAAAGCCCCAGCTAAGCACTGAATATGGAAATGCAGTCTGTCTCTGATCACTGGGGAAAGACTGCAGTGTGGGACTGGGGGAATTCAAAGCTTAAAGCACAGGAAGGCAGAGCTGCACTGTGTTCTGAAGTGTGTGCTGAAAGTCAGAGCTTACACAGTGAGCAGGCAGCTACCCCCAAAAAAGGGTAGAGAAAATCTCTCATTCCATCCACACTGGATTGAGACTGGAAATAATGCAGTTCATACCATCAGTGCCATTTTGTTACCCTCAGCACCCTGTTCCACATCCTGGGCTAATAAAGCTGTTCTCTTGCATTCTTTTTTTCATTAAAGAATTTACTGAGGACCAAAGCGGTCATTTCACACGGACAGCAGAATAATTTCAAACGCTAAGAAGAAAAATTGCACACAATTTTTGGCTCATTTATTCAGGAACTGGAACTGCACTGTGCATCCTTTCCAGCG
Source organism: Lichenostomus cassidix (assembly GCF_008360975.1). Lineage (NCBI taxonomy): Eukaryota > Metazoa > Chordata > Aves > Passeriformes > Meliphagidae > Lichenostomus > Lichenostomus cassidix. The sequence continues at coordinate 12,488,099 of NC_139495.1, read as the reverse complement.
CTGCCCAGGGGAGACCTTGGGCCAGAGCATGAAGACACTTGCTGGATTTAAAAGGCTTATTTGTGGAATTAGAGCTGAGATATGAAAAATGGCTCAGGGAAGAACTGGTGCCTATCTGGGGTTGTAAAAGGAATGTGTGGTTTCCTCTGAATGCTGGCTCCAAACGGGAGGGGAGAGGTGCAGCCTGGTGTGCTCAGGTGAGGCTGGCAGGATGGAGCAGCAGCTCTGCTGCTTTTGGGAACAAGCAGTTCCTCAAAGGGTAGAGTGTGGATATTTGTTTGTAAATAGAAAAGGAAATGCAGTTCATTGATTGAGTGTGAGGGGGAAATAGTGTAAAAAGAGAAAAATGAACTATCGTGTACTTTGGTTTTGATAATGCTTAGCACCAAGAATTTTATTTTCTGCAGTAGTAAACCAATGTGACTTAAATTTCCATGCTCTATCATTTCAAACACGTGGGATATTTGAAAACTGCTTAATTTGAAAACTGCTATATTAAAAACTTTGAGACAAGCAGAAATGGAGGTTTTTCACATGTGATTTTAGTTCTTCCTACCCTTGTGTCAGTCCCATTCACACACACATGACTGGGGAGGCTCTGTGTATCAATTACATAGTCAAACACTGCAATGAAAAGTTTGTGAAGGGCTGTAGTGGATATATAAACCAGCAGTTTAGTTCTGCATGGTAGGAAATTGTGAGCAAAACATGCCATGGGGGATGTGGTTTGTCTTTTTTCATGAAGCCCTACATCTGTATCCATAAGGTGTTCACTGATGGAAGTGTGGAATTCTCAGCACCATCCACTGCCTGTATTTTACCAGGCTGCAGCATTTCCCATTGCAACAGCTTCCCAGGGCTTTCATTTATTTTATTTTACTTGTCCAACTCCACCAAATGACTTAGTATGTTCTCATTGTACCCCATCCTTACCTTTTCAGCAGTTGAGGAGAATTCCTGGGCCCTTTGGTGCTGATCAGCTCCCAGTCATTGAATTAATGATTCCCCTCTCTCAGCAGGACAGAAATGTGTGAGGAGCCTTTCTCTCTGTGCCCCAAAATCCCCTGCCAGATCACTTGCTGTCCTTGATGATAAACACAGAAAGGATGAAGGGAAGCTGTGCGCTGCTGCTCGGCTGGGAGAATCTCTGCAAGATGTGACAGGAGGTTGTATCCATCCCAAAAATGCCAGGATTCTGGGATTAGAGGAAGAGAGGGTTGTGCTGTGTCCCTAAATCCCTCTGAGGCTCAGTGGTATCACCTGCTGCATCTCTGCTGGAAGAAAATCCAGGTGAAATTCAGGTTTTTTTTAAAGCTCTCAGGACGTGCAGAGGGGAAGCTTGTGAGGTTTGCATAACTGAGGATGTTTCTCATACAAATACTGTGACTGTTATCGAAATAAATTAAATAAAATCTCTGAGGGATTAAATTTGAAGCAAAATGAATGTAAAATGACCAAAGGGTTACAGTCATTAATGAACTTTTGGCTTTATGAGTTACTTGCTGTGCTTTAGCAGTATGGAAGCTGTTGAGGGTGAAATAAAAATCCCACTTGCCATTATTTACCCCAGGTGCACCTTGCTTTTGGTCCCTGTGTAGTTGTTTAAATAGAATGGATTTGTTTATAGATTAATACAAGGTTATTTCAGAAGTCTTAGTAACTGTACTCAATCCAAGGGGTTACAGAAGCAATTCTGTTTTCTGGCCTTATTATGTGGCTTTAATTTATTTTCTTTGTTCCCCCTCTCCAGTTGGAGTTAAGAACTGAGCTGTAAGGTGACTTACCTGCATGTGACTTCACCTGTGATTTGCCTTCTTTCAGTGGCCCAAACCTGAGAATTTGTCATTGTTTCAGTCATGATTTTGGTCCACGTGAAATCAGTTGTTAATTTAACACCACATTGTCCGCTCAGATCCTCTGAAAGTGCAGAACAGGAGTGGAAACTTCTGCCTTTGCCTCCCGAGATGCCTTGGCTGATATTTTTCTGTAGCTCTGCTTCTCTTACCACATTCTCTTATTATCTTCTCTGCCTTATCAGTACCTCACTGAAGGGTTATTATACTAAAAGGATCTATTTTTAATATATTACCAGGCAAACTTTTCAAGCTTCTTCAGAGCTTTAAAAACCTCGTGCCTTTGAACTACTTCTGCCACAGTAGTTTTAATGAAGCTACACAGAACAAGGAGCATGATTCCTTTAAACATCAGCATTTCTTGGCAGAATGGAAAGATGAATAGATGAAATCCCTCGGAGGCCATGGAACTTCTCCCATTAATTGTGATGATTTTGGATAGAAACCACAGAAAGAGAAGAAATAAGGGTAGCAATATATATAATTGGATGTATAAACGGATACTAGTAGGAGTTGCATGAAGAATCCCTTTTTCTGAGGAGCAAAGGGGCTGTGATAGGAGCCCTGATCCCCTGGCAAACAGCACGGTGCAGTCTCAGAGTGGAAGTTCTGCTTTTCATAATGTTGTTAGCACAAACAGACCCTCCACAATTTGTGTTGCTGAAAACCCTTTGAAATAATGTTGCATTGCACCATGGAAGAAGTATAGCAAAACTTTTTTTTTTAGTCCTAGAAGTATCAGGATATTAACTGGCATTATCCAGCAACAGGAGATAATGCTTTGTATGAGGAAATAATTCTGGATTTTTCAGGTAATGCTGTTGTGAGTGGGATTTGACAAATGCAGTTGAATATTTTTGCATTACTGATTTGTTGATATAATCATGCAAAGAGGCAAAAACCTCTTTTTTTTCCTCAATTAACTTGCATAATTAGGAAAACAAAATAAATATTTATAGATGGCTTGAAGGTCAATTTTAGTTTTTCTCTCCATCAGCAACTGGGCACTATTAAGCTGGGTGTGGACTAATACCAGAAAAATTGCTAATTAGCCCCACTGAGCTATCAGCTACTAAGAGCTTTCTCCTGCACAGTTTCCCAGTGTGGTTTGCAGTGTTTTGATGAATTTCAATCCATGTTGCTAACATGATGTTAACTCATACCACAAACCCAGGAGTTCACAGCAATTTGCTGAAATTTCTCTGTGTATTCCTGTGTTCTTGTGTGTTTTATGTGCCATGGTGTTTTCTTACTGCCCTTGCAGAGCTGATAAAACCAAGGGGATAAGCACATGCTGTAGCTTTTCTGGAATTACAATCTGTTTTGGGCAGTGGTTCAGTTAATGATATGTCACCATCCCAGGATTATTCTGTCCCTTTCGATAGCAGGCAAAGAATAAATGTAAAATGTATCAGCCAGAGCCACTGAACCAGCTCTGTAGTCTTTGGCCAGTGGTGCTGAAAGATAAAGTGCTATGTTTACAATTGTAATTTAAAAAGTTTTATTGGAGTTACAGAGGAATTGCATTGATTTCAGTGCATTGGTTTGAGTGAAAACTGAGACTCAGGACAAAAGATACAGGCTTAAAACATTGCTAGGAGTGTAGTTTTGAAACTTCCAGGCAAATATTTTAAATATGAATCACCCTCTTGCACAGTTACCCCAGGGCATCCCTGATAGTACATTAGACTGGGAACGATTTGAATTTATGAGGCAAAATATAATTTGTAATTCCTGTGTTTAACACAAGGCCTAAGCATCAGGAATTGTTTCTGAAAGTATTTACACCTGGAAACTGTGGCTGTGATTAATAGATGCCTCCAGACTGCTTTTATTATACCAGTGACTGCTATAAACAGGAATGGGGAAAATGATTACCTTTAATAGGGTAGCAGCTGTAAGGGTGCCTTTATATTAAGTGACTTAATGAATACTGATCTCGAAGCAATAAATCAAAATGCAAACAATCTACCCTAATCAAGTAAGCAGAATATTTCAGATACCTAAATTATATTAAATGAACTCTTCAATCAAGGTATGTACCTGCACATGTTATTGTGTTTAATCGAGTTACTGGTGGTGTAACATCACTTTTAGGATAGATATGTGTATTTAACACACTTGTTTCTTAATATTTTTTTTGGTTTGGGGTTTTTCTTTGTTTGATGTGAAGAAATTGCTTGCAGAATAATTAAAAATCCCCAGTAAATCCTGTTTTCTCCTGAAGAATGATCACTGAGGTTCTTGTGAAAGCTGTTGCAGCAGTTTCTGCAGCAGGTGTGGCTCTGTCTCAATGCCTGCACTGACAGATTTATTTGGGGTGCTGGTGGAAGTGTGTGTGTGTGTGCACAGCCAGGGCAGAAATGACAAAGTGACAGAGCCATGGTTTGCTGGGAAGCCAATATTTGTTCTCACACTGGAAATGCATGATGTGGAAATGAAAAGGAAATGACATTTTGTGTGCTGAGATTCTCATCTGGAGTCCCTTTGGGATATTCTGGAGAGGCTCTGAGCCCACAGCCATCCCTGGGCATCAGAAGGGTGCAGTGTCTGCAAAGAATTTACAATGGAAAGTCAGAAATACTTCCCTTTATCTTTGCAAGGTGCTGGTCTCACCTTGCTTAGTAAATATTTGTACACCTTGGCTTTTTCCTCTTTATTTCAGCTTGTTCCAACTTCACCAAGATTTATAACACATTTAGTTTAGTTACTGATCAAACTCTGCAAGCCAGAGGGACACAATGGTTCAGAGAGGCATTTTGGGGCTACTCTTGTATTTCTGTTCAATCATTGCATGAAAATCCATCACTGAAGATCAACAGATCTTTTATACTGTCTCAGTTTATGCTTAGCTTTTGTTATGTCTGCTTGTTTGATTGGGATTTTTGTGAGTGGGGTTTTTGTTTGGTTTCATTTTGGGGCTTTTTTAGAAGTGGAAAATAATACCTGTGAGGCGTCTGTAGCTGATTAAAGCATTCAGAGGCCCTCAGGATTTGACTGTTCCCTTAGTTTTGGGGATAGATTGCTGGTTTTGCCTCAACATTCACTGAACTCTTGTTCCTGGTGGTGTTTCTGGTTTTGCCAAAGATCAGAAAGGTGTGGTCAATCTGCTTCTTGGTAGTTCCTACTGAGGTCTTGGCTGGCTGGGTGTGCTGAATCACCTTTTTACTGACCCAACAGTAAAAATAAATTGTGTCAAATAGAATTGGCACAATCTTTATGGCTGTGGCTGTCCCTAAATGCAACATCTCTGTGCGATGCCCTGGTGTGGAGGTGTGGATAGATGTCAGGGCTTGGTATGCAATGAATTCAGGTGAGAACACCTTGGAGAACACAGTGGAGCTGCACTGAACTGATTGTCCTCTGTGTCCAGCCCTGCAGATACTAAAATACATACAAGCAAAATGAAATTGAGGCTTTCTGCTTTGTTTTTTTGGGGGAAGAAAAAAATTATTCCTGCCTTTTTTTTTTTTTTTTTTTCCTCCCCTGTTGTTCCACTGCCAATGCAGGAGAAAAAAGCCTGTCAGAGTTCAAGGAGCATCTGGGAGATGCTCTCAGTCATAAGATTTTGTTTAGGAAGATCTGCAAGCAGCAGGGACTTGGACATGATGATCTTTATGTGGGTCCCTTATAACTTGAGATATTTTTTAATTCTGTCCTGCGGTTCTAATTAAGCTATTTACACCAAGGCTTCAGGCTGTGATTTGGGTAGCACTTTATACTTGGTGCTAAAAATTGAGAGATACCTTTGCTCTGGGAGCAGAGCTGATCTGCAGTTCTCCAGACTGCAATTCTGGTTAACCCAAACTGGGGGGCAATAGAAAATACCCACTAAAATTGCCCCAACTTTTTAGCTTTCATTTGTAACAAAAAAATACAAGATGGCACTGTCAGTCCTGTAAACTCTAAGTGTCTTTAATGTCACTTCTGAATGTTGCTGACTTCCACTTGAAAAAAAGAACAAATGGTGTTTTAGTGCTGTTAAAATGTTCCTGGGCAGCCCAGAGCAGGCTCTGAGCAGTGGGCAGTGCAAGGAGAGCTGTCCATGGGGAGCTCTCAGGTCCTGTGCAGAGGTGCTGATGTGAGTGCAGCTGACAGGGAGCTTTTATGGGCAATCTGTGCAGGGACAAAGGGCCATGGTTTGCAAACTGCCATTCAAAGTGCCTCTGTTTTGTAAAAGGATTCTTGTCAAAGGATCCTTTATGCCCTCATAATTCCCCCTCACAGATAAGGCAGGCCAAAAGTTAAAAATGTTACCGTAGGAGGGAAAATCGGGTAAAGAGACTTGATGTTTGTAAATCCTTTTATTCTGTCCAAACTAGAAGTTCATCTTAAAAAATGGTACTTCACCTACTGGGGTTATTTCCCTTTTGTGATTTTCATGATCAGAAGTCCCACATTGCTTGCCAACGTGACCTTTCAGAGGTGTTTCAGCACAGTGAAGTTATCTGTTTATTTGAGCAATGCATCCTAAAAGGAATCCTTTGTGCAGTGTGTCACAAGTGTTGGCTGCCCTGCTGCTGCTCACAGTGCAATGGCTGGGAGGGTTAATTGTGCAAATAATCCTGAGAAGGGACAAGTTCTTCATGTCTAGGGCCTGGTTCTCCTGTTTAGTTTTATCCTCAAAGAGAAGGCAAAGTCCTAGGTGCATAGATATCCCCCCAATAAATAGACTTTAGCTGAGTGTGTGAACACCTGTCCATTTGAGATGTGGAATCTCGTGCCAAATTCCGTTAAATGGACATTGCAAGGTTTGGAGCTGCATTTTGGTGCTGTCTGTGCTGGTGCTGTGCTCCCACAGAGCTCTGGCGCTCAGGCCAACTCCTGCATCTGAGATAAATGAACATAATTAATTCCTTTTGATAAGATGGGATTGGTGTTAGTGATTTGTCCAAAAATTACAGTTAATTCCAAATGGTGGTTGGGTTTTTTTGTTAACTTGTTGGTGTGCAGAGTGCCTTTTTTCTAAATTTTTGAAAGGATAGCTGTGGAGAAGCAGTACGGAAGGTTTCTCAAATTTGTTGTGTTGCTGTAATTACTTGGCAGACTGTGTTATTGAATGGGATTGTGAAGATGGGTTTTGTTGTTTTTTTTTGTTTTCTTTTGCTTTTTGGGTTTTTTTTTTTGTTTGTTTTCTTTTTTTTTTGTTCTATTCTTCTGTATTTTCTAGTGGCTACATTGAAAATGGTAATTTCTGCTAAATTTTAGTATTTGAAATTTGAAAAAATCATGCCACTTCTCAAGTAACCTCTTTGTGAGAGTAGAGAGTGAAGTTCTCACAAGAGGAGTTTGTGGTCACATAATGGGAAATGCTTGCACTCAGGTGGAATGATATTAAATAAGTTCCTTTCTTCCTGCCTGTTTAAATATAATTCAGGGAATCTGGATGAGAGGAAGGATATGCCTTTCAGAATAGAAATCACCTGCTGAATTAAAAAAAAAAATCTATCTTGTTTTAGTAATTTTTTTTTTCAGTCATTGATTCATTTTGAAAAAAATCTTCATTAAAATGATAGCAAATTGAAAACTAAAATCCTGGTAACACGATGGGAATGGATGCTGAACTCAAATCCCTTTGAATGTGTGGCTTTGCAAGTCATCCAGAAAGTTTCTCCTGAATAAGAGAGGAAATTCTCTGTGTTGAATTTCCACTTGTTCTGTCTCAGAGTTTGCCCAATACCCCAGGGTGAGAGGAGGCTGTGTGCCTGGAAGGATATTGATATGCTTTAATAAATTTACCATACCTGTTTTTCTCTCATTATAAACCCAATACTTTTTATTGATTCATGTAAGCCTCAGAGATTCCTTTCCCCTGAAGGACAGAGAACTTAATGAAAATACAGAATTTGGCAGTGAGGATGTTTTCTGCCCTCACCCCTCCCTTTTCCCCCTTGTTCTAGCAGATTTACCAAGTGTAAAGTTGTGATCCTGATTAGCCTGGCAGCAAAAAGGGTTCATGGTTTCTTTCCAAATGTGTGAAAAGGTGGGAAATAATGCAAACAGCGAAGCAGCTTGAGGCAATTAGGTGAGTTAGTCTGGAATAAAGGGCTGCAAGGTTCTCCTCCAGGAACTCAGGATTTCTGGAACAGGTTACAGATTGAAAACAGACCCCAGGAGAGTCTCACATCCATTATTGTTCACCTGTGAGTCCAGGGAGCTCCTAAAAATGCCATTTCTGGAAGGGAATATATCAATATACAGTATATCAATATACACGTTACCTTGACAGAAATAACATTCTGTGCATAACATGGTAAATAATTTAGGTTTTTTAAGTAAAACTATTTATCTGAAGTGTTAGGAGGTTTGCAGATTGGTCTCTCTGATAAGGCACTGAAGAAATAGTATCAAGTAATTCACTTTATTCTAATGGCAATTTTGTTTTTAACTTGGCATAGGTGAATAAGGGGAATTGAAAATGTTACAGCTCCCATATCACTTTCCTCTCCCATTTTCTCTTGAGTTGTATATGAAATTTAAAAATACATAAATACCTTTTAAAATGGGAAAAGTTGAAACTAGAATGATAATGTGCTAACTGACTAATTACAAATTTCTTGGGCTGACTTTCAGAGTTACAGCTTGCTTAGGTGGAATTTTAATTGTTCACATTGTAATGAAACAACTTTTTTTCCTTCACTCTGACCCTATTTATTAATTTCTAGTCTATACGAATGTGGTTTATTGTGTAACTTCTGTGGGGCTTTTTTCTATCTATAGATCTTTTCTAACATTTTCTAAGCCATTGTTTCATTTGCTCTGTAGCAGATATTGGAAAAATCACTGTGTTCTTACAACTTAAAATTGTATTTGGTTGCAAGGCCAATGCCCTGAGGAAAGGGCTGCACTGAAATCTGGCTGTACTTTGTTAGAACACCAGAAAATTTTACAGAGTTGTGTCTTCCATAAGGTTTTGATGACAGGGAAAGTTTTGTGTTTTCTTTGGCAGCAAAGTTGATCAATAACAAGATGTAAATTGAGAAGGAAATCCAGACCTCATTTCCAGGGTTTATTTACTGCATGGGGCTTGTGATATCTGCTCCTTATTCATGATTCACCATCAGAATTCCCAAATTTTACTGTGCTTCAGAGAAAGCATTTCCCAACAATAACCAGAGCTGGCTTTAACCCCCAGCCCCAGCAAGACCGAGCAGATTTAAAATCTCAGATTTAAATCTCAGTCGGTTGTTTCACCTCCTGGAAGAGATGAGAGTGAGAATCTGATGAAGCAGAAGGATACAAATGGATGTGTTGGGATCTTGTTAATCCTTGATTATTACAGAGAACAGCTGGGTAGGTGAGAAATAGGAAATCAGGGTGGAACTTTTGGCAAATATAGATATAAAATCCAGTATTTTATACACTGATAAAATGAGCCAAACCCAAATACATAACCTGTGAAAAGAGAGAAGTGAGCTCTCTACTAACCAGTGGTGCAACCTGTGGGTTTATAGTCACATACAGGGCAGGTTAGATCTAATTCACTATATACATTTCCAATGTCAAGCCATGCTCATGACTTGGTTGCAATTTGAAATGTAAATTAATATGCCACATGTAACCTTCTAACTATTTGTGTTTCTTAGTGGTTTGAAATAATTTGCTCTGGCATTTGGATGTATGGAAATAAAGTCTTTTAAATGCCATGAAATGATACACTGATGAAATACTATTTAATGCTGGTTGTAAATGATTTGTGTTGATATTTAAGGATGCATTTGTGGATGGAGGTTGATTATAAAATAGTTCAACACAACATGAATGGAAGGGGGAATGCTTATTCTCCTTGATACCTACTACTTTTATAGTTAATTTACATGTTGTTATTTGCCATTTCCATACAAAGGAAATGAATTGAATCCCTCATTCAGTGTGTCCTGGGATTTGGGAATGGGATGCTTGTAGAGCTGAAAAGGGGATTTGGTGTAGGTTGGTGAGGTTCACTTTCTTTAGAGCCTTTGCTCTGCTCTCCAGTGCGGAGTGAAATGGTTCCAAAGGTGAAACATTGCTGTTCCTCCTCGTTAGGGCTCCTGCCTCCCTTTCCTCCCTTCCCTCCCTTCTTTCTTTCCTTCCTTTCTCTCCCTCTTTCTTTCCTTCTTTCTTTCACAATTTCTTATTCCATTTAACTTATTAAAATGTTCTCAATCCATGTTTTTTCTTTGACCTTCCCCTCCCAGGGTGGGGAAGGTCAAAGAAGGTCATGTTGTGGGGAGTGAGCAGGTGGCAGTGTGGGGTTTAACCCCTGCCAGGCTGGGATGTGCTGAAATGGTCATGGTCCTTGCTCTGTACCCAGAGCCTTCCTGCTCCAAGAGTCCTTTGGGATTTGGGAAGGGGCTGAGTTCAGCTCCAGTGCTCTTCATGTTGTGGCCAACAGCTGGGGAATAGTTTGTCACCATCCCACTCCATCCCCTGACAGACCATTGCCTGTGCTTCATCCCCACAGTCAAACACACACAGGAACTCTCAGCAGGTCCAGTCTGGCTGATTTTCACCTCTCTGCATTTCCCCAGCAGTGCAGTTCAGAACTGCACAGCTCCCTGTGCTCTGCTGGCAGCAGCTCCTGTGCTCAGACTCCCAAAGGTCTTCAGCAGTTCAGGTCTTTCATCTCCTTCTCTCATCTGGAGATTCAACATGTAGCCTAGTTTAGTTTTCTACCTTTTCTCACAAAAGTGCTCATGTAAAGAGCCTGTATTTCCATTGGGATGCACCCATCCTGCCTTCTAAACTTAGCTGCTGTTCTGTAAGAAAAGCACATTTCTGAGAAGTGCAGTTGCACATACAGGATTTGGAGTGATTGGTGTTTGGAATGGCTAACAGCAGACACTGGCTTTGTGTTTTCAGCTGTGTTTGAACATTGCAAAACAGTCATAATTGTGATGTTTAGTGTCCTGATCATCTCATCCTGCTGTGGATATAGCTGTTCTTTCTCCTTGGATAAAACTGATTTTTCTAGGTATTAATTTCTGTGTTTAGTAACTTCACACACTTATATAGAGCTTTTGTTAAAGCTAATTTTTCTCTTTGTATTCTGGTATTTTACCTGCTTTTTGTACATTATTCTGCAGTGGGTTTGTTTCCTGGAGGTGACACTCAGGTGACCTGCTCAGAACAGCTATTTCCTTACTTGGTGTGGTTTTTTTAGGGATGTAATTAATATCTCATTTGAACTATTCCTATCCCACAACTTTCACCCTGCTGCACTGGAATACCTTTTGGGGGGTGAAGCATTAGGAATATTATTTCAATCATCTCTTTCAAAGATTTATCAATTTTAACATGCTGTCCAGTCCACCCTGCCAAGATGTCTTCCAGCAGCAAAAATCTGCTATTAGCTGGCTACAGACTGTTTGGAAGATGCTTAGATTTTAACATTTGTGATGTTATTGGTTACAAAATAACTCAGAGCTATGAATATTGATCTGAGCAGTTTTGTCAGTGCCTGAATTTGCCATGTAGATAAAATCCCTTATATTTTTGTCCATCAGTGATGGGCAACTTTCTGCTTGTGAACCTGACATTTTATACTCTCATGATGTGGAATGCATTCTCTGTTTCTGTATACTAAACCAAAATTAATCAATCTGCAGGTCAGAATCATTGTGTGAGGTACAGGAGTGGGAGGAAAATATTTCAGCAAGTTCACAGAGTAGCAGCTATGGACAAACTCATCAAAAATCGTAATTCTGCAGGAGATAAAGGAGAAAAAACCTAAGCCTGATTCTCAAAGGTCACCCATGCATGGCAGAAATGAAGGCAGGCAGCTGCTTTGTAGGCTTGAAAATCTTAATTTCAGTGGCTTGTTTGGTCTGTCCTTTGTCCTGCACTGCAAATATGATTTTACTTATGAAGTCTCTTTGAAAGAAGGGTTCTCAAACCCCTCAAACTTCAAAAATTTCAAGTTAGATACCAAATACCAGTTCTTTGCAACTTCCCCAGCATGAACTGGTCAAATGTGGAGTGTTTCTGTACAGGCTGGGTTGTATTTCCATAGGAGGAAGAACAAGCTGTAGGAATATTTCTATTTTTCAGTAGCCAGCCTGGGGGTTAATGCTTGGCTGCCACCAGAGCACACTCAGGGACCCAAATTTCCATCATTCCCTCAATTCAGTGAAAAGCTCCTGCATTTCCTCTCAGTTTTAAGGCTATGCTCCTCAGTCCTCTTGGGATATCACAGCTCAAGTCAGGATGGCACTGACTACTCCAAGGATCCTCACTGGAGTAATGCCATCAATTCAGATGAACAGAAACCCAAAGCAAAAACCACAAACCTGTGTCAGTTTTGGAACATTGGCACTGCTCACAGGGATTTCTAATTCAAGCTGTATTCATATCCTGCCTAATTCTTAGATAAAGGTAAGCCAAATTTGGCTTTTCGTTTCTCGCAGCAAAAAAAGACCCTTGATACTTTAGAAATATCACATCATTTATTATGGGGAAATCAAGCATTAAACAAACACAGTGCTGAATGGGTAAAATAACTGTCCTGAGAATTAACTGAAAGTCAGGCAGGACAGAGATCAGAGTATTCAAATTACTTCCAAATGCTTTGTCTTGAATTTGCTACGTAATGTAATTTAAATAATCTGCAAATTGCTGATCTGTTTTTGATGCCAGAGCTATCACTGATCTCTCCTGCCCTCACCCTTGTATGAGTCTGTGAGTGTCACAGAAATATTGATAGAAATCAGTGTAAATGTGTTAAATGCTTGATTTATATTTTATAATCTTATAAGTGTCTGTATTTATTTAGTTTTCCTTCTTGTTCTTCCCATTTTTGCAGACAACATTATTTTGTTTTTCAAGGCATAGATCCCCTCCCTGCAGCCCCAAATGGAACTAAACCCATCAGTTCCTAAAACACCAATCCATGGAAATAATTTGGGCCTGGATTATGTGTGTGTAGGTAGTGTAGTTATGATGCTGAGAACTTTTCTGCCTCCCTTTTTATCCTTAAAAAGGTTCTTGCGGTTGATTTTTATAACCCAGGTCATCCATTCTTCATCTTCCTTTATTATCACTTAAGATTGTTTGCAGATTTTTGTCTCTGTTGCTGTTACTGATAAGGACTTTCTTTAGACTGGGTTGTGTTTGCATCAGCAGAATCTGTGAAATTCATTATATACACAGCTAAAAAGAAAATGGAAAATGCACACTGTTATGTTGGTTGCAGGAACCATAAATTTACTTGAGCTGTAGCGTTATTTCAAATGATTTCATGTCTCAGATAAAATCATTTTAAAAACATGTTCTTTTCTTAAAATGGTTGAAAATATATTTTCAGTAATATATTAATATGACAGCAAAAACCAAAATAAATAAAATCTGAATCTGATGAAGAGGAAGGAAGAAACAGGGTAATTTAGAACTGAAGTTATTCTGGGGCTGATCTTTAAACATTTCCAGGGAAGGAGCTTGCTATGGGATTTGAAACTGCACGTTTCAGGCAGTTGTAGCATTGATTTCTCCTAAGTGACAATGCCATTGTATTTCAGTTCCTCACATCTGAATGAAGTGTGGAATTGTGTTTCCTGGAATGTTCTCCTCAGTGATGCTGAGGGATCTAAAATAGTGTGTGCACTTCTAGATAGTTCCTAGGCAAACAAGGCAATCCAGGATGTTTTATTTAAAATAGTGTCTTACAATGTTCAGTGTGCTGCACAGCCTGGTGCTGCTGATGTTTCTGAACTGAATTCAGCTTTTCCACTTGCTCTGGGACAGAGGTGGATGTTGCTCACAGCTATTCATTCTCCTCTCACATTTTGTTCCTTCTGTTGCTGGAAAGGCTTCCTCAGCTCCTGATTGCCATTCATCCTCTGGATCCTGAGTGTCTTTCTGAAGAGCAGAGCAGTGAAAGCAAAGTTCTTTCCCCAGCAGTTGGTTTGGAATTTTGTTAATGCCATCAGACTTCTGAGGCACAAATGATTCAGTTGTGTGCTGAATGATGTGCTCAGCTGAACCAAATTAGCTCCTCATACAGCTCCCATTAACGGGGAAATTATGCTCAGATGAGCTCCATTCAGAGCAAGCTGAGCCACAGGTTATGGCCTCACACGTTAAAACTAGGAGTTAAGATGTTTTGATGGAGGGAGGGAGAAGATTTCTTTCAGAATTGGATAATTTTAACAGGATAGTGTCTTCCTAATTGGATTTTGGGTGTTCTGGGTATGTTTTTGCCTCATTCACTGCAGCATCAACCAGTTAAACTTCCCACCTGAGCCTTTCCTGGGGCTTTAGCTGTGCAAGGTCAGAGCTGGGTGTGGAGGGACTTGGCAGGAGAGGTGATTTTGGAAAGGGCTGACATTGGGGTTTGTTTTATCTGCTCCACAGGCCTGTGTCACCTGTGCATGATGTGTGGGGGTTTTGTGGCTCTTTCAGGACTGGGGCCTGTCTTGCAGGGAGAAAATGGGCTCAGAGCAACCCTGCAGGTACATCCCTGAGAAATGGGAGAGGGGAAGCACATCCTGCCTGCCCCTTCCCAAAACCCAGCCAGCAATAGCCCCTCCAGCCCAGGGCTGTGTGTGCATGTGGCACAGTGCCAGCAGAGCAGAGGGGAGGGAGGCAGGAGCTGCTGGTGCCAGCAGGGAGGATTTATGGAGGATTTCTGTGCCACAGGGTGGTTTGCCTGCCAGCACGTGCTTCCCTCCCAGATCTGTCACCTTGCCTGGCAATGAGGCAATAATTCACACTGAGCAGTGCTGGGAAAGGCAGAGGAACAGGGAAGGTGCCATTCAGCACAGAAGCTGACAAAATCTGATTGTTAACTACCAGTCAGTGCATTAAACTTCCCATCTCTCTAAAGAGCGAGGAGGGAGAGAAATCCCTTGTCTAACACACAGAAATGTTACAGGAGACAAATGCCCAGTGAATGCTCGATAAAACCAGTGTGGTTTAAAGCATTTTGTAGTCGATAGGCTGCATTTTGTGTGTGCCCTTCCTTGTCACAGCTGCAGTGTGTGCCATAGACCTTAAATCAACAAAAAACATGGAATATCTTGCTCTGGCTGCTTGGCAAAGAGCTGCTGTTCCAGTCTGCCTTCTTTAGAGAACTTGGCTTCTCCAGAACACCTTCTGCCTTGACTATTTTCAGACTTGCACTTGTGTTGGCAAATTCACTGTCAATTCAGGAAAATCATATTGTGATTAGGAAATCAGTGTAACTCTCATACAGACGTTTTGCAGGCATGCCTGGAAGGGAAAAAAGATTGGCAAGAGTAGTAGTAGAAGGAAAGAAGAATTGCAATCCTGATTATCAGGCAGAGAGATAACAGTCAGATATGGTGAGCAGTGATTTGTGCAGAGAAGGCAATATTGGGAATTAGATGAAGTGTGGTGTAGTACAGTTTGCCAAAATTCCTTGTGCCCTCAATGGGAAGGTTGTGCTTAAAAGGTGTTTTAAAAGGTGCATTTAAAAACAATTTCAAATGCAGTGATTGGTTCCAGAGCCTTTGCTACTGATGATGTAAGCAAGCAGAGAGTTACTAATGGATTGTGGATGATTCTTGGGGAAAATATGGTTTATTTAGAAGCTCTTTCTCCTGGCACTCGTGCTGGAGACTAATGACTGAGCATAAAGGCTTGGTCAGAAACACTGGTGAGCAAGCAAAACCTTGAGAACTGAACTTTTTCTGTCCTTCAAACCAACCTAAACATTATTAAAATACAAGCTGACACCAAGGCTCTGAAATAAGTACTATTCTGGAAAAGGAGGGATTTTTAAAGCATGGCACTTTGCAGGCAGCTGGGAGAACTATTAATCACTCCATCACAATGCTGGAATGTTCCCTGTGCAGAAGGAATGATTTGATCTGGCAGTTGACACCTTCTGGTTTTCATCAGGTTAAAAGCATACCTGGGCACATGTGGGGGCAGCATGAGAAGCTTGAATACACTATGTAGGGCATCACCTTTTTTAGTTTACCTAGAAATTTAAAGGTTGAAACAAAGATTTACCTTGTCCTTGTCCACCAGGTTGAAATAATTAACCTGGATGCCTGAAACATAAGGATTTTCTCATTTTGTTCTTAATTTCTTGTAAAGACTCCATTAATACTTAAATTTCTCCAATCTCTAGTGGAATCTGTTAATAGCCTTACAAAGTGTCAAGGAAAATCATTGGTGCAGTGTTTGGAAATGGAGTGAAGTCAAATGTTCCACGAGTTGCTCGTTGTTAAAATAATTGACATCTTGATTTGTTACATAACAAACCTTCATTTATTTGCCTTTCCTAAATGGCTTTTCTCCTTTTTTTGTTCCTTTGGAACTCCTTTAAATTACTGGAGTCACACAGGCAAGATTTTACCACTATGAAATCTTTGGGGTTTTTTTTTTAGATTTTGGAAACAATAAGTTAACTAATTTCATTGACTGCCTTTCCACAGCAGACCTGGGTGTTCTTTCCCCCTGCCACAGCCTGTCCCCACTCTGCATCCCAGATTTTATGTTCCAGTCCCTAATGCTAAACACATTTTTGGTGTGCTTGCACACCTTTGTGTCATTCAGCATATTCTTATGTGAGATGAGAGAAAAGAAAACAACTTTCAATTATCTGGCTTTACTTTAAATTGCCATTATGGATCTAATTGTGGTCTATTTGCTGCTTCATGCTCTGGGGAATTGGCATTGGGGTCACAAACCACATTAATTTTTTCAGCTTAAGCAACATCAGAAAACATAAACCTGGAGCCTCAAATGACACTTTTAATCTCAGAAAAATAGCAGTGATTTCATTCAAATGTTTTTCAATCAATAGCAAGCAAATCAAATCTCCATGCTGGCTAAAAATGAGTAGCACAATTCCAAGACGTGCCTATTTCTGAAAAATTTAAATTACTTTTAAACACATTATTTAAACAAACTCTCCAGAGATGCATTAATATTTCTGGAATTACTCAAATTGTGCTCTAGGTATTTATTACACACATTTTGCATCCATTCCAGGTTGCCATTTTTGCCATGCACCTCCTTTTATGAACATTTGGCCTTAGGTTTATCCCCTGGGAGCCACAGGAGGATGTGCAAGAGAGGTGGGAAAAGAGTTAAATCCACTCTGTGGTATTATTGACTTCTGTCAGAAGTGCAGTCAGCAGAGATAATGATGGTAAAAAAAGCTCAGCTTTTCTCAGTTTTCAGAGCATTTCCTCTTTTTTTGTCAGCTGGAACCACTGGTTTTGTGTTCTGTACACTCTGTACAGTTTTGCATCCTACCTGCTTTATTTCTTTAAGTTGGTTAAGTTTGAAGTCTCTGCAAGAAAATGCAGTTGTGTTGAGCACAATGGAGATCTGCAATAAAGCTCCACAGACGTATCAATGGATATAATTTGTCACTATTAGTTCACTGTTGTTTCAGTCTATGAAGAGAAAATGGACTTTGCTTGAAATCCAGTTTTTATCTCTGTCTTGTTCCTCATCAGCCAGCAAAGTGTGTTGGAGGTGGTTGGGGTGGGGAAAAGGAGGAGGAACCTCCTGTGAGCAGGGATTTCCTGGGGCTGGGAGGGATGCAAAATGCAAAATGCAGCTCCAGCAGGGGACGAGAGGACAGAAATACTGAATATTCCAGCAGTGCTGCAATGACAAATGTCCCTGTTTGATATCAAGTACCTCAGCAATCCCCTTGATTTTATTATTTGTAATAAAAATGGTTGTATTGCAGACAGGGTTAGAATTAAGCACAGCTTAATTCTCAGTTTGGGGACTAAGGCTGCAAATGTGTTTATTTCCCTGGGATATATTTTCATACTTGCCTGTTTTATTTTTTACATGGCATTGTTTATAGTGTTATTTCCGGACTTCAAACCTGCATTATGCTTTTTAAAATTTATTTTCACGAGTTCAGAAATAAAACTCAGTGAGAAAAAGCTGTGAAATGAGGCAGGCCAGCCTTTACAAATTGCAGAGTAATCCCAGACTGCTGTTTTACTACTATTTCCAAGTTATCTCTGCCTGGATTAAGAACAAAACTCTTTAATAGAGAGCTGCTCTGAAGTTTTATTAAACCAGTTGCTTAGTGTGAAATTAATTTGTTCAGGAAGGAATATAAATCAGCTGAGGTGAAAGAAAATTGATTTTTACACCACCTTTCACTTGTTGCACCCTCAGTAGTATAAGCTTCATTAGACCCTTGGAGTGTTTATGGGTGTAATAAAACATTTAACACTTGATGGATTGAGGTGCTTGAAGGGCTTTCAGGCATTAGAGGATTATATTGAGATTCCAGTGCTATCAGGCTGCTATCTGGCACTTTGGGAAAGAAATCTGTGCTTTATTCTCATTTAGCCATAAATAGACCCTTTTTGTCTGATAGTGAGAACTGCAAGATTTGGAAGCTGTGCTGTAATATCAGAGGTAAGGTTGGGGTGAAGAGCAGTTTCAAAAATGGAATAGAAGTCACAAAAAGCATTTGGAATTCTGCAGGAATTCATAAACACTCTGCTCTGGTGGGCATTTTGCTTCTGTGTTCCAGCTGCCAGTCAGAGTTCCCAGAAATGTGATATTTGAGGGGTTTCTCCCTTGCAGTGCATGATATATAATTATACTATTTTAGTACACGTGCTAACATGGCAGAGGATTTTGCCATGAAGTAAAAGAACAATGTAGAGAAGACAAAAAATACTGAGAAATCAAATCCTGAGACAAACAACATTGTTCACTTATAAGTTACAGGTCTTAAAAAAAAAATTATCAGTGCAATTTATTACTGTGTGCTCAAAACCTAGAAATACAGCAGGTTATAAATACAATGACAGTAGGTTTCTTTCAGACAATGCAGTAGATGTGTGCTCTCCTAAAGCCAGCTGGTTTGTGGAATAAATGGAATAATACCTGTGTTAGCTTTCTGCACTTTGAGCTTTGGCATCATGCAGTTGGTATCTTAGTGCATTGCTGCTCTGTCCTGCCAGGGGAAGCTAAGTTTGGAAAACATGTCCAGGATGTTTCTGTCCATTGAAATGCTCACCTGATGTGTTCTCTGAGGTGTAGCTGATGCAGCTGATGAGTTCTGAGTTGTTGCACACCTCTGCCAGCCCTGATGTGCTCCTGCAGCCTGGGGGAGACAGATGCCACTCTAATTAACAGTCACAATTAATACCCTTCAGGAGTGGAAATGATGGAGGGAAGGCAGTATGAACAAGTGAATTTTCTCTCAGTTTTCAGGAGTTTATTTTTCTTGTTGCATCCCTGCCCCTGTTCACCTCGGGCATTGTCTCTGTGAGTCTGCAGAGCAGACAAGCAGAGCTCCTAGAGGACAGCAGTTCACAATGCTGGAGGCAGCAGAATTCGAATTTCTTTCAAGAATGTGGAGTTTATTTCAAGCTGTGTGCTGATTCCTCATCCTTCTATTCAAAGATGGGTTTTAACTTCATGGAGTAAAGTTTTTTCACTCTTCTCTGCTAGCAAACAAAAAAAGCTGAAATCAATTTTTCTTCCTACTGCTGGACTTCATTTCAAAATCGTGTAATCTTAGTACATAATTCACAGTCACTTGGACACAGGCTTTCTGAATTCTCATTTAAAAAATGAGGGCAAACTTTAGTTGTTGTTTTCATAAGATTTTCTGTGCCTTTAGTCACCTCTGAGGTTTGTTAGTGGAGTTGCTACTATTTTCCTTATGCCTGAATAACAGCACATCACCTCTGTTTTGCTTCAGCGTGCCAAGGAAAGCTTGCCAAGATGAAGAAGGTTACTTCACACCATGGAAAGGAGATTTTGATTCCATGGGAGTACAAGCAGTGCTTTCCTTTTGCAATAAAAATGCTGGCTTGAAGAGGAAAAGTGTCCTCCTAAGCAACAGCTAATTACGTTGATAGCACATCAACAGAATATGTAACTCGAGTAAAGATGCAACAATAAATCTCATAAAGCAATTACATAGATTGGAGCATCTTTGAAAAGTAGGACAAGTTAGCTGAGTGTGTTATTTATTTAATACCAACTTAATATCACAAGAGCAAACAGTAAGACAGGTAAAGTACATCAAAATATTAATTATTTGGATCCATGCTATAACTTATATGAAATGCTTACTTACTGCTCCTCTTCAAGGGAATTGCTGAGAGAAGTTAAAGCATAACATCTTGAATTATTCACAAGTATCTGAAATATGATGGGTAAATCAAGTGATACCCAAAGAGCTTTGATATTTAAACAGGACAAAGATGTTCTGCCAGTTGTCTGTAAGCTGTGGCTATGAGACCTGAATCATTCCTTCCTGCACGGCTTTTTCAAGCTACAACCTATGAAGGAGTATTTTTGAACAAAGAAATTTTGTTTTGGTTTAGCAGGCTAGATCTTAATTGTGGTTTAAAATTTTTTTTATTTTATTTTCTTTTTTTTCAAAAGCATTTCCAAAATATTTTACAAGGTAAGATTACCAAAAAAAAGAATATAAACACTGCCATGATTTCTTTAGACAAACTATTATCTGACAGCAACCAATATCTGATGCTTTCAAGGTGATTGCCTTCAGTAACAAAATACTGAGTAATTTTTAATTTGACTTGGAATGAAATTCCACTGGAGCAAGCAGTTCTCTCATAATCCTAACCATTTCTCCTAACCCCTAGAAAGATGAAGACACCTCACACTGCATCCAGGCAGGGTTTGGTTCTTGCCCAGAAGTCTGGGAGACTCAGGCTGAGATTTGCAGCCCTTGGTAAACGTGGCAGCTTTTTGAATCCAATCTTCTTGGGAGCAGTGGGGAGGGCAGGTGTGAGGAACATCCACCTTGAGTGTTGTTTCATCCTCAGTCTGAGCTCAGGTTGTTGCACTTTCATCTCTTCACTCTTTACAGAGATCTTGATCTGCTGCTCAGCATTGGAGAGGATCTTTGTGTAAGGCTCAGTTAAGAAATCTGTGAAGAAAAATATTTTTATGGGAATAGCAAAGCTGTTGCTTTGTTTCTGTGTTAATTCTGAGAAGTGAATGCTGACAGTGAGTGGAATCTCTGAGCAATGTAGCTTTGGTCAAGAGGAGAGTGAGAGTGAGGAGTTGTTTGTGCTGTAATGATCATATTTGTGTGATCTGGAGGTTCTGCTGCTCATTCCTTCTGGCGATTGAAAATAGCTAATTTTTCATTGTATAACCAAACTGGACTGTGCCTCACAGCTTTGTATCTTGTGTCCAACAAAACCTGTGGGCAGAGGGATGGAGTGAGGATTCCAGCTGCATCCCTGCACAGGCACCAGGTGCTCCTCGAAGGACTGAATTGAACTTTATCCTTTCTTTCATCATGCAGCAAATGCAATTTGTCTTGTTGCAGCGCTGACTGTCTTGGTGCATGTGAAATGTAAATGAAATAAAGGGGTGGGATTATAAATGTGTAAATCTGGGATTGGTTTGGAAGGAAGTTCTGCAGGAAAACTTGCAGGGGAAACAATGGAGTGTTGCTGGAGGGAGTTCTGTGAGGTTGAAAATAAGGAATCATTGCACAAAGTGAGACTTGTCATTGTCAAAGGTAACGTGGGGAGCAGGAGAAGAAATGGATAATTTAAATATGAAAGGCAATGAAATGTAATGAATCAAAGTATGACTAACAAGGTGATTTATTGAGATGTATTAAAGGTGAATGCAACGTGATTTTAAAAGAAAAGGGTAGATTTAGTAATAGAAATGTAGACATTTGAAGAAAATTACAAAATAAATAAAATAGCTTAAGGGGATCTAATTTTAGAAACAGTATTTTCAGTGTAAAAACTATGAGGCATTTAGTTATAATTTCATTAATTTCAAACCAACTCCCACATATATAGCATTTGCATAACAAACCAACAGGAACAAGTTGCCACGTTGTTGTAATGCAAAAGAAACACTAAATGGGAAAAACTAAACAGGCCATGACTTTACAGTGCCACTGTATAATAAACAATTAATATATTACTGTGAACTAAGCAAAGTTGGATAAAATAAAAAATAAAATATGAGTGAGACTCAAAGGTAAAATTAAGTGTAAATAACACCTAGAAATTTGTTCATTGGTGACCCAATGTGGTTTGATATCATGTTTGAGTACCATGTATCAAGGTTTTAAGTATTTCCAGTGATTTTGGCTTCACAGCTGAAATGCTAAATACAAGCCAAAATTTTTTTGAAATTTGGGCAAAATCTTGAATGGTTTAAAGTACTGAATTTCTGGTTCAAAGGATTTGGCCCTGCAGAAAAAAAAAAAAGAGAAACTGCATAGCTGATTTGATGTATTCCTGTTTCTGATGAGCAAGGCAAGGGCTGGGGACACAGGGTTCTGATACTGAAATAAAATATGAGACCTTCTTTACCAATAGCTAATCGTAGACTAAACTTATATTTTCTCATTCCATTGTTTTCGTTCCTAAATGGGAAGTACTGTTGTTTCTTTTATAAGAGGAAAATTCCTGATTCCTCTTTAGATAAAAAAAACTCCATATTCCAAGGGAGCTCTACCCTGAGAATTTGTATGCTGAGCCTGTCAGGCAGTGAATCTTTATTATTACTGAGCTTTATCCTTGAGTACATAGCTTGCAATCCAGTGTGAATATTAAGTGTCAGGCTGAGGTGCTCTGGTGAGAGATTTGCAGCAGCAGCAGGATCCCTGGCCAGCCTCAGCAGCCTCTGACCTCTGATCTCCTGGGCTGGGGGAGGCTGCTGCTGCTGGCAGGGATGGGAAGGGAGCATCACCTGCAGTCTGGGATTTTCCTGGGATGCTGGAGAAGGTGATGGAGGAGGAAAAAGGTGTGTGGAGCTGCTTACTTGGAAATGTGGAGTGTTTACAGATCTGGTGTTTTTCTGCTTGGATGGAGCACACCTCGAAAGATCTCTAGTTAAAAAAACCCCAAAACCCCTGTTTTATTAATTTACAAATTCCCCAAGAGTTTTGCACTGATGCATTCTGTGTGCCTGGGCCATGGGTTGCATCTTTTATCCTTTTTTGGTCCTTTTTTCTCCCACTGAAAGTCACGTTCCTCTTGGGGAAAATCTCCTGCTTTCCCTTGACACAGCTGAGCTCCCTGCTGTCCTTCCTTCTGCTCACACAGAGCACCTGGGCTGCAGTGTGGGACCTGCATGGACTTCTCTGTGCTTGGGACTTTACCTTTTGCAATCATTGTCAAATTACACCCAGCTGGAAGCAACAGCAATAAATCTTTCAAAAATATCCCCAGCCCAAGGCTCTCCTGTTTTATGCAAATCAAGCACCACCTTCTCTTTTGATATCAGTTGTAGTCATTATACATAGCAGGAGTAAATCTACAAACGTGGAAGGTTTGGATTATTTTATTTTTGCTTTTTTTTTCAGGCTGAAATAGTTTTTCTTCGTAAACAGTAAGAATCTTTTTGATAAAGCTGTGCTAGAAAAGGTAGCAGTGACTTTTGCCTTCTCTATCAGTGGGGCTGTGGTGGGTGCCAGGGCTGGGGATGGCATCCAGCATGGCTTGTGTGACAGCTGGGGAAGGCTGGACCCTTTCAGGACCTTACAAAAGTCCCTTTTCCTGCAGGTTGGTGTTTGTCAGCTGATCCATCCCACCATCTCTCTGTTCAGTGTGTGAAACGATGCTTTTATTTGCTGTGGTGATAAGGATGTCTCTGGATCAGAACTTTTGGGGTGTCTACCCAAATGAGATTTATTTTTCTTTGTTTTTTCCATGAGAAACATTCTCCAGTCAGTGGAATGTTATGGATCCTTCAGCTATTGTTTTCCTGTTAGGGCTTACAGAGGCAGCCTAGAGTTGTGCAGTTGCTTTAAGAATAATGATGTCATAAATCACAAAACTGTTGGATAAACTGGTGGGGCTTAGTTTGTTTTTATATTTTTCTAATTCTACTCACTGATTTCAGACGTTGTTTAACATCTAAAGTTTTCAAGGAACGTCAAAATTTCTGTTAAAAAATAAGAAAAAATAGATATATTTACCATTCTTCTCTCTACATGTGGCATTTCTTTCCAAACTGCATTGCTTGTAGAGGTGTGATTCATTTCTTGACCTATGATAGATGAGTTTGAAAATGCAGAATGTCAAAGCTCTCTTCTGGAAGGATAATGTTCCTGCTTTTCAGTGTTGGTCAGGAGCAGGGTGCTCAGGGCTAAAAGCTCACCACTGAAATAGATGGAAGGACTTCTCTAATGACAGATGAGAACAGTTAAGCCTTTTTCAAATTATTTTGTTATTCCTGCATGTCCTTTGAGTGCCTTGTTCCCTGGAATTTGGCTGAACGGTCTCAGTGAGGCAGGCAGAGCAGTGTTACCATGGTTAGCACAGCAGCAATCCTGCTGGCATTGCTGGGATTGCTCTACCTGCTCACGAGGCACAACACTGTGCTGCACTAAAGTGGGGAGAAACAACAGAAAAAAAAATTAGAAACAACTTTCTGGAGCTCCTAATAGCCACGATGATCCTAGGAATGGGGAGACTCAGTGCCCTGGGCTTCCCCTGCCCTGCAGTGACACAGAGCTGATTCTGCCCCAGCTCTGCTGGTGAGCTACCTCTGCAGCCAGCATTTGGAAAGGTCCTTTTTGAGAGCCCAACATTCCTTTAATCTTCATAATGTGTTTACTGCCACACTTAATACTGCAGTTTTTATGCTAAATAAATACTTAAACACATCCATGGCCTCGGTCACAGGAGTAACCCTTTTGAACTACGTGGCTAACCTTAGTTTTTTACAAAGCAGGTATTTATTGAAACCTTCTGGCAGTTTCAGTCACAGGTAGGGGAATATACCTTGTAAATGAGGGTTTTATCTCAAGGGAGCTATGGAAATAGAAGCAGATATAGCTTGAGGTTATCCCAGTCTTGTTCTCTAGTGCAGCATCTGCAGTGCTGCTGCCCTTTAGGGCTCTGAGGAGCCATGAAGAGCTCCTTGCACAGCTTGGACAGTGTTGTGAAATGAATATTTTAACAGATCTGTGCCATTTTTACCTCAGAAACACCACGGAGCTGTGATGCAGTGGTGCCCACAGTCCCCACTGTGCAGCAGTTTGAGTTGATGTGCTGAACTTCTGCTCCTGGAGTTTCATCACCCCAAAAGATGCACTGAGGGGCAAAGCCTGCAGAAGGGAGGTGACACCACGGAGGGATGAGCCAAAGGTGCAGGACAGAGCTGGGATTGACTCTGTTCTCCCTCATGAACAGATATAAACAGCACAGAGCAGAGCACCAGCCAGCAGACACGGTGCAGAGCACTAACATTTGCATTTCCTATTCCAAATCACTTCTTATGCCAGGAGAAGCTATTCAGTTTTAAGTGCTATTTGGACAAATCCCTGCTCACATTCACCAAATCTCAGTGTTTGCCCTCCTGTCACAAAAAACACTTCCATGATTCCTGTCTACAAAAATACACTCTCTGTACCTCTTGGATTCCAAATGTGCTGCACGACATTGTAGTTTGGAGACAGAAATTTACTTAATTTTGAAAGATCAGTGATTGAGACTTCATAGAAAATTATTTTCAGAGGACTTTAGAGTATTCTTCATTCTATAGTGAATATTAGCTTCTAGCAATAACTGCAAGTGTCTTCTTAGCAGCCTTCATGCTGCTATCCTTTGCAGCAATCCCAGATATCCCACATATGCACTCTGATGCCTAAAGATTTTCAGATGGGTAACCCCATGGCACAGTTTGGGCCAGGACCCAGAGCCTGAGAAATAATCTTTTTTCCCCATTGTGATGAGCAATGCTGTTCTGTCAAATATTCATTAGAACGATTGAATTTTAAAATTAAGGTGCTGCTTAAGACTTAGGATTAAATGTAATGGTAATAAAGTGCAGCTAGGAATGCTCAGTAAATGGTTTCAGTGCCCCTCTTCTAAGGCTAATCAGGGCACTGAGCTGCTCTGTGTGGAGTATCCTGGCACAAACATCAAACGTGATTTATCATATTCCTGTTGCATCTCTTTTTTCCTCCTTTCCCTTTTTTTTTTTTTCCAACCTGATGTTCTGAGGATTTCCTTTTAGTGCCTACCAACATCTCCTTTTGACAGACAGTGCAAATTAAAAGATATGGCTGGGCAGAGGAAACTGGAACCCAAATATGCCCCCTGGGTTTTCATTTACAGTTAGAAGCTACAGACACAATTACTGCTGACAGAAATGCAGAAGCCAGTGGCAGAGTGCATGTGGCAGTAGAGTCATGCCAGGCAGTAATTGGGAAGATTATTTTTAATCAGAGCATATCCTACAGCCCAAACATTAGAAATCTCTTGTAAGGCTGACAGGAAATTAAACTGAGACCAAACAAAAAAAGCCTCAAAATAGAAGTAATATGGTTAGAAGTCTAATGATGGCAAAACTCAGTGCTTGTTGTATTTGGCTGTTATCTAAAGGGAATGGCTTTTAACTTGCAGCAACAGATATCATTGTTTAATTGCATTTTTAGAACAGAATTAAAAAATATCAGATTAGATCAATTTAGACGTAGGCTTTTGATAAAGGTCTGAAGCAGCAGATGTTAAGTCAGACTTAGTAATTGTATATATGTATTAGTAGTGATTTTTAGTATTGCTTTGGGTTATTTCTTTTTTTTTTTTTTATATAATGCCTAACGAAGCAAATTCTCTGGGAAATACTAGTATGTCTGAAATACTCTTGGAATTCTTGAGTATGATGACATAAAATGTCACTTTTTCTCCGTGCCCTGCAGAACAACCTCTGCCTGTGGGGCTGCCTGAGCTGCTGCCCCAGGGAGAAGCCCCTGGGATGTCTCAGAACCTCTCTGGCACCTGACACTCTCACCTAAAAACTCTTTATAAAAACTATGAAAACACTAATCTTAATAGATCCTCATGTCTGCCTAACTTCCCCCTACACACCCAGCAGGACTTGCTCCAGTTGCCTCTCAAGTTTCCCTTGTCTCTGCTCAGAGCTGAGCACTCTGCACAAGGGTTCTGCTGGTTTTTAGGTTCCTGTCACATCAAAATGCTGTAATACCAGATGCAAGCAAAACTTTGCTAATTGGGAATTTATTTCTGGGTTGTAGGAGTGCAAAACAAGAGGCTACTTTGTGTTTTGCTACAATTTATGGCAGTTGTGAAAAAGAAAATATAGGATTGAAAATGTGCGTCTTGTGCAATCCACAAGATTGACTGTAGCTGCATGGAGAGCTCTGAAAGGCATTTCGTGTCAGGAGAAAGAATAAGGTGTGATGTCCAAATCCAGAGTCAACAAGCTTATCTTGAGGCCTCTAAATCGGATTTTATCAGAATTCAGGGGTTCCCCCCCAAAAACCACTGGCATTTTCCAGCTGTATTTCCTTCTACTGAAAATTGCTTCATAATCATATGAATGTGCCTGAAACTCTTCCTCATGGTTTAGCTATTGCCTGAGTAGCTGGATAACAAACCAAGTTCTTGCTAGGATAGACAATTCTGCCCAGTGATTTGTACAAGTAGGACCTTGCTGTTCCTGCCTGTCACCTTTCCAAATGCTGAAGATGTTGAGTTTTTTCATCAGTATTTGGATCATTGCAATGCTGTCTGACATGTTTCTAGAGCCATGTGCCTCTCCAGTACTGATGGTTCTTGTTCCCATTAATCCTCAGTTGCATTAGAAAGAACCACCACAGATTCTTTTATTTGCTGATTTATTTAATTTTTGTTTGTTTTGTTTAAAATGAAATTACATATAAGGACGAAGATATTTTGTGAAAAAATATCCAATGTGTTTACTGTTTGGAATTTTGCTGAAGTGGATAAACAGTATATCAAATTTACCTACAGACTGATTTGAGTCTACACTGACCTGGGTGTGTATTTTCTTTGGAAACTCAAAATGTGAACAGTGGTTCTGTTTTCAGGAGTATTCATATCAAAAAGAGCACATTGCCTTTTGCACCTGGAAATGAAAAATGCATGTAGGGAGAATTTGTCAGGTAAAACGTGGCTGAGCTTACTGTAACCACTGAAATTCAGTGAATAATTCAGTGAAATGTTACCTGTCCCAGCTGCTCATTAATAGGAAAGAGTGGCATGGAATAGAGTGTTACCCTGTTGGAACTCCCAGCTCTGTGCTTGGAAAATACCTTCTGAATGGCCCCCTTTTGGTGATGCATTTTATGGTAATTTTTCTTTGGCAAAAATGCTTCAAGTTTTCAGTTGAAGGATACACAAGAAGCAAATTACAGCGGTGTGTTCCTATTGAAACAGAAACCTGTGCTGGGGAAAATTTACACCTATAGCTTAGTAATGTCTGTTTTAGTTGGTGAATTTGCAATGAAAATTTAGAGTTTTGGTTTCAAATCCATTGCAAACTGTCTGAACTTGTTTACTGTGCATGGCATGTTTAATAAATCAATAAATAAATAACACAAGTCTATGTTGGTACAGTGGTACAGTTGGTACTGTTGGTGCAGTGACAGCCCAAGAAGTGCACCAGCAATTGTATTTTTTGTTTGAGCCTTCCATGAGCCCAGGGCACAAGCAGGAGCTGCTCTAAATCCCTCGTTCCTAATAAAAATGTTTTTTTTCTTCCCCCAGGAAACTCCCCAGAAGCCCCATGCAAGTGGTGCCTACTGTTTCCATGAGCGGAGCCTGCTCTCAGTAAGTGCCCTGACTTTCCCCTTAGGGTTGATTTTGTGGGATCTCTCCTGTGCTGTCCCCATTTATGTGGGGCTCCTCTGGGCTCCCCAGCTGCCTGTGCTGATGCTGCATTGATGCTTTGTAAGGTTTACCTCAAACAGAGGTGAGACAGAGTGAAGAGAATAAAAGCAGTTATATTATTTATTGAAGAGCCTTCAGGTGCATTCAGGGCTGACAGAGCCACTCAACGGGCTACACCCAAACTGGACAGCAAGTCATGAGTTTTTCATACTTTATAAGTTTTGTCCATTTGCATATCAACGTTTAATCCTCCAATTACAGCTTCAGCTAATGAAGTCAATTACTCCAAGTTTGCTCCCCCAATTCACTGCTGTTTGGGGCTCTGAGACAGTGAGGTGTCCTTGGATTCCGAGCTTAGAGAGGAATAGTTTTGTCTAAAAATGCTGAGAACAGGAGCTTTAGCACCCTGTATGGAGTCTAGAGTTATACACTAAAATTACAGATACAAGAAAACTGTAGAAGCTAAAATCCTAAAGCGTCAGCATCACCAGACTAACAAACCCTGAGGAAAGGGGCTGATAGCTTTTAGTCACCAGTGAGCAGCAGGGACATGCTTAGAGAATAATCTTGTCTGGTTCTGGCTGTGGCTGAAGTGATTTTCTCTTGTATTTCCCCTGTTGGTGTTTGGGTGGTGTCGCTGTCGTGTTTGTGTCACCTCTGGCTGATTACTCTGTGTACAGATTACTCACAGACCTTTCTTCCCCTCACAACAGCTAGGGATAATTAATTCATCATGCTTGCCTTTAGAAAGGCTCTCATCATGGCAGAATAAGGAATATCATGAATTAAGCTCTAAAATGTATAGGACATATGAAAAAAAGTATTTGTGCTGATTAATTTGTTGCCTTTTCCCTTTCTGAGAAGAGGCAAATCCAAAACACTTGTTGCTCATTCATACTTGGAATTTATTTTCTAGTAAAGTTTTTCATTGTAGCACATAGATAAACCCAATAACAATTAGGAATTTTTTATTCAGGATATAACCTTCTATGCTTATAGAAAATACAGAAGTATGAGGCAAAACGGTGTGATTCTTGGTAGGTGTGTATTTGGTACTTCTCAAACAGTTTTTAATAATCCTCTGCTCAAATAAACTCCAGTTCTCAGACATTTTGTGTTAGGCAATGAGTATGGCTTGTTCTGTATTAGGCTGACTGAGTATATTTTTGCTTATATACATTTATACATTTCTAATTACACTTTTCTTTGTTCTGTGTTGCACATGGGCATTGACAAAATAATAGACTAGATTCATTTTTTTTGTTCCACTGGATTAATGTGAGCAGCTGAGTTCTGCCCCAACACACAAAGTTTCGTGTCACTGAAAAAATTAGACACACAGTCCTTGCTAGAAAAAAGGAAGAGTTTTGCATTTATTCTCCTACACTGAACACAATCTTCCTCTTAATGTCTTTGAAATAAGATTTCATTATTTCAAAAAGACTGCCTGGCTTACTGGATGAAAAAAAAAAAAAAAAAAAGCCTGTTCATCTTGAGGATAGATTTAAATCAATTCTGTAGTGCTCAGCATGCTTGTTGCTTTTAGCTTTTCCTCTGTCACGAGCAGTATTTCCTAGCACAGAATAACCTCACAGCCCTTAGCAGAATTTGATGCAATTGACAGCTTTTGTTAGAAAAATTCTGGTAAAAATTGCACGAAGGAGGTTGGGGTTTCTAACCTGGGGGAAGCAGTGGTCCCTGAGATAATCACAGCATGTTTGAGGGAAGCTAACATTAATTTGGCTGTGAATACAGAGCCTCAGTAGCTATCAAGGCAGTTCCAGGAAAAGATACTAATTTTCCAACAGGCTAAAGCAGAGCTTTGGGGATGTACACAAAGAGAGAAGGAGGAATTCTCCTTTGGAGTGTGAGGAAGGTTTGATGCTTTTGAACCTCCCCATGCAGGGTGTGTTTGGTGATTTCCCTTGTGCAGGACCTTCCAGCAGCTCTGGGGATGAGGATCCTGTGTCAGTGATTCCTGGAAGAGCCCTGCAGAGGAGCTGGGTCCTGGCAGATCCATAGGCTGGGGGATGCTCTCCTCCCTGGGACATGGGGACTTCATTTCTGAGTGGGAAATGCTCTGTCCCCATCCCTTCCTGAGGAAAAAAAACACTTCAAAACAGCAATTCCCGTTCAACATAGAGGTTTAAAATTGGAATTGTGTGTATTGAAACAAAAATCTGCTCCCTTTCAAAATCCTCTTCTAATAATCAACTTTTATGTTCAGCATCCCTCAGGTGAATTTTTGTTTAATTCCTAGCTATGGTTGCTTTGCAGTATTTTCCTGTTTCATTTTGATGGATAAAAATGTTGAGGTAAGTATAGTTTTAACAGGCTAACTACAGAGAAATCCTGGATTTTAAAATTCAATTTCACAGCCTATGGATTTAGGTGTTTGACCTTCTATTAATGGTGCAGGAATGCCTCCAGTGCTCCAGCAAAGCTGCAGAGCCTCGAGTAACCCAGTAAACAAAGCAATAAAAGACACTTCCAGAAAACCACAGAAAATAAACATGACAGGCAGAGGAGATAGAATTGTTGCAAATATACAGTGGGAAATCAAGGACAAATGGTGACTGGCAGGTGGTTTGTGGCAGAAATGTAAAACCTAGATAAGCAGAGTCTTCAGTCCTTCCCTGCAGTGGTTTTGCCATTGCATGGTGACAAGCTGGGCTGCTGTGGGGTGGGGATGCTCAGAGGGCAGTGCCAGGCAGCAGCTCTGCTGAGGAATCCCAGCTAAAGCTGAAATTCAGGAGTTGGGATGGATCTTGTGGTGGCACTGAGCTGCTGGGAGATGGAGGTGCTGAAGGGTTTTGAGTTCCCAGAGCTGGCATTTGGGCTGTGCTGATTGCTCTGAATGGAGCTTATTCTGCAAGAGGAATGGCTGGGCTTTGCCTGCCCTGCACAGCTCCCTTCTAGGAGCTGCAATCCTTTGGCAAATGGCATTTCTCTCTGGTATTCCACTGGAATTCTCTGGAAAGAGAAAAAAATCAGCAATGTTTCAGTGTTTTGCAGCAAGTTTACACCATCTTTGCCCATTCTGTTGTTTTTTCCTTACTCTCCAGGTTGTGCCCAGCTGTTCCATAGTTTGATAAATGTAATGGAGCTAAGTGGTTTATTAGTAACACCTTTCCTTGGCCTGAAGATTGTAAGCAATAGAGGAAGGATGAGCCAGGAGTGCTGCTCCAAGTTGCATCCTTTGGAAGGTCTGCCATGACTGTCCACATTTTAAACCCTTCTGGATGTAAATACATTTATTTTTATGTATTTATGTCAAAAGGCTGTTGCTCTCCACACAGCCTTACCTTCCCTCCTCCTGCAGCCTGGCAGTGGCACAAAGGAAGTACTGGCAGGGCCTATAAACCATTGAAAGAAAGGCATTTAAACCCCTTTTCACTAATTTTAGATTGAGCTGTGTTTGCCTTGGAATTGTAAACATGCGGAACAAAATAAGGGAAAAATAGCTGGTATTGCCTTGAAAATATTATAGGGCATTATGAGTCCTTTTTTCCCCCTCATTAAACACATCTTTTAAAAGTGTTAATACAATAAATCTATTTTCCAAAACAAAAAGCACACCACGGAGGAGTCTGAGGAGTTTAGTGTGATCTAGGGATTTCTACCTGAGAGGCATGAAAAGAAAATCATTGTGAAAGAGATCTATTATAAAATATCACCAATCTCTTAGAAATAAACCAATATTAGAACTTTATCCTAATAAATATTGAAGAAAAAAATGATGGTATTCTTATTTATTCATCTCTCTCTATTCTGATGCAGTCTGAATGATAGTATTAGCCTAGAGAGTTGAATATTTTTTAAATTGCAGCACTTTGAATTACTGATATGTGCAAATTACAATAAAAAAGGGATGAAGAATGGTAGTTAGACAACGTAAATGATGCAGTAAGTTCTGCTCCATTACTTCAGCTGAGCTAGGATGGGGAACTGTTTAGTTGTTAGGATCTGCTCCACTGTCATATTATTCATTGTTGTTTTGCAATATCTTCAAATATCTTCAACAGTTATTGTAGGAATTCATTAAGGAGCAGGAGCAGCGAGGCATTTACCCACTGCTAATGATGAGCAGGAGAATATTCTCCTGGATGTTTTTGCTTTAGAAAAACCTTAACTAGGGTAGCTGAGCCTGACCTCTGTTTGATTTTTTTTTTTTTTTTTTTTTTTCCCCCCAGTGCTAGTGCAAGGTAATTCAGTGTTAGGTGGCTGATTTGCAATATTGCTTTTCCATTAGTTGGATATGTTTCATTAGATATGTGCTCTCCTGTTTAGGGAGCTAAATATACTACTTTTGTTTAATTTGGTGGGTTTGGGGTTGTTTTGCTGTCTGCATGTTCCAAGTTTTCATTTCCCACGGGGGAAGAAAATGTTGTGGGTTTTTGTTTTCTGGCTGTCATTAATGTGAAGTTTATATGAACAAAATCATTAATGATCTGGGACAAAAGAGCAGTTGTGTGGAGCAGGTTTACATGAGTCACTCTTGAGCCATTGCTGTAATTTGACATTACCTGAAAGGGCCACAAACCAGAATATCAGCTGTCTGCTTTTGGTTCTGCTGCTCATTTCACTGAAACCATGATCTCCCTACAGAAATACAGGAAGACACTGCCCTTGTTTAGATTGTGCTTCATCCCTGCTGCAGATGGTTTTGTCTGTATTTATTTGGGCAGCTCAAGTGACTCTCTCATAGCAGATCCAGGAGCATGAGGCTCACTGAAATCAAATAGAACATCGTGAAAACAAGAGGCAGACTCCTCACACAAGAGTTTTTTGGGAAAAACCACTGTAGATTATTTCAAATTATAGCTCTGTAACTAAAATCAGCATCGTAATTTTCCCTTGGGTGTCTGCAAATGTACATGTCAAGAAAAATCTTAACAATTTCCTAATTTCTTCTTCCTTTCTTTTAAGAATTCAGTCCCTGTTTCGTTCTGATAGATTCCTCTGTGAACTTTCTAAATCCTCCACCTTTCTAAGTGGTATTTCGAGTTTAAAACAAAAAAGTAAAAGCTATAGGGGTTAAATGCAGACTGGCCTTAGCCTGTGAATTTACTATATTCTGAGATATTTCCTCCATGAGCATTAGAGTGCAGACATCTTCTTACTGAGGCATTGTGAAAATTTCCACATGCATGTCAACACTCCAAACACTTCCACTGGCAATTGTTTGCACTCTGGATATTCTCCAGATTGCAGCATTAAGGGGTTTTTGATCAAGTTCATTTCCACAGCTCCATGGCATTTAAGAGATATCAAGTCCCACTATTCCTGTGAGATTAGTATGTGCTATTATCTCTTTATTACAGAAGGAGAAGCCAGAAAATTGAGCAGCCTGAGTGATGTGCCAGGAGAAGGACTATAGCAGAGCTAGGATTTGAATTCATGTTTCTCAAATCCCAAATCATTGCTTTCATTCTTGGGCCATCTTTCCTCTGGTCTCCCTCTAATCCAGTACATTTTATTGTTAATGACTCTTTCATTTACCAGTGAAAAAGGCTTTATAATTTCATGCTCTTTCCTGTCTCATAAAAATTTGAAATTTTTCCTTCAGAAAATCCTGCAATTATTAAATGTGTGTGGAAAGTGTATGATGTGCAAAGTCCTATCAGCACAGGGCGAAGCTAATTGAAATATGACATTCCTAGGGATGAGCTGGGTCATGTCAAGGGTGTCACCATCCTTTAATGAAGATATACACTCAATCCTCTTTTATTTGAAGAGCTTACAGACTTCTGAAACTTTTCCTGATAATGCTAATTATGCAAAGTGGAGGTAGAGCCACGGCAGGCACTGGGGCAGCTCAGCACAGGAAATTTTAAACCTGGCAAGGTTATTCTGAGTTTTGGGGGTGCTGCTGGAGGAATCATTTCTGTGGGGCTGCTGCAGCCTGAGCAGGGCTGGGGAAATGGCAGGGAGAGCCCTGAGCCTCAGGGGGAAAATGGGCACCTGAGGGTGTGTTCAGGGGGAAATCACTGTCCCTGCACACCCAGCACTCAGAGTCCATCCAGTGCCACTGGAAATGGCACTTTGTGCCTGGGCTGAGGTGCTGCTGAGCATCCCTGGTCCTGTGCCAGTGGTGACATCTTCCCTGCTGCTGCTCATGGAAATGAACAGGAGCAGTGGATTGGCAGAATTGCATTAGAGGTGGGGAAAATTTATTTTCCTTTCTGTCCCACTATTACATTTGAGGTTAGTTACTGAGTCCACAGGTCTGTAGTGTAGTGTAATTCCCATGTAGCAGGGGCACAACCAATAAATAACATCCTTAGTGAGAATTGTTACTGCTCCTGAAAGATGTGTTAGAAATCATATCACCGGTAGGTCTTTGAATTTTGAACATGGAGTGGCAATTCAAAAATGCATCTGCAGTGAGGAAGGAGAGCTCTGGGAAATAAGAACAGATCTGTTGATGTAAAATGAAAAGTTTATCCTCATTCTGCATTGGCTAAGAAATTCAAATAGGTGAAACAACATGAGTTTGAGTGTGACAAAGTACATTTGTATTTGGCAGAATTTACCTTTCCTTCAGGATTGTTTGACATCTTCAGAAGCTGAGCTGTGCAACTCCTGACTGTGGACCTTTCTAGTAGCTCACTAACACCACGGGAGCATTCTAGAGTTTACCACTGGGCTTTGGCAGTTAGGGATTTCTCACCAGGTAGTTAACCCTTTCTCTTTTATACTACTGAAATGTGTTTACATCTGTCAGTGCATTTATGAGAGCGACTTGTTTATGACCTACCAAAATCACTGCACATCCATCAGGGCCAATTTGGGCAGGCAGGTCAAAGAGCAGAGTTCATCTGTGTGTGCAGAGGCAGGGCTGTGGCCCTTCCTGAATTCCTGTGCAGCCCCAGCCCACTGGTTGAAGAGGGAGAGTGAGGAAAAAGAGGAAGAGAAGAAGAAGATAATTGAGGAAAGCATGAAGCAGTGCTCAGCAATAGCCTGACAATAGCCATAGCACAGTTAGCAGCACTGCTTCAGTCACCAATCCCAAATACAGCCCTCATGGGCTGCTGTGAAGATTAACTCTGCCCCTGCCAGACCCTATAAAACTCCTGCCTTTCTTCACTGTGAAGTTTCAGCTTCCCTCATCTGCACCCCAGAGGAACAGTTGTATGAGCACATCTGGAAAAGAGAGGAGAAACACTGGCAGGGTGGTGGTTTTGTTTGTTTGAGGCCTGGTTTTTGAGGTGTTTTTTTTTCCTTGTCTTGAAGGATAGTTTGCACAGCTAAATGACACAGTTATAAAAAGTATATATATTGGGCCTACACTGAGAAAAAAATTGATCTGAAATCCTTCACAAATTATGTTTTTATCAAGACCAAGATGTTGTGTGCTATTGATTTTTAGATCTGCACAGCCTACAAGTAATAGAAGTTGCAGAGACAAAATAATTTAAGATGGTTTTCTGTCTTTTGTGTAAGCCAGGTTAGGATATTGAAGTACAAATCAATTGCTTTGCCACTCCGATTCCTTGAAACCCAAAAGAAAATTTCAGCATGAGTTATGGTTTCCAAATGTTTGTACTTTCTGGTTCCAAGGCTTTTCCTGCAGGCAATAAGCCTTGCTTGTCTGACAAATCTCTTGTTGCCCCTTGGTCAGTGGTGGTGTAATGGGAGCTGTGAAGGAAAGCATGCAGGAGGCAGGATCACCAGCGATGATGATATCATCCATGTACATCAGAACTGTGAGACAGAATGATGCAAAACCCACCTGCAGACAGCAAGATGGGCTCAGGATTCACTCTGAAGGTCGAGGGAATGGCTGAAGGGACAGCAGTGCCATCCCTGTCCCTGCTGCTGCTCCCCAGGGTGCTCCCATCACCTCCAGAGGGGATCAGCTCTGCTGCCAATACACTGGGAATGTTCTGACTGTGGGAGCTTGATGGATCAGGGCAGAATTGGTTTCACACAGACGTGGCTTTGCCATTCCAGGCAGAAATTCTGAATATGTGAATTGTTTGGCTTCAAGTAATACCCACTTGGAAAAATCAAGCTATCATGAGTGCTAATAAGGCAATAAAACCAATAAAACAAATGGAAGCAGATAGTACACAAGTGACTTTATGGCAGCTCATTGTAAGCTCTTATTAGTGACTCAGGAATGTTAATTTAAGGACAGGAGGATATATATATTTATAAGCTACAGGTATGCTCAGAACAGCATATTCTATGTTTGATAAGTTGTGGAAAAAAAAATTTCTTTTAGACTTGATGTTTAACTACCACAGGAAACCTGCCTTTGCATAACTTGATGAATAACATGAGAGTTGGGTTTTTCTTGAGCTTTGTTTTGCACCAGAGGGAGAGAGCAGTAACATTCTTCAGAGACTTTTAAAACAGCTTGAAAGTTCACTTGTTGAAATTCTAAAAATATTTTGTCCCAACTGATGTGCAGTTAAATGAAACAGAATGATTCTCTGCAGGTTTGGGGATATTTGTATCATCATCTAGTTGTCCCTAAAAGACACTTTGATGTAATGGGATGCAACATTTTTCTGATTCATATTCTTCAAGAAAATGGCCCATATTTAAATTGACTGTTGCTGTGTCTCCAGATGTCAATAAAGGATTTCCTTGAGAACACTGGTCCCCAATGCAGATCCCTGTAAACAGCCCCTAATGCTCTTCCATGATATCCAAACACTGCCAGGGTTTCTTGGGAGACTTTTTTTATTGTTCAAAGTGGGGAAATGATCCCAAGTACTGTTTTGTCTCCACTGTCTGGAGATTCCATCAGTCTATGCCAGGCACACTCCTCTCCCTCTTCCTTCTGTTCCATCCCACTTGTCCTCCTTGTGGGATTTTTCCTGCTTCCCTCAGATGTGAGGATGAAGTCCTGCATGGATTCATGCTGCATTCCACTTGGAGGGTTTGTCCCTTCCATAGGGAGCTCGAGGTTGAAGGAACAGAGGGGAGAAAAACAACAAAATTCTTTCATTGCTAATAGTGCAGGATGGAAGGAGTAAAAGCCCTAAAAAGTATGGAAAGGCCACCTGAGAATATTCTAACGTGAATATAAGCCAGATTCCAATGTTTTCTGCAGCAAAGAAACATTTGGAATTTTTTCCCTCAGAAAATCCTGCAATTATGAATAACATTAGACATTGCAATTATGAATAACACTGGACATTGCAATTATTAATAACAGTAACCTTTCTGCAGCAAAGCTGGGAAGGTTCTCATACACAGATCCATTCTTTCTGAGGGTGGATTGGCTGCTTGAGCTGCAGTATCAGTGGAACACCTGGCTAAAGGTTGGACTGGAAGGCAAAACCCACTTGGTGATGCCCCAGTTATTCAAGAGGAATCACATAGGTGGTGCTGAGGAAAGGGGAGTTGGATTCACTCAAAGATGAGGAGCTCAGGGGGAAAATGCAGCCAGAAGCAGAGAGCAGCAACCTGAGACACACTGTGTCTGTTAGTGGGGAAAGGAAATGAGGATGTGCAGCTCAGCACAGAGAGCAGAAATGATGGAGAGGTTGGAAGTGCACATCCACAAACCAGCAGGCTGAAGGGTGATGAATCCAGTGTTTTGCTGGAATGAATAAAGGGTGAATGTTTACAGTGAAGGGGATTGATAGAGGGAAGTCCATGGGAATCTTTACTGCTCAGTTTGTAAAAGGGACAAAATAATAACACATATTTCTGTTGAGACAGGATTGTTCCAAGCAGGCAGAACTAAGAGTGACTGGGAAAATGCAGAAAGCTGAAGGATTAAGTGCCAGAATAAAATTCACTTTGAGAATTTCATAATAGATGGAAATCTTTTCTTGATGAGGGCGTGCATGACTATTATTGCTCACAAGGGTTTTTTTGGAAACATCAGATGGAGTTCTCAGCAGCCTTAGTTTGGTGCTTGACAGCTGTCAGAAGAAGCAAATTGAATATTTAGCAACTTTGAGAGAAGGCATTCAACACAGAAAATCCAGCACTGTCTCTGCAGGAGTGGGAATTGTTTTACATGTGGTTCTGTACACAAATTTTGGTTCCCTGTGTCTCACTGAGGGCAAGGTGAGAAGAATGATCAGAGGTGTGGAAGAGCTGCTGAGCAGGGAAAACATGGAATTCATGGTGCAGCTCTTTCCCCTGGGAAAGCACTGACTGATGAGTGAAGTGGTAGAAAAGGGATAGAGTGAAATTATTATTGGTATTGATTTGAATATTGATGTTATAATGATATGAGTCATAAGGCAAGGATTATGGACTCAATGACTCATGGAGAGAATGTCTCTTTTCATGCTATCTAATGCTATTCAATAGCTTTTCCACTGCATAGTACAGATGCAAAAAATACAAGCAAGTTAAGAATAATTGTCAAAATTAATGTATTCCTTACACAACAAAATGCAGGATGTCCCTCTTTGCAAAGTACTGTGGGCAAGAGTGGTGCTTGTATTCTGGCATGAGCAGCTGAGGGTGATTGTTGTTGGGCAGAGTGTATTATTTTAACTGATGCAATCCAGTTAAAACAGCTCTTCTGATGTATAGCATTAGAAATGGATTTTTGAATCTCTTGGTTATGTTATTTTTGTGTACAGAAATTATGTCTCCATAAATACATAATGGGAAATTTAAAGACAGGAATCAGCATTTATGATATTCAGTGGCATTTAAAATGTGTTTGTTGAATTATATGTTGAATACTATTTAAATCTTTTAAAGTAGCAGTAGCTTTCCTTGAAAGCCATTTTCTATTGAACTGAATCTAATGACATTATTTTAGATTCCAATATGTTTTATTGATCTGTTTAGGGAGCAAATCAGTGCCTTGGCTCTAAGGTAAACCTCATCTCAGGGTAATGTAATGTGAGATGCAGTTTCACTCAGGTTTGTTACTTAACTACCCAATACTCCTTTTATTTTTTTTAATTTATGGTAGAAAAAAATCCCCATATTTTATAACAAGCAGCTCCTAATGATGCTGTGAGACAGCTGCTGCTCTCCCAGGCAGTGCTGATGGGAAAGGAAAGGTTTGCAGCTCGAGTGTGTTTGTTGTTGTTGTTGCTGGCAGTTCTCGTGCCTCAGTAGCAAACATTTTGTGGATCTGTTTGTGTGTTCCTGCAGCCTCTGAGGACACTTTTGTGACTTCAATTATATGTCCGTGACTGGAAAAAAAATGGAAAACTTTTTATAGTCAGAGAACTCTTCCAG
This sequence comes from Lichenostomus cassidix, assembly GCF_008360975.1. NCBI lineage: Eukaryota > Metazoa > Chordata > Aves > Passeriformes > Meliphagidae > Lichenostomus > Lichenostomus cassidix. The sequence continues at coordinate 12,448,513 of NC_139495.1, read as the reverse complement.
TTCTTTGAATTTGTGCTTTTAATGATCTTACAATTTGTTTGCTCAGCCAAAGATCAAGGAATGTGTCCGTTTGATACCTGTGTGGGGTTGGGTTTACCTTTTAATCTCCAGCCCAAATCAAGCCTTTCTCTCTGCTGCCCAGAGCAGTTGTGACCTGGAGTGGGCTGATACTGTTTGCTGGCTATCATTAATAACATAATTAGTACAATAATGTGATCAATAATAAATACCATTAACAGGATAATATGGCACAGGCCACAGTATTGATTTGCTGCTTTTTTCTTTCAGCATTCCTAAGTTCAGCTGAACACAGAGCAGGCATTTTTTCATTCATTTTTGGAAGAAATTTGGGGTGTTTATATAACAGAGAAAAACTGGAGGAAAAATCCATTTACATAAGAATTCAGGAGCAAATGAAACAAAGCTAACTGCATCCTCATTATTCTATTTGAATGCAGTGTGGCAGCCAACTTTGTGATGTGGTGGAAGGCTTATTAATGACTCCTAAATGAGCAGACTTTGGAATGGTGATATTATCTGTGATGCATTATTGAATCAACACAAACCAACCTGCTGCCATTTGCCTCATTATTTAGATATGCTGAACCATAATGACTATTTTAGGTGCAAATAAGCTGCAGTTAGCAAGCAACTGGCCAAAAAAGTGAGGTGGGGTAGCAAGGGAGTGACTCACAGGAGCAGGAAGGGAAATGGAAGAAATACAAGGATTTATTGGAAGAAAACACTCAGGATGAAATGTCTCACTGTTCCAAGCACATTGGAGGGCAAAGCCCTGCTCCCTGAGTAGATAAGGGTGATATTGTTTATTGGATTGGATTTTTTTTTTTTAATTTAAATTTTACCTCTGCTGCTTTGCCAGAACATCTGTGTGGAGTGAACTCTGAGCCTTTGATGGATCAGCTTTGCCAGTGGTTATTGCTGCATCTGTGAGTGCTGGAATTGCCCACAGATGGGCTGGCAGGGGCTCAGCTCTGCTGCCCTTTACTGCAGCAACCTGGGACTAGAAATAAGTGCCCAGAAGGTAAAATAACTCTTCCTGTTACGAGTTGGTGAGGGGAAAAAATGAGAGACAGAGAGAAGGAAACTAAATTAACTTCCTGAAAAATACTTGTCAACTGGAGTTGAATAACAGCTAATTTGAATGTCAAGTTTTCTCATTAATCCCTTGATTAAAATCATTTCCTTTTTGTAACCAAAATACTTGCATAAATATAGAAAATATAATAATGTGGAAGTTATATTTAAAACCTTTTTTTGTGAGGTTAGATGTGTTTGTAATTAAATCTGTCTGTCAGAGGAAAATAAGGGTTACAGGCATCCCCTCCCAGTTGTGTACAGGAATCTGCCTGCATGCATCATTTCCCCCCCCATTAGCTCCTAAAATAAGGAAAAAGCACTTGTTTTGGGTTGTTGTTGAGGTTTTTTCTTGGTATCAGTGTAAAGGTAGTGAAAAGAATTCCTTCTGATAGCAGGAGCCCTGTATAGGATCACAGAAGAGAAAATTTTAGAATTCAATTTTCTTTTCGTGTCTGCAACTTCATAGTTTGCTAATTAACTCACTTTTCTATTTGATTATGGATTGAGTGGCTTTTGATATCTGCACGTTTTGATGCAATTTCATCCCAGTTCTCTTTTGAAGGGATTGCAAACTGCAAGCTCCTCTGACCAAGAGGCAAAGGGGAATCCTTGGCACTGAGTGCCCAAAAAGAGACAAAAGCAAAGCCCAGAGCCCAAAGAGCAGCAAAGCTTCCTGCAGCTCCACTCGAGGTTTCTCCTCAAGCCCATAACTCTCACGTTAATTCTCAGCTCAGAACCATCTCCTGGGAGTGTTTACAAGCCATTAGAATTCATCATCTGTTCTATTTAGAGCACAAGACTTATGTGGTGTGAGTACATTTACTTTCCCATGCTTCTTGTTAGCTTATCATCTAAGGATTTTTTTACATTGATTTTTTTCTGCTCTTTCTGAAATTCATTTCCAAAGTCCAATTTGACATTTTCAGGTGGAAAGTGCTAAATATGTTTCAAGCAGAAAACCATGTGCTCTCCACCATTAGCTGCTAACAGGTGCAGACAGGCTGCAGATTTTATTTGTTTTTAATGAGGGCAAAGGCTCACTTGTTGAGCCAGGAGAGTTTGTGTTGTTGTGACACCAGTGAAGAGTCAAAGTGCTGATAACTTCAGGACTTTCTCAAGCCTGCTGTTGACAATTCCATGGTGTCAAACATGCTGAGATAGATGTGGTGATTTGTGCTTCAGTTCTCCTTGCAGTTTGGCATAAAAGGCAAATTAAATGGGATTTCAGTTGATGTGTCTTGATACCAAAGTAGTTTTCTTTGTGGAAAAAGTTTAACCTCTAATCTCATGAGTGTGACAGAATCATAATGCTCCAAATATACCAGAGAGAAAACACTGCACAGAGTCCTTATGAAACCGTTTTGAAGTTGATGAATGTTTCATAGAGTTTATTTACAATACGTATAATAGAATTTTGCATAATTCAAAAGCATGCTATTTGATCTTGCAGCATTTATTGAACTAAGAGTTTTTATAAAATGCATAAACAAATATATCAAACCAATGGTAGAAGCACTCCAGGGTAAAGTACACCAACTGTCTGAGAACTCTCTCTGAAGTGCTGCTCGAGATTCTCAGTGTGCAAATGCCCTGTACACAATGAGCCTGTAAAACACATTTTCATATTTCAAGTGATTCCCCTTTCCTATAGTACAAAAAATATTTGCTTTGTAGTCATAATATTTGCAGCCAATAGTGCATAAATAGGCAGCACATGAAGATTTATGGATGTCCCCTGTAAATCCTGGTTTTTGGGGGGTTATTCTTGGAGGTCTACAGTTTGAAGACTCAGACATTTGGGAGTCACTCATTCACCCTTTCCCTGCCTGGGGGGTGTGGCATGTTGTGGAACACATTCCAGGAAAAGCCTTCATCCAGACAGAGAAACACTGATTTTCCTGGGCTTTTCATTGCTTTCTGTGATTATTTTCTTGGTTATCCTTGGTCCTGGTCTGTCTGCTTCTGTTGGGGATGTTGTTCTTGGGAAAGGAGTCTGCAACAAACCCAGTGGACTAAGCTTTCAATAACTGAAATGGATCTTGAGACAGAATTTTTCTTTCCAGGTTTTTCCTTTTTTAGATTTTTCTTTGTTTAGTTGATGCCATGTAATCATTGCAGCAGCCTGTGAAACAAGCATTGCTATTCACAACTCACTGTTACTGTGTGTAGAAGAGAAAAATATCTCCCAGTGACTTCTCCCACCTCCCAGACTGGCAGAAAAGAAAACAACCTTAGAAAAACTGATAACTGAGAAGGAGAGCTTAGGTCCAAACTTGGATTAATTCTCAAATCTCAGCTCTTTGGCTGCTGCTGCTTTGAAAAGTTTTGGAGGTCTGCATCATCTGCGGGGTTTTGTGTGGGGCTTCCTTTGCCTGCCAGGTTTTCCCAAATGTCAGGGGTTTATTTCGCAGCCCAGCCAATCTCCCTGGCTCATCCACTGTGTATCTCTGTGGTGCTGTGGACATGAAGCAAGCAAAACTAAAAACAAGAAAATGCATGATTTGTTTTTGTCATTTGGGAGATATTTAATAATTCCATCTCCTGGAAGGGGAACAGCAAAATTAGCAATGAGATGCCAACAGTCAGTTTTCTTCTTGTTATGTAGAGTTCTGTAAAATGACATTTCAGAGTATCATCATTCTGTGATGATCTAGGGACAGTGAGAAATTATTTTAATTCTATGACTTCCAAACCTGTGTGATGTTGTTTTTTTATTACCCTTCAGAAGCCTCGGATTCAGCAGCAGTAGCTGGGTTTGCATGTGAATGCATGTAAAAATAGAAGGAGGTCCCACCTCAGACCCCAAATCTTCCAGTTCTGTGCTTGAAGAGCTCCCTCTCTGACTGCCCAGTGCTTCTGGGAGGACATGGTGGAAGCAGTTACTTTACAGGGCTGTTTGAGGAAGAACAGGCTTTAAATGTAAACTCTGGTTGTGTTACTGGAATCGAGGTTTATAGAAATTATTGAATCACAGGATTTTTTGGGTTGCAAGAGACTTGAAGATCATCAAGCTCCCACTCCTCTACAAGAGCCACACCTTCCACTATCCCAGGTTGCTCCAAGCTCCATCCAGCCTGGCCTTGGGCACTGCCAGGGATCCAGGGGCAGCCACAGCTTCTCTGGGCACCCTGTGCCTCAACACCCTCCCAATGTTTTCAGGGATGGTGTTTTCTGGAACACTAATAAGGAAATGCAGCTCAGGATGGTGGAGTTAAGGAGGGAGCACAAATGCAATGAAAAAGGTCAGTGATATTAGTTTAAAAGCAAAAGAAAAACTATATTAGAATGTAAAAGGAGCCAGAAATGTGCCTTCAAGGCAAAGAAGCCTACCAGTGTCCTGGGCAGCTGTAGGTGGCCCTGCTTGATGTCCAGGGGTCCTGTCCATTATCCAACAGTGACAGTGTGACAGCTTCATGTCACTCCTTCAGGTCTCAGCCTCTTCCTGCAGCATCATTAAACACCTCAGCAGTAATGCAAGAAGAGCAAAGGAGAGGAGAGAATATTATTTTACAGAGAGTGGTGATTGACATAATTAAATTAGCTCAGAGTCATGGCCCTTCATTTATATCAGCAACTGCCCAGTGTGATCTCCAAGCATTGCAGGCTCCTGCATGTTGTAAAGGGGAGATAACATCTGTGCCACAACAGTTAGGGAATTTTGTCTTTTCCTCATGTGAAGGATGAACTTGGAATTCAAATGAGCAGAAAATCTCCTAAACCAGACAACAAATGCACAGCAAACCTCCTAATAGCAAACATCATTTAGTGCCAGGGAGAGGTTTTCTCTGTTGGAGATCTTAAAAAAACTAAAAAAATAAATGAGCCCCACTCTGTCAAGGACAGCAGAAATAGAATTTGAACCTATCTGGGAGCGATGGAATGGAGTAGTGAAATCTCAAGGTGCCCTTATTTATACACTTGTCTAAAGACAAGGTTTGGGATTCTGTTGGAAATTTGCATTGTCAGCTGAAGGCATTGAAAAGATAACATTGCCATGCAGAACTGAGCAGGATGTGAACTATTTTAAAGCAAAATACCCTTATCTAAAAAACCTCAAAAAAACAAACAAAAAAACCAGCAACAACAAAACAAACCACAGTCAAAAAAACCTCAACCCAAATAAAATGTGATCAGAGTGTAGCCAAGCTGATTACTTCTTTCTGTTTCCTTCTTTCTACCTACACTCCTTGCCAGTAACACTTCTCTGAAAAAGAATTTTCCCTCTGCTGCTTTGCTTGCTGTGCTAATCACCTGTATCTGAAAATACATCTTCAAAATTGTTTTACTGTGACAGGTCAGCAGATAAAAGCTGGATACCAGGGGGTAAATGCACTGACTAATAGACTTTCTTTCTGTAACCTAAGCAATATTCCAGAAAAAAAACTTGGTTCATCACTGGTGTTAGGTTTGAAAATATTGCTGGAAAATGAAGTCTTGTACTTTGTTGCTATAGATGAGGGTTTTTTGGGGGTTTTTTTGTGTTACGTTCTGGTTTTCCTGTCTCTCAGTTAATTTATGAGATAATTACCACCACAGTTGACTGACCAAAATCTTTAATGATAAAACTCTAGGAGCCCAGGCACCATGGTGAGAGTGAGCTATTAGTGATGCCTAGATGGGCTTACCTAAAACAGAGGCTAGACAAAGAGGATAAAAAGCAATTAAATATTTTGAAGAACCTTCAGATGCTTTTAGGGCAATCACAGACCACCCAGAGGCAACACCCAAAATGGACAGCAAGTCATGAGTTTTTCATACTTTATAAGTTCTGTTCATTTGCATATCTGGGGTTAATCCTCCAATTACAGCTTCAGGTAATGAAGTCAATTACTCCAAGTTTGCTCCCCCAATTCACTGCTGTTTACATATCTTGGTCTCTGAGACAGTGAGGTGTCCTTGGGTTTTGGGCTTAGAGAGGAATTGTTTTGTCTAAAAACGAGAGAACAGCAGCTTAGCACCCTGTATGGAGTCCAGAGTTACACACTAAAGAATGACAGGATTACAGATACATGAAAATATAGAAGCTAAAATCCTAAATCATCCTTAGTAGCTCCACATGTGAGACCCACGGAGTGCTTTGCCTTCTCCTTTCCCCTCTCTCACCCAGCACAGCCATGCCCTGCAATTCCAGGCTCCCAAGATGCTGCCTGCTCCTCCCTTCGAGGTCTGGCTGGGTTTTTGTGCCAGAGGTAGCATTTCCATAGTGCTGATCCCATAGCTTGTCATCAGTGCTGCTGCAGCCTCACAGCCCTGAATGGGAGGTCAGAGCTCTGCAAACAGAGGAACCTCTCAGAACCTCTGAGTTCTGCTGATGTGCACAAAAGGCAGAGCTGGACATATTTCCATCTTTTTCACACTTGATGGTCTGACTGTGCTGTGCTACATGTTAGCTGTAAGAGGTGATTTCTCAGGTTGAATTTAAAAATTACTGAATTATTGATGCATTTGGAGCATGCATTAGTGGCTTGGATGTGAATTTCTATATTTACCATAACCACTAATAATCTGGGTCTGCTTAGGAAAGAGTGTGGTCAATTATTTTTCCCATTATCTCATATTTGTTTCAGTAAAAGCATGATTTATAGTCATCTGATTTATTGAAATGTGGGGATTTCTTGGCAATTTTAGTGTTGTAGAACAGAATGTGTATATTAATTTCCATGACCTGAGGATGGCTTGAATCAAAATGTTGTCCTTGCTAATAGCTGAATGCCTGCACACCAAAAAGAAAAAAACCTCAAAAAGATCTTTGAAATTATTGAGCCATTAGTTGTTTCAAAGCAGTAATATCACAGCTTCTACAAAAAACATTCTTCACTGTGGAGCGTGGATCTAAAGCATCCAGAATCCCCCAGTATTTCCTGTTGGATCTGAAATAACACTCTAGGTAATAAAATCCTGGAATACACACGAATATAAAAATAATTTTTTTTTTACTGTTGGCTGGACTGGGCAGCTTCTCTGAGTGGAAATTAATTGGGGTTTGTATGGTTAATTTTGTATGGTTTGTTTGCATCTAACTCCATGGACTGTGCCACTGTGGGAGCACTGTCCCCAAAATTCAGGAACACCAAACCAGTGCTGAGGAGAGCACTGGGAAGGGAACTCTCTCTACCCAAGCCACTCTTGGGGACTCAGCACAGCATTAGGAAAGTCAGCAAAGAGCTGCTGCATCCTCCTCCCCACTCCTGGAGCCTTTCTGCTTCAAAATAAAAAAAGATGCCCTTGAAATCTCGATTTTCCACAGCCAGTCAGGGACTAGGCAATTGATTGGCAATGCTGATAGCAACTCGAGTCTGCTTTTAAAGTCAACAAAGCATCTCCAGCAGGCAGGGCACGGCAGCCAAGGCTTGACAAGCAGTGCCAGAAGGATTCTCGTGCCCAGGCCAGCGCCAGGGAGAGCTGTCTTTGAGAGGCTCCTGAGACAAGTGGTTTCTGTGGCATCAGGGTTTGTCCTGGTGCCAGAAGCCTTTCTGTGACAACGAGGCATGAAATGTCCCTCCAGCCTGGCACCTGGCTGCCTTTGCTCAGTGTGGTAGGGACAAGCAGTTAAATAATGCAAAGTGGTTTTCAACAAGTTTAGCTCACATTCTCTGGTGATCAGGCTCACTCTGATACTCTTTGCTGCTTTTTAGTGATTTTTTTTCCCCTTTGTGTAATAAAAAATGGCACATTACTGTTAATGAAGCACACAAAGCTGGTGTGTGTTAGTTTGGATAGAAATAAGGGGGAAATCCCTTCAATTTCTTTCATTCTTGGAGCCACCAGTAGCAATTATTGGGGTGCTCAGTCTATTCCTTAGGGATGCTCCATAATGTGTTGACATTTCCTAGCTAACCTCTGGTTTAAAAAAACCCTAAAACCCCCAAAATTAACACAGCCAACTCCACCACACCCTAACAACCCCATCCAGTAGAACCACCAACCTCCCTGGCCTTGAGAATAAATCCCCTACTGCATTTTGCAGCCATAAAATGAGCTGTGCACTTGCAGAATTTTTTATTAAGCTTGAAATTTTGCTGCCCACCTCCCACTGCCCGCCTTCCACACAACTGAAGTGTCATTTGGAGGAAGAGATGTAATTTGGTACCTCGGGGAAACATGGTGGTGAAGGAGTTGTTTCTGGTACTTTCTTCATGTTCTCACTGTGGGGTTGGCAACTTTTAATCCTCCTTGTGAGGAAAGGCATCAAAGCCTGGAGGATGAAACAAAGAGAGAGGGAGAGAATCAGCTCAATATTGTCAGAGCTGACTTTTTCTCGGGGCTGTTTTCACACTTCCTCAGGCAATAAGATTAAGAAAAAAGTAGTCTCCAACATGAAGCCCACTTCTGGAGTCTAAGATAAATCTAGACAGGCCAAGAAATCTTTATTTCTCTGCAAAGTTATTGGTTTGTATCTCTTGTCCACAGATTAAAGCAGAAATTGATCTTTTAGAAAAAGAATTTTTACAATTCTGGTTGTCAAGCACTGGTTAATTTGCCGAGTTCTTTTTCCTGCTCAGCCAGTGGTGTGGTTTTGTTGTTGGGTGTTTTTGTGGTTTTCAAGTTTATATGAAAAATGTCTTAATTCTGCTTTGAAGTTTTTTTACACATTAGTATGAAAACATATACCAGAAGCATTTTTAGCTATGTAGTTACCAATCTAATCTCACCACTTCAGTTTGCAAGATAATGTATTTCCTCTTTCATCATTGGGTTTAGACTTATTCTTTAAAAATAAAAAGGGAAAAGCGAGATAGGAGACCAGGCTTTGCTAAATCAAAAGAACATGAAGTATTTTTTTTTTTCCTCCTTGTCTTCCTAGACCAGACCTAAGTAATCCTCTGACAGGAGAGATGCCAGGAAAAAGTGCAGAAATACGTATGTAATGACCTTTGCTATTAAAATTAACATGTGCCTCCTGCACCTGTTCGGAAATGGTTTAACATTCTTCTGCCTGACTTCAGAAACACTGGGTAATTAAACAGTGCTTTCAGTGAAGGTCAACTCTGAATTAGTAGTTCATTAAATTATTTGTCATGCTGAATGTTACTCCTGGTCACCAGAAGCAGTGAATTCAAACAAAGAGCAGAGGAATGGAGATTCTCTGCTCTCAGTGCTGGAGAAATTTGTGTCTGAGTTGTTAGGTCACCCAGCAGGGAGCAGCCCTCGTGGCCAGCACAGAAAATCCTTGTTTGCCTAGGGATTGGCAGAGCTGGCATGCTCAGAAACATCTCAGGAGTGTGCTGCCTGCCCTGATTTCAGAATATGCATTCTCTCAATTGTCCTCTTCAGGCCCTGGAAAATTAGTTTGTGTTGGCAAGGATTTCTCTTGCAACGTCACACCTTTTACACCAGCTACAAGGAGAACCTGTGCCTTTTTTATTGTAATTTTAAATGGTGGTAAAAGTTTGAGATGGAACAAATTATGACTTGGACATCCCCAGATTTAAAGCACCTGCTTAAACCAACCCAATTATGAAATGGATAATTAAAACCAACTGTAAATACTGCATGTCCCAATGTGTCCTGGGATGGGAACCACGTGGCACTGGATTTGCCTGCAAGTGAGAGACAGCAGTGTATTCCTATGGTGTCTGATGTGGGTGTTCTCCCTTGCATCTCCAGCTCGAATCTGCAGCAGTTTTTTCCCCAAAAGCATAGGGACAAGAGCTGAATGTTTCTGCTGGAGCCTGCAGCATTCACAGCTATAACCAAACTTTAGGTGCAGACACCATGCACGATCTTTTCTATCCAAATTATGTTCATGGTTCAGTTCATTCAGTACTTAAGCAGGGCTTCCACTTCAAAATGAGGCCTTTCACAGCATCTGGCAGTGGGAATTTAGTACACAACCTGTACTAATGCACCCTCAGCTTGCTCAGGAACTCTGGCAGGTGCAGGGACAGCCACTGGTGGCTCTGAGTGCATGGCAGCAGTCCCAGAGCACGGGCAGACTGTCTGTCCCTCTGTCCCTCTGTCTGGGAGCTGTCCTTGCAGGGATGCAGGCAGGAGGCACCAGGGTGTCCTCACTCCCATCCTGTGTGCCTGCATTCAAACTGCTCCAAACTGCTGTGAGACCTCTTCAATATTTATCATACTGAACAGAGATTGAAGCTCTGCTGTTGGTAATTGCTGGGAGATTAAACCTTTCCGAAGACACAATTAGTGCATACTAATGCCCTGCTCTCCAGAGGAGAGGACATTAGGAGAGCTGGGGAGGGAAGAAGGAAAATCTTTCAGTGTTCAGGGAAAACCTCATTATTTGTTCAAGGCACCAGCACAGGCTTTTTGTAGGCCACATCAGCCTACAGATGCGCTGTGAAAATTATTATTACAGCACAGTGCATGTGAAAAACAATTACAGGACAGTGCATGTGAAACACTTCAGGGCTGAACCTTGCTCTGCTCTCAAGGGACCTGGATTGGCATTATTAGTTAAACACCTCTTGCTCTGGTATTTAGAGGGAAGGAAGAAACCTCTGCACTAACAAGATCCTGAGGCTGTTACCTTCTTAACATCATTTGTACAGCTAATCCTACTCCCTTTGGTTGTCCATGCCTTTCAGTACAGGTTCTCCCTGTGCCTTTCAGGAAGGACAGGAAAATTGCATTATCCTGGCTCTGTCCCCCTGCTTGGAGCAATCTCTGCCACTCCTGCTTGCTGCAGTCCTGTTTCCTGTTGCTCAGAGCAGTCCCAGGCTGGGACAGGGGCTGGGGAGTGCAGGGTTATTCTCAGCAGGTAGAGTGCAGGATCCTCAGCAGGTAGAGTGCAGGATTCTCAGCAGGTAGAGTGCAGGATCCTCAGCAGGTAGAGTGCAGGATTCTCAGCAGGTAGAGTGCAGGATTCTCAGCAGGTAGAATGCAGGATTTTCAGCAGGTGGAATGCAGGGTTTTCAGCAGGTGGGATGCAAGATTCTCAGCAGGTGTGACACCTCCCCGAGCTGGCAGTGGGACAGGCTCAGGATGCACTGCCTACACATGCCTTGCCCAAAAAAATCCCTTTGACAGGGCAGAACAAGCCAAGTGCACATTTTCCAGGAAATTCAATCTGTTCCCAAGCACACAGTTTGGAGGGGAGTCTCGTGTTCCCAGCCCCTGTTCCAGTGAGGTCAGTGGGGCAGAAGGGAAAGGTTCTCCCAGCAGAGCACTCCTGCTGCAGGCACAGGGAGCACTCTGAGGCTCTGGGGGTTTGTTTGCAGGGGTCAACTCTGCCACAGCCACCAGAATTCTTTGGATAGATCAGTCATACTGCACTTCCAGGGCCAGATGGTGATTTTGCAGCCCAGACTGCCGTGGGGTGGAGGCTGTCAGTGCCCTCAGCAGTGTCCTGGCTGTCGCTGGGTGGGAATGTCCAGTGGCACGAGGTGGCAGCTGAGGTGGTTTGTCCTGAGACCATCACCTCCAATGATGATAGCCCCAGAACTGCACTTTGGCACTCTGTACTCAAAGAATATAAGGCAGAGAGAAGTGACAAACTCCTTTTCAATGTCTCATGCTCATGTGTAAATAGTCCCAAGTCCATGTGTTACTAAATATTTTCTGTATAGCAAAAAACCCCATGTAGAATAGACAGAGTAAGTCAAGAATGACACATATTGAATGGGAAAACCAATAGCTAGATAATACAAATTAACAACTTCTTTTTGTCTGGTTTCTTGAATAAGGAGAGTTACGTTTTATTAATGTGTATTCAGACAAAGATATATATATATCCACGCACTAAATCAATTGGGTTTGGAAATAGTATTAAAACAAAGTAGAAAAGGGTATTTTAGCTGGTCAAGTAAATGGCAACTTCAAAAAACCTTTGTGAGGCTCCCTGAAGAGATATTAAATTTTCAGGGGACTTTGTAAATTTATGTCCATTAGAAACTCCCAAACTCTAAATGACTTCTAAATTATATATCCTGTGAGGGTAAAATAAAACTCCAAGTTTTCATTTATATATATTAAAATTACAGCTGAGATCCATGATTTTATTGTAGTGCCTCAATCCCATTAACACTGAGAGAAGTTAGATACTTAGATATCTTTGTGGAGAAATCTTAGAAAATGAGGTTTTTAATGGATGATTTAATGAAAGCTCTGCTGTGTGTGCAACAGCTGACAAAAAAAAAAAAAAAGCAGGCAAACCCCTGGAAAAAAATGGAGGAAAGTGGGATGGGAAACAGTTGTGAGGATTTAATATGTTGTGAAATCAATTTAGGAAGGGGAAAGTGAATGAGTAGAGAATGTGTCCCATGGGGTGGGAGTGAGGAGGACACTGTCTGTCCCTCTGTCCCTCTGTCCCTGGCTGCTGGGGTTCATTTACCAGTCTGTAGTGCTCTGCACATCAGCCCTGCTGAGCCTGGGCTTGACCTGAGCTGGGGTTTCACATCTGCCACTCACATCCCACTGCTGCTGCTGGGTGACCTCAAGGAAAAGGAGAGCAGACAGCAGCTCTGGGAGTGTCTGTGAACATCTGTTACCTTAAAAAATCACCCTGCCCATGCCCTGAGTGTTTTATTGTCAAAATATAATTGAAATATTTTGCAGTACTCTATAAAATGTGATATGTGTATATAAAAATGCAGGGAAAGGTTTTCCTGAAATATGCTTAATGAAAACGAGGAATATCCTGGCTCTGACAGGAAGCTGGAAGAAAAGTTGCTATGGAGAATTCAATCCTTCACCTTCAGGTTTTCTGTTGGTTGTCTGGAAGCACTGCTGTGATTTCCTGAGGAGCACTGATGTTCCTGATGTCTCAGACCCAGATTTTGGTTAAGGCTCTTGGGAATGGGCTGAGAAGAGCTCTGTGCTGTGCAGGGAGAACTGGAAAACCTTGCAGCAAGGAACAGTTGTTGTCTGGAAGGCCAGAATGAGTCAATATAGCCAAGCTCACTTACTTGTGTGATGTCATTTATACTTTTGATTGTATCTCCAAATTCCCTGAAAAATGTTCCTTATAGGAATTTAGGGATTACTTGTGAAGAAGAAAAATTTTGCTATGAGTTTTTCAGGAAATCCTCTCATGATTAATTTCTGTTTATACTTGGAATTTGTGTTCCCAGACAAATTTCCCCCATGTTAAAGAAATAATTATGCAGGAAAGACAGAGTGTCTGGAGAAGACAGCAAACACACCCCTCAAATGGTAATTTAGTTATAATGTTTTTGTGCTGTGCTTCCATCCATGTTTCCAAGAGCTGATTTGGTTCTGTCGCAGTTTCTTCTTGGAAAAAAACAGCATGTTTATGAAGGCATTGACTCATGGCAGAGCTAAAAGTGACAACACTTAAATGGAGCTCCTTCCATTTAACAATAATGTGGTTCATGTTGTATCATTATCATGGTTGGAAAGCCTGTCAGGAAAGAAAAAAAGGGAAAAAAGCACCGTGTGGCATTGATTTCTATGGTTTTTATATGGAGAGCAAGTGTTGCTGATCCCAGCTGGACTATAAAGGGCACAGGCATTTTATTATTCAGTTGGAAAGATTTTGGTGCCTTTTGAAAGTATAAAAATAGGGTTTGAGGCAAGGGTTAAAGTTAAATCTTGGCAACATACAGAAAAGGTGAGTGATGAGAAGAAAGAAAAGATACTAGGGAGAAGTCAGAAAAACAATTTCTTCAACGTCAGAAATCCTTTCTAGAATGAAAAGGGGCACAATAAAATAGGTTTAAGTCCAAGGAGGTGGTTGATGTCAGGCGTTTGTATGGGAGAATTCCTTGTGAGTTTTTAAGTTGCACATTGAAAACTCACCAACTTGGTGAGAACACTGCTAATATCACCAAAGTCATGGATTTGAGCTGGGTACGGGTGATTCACTGAGGAGTTGGACTCAAAAATCCTTGTGGATCCCTTCCAACTCCAAATATCCTCTGAAATCCCTCTCCAAAGTGGCTGTGCTGTCTGGGAGAAATGCAGTGGCTGATGCAAACAAAGCTGAGTGAAGAACTTGAGAGCAAAAGAATATAATACGGCTTGGGCTGGGAACAAAAAAAATACTTTATTTACAACAAATGGGGTCATTCCCAATGGAAAGATGAAAAGAGACTTATTTTCTCGAGCTCAGCCTGAGATGAGTCCAGGGGTGCAGGATACTATGCTTCTAATCTTGACTTCGAATTGGACCCAAGAACAGTAATAAAACCAAAATTGTTCAAATCATTTAAGAAGAAAAATCCCTTCTGTGCTCATGCTCCCTATTTAAATTTCCTTAAAACAGCATTTCCCTCTTCTACCTGTGCTGCTGAGTTTTTAATACATCTATTTAAATGCAAATTTTGACTTTTAGTCTGTAATCACAAAAATGTTTGACACATAAATTTTTATCAGCAATGTAATTTTATGGAGAAGCAGCAATGGAGTGGTAGGCCACAAATACCTGAGTGATGCATTGCTCACCCCATTCCAGCCAGTGCCAGCTGATGGGAACGATTTTTTCCTGAATTCCCAACTTTCTGAGGTGCATGTGGAGCTCTGAAGAACTTTTTATCTGTGCTTGGAGTGTTTGCTTGTGTACCCAGAGCTCCCTGAGGACCTTCATTCCTTTGTGTGTTCTGGATGGCCAGGATGGCAATCCTGCCAGCTGCACCTTCAAGAAGGGAAGGATTTCTTCCAGCCTGACATTTTCTCCCCTTCACAGCAGGTTTATAGGTTTATTGCCCCAGCCTGGCCTGGCTGGCTGATGTTTCACCAGTGTGGTGTTGGATCAAGTGCAGGCTGCTCTTTCCTTGCTGTTGAGTGTGTCGCCTGTATTTTGTCTTTCCCCACTGCCATCAGACGCTCTGGCCCTGGCCAGTCCCTGTCAGGGCTGTTGGTGGCCCCAGCCATGGTGTCCCTGGCCCTGCTGTCACTGCTGAGCTCCAGCTGCAGCACACAGGTCCCTTTGGCAGAGCTGCTCTCCTGTGTGTGATGATGTGGCAGTGCTCAGTGCTGGCTGGTCAGGCACAGCAGGGTCAGTGGCACTGGCTGGGGGTTTGGCACAGCTGGGGTGGCCCTGCAGCACAGGGGCTGCCCTGGGAATGACAATGGCTGAGCTGCAGTGACCCACAGGCTCAGCCAATCCAACCTCTGGCCCTGCAGACACCCCAACACTCCCACCCTGTGCATCCCTGGCAGTGCTGTCCAAACACTCTGGAGCTCTGGCAGCCTCAGGCATTCCCTGGGCAGCCTGGGCAGTGCCAGCACCCTCTGGGGAAGAGCCTTTCCCTGATCTCCAACCTAAACCTCCCCGGGCACAGCTCCAGCCATTCCCTGGGTCCTGTCCCTGGTCAAGAGGATGAAGAGATTGGTGCTGCCCCTTCCCTGCCCCTCGTGAGGATGCTGAAGACTCTGATGAGGTGTCACCTCAGTCTCCTCCAGGCTGAACAAGCCAAGTGCCCCCAGCTGCTCCTCATGACTTCCTCTCCAGTCCCTTCCCCATCCTCCTGGCCTCCTTTGGATGCCTTTTCTGTACTGTGGTGCCCAAAACTGCACACAGGAGTTGAGGTGAGGCAGCATTAGGAAACATTATTTTCCAGTTTGTATTGGTCAGTCATGGTGCTTAATCCCTTAACAGAAGTCTTTACTTCTGAGGGATCAATAATAACTGCATATACATTCATTTTAAAGAAACAGTGAGCCAGGTCTGTGCCTCCCTGTGAGAGCAGGATTCTATTTACTAAATTCTAGTATTAAGTGAATGTAGGTGGCTGCTTTCATTTTACTTACTGCTTAAAATAATTCTTATATTATCATGGCAAGGATCAATATGAAGTGTCAGGTATTTGATTGTACTTGCAGTTACAGAAGGGAACACACCTTAGGTTCTGCACATTCTGCATTTTCTGTTCCCTGGATGTTCTGGCGTTAATTACATCCCTTAGATTCCAAATGGCAGAGGATCTGAAGGGCACAGTGCTGCCTTTTCATTCTCATCATCTCTATCTGTTTTCTGAATTTAGACAGGTTACAAAGTGTTACTGAAGACCTGAGCAGTACTGAAGCCATTTAAAAAATAGCAGTAACATATCAAGTGCATCAAATAGTCCCATTCCCTCGCTGTTTGCCAGAGAACAAGGAGTTTGGAAAGGAGGAAAAGCTTAACATTTGACCCAAAAGCTATTTGACTGCAGTGAGAGTCTGGAGGAATGATTTGTCACCCAGTGCACTCGGTGGGTTCATTGCAGCTTTCCCTGCTCCCCAAAATGGTCCTGAGCCTGTTTCACTGCCAGCATCTCTGCTGTGCTTTGCTCTGCTGAGATCTGTTTATTCACTGCTGCTGAGGTTGGAGTGTGCTGGGTCATTAAGCTAACTGTTCGAGGTTAACCAACTTTTTGTGCTGAAATGGCTTCTTACAAAACACATTTTAAGGTTTTGGAAATGCTTGGCATTATCTTTCCTAAAAAACTAAGATTTGAGTGCAGCCATCATCATATTTTTAGTGAGATTAAGATTTTGCTCTCCTTCCCTCTCTCTCAATGTTGTAAAACCACTCACATTATTTTTAGTCCATTTCTGCTTTATTCATGTGCAAGGCCAGCAAATGTCCTGAGTATATCTGTGAAGTGCTTTATTTTTCAAGTGCTTATGTAATTTGCTGGACACTTATGTTTAAATGTTTGCATATTGAAAACAAACAAACAAACAAGTATTTGTATATTCAGAAATACCACACTAGTGCTTTTCACTCCTCATTCTGATCAACCTTTTTTCCCTTAAGCATTAAGAAAATTTCAGAGCATAGTCATGCAATTTTTATAATAATTTTGACGCTGGAAATTAATTGTAGGCTTGATCAAATACATGTTCCATGACACATCTGAACAGAGCAGATTTCCTATGGAAGGTTAGGATCAGTGTCAGCCAGTTTCTCTTTATTTGTGCTGGCCCTTTTTTAGGGTTTTATCAATCTTATGGCCTTGGTTTTCAGATATTGTTTTCACCAGTCTTGAGAGTTTATGTGTCCTTAAGTCATCAAAGCACAGGACTTTTGGTCAGAGCAGCACCTGGAGCTACAGGTACAGCACCAGGAGCATCCCCTGATGCCCAGGAGGATTTTCAGATTGTGCATTGCTCCCATCAGCCACACCACATTTAACACAATCAGCCCTCTTGACCCTCCTTGTCATGTTTTGCCTTTTAAATTACCTAATTTTTCAGCTTAACGTGCAGCAAACACTTCATTAGTCACTTTGGTCATGGTGTATTTGTAGAAGGGGTGGAAGTGGGGAAATGGACTCACAGGAGCTAAAGCCAAACCAGGGTTGTAGCCCAGATGGAATTCAGAAAAAGAGAAATCCCAAGGGGAAGAGAGAAGTGTTTATTAGCAGTTGATCCCCTCCTGGTGACCTACATAGCTGTGCTGGTGCTGGGGAAGGGGAAGCTTGTTGGTACCAAAGGAAGCTCTCTGTGCTGCTCTTGGGCTGAAGAGGAAGCAAAGGCAAAAATGGAATGGAATAAAAGGAGCTTGCAGGTAACAGCTTCAAGCTCTAATACAGTGTTTCACACCTGGTTGAAGAGATTTAATATATATTTGCTGCCATGCATTTTGTTTTAAAGACTTATCCATGTTTTATTTCAGATGGGAAAAGTACAGGCAAATAGATTGTTAATGGTGAAACTTCTATCACCTGCTGTATGAGAGGAGATAGCAGATGGGAAATGTCAGGGTCTGGGTGCTGATTTGTGGTGCTCAGTCTTGATAATAATCGAGTTTAACTGCTTGAAGGCAGGCAGGCACATGAGAACAAAGTTTGATCAAAGTTGGATCAGTTCCTTACAGTAATTAGCAGCTGGCCAGAGCAATGGGGCAGTGCCAGTGCACTCCTCATGTCTTCACAGGGCTCACAGTTCCTCCTGATGGCTGTCAGGGTGAAAAGTTTGTGAACTCCACCATGTCACAGCCTGTGAGTGAAAACTAGTGGTTTGGGGTTTGTGGAGATCAAGGCTCTCTCATTTAATATTGTCACATCAGTCCCTGCGAGGCAGAGGCTTCTGCAGTGTTGGTATCCTGAACTGAAAATAAAGGAGCAGGAGGATAAAAGGAACAGAAATAGGTGTATTTCTTCCTCTTTTTAAAGCCTTCCCAAGGCACTGCTGGATTTATGCCCTGCTGGCAAAGCTGAGTTATTTTTGTTATTATTGCACTTGTGCACCTCTCAACTGGACTTAGTAGAAGTCCACTAGGTAGAAGTAAAGTTTGTGCTTGCTAGGCAAGCTAAAATCTAAAATACTAGCAGGTCTGAATGCAAAAGCAACTTTTAAAGAGAAAAATCTAAGAAATAAAGCATCTTTTACTTTAGTGTTAGGACTATTATAGCTATAAATCTGAATTCACTGCCATTACTCATCTCTCTAAAGTGTTGATTTTATAAAACTCATGCTAGCGAAAAAACCCACCCAAAAGTGAATTAAAATCTAAATCTTAAGTTATCACACAAATGTTTGCTATTTATACTGTCCATCTGTCTATGGTGCCTGACAGATAATCAATATACTAAAAAAAAATAAAATCAAATCCTGTTGCTCTGGAGAAACACAGCACTGAGGCCAGCTAGAAGTTCTTGCAATACCCTGGCAGCTCTCTGTGCATAGCTGCACTTCTGTGCTCATCTGAGAATAAGGGCAGATGAATATTTTCTGATAACTGAACAGCCAAATAGCGTGAGTGAAAGCAAGAGCAAAACATCTGTGTCCCCAGCTCTGTGTTCTTGGGCAGAGGCTGCTTGGGGCTGCAGGGAGTGGGCAGCACTGCCTGCTCTCAGTTGCACTAACACCGATTTATTTATGTGTTTTGCGTGGGGGGAAATGTTTGCATTTTGCTGCTGAGGTTTGGAAGAAGTTCAGGTTTTCTTGCTTGGTGATCAGCAAGCTGTTGTGTGGAGCTCGGTTGAGATGGTTCCAGTTTTTCCCTCCTCGTGGGCCTTTCTGTTGGAATGTGGGGCTTTTCAGGGGGCTGCTGGCAGGGGGAGGGAGGTTGGTGCTGTCTTTGGGTGGAAAGAATGCACCAATTCCAGCTCTGCAGATGACTCATGAATCACAGCTAATCAGAGCCACAGTGCTTCTTCACACATCTGATTAGCTATGTTTGCAGCAGGGTTATTTCCATCAGGGAAGCAAACTCTAAAACCATCATAATCCAGTAGATTATTGTGTACGGTTGGGTAGATGTGAGCTGAACTTTCTCAGTGTCAAACAGAAATGGTCACTGCAAGGAAACAAATTCTACTTGGATTTGTGCAAGTTCACAAACAGCTAAATATGTAAAACTATTGAAACATTTTTCCCCATTTACTTTTCAGGTTTTGCAGAATGTTATTTTTTGTCTGTTTTTCAGCTCATGATAAACTTCTGGGGTAGAATCTTCCAGCTGAATCTGAAAGGTTTTTGCAGGTCTTTGAAGTACAAGACTTTCTCTAGTTTGGGATGTAAAGCTCCTCTTAGCAAGTTAATAGAATCTACCTCCTGAGACATCACAGTGTAAAATGTTAAACAAATGCATTATTGTTGCATTGAATCTCAGAAAAAAAAATCGGCCAGTTTTGAGATAAAATTTTTGTTACTGAGGGACTTCTCAGGATTTCGAGGGTTTAGCTGAAACACAATTGAAATAGTTATAATAAAAAGCCTGCAAGAGAAAAAACTCTAGTTAGTTCTGTTAGGTGGGGAATTTTTAAAGTTTTGGAAGGTGAGTTTGTGAGTTAATTGTTAATTTTATGGGTTTTATAAGTACATCAACAAAACGAATTTTTGACCTGCTAAAAGAACAGTGAACAAGTTCAGTCTGGAATTTTCAGAAGAGCCACATCTGTGTGGTTTGTCTGCTTTGGCATTATGAGGAACAGAGCTAACTCAAGCCCCCCTTGGTCAGGCCTGTGCTGTTATCTGCACAAACACCAGCACTGTGACAGCACTGGCTGTGTGATCAGCTGCTTTAAGTCAGTTAATAATGAATAAAAGTGCTGGGGTGCATTAAAAATGCAAGGAAAAGCAGAGGGGAAGGAGATGCTTTGGTGTCCTGGAATTTGTCCCATTGGTTTTGATGGTTTAGCTGTAAGTGGTCCCACAGAGGGATCCAGCAGGTACCTGCAGCTGACTGGATTTGGACAGGTTCATGGTTTTACCCTGACATTGTCCCTGGCTGTTCTGTGCCCAGGCTCTCTGGTGGCTTTTCAGGTGTACAGTCCCTGGCTCTGTGCCCCCAGAGCTGCCCCACAGCCCTGGCAGCATGCAGAGGAAACCACAGGCAGAAACTGCCCAAAATACCTCCTGGAAAAAGAAAAAAGGGGGGGGAAAAAAAAAAAAAAGCAAAACAAAAATAAAAAGCAAAACAAAACCCAAAAAGCAAACAAACAAACAAACAGAAAAAACCCCATAAACAAACAAATCAACAACAACAAAAACGACAAAAAACAAAACAAAAAAAAAAACCCCAAAAAACAACAACAAAAATCCCCTAAAACGCAAACCAACCAAACAAAAAACCCCCCAAATCTAAAAAACAAACCACCAAAAAAACCCTACCCAAAACAAACAAACAAAAGTGCTGAGAATATTTAGGAACTCATTTTGCATTTAGAAATTTGCTGGACAATGACCAGCTGTGGTACAGATTTCAGAGTAGTGATTAAAGCCAGAATGGAAGAGACATTGTCTTTTAAAGTCAAATAATTTAAATTAATAAAAAGGGCAGTTCATTCAATTTCAGAACATACTGCTTGTGTCTGTTCCCTGCTGTTCCCAGATTTTGACAAAATTACCGCTTGTGTCTCAAGGAGAGAATTCCAAGTGCTGGGGAGAGCAAGCAGCTCCTTGCACAAACAGCAGTGGTTCTGCATGAGAAACAGCGCTGAACTTGGTAGGAAGAGTATTTTGAGCAGGTCCAGTTGATAAGCACTCCAGAATCAATATTTCATGTTATTCCACTATACAAATATCGCAGCGATAGCGGCGGCACGGCGAGAGGCTGCCAAGGAGTCAATGTCACAGGCAGTTGGCATTCAGGCTGCATGGCCAGCAGGCACCTCCTCAGCCCTGCCAGGCTGTGCCTCGGTGGCACTGAGTGGCAGCACCTGCACCAGCCATGCTCACAGCAGCTCTGGGTAAGTGTTCCTCACCTTCTGCACTCTTTGCTGGAGCCACACGGGGAGATTTCTGTAGAAAGACTGACGCTGAGTTTTTCTCTTTTTCTCAGATTGAATCACCGTGTTTAAAGGATTGATTTTAATTCCCTGGAATCAAAATTTTGTCACTGATCTTGAAATAGACCAACTGCAAATATTTTGCTGGGGGAATTAACTGGTTTTGGATCAGATAATTCTTCCACTGTAAAGGCTCGGAAATTCTCCGTAAGGAAAATCAGTGCTCTTTGGCATTTGTATTTTTTAGTTAGAGGATGTAGCAATGGGGAGACAGAATAATGAATTGCCAGGAAGGCAGGGAAGTAGAGGAGTATAACTGGTGCTTATGCCCATTATTGTTGCAGGTTTTTGACATTTAAAGTGGTTTGCAACCCTTCTCTTATCAGAGCTAATGCCAGACAATCAGTCACCCTGGCACAGCAGCTCTGTGCCTCACTGTTAGCAATGCTGCTGATAATTGATGTGCAGCAGCAGAATTTATAAATGAAATTAGCTCCCCAAAGTTTAAGTATGACTGTGATTGAAGCAGTAATGATAGAGTTCATGCAAGTACGTTTGCCATTTATCTAAATGTATCATTACTGACAGTGCTTTTGCGCTAACATTTTGTTATCCTTATTCATGTCATTGTTATAATGTCCTCTCAGATACCTGCAAATTAAACTGACTTGTACTCAGTGCTGAGCCTTCCTGCCCACCCCTGCACCTCCTTCTTTGGAATTAATTTGTGCAACATTTGATTTTTAAGATCTCCGGGAGCATCTCCAACGTACTCAGAGGAAAGTGCTGTTCAAATAATTGGGGAACAGCTTTGGCGTTCTTGTCAGTGAAGGCTTTTCCATGCTTTATTTATCAGGAAGACACAATGTTAGCATTTTAATTCAAAATTCAGAAAGTTGGTTATAGCTACAAATGAAAGTGAATAGAAACAGAATTTTTAGCAATCCAGCAATGTTGCAGACTTTGGACTCAAAATCAAGAAAGTCCCACATCACCGTGGATTTGCTAATATCTTTAGCTAATCCTGGAGACTCCTTTTTTAAAGCTCTTATATAAAATTACTGAAAGAGACATAATTTTGGTGAAGATTCCATGGTAATCTGAAAAAGTGATTAAACTTAAATTGAGTCAAATAGATTCTGATCTTTAAAAAAATCATGTGTCTGTTTTCTGAATCTTCAAAACCATCTAATTTTGTGATGGATTTCTCTTGTTCGAGTTATTTCTGCATGTAGAGATTTTAAAGGACAGAAGGTTTTTGTTATTAGTGAATATCAAACAATTTGTTAGAGAAAGTTAAATCAGCTCCATTCCGTATAGCAAAACCCCAGAAATTCTGTACAAAAAGGCAAGGTTAGAAGAGTTCAAATTATCTTGGTTTTCTTTAAGGATAGATGAGAACATATGGTTTGATCTTTTTTGTTTGGTTGGGGTTTTGTTGTTGTTTGGGTTTTTTTGGTTTTAATAGACTAATTGCTCTAAAGGGCTATATTGAGAACTGAAAAGGAAAAGGTTATATTTGTATGTTTCTCCTGACTGGAGAATTTTGTTTTTAAATTTCAGTAAAGATGGGGAAAAAATCCAGCAATTTAAGTCAGACAATGTGTATAAATTCATAGAGATGCTTGTTTTTAGAAATCCATCCAACCCTCAGCACTGACTTAAGTTTTGCTCTCAGAACTGCTATGCTTTAATCCCTTTCCAGCCACAAATTAAAGTGAAGAAAGTATTTACAGTGCATCTACTGTACACCCAGGGAATGATCCACACCTCCTGGCCTGGCTGGTAACTTTTGTGGTTTTCACCTCCTGAGGAGGCTGAAATGAATGAACACAAACGTGATTTCAGCAGGCTGTGCCTGATTTCAGTGGTGCTCACTTCAGTCTCTGCAGCAAAAGAACTGGAGGGCTTCCAGTTTATTCTTTCTGTTAATAGAGGAGCTGTCACCTCTGAGTATGTTCAGTAAACTCAGCATCAAAAGGAGCCAAGAGGATCAAAATGGATCTCTGTTGCTCCAAACATTGTGGAATATCCTGTATGTACATGCATGGCTCTGCCTTTTTGGTAATATTTGAATACTGGCACCCCAAGAAGGTAAATAAGCTGTAGTTTTGGCTCAGATTTTAAGTCTTTGCATTTTTGGGGGTTTCACTTGAGTTTCTTGAAGGAAGACAGCAGTGTGTGATTTCCTGGGCACCTTTATTTTGAAATGTTCTCTTTAACAACACAGAATTTGTGACATCAGGTTTTGGTTGCTTCACTGGATGTAGTTTATTCTTCAAGTGGTTTATATTTAATTAGTAATGTACTAATTGATACACCAGACAGGTTCAGTGAAGTCAAGGACACAACCTCCCCAAGGTTTTGCCAGCCATCTAATTTATATGAACTTCCTCTAAGTCCTGACAGTGATGCTTTAATCCATTAAAATCCACATGGAAATGCAGGGACAGAACACATTTCTCAGTTTCCAAGTGGTGAGGTGAGAAACTGTCAGATGGCAGTGTTTCTGTGCCAATGCCATGGGGATGGGGATTTGGATGGGCAGTGTGGGATGAGCCCAGCCCTTCCCTTGTGGAGCCAAAGTGCTGCAGAGGTTCAGCACAGCCTGCTCGGGGCTCTCTGCTGAGCACAGGGTGAGGACACAGCTCTGCTGGCAGCTCTCAGAAAGGAGAACTCAGTAGCTTGTTTTAGCTGTTTAATGCTTGGTGGGGTTAGGTGTTAGTCATTGCCATGACTCTTTCCATCTCTGGAGATAGACTGTGTTTAAAGTAAGGGAAATGGGAATTTTGGGAAGTGACTTGGAGTACCAGAGATCAGGATCAGGTGCAGATTGTTAAAGGGCTGTGTCTGTCTCCCTCAGCAATATTTAGGGTATTACAGGGCTGTACACACACACACTCTTACTGTCTCAGGTGCCTTTCTGTGAACTGCTCAGCAGGCCAAAGTCTTGCCTTCCACTTGGTTTTTTGACAAGATCTCTGACCTCTCTTGATGAAAATCTGGGAGTCAGGGTGTTCAGCTGAAGGACAGACTTTCAGGAACGTTCAGGAAAAGGGAGTTAGAGAAGTCCAGCTCTGCCCCAGCAAGCCTCCCAGGGAGATGCTCAAAAGAAGAGTCACTTTGGCTGAAATGTCAGCAAAGCTGTGATTTAGCTTTGTGGTTTGTTTTCAAGGACAGTTTTATTAACTCAGTCCATAAACTAGTTACCAACATGGAAACAGCAGCAGTTGTCTTGCTTGTAGCAGGAAGGACTTTCCATAAAAGTTAATCTTCCCTGAGCAAACAAATTTTAATCTGTGGGTTCCATCATCTTCTGCTTTTTAATAGTATTGCTCTTTTAATATCATTTCTTTTCTAACAAGATCATACCCTGCTCCCTTAGGCCATGTTAAAAAGGTCAGTCACTGAGTGGTATTTTAATTTAAATAAAGAGTGAAAGACAGAGTGTTTTTGCTAGAATACTAAAAGATCACCTATTTAAATCTTCCTTTTAATGTCTGTTTAACTATCTTTCTTTGAGGCTTTTTCTATGACCTTCAACATAATTTAAACTTAATTTTTAATTCATTATTCATGCCATTAAATACTGAAGCCCATTTCTTGCTGCAGTTTATTTCTCTGTTAAATGCATGTGTTGTACTGGTTTTGTTTGGTTCTGTAATGAATTCTGATGTACTGGCATTTTAAAACAGAGGAGAGAGGAATGCTTATTTTGAGAGGTAAAAAACCTCAACATGTAAATGTTGTATTACATCAACAACGTTATTTAAGGTAAAATAAGGGGGCAGGGTGATACCTTAACAGGGCTCACCTGAAACAGAGGCCAGACAGGGTTAGGAGAATAAAAAGCAGACAAATTTATTAAAGGCCTTTAAGATGCATTCAGGGCAGACAGAGCCTACTTGAGAGGCTACACCCAAAATGGACACCAGGTCAGGAGTTCTTCATGTTTTATAAATTCTGTCTTACTAGCATATTGGGCCTCAATTCTCCAATCACACCCTTAGGCAATGATGTCAACCACCCCAAGCCTACTCTCCCCAGTTCACTGCTGTTTACATATTTTGGGGCTCTGAGGCAGCCAAGTGTCCTTGGATTTCCACTCAGAGGAATTGTTTTGGCTGAAGGTGCTGGGAACAGAGGTTTTTAGCACTTTATGAAGCCTAGAACCACACAGATATGTGAAGAATAGAAGCTAAAAATTCCTAAGACATCAAGGGGAGACACAGGTTGAACTTGGGGCCTCTTACCCTGATAAATTCAGTACAAATTCCCCCATCCTGTGCTGCCCTGCATGGGAACTGCTCCGAGTATTCTGGATTTCTGGAGTGCTTCAGCTTCACCCAGCAATGCCTGTGGCAGCTCCCCTGACACCCTGACACCTGCTCTGCATCATTGTTTTGGCTCTTCAGCTTTGCTCTCCCTTGGTAATTGAGTTTCATGACTTGGTGCAGGAGATGGAGTGAGCTGCAGATAGTTGTGTTATTATAGATTAGCCACAGTGATATTGGGGTTTTGGAGACCTGATACACTGCAGGAAAGCCCCCAGAATAAAGGACATAAATTAAACCCTTAAAACGATGTCTTTTCATAGCCAGGGACCAGTTTTTTCCAACCCTCCTGAAGCTGATGAGCTTGTATCTCATTTGCTGTGCCCAGGGAAGAGTTGCACCCTTGCAAAGCAGTGTGAAGAAGATACAGAGATTCTCATCACTGCCAAACACATGCACAGTTATTTTTTATTGTCTGCCAGCATTCAGTTACTCTAGCAATATAAACTATTTCCCTGTCTTTCCTCACTTGATCCAGTGGCCTAATCATGGCACATTCACAAACAATTGGGCAAACAAGGAAAAAATCCAGTGTTCAGTTACTGTCATTTTCCACAATTTTTGTCTGGCAGTCATTAGCAGCACAAGTTAATTGGAGAAGCTTTTTAAGAGAGTACAATACAATATTAATGAAAAAAAAGGTGCCAAAGAAAACAAGATTAGGTTGTAAGAACTCAGTGACAGAGGTATCATATTTTACAGTATTCCTTTGGGTTTTTTTTTAAAGCAGGGAAAGAGAAAGAAAGCATTTCCCAAAAGCACAAAGCTTTCCCTAAATTTGGGGCAGTTCTGTAGGTGGCAGGAGCACAGATGCCATGTGGGGCATTTTGTCAGCACTGTCACAGTGACCTGCAAAGCCACCAGGTAGCTCTGCAGCTCCCTGAGCCTGACATGGAACCCTGACATGTCCCTGTGGCTCTGATTCCCTGTCCCTGTGGCTCTGGAATCCCTGTCCCTGTGGCTCTGATTCCCTGTCCCTGTGGCTCTGATTCCCTGTCCCTATGGCTCTGATTCCCAGTCCCTGTAGCTCTGGATTCCATGTCCCTGTGGCTCTGACTCCCTGTCCCTTTGGCTCTGGATTCCATGTCCTTGAGGCTCTGATTCCCTGTCCCTGTGGTGCCACATCAGCCCCTACTGATTCAGCAGAGCTGTGCCATCCCTGCCTTCTCCCTTCTCCCCATTCCAGAGCACATCCAAGGCAATGGAACATCTGGCAGGGAGAGTTCCAAGTGCAGGGAGTGCCCCAGGCCCTGCCTGTGCTGCTGGGTAACAGAACTGCAGCTCAGAACATCACCAATGATATTTTCCTGTGCCTAAGCACACTCGAGGTCACTTGGCATCCCCACCAGCCAGCCCAACAGGCGTTCTCAGCCTTTCCCAGGAATTTCAGGGAGCCAACACTCCCCAGTGAGTGTTCAGCCATGGCCCCTTTGCTCAACAAGCAGCAGCATCACCCCTGCTCAGCATCAGCTTTGCAGGATAAATGAATGGGCTCCAGAGCTGTGTCCTCAGTTAATGGGATCCATATATCCCAGCACCCCAGAAGACCTCGCTGGGAAATTACCTCCCTTTTGCTGCTCTTGGGGAAGAGTTATTGTATGGAAGCTAAGCTGGGATTAGGTGCTTTTATCTACAAGATATATGGATATATTGCTTCATTTTGTCCCATTTTTAAAATTTTTTTCCTTTCCCACCTCCCCTTTCAACAGCTTGAAGGAAGCAGAACATTTGTGACAAGGTTAAATTTCTGTACTGCTTGTTGAAACGCTAGGCCAGAATTTAAACAGCATTAGCCAAATACCAGCTTTCTCCTGAATCATTCTCAATTCTGCTGTGCAAAATATTGCCCTACTATTATAATGAACAGAATATGTTTTTGGACTATAGGGCTGCTCATATGGGCTGTTTGGGATAGCCCATTGCTTTACTATATGTCTTGTTGCTTTGGAAATTGCTGGTGTGATGCTGAAGCACATGCATTTCGATTCTTCACAAGTTCTTAATTAAAAACATCTAAACTGTGAAATATAGCTAGATCTAGGGCTGCCTGAATTTTGTGTCAAGCTTTATATCAAATATATGCAGAGAACCACTTCATTGGGTGTGTAGAGAGAAGATAAAAAAGGAACCTTTTTCTTATGTGTATTTCGAGTTTATTTTAGTGTCATCAGTGTGAAAATAATTCTGTTAATTTTGTAGAATGATATCATACACATGCTTTATGCTTTTCTCAATTTACACAAAAGTAGTATTTGTGGAAAGCTTAAGATAAAAATTATCTTTCAATTTGTCAGAGAAATGAGACTCCTATTTCCATTCCAAAAAACCAAGATGGATAATCTGGAGCTTGTGAAGGAGCTCATATAAAATGAATTCTTCACCAAATTTTTGTGTATTGATGAGCTGAGCTCTTATTAAAAAAAAAAAAAAAAGTGATTCTGTTAAGATAGCGTCGCTGTCTTTCCAAGATTCAGAAGTTTGTTTGATAAATGAGCACTCTGGGGATTCTCAGCGCAGAATTTCAGAGCTGGAGTCATTTTACACCCCATTGGTGGTGCTCTGATTTGTGTTATTGTCCTTGACAAGCGAGGTTTGCTGGGGCACAGCCACGACCTTTATGTAAAACAGCTCTCTGTCAGCTGCTCGGGGTGTGCAGCAGGAAAAGCTTCACTCTGCTCCTCATCCTTGCTCCACAGGGTTGCTAAATCACAGATTTTTTACTATTTGGTTTTTCCCTTCAGAGCTGCGCAGTGTGCATGTTCAGGTATAACCAAACCCTGTGCTGAGCTCCTCCTGGGGCTGCAGGGTGACCCCAAAGCTCTCTCTGCTCCCAGACCCTGCTGGGGGAACCTCAGCAGTTTGTATTTGCTGTTGGCACAGCTGAGTGTGTGGGCTCCTTCAGCACTGCCTGCCTAAATGTGCAAATGTCACCTGCAAGCCAAAAAAGGTGACGTTTATGGGAGTGATTCTCTTCTGGATAAAGAGCCCACACTGGGGCCTAGCTGAGCCCACACTGAGGAGTTCAAAATGCCACCTCTCCATGGGATTAAATATGTACCTTTGTTCTTGCTTAATTAATGGAGCCTCTTTGGTGTGCCTTTTCCTCAAATTGAGTCTTTTCTCATCCTTCTGTGAGGTCTTGCTGTGGGATGATAGACTTGAACCTGTCAGAGGTGCAGAATTTTTCTGAATAATAAAATTGCTGCTTTAGCCTAGATTTATTTTAATTTTTCTTGTGGCTAATGCTTTCTAAAAATTACCCTCTTTGGAGTGACTTCTGGCAAATTTAAAACCAGGAATTTAAACAAAAGCAAAACACCTTTTGAAAAGATAAATCCACCTGGAATCCATTTGGAAGTGTCTGGAGCACTCTAGACATCAGCCTTCGGCCCATCAGCTTCAGCCTTTGTCCAACATGAACAAATTTTTTTCCTTTAACTGAGATGGAAAGTCAGTTTTATTCTTTTTGCCTCTAAATGCTTTATTAAAAGTATATATTTCTCGTGAGCCTTTGCACCTACAGAGGCTTTTCTTCCCTAGATGAATTGAACTGGTCCACACATGGATATAGAAGCTATTATTTTCCCAGCAGGATGTTAAACTGCTCATCAACTCTTGCAGAGGCAAAACACTCCTGAAAACCACGCAGGTGAAGGAGCTGCAGCTCTAATCACCACGGGTCAGCACTTCATCTCCAGCCAGGAAATCCTTCCCCCTTCAAAGAAGCTCTGCTGCCAAGACCTGGACACTTGATGCTGCACAGAACTGTTTTACTGGGGCTGGAAATCATCACAAAAGGCTCAGATTTTTGATGAAGCAGTCAGAGATTCTGCCTGTATCACAAATCTGCTCTCCAGGTAGGATCTGGCTGCTGCTGCTGCTGCTTTCTAGCCTTATTTTGTATTTTAGATATCACCCCTACACCCTCCCTCCCTGACTTAGGCACCATTAGTGAGATGTGAAAGGCAGAAAGAGGAAATAATCAGGTCTGTCGACATTAAAATACATTTCTCAGCATTGAGGAGGATTTGGTAAACTGGCTAACCCACTTGTGCCAGGAGTTATCCATAATGGTAGATTATGCTGATAAAACCTGAGAATTCGTATTTCTTCTTTCTATTTTTATGTCATTTTTTGGTGTATTTTTTGTTTGGTTGGTTATTTTCCCCCAACCCAAGATCCATTCCAACCCAAGCCATTCTAGGATTCCATGAATATATTGCATTTATCACTTCAAAAATCTGTATGATATGATATTTCAAAGCCCTGTTAGTTTTAGCTGTGGAAATCCATGTTAGCCCTTCCACTCCTGAAGCACCTTTGCTGTGGTTTGTGTTCATCCCTTTCTGCTGATTTGGGTTTTCCCCACCTTGCTGTTTGTCCCTCTTTGTTGGCAGGAATTGTCAGGTGATTTGCAATCCTCACAGCTGACTGTGCTGCTTGCAATTCCCACGGACAGGGAACGTTTTCCTAGCACTTGCTCCTTCCATTCTGTGGTAGTTGTCAGCTTCCTAATTTCATTTATATTCATGGGGATGCCAACATAAATGAGAAATGTCTATAAACCCCCTTTTCTTCAGATTGTAGAGCAGTAACTGGTGCTGTTTAGAGCAAGAATTCTCTTACATGAGGCTTATTTCAGAGTACTTTCACTGACGTTTTTTTCCCAGTGTCTCAATCTCTCCACTTCTGAACACATTTGACTAGATATGCCAAGTTCTGCGTTTTTCTGGGAATACAAGATGCTCTATGCTATTAATCTTTTTCCAGCAATGATTGACTCAAATGGTTTGTGGGAAAAGAGAGAAAAACATATTTAGTAAAGATCTCCAGTGGAGTTAATGTGTCTCCCTGTGGCTCTGAGGTGTGCTGTTCACATTTGTGTGTGCTGTGAGCACCCTTGTCTATGTATTGATGAAGGCCTGAGGGAATACAGCAGTTTGAAACAATATTTTAAAGCAGAAATTCCAGAGTACTTTATAGGGATGATGCTCTTTTTGTTCTCAGCAACTGTAAAAGAAGGCAAAACCGAAGAATATTTTATTTTTAAATGATAGATGGGTTTTATAGGATGCTCGTTAAAATGGGAAATAGTAAATGATGCAAGATTTTCTTTCATGAGAAATAAAAATGCCATGACATCACCAGAATATCTTGGAGAACAGGAAGCAGAGCAGCTCTTGCCCAGAATGCTGATGAGCAGTGCTGCTCTGGCTTTCTCCTCCAGGAAGGAAGAATGCATTTTCTCTTTCTCTTGTATGCTGTTATATATTTATACACAAAAGTGTACAATGCAAAAGGAGTTATTTCATCAGTGATGTCCAAGAACTGCACACCAGGCTGGGAACAGCTGAAATTTGTTCATTAAAAGTTCATGGTCTGTTGACCTTTCCTCGTTCAAGCCTTGTATTGAGTCCATCCCTTATCTCTGCTGTGCATGGCAGATTATTTAGCATATTTCTTGTGTGGAGAGTGACTTTGAGCGCCACAAGGACCTCACTTGGCACTTGCAGGCATAAGCAGAATGTGTTTGAAAATGTTGCTGTGCTCTCTAGTGGATAATTTAGTTATAAGTGTCTGAGAAATTAGTATCAACAACAGTTACCAATTTGTATTTCACTTAACTGAAAGGCCGGCAGTAAGACCTTCCCTGGCAGAAGGGCTCAGCTGAAGTGCAGGAGCAGCTCCCAGGAACAGCTCCTAAATTCTGATGGATTTAGGGTGAGCCCCCACTCTGGAGCAGCTTGTTTTCAAGGCTCTGATTCTCAGTGGTGCAGGCAGCAAGAGGACTCTGTCGTTCTGTCATTCTCCCAGCTCAGATCAGGAGAGATGATCTCAGTCCTCATCTGGTTATCACCAACAACCCTTGTGTGTTGTTGCCAGCAAGCCCTGGTTGGCCCCTCAGCTGTTGGGGTTTGAGACACATCAGCCCCTCATCCCCTGGGGTTCCTCAGCAGGAGCAGTGCTGCCTGCTCCTCACCTGGCATGGCACTGCTGCTGCTGCTGCTCCTTTCTGCATTAATCACTGAGCTTGGGTTTGCCCTTCAGATCTCCATTCTTATTTCTTTTAGTCTGTTCAAATATTCCCACTCCACTCTGTGTTCTTCACTCTTCAGGCAGTTCTTTTCCAGCTCTTTTCCTTCCAGCCCATCTCTGGTGGTCTCCTGCAGAGTTCTCAGGTAGTTCAGGGGTGATTTGCACTGACTTAGGTTGTTATTCCAATTGTCCTCTCCTTTCCTTGGCCTGACACTCATTCTGTATTGAAGGCCATTTTTTTGCTTATCTGAGTAGTTTCTAGCCACATTACATTTTCTGAGCTTATTATTATTTGAAGATTTATATACTAGAATTGACAGAAATAAAAATTTCTTTTCTGGGAAAACTTGATTTCCAGTGCTCTGCTACCCAGTAGATTGCCTTCTTTGATACAGGCCAGAAGAAGTGTGTATGAAGATGCCTGGAATGGTGAATCATTGTCTAATGACCAAATAATTGCAGCAGCAGATTTGAACCAAATGGCATCCTGCCCCATTTTGCAAGAAAAATAATTTGGTGTGATTCTTTATTGGATTTGTGTTGTCAGGTCCACAACTGAAAAGCTGTGGGAACTTTCCCTCTTGTTTCAATGAATGTTTTTATAGAATTCCTCTGCATCTCTGCCTTTGTGTGCAGCTGGATGGGGAGTAGTTCAGTTTCTGAGTTGTGCCCAGGCAAATGGTTTCTTATCTCCTTGGATATGGAAAAAATTATTCCATTTTGGGTATTTTCATTGGTCTTGATCAGTGTATGGTATAAGACTCATGCAGGGAATTAAATCTTGCTGTATTCTCACAGCTCTCCAAGTCTGCATTTGGAGTAGATTTAGACTCTTTTCAAGGTCTTTGATGGGAAGATATTTCCATTCATCCCCATGCCAGCCTCTCAGTATTCCAGGTGATTCAGTTAGGACTGTTCAGATACCTTTTTTCTGTCTTTCTGTTCATAAATATGCAAAAAAAATTGAATAGGAAATAGGACAGAGAATCTAGTTTTCCCTTTGGTGGTGTTTTTCTTCTCCTTGATTTTGGCATTTAGATAAGATTTAATTTAGTTTCAGGTTTCATGCCAGATTTCAAGGTAATGATGAGTTTTAATTTTACATTTGTTGTTTCATGCTCTCATAATAACAGTATGAATTCTACAATTGCAATAAATACTGCATAACTCCGCAGGTTAGAAAACAGTGCTCACACAGTTTATTTGCTTGGGGTGATGTGTAGTTATAAAAATGTAAACAAACACGGATATGGAATATTATGTTCTCTTGAAATATTGTTAAGTTTTAAGGATGCAGATGGAGCAGCCAATTAAAAATCTTAGAAGGGATGTGTTGAGAAGTCTGCAGGGTAGCTGTGGCACTTGGAAAGCATTTGAGTCATGAGGAGCAGCTGAAGTCACTGTGTGAAGGTGGAATGGAATAATAAACCTGCCAGAGCAGAGGTGATGTGGTGGTCACTCTTCTCTGGGTGTGGGTGTTGATAAAAATAGGTGAGTCTTTAAGTGCTCTAATGTTCCAAAAATCATCCCACTCTGACTTCAGGTTCAACTAGTGAAATCACCCAAACCCCACAGTTCTTAGGCTAATACAAAAAAAAAGACTTAATGATGTGTGAAAATTCGCAAGAATGCAGAAAATGCTCTTATTTTGTGCAAATTAAGCCTCACTCTTCCCATCTTATTAGAAAGTGATGGCACTTTATTGTCACAGCCCTGACAGTCAGAGCCTCCCTGCCTGTGGTAAACAACTGATCTAAACAACTTCTCTACAAAACATTACTGGCTGTTGTTCCTGGCATTGTCCTCCTAACACATCTCTGGTGCTTTTCTATTTTCCAAATAATCACCATCGAGTGGTGCTGTACTTACTTGTCTATTAAGGACATTAAATATATCTGCATACAGATAAATATATAATGTTTATTCAGTGCAGCAGGCATTCAGGTGAGCATCACTGGGGATTGTGGAGTAATTTAGATCACTTGTTTTTCTTGGGTTCTCTCTCTCTGTCACTGATAGAATATTGGTGCACTGTATTTGTTTTAAATGTCTCAGCAAATGTATTTGTTTGGCAACCTCCCTGTGGTTTTTATAGATAGAAATATAAATATATATATCTCACATACATACATCTCATGTATATCTATATAAATATATAGATATATATAGATACAGATATATCTAAAATTATAACCCCCTAAATAGTTTTGTTCTTTTTTTCGAACTTTCCACTAGAGTGAGATACAACACACTGAAGCTTTGAGTAATGTTTTATTGCAATGCAGTAAAAAGCTGACTTGCAGTTTTATTATTACTGTAATTTTCATTGAAAATTTTACATCCACAAATTAACTTTTTTCAGTTGAAGTCAACGTGGGATATGTTGCCCTGACTCATGTCCTGAATTTTCACTGTTTTCCTTCTCTGTTGTTCAGAGTGTGAATGCCATTTTGTTTTCCAGGTAAAATTAACACTTAATAGTGGTTTGCAACCTTTTAATTTATCTTCTGAATGGGGGGATGGAGACATTTTCTGAAGAGAATAGAGGAGAGCAAAGGCTATGAAATTATAGGAACCTCTGAACAAATTAGGAGTTGGTGGCATTTGGTGGGAAAAATAATTCCAAAATCAGGAGATAAAAAACACTGATACTAGAATGGAATAGTAGTACTGACTTTTTGTGTGGTTTTAAAGAGAAGATTGATGTCTGGAAAAGTGTTTTTGGTGGAAGGTGGTGTGTGGAGCAGAGACATGAGCATGATACAATGAGGAAAAGGGAATTTCCCCATTTGGAATCTTTTGTTTCCTTTATTTCCAGCTCTGTGCTGGACCTGTGCCTTTATCCCAGTTCAGGCTGAAGAGCTCTCAGTGCACAGACGATGAGTTATTTCATTTTCTGCCACTGAGAGTGGGCAGAAGGGCTGGTGGCCTTGCTGTCCCACATTGTCCCTGAGAAATGAGAGTTTCCATGTCTCCCCAGCCCTGCTCTGTGTGCTGCAGGACAGTGCTGGGGGGATGCTGGAGGCTGGCTGAGCACTGAAGCACAGCTGCCTGCCAACACATCTGCCCAGCCTCGTTCCACCTGTGCCAGCTCTGTGGCCAGGACAGTCTGCCATCCTTCACACTGTTGCCTCTGCTTTCCCCTCTTGCCAGCATTTCAAGAAATTCATACTGATACAGATTCCTCAGGGCCAAATTCCTGCCAAGAGGTTTCCGACTTCTGTCTTGATGCAAAGGTTGCAGACAACGAGGGATGAGTGCCCAAAAAATCACCTTAGAGTCATGGAAAAGTATTTTATCCATACTGCAGTAATTCCTGAGTTGCTGTGCACCCTGCTCTCCTCACCCCCAGGCACAGGGGTTATGAAGCAGCATAGTACACAGTGTCCTCCTTCTTCTTGTCCTTGTCCTTGTCCTTGTCCTTGTCCTTGTCCTTGTCCTTGTCCTTGTCCTTGTCCTTGTCCTTGTCCTTGTCCTTGTCCTTGTCCTTCTCCTTGTCCTTCTCCTTCTCCTTCTCCTTCTCCTTCTCCTTCTCCTTCTCCTTGTCCTTCTCCTTCTCCTTCTCCTTCTCCTTCTCCTTCTCCTTCTCCTTCTCCTTCTCCTTCTCCTTCTCCTTCTCCTTCTCCTTCTCCTTCTTGTCCTTCTCCTTCTCCTTCTGTTCCTTCTACTCCTACTCCTTCTACTCCTTCTCCTTACTCTTGTTTTCCATTCTGGGATTTCTTTCTCTCCCTGCCACCCTTACCCACACAAGGCACACAGTTGCTGTCCCTGAAGCTTTACATCTCTCTTGCCAGGGACACTGTGGCATGCTCGTGTTCTGATCTGAGATCACTGCCACTGAGACAGAGAAACGAGAAGTGAAATAGCTGAGGAACTTGTTTGCCTTGCCTCTAGTGAACCAGATATGACAGCTTGGAGAAATCACCTTCCAAAGAGTCATTATTGTGCCATCTGAATTAGTGAAATCAAAGACCTCCTATTTCTAACAGCTTATTTTCACAGTGGTTGTCCAAGAATAACCACCATTTCAGTCCCGGGGTCAGGGAGTTCACATGTCATTAGTGCACTTGGAAAGCCTGTAATGCCTTTTTCAATGTATTTATTTTTTGATTTATTCATTTTCATGCCCTACAGTTTTGGGTGGAACCCTTGCAGGGTTGACCCAGGGAATGCCAGAGTGCTTTGCTGTCTTTGGCAGTCCTCTTGTGAATCCAACCAGGAGAATTCCTCTAGGAAAGGCACAGAGGATGTTGTTGCTATTGTGACTGTTGAAATCTTCTCACAAGTTTTGTGCTTTTTTGTGGATGCAAATTGTCTCGTGATGGGTAAGCCTTGGAAATGGGCAATTCTGAGTTAGAGAAAAATTTCTGAGTTTTTACTTACCAAGATCTGCTGGTGCTTTGTGATCAGTTGTGCTTTGGGAGTATTAAAGCATTGGAATGAGAATTCTGCTTACTAAACCGTAACAAAAAAATTTGTTCCACTTTGAGTATACTTTTTTTTTTTTTAATATGAAAACCCAAATGAAAAGTGCTCAGAGTATTTACACTTCAAGTGACCTCAGCACAATTCACAGTTGTTCAGCAGGAAAAAAAAATCGAAGTTCTGATGTTCTAATTTATCTCTAAAAAGATTCCACAAGACAAATAAAACCACTTACATTCATTTTTCTCCCCAGCCTGCTTCCATTACTCACTAGTGAAAAAGACATAAAGGTGATGAGAGCCTGAGTGTTTAACCAGAAATAAAATACAGGAATGTATCCTGGCCTCACACTTGGGTTGTATTTTCCTTTAGAAAATTCTCTCCTGTGCTCGTGGGATATCAGAGATAATGATGTGTTGAGTAGGGCAATGAAGTAAGACTCTCAGTCAATAAATTTGCTCAAAATGCAAGCAAGGGAGATAATCTATTGTCTGGTGGAGCTGTTCAGTTCCATGTACACAGTTCAAATCATTTCAAAGCTTAGGCTGCAGCAGAAATGGCTGGGTTGGAGTAGAGCACACCAGAAATTAAATGTCATTTATGACTGTTTGCAGGAATTTAGGACAGGGAGAAGAATTGAAATGAATTTAAAATTCTATTCTGAATCTTATATTTACTTTACTTAAATCTAGCCTATTAATGCTGAACTCGTAACCATTCTTGTAGATTTCTATTTAAAACCAAAGGTAACCTAAAACCATTTTTATCAGCAGAATGAGCTTCCATAAGAATTTTTAAAGCAGGTAATGTTTTGTTGGTTTTTTTTCCTTAATAGTTCAAAAGAGAAAATAACCTTTGTTTTGATTGGGAGCTTCCTATTATATGTTGGAATGTCTGCTGCAATAGCCCATGCTGATGTAGTCAGTGTGGTCCTGTAGTTACTGGAGAGTTCAGCTGGAAACTCCTGGCAAATATTGACTCTTGAGAAGGTTGTCTGTCTCAAAGACTTAAATGACCCAGATGTATTTATTTGTTTTCTAAATTTATTGCCACATTGCCTGACATTGCAAGTAACAAGAATTTTCTCCCTTCACAGTGGCATTTACTTAAAATTTTTGTGTCAGATTCAGAAAGTTTTCACTGCCTTAGTGGTTTTCTCCATTTTCTAGGCTCTTTCCATGCTGCTTTGCATGCAAACCCTGTGCTGTCTGCAGGCTGGGCCATGGATGGGTTTTATGCTCAGGTCATTAAAGAACTTGCCTGTGCATCTCCAGATTTATTAAGTGACTTGGAGTGCCACTCTATCAAGCCATTGTATCCAATTAGTATTTCCTCTCCCTTACAGAAGAATTTCTTGAGAAATATTTGTGGTTTATGAAATTATATATGCAATTATATAGGCTTTGGGGTAATTACAAGTATATTTTAGTTTTTCAGTACATTTTATTATGCTTTGTTATGAACTGTTTACAGCAGTCCTCGCTAGCAGGGGAGAGGAGAGAGGGAGGGCAAATGGAGCTGAATGTGGAGTAAAACCAAGGGAAATCTCATATTAAAGATTCACCAATGAATCTTTGCAGAGTTTATGCAAATCCAGTGGGTATTTTGTGAAAGTGTTAATGAGTGTCACATCCTGATTACTGCAGATTTCCCCTTGCATTTCCAGCCGTACCAAATCCAATTGAAACTGCTAAAATTAACACCAGGAGTCCACAACATTTTGTCAGGAAAATGTGTGAAATTTGTTTTTAAAACATTGTGCACTCATTATTCTTGGAAGCATCTCGTGTGGATGTTGGTATAAAATATCCTGCGTGCATTCCTTGATGGATGACAAACTTAGCACTGATCTCCCTAAATCCTTCCAAAGGACCATCTATTTCTGAGCTCTGTTTTCCATCTCACTATGAAGCAAACCCTATAATTAACTGCCCTGGCACTGAGGATGCTATTAGGAATGTGTTTGTTTACCAACAGCTACCAGGAGCAGCCCTTTTTGCCGTAGCACATGGATTTCAAAATCATGGAATGGTTTGAGTTGGAAGGGACTTTAAAGATCACCTAATTCCACCCCTGCCATGGCAGGGACACCTTCCACTGTCCCAGGTCACTCCAAGCCCTGTCCAGCCTGGCCTTGGACACTTGCAGGGATCCAGGGGCAGCCACAGCTGCTCTGGGCACCCTGTTCTTCCTGGAGGACATGCTGGTCCTTTTGTGGTGTGTGAAGTGAGGCCTGTGATGTGGGAAGTGTCTCCAGACTCATGATTTAGTTCATCTCAAAAAAGAAAACACAAGGAAAAAGTCAATTGTTATGTTCTCCTTTACTCAAGGAAGTTACTCTCAGGGTTTTGAACACTCTAGCCAGCTCTTCTCCCTGTCTCCCCATTAGCTCTGGATTTTGTTGTGTGATCCGTCTCTCCTCTCAGCCCCTCTCATGGCTTTTGCTGGGTTTGAAGTTTTGAGACAATTTCATTTCCCTTTTGCTCTCTTTTCGCTCAGTTTGGCAAACATTCTCTCCTTATAACAGCCCTCCCAACCTGTGAAAACAACTGAAATCCAGAAACACTCGTGGGGAGGGAGATTTTCCTAGCACCACTCCAGGATGGCTCAGGTGGGATGGAGCAGGATGTGGCACCAGGCAGTTGGGCATGGATTTTTATTTATCTGCCAGCCTGGTGTGTGCTACTAATATAACCCTGAATGCCTGTGCATGTGACAAGCCACGATCATAATGAGCCTGTTTATTTCCAGATACGTCGTGGCATCGTTCATTTGCACATTAAAGGGAACTTTGCTGCGAGGAGACGAATTTGAGGCTACAAAAGCTTAGTGATTATTGTCATGCTAATCTGTATTCAATCCCATATAAGTGTCACATCTTGAATACTTTAAAAAATTAATTAGTCGACTGTGTTGTGCCACAGATGAGCAGGAGCCAGTGGCTGCCTGAGTCCACAAGCTGTGACATTCTCTGTGCCAAGAGGACTTCAGAGGAGACAAGGTCCCCAGTACCTGAGCTGAGGTGGTCTCAACCTCTGCCTTCTACCTGATAGGACACATGGGGGTGGCATTTGTGTGATTGTCTTATATTAAGGGAGGAAAATACATTTAAAGTGTCTCAGGTAACAATCCCTGCAGTGCTTTATGTCCTGTGTTCATAAAGATATTTGGATCTTTGCATTCATTTTAGTAGGAAGTATATACTGTTCATCTGTGACAAAAGTCTCACTGGTATGTGTTGCAATCTGGAGAGCAACTGCAAAATGAAAATAGGTTGAGTAAAAAGAAATACAGCCGCAAAATAAAGATTTGTCATTACCTAAGAATAAAAAATAGGCAGTTATCAGTTTTCTCAACAGAACTGTACCTCCATCCATCTCACAGAGTTGCACTGGAGATTTCTCTGTCCACTTTCTGGGCCAGAAATTTTCTAGAAATCTCTGAACTGTGTCCTCCTGTTTCCTTTGCTCAGACCCCTGTCTGTCGGTGCAGACAGATGTGTCAGACTCACTCCTGTCTCACAGGGGGTTGTGCTCTCTGTGCTTTATTTGGGGGGCAAAGGCAGGGTGCAAAGTCTAACCCAGACCCCTCTGGGTGGGTGAGCCTCTCAGGATGGCAGGTGAGGGCTCAGTGCTCCCTCAGTGACTTCCAGTGGTGATCCAGAGTGGGAAATATTTTCTTTTTCCTTTATTTGATGTTCTCAGCAACATTCGGGGGCCTTGTTCTGTGGCATAGGCTGTACTTTATCATTTGAAGGGAATACCTTGCACTGTTTTATCTCCCAGGGGAAGCAATTGCACTTCCAGTTTTTTTCTGTATTTTCCATTGTGTTTTGACATTTTCCCTCACACTGGTGTGGTGATCACTGTCACATCTGTGTTCTCCTGGTCATGAGGCTCTGTAGACAAATTAACCTTTTGCAGTTTTATTGAGGGAACGATTTGCTCTAATACTGTGGGAGGTAAAAGAAATTGCAGAACTGGAAGACATTTTGAACTCACAATGAAGTAAAAAGTTCATTTTCTGATTACTAAACAAAAAAGTTATAATTTATTTAGGAACAGCATGTAATAGCAGATGCAGATTACCTTTGAAGGACATCTAGAGTGAAATGCTAAAGTCTATATTGCAGCCTTAACCAGTAATCCTTGTTCCTGTGGAAATGCTGTCTGCCCCAGGAATGCAAATTCCTGGGACTACTTTAGCATTTCAACAGGGCTGTGAATATGTATAAGCACAGAAGGAATTATTTTCTTCAAGACTTTTCAGAGACCTGTTTCTCCTTCGTGTTGGTCGAGGTGTTGTTACCTTCTGTTTCACGTTAAACTTTGCAAAAAGCTCAAAAAAAGAGTCAACAGCCCTAAAGCTGCTGGCAAATGGTGTCTGGTGCTTTCCTTGTGCTTGACAAAAATGGAATACAGATTTTTCCTTGATTTGATGCATCTTCAGGAACTTTGCTTTATTTTAGGGCTTTGGATAAGTAATTCTTTTTGGAACATGACCTAAGCTGCAGTGGCTGTGTAAAAATCAGTATCCTGTGCAATCTGCATTTTGGGCTCTTTACAGGGGGGTGAATACAGGCATGATTGGTTATTTTTATGGCAGTTTTCATAGCATTTATGCAAGAAACTTTATTTTTTGTAGCAATGTTTGAAGTAACAGATCAGTGCTAGTTTAGTTGCATCAAAATTATATTCCTCTACCATTTTATCGATGGTGTTTGATTTCTTGTTTCTCAATGAAGTTAGACATGATTTTGTTGACAAAGTATAGCAAATAAAATTTTCATTTAATAAGTTGCAAACTTTTGCACTTAGTGTTACAGCAAGAGTGTGAAAGTGCCTTTGGCCACTTTTAATGTTAAAGTTACTTCATTTGTGAACTGCTCTGAATGTGCAGCTGACACAGAGCTAGAACATTCCAGAGAGACTGGAGACATCAATAGCAAATACACCTCCTTGGGAAAAGGCAACACCAACTCACCGTGGAAAAGGGAGCAGTTCAGATCAGCATCATCACATTTACAGATTCTTTATGGAGGCTACTTGTGAGCAATTGGCTAAAGAAAAGTACTGACATTTTGAATATATAGAGAAATCTTTTCTGAAAACACCTGCTATTGTATATCACTGGGGTTTTTTGGAACTTCTCTTGCGTAGGTCTAATGCTAAAGCAAGTTGGTTTTGTGTACTTTTGTAATCAGTTTTATTGTGAGCTTAGCAACACTGGATGATGCAGGGTCCAGCCTCTGGAGAACATTTTAAATTTCTGCTTCGTAGAGGAAAAACTTCTGTTTTCTGATTCTCTTTCTTTTGATAGCTCAGGTTTAAAATCCTTCTCATTTAAATTCTCTCCAAAAGTTAATACTTACCTCAGTTAACATTGTGCATTCTCATGTAGGTTTCCTTGAGCTTTGATTGTTTTTTTGTGACCAGTTTGTGACCCCTGAGGGATGTTGGATTTGGTTGAACATGTCGCTTGTCTGTCCCAGACTCACACCTTGTAACCACCAACCTTTTTGGCATAAAACTGCAGCACGTTTGTGATCAATCACATGATACTTTCCCATCTGAATGTGCTTCATTAGGCTTCCCTGGTGTGGTGCTGCCCATTCATGGCACATAGAAATGAACCATTCCAGCAGGAATCCATCGGGCAGGCAGAGCCCCCATGTGTTGGACATGGATGTGTGTTCAAGATTAAACCACATTTCACTGCTCTGTTGGAAAAGCACTTTAAAAACTGTACAGGTGCAAAATAACCTTCTGCTCGAGATGATGCTTTTGGATTTTACCAGGATTCATTTTCCTTCAGTAGTTTTGCTGGTTTTTAATAGTTCCCACAGTGCAGAAACTTAGTTCAGGAAATTATGACTGAATCAGTAACACACTGAAGACTTTGAGCTGGAAGCTTTCTAGTATGACACGTGTACCTTTGGATGAGTTTAAAAAAAGCTCCAGCTGCACCATTCACTAACAGGCACATATTTTACAGTTAGTTGCTTTGGTCTGCTTCTCTGTGAAATGATTTTCTTTGTCAATTGGATAATTCAGAAGAAAAACATTCTCTTTTTTAAAGGAGAAAATGAAGTAAGGGATGATAAACCACTGAATTTATTTAGAACTTTTGATGTGCCATGAGACATAACATGACAGCACTTGTCTATACTATTCAGTAAATACATTGAAAATATTTGTTTGAAAATCTCCAGTAAAGAAGATAGAAATCTGGAATTGCTGAAACTTCAGCAGCTGCTGCCATCACAGAAGTATTTCAGTTATTTAAGGTTTGTCCCTGCAAGTGTGGTGGCAAGGACACAGGGTCAGAAGATGCCTTGCCCATGGTAGGGAATGTGTGAGAAGGTCATGGCAAGGATGTCCAGCAGCTGAGCCTGCTGTGATTCCTCACTCAAGCCTTTGCTCACCCCACAGGTTGCTTCACAGGGAGTTTAACTCTTGCCTTTGTAGCTCCAGAGGGTCTGGCTGCACCCAGAGCTTCTGGAGTATCCCTGCTGTCACAAAAGGGATCCCAGTTGTGCAGTGACTCCAGGAGCAGCCCTGCTCTCAGTGGCCATTAGAGCATTTCAGACGTTCCACCTCTTGTTCGCTGTGAGGTGGAAGAACCATGGTTATCCACCATTGAGACAGTGCTGTATGGAATATATAATGTGCAAGGTTTTTATTCAAGGTAACTATTTCTATGGACTGAAACATGAATTTACAATTCTCTTTTTCTTATAGTTGGACACAGTAATTCAGACCATTATTTTGAATTTGACTCTTACAACTTTGTGACTGATGCAGATCTTTCTGCAGCAGGGTGTGCTTTGCCAGTGCATCCTCCCACCCCCCTTATTTTTTTGCTAATGAGCTAATTAGTTGGTTCAAACTCTTTTTCATTACTTGAATGAAGCATGGGGACCTCTGCAGAACAGTGCTGAGGACCACATGTAGCATCTGCCAGAGTTTAGGTCCTCTGATTGAATGCCCATATGTGCTGCAAAGGCTCAAAACAACAGGGCAGAGGTAATGGGGAAGTTTTCTGAGTGCTTTGACTCTGAATGGCCTTGCCCTGGACAGCCTGGAATTGTAAATTAGCACTGCTAATTGCTGCTGCTGCTGCCATTTTTAATGCAACTGAGCTTAATACTAGGAATATTTGGTAAAAATCAGATTTAAACAACAGAACTAATAAGCCAACCCATAGTATTTTGTTGGTTGTAAGTGGTAGAAGATGGTATTTTAGTAATCCCTGCATTTTTCTTCACCCATGTTTAGACACACAAGGTGGTTTAATTGCAATTTTTAGCATTTCAGTGCTTTAATGCTCTGAAACATATTAGCTCTGCCTTAGC
This sequence comes from Lichenostomus cassidix, assembly GCF_008360975.1. NCBI lineage: Eukaryota > Metazoa > Chordata > Aves > Passeriformes > Meliphagidae > Lichenostomus > Lichenostomus cassidix. The sequence goes on along the minus strand of NC_139495.1, from coordinate 12,405,182 downwards.
AGTTAGTGTTTATTCATTCTCAGAGCATTGTAGGGTCATTAATCCTCTGAGCCCTCCTGAGAAGGCAGAGATGGGAGACAGTGGAAGTCGTATTATTCTAATTTTACAAGTGGGAGAACTGAAGTGATGAATAATGTGGTCAAGGCCCCACAATTGAGGCAGTGTGAGCTCTGAGATGTTCTGGCTATTAAGCCCAGTGGTCAGGCCAACCCTTGAAAAATTCTCTTTTTAAATTATACACTTTTCTTTATTATGATTAAGGTGCCTTAATAGTCTCATAATCTGTTTGGTTTTCTTTTCCCTTCAGGTAATAAGGTGAGCATGGCTACAATATAAACTTCAAAACAAAGGAAAACCTTCTGAAATTACAGTCTGAATCTAATATTATTTTCTATATGTTGTTCTCACAGAACAATTAATAATTAAACCTTGTCTCTCCTTTTCTGCCAAAATGGGGCTAAAATTCTTTGACTTGTTTACCAAAAGGAAATGATTGATAGAAGTTCTTTTCCAAGAGATCAGATTGTTTAGTCTCATTTTTGATTGCAGAATAATGGCGCATATTGAAAGATGTTTTAATAAATTTTTGTGGGTTTTTTGAGAAATAGTGTATGTGTGGCATGAAAATTCATTTTACAGAATTAGAGAAGTCTTCTGAGCAGCATCTGTAGAATTTTTCAATAGAGTACAAGTGGTTGTTTACAGATTGTAACTTCAGTTGCATAAATAGATGTACTTTGAAATAGCAACTTATTTGGGAGGGCATGAGCAATGCTTTTGTGTAATGGAAGGCATCAGTTTTTGATGTTTATCTGAAACTTTTCTTTTTTTCTCTGCTCCACAAATGGATTCATTGCTGCCATCTCTTGAGAAAGATGTTCAGGTTTTCCTTCAGTTCCAGCCAGTCTTTGTCTCAAAAATAACTTAGTCTGCAATATTATTTTAAAACAAATCCAGAATTTCACAATAAATTAATCATCATTTAATCCAAATGTTAACCATCTTCTTTGGATAGGCTTGATCCCAACAGTGAACCCCTACAAACTTCAGCACCACGCCTGTATTTTCATAATCAGCTAATATTTAGCCCATCCATTAAGCCACTCCATAAATGAATTATTGAGTGCAATCTGCTCTCGGGTGCCCACCTTCCTTTCCCACAAGGCTGTGGTTTTTAGCTAAGGCAGCGTGGAGCTGCTCTTATCTGGGAATCCAGGAGAACGGCTCCGCCGAGCGCCCGCGCTGCCGGGGAAGGCAGAGCCAGCCGGAGCTCTAGCCCAGGGCGGCAGCAGCACGGTGCGAGTCACAGCGCTGTCCCACCGACACTGCCAGTGATGCGGGGCTAGCGGGGCTAGCGGGGCTAGCGGGAGCGCTCCCCGTCCGCGCCCGGAGCTGCCCTCCTCCGCCCGGAGCTGCGGGGAGCGGAGCGGACACAGGGACAGCCACAGGGACACAGCGACACAGGGACAGGGACACAGCGACACGGGGCTGGCCGTGCCCGGGAGGGGCGGTGGATGCTGCCGGGGGTCCGGGCGCTGCAGGGCCGGCCGGGGCCGCCCGGCTCCCCCCGGCTCCTCCCGGCGCAGCACCGGCACCGCCGCCGACCATGAAACCGTGGCAGCTGGCGGCAGGCGTGGGAGATGCCCTTCAGGTACGGCTGCGGGGCCGTGCGGGGCCGGGCGAGGGCGGGAGCCGAGCGGTGCCTGCGCCGGGAGCCGAGCGGTGCCCGCGGCAGGGACGGGAGAGCGGGGACCGTGGGGCTGGGGCTGGGACTGCCCGCGGCGAGGGGCCTGAGGGGCCCGGCAGGTGAGGGGGTGCCGGGCAGGTGAGGGGTGAGGGACAGGTGAGGGGGTGCCGGGCAGGTGAGGGGATGCCGGACAGGTGAGGGGGTGCCGGGCAGGTGAGGGGGTAAGGAGATTCCGGGCAGGTGAGGGGATTTGGGGCGGTCAGGTGAGGGGGTGAGGGGGCTGCCGAGCAGGTGAGGGGGTGAGGGGTTACTGGCCAGGTGAGGGGCGCAGAGGGTTCCGGCCAGGTGAGGTGTGCGGGGATGCCGGGCGGGCGCGGAGCGGGCTCCAGGTGCGGTGCGGTGCGATGGATACCCAGCCCGGCCCGGCCCGGCGGCACAGGGATGGATGGATGGATGGATGGATGGATGGATAGATAGATAGATAAATGGATGGATGGATGGATGCTCCGGGCTCTGCTCACAGGTGTGAGGAGCCCAGCCTCAGCAGCGCTGCCGCTCAGCGCCCTGCTCGCACCCGGCTGTGTTTATATGTGACAGGGTGACAGCGAGCGCTCCTCGGCGAGATCCGAGAGCAGCCGGCGCGGGGGGATCAGCCATCCTCCCCCCGGGTCTGCCTGAAGTTTACGTGAACTTCATCTGCTGCGGGTGGAACATGTATTGGTATTTGCATGAAAAAGAGCAGGAGGCATTAGGAGGGGCTTTGGCAGGTGGATTATTGCCTTTCTGCAGGCAGTTTGCAGGATTCCTGACCAGCCTGGTCGCCTGTTTAACTTTAGGGTCCCTGTGTGGCACCAGCACAATATACTGATCTTAGAAAACACAATTTATGAGTATTTGAAGGGTTTATTACTGTGCCTGTTAAAATGTATGGGATACAACAGCAGCAGCGTTTTGTTAATAAATACAATTTAAACATACAGGTAATTTTGGCTAACAATCCATTTATATGTGTTTGCACTGAAAGAAGCAGGAACTGTGTATAAAAGACTGGGGTTTAAAAATGCCTATAAGTTGCCAGCTGGATATAATTGCAAAGTAATTTAAATACTTTGAATGACTTCAGCAATTTTCTTCCTTTAAAAAACCCACACACTTCAAAGTGTGCAAAAAATGTTGAGGGGAGTGGGGAAGGTGAATTTCTCTAGCTTTTAAAAAAAAGGAATCTCTTCCAGATTCTTAATAGGGGTATAATATTTTTGAAAGACTTGCTGTCACATGGAGGAGACTCTGGCACAGTCCAGTAGTGGAATGCTGGGCTCTGCAGTTCAGACACCGTAAAATCACATTGCTTCCAGCACCCTACATTAAATTCCACCTCAGGTATTTTATTTTGATGCATACTCAGGAATTTAGTAAGTTCCAAAACAGTCTTTGTCACTTCTGTAGTGATAAGGAATTTGGCCTTAATACAGAAGTAACTAGGATTTATGCAAGTGTTAAATATAAAGTTTGCATTTTTTTTTTTGCCTATGAAATATTTAGAAAAATAAGTTTACATGCAGTACATTGGTTTCTAATATGCATTTCTAAAATGAAGCAACAGACCAGTATAAAGTTGGAATGTCTTGATACAATGATCATACATTGTAGTTTTTTTCTTAGACATTTAATGTTGGTGTTGTTGGTCTGTTTTTTGAACGTGCAAGTAAGATTGAACAGCAGCAAAGCTGCTACTGAATGAATGGTGTTCCCTTGTCTACAGCAAGAGCGCTGGTGCTGGGTAGAATTATTGGTTTCAGATTTGAATGATTTAATGAAAAAAACAGTGGACTTCTTGGGGGTTTTATCCTTGGCAGGGCTGCTCTGGGAGTGCCTGGGGAGTGTCTGCCAATCATCAGCTTTACTTCCTTCCAACCCATGGATTGGTGAGAGGTTTGATGATCCCCTTTGGAGTTTTCCTTCCCAAAGCAGTGAATTCTCAGTGTTGGAGGTTCTGTGAGCACACAGCAGCTCCCTTTCTCTTTGCCTGCTCTGGGAGATGTGGGCAGAAGTTACACCTAGTCAGTGTCTCTCAACATCCAACACTTCAGGGAACATCAGTGCAGTTCCTCTGAGCCTTTTCCAGGCACAGCATTAGAGCTTTGGATTCTCACCTGCTTGAGTCAATATTTGATAGCAGAATAACTCAACAATGGATGGATGAAGCAACTTTATTTACCTGACAAGGTGTTACATTCAGTCTTTCTTACTCCAAACCAGTTCCTTCAGTAGCATCATTACCATGGAATTGTTCACATTTTTATTTTTCTTCTCAGTAAAATTTTCTCTTTGGATCTCAGTTTTGCTCATAAACCAGAAAACTTTTCCAGGAACAAGTAATAATTTGATTTTTCAAGTGATCAATTTTGTGGTATTTCAAATGCTAGAAAAGGTTGAGAAAAATGTTCTCAAGAATAAGATCAGAAGTTTGGGCTTTTTCTTTTGTGAGGAAAAATATTGCTATTAAATTTTAATTAATTTTATTAAGATAAATACGCTAGAAATGCTAAATGAAGCATCAAATTAAAAAGGAGAAGGGAGAGAAATGTGGTCAAGTCATGCTTTTAAATTATTGTGGCAGTAATAGTGAAAAAGTACCATAAATAATAAACCGGGGGGTGAATAATGAGTAGGGAATTTTAACTACAGAAAACATCTCGTCTAAAGTTTACCTCATATTTTAATTTAAGCAAACAATGTGCTAAGAAATAGTTGGTTTTAACTCCTTAGTAAAAATCAAGCTACTGAAGTCAAGCTTTCAGTCAACTTCAGTGATAGGGATTTTGGAATTTTAGTTGGAATGATTATGCCACAGGATAGTGCCTTTCTAGAATTGAGAGATGGGAACAAAGACTTCAGAGGGCCTGCATTATTTCAGAAGTTTTTCAGTGTTTTGGGGGTTTTATGTATATTCCAAGATTGGGACATAATTTACAGGCTCTCCTAGGAGCTAAGCATGAATTTTGAATTGTATTAACTTTACGTGAGGGTAAAGTTCCAAAACTATTGTTGTACCAGAAAAAGACATATTTTAAATTTAGGTGAAAATCAGCTTAGAAGAGCTATCTGCCTTAATGCTGTGCTGGAATGTGTTGCAAAGGAATAGTTCTCCCAAAGAGCTGTGAGGAGATGAGGAATTCAGGAATACCCTGATTTACTGAGACTGGTGGCTGTGCCCAGCAAGGCCTTTTTGAGCACCAGGAGTGCCAGAAGTCACCAGATGGGACAGAAGTGCAGCTTGTCCTTTGAAAGAGTGCAGCATAAATACCTTTTATTACAAATTCCAACGCTGTGGGATTGCATTTGGGTGAGAGAGCAGGCAGTGAAAAGAAATAAATGTGTCACTGCCAAAACTCTCTTCTGGTGGCATTTCCTTCTAAATTTGTCCTGTCAGCCGTGGAGTTCTCTGTCTGGAGGAATAAGTCTTTTCCTTTTTATTTAATTTTTATTCTATTTTGAAGGTATCATGTGGAGATGCTAAGGAATGTGGCAAAGCTGCTGTCTTGGGTGACTTTGTGCCCTCACCACTTTTACCTCACCTGAACTTCAGTCTGGACAGCGTGAGAACATGTTTGCTTTGGGGATTGGAACTGAGTGCAAGCATTTCTGCTTTCTGTTTGTCTTCCTGTTGTGCTTTTCATTTCCCTCACCCCTGCTAGATTGCAGAGGCTGTGCTTTCCCTTCATTGTCTTTGAAAATGAAGCACAGTATGGCTTCCTTCACCAGCTTGCAATCAGAGACTATTTTTTTCTTTTTTTTTGTTCTGTAGTTAATTACAGATGTCATGCACAGCAACGAGGTTTCTGCAGAGTGAAATCTCACTGTTGGTCAGGAATATTTCAAAAAACGCTTTTGTCTTGCAGACGTGGAGACATGCAAACTTCTCCTGAAGTATTGAAATGGAGAAACTGCTTGAGTCAGCAGTAACATCCAGATTCAGCAAAACTAGGTTGTGAATCCAAGCAATTAAACATGACAAAAGGCCCAGTTTTACTGTCTTCACTTAATAGCCTTCTAGTATTTTTTTTTTGAGACGTAACTTCAAAATGTTCTTTTCTGTCAGGCGTTCACAAAACCAAGGTGTACTTCTATAGCCCAGAAACTCTTGAAAATCCTCTTGATTTACATTTGTACCTCCAGTTTTTATTTAAGTGTTTTTATTCTCGGGAGGAGGAAACACTATTATTTTCTGCTGTTTAGGATACCCAGAGTTAGGTGACTACTTGTTAATTACCTGCATTTTGCTAGAGATAATTAAAAAAACACTGCTTAAATATTTGGAAATCAATAAAAGAGTAGCTTTTAATCAATATTTAATATGCATTAACTATAAGGTTTTGCCAATGATGATTAGAAATCCTATCAAAATTTTCATGTGGAAGACCAGAGGATCCATTTCGGTTTTGTTGTTTTGTTTTGTTTTTTTTTAACTTCTGTTTTTATGTATTTGTTGTTCAGAAATTTGAAGAGGTTTCTTATCTGGTTCTTACTGGGGAGAGAAGGGGAGGAATAAAACCAGATATAAATCATGGCATTAATGGCTAATGGACCAACCTGAACTGGAGCAGAGCTTTACAGAGATGATCTGTTCACTGCTCCTGTGGTGGAGTGTGCTGGAAAATGCTGATACCAACCTCCCACCCTCTGCATGTGTGAGTTGTTCTGCTGCTCTGCTGCTCTCTGGACAGGTATTTTTACCTTAAATGTTTTCCTTGTTGAAGTTGACCTTTCTGATTCCATGACTAATAGTAATCCAGTAATGATGTTTGATCGGTTTTCCAGATAAATGAGTTGTAGCTTAGATGAGGACTTGTTTCTGACTGCTAATTAACCTGAATCCAATGGCATCTTTAACTGTAAAAACCTCTTCCAGCCAGGGGAGGTGAGAGGCACTGAGAGCTTGCACTGTTACTTGAGGCTCTGAACAAAACCAGCATCATTGTGTGAATTTCAGATGAGCCTCAGTGTCTTTGGAGAACTGCTGCCACAGTGGAGCAAATCTTCTAAAAACATGACATTTAGATCAGGCCCTGCTGGAGCATCCTGCCTCCCTCCTGCACTGCACAGGGAGTTTACTAAAAATCCACGTGATTTTTATGTGTCCATGTGGGATTACTAAAAGTCCATATGGGATTACTAAGAATTCATGTGATTTTTGTTTCCATGTCAGCATCAAGTGTTTACCCTTTTACAATGGCTCTGCCTCTGGCTTTTCATGGCCCAGCCTGCCTCTGCATGACAGCAACAAGTGGTGTGTGTGAGAGCAGGAAATGCATTTTATACAGCAATATATCTGCTGTCACCTGGGCTTGCAGGGGAAGTTTGATATTTGGCTGTGACACAGAGCAATCTCAAACCATTATGTTCTATTTTCTTGGAATATTTTGCAAGACAAATGAAAATGAATATCATCTCACGTTTTCATTTGAATACTTTTGTCATTTTCAAAACAAGCGTTCACTGATGAGGTGTGTATGATGAATCCATCTGTGGGGTGTGCTGCTTTTCCACCTTGCCAGTTAAGCCAGCACCACATGAGGCTGTAATCCTGCACTAATCTTCACAATTACCAGGAAAAGCAGGATACCACTGCTGTGCCAGGGAGCAAAATCATCTCCGAACCAGATCTCATTTCAAATGGCATTTCATTCCAGTCGTGAGGCTTTCCCAGTGCCAGCAGAATCAAAAATCCAATCGTGGCAGACTGAACTTTGTACCAACAGAGAGGCCGTGGGAAGCAACTTAATTTCATTTTGAGTTTCACAGATTTGAAAGCTTGAGCCTTTTTCTTATCCTAGCTCTTTCTCTGAGCCACAACAGGAAGTAGTACTTACTAAAGGGAGAGACTAAGAATGGCATTAGATATTTTAATGTATTTGCTTTACTTCCAATTATATTTTCAAGATGTCACTGTCTCTTAAACAAGTTTCTATGATTTTATGAGAACTGGTGAATCAAATTGAGCACAGCCATGTAACAGCTTAGCAGAACTTCCATTTGCCCAGTTTTTATCTCCAGAACAAGGAGTTTTACCAGCTCCCTGTAGTATCTGTGGCTCACTGATTGCACCATCTGAACCCACTGACTCAGGATGCTCTTTAGAACTGGAACACTGGGTCAGAGGAGAGCTCAGCTCTGAGAGGTGTTCCAGTCTGTGAATTATCAATGAAATGAGGCTTCACAAAGAGCTACAGGGGATGCTGATACCTTTGGAATAGGCAGGAGCTGCAGGGACTGAGCTGCTGTGCAATCCTTGAGTGTCCTGTAGGAGAAGAAACTGCAGTGGTCAAGTCTTGCTGTAACTGAAAGAAGTGGACTTTAAAAAAGTGCAAACAGCAAACAGCAGTGCTGCACAGCTGTCATGAGCTCCTTCTGCAGCAGCCATGAACTACTGAACAATGGAAAATAGAGTAAAGCTAAGGTATGTCTGTTTGCATGATGGTATTTCTTCTAATTAATAGAAGCATCATGTCTGTCTGTGTTTCTTCTGATGAGTTATTCCATGTCAGAGCTGGCACTCTGCAGAGGGGAGGCAGGGGCTAGTTCTGCTTTCATTCATTTTTGCCCACAAGTAGCTGAGCAAGTATGGAACAAAACTCCATCCTGCTTTTAAACTGAGGCATTTATGGGAAAAAATCCTTTTATCCCAGCTTGCAAGAAAATTATAAAAATATCTGATGTTTTCCATGAACAATTTCTTTGGTCTTTGTTCATTCTTAATATTGGTGTGGAGTTTCAAAAGCAGTGATGCTGAGGACACTGCTGCATGCCATGGAGTGCAGCCCTGCTCCCTGCAAGGACACCTTTGCAAGTGTCGCTGATGATTGACCTCCTGGTAATCCTTATCAACTCTCAGGAAGGGATGCTCCCTCACCTCCCTAGACTTCCTCTTCCAGTGCTTAGCAGTCTTTACTGTCTTGAAAAATATTTTTTTTGCTGGACAAATGAAAATCTCCCATGCTGCAGATGACCTCAGTGTTTCATGTTCTCAGGGGACCTGAAGAGAGAAGATTTCCCTGCTCCCTGTGCCAGTCTGTTTTGACAGCAGTTCTGTTTCAGACCTCAGGTCTCTGTCCCTTACATTTTAATTTCTGTATTTTGGTTCAACCTTTCCTAGTTATCATTTAGATTGGAAATGTTTTTTTTTTCATCTGAGACATGCTTTTTGAACATTTTGCATTTAAATAAAAACATTGCATTCAAAGAGTTTAACTCATGATCAGAAGACAAATATTTGCCATGATTTATAATATAATCAGGATTATAAAATGATTACTGTAAGATGTTGTTAGACATTTGAGGCTGTGACTTGAGATCTCTAAGCTGGCTATTGGGCTTCTTTGCAGCAGAGGTTATGAGTTCTTTTATTTTGCCAAAGTCTGCTAGAAAGTTTTATTACTATCTCAGATTTATAGGAGTGTGGATATGTGGATATGTGTGTGCGATCATCTGTCTCGTAAAAAGATAAAAGTTATAAACTTCTGCTGATACATTCAAGACTTGATTAGCTCTGCCTGCTCTTGGCTCACATCCCTTCCCTGAGTGAATTTCTGTGAATTATTTGCTCTGTGCATTTATCCTGTCAGTTTCCCCTCACAGGGCAAGTGTGGGGAGAGAGGAAACGGGAGGCAAGGATTCGGGAGATGAGTGTTGGATGGAGGGCTGGCAGGTGAGGCTGGCAGGTGAAACATCAAACTGTGCCCAGCTCTGACCCCTGCAGCACCTCTGGGGGGTTTATCCAAGGATTTCTGAAGCACCCTCCTTGGATAAGATCCTGCCCTCCCAGGATCCTGTGCTGTCTATCTGTGGGGTGGATCTGGAGAGCAATGGGTTATTTCAGCCCCCAGCAGGGAGAAAATGGAAAATGCTTCTCCAGTTTTTAAATATATTTGCATCTATGGAAAATGATGCAAATCTATTCCATAAACTTGCGGTAAACCCTTTTTTTTTTTTTGTAATTAGCAGCTAAATGACTAATATTAAAAAATAATGGGCTGTGAGTCACTGGCTGGTGCTCAGCTTGCCTTTGGCTGGGGAATAGAAGTGCAGGCTCCAAACTGCAGCTAGTCATGAACTCGAGTGTATGACTCAGGTAGATTATCTTGTGCCTGCTCAGGAGTGAGGTGCTTTGGGCTGCTCTGATTTCCTCCAGGTTTTAGCACTGCTGGAGGAGCCAAGGGCATTCTGCCCATTAAGATAACAGAAGACAAAGATGGATGAGGGAGCTGAGATTCTTAGAGGGAATTATCTTTAAGAATGGCATGCAGCATGTATACATTTATTCCCCCAAATCTTTGGGAAGTAAAAAAGATTGTGAAATTCTAACTGCATCCAAGCATGTTCTTTTTTTTTTTCCAGGCTGTTATTTCACTGGATGTAGGGTGGAGGGTTAGGTGACTAACAAATCTTAGTTATTTTAATGAATTTACAGATTTTACCTGTGTTTTAAGAAAACTGGCAACATGGAAGAAAAGAGCCAAACAGTACTGTGACCGTGACATGTTTCATTTTGGCACTGTAAAAGGAATTGTCCTTTTTTTCTCCACTGAGAAATTTCCTTTTCATTTTCCTGCATGTTGGAAAAAGTGCCTGGGTCTGACTTGAGTTAGTAACAGATGTTTCATTTGATCTTTCAATCCTGCAGACACGAGACTGCATTTCTGCTTAAAGAAACAAATTCTGACACGTAATTGGATGTAACAGCATTGACATGTTCTTCTCCATGGCTGTAGTGAGTAGGATGGGAAGCTGTGGGCTTAAATTACACAAAGGAAGGTTTGGATTGGGCATTAGAAAGGCTTCCTGATGGTAAGAATGCTTAATGTTTAATTAGATGAGTTAGGAAGATTATGGGATTTCTGTCACTGGAGGCTTTTAGGAAAGGTTTGGGAAGCAAATGCCAGAAAAATGCGGCTGTATATGTAAAGATGTTCTGTAGAATTGATTTATAGCTGACAGAACTCGTTCTCATAGATGTGTTTTTCTAAAATAGAAAATCTTTCTCAAATACCAAACATTCAGCAGGTGGATTTCTCATGCTCTTACCAGGAAGGCTTTTTTAACCCAAGCTCAAAATCTGACCTCCTGCTGCTGTTGCCCCTCTGTGAGGTGAGCAGTGAATCAAAACTGTTCATGTTTCCTAGGAACAGAGTTTGGAAAAGACTGGAGTTCTGCAAAGTTTCTGGTAAAACCTTGGCTCTTCTTTGGCCAGGATTATATTTTGAGGAGCAGGGCAGTGAGGGCTGTGCAGCTCCAATCCCTCTGGGTGTCTCATCTCTCCACTGTGCTTGCTGGGCACAGTTGGCCTCTTAGTTCTGAGAAAATCCTTGCTCTGTGTTTATGGAAGTTCTGAATAATCCTCTCAGTAAGAGACAAGACAGGTAAAATAGGTATAATATAATAGCATTGATGCATTTGAAGAATTGGTTTGTATAACCTCTTATAACATCTTTATTACATAGCACAGCTCTCCTCATTCCTGTAATATCACCTTTAGAATTTCAAATAGACATTTTGAATATATTTTTGCTTTATTAATAGAAAGAAATTTTTTCACGTGAGAACTGCGCAGACTTTGCCACTTTCTATTAATAACATAACATTAAGGTTTTTTAATAACAGGCTGATTACACAGAACATCTTAGAACAGTTCAGACTTTTTTTTTTTTACTATTTGAGAAGTGTAAGAGTGCCTTGGGGCCAGAGAGGCTCTGTGATCCTATTTTCTATGTAGTATTCTACACATTCTAGATAGGAACCAGCAACCCCTGTCAAAAAAAAAAACTCCAGCTGAGGAAATAATAGAAATTAAAAGGATGTGTTGTTAACCAGGGGTCCTTGTCTTGGGAATTTTACTTTACCAACTGAAATTGAAGTTGTTATATTCAATGTGAGCATTGTGAGAAGGATAAGCAAGCTGGACACCCTTTTTTACAGTGTTTTGTGGTTTGGTTTTTTTTTTGTTGTTGTTTTTTTAATTAGTTGCTAGAGCCAACAACTATTGTTTGGCACAGGCCAGAATCTTGTGTTATACAGAATATTGTTCAAATCTTGCAGACAGTGCTGCACCACTTGCTGTGCTGAGACAGAGAAGGAACAGTAGGGAACAAAGTCCCAGCATCCCTCCCCACTCCTCTGGGTACAGCACAAGCCCCTGTTGTGTTTAACTGTAATTTTTAAAGTTATTTTCAACAACTTCTGGATAAACAAATAGTGCAACATAATATCCTGCTTAGAAACGATATTATTTTGAATGAACAATGCTGCTATTAATCAAGTTCATAGAAAACTGCAGTTTTAGAATAGACCCTAGGAAATAGAAAACTGATATGGAGGCGCTAATAGCATTCTGTAATATCTGTATTAAAGAAAGAGCTGCCAAGACACTTATTACTTGCAGGCATTTCAAACTTCAACAGGTTGATAAAGAATTTAATATTTTCATATGCTTCAGTGTAAAGCCATCTGTCACAGTGACAGAACAAAGTGTGGGGAAGGAGAACAAACGTATGTTCATGGAAGCTCTCCACGAGATGTTAACAAGAAAGACACAAGATGCACAGCAGTATCTTGTAACAAGTGGGCAAGGGATTTGAAAAAAACATGGCCATCGTCTTCAATATTTACCATTACCATTGCTTTCCTAATTTCTTTTTGTGTAGAAGTGCTGAGAAATAAAAGTCTGTCAATACAGATGGTGAGGGAGGCAGATATACCGAGGAAAATAGTGTTTGCATGCACCTTTTGTAGTTTTTCATGTTTCTGCTCTTGTTTCCTACAGCTTTAAGCTTCTGTCTGGGTACATCAGTGTATACATTAGACCTCAGGCAGTGTTTCATACATCTGCTGGGCTTTTTAGTGCAAATTAAACAGCCTCAAACACACACAGGAGCTGAACTTTGCCAGTGCCTTCTCCCCATCCCCCATTTGGGAAGGATTTTTATTCGTGGCTGCACAGAAGAATGAATCACATCGCAGTGTTTGAAGTCAGAAGGTGACATAGTGTGACTTTTAACCTGTCACAGCCCAAATGTGGGACACAGTGTGGGCTAGTAAGAGATACAAAGGGATTACAGGGGGGAAAAATGGTACTGAGACATGAAAAAGAAAGCAAGTGTTCAAGAAAAGTTACTTTGAATCTTTTGTCAGTGGTATTGCAACAAGAAAGATCTGGTTCTAAAAAATCTATACGGTTGGATTTTTAGTTATAAGGTATAAAGGATATATTTTCCAGTGATCCTGTTATTTTCAGGTCTCCATTCTCTCTCCAGGTTTGGGTGACTGAGAGCAGGGATTGAATTCGATTGTGCCTTAGCAGCACTGTGAATTTTCCAGGAAGCGTATTTTTATGTTTCAAAATGATAGCTCCGAAAAAGCTGTGTGCTGAAGGGTTAGGGAGCAGGTTATGGCACAATTCCCTGCCCCATTCAGGTATGAAATCCCATTCTCTGGCACAGCTGGAGGGGCCAATTACTCAGTTTGAACTGCCAGCATCCCCAGTGGTGTGGGAACGGGAGGACTCATCACATTCTGATGAGACTTTTGGGTTTTACTCCAATAATCTGTTTTCTTCAGGAGATTTACAAACAGAACATGGATTAATTTTCATCAGCCTTCAGAAATTGAAGCCAATGAGATGTTGAGGTGGGATTACACAATTACAGTGGCAACATTCCCTCGAGATGACAAACGACAGAAAGATTCTGGTGTTGACACTTCTGTCATTCCTCATTGACCCACAATGTTCACATCCTTTCCTTTTTTGCCAGGCAGTCTGGAAGTATCGAGTGGATTGCACTGGGGAATCTTTCAGCTCTGTTAAGCTGTCCCGTGATAGCCTTAAAGGAGCAAAATGTCTGAACTTTTATTTGAGTCCCGATAAATATGCAAATTTCCAATTTTTACTCGGCAACACTGACATCGTGTGGCAAAGAGGAAAACCCCAGCCCTGCTTCAGTACTGCGATGGGAAGAGTTAAAAACCTCCTCAATTTTTAACAAAACAGTGAGAAAGAAGTGTCTCCAGGACCTTCAGTGTTACCCTCGAAAGAAGACAAAGAACCAGGCAGAGAGAAATACAGTGCCTTGCTCAGACTTGAGCTTATTTTTTATCCATTTGACTTTTGGCAGAGCAGGGCACTGGGAACAGCTTTACCTTGATTTTTAATGTTGAAGGGATGAGTTTGATCCTCAAGGCAACAGGTTTCACTCATCAGGGTATAAAGATTTCATTCCCCTTTGAACACTCCTTACATTTCCTTGGGTATTCAGGTTTGGCAACACATCTTTGACAATGAGCCTTGCAATTATGCAGTGTTTAAAAAAGGTTCTGACAGGTAGAATTTGTGGGAGGAGGAGAGATGTCCTTCTGCTTTTCTATTGTCATCACCTATTCCCATGTCCTTTTTCCTGAGAACTGAATTTTCCAGTTCTGTGTGCCAGCTATTGGTATTTACTTTGAGTCTGCTTTTTATTGCCTTTAAAAAATAAGCATCCTTAGAGTTATTTCTCTGGGTTTTATGTGAGAATCTTGGAGTCTTTTAACCAGTTTGATCTTCTATCGTTACCATGGATGTTATCCTGGACCCTCTTCTACAATTTTCATTCTCATTTTCATTCTGACTAACTCTGTGCAGCTGAACCAGGTGTGTTGTTACTGCAAATTACAGGAAAAGTTCCTGGTAGGATATCACATGCCAGTGATTGTAGTGCTCTGCCAAGGGGTCCTGACGTTGAAAATAAGGTTTACAAAGGATGAAGATGCTGCTGAGACTTTCTCTTACTGACAAAAGGGAGAAAAATTGCAGTATTTTTTGTGCTGACTTACTTTATTCGTCAAAATTCAGTCTCTTTCCCATTGTATTCTCTCAGAATATGAATGCTAATAATGCATTTATAGCCATTTTAATTTGCCATGTATTTGTATGCTACCTAGATGGTAAAAATTCCTAAGGCTATTTTTTAGTGTTGATAAATTGGCTTTTTTACTCAATAGACTATTCCCCCTTATTTGACTTTTATTTTGATGAGAAATGGTAAATGGTGATATGATTGTATGCTAATGCTGTCCAGCATCAAATGAGGTGAAAATTATTGTCTAATGAATTCTACCATGCCATTAATTAAGATTGATATTAGCAAAATGAACTTAGGGATTTGTTACATTTGTTGATACTGATTCTGTAGAAGTTAGAGAACTACAAGGAGAATACTGAATATAGTGTTTCATCTAATAGAAAAAAAAAATAAAAACACTGAAATATGAGAAACATGCACAGTCCTAATAGATTAAGTCAATCACCTGAGTGGGGTTTGCTTCTCTTGGTGGAAGTTCATGGTGTCCTGAGAGGCAGGGCTGAGCCAAAGCAGCTCATGTGGTAATTAATGTGGTGTTCCTCCTGTTCTGGGCACTGTCTCTCTTTAAACTGCGACAAAGTCCTACAGTTTGTCTTCCAGACACTCATATTTGTTGTACTCACTGCTGTTTGTTCTTTCTCTGTAAACACCCAGCATTTCCTCCACTGGATTTTCTGTTTGTGGCATTTCTCAATTGTCAGAAATCCACTGTATCGTTTGAGGGGAGAGATGAAATTTTCCTCCTGGAACAGCCTGGTTTTCTGGCAGGTAGCTCATCCTGGGCTGCAGTTTCTCTGCTGGTAATTAACCTTGCCTGAAGCCCCCAGATTGCCCAGGAGTTGCTGCTGGGGATAGTTTTCCCCACTAATAATGGCTGTGGGGTAAATATTGGTCTGTGGCACTCAGCACAGCTGAGGTGCTCTCAGTTGTTGGTGAGCTCTCCTTGGCAGGATCGACCAGGTAACTGTAGTTACCAGGCTTGGCTGGGAGATGGAGCAGCAGTCTGGGCATGGACAGAAAGGAAAATGGGGGAACTGCTGGGAAAAGGGGAGAGGGAAGGCAAGAGCAAAGAGCTGCAGCTGCTGTGGTGGTGGCAGAGGGACTGGGGGGAGATGTGTGTGCACAGCTGCACCCTCACACATCTGCACAATCGCCTGTCATCCCCTAAAAACCTGCCTGTTGCTGCTTCTTCCCTTTGCCTGAACCCACATTGGAAGGAAGGTTAGGATCAGAACTCTCCAAAAACTGGGTTGAGGATAAGCACCTTAAAAATGGAGAAGAATTTGAAAGGATGGGGCTTGACCACAAATTGAGATTCCTTGCCCTTCTGTTCCCTCTTTCTTTGGAGCCTTGCTGATGGCGCTGAATTTCAAACGGAAGAAGAGAAATAATTTGAAAATTTCCCCCCTCCCTAAAGGAGTAAATGCCAAGTGCAGAGCTCCTGATTAAAAACATATCTCTGAGGAGCCTAACAGGAGCTAATCCTGAGGATATATTTAACTGGCTAATCCCTTTCACTGGGAAGTGCATCGGGAGGTGAAACTTTCTTCTCTTTGCCATAGGTTACCTGGTTCTTCAGAGAGTGATTCCTTCACTTAGTCCAAGTTAGCCCTTTCTTTCTTCTGTCTTGACAGCTGATGAACAGTTAGGCTTCATTAAGAACACCACTGCAGTGCTTAAAAAGCACTTATTGCCAAGAATAAGCCACAAATTTCAAAGTTTATTTACTGTGGGGGCTCTAGTTAAATAGTTCCTCTCTTTTCTTGCACCTCTGTGGCATAGCAAGAGACCTCCTGGCTGGAAGGGATAATAGAGGTATTATTTTCTCCCCTTAAGCAAAATGATGTGTTCCTAAAGTAATTGGCTGCAGTGCAAATTAGAACTGCTCCTTTTGTCGTGACAGGACTGTAATCATCTCGTGTCACTGGTCACCCCTCTGACAGCCTGTCAGTTCTCAGTGCTATCAAGTGAAAGTAGAAGGAGGAAAAAAAAGAGAATTTTTGTTCTTTAGCTGGTGGTAAGGCTTTTGGTGTTCACGTATTGTATTCTCCACTGTGCGTGGAAAATTAGTTGGTGATTTTTGGGATTTTTTTTTTTAGCACAGAATAATTTGCTGTTGAGTGAAAACAGGGAAGCTGTTCGGAACACTAAAAAGCATTTCTCATAGTCTAGGTTTTCTAATATCTCTGGGAGATGTTTCAAAGTGTCACTTCAAGACTACATTATGGATCTACATAATTAATGTAGGTAGTGAAAAAAATAGAAAGTTATTTTAAGTGAGGCAATTAAGCAGTTAAATGTTGGTTGAACTGTAGTCTGAGACCTTGGGGAGGGAGCAAGGGAGAAAGGTTCTGTGGTCTGATAGATCCAGGTGAAGAACTCTTCTGGTGCAATTGTTTGTGTTTTCCATCAGCACGTCCCACGTGGGCCATGATTCCAGTGCACACTCTTGTAATCTCCTGCAGTGGCAATGATTCAGCTTAAAAATCAATAGGGCATGAGGTGTTTCAAGTTCTCATTATTGTAATGTGTCAACATCACTTCAGTGACCCCAGAGCCCTATGCTGGCTGATTTGTTCTCTGATTTATTGTGCAATCTTGTAGGGCAAACTATAATTTCACTTGTAACCAGAAACTCTGCTTTTATGGTTTGTGTGCCAGTCTGCAGTCATTAGGATGTTCAGAGATAATCAATGCCTCTGCTTGCTGCTGAAGGTTGAATGAAGTTGTCAAGTGGCTAAATTACAAAGAATACAAACAAAAGAACATTGCTATGGCTGAGCAGGCCAGGAAATGTTTTTATTTAAATTTCCATTCCCTATCAACTCACAAAATGCTTTTACTGCTTAGCTCTGTTCTAATTTATATTCCCCTATATGCCTACCAGTTTCAGATCTTGAATTTTGTGGTTGTGGTGATTTACTGTATCACTTTGAGTTATCTGTGCTCCCTTATGATCCTGCTACCTCCTCTGTATCAGTCCAAATCTAATCACATCATGAACAGGAAACAAATTATTTTAATTGCTCAAACTCAGTCACCTTACTGTGGCTTGAACACATCAGGGGCAAAGCTGCATTGTTAATTTTGCAGTGCCCCTCTTCCAGGTATGCTAATTTTGATGTTTGTTTACATGATCAAAGTGCTCCAGGTGACAACAGCAGATTTTTTGTCAGTTTTTCCTGGGTAATATCACACCAATTAATGTATTTAGAATGTCTCACATCAAGCTGAGGTAGCTTTGCACAACCCAAAGCTCTTGTACCCCTCACATGCCCATTTGTGTTGCAGAAAGCAGACCATCTGTATATTTGATTTTTCTTGAAAAACTAGACGGTATTTTTCCAGGATACATAATAGGTTTCATATTTTTCTCCTTCAGAAATATTTCAGTGGAGCTTTCACCTTAGCCATTGAGAGCTCTCAACTTACCTAATGGGAAACATATGAAAATATAGGAATGTATGTGAGCCTTAGATGGAATAAATTAGAAGCTGTGCAGCTTTTAAAAGTTATATGAAGCAATAAGGTCCATATTAATCATTAAATCTGACACAAATAGGAGAATATTCAGAATTGGAAACAAAATGCAAGAAAAACCTAAGGTCTCAGATTCAAGGTCAGAAATGTTCTAATTTTCACATTTGTTTAATAGGAGTTTTGTGGTTAGATTTTTGAATATTTATTATGTTATTGAGGGAATTAGAAAGTTGAAATTATTAGGATTTTTCTTTGTTTCTCTCCTTTTTTTTTTCAGTTTTAATTACAGTCTCTGCAACTACTTTTTTTCTTCAGCTGTGTCCATGAAATCTGAGGGCACACTGCTAACTTGGTGAGCCCTTTTTAACAGCTGACATGCAAAATCATTAAAATGTAGGTGTCACTATTATCCAGTAGGATATTAATACTCAGTCTCTCCCAGGAAAGGTTGGTGTCATTAGTGAACTCTGGGCATGTACAGATTTGTCTGTGCATCCCTCAGATGCTGCAAAATAGCAGGGTTTGGCTGCTGTAGGGAATGGTGCTCAGGTTTCAGGTGCTTCCTTAAAATGACTACTAGCAGCCCTGCATCACTGTGGAAAAAGGGTTTTTAATAGGAAAGTGCCTCATAATCATTTACTAAGCTCATCTATTTAAAGACCTTTCCATGAAATTGAAATAATTGTCATGGGGTTGGTAGGGCTTTAAAAAGTTATCATCTCTGGCCTTATATATCACAAAAAGATATGGGTCTTTTCTGCACCAGAGTTTGACCTATATAACAGAATAATCTGGCATAAAGCAGAGCAGGGAGAAGAGGAGAAGGTGGGCTGGAGCAAACCTTTCAAGTGGTGCACAGGCCATGGAAATCTGGGGAGCTGCTGCAAGGTAGATAACCTGTGCAAATTAATTCGTCTCCTGTACGTGCCACGATGGATAATTCAATTCACATTGTGAGTGTCCCACATTCTGGAGGCCAGGGCTGATTTCAGGTTTCTTGGCTAAGCCTCTCCTGTACTCCCTTCAAGTGTTTATTTGAAAACAAAATGCTGTAAATACATGGGAAACTTGCGAGAAATTTCTATTCAGTCTAATCTGTTGGAAAGCTTCCTCATCTTCAGTTTAGTTTTGAAAGTTTAAAGAAAAATCCTTTGCAGTTGGAATATTTTTTTCCCCTTTTGCTTAATACCCATTGCACCATCACCCAGAGATTTGTAATGTACAAAATATCAGAGAGCTGGCTCTTTTAGCTCGCTCTGGATGCTCTGGGGAAGCAGACATGAGTTTCATTCCTTCCCCAAGGAAGTGTGGTGACAGTGGAAATGCAGGGGAGGTGGCTGAGTCAACACTCAAATGGTAACCACTCCTGGGGGCTTTTTTTTTTTTGGTCTGTTTTTTGGTTTTTGTTTTCTTTTGGGATTTTTTTTTCTTTTTGCCTTTTTGTTTTGTTTTGTTTTGTTTTGTTTTGGTCTGGGCTTTTTTGTTTGGTTGGTAGGTTTTATGGGGTTTTTTTGGTTTTGTTTTTGTTCTGGTTTATCTATTTCTGAATTATAACCAGTGTGTAGCAAAACTAGATGATGTTTCTCCTCACTGTTTGCCATCTCAGGTGTATGTACACTGCTGTTCTACTTGGTATCCTCTTAACTATTTCTGGTGCAAGCAGCAGGATTATTTCAAGTTCCATCACAAAGCAGACCTCATCTTGATTTGATCATAGATTTAAATAAAAGGTACAGTGTGGTCCAGCAAAGTTCTGACATTTTCATTGCTCTGATCTATTTCCTTTGATCTGGACGTTTCACTGGGATGAGATTGAGTTGTAGGTATTTCCACTGGGTTGTGAAGGCAGCTGGTCAGAAAGCTTCTGCTGGGATCTCCCCACACTCTGCTGTCATTAGGTGTGGAAAATGGATTCTTGCCTTGGAATCATGAGTATCATTATTGCCTGTGAGTTCTCCAAGCATGGTGTAAAGGAGCTTTGTAGGAAAAAAAAAAAGCTTTCTACTGTTTGGTTTTTTTAAAGCTTTGAGAGTGACTGTAATTCCAGCTGGATTTATTGTTTTCACTGTGTATGATTGAATTCCTGCTGGCCCTGCCTCTGTAGGAAGCTGCAGCAATACCTGCATCCTTCTCAGTTTCCTTCTGGGGGGCTGTGGAGCTCAGTGTTTTGAAAGCACTCTGAAAAATGCTTTCTTAAAAGGATATTGTGTGTGTAAAACACTGCTGTTCCTGCTGGAGCTTGGACAAACCATAAACCTCTGTGGCTGTAGAAAATTACTGAGTGCTGCATCAGCTGTTGGAGTGCTGCTTTACCAAACCAGAGATGTGTGCTCAGACCCTGCGAGAAAGAGAACTCCCACGGTGAGAGACAGCTTGCTACAATGGCATTCAATCCAAGGTCACACAGAACCTCAGCCACGGCAGGGAAAAAAGCCAAAATCAGCATTTTTAGCAGTGCAAATACGGTGGGAAATGTCGTTAAGGGTGTGAAGATGCTGGAAAGGAAAACAGTGAAATCCGCGTAGCAGAGCAGTTGTGTAGGCAATGCTACAGAGATGGGCAGGGAGAGATGAAGTCACTTCACATTTTGGGTACCACTAAAATACTTTCCTTATCATGCTTTTGTGTGCAACTTTGTGGCATCTCACTTTAGTGCTTGCAGCTGTTACCTAAACAGATTTTTTTAATATATAGAAATTGCTGTGAAATGAATGGGAAGGTCATTCTCACTCACAGCACTGATCTGATAAGAGGGGGTGTTTGCTTCTTTCTTGGGACAAGCAATATTTGGAATTTTTGACAAAGTTAACATGCATGAGATTTCTTAAATAAGGCTCACCAACCTTCATACCCAAATACCTTATGTATATGCCAATTATATTCATTCTGTGTTTATTCTTTAACAGTACATTTAATATAATTTCAAACTGGAAATGGTATCTCTGTCTAGTACCGAGGACATTTTTGCATCTGTAAAAAACAAATGATTGGGATCATTTGTCATTCCCATTGGATATCAAAGCCTGAAAAAATATCAAAAGTTTTAAAATTTAATATTACAATTTTTATGATATTATATCATTATATACAATTCTTATGTGATGTTAAGTAGTAAATACCATGGATCTGTTTTCAGCACAAAGTGATGTTGATCGATGTATGCTAGAATTGCTACTTTTTGTAGTATAAAATATTGGTAAATTAGTAATTAAACTAATTGGAACTGTTGGTTCATTTTAGGGAGATCTAAGTTACACCACTCAGTCTTGTAGGGGATGGAAGGATGGAGATGCCCAGAAAATACTGTAGGCACCAGAGTGAGCTCTGCAGAGAGGCTCTTAGCAGAGGAATTGATCCTTGGCTCCTGCTTTTTTGGGTGGTTTTTTCTGCTCACCCTTGAACTCTCAAACTCTTTAGTTTGGAAGCATGCTGAAGTAAATTAACAAGGTGAAATTTAGGTGGGCACTGTTATTCTCCTCTTTGGGATATTCTCATTAATGCTGAAATAGTGGTTTGTGGACAATAACTGTGCTCACTAAAAGTGTAATCTGGAAGCCTTACAAAGTTCAGCACTGAGGCATATGTTTCTGGGTGGGAATTGAAATTTTCCTTTTTGACAGGTTTCCTTGCAGCTAGGCTCCCACTGGCATCCAGATTTTCCTGGACAGGAGGATGCCTGGATGCTGCAGAGAGGGCTGGGGCTCTGTTTGGGCACTCGGTGAGCTGGCAGGGGAGGAGGAGGGCATTGGGCTGGAGGGTTGTGTCCATCCCAGGCAGAGAGTGCCTGGCAATGCTGCAGGAGCAGCCTGAGCAGCACTGGGGCTTCTCTTCACCATCCCACGCGCTCAGAGTAAGTACCAACATCAGCCTGAGGTTCACCTTTGTAACCTTGCAGTTTCCTCATGAAATGTCCTGCTCTGCCAGCTTTGCTTTACAGCACAGCAGAGCTCTGAGATGACAGAGTTTGATTTCTTCTTGTTACATCCTAATTCTTGTTTGCCTCTTGTTAGTTACTCTAAACTTCTTTTAGTCGCTCTGTATGCCTTCTTGTTGACTGAGCTCTGGATTAATTTTTCCTGCTCCTGCAGGTCTTAATCCTCCCTCATGCGCCTGCCATCAGTAGAAACAGCTCCTTCTTTCTCCTCCTCTCAATGTTCCTGTCACCTCCTGGAGCTAATAGAATTAAATTCTAATGCTAACATTCAATTTGCAGTTTTGGAGGCTTGGAACATCACCTGCTCTGCATGAAGGAGTAGTTCTCGTGGTGAAGTTTGAATGGGGTATATTGCCAACAGAATTCACAGGTTTGAAATCTCCTGCACTCTTGAGAGGTGCTTTACGTCCCCAGGAGTGCTTTCATTTGAGGGATTTCACTCTGGGATATCCAAATTCTCTTTTCTCCATAGTGCTTACAGTGCCAGGCACACATCTCAAGACACAAGAAAACGGGCAACAAAATTTGAAAAGAAAGCCTTGGCAAACAAATACAATAAATGACATGGTTACACAGCCATGCTGTTTGTGAGAGTGGTGAAGGAACACATCAGTCACCTGCAGGAAATATCCTGGCAGATCTGAGGTGTTCACTGGGAACAAGGGTGTGACAGGAGAGGATTCAGGGGCACAGCCTGGGTCAGACAAACAGCAGGGCAGCTGTGGGGGAATGACTCTGGATTTTATATCCTCTCCTCTCTGGCACCAGGTATGCAAGTTGTCTCCTCTCTCAACATTCCCAGGCAATTATATTTGGAAAGAAATTGAACATAATGTGCAGGTGCTTGAATATTTGACAGGGCACTTCCCATTCTGCCTCAGCAGGTACTTACTGTTCTTTTGGCACTGCTCTGATGAGCATGTGATGCTTTCAGAGCACTCTGGTGAGCAGCAATGCTGGCTGTAAAGCATTGCTGGTGATGAGGGATCATCTCTGATTCACTGCTTTCATGCACAGAAACATATGGCTGCTTACAGGAGTGCACTGAATAGATCCCAGTGGCAGTGGGACACTTTGGCCAGGACTCAGCTCCCTGAAAAGAGGAAGGCAAAAGCTGATATATTTTCATTACAGTATTTGCATTGATAATATAAATCGCTGTTGAAAAGCAGTTTATTGACAGCTCTGGTATTAGATGTACAAAACGTGGATCTAACCAGCCAGGGCCCAGCCAAGCTGCTGTGCCTTCCTTTCCCAGGAATCCTTTGTAAATCTTCCCATCCCAGTTCCTATATGACAGATAAACTGAGCAGATTAAACCCAGGAATAAATAATTAGCAAATTATGGTTTATTTGCCATGAACCTACGTATTTGGATGGGCACAAGAAATGGAACTGAGATTATTTTGTCACTCCAAGGAATACTGAGTATCCTTCAAAGTTTTATCTTTAATTTCTGATGGAAGCTCAGGGTTGGATATAGAGTTACTGGGTAAAACAGGATTACCCCAAGAAGGATTCTAGCATCAGAGTGAAAATTGGGAGTTCTTTCCCGATGTGGATGACTTGCCCATGTACTTCCCACCATTCTGACTGGTTATATTAATGGACAATCTCTTTTCCCAGGTAATTTCTGATCCAGGTGCTCCAGCCTTTCAGGGTTGAACAAGCACTGGCACTGTAAGATGCTACTTCCACCTTTTCCAAGTCCTTCCCAAAAAGTCTAGAAAAGGTCCTTTCCAACATACACCACCTTTATTTTATTTTACAGACAACTAAATGCAAAACTAGAAAAAATATTCTTGAGTGACATGGTTTTGGTGTTGTTTTGGTTTTTTGTTTGTTGTTTGGTTGGTTTTTTTCCTAAACAAGAGTTTCTCATTTCATGAAGGTGAATTATAAAGCAAAGGTGAATTATATAGTAAAGATGAATTATGTAGCACAAAGGTCTGTAATTAACTTTATCAATTTATCTGCTTTTGATCTAGCAGGTCTTCAGGAGGAAACATTATTTAATCTGCATTCATATTGTCTCCTTCCCCCTCACAAAAAAAACCAAATAAACCCCCTATTTTCTCGGTCTTTAGAAATGTGAAGACAATGTTATTGTGCTGCTCTGTTCTACCCTGTTGCTTTCAATTCCTATTTAATAAGACAGAGGACATCTCTCATAAATTCTGTACCATCAGTGCAATGTTGCTTTGATGATACATTGCATGCTAAGTTGGGATTGGCATGAAAGGATAGTGAGGACTCAGGAGAGATTTTTATTTATTTTTTCTATTTTTCCCATAAATGTTCTGCATCTCTTGCTGTCAAAATCTATGGAGAGCTCTTGGTAGGACAGCTTGAACATGGGGAGTTGTGCCCTCTGGCCATGCAGGGGTGACCTCTGCTCCTCCCTCTCCATGTTCTACCTGGATTTAGATCTCAGTGCAGCTGAAGAATTAATTACCTTGCCAGCACCCCTGTCTCTGCTCTGATTTGTCTCTCTGGAGGGGCACAAGTGAATCCCTGAGGCAAACAAAAATCCCCTTCTGGAGCAGAGCAGACCTGCTCAGCTGTCCTGACCCTTTCCCTGTGCTGTTGCACAAAGAGAAGACTTTCCCCACAGGATCCCAGAGGGTCTGGAGGTTTGGGAGCTGATTTCAGACCTCTGACATTGGAACTTGCTCTCCCTTCATTTCCCTGCAGGTGTTGATGGATACACTGTCATTCTGGTGGCTGTCTACCTAAAAAGCAATACGTTTACTCTGTTATTGCTTTTCTTCCCGTGGAAGAATAAGGATCTCAACTGCAATAATGACCCTGGACATGAAATGTAATTTAGGCATCTCCAACCTAATTTTGCTGCAATACCAACTTGTGTGGATTTTAAATTTTTTAAATATATAAAAAATAATACTTAAATACATATGTTAACCTATATTTTATATAGGATCCTGTATTGCAATATGTATTTATTACCCCCTAAAAACTCACTCAAAGTTGTATTGTTCGTCTCTAGTATAACTCTTGCTGTCTCTTCTTGCCCATCTTGTTATTTCTGTGCTTTTCATCCCTTTTCTTCATAGTCTATACTCCTTCCACACAAGCAAATTCCATCTCTTTTTCTTCCTTTTTATATGCTAGTTCTTTCTTCAAGTTGCTATCTTTTTGCAGTGTAGTACAGAATAATCAAGCCAGCAAACTTTGTACTTTTTGAAGCAGGGGTGTTTGAACATTTGAAAACCCACAAAAGAGAAGCAGATCAGTAGTCCTGGCATTCTTCAAAATTGCTCTTTCATTTGAAAGGAACCGAGGAGCTCTGGGTGGGCAAACTGAAAGTTGTGGTGTGTTTAATGAGGCTGTGAAGGGAGGCAGGAGATGTGTTGGGGATGATTAGAGGTGCTGAGTGCAGATGTGTCCACTTAGAGGAGAAAAATGTGCTTTAAGTTCAGTGTTGTGTTTGATAACCAGGCTGCAATTCAAATGCACCCAGGGATTCTCGGGGTCCCAAAGGTCTCAGAGCTGCTCCCTGGATTGGCAGTTCCAGCAGCACCGACCTTAGCCAGGTGACTTGCTCAAACCTGAGTGTGCTGCTGCAGTTTGGGGTTCATTGCCCAAAGCTGAGTGTGCTGCTGCAGTTTGGGGTTCACTGCACAAACTTGAGTGTGCCTGCTGAAGTTTGGGGTTCATATCACTAACCTGAGTGTGCCTGCTGAAGTTTGGGGTTCATATCACTAACCTGAGTGTGCCTGCTGAAGTTTGGGGTTCATATCACTAACCTGAGTGTGCCTGCTGAAGTTTGGGGTTCACTGCACAAACCTGAGTGTGCCTGCTGAAGTTTGGGGTTCGTTGCCCAAAGCTGACTGTGCCTGCTGAAGTTTGGTGTTCATATCACAAACCTGAGTGCGCCTACTGCAGTTTGGGGTTCGTTGCTCAAACCTGAATGCACGTGCTGAAGTCTGGAGTTCGTTGCAGAAACCTGACTGTGCCTGCTGAAGTTTGGGGTTCATTGCCCAAACCTGAGTGTGCTGCTGCAGTTTGGGGTTCATTGCCCAAACCTGAGTGTGCTGCTGCAGTTTGGGGTTCATTGCCCAAAGCTGAATGCACCTGCTGCAGTTTGGGGTTCATTGCCCAAACCTGAGTGTGCTGCTGCAGTTTGGGGTTCAGCCCTTGCTCCTGCAGCTCCCTGACTGCTCCCTGCCCGTGGGGAGCTGCTCGGTGCCCCACTGGCATGCAGGGATGTGAACAGAGCACACAGCCCGACAGCATCCCCGGCAGGCTTTCGGGAGCCGCGGAACTCCAATCTCCCCGCACGGCATCCCAACGGGCTTCACTGCAATTCACCCAAGATCCTAAGTGAATATATTCATCAGTTCCACACTGCAGCTTTTGCTTAAGTCTCGCTCCTTCTCAAGACTCTTCGGTGTGTATAATGGGATTGTTTTTCCTAGGAAAGCTCTCCCATATCCTCAGCTCCGCTGTAATGGGCTGCATTCTTCATTCTAATCGGTGAAACCTGAGCATTCCCGACGGCACATAATTGTTTTCCACGCCGTGCATTCCTACCTCGGGAAGGCACTTGTGCCTTCCTTCTTCAGGAATCGTTAGCAGGAGTAGTTTGGGGGATTTATAATGCCGGCAGCACCGCCCAACACCAACTTTATGGCCCTTAATAGCTGTTTCTTTCCTTACCAAGCATGCCTCTCCCCAGACACGCTTCTGCCCCAGGGCAATTAGTGAACATAGTAGTCGTTAACTATTGATAATGATCAATTTGTCAGGGATTATTGCACAAGAACGCCATATTCGCTATTAATTAGATAAACCCATGTTAATTGTAGGTACAGCTAAAAGCACTTTCTTGGAGGATCAAGCTGGCTTGCCATAAGCCAAGCCAAGCAGCAACAGAGTGAATTGTATGAGGAAATGAGATATATTTATCTTAATGGTATTTTTAGAAATGTTCAAGATTTGACAGGTTTATAATTTTCAGACGTAGCTGTTCATAAGGGAAAGAAATTAATCCAGTCACAGTTTTTCAAGAAAGCAGGGTCCTTCCTGATACCCTTTCCTAAAATAAAGGAAAGAAGAAGCATGCACACATAGACGGATAACTGTATGCACCTCAAAACTGCCCATATTTGGGACAAGAAGACTTAAGTGCACAGATTCATAATTTTTTTTATTTTTGGCCAGTTTATGATGCATCACAGAATGGATGCATAATCTCTTCAAAGAGATGTGTGTAGTTGTTGATACTTGAGAACTGAAATCATTATATAAATTTTTTTTTTTAATTATAAAACTCAGTTACCGTTTCTCATCTACTGCTTGGTTTCAAGTATCCAACACAAATTTCTGTCTTCTGAAGAAGTGATTCTGCAGTAACTCAGCACATGGCACTCTCATCACATCCTGTTGGAATATGCTCATGGAAACCACAGCCTTAGAAAAATACAACAGGAACAAAAAACCCAAGAAAATTATTGTACCTTGGTTAGGTGGGGAGGGCTGGGATTCAATGAGCTTGCATGAAATTCCTCTTGGGCTCCATTCAATTTCAGCATTAATATGTCATAAAATCTGAAGAGTTTTAAGCTGTTTCCAGCAGTATTTGCCATCAAGTGAAGCATGGGGTTGAGTGGATCTTTTATTACAAATGGAAAATTATTTTAACATAAGTTGAGGCCACTTGATGAATTTAAACAAGAACCTCCTGCAGGTCATTTCAGAGTGGAATTCATCCTTTCAGGAGCAAATAGAAGATGGGGAAAAGTGACCACATTACCATTTTAACCAGATAAATCCCCAGGTGCCCCCCACTAATTGATGGGATCCTGGCATTTGTTAATTCCCATGTGGGGGATCTGGTGAGGATAACGAGTCTCTGGGCATCTTCAGAGGGGTGAGACTCCCTCCATCCTTCCTGGGTGAGTCCTTATAGTCCTCTTGGGAGAGGGAGAGGGGCAGTGAACATGGGTACAGCTCTGACATCTGATACATCACAGTGATGAGGCAAACCTGAAATTCATCCTCATCTCAAAGCTGCAACTTTAGTTCCAGGGATCTACCATTTATTCCTGCATTAAATGCTGCTTCTAAATCTGAGGTCAGAAAGTGAGAGAAAAAGGGGGGATTGTCTTGAGTTGCTGTAGGGAAAACCTGAAGGTGCTTTGAGTTTTCGGTATGAAACAGAGATTCTTTATAGCTCCCTGTCTTTGTCAGAATGTTTTCCATTGTGTTTGAGTCTTGTCAATTCCCCAGTTATTGATTTCCTGCCAGTGGGAAGTGGATTCCCAGCGAGCCTTTTTGTCCTTGTCTGCAGCACCCTTTGCTAAAGTCACTCAGGATTGTTTGCTTGGTTTTAAAAACCATAAAAGAGCATTTTACGTGTGACTTCCTCATTGTAAATGTAGCAACTTCCACTTCTGTTTTCACTTGGATACTGATGTTTTAAAGTGGTAACTTTGGGAAAAAGGAATATGTAAACACAAGGGGAACTGATCTATCAGACAACTGTAGAGATTAGTTTCCTCTGGTGCTTTGTTCCATGGTGTTGGCTCATGGACTTATTCCAAAGCACAGACTGGAAGAAGTCATGTAGTGCTCACCTGCTGCACCATTAAAAGGGATTTCCCTTTGTGCATGAGCAGTACCAGGTTATGTGCAGTCATGGTCAAGAAAAAGCACTTTAAAAAGATTATAGTTGTTTGATTAGACATTTGTTTGAAATAATTATTGTTTTGTGGCATTTGAAAAATGCAGATGGTTTAGATAATGACAATAATTCTCCGTTGCTTGATTTGAAATGCCTGTGTCATGTTTGAGGATATGTGTTAAGCAACACTGTTCTCTTGCACGTTAAATGATTGTGGCGACTTGCTCATGTTTGCAGATCACTGGTTGTTGGTTTTAGTGTCATGAAGAGCAGATTTCAGGGGGTCATGACCTCGTGGAGGGTTTGATGTTGATTCCATTGCTGTATTTCAGCATATCTGTAATACACACTAGTCTTGTCTGTGCTCTGAGCTGCTCCTCACTGCCAGTGTGACACCTCTGACCCCTGGCTGTGCCTAAGTCCTCTGTTAGAACCTCTGGCAGCATTTCCAGCCTGGCTCTCAGAGTGCTTTCAGCTTTGGTTCATCCTCACTCAGCTCTGCTTTGCTAAAGGCATCAGGACTGTGGGAGCTCTGTGTGTTCCCTGCTGTGGTTTGGGCTCTTGGCTGGTGACCCTCCAGATCTTTACTCAACACTCACATGTGCCGTGGGATTTGGTCACAGAACGTGTGGCTGGTGCAGGAGATGGCCCTGCAGCAGCTGAGCCTTTCCTTAGGAGCCTTCCCAGCCCTTTGCATCCCTGGTGCAGAACAGCTGATGGTAATCACTATAAACATTAATTATGAGCTGATAGGCAAGGGCATCATCAAAGCAGAGATGAATTAGAACAGCGATCCAACATTCAGTTTTTTAAACCAGCTGATAAATCTCTGCCTTTGATTGATATGAGGGCAATATAATGGGAGGACTTCATTGTCAAGGGCTCTAACTCTTCAATTCTGTGCACAGTAAGTGTTGAAATGCAATAGCTGGAAGGTATGCGGACAAAAAAAATCAGGTAAACAAAAGTCTGCACTGAATTAATGGTTCAGTAAAATGCCTAAGTAACATATGTCTCAACCTGGCTAGAGTCCTAAAGTAGGAGTAGAAGACTTTAATTACAGGATTGATGGGAGCTTCAGGAGAGAGCTCTGAATCCACAGTGACTGCAAGGTCACAAGTGCTGTAGGAAGGTGTCTTGGATTGATGATATGATAATCCTTTATCCCCTATCGTTGGCTTATATGCCCAAGAAAGAAAAAAAATGTGTGGTCCTGTCTCTTTAACTGCACCCAGCCGCAGAGAGAAAACGCGGGTTTTTTTGAAAACATTTTCCCCAAGCCTCGCTCCGGGGGGAGGATTCGTCGCTCGGCAGAGACTGCGTGCTGGACGGGGGTCGGAGTGAGCTTTGTTCCCGTTTTTTCCATTCTTCTTCTTCTTTTTTCCTCGTTTGGACCCCTTCTCTTCGATCTGCTTTGCCACCCGGAGACCCAGGAGGGCCAGAGGACAGCAGAGCTCTCCAGGGAGCTCCACCCGGCCCCGGGTGGGGGGCGAGGAGGAGAGGGACTGCGTCTGAGAAAAGGACTTTTTATTCAGGTTGAATAACTGCCTTTCACCTTGTTTTCCCCTTCCCCTGTGCCTTGTAGGGCACTCTGCGTGGTTTTGTTAAATAAATAGTTTTTTCTTCACTTTCATCTGAGAGGTTCTGTTGTGGGTGGGGGAGGGGGTGTCGGGGCCCTTCGCTCTCGGAGGAGAGAGTCTTATCATTAACCCCGGACATATTTGGCGCCCAACTTACGGGGCCTTGATTACTTGTTCTACACCTTTTGTGGGGTTAGAGAAAGTGAAGAAAAAACCCTAATAATTGCATTCTGGTTTTAATCGCTTGGTATTGAATTACAGCCATCAGTAGTCACTATGCTGTTTGATGGGAGGTTGTTTGATGTAATACTGTCTGTTTGGCACATAGGTTTGTTTCCCTACCAACAGGTAGGGGCAATCCTGTCCCTAATGTATAATTTCCACCAATCAGGGACATGACTCCGGCTTGTTATAGTAATGTGTGTGATACTGACGATCTGTAAGAAGGTATGGGAAACAGTTAAAGATGTACATGCTCTGTTAGTTTCCTCCTCTAGTTTTAGTAACCTGTTTTGGAGTTTTGTTAGTAATATTACCCAACCTGTTAGAGAAGTAGAGGGTGAAGCTTCCTGGCTCCTCACCCATCTCTTTCCCTTTAAATCTGGTATATCAGCTTTTGAGAATATTCAGTTTCCCCTGGATGTTAAAGAAACCATTAACTTGGTAGTACAGGTGCTTTACCTAGGAGTTTCCGTGTATATGATGTTCAGTGTTACCAGAATGAGGGCTGAGAAGTCCAGAGGGGCTGAGCAGGAGCAGGCACCTAATCCAGATGTGAGGAAATTTGAATGGTGTGGAGTATGGGAGGACATAGGTAAAACTTTAAAGAAATTCTCTGATCCAATAGACTGGGAATTTCCCCCTGGACAAATCCCGAGACCAGCTGAGGTGGGGAAGTATCTGAAAGAGAAGTGCAGAGACAACTGCAATGCAATATGTTGGGCCCTGGCATATGCTTATCGTACACTGTCAGATATTATAGAACAGGAAGTAAGGGAGCCTAAGCCAATGGCAGTTGCTCCTATTACAAGGAGCAGGAAAGCCCAACTTAAGACTGATCGCCCAGATGACAGTGGGGAGGGACCCTCAAGGCCAGCAACTGAGTCAGAGGTCATTGTTGAATCCATGAATGTGAGAGACCTTCATAGCCTAAGAAAAGATTATGTCCAACGAGATGATGAATCTGTGATTAGTTGGTTAGTCCGTCTTTGGGATGCTGCAGGCGATGTTACACTTCTAGATGCTACTGAGGCAAGGCATTTAGGGACTGTGTCACGTGACCCAGATATCAACCAAACTATACGAGACGGGCCTGACTGCAGCAGCCTCTGGAGACGAGCTATCAGAGCTGCGAGGGACAGATACCTACATCCCGACGATCTCTATTCGCAACAAACCCAGTGGAGAACCATAGAACAAGGGATTCAACGCTTGAGAGAAATGGCAGTGGTAGAAATTGTCTTCCCAGAGGACATAGCAAACCCAGATCCGATTATAGACCCAGATAGGATAGAATGTACACCTGTGATGTGGCGGAAACTCCTAAAGCTTGGGCCATCAGGGTATGCTTCTGCTTTAGCCATTATGAAGCAAGATGACGGGCATGAGACTGTGCGTGATATGACAAGGAAACTCTGAGCGTATGCAGATGTTGTGCATAGCCCAATGAATGCAAGAATCTCAGCTGTGGAAACAAATCTGCAGAAACTAGAAAATAAGATAGAGAAGAATCATGAGAAACTCAGTAAAGAGATTAAAGACAGCCTTCTCCAAATCTCAGCAGTACAGACCAGAGGTTCTGCTACCCCACGCAGACGCTCCTCAGCTATGAGAACTGGATATATCCCTCGACATGAGTTGTGGTATTTCCTGTGTGACAGTGGAGAAAACATGAACAGGTGGGATGGACAACCCACTGCTGTCCTGGCATGACGAGTGCGTGAATTGAAGGAGGGCAAGACTCAGAGAAGGAACTCCACCAGAAGGGAAGTAGCTCTACTCAATATGTCTGATTCCGTTGAAGGAACCTCTAACACAAATACCCACCAGGGTTAGAGGGGCCCTGCCTCTAGCCAGGTAGAGGCCAGGGAAAACCGAATTTTTTGGACAGTGTGGATTCGGTGGCCTGGCACATCAGAGCCACAAGAATACGAGGCTTTAGTAGACACTGGTGCACAATGCACGATAATCCCATCGAGACATGTGGGGACAGAACCTATTTCTATTTCCGGCGTTACAGGAGGATCACAAGATTTGACCCTCGTGAAAGCTGAGGTGAGCCTGACTGGAAGAGAGTGGAAAGAACATTCCATTGTGACTGGCCCAGAGGCTCCATGTATTTTGGGTATAGACTTCCTCCGAAATGGATATTTCAAAGACCCAAAGGGACTCAAGTGGGCATTTGGGATAGCTGCTGTGGAGGCAGA
This sequence comes from Lichenostomus cassidix, assembly GCF_008360975.1. Classification (NCBI taxonomy): domain Eukaryota; kingdom Metazoa; phylum Chordata; class Aves; order Passeriformes; family Meliphagidae; genus Lichenostomus; species Lichenostomus cassidix. The sequence continues at coordinate 12,372,536 of NC_139495.1, read as the reverse complement.
GGGCATAAAACAATTGAACACCTTGCCTGGACTGTCAGAGAACCCATCTGCAGTAGGACTCCTGAAAGGGGAAGAGCAACAAGTACCAATTGCAACCTCGATTGTGCACCGCCGACAGTACCGGACAACTCGTGATGCCGTGATTCCCATTCACAAACTAATCCGTGAGCTGGAGAGCCAAGGGGTGGTCAGCAGGACCCATTCATCCTTTAACAGCCCCATCTGGCCTGTGCTAAAATCTGAAGGAGAATGGAGATTGACTGTGGACTATCGTGCCTTGAATGAGGTGACTCCACCTCTGAGTGCTGCTGTGCCAGACATGCTGGAGCTCCAGTATGAGCTAGAGTCCAAGGCAGCAAAGTGGTATGCTACTATTGACATTGCAAATGCATTTTTCTCCATTCCACTGGCAGCAGAGTGCAGACCTCAGTTTGCTTTCACCTGGAGGGGCGTGCAGTACACCTGGAACCGATTGCCCCAGGGGTGGAAACACAGTCCCACCATCTGCCATGGACTGATCCAGGCTGCACTAGAAAAGGGTGGGGCTCCAGAACATTTGCAGTACATTGATGACATCATTGTGTGGGGGGACACAGCAGAAGAAGTATTTGAGAAAGGAAAGGAAGTAATCCAGATTCTCCTGGAAGCCGGTTTCGCTATAAAAAAGAGCAAAGTCAAAGGGCCTGCCAAAGAGATCCAGTTCCTAGGAGTGAAGTGGCAAGATGGACGGCGTCAGATTCCTACAGAGGTTATCAATAAAATCATCACAATGTCCCCCCCAACCAACAAGAAGGAGACGCAAGCTTTCCTAGGTGCCATAGGCTTTTGGAGAATGCACATCCCTGAGTACAGCCAGATCGTGAGTCCTCTCTACCTCATAACCCGCAAGAAAAACGATTTCCATTGGGGCCCTGAACAGCAGCAAGCCTTCACCCAGATCAAGCAGGAGATTGCTCATGCAGTAGCCCTTGGCCCAGTCAGGACAGGGCCAGAAGTAAAGAATGTGCTTTACTCTGCAGCTGGGAGCCATGGCCTGTCTTGGAGCCTTTGGCAGAAGGTGCCTGGTGAGACCCGAGGTCGACCACTGGGATTTTGGAGCCGAAGTTACAGAGGGTCTGAAGCCAACTACACCCCAACAGAGAAAGAAATCCTAGCAGCATATGAAGGAGTCCAAGCTGCCTCAGAGGTAATTGGCACAGAAGCACAACTCCTCCTGGCACCTCGACTACCGGTGCTGGGGTGGATGTTTAAAGCAGAGGTTCCCTCTACTCATCATGCCACCAATGGCACATGGAGCAAATGGATTGCCCTTATCACACAGCGCGCCCGTATGGGAAATCTGAATCGCCCTGGGATTTTGGAAATAATTACAAATTGGCCTGAAGGTGAAAATTTTAGTCTGACTGAGGAAGAGGAGCTGGAACAGGTGACCCGTGCAGAGGAAGCCCCACCATACAACCAACTGCCAGCAGATGAAACACGCTACGCTCTTTTCACTGATGGTTCCTGTCGTCTTGTAGGGACAAAAAGAAAATGGAAAGCAGCTGTGTGGAGCCCCACCCGACGGGTTGCAGAAGCTAGGGAAGAAGAGGGGGGATCGAGCCAATTCGCTGAGCTCAAAGCCGTTCAGTTAGCCCTGGACATTGCTGAAAGAGAGAAATGGCCAAAGCTCTACCTTTATACTGATTCATGGATGGTAGCCAATGCTCTGTGGGGTTGGCTGGAAAAGTGGAAGAAGGCTGGTTGGCAGCGTAGGGGAAAACCAATTTGGGCAGCTGAAGAGTGGAAAGACATCGCTAGTCGGGCAGAGAGACTACCTGTGAAGGTCCGCCATGTAGACGCCCATGTCCCCAAGAGTCGAGCTAATGAGGAACACCGTAACAACGAACAGGTAGATCAGGCTGCAAAGATAAAGGTGTCCCAGGTAGACTTGGATTGGCAGCATAAAGGAGATTTATTCCTAGCTCGATGGGCCCATGATGCCTCAGGCCATCAGGGCAGAGATGCCACCTATAAGTGGGCACGAGACCGAGGGGTGGATCTAACCATGGACTGCATCTCTCAAGTTATCCATGACTGTGTAACATGTGCTGCCATCAAGCAAGCCAAGCGGGTGAAACCCCTGTGGTATGGTGGAAGGTGGTCAAAATATAAGTATGGAGAGGCCTGGCAGATTGATTACATCACACTGCCTCAAACCCGCCATGGCAAGCGCTATGTGCTCACAATGGTAGAAGCCACCACTGGGTGGCTGGAACCCTACCCTGTGCCTCATGCCACTGCTCGTAACACCATCCTGGGCCTTGAGAACCAAGTCCTGTGGAGGCATGGTACCCCTGAGAGAATTGAGTCAGATAACGGAACTCATTTTAAAAATAGCCTCATAAACAACTGGGCTAGAGACCCTGGCATTGAGTGGGTGTACCACATTCCCTATCATGCACCAGCCGCTGGCAAAGTGGAACGGTATAATGGATTGTTAAAAACCACCCTAAAGGCATTGGGTGGGGGAACTTATAAGAATTGGGAGCGACATTTAGCAGAGGCCACCTGGTTAGTCAATACCCGAGGCTCCATCAACCGAGCAGGTCCTGCCCAATCTGAGCTTCTGCATACAGTGGATGGAGATAAGGTCCCAGCAGTACATGCCAGAGGCTTGTTAGGGAAAACTGTCTGGATTGATTCTGCCTCACATAAAGACAAACCCATCCGTGGGGTTGTCTTTGCCCAGGGACCAGGGTGTACTTGGTGGATACTGCAGGAAGATGGAAAAACACAATGTGTCCCTCAGGGAAATTTAATTTTGGGTGAAGGCCACATGTAAGGTTGGGATGGCAACATACCACCGTTCACCGTTCGTGACATTATTTGTACATAGTTATGTGTATATATGTATATATGTATATATGTATATATGTATATATGTATATATGTATATATGTATATATGTGTATATATATATGTGTGTGTTTGAAGTTGGAAGATGTTAAGGTGGGCCTTAAGCCAATGCTATGGAATAAGGGGTGGAATGTCTTGGATTGATGATATGATAATCCTTTATCCCCTATCGTTGGCTTATATGCCCAAGAAAGAAAAATGTGTGGTCCTGTCTCTTTAACTGCACCCAGCCGCAGAGAGAAACGCGGGTTTTTTTGAAAACATTTTCCCCAAGCCTCGCTCCGGGGGAGGATTCGTCGCCCGGCAGAGACTGCGTGCTGGACGGGGGTCGGAGTGAGCTCTGTTCCCGTTTTTTCCATTCTTCTTCTTTTTCCTCGTTTGGACCCCTTCTCTTCGATCTGCTTTGCCACCCGGAGACCCAGGAGGGCCAGAGGACAGCAGAGCTCTCCAGGGAGCTCCACCCGGCCCCGGGTGGGGGCGAGGAGGAGAGGGACTGCGTCTGAGAAAAGGACTTTTTATTCAGGTTGAATAACTGCCTTTCACCTTGCTTTTCCCCTTCCCCTGTGCCTTGCAGGGCACTCTGCGTGGTTTTGTTAAATAAATAGTTTTTTCTTCACTTTCATCTGAGAGGTTCTGTTGTGGGTGGGGGAGGGGGTGTCGGGGCCCTTCGCTCTCGGAGGAGAGAGTCTTATCATTAACCCCGGACAGAAGGGGAGAGGGAGATGCAGGAGGAGAGCAGTAGGAACTGCCCCTGTTGCCTCTATCAGCCTGGAAATGAAACTTGAGATTAGTATAGGACGTCATACAAGTAAATCTTTCTTGGAGCTCCAGGGGCAGTGGAAGAATATCCACAAAAGCCCAACCCCCAGAGGACTGAATACACTTTGATAGGTTTGAGGAAATTAGCAAAGTTGATCAAAAGCACCAATTTGGAGGACAAGTGGTGATGTGATTCCCCCCAGGTCAAGCCCTTCTCTTCTCTGGAGCCTCCCAGCCCTGTTACTAGTTGGGCTTGTTGATGACAGTGTGTCTCTTGATTTTGTTCTCCACCTTGGTTCTCAGGAAGAACCAAGTCAGGAGAAGAGCTTCATGCTCTGCAATGGCTTTGTCTTTCTAGCTGGAGAAAGGGCAGGCAAAAGTACTGGGAAGACTACAAAAGCATTAAAGAAAAAGGCAAAAATCACTGTGGCATCATCCCCAGGTGCCAGGGAAAGCACCTACCCCAGTTGCAGGCAGCAGCCCCAGAGCCCAGCCTGGACTGCAGTTACCACCTACCAGCAAGATTTAAGAGCTTCATGCTTGGCTGTCTCACAAAAAATTATGCAAAATATCCAGCTGCTTCCTGCAGCGTTCAGGAGCTATAAAACTTTGGGATTTTTGCTGGTAAACAACAGCAAAGAACTCGTTCTGAAGCAGTAAAAACCCTGTGCTGTTGATTGGTGACTGGTGCTGACACTAAACTTTCCAAGGCACTTTGTAATAATTAGAAGTTTCTACAGCGTTAAGCATTTTTGCTAAATGATCCTTGGCAAAGTAGTTGCCAGTTTTTCTCTGAGAGGGGTCCTTTGTCTATGTGTGCATTGCTGTTTAGACATCACTGTCACAGGCTCTGGGTACTGATAGGAGATAATGAGTGTGGCCAAAGCCTGGGCAGGTTCTCCTTAGGTGCCTGTGAGTGAGTTTTGTCTGTGATTCTCCAAGAACTGGGTTCCATCATTATCATCATCATCATCGATTTTATTAGCTGTGGTGTTGCACCTTTTTTGCTCTCACATAGGCAGAGGATGTTTTTCAATAAACTATTTATTTTGAATATTATTTTCTATTTCCAGTTACATATTGATAGCAGAGCCTTTCTTTTTGTGCTGCTTAATTTTTTATCTCAACCCTTCTGTGGCCATTAAGCTCTTTTGAGATATTGTTGCAGTTTCTTTTCTCTGATAGCCTTGGTGGCATTAGTTGCCACCAAGAAGAAAATACTATGCTTTTCTTGGTGGCAACAAATGCGACCAAGAAGAAAATACTATGCTTTTCAAAATATTTTTTGTCTCTGTCTTGTGGCAGGTCATTGAGTATTTGCTGTTAAGGAAAAAATGAAATGGTCTGAGGTGAATTTACAGAATCTAGGTTAAATAGTGATTACTTGGCCCAGTTTAAATTGTGTCCCAGATTTGAACAATATGCTATATAGTCAATTCAGATAAATTAATGGTGAATATGTTTCGTGGATGATTATTAGTTTCCCCTGAGATGATACTCTATTAATTTTTTTGATCTTCTACATTTTCGTGTATGTCTGTGTTTTAAATTTTTTTTTTTTTTGTACTGGCTATGGGTAAAAAGGTGAAAATGTTACTTTGCATAAGAAAGATGTAGTTCTGAATAATTTTTGAGTATTTTCAAATATTTTTACATTCATGACAGTATAATACACCTTCGTAAGTAGAACTGGAAAATTGGAAATATTGCTTTCTGGGCCACCAATTTGAAAACACCTGGATGCAAAAGTGATATGTTTCCCATAGTTATCATCATTTTTATTCTTGAATAAAGGCTGAGGAGCCAGGCTCCCCATCCAGCAGGACTTGTGTGCCTCAGGTAGGGAAGCACTGCCAGGGCAGAGTTTACCTGTCCCACAACATCCACTGGCAGGACTCCCAGCAGCTCGCAGAACTAATGGAGTGCCAAAGAGATGCACCCTGCCCTGGCAAATGTGACATTGATTTCAGTCACTGGCTGTGTGCCAAGCAGAATGCATTTGGTTAGGATCACCTGAACTAATATTTTTATTGGAAGGAGAAGGGTTGATGGAAATTTCCCAGGAAGGTACTTAAGGTTAAGGTCATAGATGTGCTCAGTCTCACTGTGGTGTTGAATGTTTGTAATATACTACATCATAATTAGACAAACTTAAAGCAATAATAATCTGAGTAACTGTGGGTGTGGTAAAGGGAGAGGTGAAAAAAAGCAGAGGAGTCAATGAGATTATAAAGTCTTTGAGTTCTGAGTTTAATATCTGGAAATTTCCCTGGATCTTGAAAGCTGCTGAGGGCACAGGTGGCTGCAGAAGACTCAAACCCTGAGGTTCCCCCACCGAGGGCAATGACAGCACTCTGGGCTCCCAGCCTGGGGCTGCAGTCCCTGTGCTCTCCATCAGCCCTGCTCAGGTGAAATACATCTCCCTGCTGTCCAGAGCTCTCTGTAATGAGGCTTCAGGGAGCACAGAGGCTCCAGCTTTGCAGAACAGATCTGTTTCAATGTGTTTGATGTACAAGGGGCAGCAGAGGTGTATCCTCATCAGTGGGCTGATGTCCTAATGAAATTAATTGTAGATATGTTTGTGCATTTCAAGCAATGGCCAAATAGACTGCTAAAATAAGCTTGGCTTTTGGAAGAAAGGCACCAACCAATGCTGTGTTTTGGAAAGAACCAAGATGTTTGGAATACTGTAACAATAATAGAAAAAGTAGTTTGAGTGCACTGAACAAAAAAGGGTTTTTGTCAACGCCTTGGCGTGGATCTGCCTTTGCAGTAGTAAATAGCATTTCCACGGTCTTGCAGCTTATTATCTTGTTAACAGGAAAAATACTTCATGGAAAGATGAAATTTTACTCCAGACATAACTGACATTCAAACCTGATATAAAGATGAATCACACAAACCCCAGTGTTTACTTACAAAGTTGGGATTTTTTTTTTTTTTTTTAAATTTTGGTTCTTGTGGGAAGTACAAATTCAGCTTGACTGTACTGCAGACAGTTTGGTGTGAGTGAACCTGCACTGGAAGCACGGCGAGTCCTTCCACTCTCCAGTCATTAAATAAAAGACAAGATGGTGGAATCAAAGGAAGGCGCTGAGGTGACAGTGACCTACTTTGCTAAATCAGAATAACTGCTTTAAGGTCCAACACTGCAGGAGCTAACCTTGAAAGCGCTGAAAACCTCAGCTTTGTGACAGTAGCAGAGTAGAAATTAAAAAGCCATGAATCACTGTTAGAACAAGCTTATGCATCATTTCATGGTGATAAATTAAAGAAGTGTCTGCAGCAATCTGCGTGTGAGAGACGCCCTGTGCACTGTTTAGATAATGTAATAAACAACAACCACTGCCACAGATTTGAACACTGCTTGCAAATTGCCCAGAGGAGGGAGATAACACAGGGACAAAATGGGTTGTGCTGACACTTCTGGGTTTGTTATTTTTTCCCCATTGGTCTTGGGCAGGACCTTTTCAGATGCATTCACTGATAAATGATGTATTCATGACAGCATCATTTTCCCCTTTATTGATTCTCGTTACCTAAATTGCCAGTTCAGACATGATTTTATATGTCTCTATTCAGAACAATATTGTGCCTGAGCTAAGCTGCAGGTTGTGAAGGTGCCAGCTGATGCAGTTTCATTGATAGGAAGGAAACACAGTCAATTAACACAAAGTGGAGCTTTCATCTGCTATCTCTAACCTGCACCTAAAACTATTAAAACTGTATTTTTTTTTTTTGTTGTTGTTGTTAAGTTTTCAGATACCTCAATTGCTCTGTTTATGTTGGTTGATGTATGTTGGAGAGAAGGGGAGTAAAAGGAAAGGGGAAAATACTGCTTTTGGTTTAAGAAGTATCTCACAGTGCATACTTCCTTTTATCTCTTCTCTGTGGTAAATAACAATGAAATTCTAAATACCAACAAAGAGAAAATAAACAACACCACCCCAGCACCCCCAGATTAGAACCAGGGGCAGAGTTTAGCTTTCTCTGGTGAAGCTGCCCTATTGTTTGTACCTGAAAGATGCACCTGAATTTTGGAAGCACTGATAGCCATGAGACACAAACAGGATGTGGTAGCTGAGGATGATCCTGCTCAGTGCTGCAGCTGATGGCTCTGCCCTGCCTGTGGTGATCATTGATGAGAACAGTCATTAATGAGATAGATAATCATTATTAATGAACCTGCAGAGGCTGCACCCAGGCCAGTTGTAGTGAGGTGACTGAAATATTGGTGTTGGATCCCACAGCTTATGATTTCCTGCTGGTATTTGTCTGATTGGATTGTCTGCTCCTTATTAACAGTGTGAGGAGGATGGGAATTGACTGAATGTGGCAGAAAGTTGTCTTAGTTTTTGTAGTTCACAAATGGGTGAATGCCTCTAATTTTATCATGGTAAGAAAGAAATGATTGTGTTGTTTGTAAGGAATACTTTTGGAATTCTGTCTGGCACAGCAAAGTTTTCATAGGTGACAGTAGCAATAGCTGTTGGTCTAATAGTAGTCATTATGAGGAGGAATTAAGTTGTTCTTTGCAGTAAAATTATCCAAGGGGAAATTGCAGCACCAAAGCTATTGCTTGGAGTTATTTGCCTTTCCACTGATTGAGTTTCATTACACTCTTTCATGATGCTGAACTTTATTCACTTGTTTTCACTAATAGCCAGCTCTGCTGCTGCTGTTACATTACATTGTTCTGAGGACGTGACCCTTGACTCTTTTGAAAGTTTCTTTTTTGCATTTTTCTACACACTCTTTGGTTTTTCTTTCTTCTAAGCCATCTTATATTTATTTTATCAAAACACAGTCTCATTTTAGCCATGTTGTCAGCACCCTGCTCTCCCTGTACAGCCTGTGGAGCACTGCACAGTGTTGGCATTTGGTACATTCCAGTCACATCAATTCTTCTAATTTCTCTGCGTTCTTTCACTCTTGAATCTGTCCTCCCTTTATTTGTTTCATCTGTTAGTTATATTTCATCCTATGGTATATTTCAATTTAAAACTATTTGCAACAAAATTATAGTTTTGTCTGAAGGCTTTACAGTGCAGTTTGCAATGCATTCTATTCTTTAGGATCAGATTCTTTGATTTCCTTTTTCCCTTTCAGTCAAACAGTAAGAATCAAAAATCCATCTGGGAAAGTTGGGAATAACCTCATGATAGATCTGATTCTTAATGGATACCTGTGAAGCACATCTGTGGTTTATCACAGCCTTCCTTCCTGGATGCTAAAGAGCAGAGAACACCCAGATCTTTGGGTTTTTATGGCATTTCTGTGTGGAAGTGAATGTCCAGGCCACTTTGGAGACTGTACTTCCCAGAGCACAGGTTTTCCTTTGGAACACTTTTCCAGGCTCGTATCCAGCCCAGGGCACATCCCAGCTGCTATTTCAGATGTTCTCAGACCAGAAGTGCTGGCTGATGCCTTTGGGCTGCAGCAGGGCTGGGAAGGGCTCTGGGCTCATCACTCTGAAATCAGGTTGTATGATGACATTCCCTTCACAAACACAAGCTGATAAAGAGAACTTTTCCTTAAGTTCTGAAGAAGAAAAAAGGTGTGGTCTGTCTTGGGCTGCAGAAAATCAGTATCCTTGAGAGGCTCCTATTGCTCCTGACCTTGTGGTTATTTGAAGGTAATACTGGCAATACTGGTACCAGACTGGCAAATGAATTGTGTGGGGAAATTATAGAAGAGAGGATGTGAAAGAAACTTAGTGTGGACACTGGATTGAAGCTTAGTTTTCCTCATCAAGATGCTTATATTTACTGGGATTAGTGCCAGTTGCTTTAGGCCCTGTAGTGATTCAATAATATTTTAGACCAATCTGTGGAAAAACTGAAAATTGAGCCACGTTAGGTCATAGATAAAAATACTTTGGGTCATGGATTTGCTTCTATCCACACAGCATTTGTTTAAATAGACTGCAAGCACTACTTAGGATGGGGAGCTGCCAAAAGGGGAGCTACTTCTGCTGTAATAAATGTAAAATACTCTAGCACAATGGGGTTATAGTGAGCAGCAAAATCCAGGAGTCAGAAGCTGCAGCCCAGGGAATGCAGGCTGGGCTGGGAGCAGGGGCAGCCTGGGGACTCCCTGCAGAGCAACTAAAGTTCCCAGAAAAGATGTGGAGCAACCTGCTTCAGGTTGTGAGTGAGCTCTGCTGTGAGGAGGGTGGGGATGGAGCCCTCAAATGCTCCCTCCTGCCCTAGTCACTCATTCATTGAGTCAGATATTAATTCCCAGGGGCAGCTGCAGGGTTGAAGGTGCTGTGGCATTCCTGTGAGGCTGGAATTTTGTCTGACTGCTCAGACAGCAAATACTGTCCTTCCAGATGATCCCATCCTGATGGACTGTTCTTTTCCTGATTTATTTATTTTTTTTTAAGATAACTTGTTTAACAGGTTTTCTATTCCTTCTCAGCTGTTCCGATGTATTTAAGGAAAATCAAATCTCTTCAGTCAACTTTAATTCCATATTGTATTTAGAATAAGTACTATGAGATTCAATTATCTTCAATAACAATATTTGTTTTGTTAGACCTTCAAGTAATTTTTATGGGTTTTTTTTCTTTCCCCTCTTTTTTTCTTTGTAGTGGTTGAATTTAGGAAAAGTGTTTCATTGTGTTATTTAGAGAATGACCTTCAGTACTGATAACATTTTGTTGTAGTGCACTTGTTTTCTTGTGCATTGTTTAAATAATGAGTTTTAAATCAACACAGTTAAATGAGATATGACTGCATAGATTTCTGTATAAATTGGGAAACTTCGCCACCTGCTCTGCATGGACAACCTATTTACCAGTTGTGGATATTATTCTGTTTCAGAAAACCTTTCCAGAGGAATTCCAAATCTCTCACATCGCAGATCATTAAGCTGTAGGAGCAAATAATTCTTTCACTGCAGAGTGGCTGAGTAGCACAAGAATGTTTGATGTGTTAACTTTTTCTGAGCCATTGCTTTGGAAAGGTTTGAAGGAATGAAATACATGAGAAATTATAGGCAGATCAATCTGTTGTTCAAAATACATAGAAAAAAGTTTAAAAAAAAGGTAATTTTTTCTTTTTTGTGTCTGTAATGTGGTAGTTTTTATATGAAATTTAGACAGTATTAATATTAAATAACTCCAGATATTTATTAAGTTTAAAAAGCAGCTTAATTTTTTTTCTTAAGAAGGATGAGAACTTTTTTTTTAAATTTAGATTTGGCTAAAATTATCTGTCATATGCAGATGATTATGCAATATCTGCCAGCATCCTACCCTAAGACAGTTTTACCAGATGGTCAAGCGTGTTTCATGTGGCACCAGTTTAAATGCAACTATATCTAATTTTTCCTGTAATTATTAACATCATCTTGCTTCTAAGGACTTGATCTGCACTGAATTAACTACTTCTAGACTTATTTCTGCCAAATTTTGTAGGGAAAAGGTGGTATTTCAACCTTTATGGTTTGCAGGAAAAGTATTTTGCTTTAATATCTAAGAGATATATATTATCCCTTGGAAAATTTACAGTAGGGATTGCAAATATTTTATCCAGTGCTGACTGTGCTGCTGGGTAAAGAAAATAGGAGTTGTTATTTAATTTGTGTATCTCCAAGTGTTATTTGGAAGCAAAATGAGAATATGGCAACGAGATTTACTAAACCGACTCAGAGTATTGAAGCAGCAATTTGAGGCATATGACAAATATAAACAAAGTCTCCTCAAGATGCATTTTCTTGAATAAAGCCTAAAAATGGCTAAAAATGGCCTAAGAAAGGGATATAGGCAGGCTTGCATTCATAGACATGATGGAAGATGATGATGAAAAAATATCCTAGCTGGGGGGATGGATAATTTCACAGTTTATAACGTGATTATTAGGACACATTTCTTGTTAATTAAGCTTCATCAGACCTCTGTAAAAGTGTGTGCATTGCTTGTATAAATTACCAGGTGTTAGTGTGTGTGTGCATGCAGACACAGTACCTGTGTGAACCTAAATGTTTGGGTAATTTGCTGCACCTGCAAATCCTCCTGAGTTCTGGACATCAGTTTTCTCAAGGGAATTATTCCTGCACATTGTACATAAGTCTCTATTTTAACTAACATCCCATGATCCCAAAACTCCAAACCATCACCAAAAAGAGTTAAAGTTTTGTTAATCAGCAAAGACCTTCCTTAATTTCTCCAGCATTCGAGCTTCTGTATCACTTTCTCCTAAATCACAATCTCTCCCTTTTGAATGAACCTGTGCAGCTTCTGCTGGCTAAAGCAGCTGCTCTGCTGAGCCTGAGCAGTGATCCCCTGCCCAGCCTTCCCACTGCCTCACACACACCCCATCCTGTGTTTCCTGAGTTTTGGCACAGAGTTCCACATGTACACTGCACTACTGTGCTGCTCTCCCTAGCCCCTTACTCTCAATTTTTGCTTACAGTCTCCCTGCAGTGCTCCTTTAGAATATTCTGGGGCTTGAGCTGATTTTCCTGCTGTGCTCCTCTGTAGACATGCTGGTGAAAGGTTAGGTGATGATCTCTGCATTAAAACCTAGTTTGCAGCATTAATTACCATTGCATGGAGATCAAACCCAGTAACATGGGTAGATAAAACCCAGTGACATGGGTAGTGAAGTCAGCCCAATGTGCACTTAGAGCTTTTCAGGTTTATTTCTGAGATCCAGGCTGCTATTTTGCCTTGGCTGCCATAGTTGGCAGTTTCTCATTTTTTATTGGGCATAAAAAGTAATAATATGGTAGTGTTGTTAGCTACAGAATAAAGCACTGTTAGCACTCACTTTCTATGTTAAATCCAAATACTGTATTGATTTTGCAGTAGGAAGACATGCAAGTCAGAAATGCAGTAAACAATGAGCCATCAGCAAAAAGCATTGGTTCAGGATGTGATAGAGAATTGCAGAGCTCCAGTCAGAAATAACAGAAGGAAGGAAATCAAAGAAGGCAGTAAAATGAGAAAGCAAGAATAAATATAACTAAAATAATATTGAAAGCACATTCAGTTGCTGAGAGGATTTTTACTGCACTCACTGTTTGCTATGGAGCATTATCCTGTGTGTTTCAGGACCAGGGCTTTTGAGAGCAGGAACTGGAAGGTTTGGCTTTTATTTTTAGGAGGCTTCCAACAAAAGTAATAAATACATCCCAGAGTCTGCTTGCACCTCTTGTTAATGGCCTTAATCCCCAGCAGTTACAGGCTGACAGCCTTGCTTTGTAGGGAAGGAACTGACCCTGTAACCACTCACACAGTCATCAAATCTCCTGTAGCAGCAAAGGGAGAAAAGTTTAAATTGTCAGACATGAAGTGCAAACCAGCCTGGCTGGGCAGCACTGGGTCAGCCAGGATGAAATTCCGTATCACTTGCAATGAGCTGTGCCTCAGAATCTACAGTTTATAGCACTGAAAGTGCATTAAAACGTAATCTAAGTGACAGAAAAATAACATTTTCAGCGTGATTCTTCTGGACAGCAGGACTTGTGGGAGATATTTTAGCTCTGTAATTTATTCCTGGGTAATTGTGACAGACATCTGGGGAAAAAATGGCTCTGGGAACATCTCTGATTTGTGGGTAAGCAGAATATTTTCATGCTCAGGTTTAAATGTAGATATTTACAATTCTATTTGTTACTTTAAGGAAAAAAAAAACCTAAACCAACTATCACTGATAGTTATAGACTGTGTTACCTCTTGTTTTGTATGAGATTAAGACTGTCCAGTTGTCCAGGGGTCCTGACTCCTGAGTTTTCATGGATTTCACCAGGTAAACTCCTCTCAGTCAGCTTGATTTTGAAGTGTTGTGTCCTGTCTTGGAGACACACATTTTGTGCACTAAAACATTTGTTATCAAATGTATTTTTAGGCTAAAGGACGAGCTTTTCTTTCACTCAGGCGATGAGTTCCTGTGTACTTGCCACCTGGCTTAGGATTTTTATTTTCAAAATACATTGCAGCATGCAATTATCCAGCATGTTGCACATTTATTAAAACCCCTTTATTTTACAGGGTTTGGATTTCGCCATATTCTCCATGATTTAGAAAGGTTTTTTTACAACCCTTACATTCTACACTTATCATAACTAAAAAGAGCTATTAGGATGGGACATCAGCAAACCCTGGAAGTGCTGTAAGGTATCAGGACTGATCCAGGAGTAATTTGCATGCAGCTGGGGGTGGGTTAGGATGTTGTGTGGGCAGCAATAATGTGAGGAATGGGTGCATTGCATCTCTGCTGGCAAGAGGTGGGTGTCAGTTTGTCAATGTTTCTCCCCAGTGGCTCACAGTTACTTATTTCCTTAATAAAGCTGCATATTAAATTTCTCCTTTAAGGCTGCAGGTGTTTAAAGGGACTGAATGTAGTGTGCTACAGATGCTGGTCATAAATCAAAATACTGATGGAAAGTGGTGATAATGATGGAATATTCCACCAACTCCTTGTTGGTTTTTCTTCTCATTTTAAGGCTTTAGAACTGGTTTGTGATGAGAGCTTTTAACCATCCCAGCTGCAGCACTAGCAGTTTGGTGTTAAGCTGGTGGGCTGCAGGGGTTGGGATGGGGTAAAGATGGCTTGTGCTCCTCAGGATGACACAAACAAGCACTGAGGGAGCTTTTTCCCATTCAGTAGCCTTGCTGCTGCTCGTGGCTGTCTGTAATAAAGCACCTGCAGCTCCTTGTGGCTGCACAACCCTGGAACAGGTATGTTCTGTCCCTGCTGAGCAGGGAGGGTCTGCACTGAATGTTTGAACCTCAGTGTTCCTGACCTACAGAGATGATCTGAACTCTCCCCAGGGCTCTCACTCTAGAAACACGCAGAGCCAAAAGTTCCTACCTGGGTAAGGCATTGGCAGAGCCTGAAGGGAAGCATTACTGCAGTGTTTGAGTTGATCCCCAGCCACCTCTTTGCCTGCATAGCAGAGGTGGTCATGAATGTCAGGGAAACATTAATGAGATCATGTATTCAAGGGAAAATAATGAGCTGGTTTTCAATAATTCAAATATTTCTCTCCTAGCCACTATTTTTTTCCACCTTTCTTGTACACAGCCCTTCCCTCTTCTCTAACCCATCTGATCTTTTACTGGGGAGAACTCTAATAATTGTAGGTGTTCATCCTTTCTGCTAACAGACAATCATGTGTGGAGCTTGAAGCTCTGCACTGATTCCAAGGAATTGCTGTCATTTATTGTGGACACCCTCCTCTGTCAATCCGTTACCTCTCTTGCTTTTTGTAGTTTCAGTTACCCATTTTTATTTTTTTTCCTTCCTCCCTCAGCCTGCTAGGTTTTTTTTCCCCTTTGTTTCCTTCCTTTTTCTCTTTGCCTTTTCTTCTTCTCCCCTCTGCCTTTTTCCTTTCCAGCTTCAGTCATGTCAGAACAGGGTGTTGTGGATCCATTTTATTCTCATGGCAGCATCTCAACCCTCACCAAAGATCTCATCAGCTAAAACCAGATTCTGTACTCACACTAAAAAAACCCACCCAAATTCTCTGATGTTGGTGTGAAGGGCTCAGACACATTTTCCTTGTGGGAAGAAGGAGAACTGTGGGAAAGGAAGGAGTGGGTTACTGCTGGAGATCCTCTTAATTTCCTCCAGGTTAAAAGTGATATTTTGGCTACACTGCCACTGCCACTCAGCTTCTGGGCCTTTCTTAGCCAGCTGCACTTGTCTGCTCCCAGCCCTTTTCACCTGCACAGAGTTTCCTGCTCTGTCAGGAAACAGAGTTAAATAGTTTACTTCCTCAAGAAAGGGAATGCACTGGAATTTATTCTTTTTTCCCCTTGCTTTTTGCTTCTATTGCCCCTTTCATAGCATTGCTTCATCCTTAAGTGGTGCTTTGTGTCAGATGAGGGACAATCATTTTTCTGAAGAATGAAGGCTCTCCTTAGCCATCAAACAGTCCTGGGCTTGTTACTCTGTGGAAAGAAAAACCAACAAAAGCTGGGATGAGAAAGAGCTGCTCCATGACAGAAACAACCCATAACTTCCAGTGTGTTTGTCTTGGAGTAAAAGCAATGCTTGCCCTCGACTGAACAAGTAACCTATTGATTCCAGCCCAACCAGTGCACTCTCAAATCCCCACCAGGCTTTTCCCTCTAATGGATATTAATATCTCCAGCTTTTCTCATGTTGCTTTTGAGAAATATTGAGGGTTACAGCCAGTGTAACAAAGAACTGCTTAACAGTTCTGGTATCTTCTGACTTTAAGAGCCACTTTATCAACTTTGCAGTTGTCTGAGGATACTGATTAATTTGCATTCGTGTTATGTAATTTAAAGATAAAATGATTCATGTTTCATCTATTTAAAAAAAAAAAAGAAAATTCTGCAGAGGCTTCCTTCTAGTGTCTGAAGAGGGATTACATAAAGAAATGTGCTACTGAATGCATTTATCAAGTAGAAAAAGACTCCCCTTTTATCTGAGTAGCTTTTCTAAGTGTTTCTGTTTCCTTTTCCCACTGTGTTTTATAGAAATTCGTGAACATCAGGAATATAATTCCTGACATATCACTGGGGAGAGATCTTGAGGGATGAACACTGTTGCCCTTGCACATCAGTGAAAGGCTGGGGATGTTGAGTCTTCAACAAGGCAGCTGTTCCCAAAATGTTCAATCATTCTCATTAAATAAGCTAACAAAAAGGAATTGCTCCAAACAGAGCAGGTATCTCATCTAGTCTCTTCCTTGTTCAGTTTGATTTCTCTTTTCTCATGTATATCTACTGTCATGGTAGTTTTTCAGTTACCACAGAATGATAAATATTGATTAACATGCATATTTCCTAGAAACACATGCATGTATACATGTAAGTACATATATATAAAAGAGAAGGAATCGTATCATAGATAGATATAAAAGAAGGTTATATTACCAAAGTCAAGTGGAAAAGGTTAAATGTCCTCTGCAGGTGATTATCTGTCATGAAAAACAAAAAGGATTTAATTACTCAGGTGTTTATATCAATGTTCAACAGACAATCTTTCCTCTGAACACAATTCCTGAGAGCTCTGTCTCAGTTTGCATTGTTTCTGCTGGCAGATTTAGTTGGTCAAGAACATTCAGCTTTGCTTTTTTGGACAAATCCCTCTGACTTTCTCCCAAACAGTGCCTTATTTTGGTACAGCCTTTGTATTTCTTTGTTCCCCAAAGTTTCAGCAGCCTCCACGTCCTCTTTTACCCCTTTGCTGCCTACTTGTGTTCCCCAAGAAACCTCTTCTTGGCACACTGTGTGTCTCTGCCGAGGCTCACGGGCAGTTTTGTTTTCCAGCTTCTGAACAATGATCAAAGCTGTCACATCACTCTGTTTTATTTCATCCATGTGAAACTTCTTCCTTGCTCTCACCATTCTTTTATCTTTGTTTCAACTACCAGCAGCTCCAAAAGTTAGTTTCACTTTATGAATATGCATCAAGTTTGTGTTTGGCTGCTCTGTTCCAGCAGGACCTTTGTCCATCCATGCTTAAAGCCCTCCAGAAGTTGGGAAGTCAGGGGAAATTTGAATTATTCTCTCCAGTGGCTTTTCCTCACAGAGGCTGAAGGGTCCTGCATCCCTCTGCAGTGCAAGGGTGATTGTGTCTCTCTGAAGTGTTTTCTTCACCTTCTGCCATTCTTGAAACTGCTGCTCAGGGATTTCCTTCACTCAGTGGTTCCACAGGACCACAGTCAGGGCATTCTTCGAGTTCTGTATGTCTGTGTTTTCTCATTGTCTTT
Source organism: Lichenostomus cassidix (assembly GCF_008360975.1). Lineage (NCBI taxonomy): Eukaryota > Metazoa > Chordata > Aves > Passeriformes > Meliphagidae > Lichenostomus > Lichenostomus cassidix. The sequence goes on along the minus strand of NC_139495.1, from coordinate 12,355,181 downwards.
GCTTTGGTTATGAAGCTATGCTTTTTGAGCTTGTTCAGTTATCTGGGTGTTTTAAAGCCATTTTAATGTCATTCTCACCACCACACAGAATAACAAGTCTAGTTTTAGTATTGCTCAGTTAGATTATTTTTGGCTGTTTTTTTTAATTCTGCTGAAATTGAGGTTTAATTGGGTCAATATGGTGTCAAAATTTATTATTTTTCAGCAACTTCTTTTTATTTACAAAGTAAGAAGTTGGAAATTCAAGCAATTCAATTTCATAATATTGAAAGATAATCAGTTCTGCTGTGTGTTGAGTGTGTGTGGAAAGAAAAGTTTCATTATTTGATGTTTTGTCTGCAACTGTAAAGCCAGAGGCCAAACATTCATAGGAAAAGCTTTCTAAAACCAGTTTACTTTATTAACTCACAGCTAATATGCAGGGGTTTGATTAGAGTTAAATCACAGAATCATGCAGCCACAGAAAGGTTTGGGTTAGAAGGGATCTTGTTCTACCCTCTGCCATGGCAGGGACACTTTCCACTATCCCAGGTTGCTCCAAGTCCTGTCCAGCCTGGCCTTGGACACTGCCAGGGATCCAGGGGCAGCCACAGCTTCTCTGGGCACCCTGTGCCAGGGCATCACCACCCTCCCAGGGAACAATTCCTTCCCAATATCCCATCCAACCCTGCTCCCTGTCAGTGTGAAACCATTCCCTGTGTCCTGCCACTCCATGCCCTTGTCACAAGTCCTTCTCCAGCTCTCTTACAGGCACTGGAAAACTGCTTTAAGTTCTCCCCAACGCTTTCTAATAATTTGGAAGTTCTGATTTTGCCAGAGCTGTGCCTGTGTTTGTGTGTGACACTCCATGGGGCAGAAAAAGCCAGCTGGGGGTTTGGGATGTGTGGAACAGAAGGGGAAGGGCAGTGAGGGCTTGCTTTAGGCTGGATCATGTGCATTAAACATATCTCTAAAATTCATCTACTCTCCCATTAATGCTGCTGTCCATTGTCATTACAGGACGCCCTGAGCTTTCTCACATAGTGCGTTGAGGTTTGGTGAGTGACACTGCTTTTCTCAGAATATTGCTCCAATCCTTGCTTGCTGAATGCAATCCACAAGCCGTGGGTGTCAGTCTGGAGGAAAAAAATATGTGTCTGAGCAGCAACATTTGTCTCCTTGACGTTTAAAAGAGACAGTTGAGGTAGTGGCTCTCGGTTCAGTTCTCGCTTTTATCCTGCACTTAAACTTCTGATTAAGGTCATGCAGGACACCTTGTCATCTTTGCACCACTTAGCTTGACTTTTATCTGATGCTGAAGAACTCGCTAAGTTGTCTTTGAAGAATAATGTTCTGAGGAAAATGGGTCTAAATGGATATATTGGGTAAAATAAATTCACCTGCAGGCCTGTGGAAAAGCACTGTAAATCTTGCCATGACCCTGTTCACTAAGGAGGTTTGTTGATAGCATTATATTAAATCAGGAGCAGCCGAGGAAGCCATAGAGATATTCAGCAGCAACTGAAGAGGGAGAATTGCACGGCTTGTGGGATTACAGAATATGGAATTTTGTACTTCCAGGTCATTACTTTGAATTCAAATGCACTCCTGGTAGTAATAAAAATCTGTTACCAGATGACAGCTCTCTGTTTCATGTATGAGATGAGCTGAGCTTTTCCCTCCCTCCACCTGGTAATGGACAGATGCCCGCTACAGAAACAGTGTCACCACTGACACTGTCAGCTGCTTTTATTGACATCTCAGGGGGTGGCCAGCAGATAAACACCTCATGGCAGAGTCACCTCTTTGACCTTAGATTAGATTCTTCTTTGGTGTTCAGCAGGGAGCTCTGTGCAGAGAAAAGTTTAACAGATAATGTATTTTCCTCCTTTGGATAGCTTTGTTGAACATTGCTTCAGTGAACAGTAAGTAAAAATTGAGGGCAATTTCTAAATTATTGCTTAGTGTCATAAATACCTTATTAGAGACGTCGTGTTGTTCCTTATTTCATGTGGCACCAAACAGCCTTTCAACAAGGGAGGCATCTGAAAGAAGGTGTAATTAATAAGTATTTTGGCATAGGCTAGCATTACTCTTTCTCCCTTATTCTCTGGGGCTCACCACTGTTGACACCACTGAATAGGAAAGCTAATTTATTCTGGATGTGTAGGTGTTACAGAATGTAGCTGCTTTTGAAGAGAAGATGTAGTGCATTTAACATGTCTGATTTAAAGACAGTCGTCCTTTGGTGCTTGCAGAAGTGAATTCTGTGACAAGTCCCTGTGACTGCTGTGTGACTCATGAAGTGGGAAGTCCTACAGGAGCTCCTACCAAGTGGCTTTTCTCTGTAGACACCAAATCATCTCCCTCATGCCTTCCTGAGGTTTGTTTTGCTCACAGCGTGAGGAAGTTCCATGTGAAGCTCTTGTTACACAGGAATAATGCAAAGAACCCGCAGCCTCGTGATCCCTGAGACAGGGGCTGCTGGGACAATCCTCCTCAGTCTCCAAATCAGTGTGATTGCTGATAACCCAGCTGCCATGGGGAAGAAAGGTGTGGATTTACAGAGGAACACTGTGTGGGTGTGTAAGAGAGGAGGAGGAGCAGTTCCAGGTATAAACACCTCTGTGCCACCCTATGAACACCATTCCCACCTGCAGCCCTGGAGCCAAGCCTTGCCCAAAGGTGCTCCCCAGCCCTTTGCCCGTGGTTCACCATCACAGCAAAGACAGGGAGGTGTCATTTCAAGCCCAACAAATTGATCTTGGTGATTGGAGGTCATTCAGATCCTGTTTGTGAAATGCTGTGGCAGATTGCACTGGACATGAATCCTCCCTCTGGCTGGAGGCAGTGTCAGTAGGGTTTGAGGATGTAGAGAAGGGAAACCTATGGAAAACTCCCTGCAATTATCTAGGGGTTTAAAAGAGAAACAATATTCCTTTTTTTGCTCATGATCTTGATTTTCATCTTAAATGGAAGTGTATTATGCTTTTGTCTGGCTCACATCTGAAATATGCTTCAGAGAAGCAACTCTGCTTCTGCCACTCTTACAGTATAACCTGTTATATGCAGCATTTTTGAAAAAAATGTAATAATTTATAAACAATTATGAAAATCAGTTTATAAACGCAACAGAGGATGTTAATTGCCCTGAAGGCACTAAGGTTAGCCAAAATTTCCAGTGGTTTTGTGGGCTTTTTTGTTAGGAGTTTTTGGTATTATTGCGAGAAGTTTTAAATAGAAATGCTGATAGATTTTTAGCATTGGAACTAATAGGAGCCAATAAAACCAGACTTGGCTCGGAGTGGCAATCTTAATGCTGATGAACATGGCAAACATGCCCAGCTTCCACCTGGGGACAGCTGACACAGATGGCAGAACTGATTTTACCATGTGCTATATGTCTTAATAATTGCCATGCCAATTACTAGAAACTCCAGAGCCTCCTTCTTTGTTCCACTATTGTGGACATTTTGCCTGGTGTATGTTTGCTGCAAACTATCAGATTTCTGTATTTATTTTATGGGAATTGTGGCTTTTCTTCTCCTCCCTCTCCCTGCTCTCGTCCTCTCCCCCTGGACCTGTGCATGTGACTTGTTTTGGGAAAGAAGAACAAATCCTACTCATTTCAGAGGAGGCTTAGCATTGCAGGCAGGGAATTGTTGGAGTGACATTCTAGAAACAAGTAAAGTGTTGCAGATTCCTTAGCAACATTTGAATCCATGTAATATGGACAATTACAGCTTTGAGACCACTGTTTCAGTTTGTAAAGATTTGGATGGACCAGAGATTGTAGCTGACTCCTCCGGGTGAGCTCCTGCAAAACCATTAAAGTCATTGTGTGGAAAAGCAGATGGACTGAACTAATTGAAATCCCAAAACTGTAAACTCTAGAGGGACTCTGCCCCTGTTGCTATCTGGTGTGAACCAGACAAAGAAAGCTTTGAAATTAGGAGTGAAGCATTGCATAAAATATTCTGGGTAAAGTGAGGATATTAAACCATGAAGTTACATGAAACAAAAAGCACACTGATAGCAACAAATAGTGTGTTAATTGGTATTTTTTCTGGGTCTGACAGCGTTATAAGCAGCCAGTGGGTAGTACGAAGTAAACACTGGAGAACAGTGTGAGTTAAATGTTTCTTAGTCCTGGGCTTGTCCTAAATAGCTGGTGCTGTTCTGGGGAAGTTGACTGAGTTGCTATTGCCAGTCAACAGCCTTGTCCCTTCCTCAGTGGAGAATCTCAAATGCTGAACCAGTGTCAGGTTTGCTGTGGTAGCAAAAGTTGTAATCAAATCCCCTCTGCTGGGAGAGAGCTTAACAATGGTTATGGTTGGAGGCTTGAAATGTGAGTGGGCTGCCTCTCGGGGCTCCCAAGGAGCCAGGAAAGTCCTGGAGCTGTGACAATTAAATTAGGACATGAAATCTTTCATAAACCCATAAAACCTCTGCGTCTGAACTCCCCTGGGAGCAAGCAGGCTGTGCTACCCTCAGCCCAGCTCAGAGCAGGGAGGATGTGCAGCACATTTCCCCTCCTAACTCACATTGATTTCACCTGGGGCACTGCCTGTGTCTGAGTGCTGCATTCAGCATTGCTAAAAGTTATGTTTTTAACAGTTACAGGCTTGTCTAGTAAATCTGTGATGCAGCTGGAATTGCTGCATGGAAAATAACCTTCTTACAAGGCAGTTGTAAAATGTTGTTCCTTCCTTGCGAGCACAACATAAACATGCTAATTGCTAAAAGTTTTTAGTCATTTCTATTAAATAGCTGTTCTTCAATTATTTAAGGGTTTTAATGAAAGATATTAGCAAAAAAACCCAGAAAAACCAAACCAAAACCCCCTAAGGTTACCAAAATAGCCTCTCATAGTTTTGTTAGCAACACTTTGCATTTCACTTTTCATGCCAGCTTTCACAACATCAGACTGTGGCACAATTATGAATTTTAAAAGAGGCATCATGATTTTTGACACATTTCCCTCCCTCCCCCCCCCCCCCCCGAATCTTTCCTGTTAGATCACACAGGTTTAACTCTCAATACATTTGAATTACAACATTGGGATGAGCTAATCAACAGCCCATTCTTTTCTACATGCTTTTTGTATTCTTGGAATCACTGTGGTTGGAAAATTCCTCCAACACAGAGTCCCAGCTGTGCCTTGTGCCCACCTTGTCCCCCAGCCCAGAGCACTGAGTGCCACCTGCAGTGTTCCTTGGACACCTGCAGGGATGGAGAGCCAAACCCCCCTGGGCAGCTCCTGCCAGTATTGACAACCCTTTCCAGGGAGAGGAATGTTATTTGAGGGAACAGTAAAAATCATCAGTTGGGCAAAAAAGGGTTTGTTTTTTCCTTTTGTTTCACAGACATCACATTATTTTGCAGTGTGTTGGTTTGTTCCTGTTCATGTACAAGGTTGTTTTGTTTTGTTTTTTAAGAATTCTTGCGGGTGAAGTAGTTGTAAACCAGAGTTAGAACTATTGTTTTAGTCATTTAAAACATGGCTAGAAGGTATGTAGTGGCTAGCTAATTCTTCCTCTTAAATTGGCTTATTCCATTTTATACAGGTTTTTATTGCAACAGTAATAAAAGCGCCACCTACACATTTTGGGTTTTAATCCCAGGAGAATTGTATGTGTTCTACCAGGTTATATGGTTTAAATTCTATCTACCAGGACTTAAAGTATTGTGATAAATATTAAAGCAATAAATTACAGACAACCAGGATATTCATAAATTGTGTTTGGGGGGTTTAAATTAATTCAGAGAATGGTTTAAGTTTTACAAAAACATGGTTTTGGCTACTGAAACAGACTCCAGGTGTGTCTGCTGTGGAGATTGGTCTAGCTGTGGTTAATTAATTTTTTTAATGGGATTATGTTATTTATTAATGTTATTTATGTGGTTAATTTATGTTATGTAATATTCCATGTGGTTTGAAGATGGTTCTGATGAGATTAAAAGTAAGAAAATCAATATCTGTTTTGTTGCTTCATAATTTTTTCTGTTTCAGTAATTTCAGAGAAAATACTAATTTCTTAACAAATATTATTCCAGAGGTGCAGAAAGACTAAATTGTTTCCTTAGCCACAGGGAGCAGATTTGAATTCCTGGCCTGAACAGGTGCTTCAGAAGGTTCCCATGTCTCATTGTGCTTTGCAATGTATTTTGGATGTATATCTACCCTCCCTCTCTATAGAGAAGACTGCTGCATGGGCTGACGTGAGCTGGGGCTCTTTCCAGTGACAGTGATCTAACACAATAGAATTAGGTTTCTAATGGACAATATTATCATAGCAAAAGTCTAACCTAAACAAATGGCATATGTTGCAATATGTCTTTAATCCACCTGTGCTTAATCAAGGAAAATTTGATGAAACAAGGTAAACCCTTACATTACTTGTTTTCATCTTTTTTTTTTTTAATGATTTACTGATCCTCAAAGCTTTTAAAGATGCATATTTGCATTTATTTCAGCTTTAAAATTAAAGTAGTAGCACTAGAGAAGCTCAGGTTGTGAGGATCAGGTTCAGAAACATGTAATGGTTTCATTTTAGCACCTTCACACATGTGGCCTTTCTATGCACATCCAGGCACTAGAAAATCAGACCCAACATATAAGAGACAAAACCCATTTTAACTCCAGCTCTAGGCTGCTTGTTATGGTGCATCACAGCTTTTAAGGCTGCACCAGCAAGGGTGTGGAAGGCATCAGTCTTACAAGTTTTTAAAGTAATCCCATCTTGATAAGGAATTTCTTTTTCCTGGAAATGGAACTATTATTTAAAATTATTTCTTTTTTTCTATTGTGCTGTGTGAGGAGTTTAGAATTTCTCATTTGTCTCTCCAAGACTTTTATTTTGCTTGGCCTTCAGTGCAACACATTAATATTTTCTGGAAGATGTAGACAGAATTCTCTCAAAGCCCTTCATTGTCTTAATTTGAGAGATGGTGGATTTGCTAGATAAGTGAACTCCTCTCCTTTACTGGCTGGTGGGTGTGACAGGTGGCAGGAGATCAGTAATGGCTGCACTGTGCAATTTGATGTGAAGGACATTTAATAATGCTTACAAACATGTCGTCCATTCTCGGAAAATCAGCATCAGTGGCACTAATAGGACAAATCAGAATATCTCAACCAGAGCTGCTTCTGCAGTCCAAAGCAATTTTACAAGGCTTGAATTCAGCATTGTGACAATGGGTCACTCAGTGGGAGAACGGGGATGATTGCACATTGTACAAAAGAAAGCCAAAGTAATGAAAAGCCATCTCCATCAGAGGAAATTTACTGTTTGTTCATGGAGAGAGATGATTTGTTTGATTAATAATAACTCAGGGACACAACTGAGGTGCTGCATACACAGAAGACCTCTCAGTGAAGTAATAGGAAAAAGGCATTTTAGAAAAGAGCTGTTTTGGATACAGGGAAGTGACAATAATTGCCTGCTTACGAATACTGCAGAAGTACTTGAGAACTTCTGAGCCATGATTGACTATGATTTACATGCTTCATGTGTCCTAGTGAGCTTCTGATTGCCGGGGCTTTTATTGCTTCTTAAAATGGAAATGTTGGTCTTTTAAAAGATGAGAGTTTGAAACCCTAAATCAATTGTGTGTTAGAGGGTTGCTTTGGGTTTGGGATTTTTCTCTTTGCTTGTTTTCTAAGATATCCCTTACATGACAAAACAAAGAGTACAGAGAAAGTAATAAGCTAGCAGATTTGACTTCAATTGAAGTTGTAAGCAGAGAAATCAGACTCAGATTAGGGGGCCTTTTAAAGTTAATCAAGAAGAGAACTTTGTAATTGTGCAGGTGATGTGTGCTTGCAGTTGCACTATGTTCTCAAGTCTATGGGATAACCATGAGCATTACATGGATATTGGAGCTCAGGATACCTATTGTCCCCATGGGATTACAGTCCATCTGCCTTTCAGCACTTACATCTTTTCCAGAACAATCTTCAGGAATATTATACAGAGTGAAAGAGATTAATTTAGGTGGGCTTTGCCCTTCTTTCAAGATGAGAGGAGGTGCAGAGTGTCACTTGGATTTTGAGATCAGCTGATAACATGCCCAGAAGAGAACACTCTAAACAATATTCCCTTGGTCAGCAGGTGCCAGGCTGAATATTTAATACTCTGTATAATATCTAATCTATACTCTAATAATTTCTTGACCATTCAGACTTGTTGAGTAATTCCTAAAGGATCCTTGGGTGTTTCATGGCAGAGAGCTGTGCTGGCTCCCTCTGCTAAGGGAAAGGTTTTCTTTCTCTTTTGGCACTTGTGATACCAATTCTCCAGCTGCATTATCTCTAGGGAAGCTCTTTTCTCTCCAAAGGTTTTGTTTTTTTTGTTGTTGGGTTTTTCTTTGTTTGTTTTTTGTTTTTTGTTTTTTTTTTGTTTTTTTTTAATTGTACTGGCATTTTAGAATAGTTCTGTGATCCAGCAGTGCTGGCTGAGGAAGGCTGCTCCTTCTGGGAAGGTGCTTTTTGGAAATTGAGGTACTGTGTTCTCATTATTAACCCAAGGTGCATCAGTGCAAATAAACTTGAGCCTTCACTATAGTTAAAAATATTTATAGTGGTTAGAGCAAAAAGTTATAAAAGGGAAACAAGAAGAGAAACATTGCTAATTTGCTCATTTTGGGGCTGGAATGTTATTAAATTGCTGAGTTAATTTAACTGCAGTTGGGATAAAGGATCTGTTCCCTGAACTTTCCCTCACTTCTTGGGACTAAGAGAGGTGAGATTAGAGGCCCAAACACGTTTTCAGTACAAGGTGACCAAGCTTTTCTTCCTTTTGTGATTGAATAAAACAAACTGAAAATGCTTCATAACTGAAGGTTTTCAGTTTCAAAACTGCGGCTTGAATTTGTTGCCCTCTGTGGCTTAAAGGGGTGTTCTCTGTCCTTTGCAAAAAGCATAATCTGATTTTGAAAATCAGTTGAGAAATACACTGATGGTATTTAAGTATTCTCCTAAATTCGCTTGTGAACTTTGCAATTAGAATTTAATGTGACAAGAATGTATTTGCATGCATGCTTTCACACACAGAATGAAAACATCTCCATAAATTAAGAGTTGTGGTAAATCCCATGGTAACCTGACAGAACAGAGGGGGAAAAGACAGTTTTAAAACAATTCTGTAAAAAATGAGATTTTCAAACTGCTATTTTATTTAGGATACGTTTTGATAGTTACATAGTCTGATTTTTTTGTCATTGGGCATTGAAAAATTGATGGAAAAAATTATTTACAGTGTTGCTCTCATAAACCCAGTCTTTTTATGAGCATGATCTCATCCTGTGATAAATACTAAGCACAAATAATCCTGCAGCTGCAATTCCTTATTAGCCCTCCTAATCGTGCATGGTTTATGATATGTGAGCATTAGATTTACTGCAGGCTGGATTCAGGAGGTTTCCATACCAGCTTCCCCACCCCTCTCCTGAGGTGTCTTTTTTCTGTGTGTGATGTGCTTGGCTGTCAGGTTTGTGAAAAGAATGGTAGTAGCAAGGAGAAAACACATGTACTGAGGTGGTGTTTTCTGTGAAAGCTGAGCAGGAGCTGTGTCTCAGAAGCCTGGCACGTACTGGGGAGGTCAGGCAGGAAAAAGCTGTGTTTTTTCCATGGTTTCACCACAATCCACACCAACAAGTGCATATCATTTCGAGAACTAGAGGAGGAGTGTTGCTCTGTAATTCATGAGGTGTAAGTTTTAATTATTGCAGTGACCTTTCTGGCTGTCCTTGTCTTTCTGCTTATGCACTGAACTGTGCATTAGACTCCCTGACTGGAAAGTCAAATGGTTCTGTGACTTGTGGGAGAGCAGAGATGCCAGAGCAGGTTCAGCAGTGCTGAGTGTATTCCTCAGTGGGAACAGAACTCGGAGTGGAACAAAGATCAGCTCCTCACAGGAGGACCCTCTGTGCTTTTGGTTTCCTCAGGAGGGCTTTTGGAGTTTATCCTTTCAGCTCCCAAAAAAGTCTTCATGTTGACTCAAGTGAATGTGGATTTTGGTTGCATCCTTGTATTGGTCATTGAAATGCCTCTTTGCCCCCTGCTCTGGTTGCTTGTCCAGCTATAGACCTGTGCATGGAGGAGAGGAATCCTCCTGCATGGAAACAAGAGCTTTGGCAGGAGGAGGCATTTTATCACTTAGTGTGGGAGCTGACAAGGCAGGACTCAAGAACAGCCACAAAACCACAGACAAAACGCAAAGATGAAATTTGGTTTTGTTCTGTGGCAGCCCAGGGGATTCCCAAGGCAGGCCAGACACACAGGTGGGCAGGCAGGTCCTTGCTGCAGCAGCACTGACCCTGCACTGTCACCTGTGTCCCAGGGACTCTCACAGGTGGAGCTGTGCTCTTCCCCACAGCAGGGCAGGAATCCCAGGTGTGTTGGAAGGGTCTAGCCAGGCCTGTGCTGTCTAAACACAGATGTTCTGCTTGTCAAGCACTCAAGACTAAGCAACAATTAATGTGATGTATGTGTTCTTCTACAGCCCAGCTGCAAGTCACTTGAACGTGTCTGAAATCCTCCTCACCTGTCCTCCCTTTATTTTCCTACACCTATTAAAAGTGATTATGCAAAACACACTTTTTCTGCTCCTCCAGCAAATTCCTGTCTTGCATTTTCACCTCCAGTTTATCAAAAACACGCCATGTGCAAAATGTCCCTTTATTAGATGTGTGAGGAGAAGAGCTGCCAGTGATTAGATTGGCTGTTCACCCTCTCTCTGCTGGTCCAGCATAACCAACACTTGCTTCCTGAACGTTAGCCAAAAATTATCTCCCCTCCAGCTGGATAGGGATGTTTCATCATCTTTAAGAGCTGAGGTGACCATTATGTTGTTATTGTTAGGCAATTATTTCCTGTTCTCATACAAATTTACCCTCTGACCAGCTCTGGCTGTGCTGTGTCTGGCACAGGAGCCAGTGCAGACTAATCAAGGCTTGTGAGAGCACTGTCACCTTAATGCAATTTGTGCCTGCTGCCCCTGCTGCCTTTGCCATGCTCCTGCTCATGGAAGGCATCTGTCATCTTTATCAAGGCTTCCTATCCCTAGCTGATTGCCTTGCCTGCAAAAGGGGAAAATACTGAAACCCCAGTGGCTGTCCCAGAGTGGAAAGGAGCATGGTTTTACATTCCCCTTGTTGGTTGGGGGCTCAGTGCTGCTCTGTGCATTTGCTCCTGGCTGAGGCACAGGAAGTTGGAGAGGTGCAGGTGGAACTGAGGCTGTTTAGAGGACCAGGCTGGTCCTTTATTAATTAGCTAAATGTACACAGAAGATGGAGCACTTCCATGGAAGTGCAGTGGAAGGATAATGGACACAGGAAATTCTTTCCAGGCATTAGGAAAAAACTGTTGACAAGGAGGTTACCTAAACCCCAGAGCAATGGTCTGGAGAGGCTGTGGAGTCTCTGCTTGTGGATGCATTGCTAGAGTGATGAGTTTTTTTTAAAAAGACACTGTTCTTCTGCTCAGAAATACATTATGAGTGATTTTTCCTGTAAAGATTTGTATAGATATTTAAGTACCTGTAAATAAGCATCTTGTGTCAGAGGTAGGTTAGCCATACCTGATTTTTAGAAATTAAACAGGTGTGGGGAACAGAGGCCAGTTTGTCTTTGAAGCCCCAGGAGTGAGCCCAAGGAGGGATGAGGCAGTGAGCTGGATGGGTCACTGCTCTGAGCCAACACTTCAAAGCACAAGCTCTGCTCAGACAAGTGACTGACTGAGTGTAAAACTGTTCTGTGTTTAGTGGCTGATCTCAGTGCTGTGCTTTAGAACTCTATTTCTCATACAAGTTTCCAAATTTTATTTTTATCCTGAAGTAGATTGGAAAGCTTTTCTCCCCCCTGCCAGCCCACTCCTCCTCCCAGCATCACTACCTTATGTTAGAAATGGTGCCACCAATGGATGAGACTGTAGGGAGATCACCCTGTGAGAATTCAGTCTTGTCTGCCCTGTTACGTGACATGGAACATTTATTTTGAGCCCTGAAAACCATAATATTAATCTCACACAGAGTTGAGATTTTCAAAATGCCTGTTTGTACTGGTGAGCAGCTGATTTTTCTTTTCTTTTTTAACATTTCAGCTGTATTCATTTAATTCTTTTTTTACTATTTCCTAACTCTCCTGCTTTCCTCCTCTTCCATTTTCTAACACTGTTATGTAGATAAAGATTTATAACATGTAAGCTTAATAGCACTAAACACTTGTTTAATTGGTAGAGATTTGGGAGGAGGCCCAGACTAATTAACAACAATTTCTACTCTATTGCCAGTGTTTAATGGATCTTAGGACCAAATCTTTTTGGAACTAAAGTTATACTGAAGGCATGTTGAAAATAGGAAATAAAATCATATATGGCCACCTTGACAAACCATCTGTTCTCAGAATAATGCATGTTTTTTCATAAGTAACGAGACAGATATGCAGTATAAACAGTGATTTTCCCCTTTGAAGCATTTATTTATAACTACATAAACCCTCCTGGAATTCTCTCCAAGTATATACAGACACCTCGAATTTCACTTATTCTCTTCCTTAAGAATTGAATATTTAGTAAATAATGACTAATTTTACTACAGGAAATCCCAAGAGTGATCTTTAATAAAGCTCATAACTGGTTGTTTATAGAAATAGAAAAGCTAGAAAGATGTGATCAAACTCTATATAAATACTTAGTAAAACATCTAAAAGACCCCAGAAGAGGAAGGGATGATTAGAGTACCAGCAGGAAGATATTGAAGTTCAAGTGTATGAAGGCTGTGGTGCTCTGCAGCTATTCCAGGTCTCTGTGGTGCCCCCAGAGAAGGATCCTGCTCAGGAAAGCCTCAGTGGGCAGCAGAGGATGCCCAGCCTGGCAGAGCTCATTTCCACACACTGAAACCCAGATCAGGTGAATCCATTCTGTAAGAAAAACAGTTCAGCATCTTGAGGCTCATTTTCTACAAAGGCTTTGAAGGAACAAGAACACGAAGGAAGTTTTGTGTCATCAGAATTTTCTGCCTTTGGAGCCTTTTTATTGCTTGGCTTCCATTTCATCAACGGAGCTGATATTAGTGGAATTCTCACCTTCCTCAGAGTGTCTGCTTGAACTTTTGTTGGGTTAGCACCCCAGTGCCCTGCTATTAAACTATGTTGCCCTGTGATTTAATTCCCTATTTCTCAACGTTTCTCTCCCTTCCTCTTTGCTCTCAGCTCAGCAGTGTCTCAGCCAGCTGTGATTTTGTATTCCCCTTGCCACTCTGGTGCATTTCTGCTCAGAAATCCAACCTGGAGTTGCCATTGTCTGCTTTTCAGGGTTATTTTTTAAACCAAGGTGCTCTGCTCCCAGCCCTCTGGAGTGTGAAGCTGTCAGGGGAATGTGGGCTGAAGTGGCCTGTCACTAGATGCCAATGCAAATCCTTTGTTGTTAATCTTCGGGTAAGAAAAGAGAAAATTGGAATTACTTGACAGGATTCCACTGAAATCTTTGGCATTGGATGCCTTGCAGCTCCCACTAGTGTTTGAAATTTTGTTCCTCTGGCACTCACCAGACAATGTTTCCTTTCAAGTAAACTATCTAAAATTTCTGATGTATTTCTATACAATGATTTTCTTTTTTCCTAAATTAAAGTATCAAATACAGTCAAGCATTTGGACAGGGTAGCTGGAGAGGTGGTGGAATTCCTGTTTAGGGTTCTTTTTAAGGAAAAAGTCAGTAAGAATGGATGGCTGCTATATGTTGGATGCAACTTCAGAAATACATTGTCCAGAGCACTTCCTGGCAGAACTGAGATTTGGTTATTTTTTTCTTCCAAATGAATGCTTTATTCCTGTTTGTGGAAATCTAAATTGTGCTTTCTTAGGGAAGAAAACAAAGCTTTTCACCCAAGCTGCTGCAAGGTATAAATGCATTTAGCATGTCTTCATCTCAAATTCTTTAGTGTGAATTACATGAAAATGATTGGAGCAGAAGTCATTTTGGTTGTTGGCCAGGTTTTAATTTTTCACTGCCCAAGTGTTTTTCACATGTTTATTTACCTGAAGATGAGAGAGCCCCAGCCAATTAGCATATGGTTATAGGAAACACAGTGGATATTCCAGCTGGTAAAAGAATAATTTCAATGTGTTATTTGTCATCAAGGTGCATGATATGTGACTGGCCTCTTAATGGCTTTTAGAAATGTGCTTCACATAATTTGAAGCAAGCTTTCTTATCAGTATGTCGTGCAATTAATTTAATCTTGTTTCTGTTATTTCCACAGTATTTTTCAATTCAGTGAACCTCATTACATTTGCAAGTGCATTAAATTAGAGCCTGGATAGAAGAAGAGAGATGATTATCAGTTAATTTAATTATATTTCTAGGTTTGCCCATTTAATGATATGTCTGCCATTGTTGTTGCAGCCTTTACAGCAATAGCACTGTGCAGGAATTAGTTCTTATTCCATGTAAAGTTGGTGTTATCTGATAACTCCTGACAACTGCTGGAGCCACATGTTCAGTCATTTAGGAGTCTAATCAAAAGTCATTTCCTTTAAGCCTAAAGGCTCCAGGATGGAATACTTTCACCGTGTTCACTATGTCATTTTTTGACTCTGCATGTGTGGGAATGTTTTTGCAGAGCTTGACATCCTGAATTAAGAAACACAACTTCACATTCCTGCAGTGACTGCAGGAGCAAGGAGATGTTCCACTGCTCAGGTCTCTTCCAGCCAGCTGAACACTGCAGCTGGGATTGTTCTTGTTTGTAAGGAGGAGACAAAAACTCACCCCCAAAATTCACCATTCTGCAGTCCTTCATCTAAAATGGTCTATACTTTTCCCAATAAAATTATGTGGTCATTCAGGGGGATGCTGCAACCTGAATTGTAGTGTTCAGCCTCTAATATGGTGCCTATCAATGTTTTCTGCGGGAAATAATATTTTTACATATCTTTTGCAACTCTGCAATTTTTTTCCCTTGAGTTTTGTGCCATATGTTTGAAATTTCAAGGTGCATGGCATTTGCCCTGGCATCTGGAAATCCTAAGGATGGAGCTGCTGAGAGTCCCCAAAGCTATGCTGCATTAAGTGCAGCAGTGTAGCCAATTGTGCAGCTCATTAAAGGCAGATCTATTAAGGCAACAGTTTTGAGTTTTAGACATGTAGATATATCTGTTGTGAATGTGAGAGAAAAAGAAATTCAGCTCTGAAGTACAAAATGTTCTAAGTTCCAATGTTTTACCATAACTGTTTCTGAGATTTTTACTGATTTAAGCTTTGGAAGTAAATGCAAAAGGTATTTAAAAAATAATAGCGGAAATAACCCATAAATGAGAAAGAAAAGGATTAAGTCAAAATTTTACTAATCTCTGAGAACTGTTCTTCTATTCCTTGTATTTTGAAAGGTAAAACAAGTAGGTTTACATTCATATTTACTATTTGTATGTGATGACCCATTCTGTGGCTGCAATGTAAATAATGCACATAGATTGTGCACATTAAGTTGTTTCTTTTTCTGAAAGTATTTGCCATGAGAAGACTCAGATGCCATGAGGTCCCACAGCCTGTTCTGTTAGTCTGGCAAAATGGAGAGCTGATGGAGAGTTTTGCAATGGAATAGATGTATTAAGGTTTCCAGGATAAAGATATTTTAATATTTCTGATGCACCAAATGGGAGGAGAAAAAAAAAAAAAAAAGCAACTGTAGTATATTTTTGAAACTGAGACCTGTGTGTGGGTGCAGAGTTGGAGAACCAGACTGAAGAAAGTCCATAAAGGCTGGAGTTGTGAAGCTGTCCCTGCAGAAAATGTGATTTTCTCCCAGTTGTTCCCTTCAGCCATGGGGGTGATCTGCTACCAGGGCATTAGTGCTTACTAGAGATTAGTAAAGTTGTTGTAGAGCTTGGCAGCTGTGGAACAACACTTTGAGTGTTCAGATAAAGAGACAGAAAAATGACTTCTCCTGGTTTTTGTGGTTCTGCCTTGCCTGGTGGGATGAATCCTGTCCCATGACACCCCCTCACTTCTCTTTACACCTTCCTATTTTTTTTTCTCACTTTTGCTTACTTTTACTGTGAAGTTACTTTTGGCAAGGCTGACTGATAGGCAGGCACCTATTTTTTATACAGCAAAGTGCAGGGATATGCCAATATTGGCTGGGTCCAACAGATTTGGTGAAAATTAAAAATACAACAATTACTACATAGCTTGTTTTTTTGTGAGGAGGAGTTGGGGGACAAACCTCCTTCTCTCTTTATCTTGTAGCTTTCCAGTTGGGCTTTGAGGATGAACCACATTTGTTTCGAGTTGCAAATCACGATTTTGTAACAACTGACAGTTTTTTAACCTTATTATTTTTTCAAATCAGTCCAGTCTCTGTCCAGCTCCATTGGAAATGAGTGCTTTGAATTTCTGCCATTGCCCAGGGTCTCTGGCAGAGTCCCCTGCAAACTTGCATGGGCCAAAACGTAATGTTATGCTCCTTTATTCTGGCAAAATCCTCCCTTAGAGACTGCAGAGCAGGGATAAATCCAGCTGCTTGTCCAAACACAGAAATAAAGCAAGGACTCATTAGCTAGTTTTGACTGCAATTTTGTCTGATTGCTGGAGTCCTCAGCTGATGCTAAGGGCAGAAAACCAGACCTGCTCAGACTCTGGATTGCAGCCGGGAGAATTAAATAGGTTTAATTAATAGATCAGTGAAATTTTTGTTTAGCTGTTTGATATATGGGAGAATAAAACCTCTTCTTAAATGAGGATAAACTACTTGGTTGATCATCATCCAACAACACAAAAGTTTTGTGTTCTCTGCTTAATTTTTCTGTAGTGTTTGGTTTGGGTTTCTTGTTTGTTTGTATTGTGGTTTGTTTGTTTGTTTGTTTTGTGGTTTTTTTGGTTTGGTTGTGGGGTTTTTTTTTTGTTTGCAGTTTGGTTTTTTTTGTTTGGTTGGTTTTTGGTGGTTTTTTTTTTGTTGTTGTTTCTGGGGTTTTTTTGTTGGTTGGTTTTTTGGGTTTTCTTTTGCTTTACTTTCTTTAAAACCAGTGGTAACTTGTTAATTGACTATGACTTATTTAATGATGCTTGCTGTAATGTGAGTAATTTCTGCTCTCCTTGTTCTTGTCAGTTCGCTTTGGTATTTTCCCCCCAAACTGGTATTTTTGGAGGGACTGGAATGGAAAGATGACACGTTGTGTGTAGGAAAAGCTCTGTGTTTCCCTTTCTGTCAGGAAAAATGCTCCCAAATCCCTCCTTGCTCTGAGCTGCTGTGCTTGACAGCTCATTATTTGACTCAGCTGTTTCTGTTTCACCTTCACTCAGCTAATGAAGTAACTCATTGAATGTATTATTCTCTATTTGATTCTGCTATCTGAGTTGGTGAGAGATGGAATTTAAAAAAAAAAAAAAGGAATAAAATCAAATCCTCTTGATGGGATTAGTGGGAGGATTGTTGCTCTGACATGGTGGACTGCAGTGAGCCGAGCTAATGAAGTTGGCCATAAATGAATTTCTGCTCTGCTCAGGGTTTGGCTGCTGGGGAAGGGTTGGATTAGTGCTGCTCACTCCTTAGCTGCCCAGACAGTGACCTGGTCACTGCTGCAGGACATCTGTGCAGTGCAAGGCCTTCTTTGGCTTTATTTGCATTTTTGTTTGCTGCTCAGCTCTGGTCCTGCAGGGCATCCTATCGTTCTGTGCAGCTCCCCTTTTGGGCTTTAGCTCCTTGTGGAACTTGGCTTTGCTCATCATTTGGGCTCCTCTGCCAACATGGATTAATTTCCAGGGCTTTTGGCAATTTTTAAATCATTTACTTCTTTTTCTTGGATTATAAATGTAAACAGGAGTGCTCTGCAAATGAGCAAAATCCCGTGTTGGGCTGTAAGTGATCCATTTTTCATTCCTGTCCCTCTGACTTTGACTGCCTTTGTGACTCATCTCTTGTATAAAAGAGAAGTGTTATTACAATTAAATTAATTCCCTTTCTGCTTTAGACTCTTTTCCTTAATATTTATATGAAGCTACTGAATTAAACATGACTGTAAATCATGTTCTCATCCATGTAAAACCTACATGTTTTTATCATATCGGTGAAAACAAACCTTTTAGAAATATTTTTTACTAAATGCAAATTAACACAAAAAATCAATGCCACTAGAGAAATGTAGCCTAAGACTGTGATATTGATTTTGGACCCAGAAGATTGAAGTGTATGAATTCACAGACTGATTCATACATTCACACAGTGTGTCAATCAGGTACAGAAAGGATTTCAGTGTCCTCCTTTAGAATCCCAGAGAAGTTTTCTGGTCAATTTGCTGTTTATTGTTCTGCTGGAAGTGTCTCCCTTTCCTCCTTGCTGGGCTGGTTTGTCCTTTCAGCTTTGGTCACAGTTCTGGATCTGAGAAGCCTTAATTAGCACAAGTCCAGTGAGAACTCATCACTCTCAGTGTTCTGAAATTACTCTGGTGTTGTCCACCAAAAGCCACTGGAAAAATCCTAATCAAGCCTTACACAAAACATGGGACTTTGTCTCTCAAATATTTCTTACCATCTGTGAGATGGTTTGAGTGAATCACAGCACAAAAACAAGCACTAGAAAATTGCTCTCCTTGTTAAATGATCAATACTTTTTCTCCTGATGCAGCTCTGTTATATTTGAGAAGTGAGAACTCCATTCTGAAAGGTTTCATGGCAAAACAAAAAGCAAACTGTAGCAGGTTCTGGTTTTGTGTAATTAATGTTGCCTTTGTATTACATTTTGAATATTGGGGTAGTTCCTCAAGCAAAATTCTAGAGCTTTTTGGATGTACACACACTCTAAATTTAAGGTTAAAACCACAAGGTCCAATACTTGTATTAGTTAAGCACACTCCTAACATTTTTTACTTTGGAAGAAGAGAACATTTTGTCTTTAGCTTAACCTGCTTTTGCTCCGAGCAGTCACATACTTTTGGATCTCGATATGCCAAGGGAAAAGGTGCCTTTTGGCAGGAGTGCTGGCTTTGCAAGAGGCTCTGACCTCTCTGCATCGCTTTTGCACACACAGTTCTGTTGGCCCTGAAGGTTATGGTTTCCTGCTCAGAAAAATAAGTAATTGGACTGGGATATCTCCAGATTAGTATTCTGGCAGGTATCTTTTCATACTCATCTTCTTGCTAACGAGAAGATACGTAAATATTTTATTAAGCTACTAAAGGACTGAGAACATTTTATGAGACATGAACTTTAATGAGACATAAAGTAGAAAAAATTAGACTCAGTCTTTCAGTAATTTGGAACAGTGAAAAATGTTAACTGTCTTACCATACTAACAAGGGCTCAGAATATACTCAATTGTATCAGCAAACTGAATTTGTATTCAGTTGTTTTCTTGGTTTAAACTTGTTTTGAATCTCTGCTTTTTACTTGCTTTCCTAGAGAAAGGCTCTAGCAGTGTTTCTTACTGCTTTATTCTAATGAGAAAAAGAAGTTAATACATAAATAAACTTAACTAAGTTTGGAGGCACATTTAATGTACAAAACCTTAGCTAGAATTGTAGAAAATAAGTAATTAATCAAATCCTTTTTTTAACTGATGATGGTCTTAGAGCTTATGACTGGTTTATATTTGCACATTTGCATTGTATAATAACATGTTCAATTGCACTGTACTTTTATGTAGTGATTTTATTAACTATTTGAATCAAAAAATAAGCCATGAAATGTGACTTTTTCTTTCACTTCGTCACGGTTTAAATAGGGAAATATTTTAATTATACTGTATAGGGTACTAAACAAGCTTCTCAAATTATTTTAGCTGTGAAATTTGAGCAATGAGTTGAAAATTGTCTTATGAACCTAACGAATACATGTGGGTTTAATTCATTTTCAGTGGTGCAATATCTTGTTTTAGAACTGGAAATATTCTTCACCTAAACTTAGATATGATTTATTTCTTTTCAATTCCCTAAAAATCCTCAATTATGTTTCAAAACCTGTTTGTCCCCCAGATGGCAAGAGCAATGCTTGTCTTGTTTCTCATCCTGTGCTCCACCCAACCTCTTTGCTAAGGACAACTGCTTTTCATAGATTTTAATTTTAACATCCAACTACATTTCAAGACAGTTTTTCCTCACACAGTTCTATCTATAGCTAGAAAATGTCCCTGAGAGAAACCTGCTGCTCTAGATCTCCAAATTTACCGGCAGCAAGATGCTCTGGTGCCAACATCACCTCATTTATGGCCAAACCGAGGGAGGGATCAGCGAGGTGCAGTGAGCACTTCTTCCAGCCTGTTTGGGGTTGTGATGAGTCACAGCAATTAGAAACACAAGAGTAGGTAAACATCCAGTTTTATAGTGTTTCCTCTGTGTTTTCATTGCTCTGCAAATCTAACATGATTATTTTTTAGTGTGCATGACACATCAATTTCCAGTTCAATTCTGTGTTCTTATCTTAGAGTTCTGTGCTCACACTTGAAATATTAATGACTTTAGCCACAAGTTATATTAATGGAACAGTTATGTCTTTTGGGTTTAAGTGTCATTAATTTTAGGAAACTACTTCTCATGAGAGTAATCAGAAGCAGCTGTTGGTTTTGCTGCAAAATATTAATGCATAATTAGAAAACACAGTGACTCTTAGAAAACAGATCTTGTTTGCCAGAAATATACCTTTGGTCTGCTTTGCTGTGACCATATATTCCCAAATTCAAGCACTGTGGTGGGTGCTCAGCATGTGCTGATTTTTTAGCTTTCTCTCTGCCTTTTTAATACACCACATTGAGGTTTGTTGCAAATGTGCACACTGACATTTTCTGAAATGTTTCTGCTTGAAATAAAAGACCTTAGAGGTATTATCCACATAATATTTCAAATACGTAATATTTCAAATTACAGCTAATTTAGTTCTCTGCTGTTTGACTGTTTTTCACATGCAAAGGGTAATTTTAGCCACCAAGCTGCTGTAAGTGATTTCCTTGCTGACTTGTTTGTCCCCTGCAAGATTTACTCTGTGTGCCTCTGGCTTGGAGCAAACCCAGCTGCAGCAAGCACTGTTAGGTTCTGGATTATACACCTTTCACTGCCTGGGGATGTGTTTTATCCCAGGGGGAAATCACTGCCTGCAGCTCTGCTGAGAAGCTGTTGGAGGGAGAACATTGTCTGTCCCAGCCAGCCAGAGCAGAGCATCAGCTGATGGAGATCAGGATCTTGCTGATGTGGACTATCTGCAGTGCTCAGGGGCAACCCTGCACCTCTGAGAGAGCTCAGGAATGGCTGCAGAGTCCCCAGTTGGGCTGAATTCCTTCCAGGGTTGTGCCATACTCGTTCTGGAGCAGTGAAAGCTGTTCTCTGGGGTTCTGGGCTGCTCTGGAGCTGTGGTGCCTCTCAGCCCTGCAGTTACACTCACAGATCCTTGCATGTCCTTGTCATGTTTTGTTAGCTTCTTGGAACCACAGCCTGTCTGACTATAAGTTTTCCTTTCCAGCAGTTATGCTGAAATCTTTGCAATATTTGTGAATTTCTCCAGAATTTCAGAAGAGAGTCACTCAAATGTCTTTCCTTCCCATACCATCAGCTGCCTCAAGCTGCAGCCTTGCAGCATTATTGAACAACCACACCTCTGGGTGCACCTTTTTCAGCTGAGGGACCCCTAGGATTCATGAAGCTGTTTTACCATTTAAACATCTGAGATTTTGTTTTGGTCCAGCTGGGAGCTGCACACCTGGGAATGTGTGCTGCTGAAGTGTGTGCTGGTTTGATTCTCCTCCAGAATCTGCATTTTCTGTTTTTCTCCTCTGGTGTCAGCTTTGCCTCTCACCAAGTGACCAGGCAGGGTTAAAAAAGAGCTCATGGGATAAGCAACGACTGTGGAGAAGCTTCACTAACCCAAGAAAGCGACCTTTTTATTATTGTTATTCTGAATTTGGTGAGTTCAGTTAATTCCTTTTGTCTGTCTTTTTAGCTGTTCAGGGTGATGTGTGAAATGTGAGCCCTTGGAGCACAGCCTTGGAGTGCCTCCTGGCCCGTGGTTTTGGTGGTTAGTGCACCATGACAGCAGGGGGAGATGAAAATACCAGCATTGCTGGGGTTTTGTTCTTATCAAAGTCCGTTTGAAGGATATGGAAACATTTCAGCTCTGGGTTTAGGTTATCACTCTCGAGCCAGGAGAGCTGTTTTCCCCTCTCTCCCAGCCTGTCTGAAGCTGCAGGGATCCCAGTTTATCCAATCCTCTACAGGGCTCTGTTATCTCCTCCTCTCCACTGACAATTTCCCTATCCAGACATAACCCAGCCTATCTTGCTTTTCCCTCTTTTTGCTCTATGCCATTCAAACACAGCTTTGAAACTGCACTGTTATTACTCTGATATTGGTGCATATCCATTTGTTTGCCCCCCTGGAGCCCAGATCCAGATCTGTTTGCACACTTGGAGAACCCTTCTCATGGGTGAACACGCCCAGTTCTGCATCTCAGCTCAGGCTATTTGTGTGTTATCACCAGTACTTCTCCATGTCCTTAATCTTCAAGTACTCATTTTCTCAATCAGCCAAAATACCATTTTCTGAATAACTTCCATTCGAGTCTACTTGCTCTCTCTACTTGCTCAATACCTGGTATTTCTGGATGTGGGGTCGGAAATATTTTTCCTCGTTTCAAATAAACAAATAACTTCTCTTTTGAAGTGTGTAGTTGTAAAAATAGAACAGCATTTAACTAAGGTATCATCACAGTGTCATGGCTGCTAAACTTTCAGTAGAGGATATAAAGCAGATGGCCTATTCTAAATTAGGTTAAAAAAACACTCCTTTTTAGTGTTGTGGATTGCCATTTCCCCAATTTCTTTTTCCTTGAGTCATTTATGTTTATGTCATATCTGTGGCTTTTTATTCAGTGTGTTTTCTGTGATCATCAATAAGCCTGCAACTGACTTGTGAGTAAAAGAAAAGAACCCATGAAAATTGAACTTAATCAGTGATTTATTAACACACAAAGCAAATAATTTTTCATCATTGTAATGTTCATTTCCTACAAACATGGATTTCAAACTCTTTTTTTAAAGCATCTAAGTCAGAAATGATAGTAAAGGAAAGTTGAGTATAGGTATTTTTGTATTTTTTAAAGATTCAAAACATCCACAACAACGCAGCATTATCTGAATGCTGCAGCAAAGGAAGATGAATTAAGTAGTCATTGATGATAAGGAGTCATTGTAATTATTGTTTTTGGAAGGAAGAGTTGTTATTTCATCTTATTGAAAAACCTAATAGCCTTTATTTGGTCATAAAATAATGTGCAGAGAAAGAAGGTGATTAGAACAAGAAATGCTGTTTTGTAGAGTACAGAGCTGAGACCATGGGTGAAGTGGTGGTGGATGGTGAAATTCCTGCTGGGGAGGAGGGCATGGGAAACCTCATCCAAAAATCCTCTGGCAGCTTCAGAGTTAAGGTTGTTTCATGTCTCCCTGATCTTTACACTGCTGCCTTTTTATTATTTGGGGGTTTCAAAAGCACAAATGCAGTTTTTGAGGCTTTTTGTTTTTCAGCTGTCAGAAGTGCAGACTCAGAGTTTGAGTGCCTTTTCTGCAAATGAAGTTCTATGGAAAGCCCTTGAACTTGGAGCAGTCAGAATTTGGACTGGGAGAGGAGTTTGGTAGATGTTGGGCTGCAGAAACCTTCTCTGTCTATCCCGTTCAGTGCTGTGCTTTTGGCTCACGGGCAAAACCCCTGTCTTCTCCAAATTCAGGATATTGGAGTTCCTGTTTCTGTTGAAATACAGGAGGCTCTTACCACTCTTAGTGCTCCCATTGCCTCCTTCTACCCTGTCCTGTTTAAATATTTAAATATTTGGTTTACATATTACAGATATTAAAGTGAGTTCTTATACATTTACAGAATTGTTTATGAATTACCTATTATAATTTCCTGGTCAAGTTTAGACTCTGAAAAACCTTTCATGACCTTTCCCAGTTTCACACATGAAGAAATCAACCTGCTGATCAGCAGCTCCCTCAGCTTTTGTTGTGGAGTTCCCTTTGCACTTCCCAATTCCTTACAAACAGCAGATAAAGTATTTGCCATGAATGACGAGAGAATTGTGTTATTTTTGCTTTTGAGGATGCCAGGTGGGGATGATGTAAGTACAGTTGAACTGAAGCCTTGCAAAGACCTGCACATGTGAGGGGCTGATTCTGCTAGAGCTCTTTTGCTGATGTTTTGTTCCTTCAGCATTGCAGGAGCTCTGAGGACAAGAGGAGCTCACTGGGCTTCCTCTGCAGTTGATTGCAGTCCTCCAGACCCTGTGATCACCCTGCCTGGTTTTTTGAACCTTTAATTTCATGTGAAATGTTTGCATCCTGGAGTGGCCAGCACAGAGAATATTTTCTGTAGAATCTCAGTGTTCATCTGATGCCAAACCTTGTCCTGGGTCTGCTTTTCTGAAGCTTTGTTTGAACCCTTGAATATCAACTTCACGTTGGGTTTACTCCATTGTTATATATCACATTCAGAAATGGATTTTTCCCAGCCTGATGAGTGGAAAAAAATGTTGGTTGTTGGAGAATATCTTATGTGATTTGCTAAATATTATCATTTGATTATCATCACGTAATTTTATGGAATGTGTTTCTCTGGCTGCATCATGAATATCATTAGGCTCAGTAAGAGTGATTCCAGTGTAAAAGGACAATTTCCAGCGTTTTAATTGTAAAGTTAGCCAAACTTTTGGATGTTATTTTGAAAATATTATAAAGAATGATGGATGAAATTGCATGTTTCATAAGTTTAAGCAGTGAAATTCACTAGCAGCAAAAAGGAATGTTTTATATTTCTTGGGAATTTAAAGCTATAGAAACAAGGAAATAAACTGTAGCAGATCTCAGAGTAATTTACTTCAAAATTCTTTATTATTGATCAGTTTTGAGGCAGTTTTTAGCAGTTATGACTGCAACTCCCCAGCATTCCAGGGATTCCAAAGGGAAATAACTGTGTTTAGCAGGATTCCTTCAGTTAGCATTGCTCACCCTAACAACTTGCTGATGCTATTTTTACTTTTGGATTTATAACACTTCTTTTATGAGATAATGGATTCTGAAAGGGAGAGTTTGTGTGACTCAGATGTTTTAAGGACAACCTTTAGAGACAAAACTGTCATATGTTGGAACACAAAATGGAAAATAAGACTTCATAAAAACAGTGACTAAAAAAATTCTCTTTTCCTAATTTTGCACTAATGCATTCTTCTACAAAGTCAGAACTTCCAACCAAATACCTAATAAATTCATTCAATGTTTTCAATTTTGATGAAAATATGCTTCATTCTATCCACTTAAAGGGATTTTTAGGATCCTTTCAGGCTTCAGTGAGTGCTGAAATGCAGTTAATTATATTTGTGTTTAAGGATACATGTTTTACAGAACATCAGCTCTGTTTTAGTAGAAGATATGATTGTAATTCTTTTGGTTTTGTTCAGCTATGACAAAACATAATGATATATTTTTTTTTTTTATTTAGAAGAGCTTATACAATGATTTTTTTTTCTGGAGGATGATATATTAGTCCTGCTTTCCCTTGGTAAATGCATAGCCATACCTGAGTGGCTCAGTGCTGCTCTGAATGAATTTATTAAAATATCACTCTGTGTTTTATAATAGTAGGTAAAAGTATATTTTTTTTAAATACCATTTGCTTTTGGTGAGGAAATTTAAATATTTGGTCTTAGTGTAACAAGGACATTAATCAGCCAAATGTATGAAATGCATTCATCTTAATTCCTTGT
Source organism: Lichenostomus cassidix (assembly GCF_008360975.1). Taxonomy (NCBI): domain Eukaryota; kingdom Metazoa; phylum Chordata; class Aves; order Passeriformes; family Meliphagidae; genus Lichenostomus; species Lichenostomus cassidix. The sequence continues at coordinate 12,329,473 of NC_139495.1, read as the reverse complement.
GTTTTGGGGTCAACAACAAAATCAGCACATTTCAGTGATCCCTGGGATAAAATAACCCAGCACTGCCAGGGGATCTCTCATTTCCTGTTGGAAAATAGTGATGACACCATCTGATTTGCAACTCTTGTTGTCATTTCAGTTTTGCTGAAGATTATGTCCCTGAAATTTGCCTTTAGAGCAAGGAGAAATGCAGATTTTATGAGTGTAGCTGTTGGGAGAGTTTCCTTGTCATTTGATGCACTTGTACAAATGAAATCAGGAGCTGCTTAAATGGCAGGAATCCAACTAAAAAAACTCTTTCTCTGTTTTGGCTGTAATTTTTTCCCCCCACTTTTATTAGAGAGTGTGGTATCTTAGAAAAGTTACAGCCTGTTTACAATAAAACAGTGATTATTTTCACTTCGTCTTCTTCATCTTTGTCTTGTTCTTGTTGTTTTTCTTCTCCTCCTTCCTCTTCTTCTTCTTCACGTTCTTGTTCTTGTTTTTCTTGTTCCTCTTGTTCCTCTTGTTGTTCTTGTTCTTCTTGTTCTTCTTCTACTTCTTCTACTTGTTCTCCTTCTTGTTCTTCTTGTTCTATTTTTCTTGTTGTTGTTCTTTTTCTTGTTGTTCTTTTTCTTGTTGTTCTTTTTCTTGTTGTTCTTCTGGTTCTCCTGTTCTCCTTGTTCTTCTTGTCCTTGTTCTTCCTGTTCTTCTTGTTCTTGCTCTTCTTGTTCCTCTTCTTCTTGTGCTTCTTCTTCTTGTTCTTCTTGTTTTTGTTGTTATTTTTATTATTGTTATCATTTTTATTATGATTAGTAGTAGTACCGAAGTCAGACCCTTGCATTGATGAGGAATAAGAAAACCCTTTCTGGGCCCATCACTTACAAAGCTGACACACTACATATTAGCTGAGGCACACATTTTTTAATAGATCCACCCCTACCCAGCTTCACCTTGGTGAAGAATATTGGATTTCACAGTTCAGTGAGTGTCTGGTCGTTAGCACTCATGTGCTCTATTGCAGTTATTGTTAATGGTTCTCTGAACAGCAAAATAGGAAGCACATATCACCTGCCAGCCTGGGCTCTCCAGACCCATCTGGGGTTAAATTACAGTAGGATTGAGAGCAGAAGCTGCTAAAACTCAGTAACATGGAGAAGTTGTGGATTTTTTTTTTTTTTTTCCTCCTTCTAAGGTTTGGGATTTGTGTTCAGTCTTTAAGGGAAAAGTTTCAGTATATTAGGATCGTAAATTCTGAATTGGTCTTGCCAAAAAGTAATTTAGAAAATTTACCAGATCGAATAAAAGTGTATTAACCTGGTTTATAGAGAAAGAGGGAGAAATATATTTTTCTGCTATAATGTGATTCTAACAACTTTCTAGTTTAAGGGAAATGTGTGCAGTTATAGTTACCATGGGCTGAAAATAATTCATCAAAGCAATGTTCTGAGCTCAGGAACAGTGCCATTTGTGCTCCATCAGAAAGGGGGCTTTATGTGATCAGTCTTTTAGCTTTGAAATTGATCTACTGTCACTATTTTACTTTGTTTTAAATTGTGCAGCTTAGATACTATCCTGTATTCATGCTTGGGTAACTTGATTGAACTGGAAGAAAAACTTCATCAAAAGCACAGCCTTGTGTATTTAGCCCATAATGTAGGAAGAACAGACAGAAAATGTCATGTGGAGGAAGCAGCTGGGGGTGATCCTAGCTCTGATGGAAATTTGTCCCTCAGATTCTTCTGGCCATGCTGAGTTGGCATTTCTTAATATGCAACTCTTTATTTTCTGCAGATTTAGGTCTTTTTTGAAAGCAATGCCATCAGATTTGGTGAGATAATCTTTCAAATGGAAATTTGAAATGAGCATGACAATCTCTTTTTCCTGGGTCAACACATTGCCTCCTTCATTAATTAAACTGGAACATTCCCATTTTAACAAGTGTCAGATAGTTGAAGGTTACAGCAGAGAGATGAAGGTTTCTCCTTAGGACTGAGAGGAATGTGTTGGTGTGAATTCTAACATTTGAGAGAAACCTCTGATGCATTTTAAATACTGCTCTGATTACTCACTTTTTCACTGGTGAAAAGAACTTTTGACATCCAATCAACTGTTGATGAACAAACTAAAAGCAAACAAAAGGGGTGTTTTTCCTTTTAATACGCAATAAAACTGTGGGATTGCACTGGGATATTTCAGTGCAGGGAGGTGTTCAGGTAAAGGATCCTTGCCCAGTCTGGGATGGTCCAGTCTGCAGCCTCAATCTTAAGGCTCAGCTCCTGGTTTTGGTGCATTTGAGCAGAAAAGCTTTGTGTTAGAAAGGAGGGAAAATGAGGGTTATAGAGGTGCTCCTGAGGTTTCAGTCCTGGACAGCTCCTAAAAGTCGCAGGATGAAGCTTGATGCTTCATTCCTGCTGGATTTCCTCCTGTGAATAGATGATTTAACCTGTCTGGTGAGTGAGAAATTGCAGTTTATGAGACTCAGAAAGATAAAATACTTTGCAAAAAAATGTGTTTAGATGGCTACTTTGTTCCTTTCATTTCTCTACTGGTTTATGAAAAAGAGGAAGAAACTGGTTTTCTCAATTTTTTGATTTATCCAAATCCATTTATTCATTATGTTCTTGTTACTCTGCTTTAAGGTTAATTGACACCTCTCTCTCCCAAATGCATAGCTTGTTTTTGCATTTATCTTTCACACACATCTATGGGGAAAAAAAACCTTTGCCAGTCTATATATACAGCAAAATCAGCTATAAAGCAAATGGAGGAACTATATTTCAGTTATATACTGTACAGTATTACACAGACATATTTATTATCTGCATTCCAATTAAAAAACTACATTGTTTTAGGAGGTACAAAAAGGTGTTTACTACAGCTAAGGAATCAATATTCCTTATTTACCAAGAAGGTTAATTCCTCGGTGCACATGGATCTATACACAAACCCACTAAATCCATGGTCACAATTGAAGACAGGGGTTTAGGGGACTGAAGGGGTTGTGTGGTTTTATGGTTTGTTTGATGGGAGTTTTGTTTTGGTTTGTTTTTTCCCTATTCCATGATACATCTTTTGACCAATACTGAGACAGAGTAATCCTTTTACAAGAAGATGCCAGGGATCTTTGTTCTCAGTGATCCTTTCCTCATCACTTTAGTGCTGATACAGGGCAAAACATGTGTTTGGGGGGAAATAGCCAAGAAAAGAGGCAGGAGGAGCAATTCACTCTCTGCACACTGACTCCAGCAGCCCATGGATGTTGGTACTGAGGCACTTCAATGAAAACCAAATTGCAGCACACTGTCTGGGAGAGGAGCACGTGCTGAGTGCTGCTCCTTTGTGAGCAGGACCAAGGCTGTGCCACTGCCGTGGGTGTGATTTCCTTGGCAGGGCTCCCCTGGGCTGGCTGAGCTGCTGTCTGTGCCAGGGGAATGGCTCTTGTGCATTGGCTATGACAGGATCTGTGTCTGTTTAGCCCTGTGGCCCTGGAAACGTTTGGGAAACCAAAGGGTTCTGCTGTCCTCACACCAGTACAGCTTGGCAGATGTTTCAGAGGAAGCTGGGCTTGTTCACCCTAAGCGGGCATGGAAGCAGGATTAGCATCTTGTTGCCAACAAGAACAAAAAGGTCTGACTGGTGGTCGATAAGAAAACAGCTCCAAGCTAAATTACACAGTCTTGCTCCCTGAGGCTCCATTTCAATTCTTGACTTCTCTTGGATGTTAGAGCGATAGCTGTCATCATCAGAGCTCCTTTTTAATTTGTTCCTGATGAGAACATTCCTTGGGATGCAGCGTTCACTCATGCCTGATGATTTTTGCCTTTTTTTATATACCCTTCTATATATTTTCTGTACCCTTTAAATACTCTCTGTACCCTTAGCCTACATTCTTGTAATTTTTGTAGTCTGATATTCTAGCTTAGTTTTGGAGTTCTGCAAGGCAGGGAGACCAAACATTCACAATAAGAGGTCAGAGAGCTCTATGCTATCAAAAACTCCAGGTTTCAACCTTGATTGAAAACATAAACTGTCAAATTAGATTTCTTTCTATAAAAGTTGTATCTGTACTCTGGATATTGCCAGTTGTCATCTTACCCTGTTCATGCAGTGTGTGGCTATGCTGAAATCACATCAGCAGATTGCTCAACAACTCCTGGAATTTATCAGCAATATATTGATCACCTAGACTTCAGATATTCAAAATACACTACAATTTATGGGGCTGTTGGGCTACTTGACATCTAAGGCAATTTGATTAGGTAAATGCAATTTAGCTTGAAAATTCAGTTTTAACAGTTTAAAACTATTAAAATTTGTGGGTTTGGAAGTTCTTGTGTACTTTCAGCCTTGAAAGCAGAGGCACATATAGAAAAGGAATTTCAGATTTGACCTGTAGATTAAAATGATGCTACATTTAGGAATCTTAAGTGGTTTTGTACTGTCCAAACTGAGAACTTTATCTAATGTCAGTTTCTATTACCATCCTTGAAAATGAAATATTTACTAGCCCCAAATTAAGCCTTAACCTGATCTTCAACAGCAAATACTTCCAGGTACAGGTGGATGCTGCTACATGACTGATGCACATCTTGAAGTGGCATATAGCTGCTGAAAATGCTGTCTGTTCTTTGCGTGGTTTTGTGCAGTTGGGATATCTAAGGATGGAGGTGGAAGTTTCACCCTGGGGTGACTCTGCATCACTGGGCTAATGAAACATCTCTGTGGAGAGAGGCTGAGTGTGAGGAGTTCTGGGCTGTGCAGACGTGGCTCTGCATCTCTGAGTACTTAGAGAGCACAGAGGAAAAGGACAAGGAGCTCATGAAGGTGAGAGAAGGAAAAGAAAGAGAAGTGGGAAAGTTTTAGATACTCCAGTTCATAAAGCTTCAGCAACAACAGTAGCTGTTCCCTCTTTATTTATGAAAAACTCAAAGCTTTCCTTGGGTGGGGAAAAAAAAAAGTTTTAACTCTTGCTAGCTTGAAAAGTGTAAATGAGCAGAAGCAGAAGTGTGGAAGCAGAGGAGAGCAGAGCTCAGTGCCACAGCCGGCTGGTGGGAGGCTGTGTGGGAGAGAACACACACGAGTCCTTTCAAACCCAGATTAAAAATACTGCACTGTTTTTATAGGCAGTAATTCCGTTTTATTATCAAATTTGTCAGTTCGGTTTCCAAGAGTCTTGTAAACCTTCCTCTTACAGTCTGTCTACTTTTATCTAGAAACAAGAGAAGAGAGCTCCCTAAAACCTTAAGGAGTTTGATTTTCAATCCACCATCAGATGGGTTTCCTGGCTGCCTCTGCTCAAACAGCCCCGAGGCTGCCCTGAGGCATCACAGAACGGTGCAGATGGTGCAGTTTCCTCCTGGTTTGTGCTTCTAGACACAAACCTCTTGCTCCACAAACGTTGGGAAATAGAGATGAAGCTATTACGTTCCAGATAAAGCTCCTCTCTCACATCTTTGACATTGTAACAGGTGAAACCATTCAGGTCCTTGGCTTGGTTTGTTGATTGGATGAGGCTGCTGCCTGAGTCCTTCACTTTCTGGGGACAAACTTAGTGAAGACTTGAAAGTCACATGCTAAGGTTTCATTTTTCATTTATTTTCTTCTTCAGTAAGTATTACTGTGTGGTTAATTTGTTCTCTGGGATGGATGAAATAGAACTAATATGAAATTCAAATGAATTCTTCAGCTGGCAGCCTGTTTGTTAGCAGCAATAATGAAATATAATGGCCAACGGATAGAGAAAAACATTAAGTATTTTCCTCAATAATTCAGGGCTTTAATATATTTAGACACTCAATAAAAATATCCTGAAACATCAATAACTTAGAACTTGACTGTGTGCTTTTTAATTTTATATATACATATATATGTAGGTGTATATCTATTACTTTGTTTAACATCATATTACCTTTATAGATACTTCAGTCATTAAAGGGAGTCCATTTCAGTTGTACAAATTTTAAACTTAAAACCCCCCGAAACAATACGAACCACCTTTTGTCTCTAAACTACTGGCTGTTTTATGAAACTGGAAATCAGTATTGTGAAGAAAAAACTGTAATTGGTTGGCACTTGTTGGGGTGCCAAGGACAGGTGTGAAATACCTGATCAGCAATTGGTTTGTCTTCCATGGGAAGCTGAGCAGCATTTTACAAGGTTATTTGCTTCCACCTACTGCTCATCCCTGATATTACAGACAAAGCCAACCCAGGGAACGCTTGGCTATCTGGAATTCCAGAGGCTCATATCTCCTCCCTCTGGGCCGTGGGAGGGCTGTGTGTGCTCACAGGAATTCAGTTTGCTTTTTATGTTGCTTTATGTTCACGTGAAAAGGAAAACATGTTGGAAATTCAGATAATTTTTCTAAAGTTCCTTATTTTTTGTGGTTGTTCTGGTTGGTTGATTCCTGGTATTCTGTGTTGCAGTGATAGGGAAACAGAGGAAATAGGGTTTGGATGGCAGGCAGAGAACAAACTGCACAGTCCATGGGAAAGTGCACAGCTGTGTTAGCATGACTGATGGCTACTTCAGGGTATTGATTTTCACTATTCCTGCTTGCAATTCAAGGAGTAAAATTAAATGTAGAATTACAGAAACTTCATAAAATAAAGTACATGCGGGTTCCTACTGCGTCCTAAAGCCAAAATGTCATACAGAGTAATGCTACTGCTAATAATTACTTTTGCATTCTAGAGGTTTTATTTCACTCTGTTCAGTAACATTTTTATAATGAATGAAGGTGGTAGATATGTTTCCCAAAGGTGTAATATATCAAACTTTTAAAATCCCATCTCCTAAACTTTGCTTGTCCTGATTGCTCCTGATGTTCTGTAGAAAACCTTCCTTTGTTTCCCTGCTGCTGCTACCCAACAAAACAGACCAAAAAGGCAATATATAAAATATAGAGCTCTTCAAAAGTTTGTAATAATATTATTTAATTGGCTGTTATGCAGTGACACCTAGAGAAAAAAGGGATTGTGTTGGTTTTAAACTGAAATGCATGAGAGGGTTTTCTACTTAATTCCGTATGTCCCATGAAATCTTCATGAATTATTCTATCCTTACATAATTTGCCTAAAATAATTCTTGAGGAGGAACAGACATCATGGGTTTTAACTTTTTTAAAAAAATTTTGTGACATAGCAACATTAAAGAAGGTGTCTGATGCATTGTTCAGATCTCTAGGATTTTACAGTTGCTTCACAATCTCAAATAATTCATAGAGTTGGGAAATTTGCAATACACAGCTCAAGTGACAGCACTTTGTCATTTTGCACTTAGAGAAAGTAGCACAGATGTCTCCCAGAGAAGAACATTCTCATTTCTTCCCTTCCTGCTCGGAGATTGACAGATGATTCATTTTGATGATTTTTAAAGCTCAGGGTCTGTGTACATTTTTTCTTTAAAAGAGGTATGTCTAGGATGTAGACATATACTCAAATATTTCTATTTAAACATAGACTTGATTAATTTAGGAGCTTCACTGGCTTAAAGAATTACAACACTAATTGCTTCAGGAAATTAATTGGTTTTTATCTTGCCCTTGTGCAGAAGTCTGAATCCAGGTGTCTAGTCGTGAAGACATACAGCTATTTCTTCAGCTAAATCTGCCTTTACATAATTTCAAAGATAACACATTCTTGCTGCTTTTGATATCCAGTCAGACTGAGCCCATAGAAATGTGGTTTCCATTGCTAATGATGCAGTGGTTAATTGGTAAGATTCACTTTCCATACCTTTAGGTAGAAAAGCAGACACTGAGGGATGGAATGGCTGTCTAATGTTCAGGGCTAGCACAGAGTAGGAACGATGGGATTTGGTGTTCAGCCTGAACCTCTGCTCAGGTTTGTCTCAGCTCCAGGTGGGTCTGGTTGTGCTTTAATTGCTGATTGAGCCCAGAGGCTCAGCTGGGTTGGCCCTGAGTGAGTCCAGCTGGCTCAGGGCTCTCCTTGCTCCCTTTGCTCACTGCACACCCCTGGCAGGGAGCTGGGCTGGGACAGAGCTGCGTGCTCGTTTATCCAGGTAAAACTGCCTTTTTCATTGAGTAGGGAATGCTTATCAGTTTGGCTTTCTCAGAAGCTGCTTTAATGGGAAAGGGCAGTGGTGGAACAGCAAACTGCAATGTTCCCTGGGCAGCAGGAGGACCTGAGTGCTGTTGGCTCTGAGGACATTGATCACCTGAGAGGCTGTAATAGCCATGGCTGCAGCCTGAGAGGAGCTGCTTTATCCTGCTGGCAGTTCATTGAGGTCAGTGGGTGAGACAGAGCCACTCTTGTCCTTGGTAATGTGGGAAGATATGATTCATGTTTTGATTAACCAATAAATATGTTAAAGAACATTACATTCTTTCCGAAAGGTGACTCAGGGCATAGCTGGGACATGGAGAGCACTGGTGCTAATCAAGTTTGAATTCATTCCCCTGAGGCAGAAGACTTTTAAAAGCTGAACTTCTTTTTTTTTTCCCTCCCTCCCTCAGTCACCAGAAAGAGCTGAATGTAAATATCCAAACAGGCTCAGGAAGTGAGGCTGTAGGCAGAGGGAGGATTTCCTTATCCTCCACATGGGAGACATGGGAGAGACTGGCTGGCTGCCAGTAAGACACACTTGAAGGAGAATTTTTGGGTGTTACATTGCACAAAGCACAGTCTAGTTCCCATGAAAAGTGAAGGAATATGAGGAGTATTAGAGGTGCTGTTTCATATATCAGACTAACTAGAGAAACAAATGGGTTTTTTACTGCTTAAGAAGAGACACAACTTGATATGCCTCATGAAACCATCTTTAATATTATTTGCTGTGAATTAATGTATTTTTTCTGGAAAATCTTGATTCATCTTGCTTGGCTAAATCATTTAATTTTTTAAAATCTTTTATAGGTGTAAATAAGAAGTCTTTGGCTTTAAAATAAAACCAGTCCCTCATTTAAGACGAATAGACATGCTCTTGAAGAAGCATAATTTCTTTATTTTACATTTGTTTTCATTCTTAATAGGAGCTACCATTTGCTATCAGCCTTAAATTTGCAACTTGGAATTTATGTGGTAATTAACTAGTCAATAATCTAAAATCTCATTAGAGCAGTTCCAGCTTTGGTGAGAGGTTGGGGAATGAAGTTCTTTTAACAAAAAAATCGTCCCTCATCCGTATGTTATTTTTTTCCCAGTAGAAATCTCTAAAGCTGCAATATGTAAGCAAAACGTGCTTCCAAGAATACCCTGACTAGAAAAGTAACATTGAAAATGAAATTCGTAGGTGACTTGTCTACAGTTCGGTAACTTGAATTGTGTTTGGTTTACTCAGCTGCCTGTAGTAACTTGCAGTAAAAAGGGTGGATATGAAGCAATAAATGCCTTTCAGAGTATAACTTTTCTGCATGTCTGCAAGATAAAAATCCAAAGGTTCAATGAGTCAAAATCCTTTAGGAACAGAAGGAGCATGTGTTGGTGTTATTAGGTTTATTGACTTCATGATTTGTTTCATTCCCAAAGAAAACACATCCAAGATATCCAAGTGCATACAACACACACACATTTACATGTTTATCTTCAACAGATAAACTGTTTTACTGTTCCTGCATGTTGCAGTGAGATTCAGACACAAATATCCATCAAATCCTTATTAGCACTCTTGATAACAGGCAGAAGGTTGAGCAGTTTTTCCTCTTTAGCTTACCTTTGTATTTCTTAAAGCTTCCATCACTAGTTTATTTTTAAAAAAAAGGATCAAGAAACACATTTTTCTCAAGATGGAAGTAAAAAAGAAAATATATGCCATAAGATCATATTTTTTCCTAAGAGTTGGCTACACTGTATTGAAATAGGTTTGGGTTTTTTCTGTGTTCTTTCAATCCTGTCTGTAACTTAATGCACGTAGTAAAGTTTAACAAACCTCTCCTAAAGGCACAATACTAAACACTGTATATTTAACTATACTCTGTGCACAGAAGGAGCCTGAGTTATTCCCCAGTGCTGCTCAGTGACATGAGCTTCTCTCTTTGTGCTTTCAGGACACTAAAGCAGAGTGCAGTTCTGCTGTAGAAACTGAGGACAGAAAAGTAAGTGCTTTGTTTTGCTGTGATTTGTCAGGCAACTCCAGGAGGTGGGATTTTCTTTTTTTTTTTTTAATTCAACCATGTGAAATTGCTTTCTGGTTCTTTATGTGTGGATGTTTTCATGCTGTATTTGAACTTCAGTGGGGACAAAACCATCTTACTCTGTTGAATATACCTGTTAGAAATTTGAATAGCTGCTTTTTCAGAAGGGAATTATAGCCTTAATCTCTTTATGCTATGAAAAGTTTAAAAGGTAGTTGCACTTCCTATTCCTCATTTTCATTATTAACCCAGTTATTGTGTGTTTTTCATGATGAGGTTGGCACATCATGTTAAATGTTTCTATGACAGCAAGATGAGGACTGCTTTTTCTTGCTTTATAAGTAGTATCTTTGATACTGATTTTTATTTTTTTGTTTGTTTAAAGGGTTGATTATAAAAAAAAGTGTTTCCAGTTTCATTGTCTCTGTCTAAATATATACAAAATACAAAATATGTTTTCAGTTGTGTTCTTCACCTTACTCATGGTAAAAAACTAACCAAGAAACAAAGGCTTCACACAGGAGCCTTCAGTTTAAAAAAAAAAAAAAAATAAATTGTCAGAAGTAAATATCAATTCAGTTTTAAAGAGAGTAATGTGGGTTTTTTAAAAAATCTGTTGATACTGAAACTAGGAAATGTAGATTACTAGGTCTGTGCAGTGAGTTTCTGTGTCAAATAACAGTGGAGTTTGTTTCTGTGTCAAATAAAAACGGAATGTTGAGCACATGATGTGATTTAGAGTCTGCCAGCAGCTGGTGCTCACTGTGTCCAGCTTGGGCTGCAGGGTCTGAGAATTGCATTTATCAAACTCACCAGGTGCTTCCATTTAGCTTCATGTTGTTTCCAACTGTGCCAAAATCCAGTCTGGAACCTTCTAAACCCCAAGTGCTGACTTGTTTTGGTGTGGCTAGCAGCTACTAAAGCTGCTCAACACAAAAGTTGGGTTTTTTCACATGAATTATGGGAAAAGGTATCAGGAGCTTGACAAGCTTTGGACAAGAATTTATTAATATGTTCTATTTATTTTTTTTGTACTGCAACTTGCTTTTTATCTAGCAGAGGTTCCAGCCTGTTGCCAGTAAACCGTGGGGTTTTTCATGGCTTATGAAATTATGCAATTATTTTGTCGAAGCACTTTGAAAGAGCAGAAATGTGATAAATCCCTGCTGTTGTTATGTGATTGGTTTCATCTTTTCTCTGTGTTTGGTCCCTAAACTGAAGCTTCAACCAGGTTAAGTTTACTTTACAGTCCAGGGAGTTACCAGTGATCCTCAAATACAGAACCATCAATCTTGGTTAATCCTAATGCATTGTTTCATGTTTGTTGAAAGCATCAATTAAGAATGTAGTGTAATTCATAAACCTGAAACATTGTAAATAAATATTTTTATTTCCTCTAACTTGAAATCAAGACAAACTACTGCAATTAGGGCATGCATCATTAGTATCTAATAATCTGCACTTCCATAATGAAATATACTACTAATGAACTATATCATTAGTAATTAATGGGAAATTTTCCCAGCTAACCACAGAATACAAACCTGCAAGGTGCCTTTTCTTGTGTTCTTTTTTTTCTGAAGTTTCCTAATCTCTAACTTCTGAATCAGAAATTTATATAACCATGAAGAAAACATTGCCTGAAGGCAAACTTGAATTTAATAACAGTATTTATTATTTTGAAATCCATTATTCTATAAATTACAAAATAGCAGTTAATTTTCATAACCACTTCATCACTGTGATCTGTCCCTCCTTCCGTTGTCTTCAGATGACCTTTTCATCTCAGGTTTTTGTTTATTTTCTGCAAGGCTAAAAGCTCCCAGGTTTGAGAACACCAGGTGCCAAGGAAAGCCCAGTGTGCTCTGTCTGACGTGGATAATCATGCATTACTAAATTGCCTTTACCATTCCCAGAGGACCCACAAGTGCATGGCCAACTCATTTCCCACACACTGAACACTCTTTTCTGTGTTTTTCATCCCAAACTTTGTTTTGATCTCATGCCACCATGCTGAACATCACAATCTCAGATGTTTCATGAATTGTAATCACAGAAATGGCTCAGCTGTGCTTCTCAAAGAAATGTCTGTAGAAACATGACCCTTCAATTTTCATGAGAACAAACCTGGCAAAGCCATACCAGGAGTGATTTTTGTAAAAATACATTGATAGCTGCAGCTAGCCACGTGATGGTTTGGAATTGGAGTCATAATTGCAAAGCCTGTGGGATGTTGTGCTGTTGCAAGGACGATGACAGATGGTCAGGTTGTTATTCCCTCTCCCCATGTTTTCTTATAAAACTGTGTGTGTTGGATACAAACAAAATGGTTGTGGTTGAAGGCAATTAATAAGGTTATTGGCCATTTTGCCAAGAGGGAGAGCATGTGGATCCCTTTGAAATCCTTCCATTTGATATAACCAAACTATAGTCTGTTTCTCAGAGGACTTCTAATATCTACAGCCTTTTTGTTGTTGCACTTACACAGCTCCATCATCTCCCATTACCTGAAAAACCTGCCCCAAATAAATCTTCTTTGTTTTTATTTAATCTCAGTTCACATCTTTATTTGGTCCAATGAGTTATCTTTTTTTTTCCTCATATGCTTATACAGGACTTGCTTCAAACAGTAATCTAAAAGAAAAAGAAACTGTAAATAAGATTTCTCCCAGTCCTGCTCTGACATTGAGGTCTGAGCAGAGCACAGACACACTTTGTTTTACTCTGCAATGGTCATATCATCAGATGAATTCATAGCAATGCTGTGAAACCACAGCTGATCTGAAGTTATCTCCCCTGGCATCCCCTGTGTGACATTTCCTCCTGAAATGGAAAACTGACACTGCAAACTGAGAGTTAACTCCCAGTGACCTTTCTGTGCTGGCTAGCTTTGTCTCAGCTCGTTGTCACTGTGCTGGGAATGTTTTATTCTTCAGCTTTGGCTGTGTCATTTGTGTTTTATTTTGGTTTATTCTTCCCCTAAGGGGCCTGGCTGGCTGGGATGTGCAGTGCACAGCAGCAGCTCAGCACCATCAGCCAGGGGCTCAAGGTCACCAGGGCATCCTGCTTCACTTGCTCTTCTGGAAAGGGAAGTTTCTCTTGGAGAGAACATTCTGGAGACACATCTTGACTTTAAAACGTCCCATTTTGGAGCTGGGAGCACAGAGGCTTTATGAGAGCTGCAGAGTTTATGGGAGAGCATTAGGGCAATAACCTGATGGGTCAGGACGTTGGGAAAGTTCCCTGCAGGGACATAATGATGTGTAATTCCTTATTACCTGCTGTGGGATATGGGGTAGGCAGCAATGCCTTTCTTTTCCTCTGCCAGCTATGGAAAATATTCTATAATTTCTTTTTATTTTTTTTAGTGCCTTCTGTCAGTGGATCTCAAATTACTTTACAAACAAATTAAAAACACCTATGAGGAAAGTACTTACAGTTATATGGCTCGAGTTACATATAGGGAAACAGAAGTGTGAAGGGCAGGTGTAGGCAAGGTTATAAACTGAGACAAAATGAGGACAAAAAAACAGCATCACAAATATATTTTGTTTTTCCTATTCAAAGGTTTCTTGCAGTTTTTGTTTTTTGGTTTTTTTTTTGTTCATTCATAGTGATCATATAAAGATGTTTCATATGGAAGTTTAAGGGAATTTTTTTTTTAGGAGAAAATATTTATCCAGTTTTTCTAATCTTCTTCAGATTACTGTAGAAGGGAATTAATGAGGGTATCAAATAGTGAGGAGCTGATAAACATAATGGAGAGAACTAAGTCAACTACTGGTATCATAGATGTGGATTTATTATTTTGTGTCCTTCCATGGTAATCCCTTTTTATGCTGTTTAGGGGCTCTCTAGCCGGGAATAGCAATAAGTGTCATTTTTATTCCCTTGTGAAGACATTATGCAATCTGCCTAACTTTGTAGATTATTGCGATGTGTTTTTATTCACATTAACAAAAATGATTTTTTTGTGAGGGAAGATGATTGACTCCAATGGATTGAGAAGGAAGTGTCCAAATTGTATTTGGGTGTAGATTTAGAGGAGTCTAAGGAAGTTTTGAACCTTAATGAGCCTCCTGGTGTCTAATGAGTCTAACGATTGCTGTTCCTTCAGCCTCTTTCACTGCTGTACAAACATTCCCAGGGATTATTGAAGAGTGCAGGACAGGAGCACAGAGTGAGGGCTGAGCACAGAATTCAGGAGCCAGAGGAGGAACCAGCAGGGGAATAACGAGCTGTGCCAGGAATAGCATCCTCTGTCCTGTCACAGCTCAGCAGATTTCCCCTGACACCTCAGCTCCTGAATCAGATTTACATCAGGCTTCTCAAGCCTCCCTCAGTGCAGAGCTGGAAGTTTTCACAACTTCCACTACAGGGGAAGATTATCTAAGGGGAGGGGCTTTGTGGTGTGTGCTGTTTGGCTGTTTATTACCAGAAGAGTTATTGAATTTCATGCCTGACTCATTCACAATTATTTGAAATCAAGATTTGGTGCATTTCAGGGACCCTAAAACTGAGAAAGTTGAATCAAACCCATGATCTGTGTTGTTTAGGCCACCTTTATTGTTATTCACGCTACTTCCAGTGATATTTTTAAATCCAAGGGATTTTCCCCCTATTGTCTTAGTTTTATCTATTATTTTATCATTTCAAATAAAAGCAATACTTCTGGAAAAACAGGGAGCTGAAAGTTGCCCTGGAACTTAAGACACTGCATTAGTCAGCCTAATAAATATTGGCAATTCTAATGTGAGGAATTGCCCAGAAATCCAGTCCATTTCCTGGCATGTGGCTTGACAGAGCGCAAAGTCTCGCTGCAAAGTTTCCTGGTTTTTGAATGCTCATAATGTCACTCCTATTACTGCTCTCTTGTTCTGCTGTCACTGACATGCAATTATGGGATTTCACAAGTGAAGTGGTGACAGTTGCTCCTCTGTGTGTGTGTGTCTGTCTTCCCCCTTAATCCAACTCTATCTAGCAATCTGTAATTTGATAAAGTGGAATCGAAGTGACAGGCGTGACAGAAGTGCCAAAATAATAATTTGACCTCCCACTGAAGTGTCAACGTGTTCTGCTGCATGACTTTTACATATGCTGAATACACAGAAGGGACATGGATAGTATATTTTCTGTGCTGCAATACCTGCTAAGGCAGAGTGCTAAAAAAAGCTTTTACTACACCGAGTGTCTTTTTGCCAATGTGTTCCATCTTGAACCATCATATCTCCTATCCCTCCATTACTATGTATGGACATGGCTGCTGCTGCAAATAAATAGTATTTTTGTTCGGAGGTTTTTGAATCTTCATTTGGAAGGTATTTTGGTAAATCTCGAAATTATAATTCTGTGATTGCCTACAGACTTTTTTATTTTACTTTTTTTTTTTAATCTCTTCTACCTTGAAATAAATTTCATTAGGTATATGACACATTCCTGCTAATAACTTCTAAAAAGCTCACTGAGAGCATTCTTTTATATGCATGAATAAAATATTTTATTATCGCTGAATTAAATGTATGCACAAGTGACTTTAGCATATATTCATATGTGCTGTACCTGCATTGCATACAAGTAATTATGTTTCACCTGGGGACAAGGGAAGCAGCTGAAGAAAGAAACTTTTTGCTTTAATATTTGGTTAAATGTGAAGTTAAAATATTGAGATTCAGGGGGAAAAAAATCAGAGGGGAGAAGGAAAACTGAAGTCTGATTTGATGCTAATTACCTGTCAAAATTAACTGAAAAATAATTCATGGGAGACTCAGGCCTTGCTGAAATTCTGATTACATCTGGCCATTAAGTTTTCAACAGGTATAAAAACACAGAGGAGAATTGGCTTTTGAAGTTATACAAAAAAAGAAAAAAAACCCACTGATGTATAACTGTTGGTGTGCTGTGAATGGGAATGTCCTGGATCTCCTGTGCTTGTGAGCCAAGGAACCTTCCCAGCAGTGGGACAGAGCAGCTTTGGCTCCTGGGGTGGAACATTTCCTCTTAAACGGTTTGGGTAAAGGTTTAGAGGTTTTCCTAACCCAGACTCAGGGTGTGGTTTTGTATTGTTTACCTGTGCCAGAGAGTTTCATGGTCAAGTTTCTAGCTGACATTTCCTTCCCTCTCTTTTTTCTTGTTTTTGTTTAATAAAGATGTGGGAAATTTGATAAAGAAGGAATGAGTTAACAACGTGTACCTCTGACCCACCTTATTTCCAGGTATTTTTGTGGTCACAGGGGGTTTTTGGTTACAGAGCACTGACAGGGGAGGGAAAGCTTACACTGGTGTGAGCAAAAGGATCTCTGTGCAGGCAGAACTGTGTCAAGTATTTAACTTGCTGCCAACCTGTGCTTACTCATAGAAATGTTTTGTTCCTACATTTTCATTTTCCTTGCAGTAGGGAAAATAGCCACTAACAGGTCTGTTTTCATGAACTATCCTTAAACTGATGAGGTAGAAATATAGAGATTATGTATTTCTCCAGGAGAAAAAGAATGGACATAGGAATTCTTTTATAATTTCTTCTAAGTCCTTCAGTAAAACTCCTGTGACAACAAGCCCAGAAATGTGCTGCTCTAGAGGGGGTTGCAGTTGCTACATTTTTATTTAATACCTGGCAGATAATCTGATCTCAGGCTACTTCTCCCTGGTGTAAAAGTTGTGCAGTCCAGTATAATCTTCACTGAAACTACTGTAGAGGAAACTTGGAAATGGTGCTTGAAATTTGTGAGAACTTGATGCAGGCCACTGTTCTAAATCATAAAATGGAGAGAGATAAATGATCTTCCTCCTTCTGTATCAAAACCTGCATCTCTATGGAAGGTTAAATTTTGATATTGAAAATTTGAATACTTTTAGGAATTGAACAGCTGCTTGTATTTTTGCTTTTGTTCTCCTTATAACCAGTATTGAAAAGGTTCTTGTGGAGACATTTAGGAACTTTAGGTATTCAAAATTCTCATCTATATCTGTTTCTTGCTACTCAACCTCTTCAGCATAACCATGGATGGGAGCAGAGGTTGTGCCCTGACCCTCTGTGCAGTGGGGTCATTTCTGTGCCTGCAGCAGTGTCTGAGTGTGTGGGACAGGCTTGGCACCCTACAGCAGTAAGGTCTGGCTCCAGGGACTGGGATTCCTCCTCTCTGTGAACCCCCAGGATTTGGCTGCTGTGGGGATTTTTGGTGGGAATTGATGCTCTCTGAAAACAGGCATTCAAACAGAAGATTTGCTGATGCTGAGCAGCACTGTCCCAGCAGGGGAGAAGGGAAAGGATGTCACCCCAAGGATTTCATACACCCCAACGACTGAACTCACCCCAAGGATTTAACAACCCAAAGGCTGAGCTGGCTGAAGCAGCAGCTGGGTTACCCTCAGCCACTCCTCACTCCCAGTGACAATGGCATTAAAGAGAGACAGCAAAGGCAAAAGCCAAAGTAGTAATGAGCTGAGATAGATAGTTTATGAAGTGAAGAGATGAAAGAACCTAAACAATCCCAACCCCAGGAGATGCAGAGGGACTCTCCAGCTGCTGCAGGTGTTTCCAGTGAGGGATCCCAGCAGCAGCACAGGATTGCTCTGGCCAGGGAGGCAGTGATGCTTTCTCCTCCTCCTGAGCCAGCAGTCCTTTGCTCACACACACTATTAGTTCATCTGGAGTATTTACTGATTTATTTGTAGCTGAAAGAACTCCCTAACTCTGAGCTGCCTCCCTTCACTGTGCACATCCCAGCACTTCCCAGGAAGCAGAGGCCACATTCCCACACTGTTCATGGATAGAGAAAACCTATGGTGTTTGTATGGCAATTCAGATTTCTTCCATCATCTCAGCATCAATTGATCAGATGGCTGGCCAGGAGTGCAGGCAGGGCAAGATGATCAGTGGCAGATTGTTTCCAGCATATTTGAAGGGGACAGAGTGAATCAGATGATTGTTTGGTTTGCCAAATTAATATCTGGGATGGAATCCAAGCTGATTAACAGCATGGCTGTGATTGGATCATGAAAGGGGAAGCAGACATTTGGAAAGCTTTTTTTTTTTTTAATACCTGCTGGCTCTGTTACTTTCCCAGTAGCTTGAACACATGCAAGAATATGCTTCTGTCCAGTAATCCAATTCATTTCTCATTGATTCCAGTTTGTCTTTTTATGTTGTATTGGATCTCTTGCCAGGTAAATCTTTTCTCTGTAGCAATAGAAGTATCTTTATGGCTGCCTGGTGTTGGGCAATATGATCAAAACTCCCTAATTCCATTATTTCAGAACTGATTTCTTCAGCAGTGATGCAGAGAGTCTTTCTCTCTAATGAAGCCTGTTATTATAAGAGAATTTATGTTTGAATTTATATTTATATAAATCCATATTTAGAAACCTGAATATGAATACATGTTTGTGTAGTCTTTGAAACGTTGTTGAGGATTCTTATGGAAGAAGTAAAACAAGGGTTAATGGATTTTTTTTTCCATTTTTTTCTACAGAGGTATGTTTTATTGTCTTTCAGTTTGATGGATGAGACAGAGACCATGGTTTATATATGAACCATGTGCTTTCCAGATTAGATTGATGTAATCATAGCACTTTTGCACAGTTCAGCTAAAAATTTCTTCTTCTTGATCAAGGTCAGGAAAATCCAGGAATTCTGCCATTTATCTCGTCTCTTCAGGACTGAAATAGGACACCCAGGGCAATATGAATAGGATTGGTGTACAGGCATGTCTCACTGTGTTGTACTTGATGTCTCACAACTCTTTTTCAAAAAAACAGGGATTATTTCTGAAAAAAACCCAAACAAAACAACAAAACCCCAGTATAAATGTTGCATAATGAATGCTTGTATTCAGAGTCTAGTAAAAAAAGTAAGGCTTCTTTTATGCTTCCTTTTATCCCTCCCTACCAGCAGAATAATGTACAAAATAAAGTTAATTTAGCTTTTTTTGCTCGATAATGGCAATATGCATACTATGCAAGGAGCAAACGTTTTTGTTTCAAAACAATGTCATTAAAAAAAAAATCTGATCTCTTACTGTCTTTCACTCTCAAGACTTGATAAAGGTTGAAGACTCAGGAACAGGGCAGCTTTTTTACAAGTGTGAATTGTCTGAAATCGAGCAGAGAACATCTGTTTCAGCAAATTTGTCTGTTGTGTTCTTAAAGCTTTGGTTTGCTGTGGCCTTTTGCTGAACAGGAAATTGGTTAATGAGTGATGTAAGACAAAATTTGCAGGGAGGGTAAAACCTTATTGCACCAACTGATGTCCTGTCACTCCAACTCGATGGAAAACATCCTTTGTGCCTTAGGTGATCACAGTTAGGGCTCGGTTAGTGCTTCCTCCTGAACATTTTTGCCATTGCAACCAGAGTTTGAGGTTGTTTTATTGGATTTCTGGCTTGTATTTTCTTTGTGCTCACTGGCTTGTATTACTGTATTTCTGCTGAACAGATTCCAGTGTTTCTTTGGTTCAGAGCAATGCCCTGAATCAGGCTTTGCTTTGAACTCTGAGTTAAGGTGTGGGAGCTAACGTCTGGTCAGGAACAGATCGTCTGGCTCTCGTGACCTTGGCAAGTGAAGATCTCCACCATTCTTTTCCATAGCAGTAAAACCCATTTCTAAATAGTTTAAAACACTTGGTTTGAGATCTACTTTGATGCCTTCTCACTGCTATTGATAATGCAAAATGCTTACTCAGTTTATTTCTAACTGACATTGGGATGAAATTTCTCATGACAGTATTTGAGTAATTTTGAAAAGCTGGAGAAACTGAAGAATTTTGCCTTTCTGTATTTGTTATATTCTGTAAAATGTCTTTTAAGATCTGTGATGCACTGTTTATTAAAATGTAACAAGTTTTGAATCTTTACTACACAGTCTAAGTAAAAAAGTGCAAAAGGTAAATGAAACAAACTTTTAGAATGCCTATTGCATCAAATCTATGAGAGTATTAGAATTCAATAGCATTCAGAAAAGTAACACTGTCTCTTCAGTAAGGCTTCATTTGTATCAAAGGCAAAAATCTCCTTAAAAGTGTGTGCCAGATTAGAAATTTTGTTAATTAAGAACATCTATTAATTGCTTCAGCTCTGGGAAGTATGAAGTTCTCCCTAATTCATTGACCAAGATTTGTATATTAATTTATCTTGTCTTCTGCCACCCATACCCCAGTCTTGGTTTTCAATGGGTTTTAGTCTACAACTTTGACGTGGTAATTTCCCTGTTTATGTTATTATAAAGGGTTGAGTCATTTCATATAAGCACAAGTAACGTGATGCAGAAATTAATTTTTTCTACAACTTGTTTTAGGGAGACATTTAATGTGCAAACTTGTTTTTCTGGTTTTTTATTTCCATGTAATTAGAGAACCCTCATTGATTTGATACTTGAATTATGTAACACAATACCTATTTTTAAATTGTTTTTTAATTTTGCTCCAGCTAGTGGAGTCTGAATCTGCCTTTACACTGTGTTTGCTTTCCTTTGGGATGCTTGGAACTGGAGCTTGGCTTCTCACTTCGAGTGCAAAGGTGTCCATGTCCACTGTGTATCTAGCTTTGATCAGAGCACAAATTAGCACGTCTGTGTTTTCTAGCTGCATTTATTTTCCAAAATCTGTTCCAAAAAGTGGATTGTGTCTCAGCTGAGGTCTGGTTTCTTTAAGTGATGTATCCTATCCCAGCTTTCCCACACTGTGCAGAATAACCCCAAACACCCAGCAGGCTGCTGCAGCTCTGGCCATTTCTTGTTTGCAGTCAGAAGCAAGTGCTTTCCAGGGACTTGGAAATTCATTCCTCCAATCAGCCCAGGTGACCTCATTTACAGTCACCATCATTTCCAAATGAATTTAAATGGAATATTGCTGTACGATTGAATCTCCTTTGAAGTATCTCCAAGAAGTTTTTCATTCTGGCCATTCCCTCTGTACTCTCCATGGCCATTAAGGTAATTAAGGCAGCTGGGTAAGGCTGCTCCCTTCGCGCTGCAGCCTTGCAAGAGCTGTGCTTGCAGGGAGGCTCTGTCCCTCTGCACCAGGGAAATACATCCAGCAACATCTGGGCTGATGAAGGACAAGGTGGGCTCACTGCAGTGCTGCAGCCTCAGCTGGTTGTTGCTGTGAGGTTTGGAGATTATTGGGTTATTGAACTTCCAATGTTTGCTGCTGAAGTCAAGTCCTCAAAGAGAAGTGTCCCAGATTTCAGTTCTGCACGCTTTTGAAGATTGTTAAGCAGCACAAAGTCTGTCAGCGTTCATGTTTATTTTGGTGGCCCTGTAAGCTGAACTCCAGTGGGAAGTGATTAACTTTCTGCTTTCAAACCAAACAGCAGCATATTCAGATCTGATCTGCTGTAATCTGGCACAGGAGGCTGTGAATTGAGTCAGATTGGAACCCAGACTGAGTTATTCTGCATGCTAATGAACTTACCCTTCAAAACATTCCTTGTACTTATTTCTTTCACATCAACCACTGTTTCAAAATCAATTTAAAAAGCTCTGGAACTTCACACTCACTGTAAAAAAGTTGTTGGTGTAAACGTCACAAACTGCTGTTGCCTTACCTCTTACTCTGCTTTGTATTTGAAACTGTCCAGGTTTACTGTGAGTTTTCCAGGGATTTTTTATCCTATATATCAGAAGTTTAGGACCAGACTGGTGATCCTAACAGTCCTTCGTTAGCAAAAATGTCTCTCTGTTACTTTCATTTGAGTTTTGTGTAAAACATCTAAAATATCACTCAGGTTCGTTTGGGTTACCATTAAAGCTGGTAAATTGTAATTCCAGAAACTAGAGAGAGGTGCTGTAATAATCTCTGTAAGAAAGAAAATGCTCTTTTTTTCCCCCTCTGCCATAGAGAATCACAGAGCCAATTACATGTGGTTTAAATGTTACAAGATACATACTTTAAAATATATTATTGTTGTAGTTTATTAATTAATGAAATATCACTTTGTGCATTTGCCTTTGAGGTGCGCAATAATAAACTATTTAGCAACGTTTTTCAAATTGCATAGTTTACCTTAAAGTTTAAACTATTAACTCTATGCAGAAAGAGAAAACAAAAAACAAGGCAAGCATGATTCTAGATTACATGGCATTTTTAGCCAGAGTTTTAATCAGTTGATGTGAATGTTCTTCTCTCACGTTCTGTCTTTACTGGAGAACCATAATTTCATTTATATATGCACCACTTTTCCATGTAAATACTACAGCTCCCCTCATGTATTTTACACACACAGGATGAAGGTTTGTTCTTTTTTTTTAGATTTAAATCTTTAACATCCCCACCCCATGATGATATAGCTCCCATAGCCAGACGATGGCACTGCAGGCTAAAGAACACACCTGCCAGTGAATCCCTTCTCCTTTAGGAATGGAATAGGTGTTGGGTTTATTCCTCACCCCCAACCACTTCATTTCTTCATAACTTCCACATTATTTTAAGGGCTGCTCATCCTCAACAGGTGCCATGCTTTGGGTTCTCTATTATTGCTCTGTCACTGCAGCTCTTCTGCATGTTTATTGCACTTGCTTTAGGTCTCATACAACACCAAAATAACTTTTTCTACTGCCTGTGTATTATTCTTTGATATGGTGAATTCTCACTCTGCTAAAACCGTTTTTATGAGCATTTTGCACAACGAAATTAAGAAAAATGGCTTCTCTCAGGCCACTCTTCCTCCTTGTACTTCTTTTCTTCACTGTGGTTTGTTGTATGTAGTAAAACTGGAAACATTCCGATGGCCACATCTCTGTAATACAATAAATAGAACTGCAGCTCCATTTCTCTATGTTGCATCAAATCCATGGATGTGACAGCAGCTGCTTTTCTCTTGCAGTCCCACAAGAACCAGCCAATGAAGAGATGACATTAATTTAAGGCACTACAAAATGCACTCCACTTTTCATGCTGTCCTCTGGAAACTGGTCCTAAACACTGCTTTTGTGCACTTCAGCCTAAAATGAGAGCACTTTTGGTGACCAAGTGGCCTGAATGTGACAGAAGCCTCAGTGCTTTTCTTTTACTTTTTCATCTCCCTCCTCTTCTTCTCCCTGAATTCTTGATGTCATTTAGGCATTATTTGTATTAGATTATTTTATTAGAGGGAGAGGATTAGTGCTGGATTTATGTATCTTGATAAGGATTTCCTTTTTATTTATTTATTTCTGTTCGTAATGAGCAGAGAAGAGCTGGGGTAGCCAATTCTCAAAGCAGGAATATGAATGATATGATACAAAACCAGCTTGAAGGATTTGGTGATAAGTAGGTGAATTGTTCTGGGATGATGCTTTTGAAAACAGAGTTTATTTTATTTATTTTTCTAATAGTCATGATGAAATTCTTTCATAAAAGCAATTCTGTTAATTTGTTCAAAACACAAGTGAATACATCACTACACTGAGAAGTACACCACAAACCCCTCCATTTCTAAAGCATTTGATTTTGCTGAGATTTGCTTTGCTCTGTAATACAATTGTTCTGCTTAACCATATTTATCTGAGCAGCTTTATTACCTGTAATAGTGGGGTTTATTTATTTATCTTATTGCTGTGTGTGTGATTGCCAAACAACTTGTGCTTTCAGGACGAGGTTGTTACAATGTTGTTCACAAAAACCATTTTCACCTGAGTCCCTATGGGAATAGCTAATACAGCACGGTTGACATTTCTATAGGGGAGGAGAAATTAGCAGTGGATTCTTTCACTGTGAAACTGCTGGGGATGAAGCAGAGAGCCACAACTGTTAACTTGCCTTTTCCAGCCCTTTGATTAAAGCCTGGCTGGTGTGGCCTGCAGGGCACAGCACAGGACCTGACTCCTTAGCCAGGCAGCT
Organism: Lichenostomus cassidix; assembly: GCF_008360975.1. NCBI lineage: Eukaryota > Metazoa > Chordata > Aves > Passeriformes > Meliphagidae > Lichenostomus > Lichenostomus cassidix. The sequence goes on along the minus strand of NC_139495.1, from coordinate 12,305,588 downwards.
ATTCACAGCAGCCTGGGGAGCTGGAGGGGAAGTTTTGACTGGCAAGCCTAAAAGCACTGGGGGCATAAGTGCCATGGCTGTGTGTAGGGAAAGCTGCTTTTTTTCCTAGGATATTATAATAAAGCAGTTTTTAGTAATAAATCTGAACTTGGCTGACCTGTGTCTCTCCCTGTAACCTTTCTGTGCCGTGATAATGTGCATTGTCTCTGAGAGTATTTGATCTCTTCACTTGCTAATACAATTCCATCTACCCCACGAGCTCATTCTAAATCAAAAATTCAGTTGCCATGGCTGGCATTAAACTTTATCAGAATTTTCGCATCTTCTGTTACAATTATAATTATTTACACACAGCTGTTTATAGTCTATGGAAAGGGAAATTCGACTTGTTAGACCCATTAATGACATCCAGGTATGTTCTGCCCACAACTGAGAATAAATTCTTACAGCAGCTGGAAGTTGTGATTTTACTTGGCTGAGTATTTTTTGTGCTCACCTACAGTCCTTGTGTATGGCTCAAGCTAACTGCAGTAGCATTAATATTTGTCTGTCTAGAGAGCTGATTAGCCCCAATGGATCTGTGGCTCTGTCCTTGGAAATCTCTAAACTCGCGCAACAAAGCTCAGAATTTGCAAATTCTGTAATGAAGTTTTCCTGGGTTGTTTGGGTTTTGATTTTTGTTTGTTTGTTCCATTTTCATACTGGGTTTTCTGATCTCCCCTTTTCTCAGTAACTAATGTAAAGTCCTTGACAGCAGTCTTTTTCATTCAGTTTCTACCTGTTGCTTTTGTCTCATCAGGCTGATTTTTACTTTTCATTTGAACTTAAGAATCTGTTAAAAAGTAAGGTTGAATTTAGTATATGTCATCCCTTTTGTAACAGTGCTCTTTGAAGGAATAAGGTACATGTTTATGGTGTTTTCTAATTATTCAATAAAACGTTTAAGGTTTAATGAAGTTGGAATCAATGACATTTTACATGGATTTGGTGCTTAAGGAATTTTTGTGTCTGGATGTTGTATTTTGAATGTGTCTTTGAGCTGAGCCTGTACAGCTGGGAGTGGAGGTGTGTGTGCACTGTGCAGTTACGATTTACAGCTTTTAACTCAATTATTCTTAATTGCATTTCTATTAGTACACTGAGTACTTGAGAATCCTGAAAGATCTTTCACCATGAATAAGTCATCCAGTGATATTAAATATTTACCTGTCATGAAGTGGGAAATTAAGAAAATAAACAAGCTGACAGAGATTCAGTGTTACATCAGGGACTTTATCTTGTAGAAAAAGTAATAAACTGTATCTTACTAGAGATTACCTTCTAACTTAATATTTCATGCTCAGTACTAGTCAGTGAAAAGAGGTTCCTAAAGTATCTCACCACTTTTTCTTCTTAGTAATTAAGACAGTTTAATTCCTTTTGAAAATGCTGAAATGACTGTACAGTGTGAGGACTGGATATTGCCTGAAGGGAGCTAATTACCTGGGTATGAATTGGATGGAGAATTTGGCTGTTTGAGGGAGAATTCCTGTTCTGTTCTACTTAGGAAAAGTTTTTAGACTCTCCTGCTGGCTTCCCTGGCACAGGTTGCCCAGAGAAGCTGTGGTGCCCCTGGATCCCTGGAAATGTCCAAGGCCAGGTTGGACAGGGCTTGGAACACCCTGGGATGGTGGAAGGTGTTGGGGTTGGGCTGGATGGGTTTTAAGGTCTCCTCCAACCCAAAACATTCTGGGATTTTTTGATACTCTGATTTTTCTCTGTAGATTTCTATGCATGACTTGTCTTGTTCCTTTTCCTCCATAACTTCCAAGTACAGTTTATTGCTGTAAGGCCTCGGGACAGGTGGAACTGTTTATTAGGTCACAGGACAGTTTTATTTATTTATTATTATTCTAGGGACATAAAAATGGTCATTTTGAACTGCCTTAATTTTTCAGGCACATACAAATGTCGTTGAGAATGATCCCTGGAATGTTTTATGTTTTGGGTTTTTTAATTTGAGGCAGACAAATGATGATATTGTTGATTTGAGATGTGTGTAATTCTTAGCTTAGGCACTTCTCTGTATTGAAACAGAACTTTCTGTCACTGGTCACTAATTTAAGTTAGTGTTTTCTGTGTGATGATAATGTGAAGATGATGGTTCAGCCTTGTACTTTTGGTAAATGTATTGTACATTTGGTAAATCTGTTGGTGAGGTGTTTCTTTGCAGCAAATAACAAACCAGCAATGCTGTTCTTCAAACATCTGAGAGCAGGGAGGGGTGGGAAATCAATTCTTCTTATCTTTACCAATTTCTTAAAGGACATAAGGATCTCTTTGAGTTGACATAGATTAATTACACAGATTATATCAGTTGTCTTCATCAGAATCCCTTGATAGTAAATCAGTCTTAGTAAAATGGTAAATATACCATCCTTTTGGGCAACTCATAATTTCTTTGACAAAACAGTATTTCATTTGTCTCTTTTCACTTTTTTTTAATTAATGTTTTATTATTGGAAGTTTTTGTAAAGCAGATCCACTAAATTCAAACTTGAAAATGGGAAATCAATCCTGACATTTAATTAGCTGTTCCAGGTTCTCTTCACTATGAACATGAAAAAGCAACTGATACTCTGAGGTCGTGTGATTTGAAAATTCTCTGTGGCTGTCCTTTAAAGATTTTGTTTTATTTAGACATACATGTACACTTATGGAAACGTGCAGCTGCCTTAAAAATTCTCCATAATTCTTATATATGCAGTTCTTTAGATTATTTCTTTATTAGTCTGCTTTTTGAAATTTCTTGTTATCTCAGTGTTAATAGTCTTACATACTGAATAGAAGGCACAGGGCAACAAAACTGTTTCCATGTCTCTGTGGTGATGGTGAAAATCTTGAAAATACAATGCAAGCAATAAAAAATGCAAAAGAGATAAAAGGGGAAAAAGTACCCTATTGTTTCTGTGGTGGTTTGGAGAGTTACTGACTTTGTATTAAATGTGAACATTAATTTCATGTTAATTAACAGAGAATAGTTCTCTTGGTGCCTCCCTTTCCCACCCTGAGCTGTTTTCTGCCTGCACCCAGCTCTGTGCTCCTGCTGAGGTTGTGTTAGCAGCAGGGAGCTCTTCCTGGGGAGACACTTTCCCCTCTTGCACAGATCATCAATTGCTTGGCCAAAAAGTGAAATATTCCATGCAGAGGCTTGGTATTTAGGGATCTGATCCTCGGGAATAAATGGTCTTTTTTGTCTGTTCTGATCCTTGACAAGCACTTGGGGTCAGGTTTTGTGGCTGCTGCTGTTGGACAGGGTTGCTGTTGGTGTCTTTAGCTCCTCCCTGTTGGAACTGTAGGTTTGAATATTTGATTTTTTTCCCAAAGATTTGTAAGATGTTTTTGGGAAGGAGCTGCAAGGATGAGTGGGAAGGAGCCTGGATACAGACTGGGATGGTGTCAATACCATCCTTTTAACCTTTAGCACATCTTTTAACCATGTGCTAGGGCTTTTCTGGCCATCTTTAGGGTGCTGTGGTTTATCTGGATGCTGGAGATAGTTTCTGGGACAATTATAACACTGTACTGGGTTATTTTACACATGAAGGGTACCAGTGGTTTTAGGTTTTTTTGTTCATTTGTGTTTAATTAAGATGCTGTAAAGTGGAATTTCATTTTCAGTGTAATTGGTGTTCTTACAAGGGAGAAGTCAAACACCTTCAGTGTTCTATAGAACACAGTGGATTTTTTTACCAAGAACACATTTCTTAATGCTTTCCCAAGCACATTTTTCCAGACATATATAGGAAAAGCGAGAGTAAGGATGAGTCTGTACCAAGAGTTTGATTCCAAATGCTCAGTGACTCTCTGGGTGTTGTGATCCTGGAATTTCCCCTGTATGAGAGGTGTGAAACTCATCCATTGCAAACACAGAGGAGGAAATGGGGACATTTCCAAGGAACTTTGAGCTCTGAAATCATTCTTGTATTGACTGAATGTGGAACATTCTTAACTGGCTTTCAGTGTTTGTTTTCTAAAATAATAATGATAATTGTCTATAATGATAATCAAAGGGTTCTCCTTTTGTCCTGGCATTTGGGTGATGGGCAGAGGGCTGGGTGTCACTGAGAAAACTCTTCTCTGAAACACTTCCAGGTTTTTAAACAGAAAAGGGTTTAGAACTGCTGGCCTTCAATATTCTCTGCAAAATTACCTGTTTCAGTATGGGGAATGTTGGAGCTTGTTGAGGAAAGAAATGTATTTATTATCAGTATGCAGGTTTTTTTTATGGTATCTGATTCCTGTGCATTGAAGCAAAATAAAAAAGAAAAGGTAAAGTTTAGTTATGTTTTGCTCTGAAGTTTTCCTATATGTGAGTTTTTACTCTCTGTTTGCTAAATTGATGAGACATGCATAGTTCCAGATAAAACATGCAAAATACTTCAGTGTATGGAAGAAAGAAAACAATATTTTCACAATCAGATTTCCCTTCTAAAGCACCAAGTTGATATGGTTTAACTGTAATTTTTCCAGCTAATTCAATATAGAAAGCATCACTTGCTATTAAAAAACACTGGGGAAAAAAGCTTCCTAAGATTTTAAAAAAATTTGTTTAATAGGGAAAACTGATTTCTGGGAACTGATAAAAATATCTGCACAAGTTTGTTTTGCTGCTTATTATATACAGTTTTCTTATTACAGTGTCAACTGAAGTTAATGTACATGTGTAGGAATAAATGTATTTACACTCTACAGATTTTACACTGCTAGATGCTGGAAATAACCACCAAGACTGAGGTAAGTGTGGTAAGAGTGTATTCAGGTTTTTGTTCTTGTCTGTTAATAAAACATAAAATATGTAAAGTGTTATTTTCTAATGACTCCCTTTATAAACTACAAGGTCTACCAATGCATTTAGTTAGCTGCTGATTATAATTCCATACTAAATCAAAAATTGCTGCATGAAAACCCTTCCATAAAGCCAGCTCAGTCTTTGTAAATGATGGTCTGCAAACCACAGATCCTTTATTCCTCCCCCCCTCCTTGTTTTCCCTTGGAGTCATGAAAAATGAAAAATGTAGTGTAAATGTCAAAAACGTCTACAGGAATAAATGCTGGGGGTTGGCTAATGAAAGCTCAGAGCCTGGTGCTGAGCAGCAGGGTGCTGGGGGCACTAATAGCTCAGGAGCTGGGGACCACATGCCATTCCAGCTCTGATTCCTCATGTCTGGGATCTCCCAGGCTGCAGCTGCAGCCCAGCTATTACCAGCAGATCTGTAGCTGTCTGTAGCATGTATTAAAATACATGAGATTTGCATGAGTTCTGCTGTTTGTTCTCTGCCACAGTTTCAATATTTAATGGGTTATGTAAACAACACGTGTGTGCTGTGTCTTAGAGGGAGGTTTTTGTTTGTTTTGGTGATGTCAGACATGAACTCTGTGCTGGCTCAGTTGCAATGAGACACAGCCTGTGTTACTGGAATGAGAATAACAAGAAACTGAATGGAAAAGTGGGAAATAAAGGGTGTGAGACACCCAAACAGGACAGCTTATAGTTCATGAAACTCATTGCTTTCTGTTGTAAAATTGAAAGTACTTATGTTGGGAAGTATGTCTCTAATGAGAAAAGTAAATTTCTCCTGAAAACCTTGGCTAGTCAGTAATCCTCCTATCAGGTGGATCACTGGTGTTCTCAATGGGCAGGAGGTGGTGAGAGAAATCTCATCACCTCTCACTGAGTACATTTATGGAGAGTGGGTTCATGGATTTAATGACTGGAATGACAGCATTTATTTAGGAAGGAAAAGGAGTGTTTGCAAACCCTCAAATATTGGTTAAATTTGTGCCAAGTAAGTGCAGAGGAAGTAGAAATGGGTAACACAACTCTGTCTACAACCAAATGTAGGTTTTTCAGCCACTGTGACCTGGCCAGCTGCTATCAGGGGGAAAAAACCAAAATACCTGGGCATTTGTTCCTCTGAACTTAAGACAGAGGAAGCAGTGGAAAGGCTTCTGAGTGAGCCAACAGTGCTCCTTGTGTGTTAAGGATCTCCTGGGCTGTGCTGTATTGCTAAGAGTGTGTATATATGTGTGGATATATATCTATATATCCATATATCTATATATGAGTTTTAGGGGAACATCTGGAAACTTACAGTTAGCTTTCAGGAGGAGTGCTGACTCATTTAAAGAATGTGCATTGTTTCAAAGCAAAAGATAGCAAACTTCAGTCAAAAGAAATCAGCACTTTATTCTTTCCTCCTAGCAAATGGTAATCTCTCTTTACTGCAGTGTTAGATTTTTCAAAATTATTTTCAGTCCTTAAAATCCAGTATGTTTTTGTTGCTCAATTTATACAGAACTCTTACCTCTGTACTACTGAGAAACCTAAGGATTTAATTAAATGCTGAGCTAACTGATGTTCTCATATTTTCTAAGATGACCCATTATCTGTTCCTTCTTTTAGCTGGTGGATACAAATTTTTAATGTTTCAGTATGCTTTTATCAAAGGAGAACCTCTTTTGATCCCACATTAAAAAAAGTTTGTGGTGTGAAATTACTGTATGCAAGGCGATCTCAGTAGTAACACCTATTCAAATCTGTCATTATCCACATAGAAGTTGAATTATTCATACAAGTTTATAAAAAAATATTTGAACCTTCTTATTTCCTCTGCAGCTTTCCATGTATAAAATACTACATCTGGGAAATCACCTGAATTATTAGAATTTATTTCTTTGAAACCTTGTCAGACCACATTTTCTGTGTTTTACATATGGTCCATCATGTAGTTTACTTTCTTGTCAGTAGAGATGTATCTTGTCCTATTATTGGTGCAGGAAAGTGTTAGATGGAGAGTTTCTATTTGGCAAAGGTTCTTTTTTTTTTCCAGCTGCTAGATGAGTAAAGTGGTTTCAGAGTCACTCAAATTTATTTTCTCAAACTTTGCTGTCTCAGTAGCAATAAGGTCACATCCCTCTTGTTTTTCTCTAGCAAAAGAAATCAAGCCCTGCCGTATACAACAGCAGAAGATATGAGTTGATAATTGCTGGAAATAACCTATAATATTTAGTGTTTCTGACTTGGGGAGATTGCTCTGTGAACGGATTGCTGGGTGGTGTGCTATTTCCTATATTTTGGCATGCTAATATCAATTATGCACGTAGTTTTCTGTTTTTATGGGTATGTAAAACCAAGAGTAATATTTCAGCTGCCTGACAGACAGTTTGGAGCCCAGCAGTGATCTCGATATTGGCACCTTTCGTGTGGGTGGAAGGGTGGTGCTTCTTCCCATTGAACTGGCAAAGAGCCAGACTGACTGGAGAGCAAAATCTGAGCCATGGAAATTCAAAGAACACATTTTTAAATAAGTCAATTCGGTAATTACAAGGCGGTGTACCAGTAGATTTTCACAGCAGGGAGGACAGCAGGGAAAGCAAAGAGCGCTAATTTTATTTTAATTAAGCTTTTCTGTTAATGGGGATCAGAGGATTCTGCCAGGGAGGGAGAGGAGCTGTGGATGGCACAGACTTGCTTCTCACTGGAGTGGCTTCCATTTCCCTGTGTTACAGCATGAAGTGCTCTCAAGTGCTGCTCGAGGAGCTCTTCAGGCTGCAAGGAGCACATGAGGAGTAGGAGACAACTCTCTTGATCTCTCTTTAGTTCTGCAGCTTTGATAACTCAGCAAGCTCACAGGGCTGCCAGCCTCTCCCTTCCCTAAGGAAAAAAAAAAGAATACATAGAAGGGTCCTGTTTAGAAGGTAGATGGAGAAAACAGAGCAAAAGGTTATTTCTTGTTGTACAGCAGATTATTTCCTTTTTTTTCAATTTTGATTATTAGAACTGTCTGCTTAAACTGAAGACTTTATATGGTTTGCATCATGCCATAGTTAGTGCTTTGTGGGAAAAGTCACTGTGATTAGATATGAAAATCTTCAAATCTTCTGTAGCTGCCAGGTTCTCTTCAGTCATGGCCGTGGTTAGAAATTAAGCGGAGCTCTTTGTTTTGTATGAATAAAGGATTTTTTCTTCCTATAAATAGACTAGGAAACCAACCCCAATTTTCTGTAGGAAAGAGCTTGTTTTAGGTAGCTGTGGTTGAGCTGTTCCAGGTGAATGTGCCTGAACCTGAGCAGAAGCATTCCAAGAGAGGAGACCCCTGGCAATGAGCCTTTGCAAAGCTGCCACCACTGTCCCACTGCCACCAACACATCCCTGACACACGAGAGCAAAATCAGGTCCTGCTTTTAGCCTGGTTTGCAGTGTGGCTCTGGGCTCCTGATCCATGTCCCAACAGGCTCCCCTAAACTGAGCAAGATTAATAGTAAAGCCAATGTTTATTTTTTTTATAGACCTCCTAAAGAAATCTTCTGTTCCAATAACTGGCTGTGGGCTCACTGTTCCCTTCTAAAATTTTCTGAACTGCCTTACCAAATACTTGAAAGGATAAGAATAGTAAATCTATTATCTGATAATTACCTGCTGCAGGCTGACTGCTCATTTGCATGTTCTGATTCTGGCTTTGCGTTGTATAATTTTAATCTTTTGATAATATCCCAGTGATGAAGGGACTTAGTTTTTTTTCCTATTAACCACACTACTGAAAAGTTATTGCAAGACAATCCTGGATGGATCCAAATGGTCATGTTTGGTCTAAATATGTCAGGGAGCAACTGGGTTTCAATATCCCAAGCTAAGCCTGCAGTTGTAGCACTCAAATAATTTTGACTGGAGTGGACTTGAAATCAGTGAACTCAGAATGAAAAAGGAACATCAGAACTCTATTTTGGCAAATTGTTTAACCACTGCTTGAAAGATTGGAGTAAGGAAGCAGTAGGGGTTCTTCAGTTACTCTAATTCATTGAAAACATAAAAACAAAGACTTATCTGGGATAATAATCTTTGCTAATAATTAATTGATTAATCATTTGCAATGTGAGCCTCTTCCAGAGGTTTGTAGGCTTTCTGGACTCAGACTTTATTTGGATAACTGTACATCTCTTCCTCTCCCCCAGTGTATCTCAGGAAGTCAGGAGGGCCCTTGTTTTAATGAGTAGTGTGAGGTGTTTGTGTTTTAAGTCCATGAATTCACTTCTTGTCAGGGTAGTTTGCTCACAGGTTTTAGTTTGTGTGCAAGAGTATCATTACATCAGATAATTCTGCACAGATAATTCATTTCCATGATTTAGGATGTTCTTAATTGCTTTACTGAAGGGAGATTGAGCACCTTTTAACCAAACAGCTGAACGATTTGCTATGACAATTCTGCCACTGTGCATTCACTTAATTTCCAATTAATCAAACATTCAATAAATCATTAGTATAATTACACCTGCTCAAATATTCCTACCCCAGCACATTAGCTATGCTCAGGCAGCCTCTTTTACCAGCTGTGTGAATGGATTCATTTGTCTGACCCAGTTGGTTGCACGTCCTTGCTTCTTATGAGCCTTGAGAAATGATAGGGCAGAAATTTTAATTATTTATAATCCCAGGCATTCTTTTGACTCGTTGTTCATGCTTTTCGCTTGGGTGCTCCTAGAGCAACTCAGAGCAAACAGCAGTGCAATAGAGGCTGGGTGATTTCTGAAGATTTGGAAATCATTTTTATTCCCCTACTGTGCCAGTTTCCTAATTACTCTGTCTCCCCAAGTGCACGAGAATTCCCTCAGCACTGTGTATCTAAAGCACAGCTGATGGAAACAGTCACAGAAATGGAACCAAAAGGGTGTCCTAAAAGTGCTTTACTGAAAGCTGCTACATTGGCCCAACAAACTAATTCTAGGACCTGTTTTTAAAAAACGGCACAAATGGAAATCCTCTGACATGCCTTCAGAATATCAGTGTAGCTGCATTCAGTGTCTGAGGAAGACAGAAATTTGAGCAAACTCTCCAAGAACTGGAGAAGGTAACTGAAGCACCTGTGCTGTGTAGGTGTGTGTGTGTTGCTATTTGCTCCCTCAGCACAGATGAGAAATCTGAATTTCCTCAGGTACAAGTGGGATTACTCAGTATTTGTATTTCCTGATTGTTGTAAGCTTTAAATCATACTTTGTTGTGTGACTTAAAGTAAACAAACCCGGCCATGCAATCTCAGTCTGGAACATTTTAAATATGAGCTCTTGATGTGGGTGTAGACACATTTTAAATTGTGCAGCGTAGGTTCTGTTGCTTCAAAAATAGATTTACTGGTTACAACTTGCCTGTATTTTATCTTTGAGTTAGGAATTGGAGGAGATTCATAATGCTTTAATCCTTTGGTGCAAATAGGTAAGATTTTTTAAAATTAACTGAAGGTGTCTTGATCCATCCAGATAGTAAAATAGGTTAGCTTTCCTCAGGCAACCCATTCCATATTCTGTTTATTCTTTATTTTCTTTTTACCAAATATGCTTTGTGTAGTACTAAGGGGAAGTTCTTTAACCTGAAGGGAAAAGGCATCAAAGAAGCTATTTGGGGAAAAAAAAAGAAAAAAAAAAAAGGGAGATGAGAGAAAGATACACTAATTGGACATTATTTTAATTACTTAAACATTTGTCAAGTTTCTTTCTCATCTGTTAAAAAGATTCTTGGTAGAGTGCATGAGCACATAGTTTCTCTGACCCTTTCAGCTTGTGTGGGGAAAAAAAACATTGAGTGGGAAAAAAATCTGCTCTGTATAAATGTTTTTTGCCTCCCCATGGCATGGAGCATTACTGCTGTGGCTCCCAGAAATGTCTCAGTGCATAGAAAACAGGAAGATTTATTTATCCATTAAGCTGCATTTGTGTTAGGATGTTCTGCCCGATGTTATTGAATAGGAGCTTTCCTAATTGTTTGCTTTTCTAAATGTGGCTCAGCATAGGATGTGCACAGTCTGCATGGTGGGGTGGAGTGGAACCCAGAAATCTCACTGTCAGGTGTGGTTTGAGCATTCTGTGGGATGCACAGAATCCTGATTGGAAGCTTTCATGCCTTGCTTTTAGTTTCTCTTGCTTTTCTGGAGTAGTGTAACTCAGTAGCATCACCAGATACACTTCTCTACATTTACAGCCTTAAGATTCCCTTTTGCTTTGGTCCTAAAAGCTTCAAATCAAAGCCATATTCTCCGAATTTCACTTCACCCATACATATTTTACAGTCAATCATTACATTTGCTTTTATAATTTTCACTCTCTGGAGCTGACAGGATTCTTTGTCTAATCATTTGATTTTAGTTTCCCTCATCCCAATCCTTTTCACACCTTCAAAATGTCTTCCCAAGTCTGAGCTCATTTAGCTTTGCTGAAGTTTGTTGTAAATAATTTACTACCTTGAAACATAACAGTGTAGGAAATTAATCATCATAAACAACAGCCCAGCTTTTAGTTGCCTAGGGACAGGGTCAGAGTCTGAGCAGAATCCTCTTCAGCAGTGAAAACATGGATATAAAACTCCACTTTACTTGCCATCACAAGGTCCTCTTCAGGAGTTTCCTTTCAGATTTGCCTTTGTTTCTTTTCTGGCTTATCAGAAAACGTCTCTGTCCTTTTCCTGAAGCTCTTCAGCAATTCTGTGAAAGTATTACAAAGTGATTTTTTTTAAAACTGTTAAGGCTTTTTTGACCAATATTGGGCAACAGATGTTCTCTTCCACAACATCTGTCATCCCTCTGGGTCTGGAGGGTAACAGTTGAATTCCAGGTTTACATTTCAGGAATGCTCTGCCGGTTGTTGGTGAGAGTGTGAGGGATAAAAGATGATAGCTTGGAAATGGTCTGCAGCAAAAGAACAACCCCTGGGACCCACAAACTTTAATTAAACAGCCAAAAAAATTTGGGCACCATTGCTTGGGTACCCCAGATATGGAATGGTGGCTTTGCTTGGGCATTGACCTTTCTATGGCACTTTCCCAGGGTCAGATGGATCAAATATCACCAAATGTGGTTTTTTCCCTCATCCGCAAATGCAAATTTTAATAGAGACTCAGCCAGAGGTTATTGCCATGTGGTGGTTTTACATGGGGGAGAAAAGACTCTTGCACAGGTGTGTTTGGGGAGGGTTTAATCTCTTCTTCAAAAAAGTTATTTTTTTTCTAAATAATGTTCTCTTAGACTTCTTCCCAAAATCCTATTCATGCAGATGATAAAAAAAAAAAAAATACTGACTATGTTCATTAGGCAAAACTGCATCCCAGTGAAAGTCAAAACCAGGGTATTTTGATACTGACTCTTGACTGAACAGTTAAAAAAAAAATTTTTTTTTAAAAGGAGCTTTGCCCTGAACTCCATGAAATGTTGTTTTTCTGGGTGCCTTTCCTTCTGTCATGGATGGATAGTGGAAATGCAAGGCCTGTGTCTCTCTGTGCCCCAAAGGCAAGGGAGCCTAAGGACAGACAGACAGCAGGAGGAAGAGGGAGACAAAATGTCTGCTCCAAAGCCTCCTTGCAAACCTCTGGCAGACAGTGGAACTCACCTCTGGGTCATCCTGAGCCTTCATCAAAATCTATTGACAGTCACAGGATAAGCAATACTCTAGTTTGATGTCATTGTTACCTGTACAGATATCTTCACATTCCAGTTCTTTTTCCATTCACCTCCATTCTATGCATGGCAATGTGAAATCACTTTGTAGTGTTAAATAAATAATATCACAGCATAAGGTAGAAATGGTCAACACTTAGATACAGTGTTAGATAAAAAAAGCAGCAGTGAAAGTGAAAATGCTCCCAAAACATGCTTAGGAAAATAGACACAAGGCTAAATTTAAAAAGTTTAAATATAGACATTCACATTTAGGAGAAAAGTCATCACTTGAACTCTAGAAGAGGAGATGTAACTCTATCATCTTGATGAGGGCAAATCAGTGTCCATCATCCCAAACTGGATTTGAAAGAGCAGCTCCCATTTCTGCTCTTCATTATGCAGGAAAATGGCAATGATGTTGGGATTTTCTAGCAGCAGTTAGCCATGTGCAGCAGGTACACACCTAATGCATGCCACTGCACAGACAAATCCATGTAGTGCTACCTGCAATGTGAGATTTATTTCAAATGAAGGGGAATTAGCTTCCCAGATTGTCACATCTCCTTTTTATGGACAATTTCAACAAGCAGAACAGGACCACACTGGCAGCAGGCATCTGGGTGATGGAGGAATCAGAGATGTGCAGTGCCTCTCTGTGGATGTGTTTGTCCTCAAACACCTTCCTGCCTCTAACCCTCTCACCTGCAGGCAGACACCTCGTACCTGTAAGGTCTTTCCACAAGCATTTGAAGAAGGGGAATGTTTAAAGGCAAAGTATGAACACAGAAGGCTGTTGTTTGCATGGGCTGAGCAACGATTCCCATGGCTGCTGGTTTGTGTGAAAAATTCTCCCAGCTCTTTATTTCAAAATCTACAACAATTAGGATTTTTTTTTAAATTTGATGTCAGATTCTGATGCCAGCCAGATTTCTGTTTCTAAAGTCCCCTTTTTAAGATTGTATTGCTTTCAAGCTTGTATTATTTTCAATATTCTTACTAAATATCCTTTCTAGAGTAAAACAGATCTGCATAGCAACTCTGAAATCATCATTTATGTTATGTGGATGATCGTCTGAGGAATGAGTAGAATTATTTTGAGGACTACCTCCACCTCCCAATATATTGTCAGTAAAGACTTTTCTATGAGGTACTTATAAGACCTCCTAATTTCATATTAACACTTGATTAAACTTAATAATACAGTGAGTATCATATCAAAGCATATAATTGTAAAGTGCTTTTGGAGCTCAGAGTTACTATGGTGATAACTTTAGAGGCTTACAAATGTTTTTATGTCTTTTTTCTCAGATTAATATATTTTTTTATTATTTTAGAACTATGTTTGGATACTCTACAATGAAATGAGTTTTATGAGCAAACTAAATTAAAAGCCACAGCCATCAATGCAGAGTGAGTGCTTTGGCCAGGGCTCCATTAGTGCTGGTGTTGTGTGTCCAGATGGGTGCTTTGCTTTACCACATTCATCAGCAAGGAATCCCAGAGCATCCCAGCACCTGTGGGAGGCCTGAGCACACACATCATTTCCAAACTGCCTGTTTGCTTCTCTCAGAAAGAGATGATGATCTTTGTGCTCCCTTTGGGAAGGGAGAGAGGCTTCACTGAGCCCAGGCTGACCAGCAGGAATCTGTGGGGTGCAGTGGGAGAAACAGCTCAGGGATCTGGTGCTGCACATTCCCATGGCTTCAAATGGCCTCTCCTTTCAGAGGGGGCTTGGAAATAAACACAGGGCACACCCTACAGAGCTTGCTCTGCCAGGATGGAGTAGATTAAATTAAATTAGATCAAGTTAATTTCCATACCAAAAGGCAAAACTCTGCGCAGTGATCAGGAGTTGCTGCTTCTGCAGCTGCAGTGCTATTCCCAAAGGAGGTGATGAAGGAAATCCAGCAGCATTTTGGACAAGATCATCAGCTCTCTCACTTTCTGGGGCTCCAGGAAGGGCAGAAAGGGTCCCAAACAAAAGAAAGCAGAATTCCATTGTAAATCTATAGCAATAAATATCAAGCAGGCTGCAGAGAACAGGCAGATTTGATGCTGACAGAAAGGATGTTTGTGCCAAGGCTGGGAATGGATTGAGGGACATTTCACCTGGGAGAAGTGTCCTGCAAAGGACAGACCCAGCTTGCAGGGCACAGCTTTGTGCTAATCCTGCCCTGGCAATGGGCTGGATGGAAATCTGCTCTTCTGAAAACAGCTCTGGCTGGGTTTGGCTTTCTGGGCTCTTCAGCTCATTCACTAAAATTGGAATTAGTGTTCATTGTCCTTCTGAACTGCTGCTCTTCTGTTGCTGTCATTTCACAGGGATTTCTCAAACCTTGCTCTAGTTTGTGCGAAGAAATGTTGATTTTTATGGAAGTCACTGTCTAAAAGTAGTTTGTAAATACAGTCATTTTAATTGTTTTCAGGTATAAAATCTTTTTATGAGTACTTTTAAAGGCTCATGTAACTCATTTCCTTCCACTTTCTGTGTTGGTTTTTATTGCAAGTTATATTTAGCATAGGCTGATTTTCAAGTACTTTTCATGGTGAGGTAATACAGAGTTTCTGTTGGTAGGGATCAGTTAGCATTTTATATTTGTGTCTTTAAGAAAAACAATGTTTTCTTAAGATCTAGAATAATATGGGATCACAGCATACACACCATACCATTGCCATCCTGCAATGCCAAAATCAAAGCCATAGCCCAAACTGGACCAAAGCCAAGAACAAAACCCCAGCCCAAGCAAACAGAAAAACTCCAAAACAATAAAACAAACAAAAAAAACCCCAACAAAACAACAACAAAAAAACCCCACCAAACCAAAAACCAACACAAGTTTAACTTAAAGAAACTCTGTTCTCTTTAGGACAAACAGATTTTCCCTTACAGCATCACATTGCATTTTTCCTGTGTTTATGAAGCTAAATGTTCTGCTGCACCATTTTGCCTCATGAGAGGTGCAGTTAAAGACGATCCTGAGGGAATCATCCCAAAGTTCTTTGCCTCCTGTGTTTAACTTGCTGCTCTTAACTTCCAGGGTCCCCCAAAGTCATCATCTGCTCCCCCAGCTCTCCATGTGGATGGAGTCTGTGTTAACTGATAAAAGAAAATCATCCCTGGGATTTTGACTTGAGAGAGAATGGAACTTTGTTTTACCAGTCCAGGAGGGGGCACTCCATTTCTTTTTATTGTCTTTGGAATCAAGCCCAACATTCTCTTACCATGAAAGGCTCTTCTCTTAAATATAGCTTTTTTTTTTTTTTTTTTTTTTTTTTTTTTTTTTTTAAACCAGCATTGTTACTCCACGATTTCTTCGCACTGTCATTGTTTTAAACTCCCCTTTCCTGACAGTCTTTTTTATAAAATAAAAAGTTACCAGAACTTTCAAAATCAGTCGTTTGTAACTTCGGTCTTCAATATATTCGAAATAATCTGTAATATGATAGGCATTGTAAATGTTAAAATTTCACATCATTTATTCCAATCTTTTGTCAATTTTGTTGAAAATACTTTTTTTCAAAGAGCACTGATGAAATGGAGCAGACTTTCCCTGTGTGCTAAAATAATCTTGTTTTCTTTTTAAACCCCAACATTCATGTGCATGGGTATACAGAGGAATCAAGCTGATTTTAAATACTCCCAAATTGCATGCTTGCATTTCTCAGTATATTGCAGTGACATAGAAATGAATAGAAGGCAAAAAAGTCTGGTTTGTATGAATGCTCTTTTTTTTGATTGTTTGGTTTTTTTGGGTTTTTTGATAGTTTTTATGTTACCAAGTTATTTTTCTCACTCAGCTCAGAGGTGAGATGGAAACGATTATTGGCTATGAAAAGGAAAAAAAGCCAGAAATACAGATCTGGTGCTTGTGACATTGGCTGGGGGAGGACAAAAAGTTATTGCACTCAGTTGATTCTTTGGAGTTTTGTTGTTGCTGTTGGACAAAGTTATTAGCACAAAATTTCAGGTGCAATTAAGTGGCTTCATGATTCCAAATAATTTCCTACTTGAAAGTTTTCACTATTTATAATTGCTGTAATTCTCAAGAAATTTCTGTGGAAAAAATCCTACAAAACACAAGTGATAATACACTCCTAGTTGGTCCAGAAGTTCATCCCAGAGGGAGCAGAAATCACAAAATTACTTCACATTTCACTGCTTGTACTACTACTATCGTTATTGTGCACTGTAATGATTATTTAGTGGGGAAAAAAAAAAATCCCAAACTGTATCTTCTTAATGCTGTTTGTGGAGTTAGAGGGTGCAGATGGGAAAAGAAATTATTGCAATATGGAAATGTGTCTGAAATAAATTCTAGCCTACAAATTTAGACTAGGAGTGGGCTGGAAGAATGTGGGAGGAACTTTGTGAGTGATTTGAATTAATAAATGAAGCAGAGATTTTGAGTGAGTGAGTACAATAGCTCCGTGTGGAGCTAAAACTCTCAGACCAGAGTTATCAAAATCAGGTGCCTAAAGGTGCATATGTAAATAGGATTTGATTCCCAGAGTGTGAGTCAGCCATGACTGGTGATGGGAGTTAATTGCTTATGGTTTCCAGCAATTAAAAATAGGTTGTTGGTAGATATTTTATTGTTCCCAACAGATTATGCCCAATATATGATAGATCCCTGTGTATTCATTGACGAAATGGAACTGCAGTGACAATTATTCTCCTCCCTTTTTTTTTTTGTGTGTTTTGTTTTTTTTTTTAGGGTTAAGGACCCAAGCGGATGACTTTATTTGCCTTTAACTTAGGGAAAAGTTACATAATAAACTTATTTAGAATATTTGTTTTATATTTAATAGCTGATAAGTTGCATATCTCTTTTCAGTGTTTCCTCAAAAGAGAAGGAAAACCTCTGGAGTCTTACAGCTGGGTTTTAGCTAACTATTTATAGTAAACCTACAAAGTAGTTATTGAGCTGAAGTTTTCCTGGGAGGTGCTCCAGTTGAGTAGCAAAGCACATTCCTTTGAAAAATCCCCTTTGTTTGTCTCATGAGGAGCTCTTGATTACTCTGTGCTTGTTCTAAATTATAGTTTTCCAAGCTGCCCTGTGCTTGTTGCTACCTGGAATTTGGAATGAGGCATCGCATGGTCTGCCTGTGCCTCTCTGTATTTTAGCTACCCTGAACTAGCAAGAATCATCAGGGAGGTTGATTTTATGAATTTTATGGCTTTATCATTCCTTACCCATTTTCTTTACTCTTCAGAAATGATGTATCCTTAAGCAGCAACACTGCTGAAGCTATTTTTAAATCACTGTTGAGAATTGTTACATACCAATAGCATGCATTTTTCATTAATCGAATCTTTTCAAGATTTCTTTAATTCTTGCTTGACCTGAGATGTTTCCTGCCACATTTTGTGTGTGGAATTGCTAGTACTGTTTTACTGCCTCTGACTGGAGGCACACGATGGTACTGGAATACAAATTACATTCATCAGAACTTGGAAAATGCAGTAGACAAAGTGGGGAAATGAGCTTAAGCACAACCTCATCAAAGATGAACTTCAGTCCATTTTTCTTTTTATAGCTTAGTGTTAAAAGAGCTAAAGATCCTGCATTCTGAAACAGTGATACATAGCAAATAAGCTGTTCCTTTCAAAACAATATGTCATTATTCTGTATTAAAAAAGGTCACTTTTAGGTCCTTCTGTCTTCAAAAGCTTCCTAACTATAGCTAATGTCTGATATTGATTCTGAATAATTTAAATGGCAATAAAATTGGGTTTTCATGACAGTCAGTCAGAGACATTTTATATTTAATGTTCATTTAAAGAAACATAGTGCCTTCTTACCTTCTGAATTTCAAAGCCATTAAAGTAATTGCAGGTCGTTAAGCTAAATTTCTTTGAATAATCAGGACAGTTAATCTAATTCATACACCATTCAAACCAATGGGCAGGAAAGATTGGAATGCCAGGCATGGATTTTTGAGAGATTCACCAGGAGGATCTTCAGATGTGCTCACCAGCATTTCCTCAGAAATCACCCTCATGCCTCAAACTTTTGGAACTTGGAATTGCCTTCCGCTTTTGTCTTTTTAAAAGGAATAGTCTTCAGGAGAGAGGAGGCTTAAGAGGATTGTTTTGCTTCCTTTGGAGTGACCAAATCACTGTGTAGTCATGGAGATCTTTATCGTGTGCTACAGTGTGTTTTACCAGATCCTGCTTTATGGACACAGAAAGTATCACAAACCCATTCCCAGATGATGCCTCATATTTAGCAAGTGTCCTAATTCAGTGGGAATGAAGTTGGAATGCAAATGCATAAACAAACAGCAGGTAAAAATACAAATGTCTCGGTGCTGTCAGGAGAATGGATCCATGCCATCTCAGAAGGTTGTTGCTCACTTTTTTTGGGGTGGAAAATGAGACAGTGAGTGGGTGTGGAACACACTGAGGGTAGCTGAGTTTGCAGGTAAATCCGTGTCTGTGGTTCTGCAGAGCTCTCTTACACATCCCAACACGGGGCAAGGACAGAGTAAAGCACTGACTGTCTCTGATTGCCTGGTTTGTTAAAGAGACCCAGGAAATTGAGAGTTTGGGGTTTGGGACCCTGGTGTGTCTGCAGGAGGGCAGTGTGTGTGATCCCTGTGGGTTGTGCTAATGAACTCAGTCCATGAGGTGAACGAGAGCAAAGCAAATCCTCCTGAAGGCCCAAAATGGCATAAGGGCCTCGTCCTCGTCACTGCTGTCCCACAGCAATGCTCTGGGCTGGAGAGGCAATTCCATCAGTTGGAGTCTCAGCAAGCAATGATGATTTGCAGTTGCACATCAGAGTATCTCCTGCTCTGTGCCACAGAGGGAGCTGGCAATGTCCTGAGCTCTAGGAGCCCTGGGCTGGGGGTGACATCTCCCATCCCTGCCTCTCTTTCCCTCCCAAGGTGCTCTCTCTGTAACCAGGAGATCTCTTCCATCTGCCTACACCTTTATAGCTGAGTTTCATAATTGGGGATTTGTACTCTTACACACTGCTTTAAATAAGTTCAAATTTTCATGACAATAGCCTGTGATAAAATTAGGATTTTTTAATTTTTTTTTTGTTCTCTTAGGAAAGCCATAAAGCAGCTGTGTTATTTTTGTTCTTTGTAGGAATTACAATGCACTTTAAAATTTTTGTTAAAAAACCCTCCCACAGAGATTTAAAATTAAACAAAGGCAACCCCCCATCTTTCCATACCTAAGGCACATGATCAGCAAAGATTTCAAGCTCATTGTTGATCAGGCCTGTCTCCACTCTGTGAAGACCACGGAGATCATTCTGGGTGGGAGATTTTCAGTCAAGATAACACTTGACTGTGTTGTTTTGACTGTGTCAAAACCACACTGGTGGTTTTGAGTTCACTTTTGGCTTGATGTTATTTATAATTAATTAGTTTACCGTGCTTTTTCATAAAAGGTATTAAATGAACCCCAAATTCCTGATTATTGTTCTACAGATCTAAATATCTCTTAGAAACAGAGATAGTTTCCATATTTTAGCTCTGCAAAGAGCTGATTTGTGGTCTTGCAGTATAAGCAAGTTGGAGGAGATGTTCCAAAAAAATATAAGTCTTGAATTTCAGTACCAACCATTCATATTTTGAGCTCTGATGACAGAACTTTCCTTTAGGATTTCCCTTGTTTCTTAAGCAGACTCATGGGATATACATTTGGCTTTTCTTACTTAGTAAATGAATATGTCAGGTAATTTGAGTGAATTCAGTGGGACTTAGCTCCCAGCTTAGGCAAGATTTACAGCACTGACTTTAATGGAATTGGCTATTTTTGTATTATGGTATATGAGATTTGAATCTATTTTTTCCAAGTTTAAAAATTAATACGAATTAATTATAAGAACCCCTGCTTTGAATTGCATGTGCTTTTGATAAATATTCAAAATTATTATTGGAGTAGCATTCTGAAGCTGCTGTTATGTCTTTAGAAAGGGAGAGAATTCACTTAGAATGGAATGTTATTATTTTTTATTTTGCTAATTATTTTTTCAATTGTTTTAATTTTTGTGTTACGTTCTTACTTTTACTGACAAAATGCCTGAAATACCCTCAAATGAATTTTGCAACACTTGGCTTAATTATCTTTATTCCACCACTTAAATAAGGCAGAATATTTTCTTCCTATTCTATGTCTTGTCAGTCAGGTACATTTTACTCTAAAAATGTTGAAGGAAAAAAAAAACCAAACCAAAAACAAAGGCACCATTCAAGAACTTTGAGCTAAATGCATGTCAGCATGTGGGTAAAATATATAAATTATTCCCTAGAGTTAAATAATAGATGTATTTATTGCCATGCTATGTAAGTGCCACAGTTCACATGTGATTTCTCTGGAATTACAGCAGTGATGTGTTGTGCTTAAGCACATAGATTTTACTTGTGCCTTTTGAATTCTTAGGAGTTCATTTTTCCCTACTCTTCCCTCGCTCAAAGCTAATGAACAATTTTTTTAACTACGTTGACTCGCTGACCTGTTAGTTTTTGGTTTAATGTCAAAATTATGCTAATTTTTCAAATTCCTCCTGAATTTTCCTTGATTTCAGTGACCAGTTGCCTCCAAGTTTCATTTGACCAAAATTAATAATTACATTTCATTATGCTCAAAGTCTGACCTTTTTAATCTGCATATTTCTTGCAGGCAAAGCTGGCTTCTCTCCACCGCAATACATTAGAAGGGAAAACTATTAGAAATATTGATTTATCATTTATAATACCCAAGCGATATATTGAAATAAAATTTGGATGCTGTCCAGCTCTCAGATAACATTGGCATTGTTGGATGGAGCTGCATGATCTCATCCTAATTAATGTGCTGCTTCCATGTGAAAAGCACAGGGAAAATAGACTGGGAGCTGCTCAGAAATGGGAGTTCAGTGCTGCAGGTTGGAATTGTTAAAACAAGCCACTTTTGATATTTAATCTGCCATATACAGAGAAATCACCACTTGGCTCCTTTTCTCCTCTTTTTTTTTCTTTTGTTTTTCCTTCCTGACTCAGCATTCCCTTGTTATGGAGATATTCCTGTGTAATAGGAATATTCTGTGTAATAGGAATGTGCAGGTGGGGTTGTGCAGCTCTGTATTGATTGTGGGGCACGTCCTGCAGGGGCAAAGCTTCCTTCAGTCGGGTGAAGTTCAAATCAGAGGAATTCCAAAATATTTATTTTAGTTTGTTATTGTTCTTATGCTAAACCTGTGATCCCAGCCGCCTCCTGCACTGCAGCACATTCCAGCAGCTCCTGTAATACAGAAACTTGAGAAAATAAGGTGTTTTCAGTCAGCATATGCATGCTCCATACAGAGGGAGGTGTCTGTATTCATCGATTTTAGCCTTTATTCATTTATTTCACTTTTTTTTCCCTGCTACCAATCAATCAACAGCCATTGGACTCGCAGCTTGGTTTCCATATTGGCTTTTTATTTAAAATGCTCTGCCCATTTCTCAGTGAGGTTCTGCTCCCTGTCCCCATGTGGGTGGAAGGCAGCAGAAGGAGCTGCCCATCCCAAATTCATGGCTGGAGCTCCCCTCTGGTTTCACATTGATTGAGCTGCCTGTGCTTCAGGGACTTTGGAAGGGCTGGGTTTTTATGCTTCATATGGTTTTGGTCATTTGTCATAAAATCATTCCAACCGAGCTGTTTACTGGTCTGAATACTTAATTACTGCAGTAGCAGGGAATGGCACGAGCTGGAGTTTGTGCTTGATATATTTGTGTGGAAATAGGAAATAGGTGGTGCTTCTATTTTTTTTTTTAATGAGGATTTTACCTATAAATATCCATTTTATTTTTGAAATTACTGTCTGTCAGCACTTGTTAAATTTTTCTCCTAATATATGACAGAATAGTAATAATTTTACAGTCCTAATGCGTATTTCAAAGTTAGATTGATTTATTTGTAATGGTCATCTGTTCATCACGTGTTTTAGAGACCATCTGAATGTTCATGCTTTTAAAAGGATTTAACAATTCTTTTCAAAATTTGAAAAATATAGAAGCAAAATGAGTCAGGAATAAGTCAGTTTAATTTGTTTATGGTCAAAAGAAAGGAAACACAGAATTGTGTATGTTGTAAATGTAATAACTTTTTCCTTTTTTTAAACACTTTAAATCTTCTAGGGGCTAGTTTGATTTTTAGGCTATTATTTAAAGAAAACCAACAAACCCACAGATTTTCATTTCCTAATTCTCACATTCTCACTTTACAAAGTCCTGGCTGCTTGTTTTTCCAGTCTGTATTTGGGTTCACTCAACCAGTTCAGAGTTTGTAACTGAAACTGTGTTAGTGACTCAGCTTCAAAAGCATTGTAAGGTCATTTTACTGATGCATCTTACAGAGGAGTTTACAGAGGGGAGGAATGTGATTCTGTCTGACAGGGCAGGAGGCAAAGCAGAAATCTGGGAGATTTTTAAAGCCTCACCAAGAAGGCAGAGCTTGTAGCAGTGTGTCTGAGCTTCCACCAGTCACCTACAACATGAGGAAAAAAACTGGGTATTTCCAAGGGTGGTGGAGGAGTGGAAAAGGTAATGCATGAACTGAAAGCAAGGGCATGTCCAGCAGGATGGAGAATAGGTTGTGTTGTTCTAATTCTAGAAAGGGCTGAATTCAAAATGATTGTTCTGAGCAGCTGCAAAAGAGGGTGAGGACCCCTGAGTTCTGGTGATTGGGATTTTGCTCTCATGCAGATAAGAGATTATTGCTTTCTAGGTTCCAATCCAAGCTGTGTGATGTCAGTAGAGCCCATTGAGCAAAGTTTAGGCACCTAAAAATAGAATATGTTTTCTCCTTTCTTCCCATTTAATTTACTGTCCTGCTTTTTCCTGCTTCCATCTCAGTAGAGATGGGTTCTGGACAGAGCTGGACAGCATTATTCAGCATTATTCAGCATTATTCAATGTAATTTCAAGGCCAAGCAGATCATGCCTGCTCAGCAGCCAGGTACTCTCAACAAGAGACACGTGAAAGGTCCTATAAATATGGAGTTACTCAAGTTCCTTTTTAACTGTAGCCTCTAAATTGTAAAGTCCACCTGAACTCACAGTAAACCTTGCTAAATCTGGAAACTTAGAATGAATATACAACATCAACAACAAGACAAACCAATAAAAGAAGGGGCTTTTTCACTTCAAAAGGAAAAAAACTTTGTGTTTCATAAATGGGTCATAAATGGAATCCATGCTAACACTTAAGCATTGTCTACTAACTGGAGTGTATAGGAAATAAATAACTTTCAATTATATTTACTTTTGCTTTCACATCCTGGTGCTCTGAATAAAAAGCAAGGATATTTTTATTGTTCAGAGGCAAGTATTCCATATATAATGTATAATTCAGAAGCTTCTATGAACATTTGCTGGGTAAATTAAGGTTAATGTTCACCCTATTGCAGGGGGAGTTGGTATGCAACTTGTGGTTATATATAATAATATATATAATTTCCTAGCAGAGAGTTGAAAATCCACCCCTCGCTGTCTCAGAGGTCAGGCTAGGTAATCATGAAGCCAATTAGCTTTTGGAAGAATATATGAAGTGATGAGAAACAGATAGAGAAAGTGATGAGCAATGGACAGAGAAATGGGCTGGGCAGTTTATATTGCACTGTGGACTGGGGCAGAAAACTTTGTCTGCCATAGCTGTGATGCTGAAAGCTTCTCACAGAAGCACAGAGAGGTTTGGACTGGAAAGAACCTAAAGGATCACCCAATTCCACCCCCCAGCCTTCCCCTAGACCAGGGTGCTCCAAGCATTACCATTCTGTATAAAATCCACTATACCTTAAGCAGGAATTCTCAGCCATGGCTTCTATTTCCACCTTCAAAATGGTGGAGAATAATCCAACTGAGGAGGCTGGAAGGAGTCCTTTAGCTCTATCTCTTGCTGTGCCATGGAGTTCATGCACTGTTTTCAGGCATTTGCAGGTGAAATCATCCTGCCTTACAGCCTTCCTGCTGAAATGCCTCACACTGCTTCCCATTCATTTCAGGGAAACACTGAAATACAAATAAAGTGTGTTATTTGGAAATATTTCATGTGCAGCTCTGTGCAGTTCGAAATAAGATATTTAGAGAGAGACAAATTCTAAGAGGGCTACAGGATTACAAATCACAATGTAATTTTAAAGTTGTAATGAGAATAAGTTGCATGGGAAGGTCTCTGAACAATTATTGTCATGAAAATGAAGTAACACAGTGTTAATGTTTCATGTATTCTGTGAAAGATCATAATAAACTGTACTGCTTTGACCTTATTAACGTTCTGTAATTTGACTTGCTGGCAATTCGCATTTTTCTTTGGTTATAGCCTTGGTAACCTCTGAAGAAGAGGTAGAACTGACAGTGAATCTAAACAGAACTGAATACTGAAAAGGTCAGAAATAGCAAGAATGATAATTCTGGTACCTCCTTCTCGTGACAAAGGTAGTAGCAAAAAGGCACAAGGTGTGTATGTGTCAAAATAACAAAGCTTATTACAGGAATTCTTCTGTATTTATTGAAAATTACAAACAAAACCAAACTTTTCCCTTGTAGCTCACTGAATAGTCGGGTGATGTTTATTTTTCCCCTTTTGTAGAATCATTGAATTGTTTTGGTTGGAAAAAACCCTTGAGAAAAACCAAGCACTGCCAAGGCCACCACTAAGCCATGTCCCCAAGTGCCACATCCACAGCTCTTTTAAATCCCTCCAGCCCTGGGCAGCTGTGCCAATACCTGACCACCCTTGCACGGAAATAATAGCTGATTTAAATTTCCTTTGATCTTGTCCCTTGTTCCCTTGTCACCAGCATGAAAGTTTCAGGCTTTTTCCCTAAAACAAAAACTTCAGATTTTCCAGGAATTTACAGAACAAAGTTGTGGTATTGAACGTGAAGGTATTGAACCTGATTCACATCTTAACAACATTCTTTGATTTCTACTTACTTGACTGAGCACTGAATCAGGCAAGTACAACCCAGTACTTTGTGATACTCAGCAATGTCATTGATCAATTCATTCCTGCATCATTGCAGAGTGAAATAAGTAATCAAATCTCCTGAAAAAACAGGCTTTGTTCTTGGGTTTTGGGGTTTTTTTGAGGAGAATGTCAGGATGTTAATGCAGATAAAGAGATTTACACATATCTTAATTTCCCTGTGCAAATGCACACATAAATAAAATCCACTGAATTATTTTTCTTTTAAGTCTTTCGCTTGTTATAGTTTTGGGATAAGGAAGTAAAAAATTTTGTGGTTTCCTGTTTGTAAACCTAATTTTTTCAATCCCTCCCTCATTCCAGTGTACTTCTAAATGTAAAGAATGTAGGAAGCTGCTCAGAATGGTATGATGTGATATATTTGTCATAGTTGGGTTTATACAGATTGGCACAATGTACAGACTCACGGTGACAGTGGAGATACCATGCAGAATGCTCTCAGATCCAAAAGTTTTGTTTAAAATTCGAGATTATATTCAGACTATTTCTGTGACCCTTTTCAATTGTAGGTTAAGTTTTTTCCTGCAAGTGTGTGTGAATGAGGGTCTTAACAGTCTGAAAGTGTAATTTCATATATAGTCCTTCTCATGGAAAATTGAATCCATAAAGAAAGCCAAGACAAATATCCACAGGAGCTGAGAATCTCCCATTATTTTGCCCAGTGAGCTGAGCAGTACCTGTGTAGTTCCTTCTCCAGTAGCTGCATCCTTGGTAAGCTAGGCATAGCTTTGGAAAATACCTTAAACAATTTTGAGATGCTGAAATTTTCAGTTTCAGCAATATTTAATAAACTTCCCTGTATAACTTGCATGGGATCAAAGTCTTCAGGGCAGTTCATGACGTTGAAGTTAAGGAAATACGTGAACAGCAGTGAAATGGGTACCTGTCCAGGTGTGTACAGGGGGCTTATATTTGA
The DNA here is from genome assembly GCF_008360975.1 of Lichenostomus cassidix. NCBI lineage: Eukaryota > Metazoa > Chordata > Aves > Passeriformes > Meliphagidae > Lichenostomus > Lichenostomus cassidix. The sequence continues at coordinate 12,279,241 of NC_139495.1, read as the reverse complement.
AGATTTTTTTTTTTTTACTGAGACCATATTCAAATTCTTCCCAGTGTCATATGTCCTACTTTTTATGGCTTCACAGTAGTTATGTAACATGATAGGGAATAATACCAAACCACTTCAAGATTCACCAAACCAAGTAAAGAGTGATGACTCAAAATAATAAAGACTGACCGTTTAGTAGAAGACAGAGTACATTTGTTCTTGGAATTGATTAACCAAAGGTCTTGGAAAATACAAATACTCTGAGCTTGGGAGATGGTGTGTGACCCCTGTCTTATGGACAGGGCTTTTGGTACTTTCTACTCTAGAATGCAAAACTTTGTAATATTTGCCAAACTTAACTTTGAACACAATTTTGTGGTTTTATGAGAAGGCTTTTTCAGAGTAGTCTGCCCTTAGAAGTGCTGGTGTTCATGCTTTTGCCTTTGCAGCTCTGCATCCATGTCCTCTCAGTCCTGTTTGATGCCCAAACACACCTCAAGCTCACTCAAACCAGCAGTTACATAACTTTTATTGTTGAGCATTCTTCACAATTAAATGCTGCATTGAGAAACTGAGGCTGTAGAAGATGTTGTATGTGCTGAAGAAATGAGCCCCACACCAGCTGAAGGTGTCTCACTTGGCTGGTTCTTTATCTCACCTCATTCTGAAGTTTGGCAGGTTGGAGGATTCTCTCACTGCTGGGAATTTTCTCCTCGAACTCCAGGTATCTCCCAGCCTTGAATGTAGACCTTGAGAGTGATTTCAAATATGTAAGGAAGATACACGTAGAAAAAGGGAAGTTAATTGACTCTTAAAATATTTTTATCCGAATGGTCTGCAATTCACTTTCAAAGGGATGTCTTGTGCTGTTGTCATTGGCTCTGTGTTCCTAATAAATTCTTAATTTGGAATAGTATGATGAGGTTTCACTTAGCTAAATATGTATTACAACAATTTTCGAGGATGTCTTGCTTGGAAGCTACTGCTATTTTCTACAGTGTTCAAATGACAAATTAGATTACCACCTAAATTATACCATTAGTTTGTAATTAAAAATTACTTCATCTGTACATTACAGTTTTTACAGATGGAAAAAAATAATCTCAGTGAGCTTCCTCAAGTCACATGGAAATGGGTTTGGAATAAAGCAGAAGAGCAGTGTGGTTGACAAATGAATTAAATACAAATGTACATAGCTGTGATTGCTTGGAATTTATAAAGAGTTAAGCAGCTCACAGGGCACAGGAGCACATGGGTGCTAATTCCAGCACTGTATAAAGTTACATTGCAAGGCTGTGTGTGTTGATTTGTACTTTTCAGAGAACACAACTGTAAATCACAAAGAAGTGCTGGGTTTGTGTCAAATATTACACAATGCGTTTTCCATGGGGGATTCTCACCCAGCTCTGAAACTGAGGATATGAACTGCTGCATTTCCATGTTAGTCTGGGTGAGCAGGAGCTCATCTCACATGTTTATTCATAAATCCTCTTTATGTGAGTGCAGCCTGGGTCCTAAAAACTGTCAAAAATGTGTTTAATGAAGGAGAGGAAAGGAGCTGAAGGGTTTGTGGAGGATATTTAAAGCCCACTGGCATTCATAAAACAGATAGAGGTGGGACATAAACTGCACAACTAGATAGGTGAGAAACTTGCTTATAAAATCAAAATGTGTGTTATATTGCTGCATCTGAAAAGTTTGAACAGCAGCTTTTAAAGGTAAAGGCAAATTCCAAGAATATCCTTTGGTTTAGTGTGCATTATAAACCCATTTATGTCATCCAAGCCTAGACTGTTGTTATGGAAGCCTCTGCGGGCTGTTTTGTCTCCATTTTGGCTGAATGGGGCTGCAGACCTTGAACATCTGCTTTGTATTCCTCTCACTAAAAGCCAGGGTGGCAAAATGGACAATTCATGTGGTACTCTGGAAGAAGAAGTCCAGTTTCTCAGGCTGGTGATGTCTTAAAGTTGTGAATCTTGATGTTTTAATCCCGTGCATTTTGGTAGTGCTTGATATTCATAACTGGGAGATTTGATAAATTTTTAACAAGGAAGTAGAAGATGATGAGAAAACACAAGGGGAGTTTTGCATTTCTCACCTATGCTCAAGCCTTCAAGTTTAATTTTCACTTTTTGCACCAAGAACATTCCTTGGAGGAAGACTGACTAATCTCAGGTTACCCTAAACTGTCTTTAATCCATTAAGGTGAAATAAAACCCCAAAATCTGCAGAGTTAGCTTTCAAAAACCCCAGTTTTAGTAAAGGCAACAATATCAGTGCTTGAGATTCAGAAGAGATCAATGTAAAACCAATATATGTTTTTACTCATAACCTATGGGATAAATCTGGTAATTTCTGCATAAGTAAAATAACAGATGTATCAAGATGGGAATACAGTTCAAATATATACATTGCCCTAGTTGTATTAGGGAAAGAAAATCTCATAAAAATAGATTAAAGGAGAAGGCCGATAAAAATTGAAACTGAGACACTGGTTGGAAGCACAATTCAATTTATTTTAATTTTTGGTATTCTAAATATTTTATTCATAATTCAGAAAATTATATTAATACAAGATTGGAGTTCCTGAGTTGATTTAAAGGAAATCATTATCTGCCTTTATGCAATTGTAACAATTTTCTTTCTGTTGCATGGGCCTATTTCAATTAATGCATATTAACTTCCACACGAGTATCACAATCATGAGTGTGCACGAGTCACTGGATTTACTCACAGGTGCATGTGGGCTCAAACACATTCCTCTCATTAAGGATCAATTAGAACAGGTGACTGCAGGATGTTGAGTTAATTGCTCAGGAGCAATGTTTATAACTCACCTTGGATTTACTGCCTTGATGAGAGGGGAGGAGGAGGGAGAAGCAGCAAAAGTTGTCTCTGATGATGTCTGGGATGCAGACTGTACACAGAATTCTGCTGCTGTGGCTGAATTCACTCTGTGGAATAATCCAGGGTTGACATAACTTTGTACAAACTGACCTCAATGACTGCTGAGTGATGCTGCTGCCTCGTTATTCAGAATATCACTGGGATTAGAGGAATTTTCTCATGCTTGTTCCACACTTTGGGAAGGGTCTTTAATGCTCTCATGCCACTTTGAGCTGCTCGATTCCCTGGAAAGATCTCTGCCCAGAATCTCGTGGTGTGTGGACATGGTGACTTGTTGAATGTCCCTGCAAATGATGGCAGCTGGTGCATGGCAATAGTGCAGGTTAAAGAGATAAGGCACACACAAATAGAAATGGAATTATTCTCTGTTCTTAGCACTGCAGTTAATTTAAGAGATTAAATTAAGAGTAACATTTAAACTGGTTTCTATGGCATAATTTTAGAATTTGCGGATGGGAGAAGACAGTCTGTGAAACCACTAGTATTGGTACTGCTGCTGGGGATGGCTTTAAAAATAGGATACAAAGCATTTTTCTCTCTCCTGAGAAATAGGGTGGTGAAAAGAAAAAAAATCCCCCAGTGAAATAAACCTGAGCAAGGGAGAATAGTGAGAATGGTATACAATTCCACAACAGCTCTGAATTGCTTTGTCAGCCAGCTGATGAAGCATGGAGCCAAATTGCACTGCCAACATCAGTCAGTGCACTGGCAGCCCCTCTGCCAGCAGCAGGGCAGCCAAGGGACTCTGCCCTGGGAAATGCTGCACAAGGGGCAGGGATGGAGCACGTGGCTTCCTGGGCTTTGCTAATGCCACGTTTCACCATTTTCACAATCTCTCACATCACTTGTGCTGTCTGCAGGGTGCTGATGGGTTGTTTGTCACAAAGACATCAGCAGAGACTTCACCAAAACCAGATTTTAAAATACAGCATTTACAGTCCTGTGACAATACCGCTCTTAATAGATTTATGCTGTTCCAAAACTCGCAAAGCCAGAATTATTGCTATTTTCTTATCTGAAATAGTTGCAATTCAAATTCTTAATGATGCAGTTCCATTGGTTCTAAGTGTTCTAATTGCGTTGCTCCCTCACAGATCTTTTGGTTTCTTTGTGTGGAAATTTGCATTTCCATTTAATATCAATATCCTAATGACTGCATATGGTCATTGTTTCAGTTGATAATTATTTAAACAGGTAATGTATAAACATGTCATTTGATTTGAAAAAATACCTATTTTAAACATGGCTTATAGCCAAGTACAGCTGCTAATTTTGCTTAATTTTGCCATGGGTTGTTTGAAATTACTTTTTGCTATCATCATAATTTCAGTCTGAAATATTTTTATTTTGTTCATAAATCAAAACTGGTGGGCAAATGTGTGATAAGGATTTGGTAGCTATGAAAGATAGATGTATAGAAGATCAGAAAACAGATATCTGACTTAATCCAGTTTGAGAATAAATTGAATTTTTTACTGCTTATCAGTCCTGGAAAAAAAGAAACAAATCCATATTCTTCTTGGATACCAATAATACACCAGAGACCATTTGTAATGAGTGAGATGCTTCTCTTCCTGGACTTCAGTAGTGAGAATATCAGCCTTTTGAATTCCTCAGGTTATCCTCTGTCATGGAGAAAGAGGAAAAAGAGATGAAAAGAGGCCTGGGGTTGGCTGGGCTGTATTTAATCTGGCAGCATTCCATCAGTCCATCCTTCTGACTCGTGAGGAGCTGGCACTTCTCAGTTTCTCCAAGGCTAGGAGGACTCTGCTGCCTGCCATCTCCAGCAGGTTGAACAGGATGGAGATACACAAACATGGTGGCCAAGCCTTCCTGGCTGCACAAAGCAATGGTTTACTAGGATAAAAATCTGATTTTGCAGTGATCGCCAGGAGCTTTCTTACAGTGCTTAAAATCTGGTGAAGGAGATGAACATTAGCACCTCTCCGCCCACACCACTTGCTGTAATTCTTTTGTTTCCCTTCCCCTCCAAGGCAGGCACCTTCAGTGAAACAGCAGAGTGCAGCAATTTGTGGTCCCTCTGTCCTCTGCTGATCTCAGAGCCTGTTTGGGTTACCAGACCTGCATCCCAGCAGTCTCTGCTGCAGTGATAGCCTGAAGTTATTTTGAAACCAAAGCCAGTCAGTTCAGAATGCTCTCCTAGTGTCTTGCAAACTCAAAGGAAATAAAAATAATCCTCCAGATATGTTTCATTCAGAGTTACAAATTAATGCATCTGATATATTTTGGTAATTTTCCTGACAACCTTTTACAGGCCAGGCTATTGAAAGTTTCTGTGAAAACAGATGGTTTTCTTTCTCTGCAACCATAAATACTTTGGTTTTTCTTAGATAATTTTAACTACAGTAATCAGGTTTTCTGGGTGATCTAGCATATTTATATGGATAAAATGATGAAAATAATCAATGGAGAATGGTAAGAGTAGAGTAAAAAAGAAACTAGATTTACTAGCACAATGTGTTATTGACCTAATGAGATTAGATTGTACTCCCTATTGCACTTTAGGGAGTATAATTCAATCTGTACTCACTTGCAGTGGTTTAAAACACTCTTCTTGTTCTTAATATAGTAAGTATCTATTCAAATGGCTTCCTCATCCTGAAAAGCTGAGTCTTTTCAAAGAGGCAATTCCAGCCAATCTGTCTCAGTTTCAGGGTGAGATGGGGAGTGCCTGGATGAGTCCTGTTCCTACAATTCATGAAAGAATTGGCTCAGTGGAACCTCAGGAGATGATCGAGTCTAATCTTTGGTTCCCAGTGCCTCTAATGCCAGTGCTAAATCAGGTCAGTCGTGGATTTGCCTGGAAAAGTCTTGAAAACCTCTGAAAATGGAATTGATATAAAATCTGACACATCACCCACCTGGTGCAGAGCTTTTCTGCAGTGTCCAGACTCAGCCTACCCTACTGCTTTGATTTGTTGTGTTAATGAGGCTGAGAAGGCTTTGGCTTTGACACCTTGCAACTACTTTACAAGTCATTGTAAGCTCCTGTTAGGTTGTCTTCTCAGCCTTGCCTCTGCCACACTGTGCTGTCTGTCCCTTTTCCCTCTGAGCTTCAGTCCCTTCATCACCATGGCATCAGCAGGACCTTCTTCAGTTTTAACCTCTGAAACTGGAGGAGAACCACACTGGGTGTGGTCACAGCCTTCACTTTCTGAGAAAAAACTGCTTAAACAGCTGATCCAACAGAGCAATTACTCGTGAAAATACCTGAAAATATCTGCCTATATATTGCATTTTTATACCAGCTGTACTGCTGCTGGTATTCCTGTCAAGTGTTAGCAGCAGACATGTGAAAAGGGTTGGGAGCTATAGGCTTTTTTCATTAATCAGTAATATTAAATTAGTCGGCTAAATATTGCTGTGCTGGCAGGAATTCAAGCCAGTCTGAAAAGGATGCAAAAACTGATCTCAGCTTGAAAAAGGATATTGGTCTGAGTTCCCATGAGGGGATCTTTAATGAGGAGGCAACTGTGAGGAAGTGAAGCAGTTTTTGTGGAGATATTGGCAAATCTACTGGGTCAGGAGAATTGTTAGACTCCTTCTCAGAGGTGTGGTATCTGAGTTGGAAATGGTCTTGAGAATGGTTTCAAGTGTCCTCTACTGAGAACTGGACTTTCCCAGACACATGGCAGGATTTTGGGGTCCTGCAGAGAGATCTGTGTGGGTCCTTTCCAGCTCAGGCTGTTCCCTGATTCTGATTGATTTGCTGTTATAGGGACAGAACTTAAGGAAAGGGTCAGGGGAAAAAAGGTATTTGTCAATCAGATCCTCTAGGGAGATGTATTTTAAATCTTGGGGTTTAAAGTGCTTGCCTGTGTTCGAAGCAAAGTATTGATTGCTACTGTAATCAAAGAAAGATTTTATTGGTTCTCACAAATACTTTCCAAGCAAACAAGGCGAGGGTTAGTGAAATGACTTTCCATGCTGCAATAGAGTTATATTTATTGATGTTTCCCAGAGTCATCTGGACTTTGTGTGGGATAAAGGCTCTTCTCAATCAAATTTTATGCTGTGGCTTTATGTGACTAATGATTTTGAAATATACAGTTTGAAAATGATATTGTATATTGCTTTCATAACTGCATATATGTTAATATTTATTACACTTAGGATTTTTAGCAGTGAGTTAATGGATATCCCAGCATTATTTGGTTTATTTTCATTTCCTTTCTTATTTTTTGAATCACAGAACTGTGATTGGTCTATACCTGTAAGCTAGGTAATAAGACAGTTTTAAGAATCCCTTTCTTCTCAGAGCTCTGTTGATCATATAGCAATGTTTGTTCCAGGATTTACTCGACTTGGTAATAGTGGAGCAGAATTACCAACCACTGGATCAATTGTTTTCCTTAATCAATATCTCCGTCTCTGAATTTGCTTTAGGGTAAAATCATATTTATAGGCTGAAAGTCATAAGCAAACCTTGCCTGTGGTTTACCTGTTAATTGAAATGATTGTGCACAGCAGTGTTTATATTTTGTTGCCTCTGGTTTGTGATGTTTTTTTCACCTCCTGAATTCTGTAGTTGTGTGAAATATCAGAGTACATCATGCAAAGAGGGTAATTCAGCCCCTTCTCGTGCCACACTTGTGAGCACTGGAGCAATATTATCATTTTTCTAAGGCTGAGCCAGTAATTGCCAGTGTTTGTGTCATCATCTCTATAACTTGGCAAATATGTCCAGTCCTTTCAACTCCAGAATTATCAGATGTTTTATGAGCAAATTTCTTTTTTTTTTTTTTTTTTTTTTTGTGATCTATTTCACTGTAAGGAAATTATATTTAAGCTGAAGTCATTTGCCTGAATTTACACTATTGGTTATTGCCTGTGGTGACAGAGCAGAATTGCATTAGGCTTTATGACTTTTCATCTTGTTGAATAATGACATTTCTGTTTGAGAGAAACTGTGCTAGAGCTTTGATCCAAAATGCTGAGTACGAGATGAACTAGAGGGTTAATCAGAAATTCCTTGGAGAATAGTAAAGCAAACACGTTGTACATTTATGGACACTGAACCAGATCCATTTTTTTTAATGGTATGGATTTTTTTTTCTTTATTAAATGATGGAGCTGGCCGTATATATTCTTGTCATTAATCAATAATTTCTACTGTTTTAATTTTCTGTTATGAAAGGCAAGAAGGCTCAGCTGACTTAGAGAATACTAAGTTGACTCAGGTAAATGATTGCCAAGGGATGGCGATTTATTATGAAATCTGGGAAAGATCAGAGTGAATCTTCCCACTCAATCCTTTTTTTTTTCTTTTCTTTTTTTTTTTTTTAATCAAGCAGAATTTTAATTCAAGCAGAATCGGATTTTCCAAGTAATGGAAACAAAAAGTCTCCACTTAAGTCAATTATTTCAATCTCAATTAAAAATAATGTTCTTGTCAGAAAGTTTTTAATCTAAGTAGTTCTGCAGGTCTGAGTCTGCTGCTTTGGGTACTGAACACCTCTATTTCAATTGTATTAAGGATATGAAATTTAGAGTATATTTAGGAAAGGCAGAAATCTCTGCAGGATCAGAGTCTCATGTTGTACTTATATGTATTAAAGTTGTCTTCTGGGCTGGTACAAGTTAAACTGTACCCTCTATCATGTGATACAAAACACCACGATAAATTTTGATTTTTTCTTAGTACTAAAGGTGATTGTTGTGAAATTATCCATTATATTTATAATAAATGTACTTTTACTTTGGTAGCAAAGGCAAGCTATATTGTGGAGGTATATTTTAGTCTGATGGCTCATCAGTAAATGTAATGTGTTTACCATTTTCAGGACTGTTTTTTGTTTATCAGCCTTCAAGGTTAATCTTTAGGTTTGTATTTGAGGAATGTGTCATTTACAAGGTCATTTAAGTGGTAGCCATTGGTGCAGGATTACCATAATAAATAATAATGATTCCTAGTAGAGTGCTCAGGTGCTGAACTTCTTACCTTCAGTGTACTTGAAGGTAAGGAAGAGAAGTAATCCTGTTAATTGTATTAACCAGAAAGTTCCCAGCTCTGTGGAAACAGCAGCTTAGCTGTGAGTCTCTTGCACTCTGGAAGTTCATCCAGACTGAACTCACTAATTTACTCCTACATCTGTTGAGAAGAAGGAAAGATCTTACCCAGGAATACTCTACAAGATGGGAATCCAGGCAGTTGTGTGGAATGAAAGGTAAATGAAAAGAGAACTCAGTAAATCCAGGTTGTGTGCAGAGCAAGTGTTGGTTAAGCCACAGATTAGGGATTCAGTTGCATTTTCCTTTCAGCGTGACTCTTGCTGTGCTTTAATGTGAGTGCAGATGTGACCAGATCTGGGCAAATGCACCAATCAACTTCAGTGTGTGCAAGGGAACATGATGGGCTGCTCTTTTGGGAAGTCATCAACCAAAGTCCCTTGGCTTTGGCTGGAGCTCAGCAGAACTCTTAAAGATGACCCTGGCTGGCTGCATCTCATTCTTGACTGCACAGACTGGCTTGGTTTAGGGTTTTTTTAATCTTAAAACACAGGATGGGCACCCTCTGTGAACTGCCCTCAGGGATGAAGGAGTAGAGAAGAGTTGGTGGCTTTTTAAAGACGTTTTTCTTACAGCACAGGAGCTCTTGATTCTCCTTTTGAGAAATGAGGCAGTAGAATAATATGAGTGAGTAAAAACCTCCTGGTGGAGGAGGTCACTCATATTATTCTACACAGAATAATATAAAAATAACAAGAAAATCTGTGCTGGGAAGAATACAGCGATGTTGCCAGGATGTGTAAGGATGGGATCAGGAAAGGTGAGGCACATTTGGAGGTTGGAATTAGTGAAGGAATTTGAAGAATAGTAAGAAGGACTTCTACAGGGACATCAGTCAGAAAAGGAGGAATTAAGAAAACAGACCCAGAGAAATAGGAGAGGAAATCCAGTGGCAACCAGCAGAGAAAAGGCTGGAGAATTTTCACTCACAATCATTCTTCCCACATTTCTCACATTCCTGAGCCTCAAAGCAGGTAGAACTAAGTCCATCCCATTTAGGAGGAGGTTGGGTTTGAGACCACCTGAGGAAGCTGAACCTAAACCAGTCCATGGGATCTGAACAAATGCATCCCAGGGTCCTGAGGGAATTGCCAGATATAGTTGCTAGCACACCCTCCATGATATTTGAGAAGTTGTGGCATTGAAAATCCTCAGTGACTGGACAAAAAAGAACATCACACATATTTTTAAAAAGGGTAATAAAGATCTTCTGTGACTTGGAGATGCTTGACTTGGAGAATTCGAGGAGATACTTTCCATTTAAAATTATCAATGCATCCTAAAAGGAAGTTTGGATAGATTTTTCCTAGTCTTTGTCACTTCAGCATGTGAATCAGAACATAAATGTCAGGTGTTTGTTGGAAGACACGATTCAAGAGTGCAATCTGTAGAAAACCAATATTGCTGAAATACAGACTGATGTCCTAGGGCTGTGGAATGGTGTTTTTCAAGATCTTGAATCTCCTCAGATGAAACAGTTTGCATTTCACATGCAAGGAGCTCAGCCCAGCTCTTGGTGAGCAGACCTTTCAAACTTGTGGTGTTGGAATATTTGGGGTTTATACAGCCTGAAAGCTTCTGAGTGCTCATTATAAATAGCTGAGTGTGTATGTGTGACCTGCTTTGTTCTCTTGGCTTGTTTTAGAGTGGGTTTCTATCAGGATGCATACTGAGCCCTTTTAGTAGAGCTCTAATGATATGTGAAAGTGTGGTGGCTACGGAATAACTGAAAAGATTATGTTTTCTGGGGCTTTTATTACTGTAAAACATAAAAAGCAGCTTTGTGGTCCTCCTTATAGCCAATAGCCTGGATAGATGTTTATATATATATATATATATTAAAATACTTAACTCCTCTACTTATAAATCATCATAAAGAGGTAGCAACTTTATGAAAGTCAAATCAATACAAATTGCATATGGCTCTTGGGATAGATTTTATAAACTGGGTGTTTTTCTTGTAGTAACATAAACATCTATGAATATTAAGCCACTTTTTTTGCAATTCAATTTTAATCTTTCAAATATAGAACAGGGACGATTTTCCCCTCACTATGTAATTTCAATTCCCGTTTTTGCTGATGGCATTTATGATCATAAATAGAGATATTAAAAAATAGAGGCACAAAATTTACTGAAGTGATTTGCTGAGCAGGCTTCATATGCATAAGTAAGAGATGCTTAAGTAAACTTAGAACTTTAAAAAATAGTCTCCTTGATGAGTTCTTTTCACAGTGAGGTTTGTGAAACTTTACTGGATTATAGCAAATATAACTGAGATTGTGACCTTAGCACAGATTTAATTTGATGGTGTTGTTTCTGTCATTTGGGACCTCATGAAAAAATCAATCCAGAAGCAGTGTAACAATAGAAGAAATTTAGTAAATTTTACTATAAAGTGCTTAATTCTAGTAAGAATTTGTCTTGTGGGGTTGCTTCATTGTGTTCCTAATTTTACAGCTTGCTGCCTGTATGTGCCTGAGCATCCAACTCAGTGTGTCACATGGGAAGGGAATAGGTGTGCCCTGTAGGGATGGGAGTTGCTTGAAATCAGCATATCAGTATTTTAGGAGATGTTTGAGAAAAACTATGGTGGAATAATTGTGATTTTAATACCAGCACAGAAAAGAAATGTCAGGTGTTTCACACATTTTAAGAGTGCAATCTATAGAAAAACAATATTGCTGAAATATAGGCTGATTGCCTAGATAGAAAAGACATTTCCTAGATGGTGAAGACATTTGATAAACTTCTTCTAACTCCTATACTGTACTTATAGTATAACTTTATTCCTGCAGAATTTGTGCTCATGCAATTTTGCTGAGATTTGAAGGTCATTAATTTGCTTGTGAAGTTTCTGCATTTTTTAAATTACCCAGTGGATGCAGCTGACATTAATCATGAGGTGAAGAGCCACTGCTCGGAGTGACAACAAGGCTATGTGTCTTAGTCAAGAATTTTCCAGCAGCTGAAGTGACTAGAGTGAAATAATTTCGGAAGATAAAACACAGAGGGCTCTAATCTTATTAAAGCATGTCAGTAAATAATAGGTTTTTGTTACTGGTTTAATTTCCAAAATTTCTGAGGTGTTTAGTTAAACACTTAGTGGGACTAATTGTAAATGATATATACCTATTGTTACTTTAGCTAATAAAAATGGTAATACCTGTGCAAAACAGAACTGCTTTCAATGCCATAATGTAATTACATCTTGGAAAACAGCATAATAAGGCGAGAAGAAAACCCTAGGTATATGTAATTTCAGATTCAATTTCCTTTGGATTGAGAAATACTGTCTGGGTGTGGGGATTGCTTTTAAACTGGGCAGGAGAACTACTTCTGTATTACTGTACTATTCACTTTTAGTAATTAATCCCAAATGTAAAATTGTACCAGGTTTTTGGAGTTTTCACAATCTGAAATCTGATTTTTTAAGCTGATTCTGGAACTATAGTTACTTCTGAGCTTTTTCCTTGTACCTCTCTATAGTGATTATTCATGCCCTGAGTACATCCAAACAAAATTAAGGCAGAATTCAGAAGTGTCCTTGTGTGCTCTGGAATATCCTGTGCCGTACTTGATCTTTCTGTGCTTACAATCATGACTAGAAATACTTGGTGGAGTCAGAATGAATCTTCATCTTTGAGATTCATGTCTGAATTTGAAGAAATGATAGGAAAGAGCCTTAAACATAATTAGAAACCAATGGTCATATCTCTGAATTTACTACTTGCATTTCTTTTTCCCATCTAATTTCCTTAGGAGCTAAGCTGGTGTGACAGCACAGCCTGACCCTCTGCTTGCCCAATGTGTTCACACACTGAAAATGAAATCTGAAATTGTGCCTGTGAAACCTTTTGTGTGGAATTTATTTTCACTTTAGGCACAGGCTTTTGCTGTGTTAACATTGCCACTGAAGCTGTGGGAACATCATGTTTATTGATGTTAGATGCCTGCATTTTTAGGCTGTTATCTTCTTTTTTTGTGGTAAATAATTTGTCTCATTTTGAGCATTGAGGCACCTAATTTTGTGGTGTTTGGACATTAGTGAAGAACATTATTTAAAGAATTTTCCTTTTCTGACTGTTGTGGAAGTTGGAAAATAAAATGAAACAAAAGAAGAATGCATTTGGTTAGACGTAACTGTATTAAATGATGTACTTAGAGACACAAGCTCAGATCTCTACAGAGGTGGTTTGTTTTTTGGTTTTTTTCCTTGCAGGATGAAAATGTAGCAGTCAGGAAGCACAGCTAATTCAACCACCAAATAACATAGAAAATAGTAGCAAATGAAACAAACTCCTGCTTTAAATTCCCAAGACTAAATCATAATCCTTCCAGATAGATCCTAATAAGTTCAGTTCCTCTATAAAAGTTGAGAAAAGAGAATGATTTCAGAATTATTTTGTATCCCGCTGGTTTCCAAAGATGCTCTGGATGATAACATGAAGAACTTTGTGGCTTTGAAGTGTTTAAGTAGTTTTTCAGTGATTCCTCAGGTGCCTTGTTTGCCGACAGAAAATTAGTCTGGTTTTCAAGTCTAAGTTTATACATTTTCTATTCGTATGGTCATCAGTAATGATATTTGTTTGTCATTTGATTAAAGATATTTCAGATTAAATCTTCTGAGTCATCCACCTAACATTGTTGTGAAGCTCTGCTGTGATGATCATTGAGATCATTGAGAGATTTCTCTCTATAATAACCAGCAGGTAACCGCTGCTCTGAGCTGCAAGAGAGCTCTTCAGACTTTTGGTTTAGATTTTCTAATATTTCCTAAGATATCGCAACAGGAAAAAAAATTCTCTGAACCTTAACTTCTAGATGAATGAATATAAACCATATTTCTGCACTGCTAGAAATTTCTTAGAAGGTGTTTTTTGGGTTTTTTTTAAATATTGAAAATATTCAAGAGCTTTAATTTTTGAACGAGAAATTGTGTTCTGAGAAAATTCAGCTTTCTAAGGTGTGGTAACCACCTCCACCTATCCTTTCATGTCTTTTACATCACCAAAATTTTAATGCAGGCATATTTCAGCCTCCTGGTATGGGTGTTACATGGGTCTGATAATTCCAAGTTTTCCTGTTTTATCTTTTGCACATACCAGTGGATGCTAATCTATTTTATCTACTGCTAGTTAGGCGTCCTGTAGAAAAATATCCAACAACAGGTTTTGTGCTAACTCAGTCACTCATTACAGTAGGTATAATAACAATATTTTTCTGGAATGTGTTTTATGTTTGTGGGTTTTTTGGTGGTTTTTTGTGTTTTGTTTTGTTTTTTATTGGGATAGAGTTTACTCATAGAAATGAAATGATCTCTACTTCTCTTGTCCCCTCTTTGGGTAACTGCAGCCCAATTCAAAATGCCCAGAAATGTGAGATCACTGAGGAATCGACTTTATATTTCATTTCACTGCTGTTAGTTTCAGGTATCTTCACAATATCTTTTTCCTACAGTAAATAAAACTCTTGAATAGTCATAAAGTACACGAAAAAGAAGAACTAAATAAGCAGCACAGCACAGAAATGTCACACAATCACTCCCTGTGAAAGATCATTCTGATTTTGCTGACCACAGGGAAATCTCCACTCACTCCTGTGGAGCTCTGATGAGTCAGGGTGGCTGTGAGGTGATGGGAAATACTTGGAAAAGTCACCTGCAAGGCATCTTTTTATGTAGATTCTCTCTAATAGTTTATTTAAAATTCAGTTGAGCATTTTAAATCCTAAATAAACTTCCACCAGGTTTTTCACAGCTCTCCCTGCTGCCACACACAGAAATACTGCAGAGACAAATCCTACACCACCCACCTTGCAAGTTGTTCTGCACAGAGCCATTTCTCCTTGAATAACAATTTCTGTCGGAGATTTACTATGCTACAGGAATAGCTTTATGTGAGATCTTGGGAGTTTGGAATATTCATGTAAGATAAATGACTTTTAAATTGAATTTCAGGAATGCAATTGATCGTGTTTGCCTGGGAAGAATAAGGAATTATCCACACAGTTATCTATGACTTAGATATGCTGCTTCTGCAAAAGCAGGAGAATAATTTGGGAATATTTCTGATAAAGAGCAGTATATTTCACATTGCCTTAGATTACTTGAGAGTCAGAAAAGCAATGTTTTGGTAAAGTATATTTTCAATCCATCTTCTATAAGTAAGGTAAAGGTTGAATTTTCAAGTTATAAAAGCAGAAGTATCAAAAAGTTTCTACCTTCATCTCTTAGACTTCTTAAAATCTTTGCACATCTTTTTTTTGTTGCAGGTTGTTGTTTTCTGTCATAGTCAGCATAGATTGGAGTTTGCTTTATTCCTTAGAAATTGCTCCAATATATGTTATTGAGAATTTTCCAATGGTTATGAAATAAAAAGGTCATAAGACATGAAATTAGATAAATGGCTTGATTTTATTCTGGCATTCAACATGCTTAGCTATAAAAGCTTTTCTTCATCTGTCAGCAGGGAAATCGTTCTTGCAAATTCTTCAGTGGTGGCAAAAGGTGAAATCCATCCAGTAGGGACCAGAACATTGGAAGTTCTCCTAATTAGCTCTCTAATCTACAGGGAAAATAGACGTTTTTGGTAGTCATGAGTAACTTGTGTTACTTGAAAAAAATAATTTGTTTGTGACTGCAAAGGAATTAGCTGCTTTCTGAATGCTGGGTTAACAACAAATATCTGGCTCATGAAGCAGAAGTTTACTTCTTCATCAAATGAGTGAAGAAAGAAACTCAAATGAACACAATAAACAAGATTTTCTGAAAAAAACCCAACACAGTTGGATTTGATTTGCAAAGAGGAATAGCAGGCATATGTCATGTGTCATTACAGGAGAGAACTGGCGACAGTATTATTCATTATGTGCTTTCAGAGTGCCCTAAATTGGAGTATAAGATTATTGGAAGTGGTTGATTTCCCCAGATTACTGCTTAATAGTGACTAAAGGGTCCACATTACTCATATTTGCAAAGAAAATAGTGCCAAAAGCCAGCAGTGGTTGACTGGAATGAAATGTGGAGCCCTGAGGGTTTTAGCTTGAGATGCAGCTTAATTGTGTGTCTCTTGCTTAATACAAACTTCCCCGAGCCTCTGAGGCTGCAGTGCTCTCAGCACTTGCAAATTGATCCAGCACTTCCCAACTAGTTACTGGGGATTTTTTCTGCACTGCTTTCTAAACAAATTATTGTAATGACTTCCCAGGCTGAAGGAGGTTTGCCTGGCTCTGGCTGTTTATTGGTACCAAGTTCCTTCAGCTTCCTGCTAATTTTTGTTTATTTCCTTGATTTGCCTAAACGTGTGGGATGTGGTGGTTGGGAGAGGGTTAGGGTTTGATGGCATCATTGGAACTTTGCTTTTGCCCTTCTAGAGCAGAGATGGAAGAATGGCCCAGCTGGGATTTCGGGTGAATTTGCTGTCACACTGCTGATGTGTTGGCTCTTGAGGATGAAATGGAAGTGTGGGGAATTAGAGCAATTCATATTTTCATGCAGATTTGTTAAAGTACTTTTAGAAAGGGTCTGAGCTGTGAAGTTTCTTACACTTTTAGGGGCAGATATTAGATCGATTTGCACAGTGTTTTGCTTAATTGCTTGTGGGGTTTGCACAGAGCATCCTTGATGAAAAGATAATTAGAAACAACCTGAAATTTCCAAAAATTTTACCCCAAAAAACAAAACCAAAGCAAACAAAAAGAGCAAAACAAACACAAAAAACCACCAAACCACACACAAAAAAACCCCCAAAAACCAAAAAACACAAAGCCCAGCCCAACAAACCAAAAACAAAACCAAAAAAACCAACCCAACCAAACAAAAAAAAACCCACCTGTGTTATATTTATTTCCCATTATTTAGTATTTGTGTGCCAGATTCTATGAAATTAAGCAAAAATACCACAATACTGTGAAAGAAAATTATTTTGTTGTCTGAAGGTGCTGGACTGAAGTACAGAGGAATGAGTTTTAATTCAGTGCTCTGTTGAATTCCTGGTATGGCACACAATCCTTTTAACTTCTATACTTCTTTTCCCTGGTGATGAAAGGGAAATTAAAGTACTTTCTTTTCACCTAGTGAAAATGTCAGGTCTGAGTAGGCAGGACTGACTTTTCCATGGAAAATACCTTGGGAAAGAAGCAAAGAATTCCTCTTGTCCATCTGCTTTAATAAGCAATGCCTGGAACTAAAGTTTGCAATGCTCTATTATAAACAGGGAGAGGAGCAAAGGAAGAAATTATTCCTCTGTTGGATCCTATCTGGCAGTGATCCTGATTTCTACCTTTCCTGCAGTACCTCATAAATTTGAATAAGTTTTGAAAGAACCTCCGGATTCTGGAAAATATGTTTCCAGCCCTGGAATTTAGAGGAATTGCTGAAGTCTTTGAGTCAACCCATTGCCTCAGGAAGTTACTAGGACTAACTGCTAAAATCTGGAAATATTTATGAACTAAAACCAGGATCTTAAATATATTCAAAATAAACTGAACTGTTTACCTTTGGAGTTTCACTGATCCCAGAGAAGTGCACCTCTTAATACTAATGTCATTGCCATGTTCTTCGAAGAGAAAATTACTGATGAGGATTTTTCACTGTTATTTTTTCCTTTAGGTGTTATTTTTTTCAAAGATTAAATCACTGCCTTACACTGCTCAGCAAAATTTCCAGGGAATGTTTATAACTTCTATAGATCAGAGTTTTTTCTAATATTTATGAGAGACATTGCTCCTTGATTTCAGCCACTTACACAAATAAAGTTATTTATTACATTGTTTTCATTGCAAATTTCTGCTTTTCAGAAATTACATTTGCAGTTCATATTTCTGCAGTGTAATAAAATAGTAACTGTGCAACAGGAAGTATTGATGCTGCAGAATCCCTCAAGTGTTATGCAATTAATACAATGGTTGAATATCAGAAAAGGTGTCTGAGATGATTTAGTAGGAATGTTTTTAATGTACAGGAGAAATTCAAGATGCAGAATGAAATTGCTTCAGTTGATTTGAAGATGAAAACTCAGAATTTGGAAAGAAGTGTTTTCTACACGGAGAAAAACTGCATCAAAAGATACAAATGACATTTAAAAATCAGAAGGAATAGTGAAATCCAACACATGAATGATCACAGAGTAAGCTTTTTTATGATCATTATTTATATCTCCTGAATTTTTGAAATCAGCTCTTAGGTGATGAAAGCTCCATTCCATTTTTCTGTGTAAACAGAAAACTGAACAGATCTCATTCCTTCCACTTCCATGTAGCAAGAATTAATTTGTTTCAAGGTTATGTTTTCCCCCCCTGTACAGTTTAATATTGTTCTTCCACCCCTTGGGCAAAGAAAGGACATCTTTGGTTATGTTTTTCCTAAAAACAATTTTAAAAAGAGCTCTGGTGTCTTGCTATTGTGTCTGTAGTAACACTAACCAGTGTTAGTAACAACTGACCAAATACTGGACAGCAATGTTTTGGGGTTTTCTCTCAGATCATTTGGGATCTCTATTTTCCTTTTGGGTCTTGTCGGCAGCAAAGCAAACAATTTGTGTCGCATGTAATCACCTCCCTGCCATTTTGGGAGTGACATTTCTGGACCCTGCTCTGACATCTCCCTTTTTGCTTTCTTTCCCCTCTTCCCTGCCCTCTGGGAGGTGTGTTGGGGCTGATTTAAAGGCTGATCTCATGGATGGGATGGCAGAGCTGATGATTTGGTCCCTTCAGCTGCTGGGTTCTGTGAAAGCTGAGAAGTGCAGCTCTTCTGAGCCTGACTGTGCTCTTTGGTCACTGGCACAAAAATCATTTAGGTGCTTTGTGCCTCAAAATTCCCAAACCTCAAAGCTTGGATATTATTTAGCAGCCTCAGACATCATATACATTGAATATTGGAAGGTTAATCTAATTAAAATACTCACGTCAAGAAAACAAACTATTTGGATTTGATCTTCCACATATTAGAGGATGCTTGGAACTCAGATCAGGTGTTAATTACTACTCAATTATTGCCCTTTTTTTGTTGAGTGATTCCATGCCATTAATCTGTACATTGCCCAGTTGGTTGTCTCCCCCTTGTAATATTCTTCTGTCCCTTCATTTCCTGGCCAGTGGATGTGGTGCTTTGGCCATCCCAGTTTCTGCAAGCTTCATGCTGTCAGTATTTCACATCTATTAAATGCTGTGTCCCAAAATGTCCCAAAATGCAGAGCATGTGAGGGAATGCTAGTTGAAATTACTGCATTTATTCCTCTTGCAGAAGTACCAGTGCAGGATAACAGTTTGTCTCAGGGCTGGAGAGGGTGGAATTCCCATTCTCAAGAGCAGCAATCCACTTTGTGCTGCAGACAACAGCAGACAGAACTTTGCTGGCAGCAAAGACTTTCAAGTCTGTTCTGCTGTGTGAAGCCAAAGCCTAAGGCGCTCAGATAATACATAATAATAGGGACAAAACTCACAATATTCTGGGAGTAAATATCCACCACTTCCATATTAATCCATCCTCTTTGATTGTTGGGTATGAAACCAAGTGGAGAAGTATCTGCTGGTGTGTGGAGGGAATATTTGATAGTGGGAATGACTGCATCAAACTGTCACAGCAGCAGTGCTGTGTGCAGGGAGCTGGGCAAGGGGAAAATCTTCATGCTATTGCATCTCTGAGAGTCGTTGGAACACCTCCGTTGCATGTCTCTGGAAAGAATCTGTACTTTCCCTTATTTTCCACAAAAAATAATCTGGATTTCAGGTTCACAAGACGAGGTTTCTGCTCAGGGTTGCACAACTTTTCCTTGCACAATATTCGCAGTGCTTGTTACTCTGGCTTGTTACTTTGTTGGCTGAAAAAGAACTTTTTTCCAAGAGCTGGAAACTTGCATTCTTTACCTAAATTCAGTGTGTCCCTGTCATTATTGTGTAGGTTTATCAGCAATCAGTTCAGTGTAGGAATGAGCCGGGTTTGCCATAAAAACAGACACAGCCAGGCAGAGCTTTGTTTTCATGTCTCAGAGTTGTTCTATAATCAGTGTAAGCTAAACTTCTTATCATTTCATGTCATCAACAGCAGCTTTTGGTAATAAAAGCTTCTTGTGAGCCTCACTCTTCCCAAGAATACAGTGTTCACTGCTTTGTTCTTGTTCCCAGACTGTCCCAGAACATGGAAATTGTGGTTTTTGTGGCAAATAACAGAGTATGGACCAGGGAAAAAACCAGCTCAAGCTGCTCCAGCACATAGATTTTGTGCCAAAAATGAAATAGTGTCCTAATGCTGTTTAGTTAAGCTCTAATAATGATCTTAATGTAACCTATTGTGGCTGCTGAGGAGGTTTGGGTGTTTTATTAGTTGCAGAACAGCTCAAATCTAACAGTTGAGATGTGTGTGATGTTACATAATCACAGATACAGTCTGCAGCAGGGTTGATTTGCAGCTCTCTGTGTTTGCTGCAGAGTTATGCCCACTGACAGTAACTTTGCTAAAAGTTTTGGGAATATTTTAGCAATATTCAGTATCTGTTTGCATGTAATGCAGTTGTACGTAAAATATGTGGGGTTTATATAAGAAATCTCTTGGATATCTTTTGAAAGAGGCATTGTCTAGAAAATTGCAATCCCAAGTGTTTCTGTGTTCTGTAGAAAATAATTTTGTTCATTTGAAAGAGAATGTGAAGCACTCCAAATGAAAAGATTTTAAAGAATCATGTAAGATGCAGTGAGAAATCTGATGAAAAAAAACCAGAGAGAATTTGAAAGCCAAATATAATTCTGTTGTCTACATTTTAGAAAAGCACAAGCCTGTAGTGTGTGTGTTTCTAGCTCTGCTTTTGCCTGGCTTCTCCTGCAGTGTCAAACCCTTCAAACCCTGCGATAATTTCATTCCATTTCCTACTCAGTTCTCTACGAGACTAAAAGGATTTTAATTAGAGCCACTTCACAGGCTGCATGAGAGCATCAGCAGGGCCTGCTGAAGAAATGAGAGAGTCAATGAAGCACAAAGATGCTCGAGTCTCAGGCACGTTTGATTGGGGGTGACAGTGGTAACTTATTTAGCAGCAAACAGGCTCTTTGCTCAGGCCTGGAGTTACTGGGAGAATTCTGAGGTCTGTGCCATACACAGGTGGCATTAGAATGTCATAAACACTCTGTCTTTGCCTTTAAAGTTTCTATGCAGCGGTATTTTGGCTAGCACACAGATTGCTGTAAAATGGGTTGTTTTGCTTTCTCTTCGTTTTTCTCATTCAGGCTGCAATAATAGATAATAATACCAGAGCAATATATCAATGTGGCACTCACAAACCTACACCATGGGGTAATGTTAATTTGTTCACCTTCTTTTCAGGCTTTTCAGAGGGAAAAACAGAGTTGTGGGTTTTTTTTAATAATTCAAATTTTTCGACTGTCGGTAAAACCAGTTAAATTCCACTGAAATACCCAGATCTAGTGGGAAGTTGGCATCAGTCTGTAATGTAGCAAATAGAACAAGAACTGCCATCATTACAGCTCTGGAATGTTTTGTAAGAACCTATTGGGCCTCGTTTTGTAATTCACTAATTTGATATTCAAATTCTGTTTGATGTTGTTCTTGCAGCATCCCTACCTAAATTAACAGTACTGAATTGTAACCTAATAGACCTATCTTCCACCCACACTTTGATTTGTCAGACACTATGAAAAATTAGTCATTTATTATTTAGCAAAACATTATTGTCTATTTTCTCTGATCTGTAAGCAAAATTTTCAAGGCAGTAAAAAAAATTTAGAAAGTGGAAGTTGATTTTTTTTTTTCAGGTCATCAGTTCCTAGCAATTAATAGCTGCATAAATGCATGAAGCCAAACAGACTTTTAAAACTTATTTCTAATTTTATTCTTATCTTCGTTAGGTATTAAATGGCCTATTTTTCATGCTGAGTAGGTTGTGTCTCTGCTGTCTTCCTTGGGAGGAAGGACACACATGGAAAAGGTGCATTTCTGCATTGCCTCCCAGGGCTTGCTGGCTGCTCAGCTGAGAAAAATCTGTGCAAAATTACAAAAGCAGAAGTTTCCATTGCCTGGTTCTTGAACCCATTTTTATATCAGACTTATTTTTGTAGTTGTGGTGTGGTCAAATCTGGTGTCCGTTCACTGATCAGAACTTAGAAAATGCATTTTGCTTCCTTCTTCCTCACTCCTCTAAAGCAGACAGGTGCTGTGTCACCTGCTCCCTGCAGGGCACAGGAGGTGACATTCCCTGCTTGGTTCAGCTGGATTTATCTCAGGAAGTTTAGCTTGAGTTTTCCCCCAAGGTTCCAGTGATTAATATTCATTTAGTCCCTGTTTCCTAAGAAAGTCACAGGCTGAGATGCTCCTCAAACTTCCTGCAGTTTTTCTCTCTATCAGATATTGAACTCTAATAATAAACTAAGAAGTTTGTAGCTATTGCCAGACATTTCACACACACCCTTCCCAGGAAAATATTGTGTGGGCAGTGTAATATTTCATTACAGTTACTGAGTTTTGCCTTTTTAGAGCAGCAAAAGTGTCACAGGACTTTATTTCAAGAATTATTTGCTTTTATTGGAGCAGGCAAGCCAACAAATTAATTTAGTTGCTGAAAGGAGCTGTGGTTTCATTTGTGGTGTTTTTTTCCCCATGTCTAATTGTCTCCCAGTCCCGAAACAGTTCTCCTTTGCCCTGATGTGTGTAGGATGACTGCCATTGGTGACTTCTGCTTTAATCCTGGAGCTTCACATATCTCCTGGTCTCTTAAGATAACGAAAACTTTCCCCTGAGACAAAAGGTTTGCAGTTCTCACCTTGATACTCCAAAATAACTGATGCAGGAAACAGTCAGTTATCTCCTCTTTTTCTTTTTCTGTTTTATTTTAGTGCCACACAGCTTAATGCCAAACAGTTTAAAGGATCTGAGTCCAGGCTTTAGGGCTGGAAAAAGGGAAATATGAAGACCTGGTTAATGCTTGTGAGTTCAGAATTGTTCCAGTAAGGCAGAGACCCCGAGGTCAGATGGTGGCAGAGTCTGGATGTTTTGCTGATTTGATTGCTGAGGGTCACATCATGAGTATTCTCCTGCCTCTGGAGGAGGATTTCCCAGGTTTTGGAATTGGTAACTTGCACAATTCCTCACATCTCCTGGAGGGATTTATATTGCTATCATCTGCTTAAAGCCATTACTGGAGGAACGTGACCTGCTTTCCCTGAGTCCTGGGAATATCACTGACTCTGTTTTGAATTTTGGGTATTTATGAGGCCTGGAGGGGGGGAGGAAAAAAAGTGTTTTAAGTGAATGAAAATAATTGAAGGTGAACAATGAGAAAGTTCTTCCTTTTTTCCCCATCTTGGCAGTAACTCCCTGATGTCTGTATAGGAAAATACCTTAATATTTGTGCACAAATGCTTACAAGACACAAATAGAGAAATGCCTTACCTTAAACCCAAATCATGGGGTGCTTTTCCAGCACTGCCCAGCCATTTTTCACCTCCAGAAACATCCTACTCCCCTTTCCTGCTCCAGAGAGCAGCAGTCAGGTGCATTTTGTGAAGCTGAGCTGAACAGACTCTGTCTGACATCTGTTGCTAATGCTGCAATCAGATCGATTGCTACCCTTTGTGTCAGCTTGTCACAAAAGCTCCCTTTTCAGGGTTTTTATTTGTTTTGGTTTTGTTTTTTTGTTTGGTTGGTTTTGTTGTTGTTGTTGGGTTTTTTGTTTGTTTGGGCTTTTTCCTTTCATTTACTTCCCAAAATAAATGCCAGCAAACCACTCCTGCTTTCGAGAAGAGTTTCATCCTCTTGGCAGTGAAAAATATATTTAATTTCCTTATTTGATTTATTTTCCTTTTTTTTCAAATTCTGCCCATGTAGTCAGCTTAGTATGAGTTCATATATTCTGGAGCAGTGCAAAGGACTAATTGTAATATGATAAAAAGGCAAGAAATTTGCCAATACTCATTAAAAGCCAGTTGGAAGTAAACTGCTTAGGATGTGTGTAAAGGGGTTTTAATTTTGCATATGGCTAGCAAATAAATAATTATAAAATAATCACCCTTTTCAAAATTAAATGCTTTCTGTTTTGTGTATTTAATTAAGATTTTTTTCCCTTTGAAACTCATTTTGTGCTGAGCAGTTTCTGTGAAACTGCACCCAAATCCTTAAGATTTGATTGCCTTTAACAGGTTTTCGTTAGCAAAATCTAACCTAAACCTTCATTTTGTATTGTACAGAATTATCAGTTGGCAAAGCACATGTTATGTAGCAGTGAAGAGTAGAACTTGCATGCTCTGCTAGTGAACAGCCAAGGGGTTTTATTTTCTTCAGTGTATTTCTTAATTTCATGTCCCAAGACCATGTGAAAAGAAAACTGCTTTTCAGGCAAGAGGGAAAAATGTTCTTATTCACCTAAGGTAATGCCAAAAACTGAATTTGAAGGAGGGGGAAAAACATGTGGGAGTGAGAGAGGAATATACTGAATTTATGGTAGCAGTTAGTGAATGATGGGATGCAGTGAGAGTTTCAGAAATCACCTTCTTTTAAGGCCTATTTACTTTGTGTGAGTGTGTGTGAGTGTATATATATATATATTTACAAATATATTCTAAAATACTGCCATTGGTTCAAAATCAATTTATGCAGAGGCTGAGAGGTTTCATTTACATATATATTTATTCATTTTTACTTACATTTATATTTTTATATATACAGTATATCTGTACATACATCTGTATACTGTATATATATATGTATATGTGTTTATATATATATGTGTATGTGTGTGTATATATATATGTCTATATACTATAAATGAACCTTCTCAGCCTCTGCATAAACTGATTTGGAGCCCATGGCAGTATTTTGGAATATATTTGTAAATCAGGAATTGTGACAACTGTGGTGCCATAAGGACCTTGGGTTGCACCTTTCACCTCACAGGCACACTAAGGTCAAGCAGTCATTGTTATCCAGCTGCATGGTGATGGAGAAAGGAACTTTGAGAGGTACAAAGTTCTGTAATTGTAGGAAAATACATCTCCAGCTGAAGAATGCAGGATTTCTGCTTGCCCCAAAACATTTCTGGCTGCAATGTCAGCTGCCAGATCTGCACAACAACTCTGTGTTGTTGAATCAAATGCTTGGTTTTCCTTTCTTTCTCTGCCAGTGATTTCCTGGTGTCACCATGCAAGTCTCTCTTCATTCCCAGTCTAGAAGGATTTGCTGATTGCTGGTAATTCTTTGATCACTTCTTCAAACAACTGATCATAATAATTATCATGCTCTTATTTAATGAGGCAGCACTCCTCTAAGGACTAAGCAAATATTATTTATGGCTCAAGTAATTCAGGTACAGAGAAGTTTAAATCATTGTGTAGTACCCAAGGGAGGGCTGCACTATTTCTGTCTCAGATGTCTGAGAAGAAATACGAGTGCTAGCGTCCTATAAGATTTGCTTAGTTGATCTGATGCTCCTCAAATTATACAACTTTTTATGCATAAATATGAGGACATTGAGTAGATCTTTGCTGTGATAAAACAGGCAGTTCCTCCAAGATTTACTGCTAAGTATTTGTTCATCTATTTTTCAGTCCATAAGCTTTTATACTTTTCAGCTCAACTGTCCCTTCTTCCTCTGTTCACCAGAAAAAAAAAAAATCCAGTTTTGTCAAGTTTGTGCATTGGGACAGTAGTTTTTACAAGGCCTTGTTTATACCCAGTTTCTGTGGATTCTGTGTATAACCTGTTTTGGTTAGGAACAGGAGCAGGAAATCCTCCACTTTCCTAATTACAGCCTCTTCACTCAAGTGGCTCTGCAAGCACAAAGCCCTAGGAGTGATACAGCCACAGGAGTAAGGATGGTCATTGACCAGAAATAGCTCCTTTTGTTCCAAAATTGGATTAAACCCCACAGAAGGTTGTGCTGCTGAGCTGTTACAAGATGGGGCAGCTGCCCCCCGAGCAGCAGAAGGCAAGTTGCTCTTTCTTTGGCACTTTTCACACAAGAATGTTTGAATTAACCTCTCGTACAGCCTCAGTGCTGTTCCTCCCCAGCCTCAGCTGCCTGTGGCATTGCCTGAGTGGAGCTAAATTCAAACTAACGCTTGGAGTGGGATGGGACATGGAAAATGTGCAAAGAAATGCCTTGATTGTAATTCCTAGTTACAATAATGTTTATAAAGGCTAGCCAAGCTACTTTGTTCACTTTACTTTTTGCTCCTCCAAAGCCCCTTTCTTTAAGATTTCCTGAAGGATTTCTGTGATGATGCTGGGCAGGGCTTTGTCCAAGCAGCAGTAGGACATTGGTGTAAAATCTCCACTAAGATCTGTGCCAGCCAAGGCAAAGGAAAGCGTTTGCAGGCAGCTCTTCCCAAAACCAACCAGCTGAGTGTGTTCCCAAGCTGCCCAGTGTCCTCCCTCTCTGGGAACATCTCCATCCCTGAAATTCCGTTTGCTGCTTCTCAGTCCATGGAGGCTCTGCTGGTCCTTCCATGCATCATTCATGAGGGCAAAGGTCTTCAGAAATTTCCACATCACCCTGAACTGTTTTCTGTCTCTTTTCATCTGCTGTTCCTTCCCCTCCTATCACACCAAGCTGCTTTTCCTTGCTCCACACAGCTCTCCCATAGTAATGTTCTTTTCCCTTGCATATTAACCTTATTTTCTCTTTTACCTTATTGTATCCAGATTTCTTGGTACGTAGAGTGGAACTTGATCTCTTTCTTTCTAATGTCTGTCTTTGGATCAGGGACTGGCTGAATATGACAGGAATTTATACCAGGGACTGATAGTGTTCATTTGAAATAGAAGTGACCTATGGGAAAAAGGATTTATTGAAAGGTAATAACATTTGCTGCTAGTTCAGGACTGAAGGGAGCTGCAGGGTCACTCTGTTCAGTGAAAGGGGCAAAAGATTTAAAATGGATGCAGTAGATTAAGACCATCATGTTCAGATACCTATTTTTCTACTTGAAGCAAAGAAAATTCTAGTAGGACTGGGGAAAAAACCCCAAAAAACTAAAAAAACCCCAACAAAGACACAGCCAAAAGGGTAGAATGTGTAACAGTATCTTTAAAACTTCTAAATGACAAGGAAATGGGGATTGCAAATTTTACAAAAATTACTCTGCAATATTTTCCACCAACCAAGTAAATAAATCATTCACTTGCTTTCATTTTTAAGTGCAACAGAATAATAGTGAAGATAATCAGCTGGAGAGAAAAGGAACTTTCTTGGTCTCTTGAATGTGCAAACCATTTTGTAAATGTAGTTTCATGAATGGATATTCAGAATTAAATGTGTTTAGATTCCAGCACCGGGGATGGAAATTTCCCCTTGAGAATTAAAATGTGCTTAGAATGGATAAATCTTACTGCTGAATATCTCCAGATTGAGAACACTGAGGATGATGGAGTTATTTTCCTACCATGATTGCTTGATTTAATTTGTTTTCTGAAGGTTTGAGGATAGCCCTACTGGAATTTCTGGGGATTGCTAATTCCAAAGTCTTAACTGTTTTCTTCCAAAACGGAGAGGTTTTCAAATGTTGTGCTTGTGTGTATCTTGTATGTATGCTTTTATGTATTTATAAAAAATCCAGAAGAGTGCTGATTTTTAGGAATTTCACCAGTAAAAATCATGTATGGAGGGGGTTTTTTTGTTTGGTGTTTTTTTCTGGTGTTTTTTTAGATACCTTTTGTTTAAAAGTTCCTTCTCCTTTGAAATAAATTTCTTTTTTTTTTTTCGGCAAGGTCAATCTATTCTTAAGAAACTGCCAGAAATTTAGAGTGTAAAAATTGTGTTTTAAAAGTCAGTGTTTGAACCACTGAAACAGTGGAGAATAACCCCGTTTTTTGTAGTGTTCTGTAATTTTTTAAATGAGGCTGTATGTAGTTATGACCTTATTAAATCAGTACAATCATAATCTGAATAATTTACTAGTATGAGGTAATTATAAAGGCACTTTTAAAAAAAATAATTTTGTTTTACCTCTACTCACAACTGCCTGGAGTCTTTAAAATAAATTTCATGCTTTGGTAATTTGAGGAAATCATAAAAATTATTATGATTAAAGAACTGGTTAATAATGTGTATCTTGTGTAGTCGCATTGTGGTAACCAAAATAATTCCTGTTTTAATTGTGGAAATGTTCAGTTGAGGTGGTGGCAGGCTCATCATGGAGGCAATAATCACAGAATCAGCAAATGGAGCTGCCTCGCTGCTTGAGGAGGAACTGGAAATATTTGGGGCTGTGGGCTGGAGCAGCCCTGGTGGGTTCATTCACCTCGGAGCTCCCAGAGGGGACAGCAGGGGCTTTGGGGTGGAGAACAGCCTCTGCCAACCTAGTTCTGCTCAGGATGAACCTGGTTTTGATATTATTCCTTCTTCCTGCTGGATTTAGAGCTGCACACATCAGGTGCAGGGCAGGCTCTGTTCAGAAGGTCACTCACCCCCAGTGCAGAGTTCCCAACAGGATATAACTCGGAGCTGCCCAGTGAATTTGCTGGGAGTTTGCTCTTGACATTCATCTTTACAAGCTCTGCTGGCATGGTTATCACTGTCCACAGCACAGAACAAATTAAAAACAAAAAAAATCCATTTCAAAACAGCAGAGTTTCCCTTTAAATGATGAGCTGTCCCAAGAGAGTAACCTGGAGAAAGTGACCATATAGGATTATTTAACAAAGAGAACAACTGGGGAAGGAAGGCAGGAAAAAGAAGGGAGAGATTACAGTGAGACTGCAGAAAGAGTTAAGCCATTTTTCTATTTACATGGTTTATTTCACAAGTGTCTGACTCATTGGGCATAACCAGCACAGTTAAATTACAAAATTACTATTTGGTTCTTTTTTATTGACTACAATTCAAAGCTGCTTCAAGCCTTCCAAATTTAATCCCCCCAGCTCTTTGCCAAGAACATTACCTTTTATTTTCAGCATTAAACTGTGTGAGATACCCCTAAGGCTACATGTGAGCTCACCCTCCATGATAGGAGCTAACAGAGTGTATCAATTGTTCATGATTTCCTATTCTCCTGTAAATTGGGAGAGGCGGGAGGAGCACTGGAATGCGAATTTTGTGCTGTCAGCAGTTGCTGTGCCGCTCTGGCTCAGGCAGTGCATGGCGAGGTAATTAATTGTGCAATGTTTGCAGCTCTTCACCGTTTAGCAGCCTGTCAAAACCCAACTAATCAGCCCACTGCGTGGATTTTGATATGCTTGCTTTACTTTAACTTTTGGGATGCTCTTTCTCTCCCCCCTCCCTGGTTCCAGTGAGGTTAAGAAGCTGCCATGAGACACTTAACAGGGAAAAAAAGGCGTTTTCAGAGACATCCTACAGCATCTCAGAGAACCTTTGAGTTGCTTTGTCTCCTGACAAATCCATTGGGTTAAAAGTAGTAGAGATTTTGATGAGCAAATTTAGTGTATTGGTCCCGCTCATGCTCCACCTCCTATCCTCAGATGAGGAATTTTCTTCTGGGTTGCAGGTGTGAAATGTTTATTTATAACCATAATTGCTTAATTATAGTATTTTTTATTTGTGGAAATGAATGCTGAACATATAGGATAACTTTTAAGAGATGCCTTGTCAGGGATGCTTTGAAAGTCAAACACTAAATCTATTTTTAATGGAGTTATATTTTAAAATGGTTCCGCCAGTGTTGAGCAATTGGTATTTAACAGCAAGGACTGGATGTGGCACTCAGTGCCATGGTTTAGTTGATAAGGTGATCTTAGGTCATAGGTTGGACTTGATGATCTCTAAGGTCTTTTCCAACCTAGTTGATTCTGTGATTCTGTAAAAATAGTCAAATGAAAATATGTCAAAATCTATTTGTCTTTATTTCTAAAAGAAACAATAACTGGAGCCACTTCCCCCCAACTTTTCTTCTATTTTATTCACTACTATAGACATTATTTTCCAAAATAGCCACAAGACAGTTACGAACTACTGTTTATAAAGATAATTTCCCTTTACATTTTGATGTGGAGTTTGAGATGGAGGTCAGGGTGAGGATATGGTCATGAGGAAATCCATATATTAATAGGTTCAAGCAGTTGCCCACATCAGTGATTCCTGTCCCATCAGTGATGTATTTTGTCTCTGCATATCTCTATAGTGTGTGTGGACGATGTAGCATTAACAGCAGTGCAATTCTTGAAAACCTCATGCTTGCTTAACTTTTTCAAGTTTTGAAATCTGTTTTCAAAATCAAATGCAATTTGATGAAATCTGATTTGTTTTCAAAGCTGCTCATACTTGCACAGGGAAGGACACTGTCGTGTGTGTGAGAAACCAAAGTTCTGCAGAAGTAGAATTGTAGAAAATGTGTGTGCAATGACAGTGAGTACAGATGGGCAGGTATGATGTGTGTGTATATATATACATACACACATATAAATATACACATATATATACACACACATATATGTATACTCACATATAAATATACACATATATATATATGTATACACACCCCCTCCCATATATATATATATATACTTATATATAAGTTTAGGAGTTTATAGATGACCATTGCACCTGAAGATGAAATAATTGATAATGGAAAGTGTCTCTGCCCATGGCAGGAATTGCCCATGTTTTTTACAAAACTGACTCTAGTGTCCTCTCCTCTTTCATTTTGGCCATATATGTTTTAGGAGAGTTCTTTCGTTTGTTTCAAAAGATTTTTGTGGGTTTTTTTTAGCAGTCCTGTCACTTGCTTCCCATCCAGACAGTGAGAGTCAACAGGTGATGCTGGGTAACTTTGCAAGAGCTAATAAATCTCTGTGAATCACTGAGCTGAACTGTGCACAGACAGGAAGGTATTTGCTGCCAGCAGAAGTTACTGTGTTTGCAGCTGGTGTTGTTTTTCCAGAGAGAATCATAAATAAGTAAAGCTGTGTATTCAACATCTCTGCAATAATCATGGATTTCTTTGTAAAAATTGAGATTCAAATCAGAGGTTGATACATGACAGTGTCTTCAGTACCTCTGTTTGCTGGAGATCAAATAAAATGGCATTTGTTGTGATTATTAAATATATATATATATAAATAAGGTTTCTGTTCCTGGGATTTTATGACATTCTTAAAAAAAGTAATCAAACAAACATAAACCAAGCCAAACCAAAACAACAAAAACCAAAACAAAATAATAATAAAAAAACCCCAAAACCACCAAAACCAAAAAACAACTCCCCACAACTGAAAGCCTCACTGCAGGGAAAAGCTCCAAAAGTAAAGCAACAGGAGGGAAAAGGAAATGAGATTGTGTGATTCAGAGACTGATCTCCAGAGATCTGAGACTATTTTTCAGTTCTGGCTGTAATTCTTGTCTAAGTTAGGGAATTGATTTTTCACCCAAATCAGTGGAAGGCTGCAATGTGTCCCTAGCAGAGAAATTCACAGTGCAGTCTCCCTCTGTTTGCCTTCCAGCTCAGTCTGAACAGCCCTTCAAGAGATGGGTGTAATTTTAAATATCAAATTCCAGCTTTCCAAAATACTTCATACAGATCACTTGCATTGTCTTTCAAGACTTTGGTAGGTTAAACTAAAGAAAAGTGAAATTTATTTACCAGAAGGGATATTTTGAACCATTTATGGAATATGCTGGTAAATGCTGTGGATTCTTGGGCTACAAAGAAATGAACTAAGTAATTAAACTGTGTAGGAGGTTGAGATGTTTTAGCAACCTATGGATCTCCAGGTTCTCTGGTCTCTATTTGTTCAGTCTGTTAAGAGTGAAGCTCCAACCCAATGGCTATTCCCAGGTGTCATAGGTGGTACTTGTCTGCCATTATTTAAAAGGTAATCCCAATTCATATAGCTCTCATTTTTAACCATGTTTCCTGTCACTGCTTTGTTTCATCATTCATATTTTCCAATTTTATTTGAGTTGAAAGAAGAGACACAGCGAGAATTTTGAGTTTGGCTCTCTGCAGAAGGCAATGCTGAGGAGGTTGTGTTTGGTGAGTGAGAGTGCCAAACAGAGTCATTGCTCAGTGCACACTCACCAATCCCACAGCTATCAGATCCCTCCTGTGCTGCCAGCATTCCACTCACTCCCCAGCTCAAAACTGCTTTGTCTCTCAATTTCACTAGAAACCATCCTTATCTGAAATATTGATAACTGCATAGCTGATCTCTGCAGTTCATTTTGGAGCTGCTGATTCTGTCACTGAGCATCCTCGCTGAGTGTTCTGGTTTTGTTACTCTCTGGTGCTGAGCAAGTTGCCACTCGGGCTGACATTTGTGGAGAGCAGTGAGTGCTCAGCTGCTCTGGGGCACCAGGTGCTCATGGATGAGTCTCTAAAGGGAGTGCTTAGCTCAGATCTCGATGTGCAAAAATCCAGTCTAATGAAGAGAGCTCATAAGGAAAGATCTTCACGAAGGCTCTCCTTGAGAGCTCTCTGGAGCTTAACAGAATAATCAAGGGTAAATATTTGCCTGTCTCTAACCTTATCAAATGAAATACAAACTTTGTTAGACTCTTAAAAGTAAAGGAACATGAGCTGTGCTTTGTACACTTTTGTGTTCAGCAGCTTAGGAGATAAGATTAGTGATCATTGGCATAAATGAGTAGCAAGTGATGCTACAGCTCCTGGTAAAGGCTAAAATTTTCAATTTTAGAGCTTTCTTGGTGTATTTTGAGTTTCCTCTTGCTTCAGAAGACTGATAGTGCCAAAGCCTGAAGTCTGGGGATGACCACACTGTTTTCTCTGTTCAGAGTGGAAGGTGAGCTGCTGCACAAAAAGCAGATGGAAATCTTGCCTCTGTCATGTGAACTGGGAGGAAATGCTGCCCAAATTGTTAGGATGAAAATTATTAGCTCACACCTCTGAGGTTACCTTGTGCTTCTCTGTGATCTTTGTTACAAGAGTTTAAGAATTATAAGGTCTTTAGATATAGCCAAATCTACTATAGATAGACTTTAGATACTGCCAAATCACAGCCTGAGAATCTGGGAATGGATTGTTTTTTTTAGACGTGTTAAATTATGTGGAAGAGAAATAGTAAGAAAAGTAGTAAAGATGAGGGACACTGCATGGGTAAAGAAATAAGACTGAGCTGAGAGGAAAAAGAAGGTGTAAGAAAATATCCTATCTTAAATGTTGGCAGGGCAGAAAATGACTTGGAGAACAATCAAAGGAACTGTTTCCTTCTTTTTGTCAAGAAACAAGACTGCTTGCCTGCCTTTTAAGCATCAACAACAAAAAAGAAATAATCTCTAAAGCGGGGACTTAGTTAGACCCTAGGCTTAGTAAAAAGAAATTGTGTTAATTCATTACAGAGGTATGAATTAAAGTAAAAAATATTCATCTTGCTTGGCTTTGTTGCTGCCACATGTGCTGCAATAATCTAAGGCTGTGTAACACAGATATTCCAGAAGGACATCAATCTTATTTGAAAATATCAAAAGCACATAATTGATCATTTTTAAAGTTTAGTTCAATACTTAAAATAGCCATCTAGTAATGTGAACAATTACCTGTTTAGAGATCCTTTCTGTGCTCTAGATAATTGTGTAAGAGTCCATTAAAGGAAATAATTGTGTACCTGGTTGTCTGAAGAAATGAGGTTGCACCAGGGATCAAATACGACTTAGGGAAAGAAAAATCTTTACTACAACCAGTGATGGGCAAAAAGGAGAAGAATCCAATTTGACTTTCAGATCTCAGGTTGAGGTTGAGCTAAAAGTTAAAACAACTTTGAATTTGCCAAAACATTTGATAAAGAAATCCTTAGGGAAAATAAATACCATGTCTCAGCATATGAGGGGTACTGTTTTGATTTTACAGGATGATTCTGCGAGTTGAGCAAAGTTAGGAAATGATTTGTCATGAAATAATTTTGAGATATTTCCCAATTTCCAATAAGGTACCCTACTTTAAGCACCTCCCCAACTCAGCACAAGGAAGCAGCTTGTAGTCCAGAATTCAGAATAACGCTGAAGTATTGCTTAAGCTGAAGTTCGTGCAGTTTTAAGCCTGTATTCATATCCCCATTAGATAAATAAGACTTAAAGATGTGTTTGAGAGTTTTCCTTTGCTGCTGAAGTACTTCAGTGGTTTCTGAGTGGCTCCAGGCCCCTCGAAGAGCTCATTAGGTGCTATTGATTGTGCTCAGGCTCTGGAGCTGCCTGTGCCTCTGCAGCCAGCCATGGGATCACTGCTGACAGCTCCCTGCTCTGCCAGCCTATTGACAGAGCTGAGCAGAAAGAAAGTAAATGCTAAGCTTGCACTTGTGGCTGTGATAAAGTGAAAAGTCACCTTTGTCACCAGAATAGCTTCATTGCTCTGATTGTGTTGTGATTGCAGAGCAAAGGTGCCTCAGCAAACCTTTCCCTGTGTTTTTGTTGGAATTACACCTTTGCACTCTTGGCTTGAAATTCATAACTGACGCAAAAATGCCATTAAACCTATTTATTCCATTCTTGGGTTTTCCCAGTCCTTAAGCAAACAGCACTTGGGGTACTTGGAGTGTTTCAGATTATGTTTCAAGATTGTAAACATGGACATTTAATTTTACTAACTCAGAACTCCAGATCCTCACAGAGAAAACATTCTGGTTTGTTAAAGTCTGAACATAACCACTATAATAAGTGGGAGTAGATAGAATTTTAAATCATCTTGGAATACAGTCGATAAAAATCCCTTTTGACAGATTAGATTTCTATACCCAGTAAATCATAATGAAATAAGAATTTTCTATTTAATTAATAAGTAAATTTTTCTTCTCCACAGTAAATTACTTGAAGATTTTGAATAAGCCATAGAAAAATCAAGTTCCTTTAGTGTTACTGAGCAGAATAACTTGCCCAGACAGAGAGGTTCTGTTTGCAGTAGGACTTCCCTGAGAAATCTCTGTAAGCTCAGAGCACAGTTTGGAGTTTTTCATCCCCAATTTGTACACACAGGTAGGAGCAATCACCACTCAAGCGTCTTTAGATGACGAGGGTTATATTAAAAATCGAACAAGAATGTTCTTTCAATTTATTCTTTCTCTTATCAGAGTAAGTGGGGGAAAGATTAAAGTAAAAAAAGAATGTGTTAAGAGGTCAATAAACTCAGAGGTGTTGTTAGATGAAATCCCTGGGTTCTTGTATCAAGATCCTCCAGGGCATTAACCATCATCAGGTGGGAGATGAGATTAACTACAAATAACCACACCCAGCTGAGTAAAACACCCCAATAAAGACTCACCAAAAAGCTTCATTACAGCATTTCTGGAAAAATAAAGGGATGAAATTACAAAATCTATTTTTAATGTTCCTTCCCTAGGATTACATATTACTTAGTCTCCTTTGACATTATTTTTCTAACCCACAGAAGTTAGATAAATAGTTATACATATATATATATATATTTTAGTGTAGTTTCCCCACACATAAGTGCCAGCCTCTAGCTCAAAGGCTCTGAAAACAGGTAAATAATATCTCTGGTAATTCCCATCTAGAAGCTGTGTTTCCAGCTGTGAGCACAGCACTAACCTCTGTTTTATGAACATGAGAAAACCTCTTATCACACCAAATCAGAACTTATCTCCTGCTAACAGATGGGGAAATCCCTGCTGTACTTCTGTGTCAGGAATTCACCAGAGTGTTATTATATGCCCAAAATGTTATCTTCAGATATTAGGGGGGAGGATTATTTTTGTTAGGGATTCCTTAGAATGTGAAGGTTTGTTGGTTTGATTTTTTTGTTGTGTTATGATAAATGCTTGCAGTATGCTCTTACAGAGAAGTGGATTTGTGTGCAGAGAAAAAAAGGTGTTTTTTCCTCAGAAGCATTAGAGCAAACTTGTCTAAATTTAGATTCTTTCAGTTCTGGGTTTTTGTTTGTTTTTCTTTAAAAAGATATCTTTTAGGAATAAAAGATCAAACTCCAACGTTTGTCAAAGATCTTGAACTTTTCAGTGTTTTTTCTACATGATCTTTCTCAGATCACTTGCAGTTAGGATCTGCATGTTTCTCTTAGTGTTACTGTTTTATGACTCTATAATTGTATGCAAAATTAATATTCCCACATCAGGCAGTTGAATCAGTGTAATGGAATTTATTTAAGATGCAGGTTCAGAATTTTTGACTTTCTGATCATTTACAGAGGGTTTACCCTTGCTGGCTGCCAGACCCCTCTGAGCCACACTCCTGCTCCCTCTCTGCAGAAGGCTGGGAGGAGAGAATAAGATTAAAAAAGCTCCTGGGCCATGGTAAAGACAGGGAGATCACTTACCAGTTACCAGGGGCAAAACAGGCTCAACTTAGGAAAGATTAATTACATTTATTGCAATTAAAAATGGAGTTGGATGGTGAGAAACCAAGACAAAAATAAAAATCCCTGACCCCAGCACCTTTGATTTCCAGGCTCAACTTCACTTCTTCATTGCAGCTCCCTCCTGCTCCCCCAGCCCAGGGCACAGGGGGATTGGAAATGGTGTTTGGTGTCCAGTCTGTGTATTTAAGCAGTGAGTGTAAAAAATGAGGGTTTTCATATTCAGTGTTGAATCATTTGAGCTTAGAGATCTGAGATACTTTGAACCCTTGAGCATTTACCTGATTTCAGATTCTCCTGAAGTTTTTCAGTATAGAAATGTGAGTTTTAGGAGGAGGAATGTGCAGCTGAGCTCCAGTGTTCCCCACAGCACAGCAGCAAGCAGGGATCAGCAGTGTGGTGGAACCAAAGACCACAGGAAGGAAATGTTGCTAATTCCAGTTTGGACTTCCCTGGATATGTTTTGAGACCAGCATGGGAATTCCTTGAGAAGCAAATCATATGACTTTTCTTTTTTTAAAGAGAAAGCATTACTGGAAAGAGCAAAATCTATTCCAGGCTAATCCAAAGCACTCCTCCCTAGCTCCTTTTTTCCCAAACAGCAGTAAAGAAACCTGAATGAGGATAGACTAGCTGAGGAATATTTCTTCCACATTAAATGGTATGATTATAGTTCTCCTTCCTCATCACTGATAAGTATTTCTTGAAACCTGAAGCCTGTCTTGAGATGGCACTGATAAAGCACCCAACCTGACTTTGAATTTTTATTATTTCACCTGTTCCAAGTTTAATTTAAAACCTATGACTATCTTAAGGTTTTTAAAATACCTCTTTATCTGGGTGTATTTTTAAACTCTGTGAAATGTAAGCTCTTGATAGATGATGTGGTGAGGCTGAATCGCTCTTGACTCATATACATCATGTACTACATCTTTTATGGAACTTGAAACAATGACTGTAAGGCTGGCTGTGACAGGCAGATTTTCACCTCACATATCAATAACAAGTCTCATAATGTAAAATTTTCAAAAGGCAGAAAAGGAAATTGTGTGGATATTATTATGGGAGTTTTTACACAGCACAGTTTAATTATTTGCTTCAGTAATGTTAAATAATTATTTCAACATGGAAAGCCCTCACAATCCCATCCCTTCAAAAACTAAATGCTTTCATTACCAGTAACTAATTTACAAGGCAATTTCAAAGTCTCATGATTCCTTGTCTGCCTGAGATTTACATTCTCTAATAAAAGGCTCTGGTTAGGAGATATGAATTAACAACTCATTAAAAGGAGACCACGCTTTTGGTATCTTTATTTGCAGTGCTCCCCCTCCCTGCTGGAGCAGCCCTGCCTGCTGCTGGCCCTGGGCAGGCAGACATTGGCAGCTTCTGTCATGTTTTAATGCCTGTCAGGGGCTGAGGAAAAAAGGTTTCTCGTGCCTAAACATAAACTACTTCAGGATTTTTTTGATCCTAAAAAGATAATTTTCTTTTTATTCCCCCCTCCTACCCCAGAGTCTGCTTCTGGCCTTGGGTTTAAATTTGTTTCTTCCTGAAGAGCATGCAATACTCCTTTTGAAGACCCTGGATGTATTTCTGGCCTCAGGTCTAACTTTATTTACCTGATTAATAGTTTCATCCTTTAGAAGGGATCTAAAGTCAAATTTCTGACTGCTTCAACAGCAATCTTTTTGTAACTTAAAAACCAGGAAGAGTAACCCTGGCATTTCTGCTCTGTTTCAATGTTCAAGTCCAGCTCTTCAATTTTATCTGCACTTTTAAGCAGACATTTAATTCTGCTGCTCTCAGCAAAATTGTGGTGACCTTTAATCCCTTTTGAATCCCCATGTCTTCTCTCTTGCTCTGCTTCACCAAAAGGAAAAAACCACACAAAAAGAAAAAAAACCCAAAACCCTAAAACAAATCTAGTTTGATCATTTAAGATGTTCAGAGGAAGAAAGAATGGAGGGAATTCATTGCAACAGCATAGAACCAAGTCACCAAAGCTTTAAAAGTGCTCTCAAACTCCTCCCTAGTTGGTGTGTAGGTGTGTGAACACAAACTTCAAAAAAAATTGCAGAATTTACATGTTTTAAGTCACACAGACTCAAATCTTTTTCTCGATTTAACAAAACAAAACATAGCCAATTACAGTCGGAGAAGCATCCCTTGAGGATCAGCACCCCAGCAGAGCAAGCAGAGCTCCAGGCACTTGTAAAACACCAATAAACACCCAAATTCTGTACACTCAGGGCTTATTGCCATACTCTGACATTGCCATCCATCCATGGTGGCACCTGAGCCCAGCCCAGCATGGTGACAATCTCTGCCCACACTCTCACAAACACATTTTCCCTCCAGCTGAACTTCAGTTTTGTGTCTGAACTGCAGAGCAGCTGCATTAGCTGAACTCCCTGCCTGTTGTGATTCACTGAAGAGTACTTGAATAGTTACCCAAATCAACTGGAAACCCACAGTACTGCAGGGATAATGTTTTGTTTTTTCCATTTCTCAAATAGCTCTTTGCTTTTGATGTTACCATATGCAAGGGAGAACAATGGCAGCCCAGCAGTGAAGTTTCCTTGAATTTCAGAAGAAGCATTTGTGAGCATTTCTGGCAGTTTGCTCATTCCACCAGCCCCGAAATTGATAGGGATTGATTTGTAGATATCGAAAAAATCTGGAACAAGGATAACAATAAAAAAGTGTCAGCTCTGTGCATGCTAATGGGAGATTACTTTTAACTTGTTTGTGCACATAACAAAACATCAAATATCTTTATCCCCCTCAAAGTGACCAAAAGATGAATTTCAAACCCATAATGGCATTAAAATGCATCAGAAACAAAAAGAACATAAGGATTCATCATAGGTCAGAAAACAAAAGTGCTTTTAAACTATCAAGAGCACAGTATATGCTATTCTCATTTTTTTCCTACTTCAGGTTTCTGAAATATTTATTAAGGAATAATCTGCAGAATAATGAATATTGCTTTCTTATAGAAGTACAGAATGTATGCTATATTTCTGCTATAGCATCTTATTAAATATGGATGTTGTGAGTTTCCAGCTACTGACTGCTCTGTGTTTTAGCAAACAATGCTGGTTCAGTTGAGGTAAAAAACCTAAAGCCGTTAGTTTAGTGATGGCTTCTCAACACTAAAAAAAAACAAAAGCAAAAAATTCTTTCTGTCTTTTGATATCTTGGTGATATTAGAAAGTTACATCCAGTAAGGTACTACTCATTGTCCAAATAAAAGATGGATTTAATTTTTGAAAATTTTAAATGTTTTTATTAAAATATTAAAAGCAGTAAAGTAAATATTAAAAGCAGAAAGGTCTTGTGCTAATCTCAATAGTTAAGCACAGAATTGCTTAACAGATAAACAACAAAACAAAAGGTTGGTAAAAGAAAGTACCTAGGATGTGTTCATATAGTATTAAAGCCAAAAAAAAATAAAGTGCATTACTGAATTTTGGCCACAAAATTGTCGGAGAAGCTACTTCAAACTCAGAAGGGAAAAAAGAGAAGACACAGCATCTTTAGGAGCTGTCACAGCTCCCCTGCCTTAGCACGCCATCGAATCATTCCTGCTGGGATAGGCAGAATGGGTCCCCAGTGGCTTCTGGGAACCAAAATATTCCTGCAGACATGTCAGGAGTGTCTGTCTCCCTGAAGCCTCAGCTCCACTTCTGTCTACTCAGAGCAAAATGGAAAAAATTAGACATTGCCTGGTTTTAATTACTTACCGAATCACTGGGTCTGTGTCGACTGACGGTTTGGAAATCTAAAAGAAATGTTCAGTTTTATTCAGGATTTAGGATTTTCATTATGTTTGATTTTCTAAGTGATAAACAGCTAAAGGAAGCAAATCTCCAGCCTGTTACCTGGTATTTTTAAATTAGCAGAACATGCTTATAGAAACCTTTAAAATGCTGTAATAGATACAAGGAGATGCAATATCCACCTGATGGATCATCACTGCTGAGATGGGGATTTTGCTGTTTGTATCCAAGGTTCATTTCAGGTGTGTGCCAGGATATTTATAACTGGATCATTTTATATTGCTAAATTAGGGAAACACAATTTAAATGCCTTTTTAGACCCCATTTTTTTAACCAAATGCAGCTGTCTGTCACTGAAAATCTTGAATTAATGGCCCTGCTTTATTTACATCCACTGTGGGAACAAAGTAATTTAAGGCTGATTGTGTGAAATCAGTGCTGCTCTTGTGACAAACAGTTGGTTCAAGGAGGTCCTTCTGTCACAGCCTTCCCTCACTGTGATTATTCAAGGCACTGCTCAAATTGCCTTCATAAATATCCACCTGGAAGAACTTGAGCATCAAGGTGTGATCTATAGATAACAACAGCTTCTGGAAATGCTTCCTAGCTGGGATCTAAACTTTCCTATAAATAATCCTCTCAACTGTGTTTTCCCCCCATGATATTTACAGCACTAACTGGGAATTTCTGCTTTTGCCACCCCTGTTAAAAAATTTCGCAGTCTCTTCGTTGTTTTTTTTAATAAGCAGCACTGACAAAGGGAAAATAGCAGTTAAAATATAATTGAAATCTTTAGTTTTCAAATAGTGTTAAAAAAAAAAAAGATTTCTAGAAGAGTATTTCTTAGCTAAAACACACTGTCAGAGTGGAAGGACTCTGAAAAATTAATAATCTTTATGGGGTGGGAGGTTTGCTGGTCAGTATTGAAGCCAAGAACTGGGATGTTCTCATGTCTCACCAGCTGAAGAGGCCATAGCAAATAAACTGATTAATTCCCCCATGAAAGTTTTACACAGAGGTTCTTGAAGCAAGAATTAACTATATTTTATGAAATTTCAGAGGAGGGAAGGATAAATGTGCCTGTTGAGAATTAGAACAATAGATAAATGCTGTTAATTGGATTGTTTAGTAATTCTGACTCTTTCTTGCATTTCTTTTTTTCCCCCATCACACTTGCTAAGTTCATTTTCTAGTAGCAAAATTTCTCCTTGGTAGTCTGTAAGTTCCTTTGATGTTTTGAATACTTCAGTAGTACTTTCTTGACTTTCTGTCACTAAACAGGTGACTTTCTTCCAAACCTGCTGGGCTGGGTTTTTCTTTCAAATTTTCCCTTCTCACCAGGAAATGTAGTTTGTGCATCATGGAGAGAGCAAGGCAGTAACTTTGAGGGTAATTTTTATTTTTTTGTACATATGAATGAAAGCTGAGACGGCAAGGCCAAATAGTGAATAATTTCCATATTTCAGAAGGAAATCTGAATTTAGTTAGTTTTTTGCCGTATGAAGTGAAACTGTGAGATAAATTTGAGTAACTGTGCTGTGCAGTTTGGCTCTTGCTGCAGAGCCTTACCCTGTCAGTGTGAAGAGTGACTCCCAGGGTGGTTTGTCACCTGCAGCTTTGTGGCAGTGCTGGAGTTGGTGACAAACAGAAACCCAGTGGCAAACAAAAATTCCACTGCAGAATCAGGAGGTGAGAACAGCCTGGAGAGGATTTGACAGTAAAGCAAATGAATAACAATAACAAAAAGAAGGATATCTGCATGTCTTTGGCATATGAGAGATTCTGTGTCTGCAGATCAATAGACTGAGATCCCAGCTGAGCTGATTGCTGTGCTCTTGACTCCCCAGAGGCTGAGAAATGAATGGCAGAGGTTCTGCTTTTGCCCCTGTTGCTTCTCTCCGTGCAGGAAGCAGGAGCTCTGCTGCTCCTGGGAGCTGAGACACCCAGCTGATCCCTGTACAATGCTGGACACTGATTGTTTTAGCATCAGTTTGCCACTTGTGTACACACAGGCAGGGCTACAGCTTGAAAATTCTCTTGTGCTGTGAAAAAATGCAGAAAGCTGAGTCTCAGAATGTAATGTACAATAAGAGGCAGACATCAGCTGTAATAGATTTTGACATCTTCTGGCACGGTTACAGGAAATCCAAATTATAAATGGGAATCAATCTATCTTTTTGGGTGGTTTTGAAAGAATCAAATTCAGTTGTGTAATGTTATTTCATTAGGCTTCCTTTTCTGTTTTCAAATAATGGTTATTTTCAAATTTCACTTCAATTTCTCTTTCTTATGAAACAATTTGGTCTCCATACAGTTTCCATTTTTGTCACTTATCCCTAGTGTAAAGTATAGAGAATATCTCAGTGCTTCATTCCTCCTTGTAAACAAGTACATTTTTTCTGGTAAATGACTATTTGATACAAGCAAATTACTTATTTGTGTTATCCTAATTATTACAGCAGGAAATAGGGATGAATACATAAGAGAAAGAAGTTCTTTGCCACAAGAGCAGCTGTAACAAGTGAGATTGATTGATTGATTGATCATTTTGACAAGGGGGGTAAGTAAAAAAATTGCAAAGAAATAGAAGGAGAACAAAAAGTTTTCAGCTGAAAACAAAATTGCTTGGAGGTTTCAATATTCTCTTCAGGTGAATTTTAGGTTTGAAAACTACTTAAAGGTTTACAAAGGTTACTTTAAGAAGGCTCAGAACTATGAGTGAGTGGATGTGTTCTGTATGAGATCAGAAATCTTTTTATCCTCATGATTCAGCCACTGCTGGTGACCTCACACCTCAAACCCTGCAAAGATGCTGCCCAAAATGTGGTGTTTCACTACTGCTTTTGGCCTTCAGGAGGAGTGTGCAGGGCTGTCTGTAAGAGTTAGAGAGGTTATTTAACATTTGTGGAGAAGCAAAGCCACTGTTTAGAATGAGGAACTTTCCAAACATCATCAAGTCTTGGAAAGAGAGAGAAAGGAAAAGTGGTGCCTGTAGTTTCCTGCACTGTGACAACGTGGTGTGGGAGAAGGGGAAGGAAAAATTAAAGTGTAGGGTCTGTCTGCATTTTCCATAAAATGATGCTGAGCATTCAGGAGAAACGACTTAAACAAATACTGGAGTGAGTAGAAAGAATTTAAAGAGTTTTAAAAGTACCTGCTGAGATGGATGTTGTGCCAGGCTGGCAGGAGTGGAGAAGACAACAGTTTAGATG
Organism: Lichenostomus cassidix; assembly: GCF_008360975.1. Lineage (NCBI taxonomy): Eukaryota > Metazoa > Chordata > Aves > Passeriformes > Meliphagidae > Lichenostomus > Lichenostomus cassidix. The sequence goes on along the minus strand of NC_139495.1, from coordinate 12,236,097 downwards.
CTCTTATGGCCTGTTGCTGTTTTACAGTGATATCCCAAATCAGCCATGAGCTCGGGTTTCCCTAGGATGATTACAGCTTGTTATCTTGGGAGCAGTGAGAGGTGATGTGTGAGTAGCCAGCTATTATAGAGGGACTATTCATTTAAAAGGAAAATGCACAGCACAAGGAGAGGAACTTTGCAAAGTGGCTCCCAGAGCCATCTAAAGTACTGAATGTTGCCATTTAGTTCCTATGAAACCATAAAGACAACTTTGGCCAAGTTCCTGATGTTACAAATTGGTGTTTCTGTGCTTAATTCAACCAAGTGATAGCAGTTTTAGCATAGAGCAAATTGGATGGAGATGTGACTCCTTTGTCTTCACAGTGCTTTCTTAGCCTGCCATTGATAATGATTATAACACAGTTATTGCTCAGCTCTTTTTCCCTTGCTGAAGGAAAGCCAAAGCAGTCCATCTCCCTGATGGATTTTGCAGAGTGGGTATGGAGTGAATCTTGCCCATAAAAGTGCTGTTGGGGTGACAGCATTGTGAAATGAAGTTCCCTGCCCAAATGAATATGGCCTATATAAAAGTACAAGTCTCTCTGATGTTGTTCAGCTCACGAAGGTTAATCTGCTCAAGTCCTGCGTTTTGCAGTCCTTGTTCCATCACTTTTTGGATGGCCTGTTGAGACTACTAATAAAAAACACATTTTCAAAATATTGCACTCCTAGATGAGTCCATAAAATTAACCCTGGTGATACCAGAGAGCATGGGGTAAGAGAAAACAGAGAATTTCCAAGGCAAACAAACTTCCAAAGAATAATGTTGCATTGACAGATTTTTATTCTTTCCATTTGGATAGGATTCCAGCTGCACCAGCTAAGTCAGAATATCTTTAGGTGTTCCTTTTGCACCTCCCCAGGGGTAAGTTGGGGTATACAGATACAGCCAGATGTGTAGGGAACCTTCCAGAATTGGCTAACTGAGGCAGGCAGAGCTGGTCTGTCACCCACTGCACTGGGAAAGAGTTTATACTGTCAGCAGCTCTGTATTTCACTGGGTTTCTCCTCTAATGCCATGTTCTTGTAATTCAATGGAAAAGAAGTAAAACTTGGTTTAAAAATCTCAGGTATTTAAGTATCAGTGATGCAGCTTTGTTATGTTTTTAGTTTTGAATGAGAATCATAAGATGCAATATGGTTATTTCGATTGTGATCAGTGATTTTTAGCATCCTGCCCCATTTTGTCTTGTCTGTCTGCAGCCCATTGTGCTTTTACCTTTCTCCTGAGAAAAGCCTAGTAAATCCATTCAATTTGCTCACTGGATTGCAGAAAATAACCAAAAAAGCAACAGGAAAACAAACAAACAAAAATCCCCCCAAAGCCCAAACCCAGGCAAAACAGCTCATCTTTTCTGCTGGTCAAAAAGGACACTGTAAGTACTGCTGTGAAATTCAGAGTTGAATTATAAGAGCACTTACTGTGATTCCATGTTGGATTTGAACAGAAACAAATTAGAGCTGTTAATTTGGTGAGAAGTTCCATTGAGATGAGGCTTTACCTTGAACTCCCACTCTGTATTCCCTAGGACAACAGAACAACAATTTGTTGTATAAACAATAACAGTAGGGATTTGGTCTCTCTGGATACTCCCATCTGGCAGAGGAAATCTGCTTGTTAGCATATCAAAAGACCTGGGGAATTTCTTCAGCTTATACAGAATTGAATTAATAGAACTTTGTAAAACTTTCTACCATTTCTATCTTTTTTTTTTCACTAAAATTAGGAATTCTGTAACATTTATGAGGTGGTGTTATTTTTACTTTTAAATGTTGAGAGGAAAATCTCAAGCCTCCTTTCCTTTATGCACAGAAGTTTTAATTTCTTAAAAACCAAAATCCCCAACTCATCTATTCTCAAGTCCCTGCTTTCTCTATGAAGCTAAGTGCCCACTGGAGACAGAATTTTGCTTTCCTGCTGCAGCTAAAAACAGTCTCAGGGTCCCTCATGGTCATTTCTTGTTTCTTTGCATAACAAAACCATTTCTGCCGAATTACCCATTGTCTTGAAATGTCAACCAATAACTCTGTGTTCAGCATGTTAAAATCCCTGGTCATGTTCTGAAACTCTGGCTGATTTGAGGTTTATTATTTTATACATATAGTGTTACTGAAGCTTTCAAAAAAGCGTGGGCTTGGGGGAAGGTGTTTGTCCTTTTAGTGATGCTTTAGCTCAGGGTTACCTGGGAAATGAGAGCAAGATAGATCTTGGGAAGCACAGGGTTAAACTGATGTGTGTTTATTCCACTGTTCTTTTTATTGCTTGTTTTTCTCCTCTCCTTTTGTTGATTTAAGTCTCTATTTTCTTGGATTCATTTAAAAAGGATAAAACACACACACAAAAAAAATTTGTTTGCTTTTGTATATGGGAAGAAGAGGCAAAGTTTTAAATAAAAATGACTTGCCAAATATTTTATTTTCATTGAAGCATCAGAGAAAGTTTTGTACAAGCACTTGTGCCTCAACAAAAAGTACATATGCAAAAGCAGAATAACAAAAAGATTTATTGGCTGAAACAATTCCTACTGTCATGTGGTACATAAGAATTAAATATTTATACCTACTCACTGGGATAATAAAACTCTATTCAATTATGTTGCAGACACTACCAAATGATTGTTGAGGCCTCTAATAATGCTGCAAATGGTAAAATATATAGTATAAACAATACATGAGAAAACATTATGGGAAAATATTCTCCAGCCCACAGAGTTTGCTTGTTTGTTACAATAATTATTGAGACAGATGACAAAGCCATCAGCAGTCTGTGGTGCCAAAAATGTGGATTTCAAAGGTGCTGTGCTGTTGATGTGCTGCTGTGCTTGGGGGGCTGAAGGATGGTTGTCCCTCCTGACTGCCCTAAGCCTTAGAAACTCCTAGAAATGCAAAAGAGATGGTTTTTTTTTTCTTTAGCACTTATCCCCTTTTTTACCCTAAATAAAAGTCATTTGTCCTTCCACAGTGGGACTCTGCAAGGTGGTGCATTTCTCACACTCCCTGCCAGTTAAACCAGAATTCCATGGGGTCCTGAGCCCTTTTGGGACCCTGTTTTGTGGTGATGAGAGTGGTAATTAGCAGAGCCTGGCTTTAGACAAACGAGAAACCTCCCCTGCTCAGGCTGCTTTGGCAGATCAGCCTCCATCCCAACCACACAGCAGCAGCAGCTTTTGTTCAGTCCCTCTGCTTGTGGGTTTACAATTCCTCTTAGCCTTGTTCACTGCAGGCAGATCTTTGTTCAAAATCCTCCCCTTTATTTCTCCCGGGACTGCTGTGTGTGACTTTGCCAGCCCAGGAGCTGTGCAGTGACAATTTTGTAATTAGCTCTTCCTGGCACTGGCTTTGCTCTCAGAGCATCCCCAACCTGTGCTTTCCCCCCTCATGCCATATTTCTGTCTCTTATCTCCAAGAAGGTGTTGTGCACTTCTTTGCAAGCAGTTGTAACCATCAGTAATCCAAACCCAGCAGAGCACAGCGTTTGTCAGAAATCCCACTGCTGCCAATGAATCCATCCCTACGCGAGTATGATCATTTTAAAAGCATTATCAGAAGAACTGGAATTATTTTCTCATTTCCTCCCAGCAAATGGATCCATTGATCCTTAATGACTTGCCAGTTATGCTGCTAATTGTCATGTTGCCATTAATAAGTTGAAAAAGATGCCATCAGCTCGGGAGGTGTGTTTGTGCATCGCTATGCCTTGAGTGCATCGAGCTGTTTTCAAACAGCAGTAATGAATTTTGGCAAACGGAGAAATGTTTTCATACTTCTGTTAGTCAACAGCCGAAAGTAAATGGAGAAAATGGGACAATATCAGCAGTGCCCATCGTCTGGGCTACGTGCCAGTATTGATAACAAAATAATTAAAAGATAACAGTGTTTAAAAACAAACTGCAAGCCTGGCCAAAGGAAAAATCAAACCCAATCAGACTAGTTGTATGCAGGGTATGCACAATATAAGCTTGGATAATGTTGTTTGCTTTTATCCTTAGGAGCTCAGGAGGAGTCAGCACTCAAATACACATTACTTCTTGTAGGACCCTGAAGATTCTTAATTTTCAATTAGTGCATTGTAGACCTGTAGTATGTCTTCTTTTTTTTACTTACTTTGTGCTAAATGGGAATAAATTAAGGAAAGTTCCCCTAAGTTAGGACTGCTTTGCCTGCAATATGCACTCTTTGCAGAATGTCTGAGTAACAAACTACCACAAAACTTTTAATGTTGGGTATTTTTTCCATAGAAATGGCTCACTTCAAACCAGTGTTTGAAGGAGAGTGTTTCAGGCAGAGAAAAGACACCATGTTTAAGAGATGGAACACATTACAAGAAAAGCATTTCTCATTTATTTAGCTTCACATATGTCTGAGAAGACTTTTATTGTAATATTTTATTATTTGACCTTAACAGTGGAATGTTCTTCCCTAGGTTGAGGCTGTTACTGGTGGGGAGCATTTCAGCCACCTTTAAAGCTCAGCCTGCTCAATGCTGCAGCTCTTCCACAACAAACAAAAACGCTGCAAAACCTTGGAGATCAGAAGTGCTTATCAGGCACTTGAAAGCAATCTGCCCTTAGAAAATTAGAAATGTTGGAATTCCTCAGGAAGCCATTGTGTGTCAACATCTGGAATGCTTTGCCAGCTGTGACCTGAGCCTGCTGATTGGGGTTTGTTTTGCTGATTGTTCCACTGGAAGCTCCCCAGTCCCACCTGCAGAGAAGCTGGTTTTTAGTGGTTTTAGCAGTAATTTAGGAGGGGATCCTTTCTCAGGGTGGATGAGTAAGCAGTGATGTACATCTGTACATTGTGGCCAGCACTGGCAGCTTCTGGATTCAGGGTGCTTTTATAGGTGCTGAGGGAAGAAACTTGTGATCACTCTGTGATGAAGATCAGGGAAAATAGCATCCTTTTTCCAATTTTTTCACCAAAAGCTCAGGCTTAATTGTCAGTACTGTGGTCAGGTGAACCCATTCTGGGAACCTGCTACATAGAAAAAAAGAAGCCATGTATCACAATGAATTAACTCTAGGAAAGAGGAAGAAGTAGACGTTTATTCCTTGCTTTTTTGCCTTTTTGCTTTTTTCCTTTTTATCCATTACAGTTCCTCCCCCCCCTGCCCCTACAATAATTAAATGAATGTTTAAAGCTCTTTAACAGATGTTTTCTTATTTTACTCACGTGGGATATTTATGATGCATTAGTCTCTTTTATGTCATTTTCTTTTGGCAGCTACATTCTGGACTAATTAGCACACCAGAGAGCTCTCCCAATCAGAGCACATGGGCAAGCAGTGGTTAAGGGTTTGGTAGCACATTGCAGAGGCTGCAGCAGGTTTGCAGTCCCTGCATGGGGCATAATAGCATTTCTGAAGCACTGAGCTGCTGGTGCTCTGCAGCTTTTGTTTGTGCAGCTCCGGAAAGGAAACACCAAAACCTCCTTAAATTGTTGTGAATTACAGTTTTGTAGAAGTTACCCTGTGTTGGCTGATTAATGTAGATATTCTGTTGTGCCAGTGCTTTGTCAAAAATGCCTGGAAGAATTTAAGTGAGTGTGTGTGCATATTTATATATGTGTGACTAAGATTTTGAGTTTTTCTTTTAACACAGCTAAAATTTTGAGAGATGCATTTTACATGATGCTGGTGTGGAAGGAAGGAATGCAACGAAACCAATTTCAGATTTGTGCTAGAAAATGGTTTTCTCCTAGAGCATTTTGTGTCCTATCAAGCATTTATCTGTAACGTTACGTCTGCAGTATTTTTCTTCCAAAAAGCATAAAGTTCAGTGTCTTACTGAAACCTGGAGTGTCTGACCAGTGTTTTGGCAATCCTAACTCACAGTCCAGCTGGGTGGCAGTGGAAGAAACCAGAAGTAAAAACTGAAATATTTCCTTTTTGTAAATAATAAGTGTAAATAAATAAGTGTAAATAAATAAGTGTAAATAAGTGTAAATAATAAGTGTAAGTAGGAGAGAGAATGATTTGGTGAAACAGGCTGGAGCAGAATGGCTCAGGAAACAGCCAAGGTGGAGACCCAGAATCCACAGCTTTGCCCTCTCTTTTGGGGAGTTTGAAAACTGGAAAAGCTCAGCAAAAGACCCCCCTTCTGCAGCTCCAATTGCAGGTTTCCTGGCAGAATTTCCAAGGACAGTTCTGCTTCCATCCTTTGAAGGAATTAAGGTTTTCTGTTTGCCTTCGTGGTTTCAAGTGAGCTGCAGCATCTGAAGTGAGGATATGTGAAACAGGAAATGTGCAATAATATGCGAAACAAAAGCTTTTCTTTCACTTGTTGGTTTTTTTGGTTGGTGATTTTTTTTGGGTGGTTTTTTTTTTTTTTGTCAGTGCATAATGGAGTTCTCAGAAGCCTTGCTGGTAGAGTAGAATTACAGAATTACTAAAAAAAAAAAAAAAAAAATCAAAATTTAACGCAGGAATTTCAATGGCATCAGCATTCTGTCTATCCAGCCATTTGTCTTTTGACATGAAGCAATTTGTTGTTTATAGATGAATATACATAGCAAAAGTAGAAAACTCTCTCTACAGGAAAAGTAACTCCCTTGTCTTCTTAGAAATTCATTGCTTATTTGGCAGGAGGATTTCTACTTTTCCGAGGTTCTTTGATCCAAAGATTGATATGACTGTGACCTCAAATGCCATTAAAATAGAGCACAACCATCCCTTTGCCAGGTTTGCATTAGTTCTATTCAGAGATCTGTTTTAAATTAGATTACAGAAATCTGAAAGAACCTGATCCAAATCATGGCATATCTGAAGTGCAGTAGAAAAGCAAAACTAAGTTCAATATAGCTTTGTTGGTAGCACTTCACTGACTGTGAGGAGCACATGAGGAAGCACTGAATCCAGTAGAAGCTGTTCAGTAGAAACAGCCCATTATAATCTGGGGAAGATTTTAAAATCCCAAAAAAAGTTTTTCTTTTTACTCACTGAAATGTGAGGAATTCTGCTCACTATTCTGATCCTCTACTTGAATAAGCCAAGAGATTATTTTTTTTATTTTTGTGAACCTTTTAGCTATAAATCAGTGCCCTTTCGTGCTAGGCCTTTGATGTATCCTCAGGAAAAGATGCAAGGGAACAAGTTTGTCTTTATTAATCATGGTGAAAACAGAGAAGCTTTTCCACCCCAGTGATGAGATTTGTGTAACCAAAGGACAGCAGGAGCTTTTGCACTCTGCAGCTTCCAACTCTCTCCAGAGTCACTTAATCCATCAGTGTCAACCTTGAACTGCTCTCTCCAGGGACAGCATAATTATCTCCATCAAGTGCAACTGCATGGTGGTTGTCAAGAGGTAAAACTGGATCTTAGTTCTGCAAGGATCCTTTCTGGTTTTGTGCAGCCAGAGCTCCGTTTGATAAATAATTTGTTTCCATCTGGGCACAGCCCTGGTCAGCTCTGGGTGTCCTGTGGGCTCAGCTGGACACATTTGCTGTTTGGACAATTAAATGATGCTTTTTTCCACGTGAGGCCATTTAACACTGAGGTTCAGCAGTGTAGGCTTTGCCTTCCAGCTCCATTTCCTGGATGATGGAGATAAAGGAATTGATTGTGAAGTTATTTGGGTGTTGTTGTAAGTTAGAGGTGTGTCGAGTGGGGTTAATGATGGTGCAAGTGAAGTGAGGAGCAGTAAATTGAGTATAGGGAAAAAAAGTGGAGAGAAAAACTGAGCAGGAGGATAAATCTTGGTAGTGAGAATGGGAAATTAAATAAATGTATCATAAGGAAGGGAAAATCACGTGTTCTCTTCTATTTTCAGTATCTCCCACCTGGCTAAGTTTTACTGTGCCCTGCATACCACACCAGACTCAGGTTTACTACTTCCAAAAATGTATTTAAAAATACTTTTAGCATTTATATAAGGGAAATTGTAACAAACTGGGCTTTCAAAGCTCTTAGTCTCACTTCTTCAATTATTATTTTTGCCAGTGTTTGTTCAAAATTCTCAGCAATCTACATTTTTATAACTAGGTTTTTAAACTGTGAAAACACTTTTTAAAATTACATAACTTAAAAAAAAAGAGAGAGAGAGAAAAATTGAAATATACTTTAAATTTATGTCTGCATTTCATTTTAATGCTTACATGAAGAGCCAAGCAGAATCAAGTATGGTCAAAGATCAGTCAGTAATAATCCCAAAGGATTCCTAAGGATGATTGTTACTAGTTTGTGGTTTAGTGTCTCATCAGTTCTCCATGTTCACAGGTTTTCTCATTGTCCTCTCCAAGGCACGATGCTCTCCTTCATCATTTCTCCCTTCTGCTCTGCTTTTTATACACCTGCTGAGGCATTTCCCACTCTCACAATTAACAATTATCCCACTACTGAAAAGGATAGTGAGATGCACTCACCGTGTGCAAAATGATGTTTCAACTTGTTCTGCCAACTGGATGCATAAAATAACTTCTCTGGCTGCTTCATTGCTGAGAAAACTTGAAGCAATTTATTCTTGGTGAAACATGCTGTGCCATTTCTATGTTTCAGGTACAATAAATCTTGCTTCATTCATCATTTTCAAATAAATGCATAAAAAGCAATAGCCAGCCTTCAGTTAGTCATAACTACCCATGAAATAAATACTGTGCAAATCTCTGTATTTTTTAAATTTCATTTAGATTTTGACTTAGCAGGTACAAAAGTGTTAATTCTTCACGGACATGGAGAAGGGTGGCAATTTTTTTTTTTTTCAGTTCCTTTGGAAAATGCAAGTATAGATGTTCTGTTATGTAACCACATAACCACACTGATACCTTGCTGACACTTTAGGTAAGATTATTTCCCAGCTGAGAATTTCCAAGTGTTTTCCCAATGTCACCAGGGCAAGGGATGATGGCAAATAATGTACACACAGAAAACTGGATTTCTTTAGGAGCTGCAGCACACAGTTTGAGGCTGATTGCTGTGGAGTTTTGGTGACTGCAGATTTCTGTTTCATTCCTTAGGGGAAATTGAAGATTTGGCATCAGGCCAAAGTCCTAAACATGGTAGGATATTGCAGAGACAGAGCCATGCTTTCAGCCCTGGTGGGATCACTCGGGGATCTCTGGGATGGAGGGGAATCCAGCAGGGTTTGCTCTGCTGAGGGGATTTTGCAGCTGTGGTGGGTGGAAGAATCCCCATGGAGTTGGTTTGGACAGCACACCTGCCCAGGTACTGGGAAAAGAGCTTCAGAGGTTTGGGCTCCAACTTCCTGAAATTGTGCATTTTTTTTAATATAAGCTATTCAGTCATTACTTCGTTGATTGATCTCATCGAGCAGGATTTTATAATTGAACCTGCCATGTTTTGGTAGGAGTTGCCCAAGGAAAACTCCAGACATGAAGCAAATTAAAGCCTTTCAATTAAGTTATATTTTGTTTGGTTCACCCTGACTTTGGCAATGCAATTAGAGCCATATCCACTAGCAGAGTTTTCACAGGAAGCAGGAGGGTGAAGCTCAGCATTCTGGCTGCTTCCCACCAGAATTATGGCATTCCTAATATCCTCCTTTCCTGTATTAACCTCTTGTGATTTTTGTGTTGTCTGTGTACTATTATATTTAGTAGCTCAACATGGTATATTTAAAAAAGAGAATAGTTTCTAGTTATTAGAAACTCTTTTGGTAGCAGTGCATTGTAGTTATTGAAAGATTATCCAAATTATCTGCTTGGAACACATGAAGTGGAAGGCAAATACATCTAATAGTTTTATATTCACTTTCTAATGACCTTGTTTCCCCAGCTTTTTCCATTTAAAAAAAAAGAGAAAAGTACAGATTTTCAGGCAAATTGGTTTTCACGTTTGGGAATTTAGTGTGGGTGAGACAGTTTCTCTTTTACAGTATTTAAAAAAAAATTAAATCACTCATCATTATTTATAGAAACATACTAAATTACTTTGCCAGGCAGTGGATAAGTGTTCTGAGTGGAAATTTATAATAAAAAGAAAAAAATACTTAGCTTGCTACTTGTGAAAAGAAACATTTTTATCATGTTAGATTAAAAGAATAATGGTTTTGTATTCCAAACAGTTTCATAAACTGTTTTACTTACTTGCTAAACATGTTATGTTTTGCATTTTTTCCCTCAACACTTAAAAATCCAGCTGTGAGGGAGAATGGCTGCAAGGTGTCAAAATAATACATTTTTTCCTCAAAAAACAAAGTGCTACTTCAACTTATATTTAGAGGATCTTGTAGCCTGCTTGCATAACTAGTGCATGAAATGATGTGATACCAGTGGGTTGTTTTTCTTTTTAACTATTCATTATTTATGAAGTGAAGAGAAAAATAGTTACAAATTATTGTTGCAGGGGATTTCCTGTAGCTATACTATTGTGTTCAAAGGATTTACTCATCGTGGATTAATTCCAATGTGAAAAGTTCAGGTTCTTGTTGTCCTAACCTAGATTTCAAATAAAGTTACTCCATATGCCTATGCAAATATATAGAAGAATATTGGTTGAAAAAGTCCCATTTGTTTAATAGAATAATAAGTAGCAAAATTTTCTTGAGTTTGCAATATTTTTTTATTTCAACTTCAGCATTGCTTGAATTTGCAAATGGACACAATAATATTTGCAAGTAAGTTTTTGGAGACATTTCATATTCAATGCTTTTCAGTCTATTAAGAGGAAAAGAATAATTCCTGTCCCCAGGGAAGAGTTAGGTGTGGGAGGCACTGCTCCACTACCATGGAAAGTGCTGGAAAAGCATCCTTCTGGCTCTGGGATTTGTCAGTAGAAGACACCAAATTGAGCCTCCAAACTCCTGTTGTTCCACAGAAAGCACAACATTTGACTTAGTCAAGCAGTAAAAATCTGCTACCCCATTACTGTTCTGAGTTTTCAATGATCATTTCTATGGCCAATGTCCCATTCATAGTAATAGAAATTGCAAGGCAGTTGGGAGTGCAGTGACAAGAATTTCTGCTACATGTGTCAAGTTAGAAAGGGTTCTGTGACTTGAAAGTCTAACTCCCATTTTTGACCTTAAAAGTTATTTTGAAAGTAAACAAGAACATATTTTTTTTTCTCTGTATTTTCTGAAACCAGGGGGAGAAAGCCCACTAAACTGTTTGGGAGAAGGTTAGCCTTGTATTTAATTGAAATTTAACATACTATATTGTAATAATATGAGTTACGTTGAAATTTTTAATTTGGGGGTGACAACTGTAAGAAGTATGCATGGAAAGTTTGAAAATCCTGTCCTAGACTGGTATATAAAACTAGCACAAAGTCAGAAAGATTAACTCTTTAAAAATGTTGCTGCTGTGTTGCAAGAACCGTTTTTTTTTTCCTCAAAGCCTGGTAGCAATAATAGAAATATGAAAGTTAAGGCATTTTCAATGGCATTTCAAGCTGGTTTATGCTACATTGGCAGCAGATTTTGCTGTATGTTTTCTACCCTGGGCTGGGCTGAAATGTCCTTCTCCTGCACCCAGGGTGGAGCAGTTTGTCCTGCACACTTCTGCAGCCAGGCTTGGGTGTGCAGATCACTCCTTTGAGGGATTTCATTTGGTTTCATTGGAAGGAGCAAAACAAGGTTCTCATTTTGCTCCATCCACCAAAATCTTAACCATGTTTGGTGTTTGAAGATACAATCAATGCATCAGACTGAAACTTGTCCTGCTTACTTGAGAATTAATTAATCTGTTCTGATGCTGCATGTAGTCCTCAATGTTCCAAGGAATTCTGACAGGCTGAGATGTTTTCCCTTTCTATTTTGCTCTTTTTTGGCTGTCAGTAACATGATCACACACTTATATAATGACACCCTGAGTCAGCTGGATCTTTTAAGTGGATTTAAATAGACCTCCTCTGTATAGAGCACTCCCCAAAGCAAGCTGAAAGGCTTTTTTGCATATTTTAAATGACAGGTTGTGTTAGAATTCAAACTGGAATACTTAGGGGTTTGAGCAGAAGACTCAGAGCAAATAAGTAATAAATAAAAGGGATTTATCTGCCTTCTGTGTCAGTGGAGGGAAGTTCTTAGCTCCAGATGTGATTTCAGCTGGTGGAGAGAGCTCTTCAAGGTTCCCTCTAGCCCCTGTGAGGTTCTCTGCTCTCAGAGTCCCTTCTGGCTGCTCCCTGCTCAACCCTGTGTTTTTCTTACCCTGAGTTCCCCTGATGCCTGATGATTTTTTGCCTTTTCTTTTTATGTACCATTTTATAAATTTTTATACCCTTTTTATATTTTCTGCCTCCTTTATACATTCTTTGTACCCTTAGCCTGCATGCTTGTAATGTTTGTAGTCTGATATTCTAGCTTAGTTTTAGAGTTTCTGCTAGTCAAAAAGAGCAAACATTCACAGTAAAAAGCCAGAGAACCCTATACTATCTCAAAAGTTGAGTTTTAAAACTTAGTGGAAACCTTTCTCTCTAGAACATGTTTTGTAAACTGTGCTCTAACCTCTTTTAAGGGGGAAATTCTTAAAATAGAGGAGACATTACTTCATTTATTCAGTTTCTTATTGGAGAACTTCAGGTAGATATTCTAATTTGTAATGTCCATACATTTGTATATGCATTATACTGTATGTGCATCTGGGTGTGTTCCACCTTTGAAGAGTTGTGCACCTAGGATCCTATTAAAATACTGAAGTAAAAGCAGCATAGATTGTAAACACCAGCACAGATTCTGTCACAACAGTTTTATTTCTGTGCTTTTAAGATCAACACCTACCCTGGAAACCATAAAATATTTTCCGTAGTAAAATCAACATCACCCCAAGATCAACACCACTGCTTTTCCATGAGTGTTCTCACAGCTGCAGTCCCTACCTGGTGTGTTCATGCCACAAAGTCATATTCTCAGGAGACTAAAAGTCATATTCTCAGGAGACTAAAATCACCCAAGCTGTCTTTATTTTAAACTTTACATAATTATTTGTATTGAGGTCTTGGCTGTTTGTTGTTGTTATTGTCAGAAGATAGTGCAAGAACTGCAGTATCTTTGGGATAACCTGCTGGTTAACATCCATATGTTATGCCCACCAATATGACCTTTAGGATGTGTAAGAAGCCAAAGGGATGAATCCCAAAGATCTTCCCTTTGTCAGATTCTGTTCAGTGCTGTGCTCTGGGGAATTTGCTCTATTTCCCTCATGAGCCATTCCTCCACTGCTGCATTAAATGTTCCACAATGCAGAGTTTGTATATCAGGTTTTTTTAAGTATATTGGTTTCCTCTGGGGGAAACTGTGTAACTGTTAGGGGATGCTGTGAAGGTGCTGTGGGAACTCCCAGCAGTGAGTGGATGACTGCAGTGATGGCAGAAGGTGAATCTAAATGGGGCAAAGAGCAAACCTGGTGTAGGATTTCTCCCATCACATCCCTAATGCAAAGCTTGTGAGTTAAACAGCTGCCACCTAGCAATGTTCTTGCACAAAACAGGGAGTTCCAAAAATTCAGAGTATTTTCTGCTTGTTTTTAATCCTTTGTTTCTCAGTGCACCACAGGCATTGGTGTGGAATGAAGAAGGAGTAATGCAGGTGTTCCTGTGGCTGCACAGGAGCATTGGTGCTTCATGGAAACCTGGATTCCTTCTCTCCAACCATCTTCTGCTTTAGGATTCTGTTCTGGGGGTGCAGGGTGATGACACCTGGGCCTGAAAATGGCTCTGTGAGTTATTTGTTGCATGTCTTCCCCACTCAAGAGAAACATCTGTGCTCTTTTGGAAACCATGGTAGAAGAAAAGAATTGAATTTCTTTCCTCTGGCAGTAGGTTCCTCCTGCTGGGTTTTACAGCAGGGTTGTCTAAGGCCAAAGTAACCTGTTTGTTCCTGGATTGGAATGAGGGAGCTTGAAAAAAGAATATTTGTGAGGTAGATAACTCCTCTGTGTGCTCCACACTGCATTTTCCCCTTTGAAGTAGGTTATTAGCCTGGCTGGGTTTGTGGCTATGTACAAATTCCTAGAACAGGAATTTTCCATGCAGATGCTGGATCTGCCTCATTTATTCTTCGTTTTTAACCATTTGGTTCCTGGTAGTAATTGTAATAATAACAACAATAACAACAGAAATAATAGTAATAATTTGTAGACTTTATTTGTATTTTTGTGGTTTGTCTCTGGATGGTGTCAATTAAATTTCCTTCTAATGCATTGAAGATTTTGCTCTGTACAAAACAATTAAGGGCAGATTTTGTCCTCATGCATTTCTACAGGGTCAGGAGCATAAAGAGAGAATAGTAAAATTGCATGGCAGCTCCCAGCAAAGGACATGAAAGCATTGCTCAAACTTTAATGAACTAAATCAAGGCCAAATAAATGGTGAAATTAAGAAATTTTGAAACCAAACCATTTTCTAGTTGCTAGAAAGCACCGGGAAAGGAGAAGGAACAATAATATGCATTTTCTGTCCAGCTCCAGCAGCAGCAGCTCCTCTAGTTTGTGAATTAACTTTCTATTCAACATTTTGTCATGTACATTAGGTGTTATAATGCATGAAATGAATACACAGTCACATCCCAGTGGCTGCAGTTCCCAGTAATGATCGACAATACTGCCTCTAGCTAGCTAACACTTTCCCCTATGAAATATTTTCTGCATGGCCACATCCCATGGCAGCAGGCAGCAAAGGAATTTATGAACTAGCTGGAGCTATCAGTGCTAGTGAGGAAGCAATAGAGAAAGATGTATGTTTAAAAAAAAAAAGAAAAAAAAAAGAAGAAAAAAAGTGGTGGGGGGAGAAGGCAAAAAGATAAATAGCCAAGAGAAAAAAGTTGTCAATATGTCACACAGACATTCTGAACTAGCAGCTTAATGGCACTGCAAATTCATGTCTGGGTCCTATTTTTACAATTTCCAGCTTTTCCTAAATATAGCTTCCAGTTGAGCCTGTTTCTTTCAGCTATAAATAACTCAAAAGAACTGACACAGAATGAAACTTTCAGCTTTATGTCAGGTTAGAACCATGATTTGTTTGCATGACTGGGAGTTAGGAATGCTCAGGTTCTTAGCAGATCAAGTTTTTTTCTGAAGCCAAGTCAATAAGGCTGATTCTCTTAGAGAAAGAGGCCTTGACTTTTCTCTCAAGTTGCAGTGGCTTGAAATGAGTTTTATTTCTCCTCCTTTTCTTGCTATACAGCTATTTTTTAGCCTTTGTCCCAACACCATGCTGTAATACTCATGCACCATATGAGAGAAGTAGATTATAAATGACATTCCTTATAAATATATGTATGTATAAAGCCACTACGAAAAGCATAAATAATTGCCTTTCAGGCCTCTGTACCACAGTCTGTGTGGCTTTCAATGTGTTTGAGAGTGTCATTCTTGAAAGCAAAAGAGTGAAATGATTCCAGTATTGTTCAGATTTCCAGAACCAAATTCAGTGGAATACACAGCAGTGAGATGAAGTCAAGACTCAACCCAAACAAGAGGTAGTAGGAATAAATAATCCACAATATTTTGTGCAGCACTGTAACCTGTCTTGGTTTGTTAATCTCACTACACAGCAGGTTATGGAAGGAATATCAATAAATAAATTTTTAAAAAACAGCAAAAAAACAGCCTTGTTGGGTTGATTTTGTGCTCCCTTTGCTCATCAGCCCCTCCATAAGGCTGCAGGTAGCTCTCCTCCTGCCCTTCCCTAGTTTAAAATCTTCCTTCCAGGTCAGCCATTCTGCTGGCAAAGCTCCTGGGACCCTCAAATTGCCCCTCTTGGGGCAATTTCTTTTGGGATGTTGCCCTGGCACCATCCTTGGTGCCCACAGAGGAAAACAGGTGCAGGAGTTAAAAGCAATGAAAGCAGGGTAGGTAATTAAAACGAGTGTTTGCAGCTGGCAGCTCAGTGCTTTGCTTTGGGGCAGACTGGGAGGTGATTATCCCCTCAGCACTCAGGTGTCTCTCATTGTGAGCCCCTCAGGGGTACAAAAGCAGCTCACAGGAGGGCAGAGGCTCCCTGAGGATGGTCAGGAGTGCAGCACAGCCTGGCAGCAGAGCCCAGGGGAGCAGGGCTGGTGCAGCTTGGAGGGCAGGAGGCTGGGGAGCCAAGAGCAGCCCCTGGGAGGAGATGGGAACACAGAGCTGTCCCTCCACAGAGGTGCTGTGGCAAGAAGGGAAATGCAAGTTGAGACAAGGTAGGTTTAGGGTTTTTCCCCGTGAGTATTTGAGCTTTAGGACAGGTTGAGCAGGAAGGCAGGTGTGGGATCTCACCTCTTGGAGCTTTCCAAAGAGCATCTCTGTCAAACCCACTGGTGTGACCTCAGTGTGATCTCACACATGGCTGTGCTTTCATCAGCAGCTTCTGCTTGAAATCTGCCCAGGCCCCTTCCAGCCTGAGTTATTGTGTGCTGCTCTGATTCTTTAGAGTAAAACACAACCAGCAGCTGAGAATTCTTTGTGTGGGGTAAACTGAAATACCTTCTTGGAAACATCCCTGAATCTCCCTTCCTGGGCATGAAATGGCTGAATAAATGTAGTGATGTATTCAATGGAATTAAACCTTCACTCTGGTGGGTTTCTTATCCATCTCCAGGTGTCTGGAATGTTTGTTGTCTGTTGAATTTTTTTGCTGGGAGGATTCCAACCCGGGGCTAGGAAATGCCCAGAGCAGCTGAGGTGATGAAGACACCCAGCTGGTGGTCTGAAGTTCACATTCAAATCCCCCTGGTTCAATCTCCCTGATTGCTCTTTGACTTGCTATTTTGTTGATTTGAGCTCTGCTGAAGGCCTGGGGTCGAAGAGTCAAAGATTTGTGCATAAAGGAATGGTAGGCTGGAAGGGAGGTGCTATTTGTTGTAAATATAATAAAGGCGAATATTAGTTCCAAATTGTAGCCTTTTACTAAATGTCAGTGTTTCCCATGCTTATCCTTTTCCCATTGTTTCTGTAGAAAAGGAGTAAAAGTAGCAGAGTTCAATGAAAACATGTATTTTAATAACTAAATCGAAGGCAGCTGCTAAAACAACTCAGAATAGCAGTAAATGATTAAAAATAAGTCGTGATTGATGTTCTGGCCCATTATATTAAATATGTGCCTTAGCTTTGGCTAAGTCAGCCAAGTCTCAGAAAAGAAATTTCAAGTGGGTCACGTCGTTGCTAAGTTATGTGAATTGGAGCTAACTTTGGCTTGTCTCATCTTAATGTGCTTGATCCAAACAGAGAGAATTTTAAAAAAATTATTCCGAAGTTTCATAATATCATTTAATCTCACATCTATACTTGTCATGTAAATACAATGCTTGTCTTATTTTTATTCAAATAGCAATCTATCAAAATTGCCTCTTGACAGGATTTTGACTACTACTTGCAGTAATAACTAATAGTTCTTTTCTACTATTTCCCAGGGGAGAAATAGTATGTATGTGTGTGGAGGAGGAGGGGAGGCTAGAAATACTGAAAATAATTTTCATTTTTACCCTGAAAATGAATCAGGAATTTTAGGTGTCTGTGAATTTTCATATAAGGCAGCAATCTGGAAAGGCCACCGTGGTTTGATTTTATTCTGTTTGTGTTTCATTAAAGGAAGGTGTAGAGGCACTTTTAAAAATAAAGCTGAATCTTTAATTGCTGTTTGTATTAAACCTTTTTTAAAAAGATGAAATTATTGCTACACATTTCACTCAAAAGGCTTTTAATATATTTGTTCACTAGTGATAATGGGTTGGAGAAAAAAGAGGTTGAAATACTGCCTGCAAAACTAACAATAAATCAATCAAATGGTTCTGGTAATACATCTCATATCCACAGTGTGTGATGCTTAGTTTATGACATCTTGAGATCTCAAAAGCTGATTTATTCTTCCAGTAATCAGTGTTCTGATCCATTAGTTTTTATCATGTAGAGAGATGTCACTGTTTTTCTCATGACTGATTCGTATGTGAAAGTTGCACATCTGTCAATCAAGACAAAACCAAGGACTTTTTAAAAGTTAGTTCCTTCACTGCAGGTTTATTTCTGTACACTGGTATTGGTGTATAGTATCAGGCATTCTGTGAAATTCTTCATTGCATTTTACAGTTTGGGATTTTTTGAGCAATACGTAGCCTAAGCAAGTTTTTATTCCACTCTGGTAATTGTCTTACCATTCTCTGTATGGATATCCCAGCTCAGAATATATTTTGTATGAAAGATAAATTCTCAAGTATTTTCCGTAGTTATCAGTATTGCGTATGAGTGTTAATATAAACAACTTTGAGATCAAAATGTGCTTTATCACTGAAGTTGATAATGTGCTTTCACCTGTTGGTTCTCAAATCAAAATTATTGATAACTCGCAGATTTAATGTACATTAAAAATCCCCAACAAGATAAACCCAAACCAAGCAAGATGCATAGAAAAGAGTCAAAACCAAAACACTTAAGTGCACCTTGAGGTTCTACCTGCACAGTTCAGGCAGAAAGAGTTAAAGTGTATGGGTTATGGCTTTATATTTTAATCAGCACAAAAATGATAATTTAGGTTTTATTAGCCTTTTGTAGGACAGTAAATTCTAACACTGAGAGCTTCTCCTAAAATTGCCTTATTCTTGGCATCCAAATGTAAGCTCTGGGAGCTTGGCCATCCTGCTGGATATGAACAGCTTTTTGCCTGAGTGTCTGGTGGCCTCTATTAAAGCAGAGCTGTGACCCAGGGCAAGGTGGGGAGATGTGGAGAGCTCTGCAGGGCACAGAGGGAATGGGCTGGGGGGAAGTTGTGTGCTCTGCACACAGAATTGCAGCCACAGCTCTGGCAGTGACTAAAGCAATTCATTCTCAAGCCATTGCCTGACTGCAGGGTGGTTGGAAGCTGGAAAAAACCATTGTGGTTGGGTGGGTGAAGCCTCACTGATGATTTATTGGATAAAAACAGGGCCCTGGTGGTACCTTACAGGGGGTTTTAATGTAATTCTGTTCTTAATTCTGGGTACAAAATGTAGAGCATTGTCTGCCTCAACACGTGGGTTGATCTCTGATTATTTAATTGTTCTGGGGTATCTTGTAAACAGGCACAGGCTTGAAGCACTGCTCTGCTGTTTCAGTGCCTAGAGTGTGCACTGGCAGGGAGGACACTTCTTCATCAGACAGATTCTTTTTAATGAAAAGTTTATAACCTGGAAATCCATCCATATTTTAAAATGCAATTACTGCTTCGCTTTCAGTTTGGCTACTGGCTTGATATCAAACTGAAACTAGCAGAAAAACCAAAAAATAAATTAGTAATTGGGTTCAGACGAGGGAAGTGTGCCTGTGATTTCTTACTGCTGTGTTCAGATTTGCTTGGGTGTTTGCTTTTTGGGGTTTGCATTTTAATAATCTGCTCCTCACATAGCACAGAGGAGTCAGTGAGGGTGTAGGTGGGAGGATTTTATTTTGGCAGGATTAGGAACAAAATAAGTGGAAAAGGGTAAAGTTAACTTAATATGGAAAGCTACAAAAGTAGTGCCACAGCATTTTTTCCAGTAAGCTTGGCACTCTTTGCTGAGTTTTGCACTATACAGCCATTAGCAGGCTGGTCAATGCATTGCTTTATGAGGCAATTATTTCAGCATACTCTATTCAAAATACACATTAGAACTTAACCTTCTGAATCCTGAAGTAGCATTTTTATCACCCAACATTAGAAAAGAGTTGGAGTCAGCAATTTCCCCTTTCTTTTTATGATCTGGTATCATTAATAAAGCATTGGGCTGGTAGCTTCTTACAATTCTCCAGGATAATTTGTGACACAAAAGGTGCTGCTGTGATACAGTTGTCTGTTGACTTATTCAATAGCAGGGGAAACATAGAAATCATGTAAAAAAATAAAAATGAGTAAGGGAGGGGGAAAAAGAGCTCCTAAAACAAATGTACAACTGATGTGCAGCATATTAGGCTGGCTGCTGCTGGATATGCACAAGCAGGAATGGGGAGTTAATATGGAATTTCTAATTAGGGTCACATACTAATGAACTCCCTCTTCATGTTAGTTTTATGCCGCTTCAGAAATTTTTTATCATATGCTTAAAAATTTATGGCTAGAAACATTAATGAAAATGAGGCGTGAATTGGAAATTGTGCTATTATGGAGATGAGTATGGCCATGGCCAGGCTGATTTCTAAGGAGGGATCCTTTTATTGCCATTTTTTTGAGGAATGAGAAATGATACAAGTCGAATTAATGACTAGACATATTCTTTGCCCTGGCTTGGCTGGCGTTATTATATTTAAAGTTATAAAAGCTGGATTTAATAAAATTTTGAATTAATTAT
Source organism: Lichenostomus cassidix (assembly GCF_008360975.1). NCBI lineage: Eukaryota > Metazoa > Chordata > Aves > Passeriformes > Meliphagidae > Lichenostomus > Lichenostomus cassidix. The sequence continues at coordinate 12,215,897 of NC_139495.1, read as the reverse complement.
AAGGGGAATTTTAATCATAATTGGCAGTCTTCTATAAGAAATAAAACTGTAAATCAGGCAGAAGGGCAAAATTAATACAGTGAAGTGCCTATGCTTCCATACAGCTATACATGTGTGTATATTAAATAGACCTTATTAAATATTAAATATATTTGTGTAAAAGTACAGACATGCTCTTACACATACAGGTGCAGTGAATGTTTTTACAGTGACTTGGTTGCTGAAGGCTATCTGCTTGACAACACAATTGCTCTTAAGTTCTGTGGATGAATGTTTGGGTATAAATTCTCCAGAAGTGGCATTTTTGTCTCTGGTATCTTGTAAAAATCAATTGGGCTCGCTATTTAAAATGTCAAACCTCCAAACGCTACCTGTTGTATTGTTTCCTTCGGTCCCATGAAAATTATCATGCAATCTTGTAGAAAATATATTGAAAACATCTGGTAGTCTGTCTCATTGGAATTGCCTTTGGAAATAGTCTAGTAACTTTTGACAGCTTGGCTTTACAAGGATATTGATTTTGCTGTGGCTTTATCATGGAAAACTGATGAATGGTCAAAAGCTGAAAGTGATGTAAAACCTGCTTTATAGTTTTTATATGAATTCGTGTAATAAAATAAAGTAGGTTTATAAAACATAGTAAGGTATGCCCTTGTGAAAACATTTGCGTTAAAAAAGAATTTTGCAGCATTTTTGTGTTGTGGGTTACTCAGGCTGGGGGCACCAGAAACCCTTCCAGGCTCTAAAGGGGTGGACAAAGGAAGGAATGGATGTATTTATTCAAAATAATATCATATGTTGTTAATAATCATGGGATATTTTGGAGTACACAAGCTTGCATGGAGTACTTTTGGATTTTCAACATTTCCTTTTAAAATAGGCTTTTAATTGGCACAGAAGGCAATATGGGGGAAATATTGTTTCCTCAGTCCAGTAACAAGAAGGAATAAGCAGCAGAAGCACAAAACTAACTGATGGGGCATGAAATGTGGGAAACAGAAACTGCAGGAAGGACAAGGAATACCTTTTTTTGGAGATCTAAAGAAGGGAATAGGAAGAATTACAAACAACATTGTATTGCACTGGCTGTAACAAAAGAAAGTAAGGAAAATATAGGAAGCTAAATTGATTTCTTTCTGGAGGAAGTAATTACTTCAGTGGTCAATTAAACCTAAACACAATGGGAAGGTGTTGAAGTAGAAAGGCTGGTGTCAGAGCTGCAGAGGAGGGAGTTCTGTGAGCACAGAGGGCTGCAGGTGCTCCTTCACCTGCACTCCTTCACCTGCAGCCCAGCTGGGTGCTGAGCTGCAGGGAGAGAGAGATGGGGAGGAATTCTCTCTGATCTCAGTGAGAAAGGCCTGAAAATGGCTTAGCAGGGTGGCTGGTTTGATAAGGGACAATGGAAAGAGGAATAGCAATAATCTAGCATCCCTTGCCATGGTGGGAACCCTGGTGGTTAGGGTTGGATGGTGCTGGATGGGATTCCCAGAGGTGGTGCACAGATCTCAGCTGAGGATGGAGTTTGCTCCTCGTTTTGGTCACTGGAGCTCTTGTATCATTTCCTTACCAAGCCCAGCTGTCCCAAGGGTGTTTGTTGAGAGGTTCTGCTGCTCTGCCAGAGCCAGGCACTTTCACAGAATCCACCCTGGCCATTCTCACTCTGCACTGTGACAAGAACTACCCTGCTTTCAATTAATGCTGGTACAATATTGCTGGCAGTAACCAGTTTTTCAAAAATACTTCTGTAATTGAACTAGATTTTTTTTAACGTTGCTTCTACCTTCCTGTGCTCCATTAAGAAATTTTTGCTTGTAATTTCAACAAAATACTTTTAGACTTTAGGAATCTTAGCCACTTATAGATGCTGCAATGAAAAGCTGAAGGAAGTTGATGTGAGAACATTACAGCACATCACTTGATGAGGTAACTTAATAGGATTGCTACTAGCAAGCTTCCTCTTAATGGCTTTTACAAACTATGGTTTATTATATCAAACTGCTGCTATAAGAAGTAAGGAATTAAAGAGAATGAATTAGACATAAAGGGTGAAAGAAAAAGAACTTACAGAACTGATGGCCCGTCTGAGGTTTATTTTGCGTGTTTTAATTTTGTTAGGATAAATAATTGCAAAATTTTTAATTGTACATGTTTGCAACATAAAAGTATAATAAAAAAGTTACAGTGCAACTCTAAACCAGTCATCAGCTGTAAATGCAGTCATTAGTCAACCCATCTCGCTGTGTAACTGATGCTGTTTGGCATTTTTAAGCCACAAAATCATGCTGCAGCTTTGGTGTTCTCTGCAGCAGAAGGGAGCTGGGGTGCAGCGTGCCCAGGTGAGGCTGTGCTCTGTGAGCACCAGCAGCTCATCCAGCTGGGGGTTTGGGTTGCTCCAAGCTCCTGCTGTTCCAAAGGGAATGGCTCAGCTCCTGCTCACTCTGTTGTGCTTTTCACACGTGCAGAGATGTGCAGTTGTGGTTGTGCAGCCTGAGCCACCAGGGCTGGGCACAAGTGGAAACATACCCTGAGACACCCTGCTGTTTGCTTCTAGGGCAAGGGCATTTTTTCTGTTACTGTCTCAGCATTTGACAAGTCTGGAGAATGGAGAAATTGCCTTTTTCCGAGCAAAGCTGGACAGGGGAGGAGAGTGAGGAGTTGGAGCTCTAAGGTAGCATCAGCATCACCTGACAGTCATGTTTATGGGGTCCACACACCCTGAAGTGGATTTTTTCCCTAAGTCACCTGGCTATAAAATAACAAAGGCATTTAGTGAGTTTCAATAGTTATATTTTATCCCATCAGTTTTCAGATAATGGAAATCATCTTTCATAATTATTTTTTCCAATGAAAATATTTGAAATCAAAACGATTTCTAACCTAGGACTGGTCATGTACTGCTGTACCCTTTCTTTAGCATCTAACAGATATATGAGATTTATCCATACCTAGCAGTCACATAAAAATTCATATTAAAAACATTGTAATAAAGCAGTTTGTTGGCTGAACAAATGTTGTGCTTGAGTGGAACATACAAAGGACATTTTAGGTATATGCTGGGCTATCTCACTACAAGCTTAAAGACACCACATACTGTGTTATTCCTTCTTTTATAATTCATAGTCAAGCTACTCTAGTGCACCAATAGATTTTTTTGGGGCTCGTATTAAATAATGAATTTTCACAGTACATGCCATAAAGTGAATTGGCAGGTTTTGTGAGTGATTGGACTGTAAATCTGAAATGAGACTCACTTCGTCACAGTTTCACTTCTTCCCACCAACTGTTCAGATGCCTCAGGTGCCAGGAAGGATTAGAAATCCCTGTGAGAAGGGATGGCAGTTCTGCTGAGCATGGGGGAAATGCAACTCTGTTTTTTTCTGCTTTTAACTGAACATGGTGAGCACAGTATGAAGCTTTACGTTTTACAGTCTTAGCCTGGGTCATGAGAAGATTCTATTACAATGCATCACTTACCTTTATGTTTATAATCAGGGCTAATGCTATAAAGTCACATCCTGCAGGTTTTTAACCCTGTTTTCCAGCATTTCTTGTTGTTATACCCTAAGATACAAAACACAACTGAGTAGTACCCAGTGACAGAAAATAATGTAAATCAGTGGTATAACTTTAAAATTACATTTTCTTGACTCTTTCTTTTACAATAATGCAGTCATGTTTTAAAATTCCTCCCTTTGTTAGCCATAAAATGAGTTTATGTTCCCCAAGGCATTGCAGGGAACGCTGTGATTCAGTGGGAGTGCACAGCAGGAGGAGCTGACAGTGGCTCTCTGAACCACATCATCCTGGGACAGAAGGGTGTTGCTGTGCCTTGGTTAATAACAGAAACTGCCCCTGACTTCAGTAGGGTTCCATTTTGACCCCAAAGTTTGAAGTTTTCTCGGCCAAGTTTTGTTGTGCTGAAAGAACTCGGAGCAAAGCAGCCTTTGTCATAAACTGAGCATCAGCTCCAGGCAGAGATTGCATTGAATTCCCTGTGCTGTTGGTAATTTTTGAAGGTAAAGAAGAACACTTTTACTGGGAGTTGGTGGATTAGGTAGAGACCGTTTAATCTGGGTGTCCTGGCCTGAATAAGACTGACAAAATGCCTAACCCAGGAAAACAACATCTAATTTTTATGAGGACTGTGTACATTTGCCGTTAAAACATGCAAAGTTAAACCATGACAGTCAAACGCCTTTTCATCCCAGGCTGGTGATTCCACCACTGCCCACACAGACTGAGCTTTTCCTGATGGTTCTGCTGCTGTCCAGGTGAATCAGACCCTGCTGAAAGGCTCTTGCCATAGGTTGGGGTCAGGTGGCTTTGTGTGTGTGAGAACTGGAGCAGAGCTGTCAGCCAAGGAGAATCACAGCAGCAAAACACCCAGAGCTGGCTCACTGCTCCTCTGGCCTGGAGAAGCTTTTCCCTCGTGAACAAATCTGATCCATGCTCTGGGAGCTTATCCACTGCCAGAATGGTCGTGTTTCTTAAAGATAATAGTGGACAATGTTTGTGCACCAAGAGATTTGTTTGATGTACTGTTACCTCTGCCAGTTAGAAGTTAGTCAGCAGCTCAGGTAGGAAACATGGCAGTTATAGAAATGAGTTTTCTATTATTTTTTCCAGTAAAGATGTTTGTCTTGAGAGGAAAAGTAGGATGTGTTCCATGAATGTTTTGAATGTATTTATATTGGTTTTATGCTCTAAAATAAAGAGACATTGTCTCTTTAATTATGTCGTTTAGTGTACAAGACATTAAAGGAACTCTATTGCTCCAGGGGCAAAAGCCCAAGAGGTGAGGCTGTTAGCACAGCATGTCCCCAGGTGGGAGCAGATCTATTCCAACAGGCACATGCTTGCACTACATGCATTGGTGAGTATGTGTTTGTACACAGACAGCCAGTGTGTATGTGTATATAAATAAATGGATATATATATATTTGTACAGTCAGCCACACAGAGCACAGTTAGACACTCAGGGCACCCACATGAGCACAAATGGCCTCGTGCTGCTCCCAGGCTGGATGGACAGTCTGGCAGTTCAGCTGGGACAATATGCACAAGGGTGAGGTGGATATCTCCTGCAGCTGCCTCAGACAGGTAAACACGTCAGGATCTCTCTACAATTTGGGTGTTGGTGATCTCTGTCCATGGCACCATCCTGAGTGAGCTGATTTTACTCTTTTGTGAGAACCACTACAGCTTACCCTGTGATGCTGTCATCTTCCTTGGCTAATTACCAGGCAAAGCAGTGATTAGGATTAAACTCAAACAAATGGATTTTGCTTTGTCTGAAGTACATAGATCAAAAGTTAAAGCCGAATTCTTTTGAGCAAAGAACTAATAATGATTAAGAAGTACCTTTTTTCTCTTGTTCTTTGCAATTGATTCTGGGCCTGCCTGGCATGATGGATTAAAATCAGTAATTTAGAAGCTGACAAAACAATTGTTATGCATTACAGGAAGGATGAGAGTCAAAAAAATGATACAAATGATCCTGACTGTAACATTCAAACCTTTTAGAGTGTAGCACCTTTGTACTTTTCCCTCATCTTCCCCAAAATCTCAGCATGGAAAGCAAATTAATTGGTGTCAGGTTTTCAGCTATGGAGAGGGGAGCCTAAACCATTTCAAGAATTTAAGAATAGGAAATAAGAAGAGAAAAGGTTGGACTTGATGATCTCAAAGGTCTTTTCCAACCTAGTTAATTCTGTGATTCAGTGAAAAGACAAAAGGTGCAAATGTTAGGAAAGGGTGAAGAAGAGAAAAATCAATGTTGAACTGTGGAATCTTTCATTGTTTTCTAGATGTTAAAACAGAGGTTTCTAGGGCATACTTTGGCTACACTATAACCTTTAAACATAACTTTAGTGATATCACATCACTTCTGAAGTGTTGTATCACTTTCTAAAGGAATAAGGACTGCTCTGGTTGACAAAGAAGGTTTGCAATCCTACTGCTTCTGTTCAGGAGAGAGATGGAAAGAGGTGGGACTGTCTGAGGGGATGGAGGGGATGATGTAAAAAGGGGGTTGGAATGGTCTGAAAAACAATTTCACAAAATTGCTCTGGCAGCAGCAATCTGAAAGGCTGTGAGCAGAGCCAAGGTGGAAGAAAATGTTAATTGTAAAGTGGTGTGATGAAGTGAGAATTTAAGTTCTCCAGCTGGATATGAAGTGCTAGATCTTAGAAATGTTACACAGAAAAAATCTGCAAGTTTTTCCATGAGCTCAAGATGATGAATCTCTGGGAGGTTGAAAAAGGAGAGCCTGGAAGCTGTTGGGCAATAGGAGAAATCAAGTTCTACTTGGAACTTGAGGCAGTTGCTTGATATCCATGAGGAGATTTGGTGCAGACAAGTTAAGATTTAGTTGCAAATATGGAACTAAAGCGAGAGATGACCCCATGAGTGATATGAAAATGTCTCTGGAGGTGATAAATGGCCAAAGATAAGATGTGTGGGGAAGCAAGGACAGGCACCTCATAGAGCCCCTAGAAAAAGCTGCTGGCAGACAAGAAGCTGAGAGAGATAATGAGGGAGGACAATTCCAACAGGAATCATCATCAGCTGCCTGGCTGAAGGCACAGAGAGGGTGACAGATGGGCTGAGCATGAAGAAATGGCTTACAAACCATTCCTTGGAGTCAGGGCTTTGTCAGCCACGTTTCCCTACACAGACTGGGAGCTGTAGCAAGGAAACTCCTGGATATGATAGTCAATTCTGCATCCAGCAAGTTTAAAGAGGTTATTTCACACAGAAATGCCAGAGAGCTGCAGAACCAGAGGGGAGCAGAGTGGTTATGGAAGAGTGTAAGGAAAGGAAACTGTGCCAGAAAGTGAACAGAGGGAATCATCTTACAGAGGCCTTAAGGAATCTAAAGAGGGAAAAAACTCTCTGGAAATTACAACAGAAGGGGAATGGGGATCATTTTAAGCAGGGCACAAACTCACAGTTTACAAAGGCTGGTTTGTGTCTGGGAGCTGCAGAGGCTACAGGAGTTGGGAATCAGGGCTGAGTGTGTCTGTCTGGTGCTGCACAGGGGCTGCAGGAACAAGGATGAGAATTTCTGCTTTCTCTTTGTGAGAGAAAGCCACAATTTCCATAAACAAAACAGGTCTGAACAGTTTTCACAAAACAACAGTGAGTGAACAGTGTATCCTCCACTTTTATAATGAAATGCAATGTTGGAGTAAAAATAAAGAGTAGCACAAAGCCTGTTCTCTTTAGGAGTCTGAAATGGAACTTTCTTAACTTCATACTTTCTTGTTTTAAGGAGAAAACTATTTATTTTCCTAATGAGGTATTCTAGTGCAGTGGAATTTCATATAAAACTAATCTAATTCTCCTAGTTTTCCTTCATTTGCTTTTAATAATACTTATTAAATAGAATAATCTTTAGGTGCTACCAAATCTGAGCCTTCAGGCTATTCCAATCACACAGTTAGAATGTAAGTATTGTAAAGAGCCAAGTTGTTGTTATACCTGATTATAGCTGGAAGAGAAGCTAATTGAAATGAAATAAAATAAGAGTTTGCAGAAAACTCTTGTATTTCTCAATAGTTTTACCGTTTTTACCATGTGTCACTTCAATGTTTTACAATCTTTTTTTAAAGTTATTTACTTATTTTGTAAGTATTAAATTTCCTAACCACCTATCTTAGTTTGAGTCAAAATTTGTTTCTTTCCCTCAATGCTGCCCTACTGGAGTAGTTATGCATGATAATGACTTAAAGTTATGATAATGGCTGAAAGTTCAAGTGTTATGACTTCTTTTTGCCTTTTTTTATGTTTCTCAGGCAATTTTTAGGGAGTAAGTGTCCTCATTTATGAGAAGCATTCACACCAGAGGTAACATACTAAGAATAAATAGCAAAGTAAAATACTCCTAAGGCAGATCTCTTTGAATCTGTGCTTGGGTTAGTTCCTTTTGCTGGTATATTAGAGATAATTTATTATTTAATATATTATTTAAATATTTTACATTTACTCCTTTTAAGGTGCAAAACACCTTCATAAGCATCTCACGGGTGCTACATGCAGCACTTGCATCAGGATGTTGCAAATTCAAAATCTTCACTTGGGTCCAGGGGAAGACTTGAATTTAATGGAGAAGAAATCCATCAGGAAATAGTAAACAACTCCAAAAATGCACCAAGAAGTTCCAAACCCCCAAACTGGGAGAGCACTCAGGGAAATGCTCATTGCTCCTTTGCCCTCCTACAAAGGGGGGAATGTGAAATTAGGAGAGCTCAGGGAGTGGAAATGGGAAAGGTGTTACCTGCAAATGGAGGAGCTCTCAGTCACTTCTCCTGTAATTATGAAATATCTACCTGGGGGGGAAAAAAACCCCAAAAAAGACAGATGGAATGGAGCTGTTGTCCTCAAAATACTATTAAAAAAAATCCAGACTAATTATTTTTGATCTGAAGCTACCTGCCTTTGTTATTTACCTCCCCAGCCTGCAGTGACAGCTCCAGGAATTAGTGGTAACCTAATTATTGTCATTAAGCAGGTGTATCAAGTGTGGGTTTTCTTCTGTTGGATTTTTGGTTTTATTGTTGTTGTTTGCAAATCTTCATGACATCCAGAAGTAAAATGTAAAAGGGCAGACAACAATTAGGCATACCTAGAAAAATAGCTTAAAAAAAAATTTGGAATAATTATCTGTTTTGCATCACCAAGTCAGCAGTTTTTGCAAACTTTAAAAATAAGATTATGAAAGATGAAACAGGAAAGCTTACTTCAGCTTTTAAGAAAGATGTAAGCAATTTTAAACTGTACTTTTTCCCCAGGGAGAGTTTAGAAATATTTCTAATGAATTAAAGTATAATAAAAGTATTTGCCCGGATGATAAAATATTTTTCCTAATAATTTCTTAATTTCTAGGGTGCTTAATTGTAGCTCTCAGGGGTGTGAGGTTAAGGCAATATGTTTCCGTATTAAAAGTATGCACTGTGTTCCTTTTTTCCAGCAGGTTTTGTTTTGGTTTTTTTTTTTTAATTAAGAAATATTTTCCTTTCTTACAAAATTTTGATAATTCAGAAGGCTCCTGCCTGATCTGAGGGGACAGTAAAGGGCATTTATGAGAGTAATGTTTGTGAAATTCTGTTTATTACACATAAATGGGGAGGAGATAATACCTTTCAAACAGTGTCCCCCCAAAAAAAATTAAAAAATTGGAATTCAGTGGGGATTATGAGTGGTTACAGGTTTTAACCTGAGCAACCTGCAGGCACCAGGTGAGTCAAGAAGGGGCTGAGTCCCTTCTGAGGCTGTGCAGTTAAAAGATAAAATGAATCTGGTTAAACATTTCCTGACAAGGAGAAGGTAGGAAGTCCAAAATGAATTTCTGGGCAGTGGCTGTAAGTTAGTGAAAGAACCCTCAGTACAAATGGCAATGGTTTGGGTTTTCTTCTCCAGTTAGAAGGACGAGACTCCACTCAGGTTAACCTTGTCAACTTGAAGGGTTATTGGTTATAAAATGAATGGTTGTGTTTTCTCCAGTTTTTTAGTGCTGTAACTGTAATTGATGTTACCAATTTCAACTAGAAAGTACCCTTAGTCAAAGAGAAAAAATGCCTTGCAGAGAAATGCAAATCCCTTCAAAGCACCTGAAGTGTTGGGGTTTTTTTCCTAGATTTTAGCATCTTCTCTGCAGTACAGAATGATGACTTCATGGTACCTTTAACTTTGTTTCCCCCCACGGTTGAAAAGATTCCTGCATGTGATCGTTTTGACCATAATATATTATAGAGCTACTGAGAACCTCTGAACACTGATTTCCTCTCTCAGTTTAGGTAATAAAGCAATCACTCTCACCCTTAAAATATATATATAATGTAGGAATGAGGAAGGATGTAAAGGGTGTAAAATCTTAAATCCATCAAACCATGCAAGTATATCGAGAGCAGGAGGGAAAGAGGCGAAGAAAATCTTTAGGCATTTCAATTAATGAGTGCATCTGTGCTCTGAGTCTGCCTGGGCTTTCCACAGCTCCATCCTCTGCTCTGTCCCTGCCTGCCCTGCCCAGGTGAGCTGCTGCCTCCTTGACACCCCAACATAGAGGTTTTCCTCATTCTGTCACAGAAAATGAGCTCAAATTGACAATACATTATCGAAATTAGAATTTGCTAATCTGAATGTTATAAATGGTATCTGTTATAAAATGGACAGAAATACTTTCTAATTAGTTCACTATTTTAAAAATTAAATACATGTGATAGTATAGAGAATTTTTGTTTGCCTGATAGATTATGTTTTTGCAGTTGCAGCAAAATAATCCAATTAAGCCTTGGAAGTTATTTTTTCCCTCCCTTCGCAAGTTCACCTACCACATTAGTAATCTGTGTGTGTACCAATTTTAGTCCTGGTTTCTGTACAAATACCATTTTAATTGCAAATGCCACATTGTTTGGTGTATGTATTGATAGCTTCCCAGCGCCTTACATGCTTGGGATTTATGAAGCATTTAATATGGTTTCTTGTTGACACTTCAAAGTTCTTAGTTTCACACTTACATGTTAGGGACCTGGTTTATGTATTTGCTTATAAATATATAATGCAACAGTATAGCCTTAAATATGAAACATAGGCTGATTTTAGAGTTCTTTTTATACCCTCTTTCTGCAAAGAATGGATGGTTTCATCCTGCCTCACTGAGGAAAAGCCAAATCCCAGCCAAATCCATCCATATTCAGTCAGTGGAGGATGTGTCAAAAGGCAGGATAGAAGATGTAAGTGAAATTTGTTCCTTTGGAGTCCAGCTCTGTCAGTGAGAACCTCTGCTAATGTTTCTCTCCAATCTTAATTTCCCTGTCTGCAGCGAGGCACGAGGGGCACTGAGCATATGAAAAATGTGAGTTTAATTGCTCAGGCTGTGCTGGCAGGGCTGGGGCTGAGCAGAGTTGTGTGCTTTGGGTGATGCCCTCAGTGCTTCCCCTGGCCATCCCTTGATGCCTGAGTGGGCTTACCTAAAACAGAGGCTTGGCAAGGTTAAGAGAATAAAAGCAGTTATATTTATTGAAAAACCTTCAGGTGCATTCAGGGCAGTCACAGCCCACCCAGGGGCTACACCCAAAATGGACAGCAAGTCATGAATTTTTCATACTTTGTAAGTTTTGTCTATTTGCAGATTGGGAGTTAATCCTCCAATTACAGCTTCGGGTAATGAAGTCAATTACTCCAAGTTTGCTCCCCCAATTCACTGCTGTTTGGGGCTCTGAGACAATAAGATGTCCTTGAATTTTGAGCTTAGAGAGGAATTGTTTTGTCTAAAAACAAGAGAACAGCAGCTCAGCACCCTGTATGGAGTCTAGAGTTATACACTAAAGAATAACAGGGTTACAGATACATGAAAATATAGAAGCTAAAATCCTAAAGCATCACCATTTCTGTGGGTTTGGCTGGGGCACAAGGGGTGGAATTGCCACAGTCCCAGCCCAGTGCTCTCTCCAGGTTGGGATTGCAGGAACGCCTCGGAATGCTGGCACAGCAACCCTGCCTGTTCCCAGCAACCCTCCCAGGGACTAAATTAATGTATCTCATATTGTATTGATTGTGGCCAATAAGTGCCTAAATGATTTGATGCGAGGCAGAGGGATTATGGAGGGGAGAGGGGAGAGGCAGCTCGGAAGAAATATGCGGTTTAATTACAGGATGAATTTCACCAATCTACCTCCCCCTAGGAATTTAACAAATAGGCCTAAGTGCACTTAGCTGTTCTTGACATCTGTTGAAATGATATCTGCCCATGATGAGGGAATCATGGGAATTGGTCTGAGGGTATTGTCAGGATCAGTGAGCCACAGGAAACTGCTTTTCTGTCTGCGAAATTAGACTACAGAAAAGCCTACATTAGCAGTTTTAGGTCAAGCTGTAATGATTACAATTTCCATAGCAGAATTCTGCTTTCTGATTTAATGACACCAGCTCTGTCTTTGGAAAGATGTTAAGTAAATATTTAAAATGTTGTTGAAACATAAGCAATGAAATATACATTTAAGCTGGAATCAAAATCAATTCCTGGTGCTGGTGGAAACTTGATATATGACTTTCAAGAGAAATGTCCAGGTTTATACCTTTTTTATGATGTGCTGTGACACGTTATGAAACTCAGAATCTCTTAGGTAAACAATGGAGAGGGCATAAAACCCAGGGAGCACAAAAGCTGGAGCTTCAGCTTAAATTCTCTAGGAAGACAAGCATGGTGAAGAGTGATGTTGTGTATTTGCTCATTTTGATTACATCTATAATTCAGCAGGAAGTATGTGTTGCTTAACGCTTTCTACTGCATTTTATGGTATTTATACTATACCTCTGCACCAGAGAACCTGGCAATACCTTTAAACTCCTCGGAGACAGAAGTTTCTTTGCATTATTTGAAAGCTGTGTTTTCTCGTGCTTGGAGCATTTATGTGTATTACCTCATAAATTACTTGTCATTTCCTTTGGAAAAGTAATGAACATTTCTGTGAGGAGGTAGAAACAGAAGGTGAGGCTGTGTATCCTGTTATCTAAGCTGCCATTTGTGCATTCTGACTGTGCCTTTGCCTAGGCAGGGACTAAAAATCCACAATTTTAGGCCCAGGGATGGGGTTGTTCCTTCTGTATAGAATACCTGCAGTATTCTTGTTCTGGGATTTCTGTAAAAATTCTGAAAGCAAAAATGTATGGTTAATTCATTTTACTGTAAAAGGCACATAAGGGTTTATGGCTAAATGAAATGTTTGTTGTGAGGGAGTTTTACACATAGAGAAATTGAGGATGGAATTTCAGTTTGTGTAGCCATGCAGCGTTTTCCTAAAAATTACTTTGAATTCACACCCATCTGAATTCCTGATGCCCTTCCCTGTTTTATTGCAATGAGGTTACCTGGGCAAACACATCCCAGAGTAAATCACAGCAATATTAAAAATTTAGTATTTTGGGTGGGTTTTTTTCCCTGTTACATTCCTGAAAACATGCATATAAATGCATTTGTGTAAGTGATCCACCAAAATACAGACAAAACTACAAGTTTTGCAATCCTGCTCTGTTTTTAAACCCCACCTGGCCCGCAGTGATTTGTGTGTCTGGTGAGGATGTTGGCTCAGCCTCTCCTGGTGCTCACAGAGACTTTTATCAAATTTAGCTTCTCTGGGGAAGTAAAAACCTGAAGGGATCTCTGCAGCACCAATAGGCCAAAGTGGAGCCATGATTCCTGAGAAAGGGAATTAGTGCAGAAAAGCAGGAGGTTCTGTTGGGCAGTCTGACAAGGCTCCAATAGGCTACACCAGCATCAGAACCAAAACATTTTAATACCCCTTTTGCCCAGCAGACTGAGTCATTGGGTGACTATATAGAAAGTAGAAAACACCCGATTCCCTCTTGAAAATACAAAACCAGTTAAAAAAAGTCATGTTTTCCCCTATGGGTTGACTTGAAATTACAATTAAAAACGTCATTTCAGATCTTTTAATTACAAGATTTAGGATTGCTCTCCAGTATCCTGTGAAATATAGTGTGAAATAAAAAGTAAGATATCTGAGATATAAAAAACTATTTGCAAACTCAGCATCATTATTACTTTATTTTTAGAGCTGCCTTGATTTAATATCTCATTGCTAACTGTCCTGAAACAGAAAAGTTTCTGTGTGCAGTGTAAATCTTCTGGTAATAGGATTAAGTAGAATGCTCATTTGTTTCCCCTTTGCAGCTATAAATACTGTAGCCTTTTAACAGAAATAAAATCGTGGGTTTTTTCTCCATAAGCACCTCACATATTAAATTGTAATATATTTATAATTATCAGCTGGGAGGTTTTTTTCACTTTGACATGAATATAAGCTCTCTACCGTAGCGTATCACATCTCAAAGCAACTTCAAAACCTCTGTGATGCCAAATGCACTTATCTAGGCTAAAATTCTCTAGGCTAAGTTTGTTCCAATCTTGCACCCATAATTAGGCATCTAAATATAATGGCCTGATTCTTGAAAGATGTGAGCACTTTTCGGTGTGGTGACTTGCTAAGATTTGCTGTGCTCTGCATTTCCAAATCCAGGCCATATATGTAGGTAGCCTAAATATAGATTCATGCGCTAATTTAAGACTTGAATCGACTTCCAATTATTGGGCATGTTTCTTGGTTCATGTTGTTCCTGCAGGAGAACAACAGGGGCTCCAGCAGGGATCCTGGTTGGACTGGCACTGATGACAAAGCACCCACATTTCTGTGGCAAGGGATTGCTCCTTGGTTTAAAAGGATTTCTGAAAGCTCTATAACAGTTCAGTATTGTATTATATTATCCCTGTTTAAGGCCCAAGTTCTGTCTTTTATATTCCAAATGGACTAGTAATGTAATGGAAAATTGTTTAGGTAGAGCCCTTTCAGTGGGACTGAATTATGTATGGATAATCTGAAATTTCTGCTCTCTTCAAAGCCAGGATGTTGAAGGGAGCACATTACTTGAATAAAACTCGTTTTATATTTAACAGAGCAGTTTCACCTGTCAGACAGTGTGTTTCTTTTTCTGGTATATTCAGGGCTTACAAAAAAATGGTTCAGGGGTTGTTTGGCTTTTTGAATTGTAAGAAATTGTAGAAAATATTTCAGGTTTAAGTGGTTTTCATCCATAAATTTAGATTACTCGAGATGAAACAAGGCATTTAGAAATGTGGTATCACTGTCAGAAAATCAGTGTAATTGTCATTGTAATACCTTGTAATTGTCACCAGTCCTGGCTTTGGCAACCAGATGAGAAAGTGATGAAAAAAAGTAATTATTCTTCATTTAATGAGGGCATTGTGTGTGCAAACCAGTCCAGAAAGTCCAAACTCTTAATTTGCATGTATTCATTATCACTCTTTACTCTTTGTCCAAGTTTCAGTTCATTTTCTTATATTTGTTTGGTGTCTTTTGTTAATTGGGGCTTCCTATCATGGAGATCAAACTGGGATGGAAATGGAATTAGAATAGTGAACCAGCATTAGCACCCCTCTTTAGGGCTTCAGATTGGCTTGGGTTTGGTATGAATTTTGATTTTTTTTTTTTTTTTTTCTTTTGAGTTTCGTGGGTTTGGTTTTTTTTTTCGAAATCACATGATTTTATGGACATTAAAAGGTACAGGCATTGATCTGGGTACATTCTGTAAGAGGCAGAGAACACATTTACAAAGAATATTCAGAAGTGCATTATTACACTTTTGTGCATAGTCTGTGTTTTATTAGAAAATGACAGTAACCCTGTTATTCTCTGTAAAGAGAGTTTTCAAAGATGGATAGCAGTGTTTGTGACACAGGGTAACAAAAGAGAGGGGTTAAGGAAATATTGTGGTTCAGTGTTCCTCCTCATGCCCCATCATTTCCTTCTCCCTTTTGCTGTGAAAAGAGCTTTTCCTGCACACTTCTCTGCCCTCTGATAGAATAGTAAGGTTTCAACAATGATTAGAGCCATCACAGTGTTAGAAAAATATTAACAATCAAGTTGTTAACGTATTTCCACATTTCATGAACCTGCTGTCAGTCCAAGCAAGGAATGAAAATACTTGCAGTCACATGAAATCTCTGCGATTCCTTGGAAGCTCAGTGTTTTCAAGTGCAAAACTCAGCTTTCAGACTGGTTGTTACTGAGCCAACACAAGAGCGTGATTTATTTATTTTTTTTAAGAAAATTCTTTCCAGTGATGAATTCAGTTACTTTCTTGCCCCCTCTCCTTTCTTCTTTTTTCATACAACATGAGTCATTCATAAACGCTTTGTGGTTTAGGCAGCATGGTGGGAGCAGGAGTATTTAAAAAAAAAACCTAAAAAACCACCAAGAAAATGTGTAGCCAGAATGACAAATCCTTTGGCACAGCTATAAACCATCCAGATCAGTAGCACAGAGCCATAAGAATATATTGACTGTGGCTCAAACTCATCAGAAGATTGATCAATCCAGCTGACTTGCATTAATTGTGAAATAGAAGGAACGCCGCGATCAATGATAGGCATGAAAGTGCAGCAGTAATGATGCCACATCCAGCTAATCCAATAATGGAGAACCTGATGGATGGCATATTGGAATTCCAGCACTCGGGCCCCTGTCACAATAAAGTATATCCTGCAATTATGGGGAAAAATCGAGCAGGCAGCAGTTGAGGCAGCCTAATCGGGCAGCGCCGCAGTCGTTCTCCTGATTAAACACCACCTTAAGTGGCACTCAAACACTGCAGCTTGGCTGGGTTAGGGAAGGTAATCCTTAAATTCATGTGGAAACTGGGGGTTTTAATCAAAGCAAACTGTGGATATGAGCTGCAGTTAAATGTGGACATTTTAATGTTACTAACTGGTGTCTGACTGTTGGCCACGAGGAGAAAGGACCATGTGCTGTGAGCCACCAGCATCCTGTGCTGCAAATCAGTTTGGTTTTACAAAGGCTTAAAGGCATGATGGGAACAGTAATACTTCTAGCAGGTCCTTGGAGAGGTCAAATTTAGTTAACTTCTGTTCCCTGTGGTCACTAATTTCAGTCTGCTCAGTGTTGGGTGTTGATTGCAGGAAGGATAGATTTTTAGTAATGGAAGTGCAACCAGACCTGTGGAAAAAGTTAGCATTCAGTGGCCATCCACTTATTATAAAACCAGCCTGAATCCTCTCCAAAACACAGCATGTGTCACATTGAGGACTCAGTCTTTCAGTTCTTATTAAAGCATTGACTTTTCTACTATTACTTTAATGCTGACACTTAATTTTGATCATGTTCATCTCTACAAGCCTACCCATTGTCATTTTGACCTGGCTTTGCTGTTGGCTTGACTTTTTAAGGCCCAGCCTTGTGTGGAGGATGTCAAGAGGCTGATTTGTTTTTGTTGGGAGGATCAATGATTGATCATGGAGCTGCTCAGCACTGAGGGAGCCCAGGGGCTGCTGTTTGGGTTTGAGCAGTCACTGAGGGGAATGCATGGCTGCCTCACCATGGAGGAATCACCTAAACCCACCTGGAGATCCTTCTGCTTTGCCGTCTGGAAGCTGTTGACTGCTTAAATTCCAGTTCTGGATGGGGATTTTGATGTTTCAGCTGTAGAAATTTGCCACTTTTCAGATGCCAGTGTTTGTGCATGAATTGGGCTGAGGTTTTGACACTACATAGGTCTTGAAACTCTTCAGCAGAACCTGGCTCGATTTCCATATGCAAGTGCAGGGGGGTTTTCATGAACAAAATCACTTTGCTCTTCTTGCTGTGCTTTTTTTCCTTTGAAGAACTCGCTGAGGCAGAGAAGCTTGGGGACAATTATTTAAGCAAATAGCAAGCAAACACAAATATTCCCATTTCTATGTGTTAAAGTGTGCTGGTAACAACTGGTAGGACAGAGCAGGAGCTCTGCATGCTTTGCTGTAGCATCTTTGCTGCTGGAGCATCCAGCTGGGCATGTGTGAGCAGGAATTGTCCAGCCCTGGGGTAGAAAACCAGCACTTGAAGGCTGCAGCTCCCATCTCCTATTTCCCTTTCAGTGCAGTGGAATTTTCTCAGCGTTGTGGGGAAATGATCAGCCAGTGTTTGTATGGGGCTTTTCTTCTTCCTCCCTAGTGCTGATTGTACCTGTGGGGACTAAAGGGACAAAAGAAACAAGGCTCCTTCCATTCCAGTGTGAATGCAGGGATGAAATTGAGGAGATAATTTATCCTAAGGGTTCTAAGTATTCCAAAGGGTTTGTTTTCAACAGAAAAATTTAATTAAATACAGGATTGATAAGTGATTGATAAGTCCTGAAATGGTTTCCAGGCTGCCTAAGCAAGCTGCCAGAAAAGACTGTATCTTTCTGTTTCTCTGCAAGCAGAAAATAGAATCCATGGTTTTCAGGGCTTTTTCCTTTAAAAATACTGCAGTATAACCAAAATACAAGAAAAGGTGACCAAGTTGTGACTGTAATGCCCACCCCACTGGATTTTAATAGCATCTCTTTCTGCCAGGAATGCCATGGTACAGGGTGTATTTTCCAAACCTATTTTTGACACTGTGAAGTGTTAACAGTTCACTTTACACCTCCCATCATAAGAGTAATAATCAAGAGAAGGAGAGTTCAGACTCTGTGATGGTAGCTAATTGCTGTGGAACAAACCCTTGCCTTCCCCGAGACTTTGTTCATTTCTTTTGGCCACTAGGGAATAATTTTAATACATGAAAACTGTATTCAAGTTATGTTCCAGCAGTAAATGAGATCTACTTACTTCTTTCCAGAACAATTAATTTCAAGCCAGCCTATGTTAAAGAAAGTACTGAGCAGTGTGTTTTATAATTGCTGGAGAGCTGTACTTGCAATATTAGAATAGAAATATTGGGTTTCTTTTTAAGTTTTGAATAATCCCAGTAGACTTGCAAGCTGCTATGAATAATTCTGTAAAGTCTAAGTGAAAGAGTTGAGATATTTTCCCTCCTCTCTTTGAGATTACTGCAGTTATTTGAGGCAAAGAGCCAAAACACCTCAATATTATGGAAAATGAAGACACTTTGTTAAGACTGAAGTGGTAATTGATAGCCTGAAGGCATTGGTCGAAACAAACTGACTCCAGCAATGCTTTTTTTATGCTTTTTTTTAATCTCAGCTAAGTTGTTAGATGCCACCAGTCATCTGTGAAGTTACAACACAGTATCTTCATAGCAGAAGAATTTATGTAAATGCTTCACTTGGTTGTTAGGAATATAACATCATTTAATAGGTGTGAATAAATCCTTGCAGACTATTCCTCAACATAGGCAGGACAAGGGGAAATGCCTTTACACTGGCAGAGGGCAGAGCTAGCTTAGATTTTAGGAAGAAATTCTTCCCTGTGAGGGTGGGGAAGCTCTGGCACAGAGAAGCTGTGGATCCCTGGCAGTGTCCAAGGCCAGGCTGGACAGGGCTGGGAGCAGCCTGGGACAGTGGAAGGTGTCCCTGCCCGTGGTCAGGGGTGGCACTGGGTGATCTTTAAGGTCCCTTCCAGCCCAAACCATTCTGTGATAATTTGTGGTTGTTCATACCTCCATATGAACTATTATAAGGCCTCTGTCATACAACTTTTTTTTTTTTGCCTTTTTTTTTTCTTCTTTCCACCTGATTCTTCATTTTTCACATATAGCTAAAACCTAATTCATGGCAAATAGATCTGGGCAGGTGAAGAGCCACGGGAATTGCTTTTTGCATGGGAATGTGGTTGCTCCATAGAACTGCACTGGCAAGGTGCTGCTGCCTCTGCTTGCCTTGCACAGCATCCTTGCCTTTGCTAATTTCTGTGCTGTGCTCTTGAAATAGAAGTTGGAATGCAGATGGTGACCCTGGAAGGCCTTACAAAGTTGCAAGTGCTTGAAAAGGTGTTAATGCTTCTCCCCAGGAAAAGAGAGGGGAATTTTAACCTCCTCCAAAGGATTGTTTCATCTGTAATTAGCAGAAGCAAGATCATACAAATACAGAAATCGGTGAGCTAATTGCAATAGTCTGGCAATGAGGGACTCTACTGGGATCAATTAACGTGATCTAGATATTAAAGGAAAGCAGAATGTTCCCTCTTTTTTCCCCTCCTATGATTTGCCACATTTGTCTCTTAAATACAGACTCTTGCAAAGAAAAAAAGAAAGGGTTGGCTTGCTTTATATTTAAAAAAAAATATTTCCAGAGCAATAAAAGTCATCATAATGATGTTCAGTTCTGCTGACAAGCTGCTTGTTTCTCTTCCAGCTGAGCCCAAGTGGCAGGTGCAGCTGGGTGTCCCTGGGAAGGGCTGTGCACTGGTGGTGCAACTTTTTTGGTATTTAACAGAAAATTGCTCTTGTGTTGAAACAGGCTCTGCTCCTCAAGCTCAGTACATATTTGAGGGTGTTTTGTGCTGTTATTTTGTACTGTGGGATGCCCTTAGACCTGAGCATAGGTGGTTTAGATATCTTTTTTCAGTGGTATTGTGGATGATAATATGTATTACACCATATATGAGACCATATTTTACTCGTAGTCACAGGGGAAGAATATCAGCTTTTTGGAACCTGAAAATACTGGGAAATCACATCAAGCTTGTCAACAATAATGCATTAATAATTGAAACGTTCTGTGGGTTTTTTCCATGTGATTGAAGCCCTGCAGGTGGCATTTCTCAGCTGCCCCAGCCAGATTTAGGGCATGGAGGGGAGCTGGTGAGAGCTGCTGAAGATTTGGGTGTAGCAGAGTGCAGAATGCTCTAACTGCACTGAGGAGGGACTGACTGCTCTGCAATGGGTGAGATCAGAGTGCTCATTAGGGGAGGAAAGACAAAGCTCCAAGCACTCAGCACTGGGCTTAAATTGACTCCACTAGAGCACAGGGCTTGATATTCCACCCAAAATGAGTTTAGGTCTTGTTGGAAGTGACAGGATGGCAGCAGTTCATTCAGGGAAATATTTACTGCTTTGAGGAAGATTTAATCTGTGCTGTCCTGCTGGAATGTGGGGGTTTGGAGCTTGGGAAGGTCTGACTACTGAGGGTCAGCAGGGAGGGGAATTTCTAACCTGTGTGACAATCGCTGCTCATGTGTTCCTCATCACCTCTGAACAACACAGGAAAAATGGGGCTTGAAATTTGGTTATTGAGCAATACAAGGAGTAAAATGCAGTGAAATGGACTGCAGTATTCTTTTTCATTTTTAGAAAATAATTCCAGACATCAGAGAGGGATTTTATATAAGCCGGTAATGAAGAATAGTTCTTCTCTTGCTCTCTGGGCCCCAGGCATTCCACATTATCGAAGCTGGAACATGACATGTACAACAAGAATGTATGAAACCTTTAAGATTTTTTTTTTTCCTGATACCTAGATAGCTGCTGAACTTATTTTCTTTTCAGAAAGAAGTGATTATAGACATATTTCTTGTATAATTGTTTCAGAACAATCAAATAAAAACAAAAGTGTCTCGTCTTCCTTCACCACTCTCCCTGTGAAATGCCAAGTTTGTCTTATTTCTCATGGAGATGGATGTTTAGATAATGATAGCAAAGCTATTTGAAATGCAGACAAACTCCTTCCTTGCTCTCTTTTTTGTTTCACTCAATCCATTTTCTATGCTAATGCCCATGGATGTGCATTTCCACCCTTTCCCACACCCACACCTTGCTTATGCTATTGACTTGCTTCGAGAAAAATATTTTCCTTTTCTTTCCTTCTTGGTAGATTTTTATTGTTTTGATTGTTTGGGGTTGTTTTGTTTTTTCCTAAAGACAGATGGTGGCAACAGTGTTCTTTGAAAAGCAGCAAGAAAGCAGCTGGTGAGGTGCAGGGCGAGGCTAGAGCAGCAGCACATGGCTGTTTGCAGTGTTGCAAAGTCTCCCTTGGCTTTCCAGAGGAGTTGGTCCATAAACTAAGCACAGTTATCTCTCCTCGAACTGTAACAGTAAAAATTAATTAAAGAAAGATCACAAATATATTAAATTTATGGCTTAGCACAGATGCAGTACCTTTCCACCTTGGCTTCCACATTTAAATCCAGACTTGACTTAGGAAAAATTTGTTGTAGTCTAATAACTATAAAATACTAAGAGGAAATAAAATCAATGTTGGCCTCAGCCTTGGAATGCAAACCACACACACCATAAGATATGGTCAAATACTGCTTACTCAGGAGATTCAGCCCTAGGAATCGAGCAGCACTGAGAACCACTATAAAATATGCAGCAAATGAAAAAAATCTGTTTAATGGATGCTCACAAGTTGTTGTTTTCATAAGATCAAGGTATTTTTTTATTCCCTTCAGGTAAAAAGGGTTCTCATGATTGATAGCTATCAGACTTGGGCAGGTAAAAGTTGGTTGGTGATTTTTTTTTTCCGCCTTTTTGCTGTGTTATTAGTCCCAAGTTGCCACATTGCTAAATGTACATATATGAATTAGTGTTTCAGGAATCAAATGAAAGGCTTTGGGAAAAAACTAAGACATGTTCATGATGTATTTCAAGTCTGGCTTTATTAAGGGATAATGAATTATTGCCCTGCCTGGCATGGGCAGCATGCCCTGAGTGAGAAGTGTGGCTCTCTGGCCAGTCTGCATCTGTAACCTGTCACTGTGCTGCACACCTGCCAAGCTCACAGTCCAGATAGGTTTCTGATTTTACAAAAGGGTTTGATCTTCATCAACAACCAGGCAGGGATACAGTGAGAGCTCAGACTGGGGAAAAGGGAAAAAAAATTAAAACCATGGGAAAAAATATCCAATTTTGTGGGAAATTCTGATGGTGAAGAACAGATTTGTGTCCTTATTTGGATGTATTTTTTTTTTTAGTGTCGCTTTTTATAATGGAGCTTTAAATAAAGAGCTTTAGCATGTGGATGCTTTAGGGCCACTGAATCTCTGTGCCCTGGGAGTCTCCAGCTCTCTCACAGAAAATTGGCCCCTGCAGGGTCTGGGAACCTGAGTTAGGTCCCTGGGCTGTGTGGAAGGCTCAGCTCCCTAAAAAAACCTTTCACAGCAGCTGAGGGAGAGCAAAATGAGTTTACAGGAAGCTGTTGGGACATTACTGAGTAGAACACTCCCTGCAGAACTTCCTATTATCGTCAATCTGGCAAATCTGATGAACAAATGCCCCTCACAGGGCTTGTAACCAGCTCTAGCTATGTAAGGAGATGGTTTTATTTGCCTGTTTGGTCACTTAAATAAGATTTTGGCTGTCCCTGGATCTTTGTGAAGCTCTTGCTGCTTGTGGCTTGTGATCAGTGTGTCAGTGCTTGGTGTTAGGGAACAGCAGCTCTTTCCTCCCTGGACACTTAGTCACTCTTTCCAGGCTTTCAGGACTATCCCATGGCATTCCTGAACTTCCCAAATTCAGAGACCTTCATGCCCTGCAGCAGATACAAGACAAAAGCTGTGTTTTCTCTTGAGCTGCTCAGTTCTTGCAGGATTTACTTGTTTATGCAAGGATGGCCATTAAATACCAGAAATGCTACAGCTTAAACTTCTTTGTCCATGATGGCTTTTACAGTGTAGCTGAGCCCAGGGCAGACTTGTTAAGCAAAAGTATCTTTTCACAATGGAAATTAATTGTTATTTGTAATTGTGTGTGCTTGTTGGAGACACATCAGGAACTTTTATCTGAGTAATGAGACACCCCTGTCTCACAATATGCATACTGAGGTGCAAAAGGCCTGAATTCCAGTCTCTAGACACAATTAGGAATCAAAACAATTGCTGTGATACACTGAAAAACCAGACAAGTAACCTCATGCAGAGCAGCATTCCCTACCCTTTTAATTGCTGCTTATCCTGTCTCAGTAAGTGAGGTAATTGATGTTTTACTCTCAGAATTGATCTCAGTGTTTCAGGTAGTTAGCAGACCAGAATGGCTTCTGCATCATAGCACTAAAAATCGTTTTATCTCATAAACTAATCCCAGGCTCAGAAATGTGCCTCACCTGAAGGCTCCCTAGCTTAAAAATAATGAGTTTGTTTGGATCTTGGGTCCACTGGACCACATTGTGATTAATCTGAATAACCACAGAACATCACAGAACTGGTCCTGCTCTTTTCAATTCTCCTGTTCTCAGTTCTCCCCAAAGGCCACCTACATCAGAGCTTTGAGGAGCCCCAAATTATTTCTGCTGGTGCTTTGTTTATTCCTTTGTTTATTTGTGAGTGAGAGGAGATGTTTGGTGTCACAGCAGACAGGCTCAACAAGGGCTGGGGTTCAGTTGGAGCAGTTTGACCCAAATGTGCACATTCCTGCAGTTATGGAACTCACCTCAGGGCCTTGGGTTCACTTTCCTTCTTGATGTATGTTAATATAGCATTTCTGGGAGAAAAAGGGAGGAAAAAAAGAAATAATATGCAGGTCAAAATACCTTTTGTGGTATTTATCTCATTGCAAAGTTTGGTATAGGAAGTTCTTCAAGTTCAGGTGTGAAAGCAGCACAGAATTGTCACCCATGTTGAAGATGAAAGAAAAGCAGTGAATAAATGCCACCTTGCTGGAGGCTACAGCTGTGGTGTATTGGCCACCACTCTGGGAGAGTCACCTGCATGCAAATGAGGGGAAATGTTCCTTTGGAATTGCAGATGGAGTTATGGATGGTGTGTATGATGAGGTGATGTTGGAGTTGGTAGTTGATACTGTGATTTGGTTTGTCCCCTCCTGCAATGGGAACACACAGACACACACAGGGAGAAGAGATGCTTCTCCCCCTCTCTCCACTTCTATTGTATATAAATGTAGGAAAACTTGGAGATGGAATTCTTTGTCCTTGATGGCTTTCAGTCTGGGCTAAGGTGTGGCAGAAATGTGATGATATAGCTATGTGAAAAAGAGGTTATATTTATTGCAAAAAGAGACTATATTTAGATCTTTCACATTTATATAGTCTAAGATTTCTGTCTGCCTTATCGAGGGTTTGTTGAGGGTTTCAGGTCACAGTTTACCTCACCTCATCACAGCTCACCACAAAGGTTTTTAGAGCTGTTGGGAGCAGCACATTGAGGCATGAGGATGGCGTGCAATGTGCCACTGCAATGACTTCAAAAGGCATCGACACAATGCAGTTTTGAAGCCACAATTTCAAGCTTGTTATCGTGGAGGTCATTGGAGAACATGACATTCAGTTTGCAGAACGAGCCTGGCTGTGCATGCAGGTGCACACGCATACACAGGATGGAAATGTTTCCCTCTCTTTGCTATTTTTAGGACACTGAGGCCATTGCCCTGGTCTCATGAAAAGGTGGGAGAAAATGTTTAACTTTATCAGCCATGCCTCATTTTCACCCATGATTGTTCATTTTCTTAACAGAAAAGTAAAGTACATTTTAAATGAGACTGAGTTACTCAAGGTAACCTTACCACTTCTGAGTGAGAAGAATATAGTGCCCTAATGGATGCTGTTATATGACAATCTCTAAATGTCTTTCATTATTAAGAGTCAAGGTTTCTTTTAGGAAAGCTTTAGAAATTCTTGGGAGAAATGTTTCATTGCAGCAAGCTGTAGCACTGCCACTAAAAATATATTGCTAATTAAAGTTTATTGACAGTCTCTGTAATGCGTTCCTGGAACAAGTCAAAGCACTGAGTAGTTATTGAATGCGAGGCACTGCATCTTCTATAGTTAGTTAAGCTGTTTAGGAGAGGAGATTAAGGTACTCTGCCCTTCCTTCCCTGTGCACTTATTGGCTCTGACTGTTGTGCAGAATTAAACACTTTCCTCTCAGGATATCAGTGCTGCAGACCCCAAGAAACTTTGGCTTTGTCCTGAGCTTGTTCACCTGTTGGCTGTGGGCAAATGGGGAGGTTAGTTAAATCCTGAAAGGTGCATTTCCCCAGGAAGGAAAAGAATTTTGATTGTTCAGAAAATAATTCCTTCCACTGATGCCAGAGTGATTTTTGCCTCTTTCCTTTTCTATATTTGTAAGCTTGCCAATACTTTTGCCTGCCCTTTCCCCCAGCTAGAAAGACCAAAGCCATTGCATAGCATGGAGCTCCTCTCCTATCTTGTTTCTTCCTGGGAACCAAGGTGGAGAACAAAATCTTCAAGAGACACAGTGTCATCAACAAGTCCAACTAGTAACAGGGCTGGGGGGCTCCAGAGAAGAGAAGGGGCTTGACCTAGGGGGGAATCACATCACCACTTGTCCTCCAAATTGGTGCTTTTGATCAACTCTGCTAATTTCCTCAAACCTATCAAACTGTATTCAGCCCCCTGGGGTTGGGCTTTTGTGGATATTCTTCCATAACTGCCCCTGGAGCTCCAAGGAAGATTCCCTTTTCTATGACCTCCTACAATAAAATCATCTCAAGTTTCATTTCTAGGCTGATAAAGGCAACACTAGGTGCAGTTCCTATGGATATGCACTATTCCTTCAGCTGTTTATGGGAATATGAGTAAAGAATCCCACCTGAGCAGTTCCTGGTGTAGGACACAGTGTCAGGGACAGCCTTGCTTTACTGATTTACTTATTTAGAGACACAGAATAGATCAGGTTGGGAGGGGTCTTTAAAGGTCATCTAGTCCAAAATTACATCTGTGATTTCTTCCTGATATCATGAACCTGGAAGACTCTTGTCATTCCATAATGACCCTTGGGTGTGAGCACCAGGAGCATTTGCACTGCCTTGTCACATCTCTGGAATACTCTGAGGCACAGGGAATCTCTGAGCAATTTTGTAAATGCAAGGAACAGGATTTATTCTTCAGATGACTGCCAGAAGACTTTTACCCTTCTTTAAATCACTGAATCTAAGCTACTCATTTCAGTAGAGTTTCTCTGCAATTCTGTTGCTGTAAGCAAGGGCAAAGTACTGCCTTTGGGAAGTGAGATTTACAGCACAAAGCAGAACCAAACCAGGCTTTTTTACTGGGGTAGGAGTGAGTATCAACAGCTTTCCAAAGTGATTGGTTTGTGGCTCTGAGAGCCAAACATTCTGCCTGCTTGTAGAACCTACAGTTCCACTGAGGAACATTACCCGAGTTGTAAAAAACTATGTAAAAAGTTCCTTATGGCAGGCTTGGTCCTAGAGCTCATTAAATTGCTGCTGCTCTTTGTGCTGATTCAAGCTTCCTGCACGAACAGCAATGGCCAGAGGAGCTGTGTGATGGAGAGGGGGAGTGAGCCCTGCTGCACAGCCAGGTCAGGCTCCTGCTGGGAGAGTAAGAACAGCCCCAGTGCTGGGGGAACAGATGGGATCTTCCCTCTGGGGCTAACTCATTCATTAATTTAAAAAGCAAAAAACTAAGTTAACTCAGTTTTGGGTGTATTTTACTGAGCATCACACATAGGGTGGGAAGTTCTCTCTCTAAACTTCATGAAGCATAATTCCTCCATGTCCTTGTTGTGCTTTAGGGGAAGAATCTCACCTGCAGACTCCACAATTTGATAAATCAGTGCAGTAAAGGCAAGCTCTGCTTCTCTCAAAAGATTCATAGCAAAAAAAAGCCCAATGAGTGTGGCAAAGGGTACAAGGCTTTGTGTTTTGATTTGTGATTTGTGTGTGCAAGCACAGAACTCAGCATTGCCTTTCCAGTGCAAAACAGAAAGGCATCTAAATGTCATTAATGCCTTGAATTACCCCTATTGTGCTATTGAAAATGTGTGGGGATCCTAATGACCAATTTCCATCTTGCATTCATGTCCTTGAAATTCTCTCCCAAGAGCTGAAGATAAGCAGCAGGTAGATGTTTCATAGGCAATGAAGTTATCCACCAAAATGTCAGGTTTTAGGTAGAGTAGGACATGGAAACAGACTGTCATTTTAATGCACTTCATGGTGTTCACCTCTTTTTTGCATTCAAATTTTACTGACAAGAGTATCTATACTAAGTACATGTGTCTGTAAGGAAACAAAACCCAAACCAAAACATCAATAGCTTGATTAACCAACTAAATTACAGTATAGTGGGATGATGCTATTAATTATCCATCAGTTGAAAAACAATCCTAGAATATAAACGTTAAACATTTTAAGATTTTCCCTTTTTTTATCTGCAGTTGAATAAAATAAGTTTTGCAGATCCATTTACTGATGATTGATTTATAAGGTTAATACTGCATAAGACCTATCACTATGTTTTGTATCACTTCATATAAATTAAACTATTTTATAAATGTACTTATGCACATACACAGCCTTTCACTTTATGACACTCTGAAGATTAATGTTTTAATTGGAAAAAGAGCAGCTCTGAGAAAGGGACAAATGAAAGTCTGGATATCTGTCAGTTCAGTGGCTTCTTGCTGACTTGGCAATATCTGGTTTCTCAGATTCCTTCTGTAATGACCTCTCCAGCCAATAACGTGGATCTGCCAGCTAAAAGCTGTGTTTTGGGTTTTTTGTAATTTGTCAAGCATCGGTGAGTGAATGGACTTGACTCCTTTTATCAGCAACAGGCACAGCGAGTGGCCTTGCAGATGTTTGCTGATAACACCAGGCCGTGTCTGTAGGAGCAATTTGTAACATAACTGCCTTTGGTAATTGTGTGAAATCCATGCCTGTCTGCAGTGATATCCTCATTGTCAGTCTGCTGTTCTCCCCTCTGCCTTCCAGTGGCATTCTGAGCTGTCACCTGCAGCTGCAAGAGCAGAGCAGAACTCATTTTCTAGAAACAATTCTGTGGGAAGTGGACTTTTTGCTTAAACCCTGTTTTAATTTCACTGTATATTTTTGGCCTGTAGTTTTTAGTTGTCATCTCTGTCCATGATCTTTACTTCAAAAAACTGATTTTGCAGCACATCAGATTTATTGCCTTGTTTGGGTAATGCAGACCCTCAGAATTCAGCACTACCTGGTATTCAGACACTAATTAGTATCTCCAATTTCTTCATTCTATATTTACACTAGCTTGTGTTTATCACTTAATTGGTATTCATGCCATTATCTATATTATTTTATATTTCTTTTTCTGCGCAGGGACTTTAAGGAAAGAAACTTAAAATCCTTTCCCCCAAAGGTGCAAGATTTTACAAGAGTAAATTCTTTTAATAAACATATGCTTATGAAACAAGAATTATTTATGCTGCAGTGAATAGGGTAATACATGTAATATGCCAGGCTTGGTTTGGACCTGTTTACATTGTAAGATAACATACTTCAATTCTGTACTGCTTGCTGCTTTAACATCACAGTGTTGTTAATTACATTTTTCATAGTGTCCGTTTATTCTTTGTCATACATTGCCATTACCTTCAGATTACTCCTTATAGTATTTTCTGTTTTATGCATGGAAATTAAATAAAGTGCACTGTGGCTCGTCCTTTATGTATAAAAGGAGTTTATATTTGAGTACTAACCATAGATCAGGTTGCTCATGGGATTGCTCCATGCAGAGCATACATCCAGAATTTAATCCTGAGGCTTCCCCACACAGGTGCTTATCTGGAATGGTACCTGCAGGAAATATTTTCCAAAAGACTATTTTCCTAATTTATATTAAAGCCCTCTGCAAGGCAGTTTCCAGTGCCTTAATGTCCAAGGGCTGATCAGAGAGTGTAATCCAAATTAAAGCCAGCACTGTCCTTGTCTGCACTGCTCCTTTCACAAGGTCACAGCACAGACCCACAGTTCCTAATTTTTTAAGAAAAAACAGGGAACTAACCGTGGAATGGGACAGGAGCACAGGGAAAGCTGCAGTGCTGGCTGGGCTGTGCCATCCTGCAGGATTTTACTCACAGGGATGGAGGGAAAGGAAGAACTTCCAGGCTGTGCTGCAGCACCACAAGTTGCCTTGAATAGTCTCAGAGAGCCAAAGGCAAATGTGGTCAAATGTCTGTGATCTGCAGCATGCTTTGGGCATACAGCTGAGGCTATTAAAAAATAAAGAAAACAAAAATTAAAACAAAAAAAAACCCCAAAAAAACTTGTGTTTTCCAGGTAAGAGTTTTGTTCAAGCAATATAGAATATTGCTTGATTATGTTCAACATAGAAAATCTTGATGAAGAAACATATCTTATCCTGAAGACAGGAATAAGTGAAAATTGGACTCTGGGTATTCTCAGTTGGTTAAAGGAGCCATTTTGCAAAAGGAAATAATTGCTTGCAAACTGTTTTAATGTGAGAATCTTTAAAAGAGTTCCGATTTTATTTTTGGAGATTTTCTCCTTTTCCTTGTCTGAATAAAATTATCCTGTTTGGAATACGCTGCTAATTTGAGGGCAAAAAAGAAAAGGAGAGGGAGAAAAGCCTGTAAAGCTATAGATTATTTTTTATGGATGATGAGATGGTCCCCATTTGCATTTACAGCTTTACAAGGATTGTAGCACTAGGCTCTTTTTTCTTTTTTTGATGGAAATGCTTAATCTGAGCTCAATGGGCCATAATAATTGCCTGTTTCTTCCAGCAGAAATAAACCCACTTGTATGTGACACTTGAAACCTTACCTCTGCTCAGTGTTACCCACGGAACTGGAGGCAGTTCTTCACCCCAAAATATTTATGACAGCAGCCCCAGTCGATATACAATACCCAGCCAAGGGCGCTGGGGAATAAATCAGTCCCACAGTAACTGATGGTGGCAATAAAACCCCAGAAAATTAAAATTCCCTGCATGCAAACTCATATACCTAGCCAAGAGAGAGCCGAAGCTCTGTGCTCAGGAAAGGATTTGCATATGCCCAGATGTATACATTCTGTACCCCTTGGTGTCAGAAACACAGTGGAACACCAAGTCTGGGGGGTTGCAGCATGTTGTCTGCTTGTTAGACTTTTGTTAACATTGGGGGCTTTCAGGAGATATGTTAGATGAAAATTCAAGCAGCTTGTGGAGGAAAAGGAGGGTGATCTCTGTTACTCCTTGAGAAAGAAATACTGATTTGATGTTTGAAAGCTTCTAGATGTTGCTGCAAGTGACCAGCAAAGGCTCTGAAATGCCCA
The DNA here is from genome assembly GCF_008360975.1 of Lichenostomus cassidix. Taxonomy (NCBI): domain Eukaryota; kingdom Metazoa; phylum Chordata; class Aves; order Passeriformes; family Meliphagidae; genus Lichenostomus; species Lichenostomus cassidix. The sequence continues at coordinate 12,185,607 of NC_139495.1, read as the reverse complement.
TTTCCACTTCAATTCATCCTGTATGTTTATGCAATTGCTGGTGTTTTTAAGGAGTCTTCTGTCTTTGAGAATTTTGGGCTTTACTTGTGCTATTGTGAGCTCTTGGGATGGGTGGTGTTTCTTCATTTATGTTTTGGGTTCTCACATGTAGCACTAAGAAGCAATTTTGGATTAATACACAATATTATTTATACATTTATGTACAAACCCATACTCTCTCCACCTGTTAAATAACTTGGAGTATCATTTCTTCTGAATTCTGCAGGGCAATGAGATAATGAACACTAATAAGTGATAAAGTGATGGCAGGGGTGACTGTGTCTATATGAAACACAGCAGTGCATGGTGTGTGTCCTTGTGTAGCACAGCCCATTTGGGTAACTTGGCAAGGAAAAACCCAAGCATTTCAATTCTGACTGAAGACTTTTCCAGTCAGATGAGTGTCTAATGAGAGAAAACACTGGCAGATAGATTTTGCAGATAGTATGAACTGGTGTGGACTGTCTCAAAGTGTCTAGTGAAACACAACTGTACAACTGGCAGAATAATCTGTGGTTTGATTTCAGCTTTTTAATCTATGTGTGAATGAGGAGCAATAGGATTTCTCTGTGAGATGCTAAGCAATCAGCAGTTGGGAGGTGGGTTGTGGTAGAGGCACTGGGACTCTGCTCAGTGCCAAGCCTTTCTTACCTCTCACAGTTCATGTGTAGATACTGACTGCAAACTGCCCTTTCCTAATGCAAATAGCCATGTAGGTGAAATCAGTGTAATCATATTTGCACTGTCCTTTTTGAGGTGGAAAAAGAAATGCAGCAATTCTAGGGAACCTTTCATTTACCACACATGGTTAGTTATGGTAAAACATCTAGAATGTGAAAGACATTGGATGTTCAGCTGTTATTTTTCAAGCACTGGGACTGTGCTCCATTTCAAATAACCTCAATCCTGAAAACATTTTGAATTTGAAAATGCAAAACTAATACTTGGGAACGTTGTACTTAAAAATGTTCTTTTCCTTTACATTTTAAGCACTCACTTCTGTAAATAACCTTATTACTATTCTGTTGCTCTCTTTTCCCCATTGCCTAAACCCTTTCTTTAAAATGACACTTAAAACATTTGACAGCAAAAGAAACCCTTCCCAGGTGGGCTGTTGGTGTTCCTGAACACCTGGAGTGCTGCTGTTGCTCTCTCAATCTGCCCATTCATGCACAGATGGGTCCCATTTTCTCTTTGGTTTCCAGTTTCCCTTGCTCCTTCTGAAGAGTGAACTAATAAATCCATTTGGAAGGTCTTCAGTCTTAAAGAAAACAACACAGACTTTCCCATTCCAGTCATGAAGCCATGGGCAGTGACACCAGCAGGTTGCACAGGATTTCCAAAGGGTCTTGTTTTGGTTTGAAAGGATGCAGCCTGACAGCACAAGTGTCTTCTAAGACTGCTGTCCTATAAAGAACCCTGTAGTTCTTTGAACATTTTTCCTTGATGAAATCCTTTAAAGGGAATCAATCTTGTAGGCATTCTTCCACAAAACCCTTACGTGTGAGAGGTTGACACAATGGAACTCTACATTCTGACCAGTCTTAAACTGAAATAAATAAATAGTTAATTGCATATGGTTCAATCCAGAGCCATAACAAAGTAAATTTAGGGTTGAGAGGCAATGTATTTAAAATTGCAGGATATGCACAAGGTTTGCTTCTAGGGTCTCTTGCTCATTAATTAAATATGTTATGGCTTTCAGTTTTTCTCATTTATCTGTACAGGTTTACATATTGTAAATGCATTATTTATGTTTTCCCTTAAGTGCTCAGTACTGCCAGGATGTTTCTCTTAAACTGGCACAGATAGCAAAAAAGACAAAATGAGAGAGCAAATTTGGCACTGGTGGAACACACAGAAAGCTGCTTGTGTCCAAATGAGCCTTTCCCAGATGTATTTTAATAAACTTGAACTGACAAATAGAGGGCCAGACAGACAGATGGCATCAGTGTTTAAACTATGATTTTTTTTGTTTTTCATTAAGGTAAGCTTGGTTTGTGTAATTTTTTTTTTCCTTTTACTCTCATCTTTATAATGCCTCATCACTAAGCCTTGCTGCTTTTTTCTGGAAAGCTCGTGGTTTGCAGGGTGATGAGGGAGCTGTCTAGGTGGATGTTCACTCTGAGGGAAGGCAGCTCTGAAATGGATTTTGTTGCTGTAGCTAAAACACAGTTTGGAATCAACCATTGGTTGAGTTTTGAACCAAGGGAATTGCCACCATTGGTGTGTCCTACACATTGCCCCTGGTGTTTTTTATCATTTGCTTTCAATAAACAGAGTCTCATGGAGGTGGTGATAGATTGAATCCAAATATGCTTTCAAATGGTGTTCTCATATTCATATGAAAGCTGTTTAAAAAAATTTTCTTTCTGTTTGTTTCACTGCCAGATATGGAGGATCAGTTGTATGTAAAGCTGCAGTCGCCCTCTCTTTGCCTCTTTACTGTACATTCTCCCACTGTTCATAAATGCATCTTTTCCATCTTAAATAAAGTTTTTCTGGTGTCTGAGATGTTTGGTATTTTCTGTTTCAGATTACAGTAGCATATAGTTACTAATTAAAACACAGAATTAATTTTCTGCTTAAATAGTCAATACCTAAAACCCTTGCTCCACTCTACAAATATTGGATAGACTTTTTTGTTTGTTTTTTACAAATGTCACTTTCCTCCATTCCAAAATTTCCCCCTCCATCCCACCACCAGAGGTTAAAATCTCTAGTGTGGGGACTTACCCAGTAAACTTAAATAGTAAAGAAAAGCCCTGAACAAAACAACCCAAACTCACTTCTAACCTGGACTAGATGATCACTGCAGATCTCTTCCAACTGAAATATTCCATTATATTTATTTTTAATCAAGGTGAAGAGGTTCATGTGGAATTCAGATCCAAAGTTAACTCCTGAGATTTATGCAAGCACACTTATAATGCAGACTAAGATAACCTTAAAGTGACTCGTAAATGGTGTAAAGTCATGAACTTTGAGAAGTGGAATCATTAGTCTGCAAGTGACAGTTGCTTCAGCTGTGCTTAATTTGGCTCCTTAGGGGAATTGTAATTAGACCTATGCTGAATTTCTTTACTTTTTATTCCCTGCTAGGAACTTCAAAGAGCATTTCTTTCTCTTAGGTTTGTGTTTTCGCACAGAGACTCTGTTGTAAAACTTTTGCTGTAGAAGTAGAAGGCTTCACATGTAATGTACTTTTTAGAACTCCTTCTGTGATGAAAACCAGGCAGTTTTATTTTGTTTGTAGCAACCCAACTTTGACTGAGAAGTTCCCATTTTCATCATCACTACAGGGTCAAAATATCTTCAACAAATGGGTATGGGTTGAATTCTAACTGTTTCTAAGTACAAAGCAGTGATAAGTGTGTTCTGAACCTTTGGAGATACCCTTAGAAACATTGCATCTGATTTCATGTTTTATGGATTGTTTGCCATCTACACTAATGACAGCATTGACAGTGATTACACTTTCAAGGCTAATTATGCTCCCTAATGATTCTAAAGTTATTCTAAAATTACTTTATTTAAAAACTTTATTTAAAACCAAACCAAACAACAACCAGACATAAAACCCCTCTATCCACATGGACAAATCAAATCTGAATGCCTTCCTGAGTAGAGCTTTGAAAGTTCGGTTCCAGAGGTCCTGGTGCATGACTGAGTGGGAATTTAGGAAAAGCAGACAATTTTGTTTTGACCTTTGTAAATTTAAAATATAAGTGGAATTTTTTTTTTTTTCCAGTAATGATTCTGTCTAGATCCACAGGACAGTATTGGGTTTAGATACATGGCTGCATCTCCAATATTTATATGTGTAAGATGGGTAGACTTAGCAGCTTTGTTGTGGCAAGAATGTTATGCTTTCAAAGTTATTTTGGCTTTTTCTTTTTCTTTTTTCCCCTTGTAGAGTTCAAAACAACAGATGAGTTGTGAAAGAGAACAGCTAAGGGTAAGTGCAATGATATGCAAAATGTTTTGTTTCTTTAAAATATACGCAGAATCTAGTTTGTGCTATTGACAGATGGATTATTGAATTGAAGAGAATCGCATTTAGAACATTTGGTGCTTGTTGGTAAATATTGTACATCTCTCAGTATAGAAGAGCTACAGTAGCTGCAGGTTTTTCTCCTGTACTGTGGTGAGATTTGGCAGTAAATAGCTCTTTTTGGGAGCACTGACCCTGAGGGAGCTCTGCCCCTGCACCCCGGGAAGGCTTTGCAGTGGCAAAGGGCACTGTGCATCCCAGACCTTCTCCACTCTGAGATTGCTCCCAGCAAGACATCATCCTGTGGGTTTTTTATATTCTGTGCACTTTCAGAGAGGAATCAGGGATGTGAGGGATGGTTATTTCAGTGTGTGTGTTGGTTTTGGACAAGCTGGAAAGGAGATGCAACTCCTGAACCCAGGCTGCTGAGCTTTGTGTTGTTTTCCCCTTTCCCTGTATGGTGTTCAACAGCTTTTAGTCTCTGCTCCCTTGAAACACTACACATCTCTGAAGATGCTTTGCCATCACAGTACTTCTTCATTGGTTCTAGTATTTGTTTGGGAAAACACGAGAACCTTCATTAACTAAAAGAAAACAAAACAACCAAACAAAAGCTTTTAGGTCATCCAAGTGTTGCTTAATAGACCTCCATTTACTGCTACCACACGATGAGTATTTACCTTAAATCCCACATGCAAGTAGACAGGGAGAGGCAGGCCTGAAGGAAGGGTAAGTTTCTATACAAACAAAAATATTGCTGGAAATAGAAAAAGCAGCATTTTTTTGTTTGCTGTTCACCAAGAATCAGCAGTGCCTGTGTGACTTGCAAATAAAAGGAATATCCTCCTCTTAAAGCACATTGTGCAGTGTTCCTGTCCATTCAGCCATACATTAGATTAACTTCATCAACATATCTAGATGCCTCAGCTGGTGTTCACCACACTCGTAATGGGATTTTTGGTACACAAGTTATGCAAGAACAACGCATGGCATATTGTCCTCACTTCTTGTCTTGCTGACATGGGACTGCATCGCCTTGTGCTGGAGCTGGAGTGACAAAGCTTTGTTTTATCAGCGCTCCTGTCTCAGCAGAGCAGCTGTCAAAGCTAAAATATTGCAATAGCACCTGAAGGACAAGCTTTTCAAGAGGTACCAGTGCCTCGAGAACAAAGAGTTTTCATTTCTTTTTATTGTTTTTGTTTTCTCCCTCGAATGAAGGAAGACATTGGTTTTCAATGTAATGAGAGGAGGCCGCCAGCTCTTTCTCCAAGTAAATATGTGTGATTTTTCAAAGCAGTGGGTAAAATGAGATGCAGTGAAACTTCCAGGTAACTTTCTATTCCAGTATTGCACATTTATGTCTGACAATGAGCTCAGTGCTTAGGATGCCTTTGTGTCAGAGCAGAATGTGACAGCTAAAGACAAAACCATGTCTGTACCCTGCTAAATTTAGGGACATCTCCTGCCACCGCTCCTGTGATGTTCCTGTTACACAAAACACAGTTTCCAGTGTAAACTCTGCTCCTGTACCAGGGATCTCCTGTGGCTTTCACAGCTAATCTGCTGTGGCAAAAGGTCACAGTGAAATTTAAACAATCTGTGTGGACATGTTGCACTTTGAACACTGTGAGCGTGTCACTTGACCCTTCTGTCACTTGTAGGTTGGCTCCCAACTCAGCAGTGCTGTTAGAGAAATGTTTAATTGGCTGAATTAGGTAGGTTTTGCACGCCTGCAGTATTTTCTTGTGGGGTTTGTGAGCTGCCATGAATACTTGGATGTGAGGCAATCTCTTCTGTTTCATCCCAGCTGAAAGAATTGAAATAGAACAAGGAAACAGGATTAAAACAACAAAATGCCAACATCCTGTTGTGTTTGTTAAACCGAGTTAAAGCCAGATTATTGTTAGATAATCTAATAATACAATAAAAAAAGATGTAATATCTCCCACTCCCTTGCTAAGTCTAAGATGAAAATGTCTGCCACTCTTCTTTTTTGGTTCCCTAGTAATTCCTTAGTCTAAGAGTCGTAAAGAAGTTTCAGAAGAAAGGCTTGTTAAGAGCATAATAGCATAAATAAATAATTAGTCATTGTGTGGCTATAGAAAGAAATATCCAAGTCTGACTATAATCATTTATTCAGACATTTCTCACCTCTTATCTGTTTCACTGCCTTGGAAATTCCGAATGCAAAGCAGAGCATCACTGTTCTGGAATAAAGCATTTAGAATAATGAAACTCATTCATATTAGAGCCTCTGGCCATTATACATTATATTTACAATGAAGGATAATTCTAATAATTAAGGAAGCCTGTGTATTTTAACCCTTTTTACTCAATATTTGAAGTTCACAGCAACCACAAGTGTGTAATTTGTTTGTCCTGCCAGCCTGGTACAGTCCCCAGCTAGACATTAATGTCTTTACCTGAATTATTTAAATGAGAAATCATACAGAAAGCTACAGGAACTTTCTATCTAGTAAGGCCGGTTGGGGCTTTTTTATTCCATTTGGAAACATAACCTAAACTGACTTTAGTACATTTCTATTTGATTTAAAAAAATAAAGCATTATTGCAATTTTTTCAAGTTTTCTTTCTCTTGGCAGTGATTTTCATCACCATGTGCTGCCTCGAATATTAATTATTTTCATGTTTCTTAATGTCTTTTTGCTTCCTAATCCTGTGTCATTTAAATCAAGTTGTACTAAAAAACCCAGTGTGTTTTTAAAGGCAAACTGACTCATCAGTATTGCTCTCTCCACCTCCCTCCACACACTGTGCTTCACCAGTATTTCCTTTACAGAAAATAATGAACCTTTTTAGTCCCCTGCATCGTGTTTTGTGTTATCCAGTCCTGGTTTATAAATCTCCTCTTGGACAGTCCCACCCTCTGACTCTTTCCTGCTGCTCAGGAATCACTGGGTGGAATTGTCATTCTGATGCATTAGGATAAAGGAGCTGTCAACACACAGAGCCCACAGCTTGCTCAAAATCATTTAAAAGCACTTTTCTGCTTATATTTAAGTCTGAAAAAGTCTCTGCAACATGCAAGGTCCAGGTTATTTAAGGCTGTGGGAAAAAATAGGCTACAAGCCCTAAGTAGAAGTAATCTGGAGTACATAAAGCTATAAAAAAGAGCAGGGACAGCTTCACAAGTCGCTGCTGCTTCCACTGAACCTTCCTTGCTGGTTTGACTCAAACCTGGGATGGTATTTTGTTATCAGAGCCTTAAATGCACAGAGTAACTTAGAGCTTCCCCAGCTTTGCCCAACCTTCAACTCATAATTTCTTATTTTGCATTATTAATTCAGTGTAACTGTTTCAGATTAACTCCTGGATCTGCACTGGCATGAGTTGTGCTCTAGAAGTTAATGCTTTTGGTCCTGATGCACAAACACGAGATGAGCTCTCCGAGGTGGGCAGAGAGCAATTTGAAACTCTAATGTTAGGAGGCTTTAAAAATGTTCCTGTGAATACCAATGAGGTCTAATGGTAAATGGTGTGATTAGCTTCCTTGAGCTGAAATTTTAAGTGACCCAGTTGTTGCTCTAATTAACAGCTGCTTTCACATGTGTTTATTATCAAGATGCATTATATGCAGCCAGAGTTCCTTCTCTGCTCTGAATACGGGCAGGGCAGGCTCTTACTATCATCTCCTATTTAACATCAACTTTTATATTTTTCTAGTGCTCTAATTTTCAAGGAGACAAAAAGAAGTTCCGCATTCAGAATTGTTCTATTTGTCTTGTCTCTGACATGGTAAATGAAATAAAGTGTGACAAGAAGCCAAAAATGTATCAAAGTTATGTGAGGTAGAGAGAAAACAAAAACAAATGCATTTATGTCCAGCAGAGTTTTTAAGCAGCACTGATCCTGCAGTATTTAGCTTTATTTGTGTTTTTGTTCAGTGCATTAATTTATCAGGTTTGTAATGTGCTCAGCTGTATTGCTGAAGTTATTTGGAAACTTTTTTAAAGGTAATTTTGGAAGCTCATCGTTGTGGCATTGGCTTTCTCCAGTGACATAAGAACAATCCATTGACATGTTTTGTGTTCAGTGTTCCTCTGATGCACGAACGAGGGAAATGATCATTCAGTGACAGACACTAATTTTTTAATCGGTTTGAGCTGAGTGAAAACAAACAAACAACTGGAGAGAGGGAGAGAATCAGAGTGGAAGTGATTTGTTAAGTAGGTGTTATTCTCAAGGGTTTCTGAAATGACTTAGGGTGATAGCAGGGCACAACCTGTGTGGGCAGGAGAGGCAAAAAAGGTGTCTGAGGTTGTTTTGTGAGTCAGTGATGTCTTGTTACCAGAGAGCAACATGGTAATTCATAGCATTTCTGCAAATTCTGGCCAGTAATAAAAATGTCACTTTTTGCCTTTCCTTCTAAAAAACCCTTGGTCTGCATTTGTAAACAGCATGGGTGTTTTGCCTGGAAGAGTCATCTGGAACTACCTGGTATTCGATGTCCCTCAGGGGAAAAAGGGTTAAAAGGGGGAGAGCTAAGATAACTTCTAGAGTTGGATCAATCCAGTGTGTTTACTACTGATCCTTTCCTCAGGAATTCACATGTGCTGCATTTGATGTGGCAGACAAGTGGCTTCAAGTGATCCTCCTTTAGTTGCTGCAGTTATTCCTGCAGTGAGCTGTGTGTGTCATCTCTGTGTAGGTGTAGTGTGGAGATACAGGTATGTGAGATCAATAAGGAGATGTATTTTTGGTTCCTGGTTTGTCTGACACATCGACATGGAGTGAAATTGGAGTATTCTCACTCACTGTCTCTCCAACAGACTTCCCAGTGGTTCATAAAGGGTAATTCTCATCACAGTTGAGGAAACAATCTTGGAAATAAGACCTAAAAAAGACTGGGGAGAAAGGTTAGCTGTGGGGATGTGATTTCATTTAAATTTTCACTTAGCTTGAAATGAATTTATGCCAAAACAACAACAACAAAACAACTAGAGAAATGTAAAATTCAGTTGCAGTTCTGGTAAACTTTAGGAAACTTCTCAAGAATTAACTCTTAATGCTGGTCCTCAATTTGTTGTTTACTATTATTGTGACTAAAAACAATGGCAAGGTAATGAAAACTGTTGTGGTTCACGTTTCAAGTGCCATGGCCTCTCACCACGAGGATTCTTTCTCCTGAAATGCTGGCTGCTAGCAGAGCCCTTGGATCAAGAGAACAAAGAGTGTTTGCAGCACTTTGTTCAATAGTGGTGCCACTCACTTCAGGTTTCTTTAAATTCTTTCAGGAATAGTCAAGAGGCCTTTAGGTATTGTCCTGACTCTGCTCTTGATGCAATGCTATTCAGAAAACTTTCCATTACTTCCCTGATGTTGTTTTGACATTTCTGAGAACAGCAGGCAGAGGCTTTTCTGCTGTTCAAGTGCCACTTTCTTTTGAATTCAGCTCTGATTTTTGCACAGTCAAGTATTTTCTCTGTGTGGTGCTTCATAATTGCTGGAACTGGAGGATGACAGGAATATTTGGTGATGCTGAAGCAATGTTTTCCTAAACCACCTGTCCAGTTGGGGTGACAGATTCCATTCAGAGCTGCAGCACTCAATGGGATTCAGCAGCTACTCAATGTGTGTTTAAACTCATATCTGTGTAAGGACAGCCAGGGACAGGGAATTGGTTCATGAAATAGTTCACAGAGTGAAATGAAGGTTCAGGAAGTGGTCAACTTGGGAAGGGAGAGAAGGAAATCCATTTGGGCAGCAGAGGGGCTGCTGAGCCTGTAGCCAACATTAATGCAACATCCTGGTGCTCTCCTCCTCCTGCTGCACACACCTGAGCAATGCCAGCCCTGGATCCAGCTGGATTTGGGAACAGCTCCTGCACCCCAACAGCAGCTTGGGTTGAGAGTTTGTGCAGCGACTGCACCCAGCTGCTGCTGCAGAGCACTGCTGGGATCAGGGCTGCTGCCCTAGAAAAGAAGAAAGCTTTCCTTGCTTAGTTTGTGTTTGTTGAGAGGGAGCTCTTTTTTCACACAGCTTTTGTAGTTTCTCTTTGATCATCTGGAAAGCAGACCTTTGAGTGCACAGCTTTAACAGTGTTTATACTATTCTGACTTATTATTTCAACCTCTGCTGTTGCTGAGGCAATTTGACTAGCAAAGATCACAGTCCCTTTAGTGTCACACCTAATTCAAGCAGGAAACACTAGCTAGTTTACAGTGCAGTTTGGAGGGATTTGTGGTTTGGGTTTTTTTTTGTTTGGTTGGTTGTTTGGTGTTTATGTTTTTGTTTTTTGTTTGGTTGTTTTTTTGTTTGTTGTGGGTTTTTTTTTCTTGGTTGATTTGACTTTTTTTGCAGGTTTTAGGTTGGTGTTGGTTTTTTCTTGGGTGTTTGTACAAGGCCTTTTTGGCTTGGGTAGGGATTGTGGGGTTTTGGATTTACTTTTCTCTTTGACTTGGGTGAAAAACATGAAAAACCAGGAAAGGCTTTTCAGTTGTAGGTAGCTGGGCTGGATATTTTACACGCTCTTTGGTCCTTCTGCACGGTGGGTTTATATTCTCATTTACTCACATCTAAATAAACAGAGTGAGCAACAAGATTTTTAAAGGGAACAATTGTTGAAAGGCACTGAAAATATTGTAAGAACTGAAAAAAACTCTAAACCAATTTACATGAACAATCCAAACAATGTAGTGTAATAGGGACTTATAATCACTGGGCCACACTGACTTGTTCAACCAGTATTTCTTCAAGTAGAGAGAATGATGGAATATTGATTTTAATATGGACATCACGTTCTTCTATTGACTTTAATGGTCTTTTTCTGTTCTGTAAAATCTTTCTAAACCTTACCTGTTTAAACTGGTCAGGTGTGCTACTCTACAAAAACATTTAATTACACTTTTGTAAGTAGCTGCCAAATTTTTTCCAAGCAGCAAATTTTTACAAGTAAAAATAAATTCATCGTAAAAAAACCCAGGAATGCATGAATCAATATTTATTTGTATGCCTGTAAATACAAATGTGTATCTGTGTTATACATGTATATAAGTACAGTTAAGGATCCAGGCTTACAGACTTGGAGTTGACATGAACATAAACCATCCTGCCGGATGAAAAGTGAAATCTTGACTTTGGATAGGCCAGGATTATATTTGTTCTTAGTCTCTTGACATTTTTTAGTAAGAATAAGTGAACTGTAACTGTGCTCTGTTCTGTTCTGCAGCAAAATCCCAACTTTTCCTGAAAGCCAAGTCTTTGTGTTCAACAGAAATGGCTTTCTGGGTACAAAATCCCCAAAACCTGTATGTAGCCTTCAGGGAGCAGGATAGAGACATAAAAAGAACCTACACCAAACAAACAAAATCCATGTTTTTATCAAGCTGACAGTAGTTTTGTGGCATCTTGAAATTTTGGACTTGATGATCTCAAAGGTCTTTTCCAACCTAGTTAGGTCTGTGATTCCATGATTCTGTGATTTGGGCTCAAGCAGGGAGCTATTCCTGTTGTTGGAAGGCAAGTGAAGTACAAAATTTTAAAAATTCCGTTGGATGGATAAATTTTTTTTCTCCTCACAAAAGCCTGCAGCTAAAGTTTCTTTAGAAAAATGTATTAGCTGGAGTTTCCCACTTTTCCCTGAGTGCACCTGGACAGCTGGAGAGGTGAATCCAGGTGTACCTCATGAAGCTGAGCAAGTCCAGGTCCTGTCCCTTGATCAAGGCAATCACCAATACCAGTAGGTACTGGGGGACAAATTAATGGAGAGATGGAAGAAATCCTGAGCTGGTATTTTTCTATTTGTTGCTTGGTATCTTGAGGATCCATTTTCTAAGCCTGGAAGTCGAGAAAGGTAAAAATGCTCTGCTGATTTGTAGCATCTTTGTTGTTTCTCACCCTTGGGAGAAGCTGACCTTGTTTTGGGAATGTTTCTTCCTCCACATCTGTGTGCTGTTGTGTGTTTGGAAGCTTTGATCACCTCTGTTGTCTTTAAAGGCAGCGTGACTCAGACAGGGAGAGGGAGATATCAAACCCAAGCAGATCAGATCACAGCATTTTCTGTGCTCCACTAATACCAGAGCTGTATTAGAGCCTTAATGTGAAGGAGTGGCTGCAGATGGAGCCAAGCCTGGAATAAAATGCCATGTGGCTGTTATTCCATAGGCAATGGGCAAAACCACAGCTGCTCTGTGCTCAAAAGTCCCATTTAATGCATTTCTCTTTCATGCAGGGCTTGTCTTTGCCTTTTCATTCTTAAGATCTCTTGGAGTCCAACACTGGAGCTAAAAAAGTGTTGTTCATCTCAAGGTCACTTTGCTACTTGAGAGCAGCTGCCCTCCAAAGAGCACATAATGAATAGTTTTATTACCTTTTCGTTGGTTTTCCCTACGTGCTATAGATTACTCCTTATGCTATCAGCTCATTTCTCCTTTTTTTTTCCTCCGTTCTCTGAACTGCTGCTTTCTACAACTGTTTTCATCATTGTTAAAAATCATTTCTATAGCACCATAAATTACAGGCACTTTACAAGCCCAGAGTGAGATACTGCCTGTGCCCCAAATACTTTATGGCTCAGATACATCCTTGATATCTGCTGTACCTTTCTTTGCTTAACACACTGCCTGGGAATTTTAAGGTAGATTGCATTAATCTCCTGGTTTATTCCCACAATTTTTCATGATCAAATGATGGTGAGTCACTTTCTGGGATGTAGATAACCAGTCATCTGTTTGCTACTTACCATAAAGGTATTGTAAACATTCTGCTTACTGATAATTCCAGGCACACTGTCCTGTGCAGTACATTTGCATCTAAAACCTTATAGGCACTGGGGAGAAAACAAAACAAAAGGAAAAAAGGCAAACAAAAAACCCACAAAAAAACCAAAACAAAAAAACCCAAACAAACAAAAAAACAGGTTTGTTACTGTAATTATTTACTATTCTCTTTTGCCTTTAAACAGATATTTTTTAAAAATCCCAAACAAACTGCTGTAAGTCTAGAAAAATACCCTTAAATTCCCTTAAAAACTTAATTTATCCTAAGTCCTTGAAATGTGTAGGTCTTGAGTTTTGGGCACCTTCCCAGTCATCTGCTCAGCTGGAAATGTGGAGTCCAGTATAGCATTGTGGGGGTTTCTTTCAGTTAGGATAACTTTATATCCAAAGTATCTATTTTACAGGAAGAGACAGTAAAATATTTTGAATATTCATCAGTGTTAAAAATATAATGAAATTTTTCTGGACTCATATGTAATTTTTTTTCTCATGTTGACATCAGAACAAGGCAGTCATGGTGTGCTAACATTGCCATGCAGTTCTTGCTGGTTTGAAAACCAGATGTAACAGCTGCAAAAAATGAGTTTCCAATATTCTGTTCTGTATGTTAAAGTCATGATAACTCTGAGCCATAATTAAAAAAAAAAAAATTAAAAAGTAGTAGCTTTTTTTTCATTAATTTCTTTGAAAAGGATAGATTAGAGAGTCCAGAATAATACATAATGGTGTTAGGGTTACATGTAACTTTCAGAAACACTTCTACCATTTTTAGAGAACTCTATGATACCAAACATATAATGATATGAAAAACATTGGCTTTTATTTTAAAAAGGTTGAAAGGAAAAGAAAAAATAATTTTTCAAGTTGACTAGTGAAAATAAATTTCCATGTTTTATTCAGAATCATCCAAGCTTTATTTTGAAAGGACTGGAAAACACTGAAGTTACTAAAAAGAGAATGAAATGTGTAGTAAGTGTGCATCTGTAATCATAGTACAATTAGTGTGGTGATATAGAGGAAATTCAGTTGAAACAGAGGTTTTTGATGTTTTTACAGTAAATAACAGAAGCAGATTGATGTTCTGTGTGCTTTTCTGAACTAAATGCCACCCAAATCAGAAGAGTTGAATTCAGAGCAGTGAGTGCACGTGGAGACTCAGAAAGCATCCCAGTTCAGTGCTCAGGAGAGCACAAAAAATCACCTGTGAGAGGCCAGATGGGCTTTATGCAACCTGATCCTGCAGCCCAGACCCTCCCTGCCTGCACAGATCTGCATTAAGGAGCTCTGCTCGTGGAGAATTCCCAGGTTTGGAGTGCAGGGCAGGATGGAAAACAAGCCCTGCTGGTCACCCCTTTGCTCTGAATGGAGTGTGTTCTTGGAGGATAGGAACTAAACAGAAGCAGGGTACCCAATTCTAAATAGTCTGGGCTGGTTTTTCATATTGGCACATTACATTTTATGTTAAAAAAATAAAAATCAAAGTATCTTTTGAACTATTGTTTGCTAGCGAGGATGCAGTGGTTTGGCAAGGTGCTGCTCAGTGAAAAGCACTAAGAGACTGCGATGTCTTTGATCAGCACTTGGTGATTTGCTCTGAGTGGAGCCCAGCTGAGCCTGCTGCAGTCCCAACAGAAGGGACATGGAGTTGTCACCCATGGCTGTGCTCACAGCAGCTGCTCCTTCTCCTCATATGTGAGTGGTTTTGTTTGGAAACAAGAGCAGCAGGTGTTTGCTGTGCCCCTTGCTGCTGCTCTGTGAGCCTTAGCCCAAGTGCCACCAGCCTTTTGTCACACGAAAGGCTCCAGCACTGAGCAGCAATGCCTGTCTGCAGCTGAGTGTTGCCACCGTGTTGCTGATTTGTCTCTGATGAAAGGTGGAACAGTCAGGGGAGGAACAGTTGTGATGTTCCTTGTGATGCTACTGGAGAATTTCCCTCTGGGTGGGGAATCGCAGTTTTCACACATGCACAGAATTATTATCAGTCTATACTACCAAAAGAATCTACAGTTTGATTTGGGAGTGAGGTTATATCTCCAGAATGTCACTGTCTCCAGAACAGGGTGTGATTTGTTTGGGTTTGTTTCAGTTCAGGACCAGTGCATTTGCTGTTGGAAATAGTTAACTTTGCCTTCTGTTGCTGGGAAAGAAGTATCCAACTGACGTGAGCCATGAACCCCCTAGGAAAACAGAAAATACATAGATTCAGAGCATCTCAGAACACCAATTAAATATTTAGTGTACAGGCTGGATCCCTCCTAATGGAGAGTGTCTGAGGTAAACACAGCATCTCTAATGTACAATCAATTTAATAACGGAAAGGACGGGCAGCTCAGGGAAGGGGAGACAATGCAGGGAGGATTTCGATTTCAGACAAAAGAACTGTATGAGAAGTGAACTTGGTAACTGTGAGAATGAAGAGTCAGGGAATCCAGCTTCACTTTGCTGAAGGAATTTCTGGTAGTTGTGAAGGCAGTGGGGGAATCTGAAGTAATCCCAGGTTGGTTTGGTTATTTTCTAGTTCATTGGCCTGTTGGTGGCTGTGCAAGTGGGTCTGGAATCAGAATCTGACATGCTTGGTAACGCTTGAAACATGCAGACAAAACTATTCCTGCTTTGACCTTTTGCAACAAGCTGCATACTCCCTAATTTTGTAAGAGCAGGAAAAGAATTATTCTTACTGTGGGGTGGTTGGAAGGAGTATAGTGTCCTCATTATCAGTGCTCAATCTCTCGTCCCAGTGTTTTGAGCATTTACCTGCACTCTGGATGGGCAGCTGCTCATCCACAAGAACTTCTTTGCAGTTGTGTTACACTCAAAATTCTTCTAGAAACACCTGTTCTTCAAAAACAGCCATGTCCTGTTGAAAGAAATCCTAGAAATTAGTCTTTGTGCTTTAAAGCTTTTGGTGTGAACAAGAACAGGCCATGCACAGCTGCATTCCCACCCAGTCACGGATGTGCCTTGCTCCAAGGAAGACATTCCCTCTGCCAGACTTCCAGCAGGCACTATTCAGCTCATTCTGTGTCCTGAAATTCCCTTCTAATAGTTTGCACCGATGGACAGAAATTCCCCAGCATTTTTGAAGCAATCTCAAAATAATTTGCGGTTACTTCTGCAAATCAGAACCATTTGGCCATACATGTCCATACAGCATGCTGTGTGCTTGAGGAAAGCACTGATGCTGACCTAATTATTGACTCACTACTTATTTGTCTTTAATACACAAATGTTGGGTTTCAGAAAACGCCAAGGGTTTCTGGAAAAACATAGTCTGAGACCTATTAAGGGGGAATGTTCTGTGAGTCTCATGGTAGAAGCCAAAAAAAAAAGGAAAAGGGTTATGGAGAAAATCTGCAGCCATCGAGATGATGGAGAGGGTCCTACAAGTCACCAAATGAAAGGCAGGCAAAGATGCCCAAAGTGTTTTTGTGGTCTGGAAGGCAGCCAGAGAGGCATTGATTTATTAAAGAGCAGCATCAGGGCTTCCTTTCCTCAAAGCAATGGTGCCATTAGAGCTCCTCAAACAGTCTCTGATTTCCTTGGGAATGAGCAGTAGGAGAAAGTTCTGAAGACAGTTGTTATTTCCAGATTGATGCCACTGCCAGAGCACCACTTTGTGAGCCTGGCTGGGGAATTCAGTGTGAGGTGTGTGCCAGTGGCTGCACAGGAGTTCCCTGGTGGTTAAACACAGCTCCTTCTCGTGCAAGAAGTACCTCAGCAGTTGTGCAGGGTTTTACACTCTGTAATTTTGGTGTGATATTAAAAAAAAGCTTTAATGAGACAGAAATTGGGAGGCACAGATTGTCTCAAAAATGCCCAACTCAGCTGTTTTGTTGTTAATGGAGTTAACTCAGGGTTGTTCTGTGCACTGGCAATACACTGGGAGTGATTAGCACCTGTAGCATCAGCTTTTTGTCTATTTTGGTAGATATCTCAATCCTCTTATGTAACTTCTTTTCCCTGTTTTCTCTCTGAATAGCCAGGATTTCAGTTTTGTAGTTTTCCATTCCACACCCACCTTGCTCCTACAGTGCCTCCCTAAAAGCTGCCCCTGTGTCTGCTTGTCACTGCTGGAGATAGGCAATGCCTACCTTCCCCAGGACACTGCAGCTGTGAGGAGCACTGGAGATCCTGGGCAGCCTGATGGCTCTGGTGCTCTTCCAGGGATTTCAGGCAGCAGAGGAGAGCAGCTTTTTCACCTTTTTTCTGGCAGGGCTGTTGAGAAGTGGTTCTGACAGCAGCAGTGGTGCTGAGAGCAGCAGTAGTGCTCTGAGAGCAGCAGAAGTGTGCCCAGCACACCCTGGATGTGTCTGTCCTTCCCAAAATCAAACCCTGATACTACCCACCCTCAGTTCTGAGGCTGTTCTCACCTTGTTAAAACCCAAGTGAGAGCAGGAGACAGAGCATGCATTAGTTTTGTCAGACACACAGTCAGAAATAGCAGCTAATAGGTTTGCTGTGCCCAGGTCTGTATGATGGCTTTGCTGAAAGGTAGGCTGCTCCATGATTTACTGAACTATTACAAGTGCTAAAACTGATCCATTTGTTATCATCCAGTGCATAAAGACTTCAGGATTTAAGGAGCCTGCACTAAATAACAAAGCAATTTATATACTCATAAACTGAAAATTAAAGGGAAGAAGTCCTTAAGTCATTGGTAATAGGAACCTTTTATCATATTAGTGATGATTATCAAATGTTAACCTCTACTCCCCTTTAAAACAAAGCCTTACCTCAGAAGAGTTGCAGTTACTTAAAAAAGTCATACAAACAACTTTGTATTGATTTCTTGTGCAAGTATGGCAAGTTTTATTTCTTTCTCTGAGTTCCACCCCTCCCCTAGCCCATCAGGTCCTCCATCAGCTGATGGGAAATGATGGATGCTTCTGCCAGCAGCAGCATGGGGCTGATGCACCTGAGAATTGGCATTAGCTGCCCCCACTAGTGGGGAGAAGATCTTTTCCCCAAGCCAATCTGAGTGAGGTATTTTCAAAAGAGAATTGCTCTGTGTTTCAATACATAGATAATAGTTAGCAAGAGCTGGTTTCAGATTAGCCTGTTCTAAGGAGAATATAATTACATGTCCTACTGTGAAGATGGAAATACCCTCTGCCAGGTTTTAAAAATGCATTATAAGATTGTGAGTCGTCTCTGTGTTCTCTTGAATCAAAGATTTTATGGGCAGTGGAAAGAAGATGTTGACTAAAGCTAAGCAAACATTTGCCTGGAGGTAATTTTACTGATGACATTAGTTTCTTTTTTCTGCTTGAGAGTATCCTGAGATACTTAATTCATTCCATTTTATTCAGCCAATCTAGGTTCTCAAGGAACAGATGAATTGAGAGCCACTTGTTGCCAGTGCTCAATATTTGATATCCAGCTTGCTTTTGTCAAGTGTGAATGATTACATGCTGAAACAGATTTGTTTCTTTTTGTGATCTGTGTAGCAGAGAATCTGAAGTCGAGGGGAAGATTTGCAAACACACCTGGGCATTATCCAGAAGAAAATTGGGAAGCTGTATTAGCATGTCAGGAAATTTAGTTAAAACAATGTTTTGTAGCAGCTGGTAAATTCTGATCCCACTGTCCTGGTGTTACTTCTCTGGGATTTCTCTTTATTTAAGCAAAGTGAAGTCCATCATCATCCCACAGTGCCATCCTCCCGTGTCAGACTGCAGCTGGAGTCCAGCTAGCTTCAAACCAGGAGAGAGTTTGGGAGGTTTTCCTGGGAATTTTCTTGGGCAGAACTATTGGCTGAGCCTGTTCTCACAAAAAAAAGGGAAAAAACATCAGCAACAGCAGCTGCACGGAAAGGATGGATGAGGGATTGAGCTGTTACCAATCGAACAGTGATCACTAATAATCTGATTTCTTTGTAATCACTTAGTTACCTGAGCCTCGTCTGCATAGAATGTTTGAGTGTTGGGAGGGACAGCAACACACATTCAAATGTTCTGTCTGAGGTTTAATGACCAAATTGTTGGCTGGCTGCTCCTCAGGCTTTCCTGGGACAACATTCTGGCCTTGTTGTGCAGCAAATGAGCACAGAAACCAGTTTCTTGCATTAAAAGTGACCAAAGAGTTAAAGTAGTAGAAATTAATTGAAATTGGAAAAAAAACCAGCCAAAAACTGTGTGGTGAAAACACAGAGTTTATAAACCAACTGGGCTGTACACAAAGTTGTGCTTCAATTGCTCTTCTGCAGTTATGCTGAAATCCATAAAGCAAAAGCTGGAAAAAGAACAGCAAAACCACTCTCTTCAAACTGCAGCAACTCAAGAGCAGATTAAGGGCTTGTTTTGTTTCCATACCTCCTAAGCATGTGCAGTTTTTCATTTCATACACAGCCATGATAGATGAGGCTGTTAAAGTGTGGAAATTAAGCACAAACACAAATATTTCTAGCCTTCTAAATGTTTCCAATTATATTTTGTATTCTGTGTAAATTTTGTGAGATTTCAATGTTGTTGCAGCTCATGTATCATGTGCATCATTGGTATCTTTTCCTGGGGAAGTTTAAGAAAAAGAAACCAGTTAATTACCAGTAATGTCAGCATAATCACTAGTCTCCCTCCTTTATTAGGCTTTCTTTTGGTTTAGGCTTAGGGTTTCTTTGGTTTTTGGAGGTTTTTTTTTGTTTGTTTGTCTGTTGGTTGGGGTTTTGTTTGTTTGTTTGGTGGTTTTGTTTGGGTTTTTGTTTTGTTTTGTGGGTTTTTTTAAAGAATTATGAAATTCCTCCTCTGCTTTAAATTCTGAAGAACAGACTTCAGTTGGAAACATTGACTCATTAAAGTCAGTAAGCTTTGTCTCTGGAGTCTATTAGTCAAATATATGATTTTGATATCCTTCCATATGATCATACAGCACCTAGAAAAATAGAGATCATACAGTTTAGTACTGAGCTTATTTTAATATTCTTGCAGCTCCTAGAGCCTTATATCCCCTGCAAGAGGAGGAACTTAGTCTGCATTTTCTTATCTTCTAATGCAGTAAGCAGCAATATCAGTGCTATTTCCAATCTTCTGTGTCATTAATAAATATGCCAAGATATGTCTATGAATTATAGCCCTTTAATAAGGTAATGGAACTCCTAGAATCTAGAGCTTGATTTTTTAATTTTTTTTTTAAATGGGAACAGTTTAGGTGCCAATAAGAAATGTGCTGATCACACATATATAACTAATCCTGGTTAATTACGAATACCAAATTTATTATTTCACTTTTGCTATTTTTATCACCAACTATTTTTATCTACCCTTAATATCTCACCAATCCCTTGTGATTCTGTGGGGAAAAGAGATGATTGTAAAAGTTCAGGCTGTGGTCTGAGCTCACAGAAATGCTGGTTCTGAAGCTGGAAATACCTGTGAGAGCCTCATGTGAACACATTTGGGATCATCAGAGGAGCAATAGGAACAAATAGCAAATGCCCAGAGTTGTAGCAGAGTTTGTGATTGCCTGGTGTTTAAAAGAACAACAAGGTTCTCATTGGTTTCAGCAGCCTTTGACCTGAACCCGATGTCAGCTCTCTTGGAGCAGCCTTTGTTGCAGTGATTGTGGTCAGTACCTTCTATTTACTTTTTTGGCACTGTTTGCAAATCCAGAACATGTAAGAATTGACCTCAGTGAACAGAGTCTGGTTTCAACTTCAGCCATGGGTGCAAAAACCAGAGTAATAAATCTGTTTTCAGTCATCTTTTTATCCACCTTTTTCTACCTGCACAGGAACTACAGATGATCTAACAAAGTATTGAGTAATATCTGTATGAAAAAATAAAGCACTTGAGATGAATGGGTTTGTACTCAGCATTAGAAACTGTTCCTCTTGTTTGAAGGAATATGATATGAAGAACTGACTGAGTAGCCAAGTTAATAATAAAGAGAATTTAGAATACGGAGAGAAGTTGAAAGCCTTGGGACAGCATTCCCTGAAGTTTGATATGCTGCCTATGCTCCAAAACATGGAAATTTTGATACAGAAGTGATTTATAGGCAATAGCTGTGCACAGTGTTTTATCATATTAATAAAAGCTTTAACCAGTCTTTGAAAATTCTAAAGCCTCCTGTGTTCAGTTGAGGTGCACAGATAGAAAGAACTGCTGGCTGGCAGATGTTCAGATACATTATCAGAAAATGTATTTTCAGCCCAAGCAGTATAAGCTAATTCATTCTAACATGATATTTCAGGTTTATTGCAGTGTAACTGACTGCAGAGCACAGTGCAGTGTGCAGGAGACTAAATGAGGTGAGGGTGTGCAGCTGAGAGGTGAAGGGTTAGGCCTGATAGGGTGCTGAGTGTTGGTGGCTGAGCTGACAGATGAGTTAAACAACTCAAAACCAGCAACAAAAAGGTTTTGCTTTTCCTCTGGGAGTCTACCTGTGTGGAGGAAGTGGCTTTATTTCATGAAACTGCACTAAACTTATTTAAAATGTTAATGTCATTACTGCACACACATTGCAGTAAAAATTACCACTTTAGTAATTGGTGTGTTAAATCTTTGCCTTTTGCCTCCTCTAAAAGAGACAACAATGTTGTACCTGGCCAGATATATTTTGTAGCCCAAACATAAATAGCTCTGTGTGTCTGTTTATTTGTATAGACTTCTCCATATAAATTTCAGCAGAAAGTGCCACATGAATTGATTGTTCATTTTGCTGTCAAATCAGGTCTGCACTGTCACTGGTGCAGCAGTTATGAGTATTTGGACTTCACCCTGGTGGCAGATTGCAGTTGGTTTAGGGCATGGAGTTGAGTTTCTCCCCCCAGTCTTGCTTTGCTCGTTCTGGGCTGTTCCTGAAGGTTGCTGTCCATTCACCACCTGCCCTGCTGCAGTGAGTGATTCTGCAATTTAGTTAATGCATTTTAATTATTTAGGTGGCATTTTACCTTGTACGGTCAGGCTGAATATGTAAATGGACTGGAGGTTTTGGGTAAAAAGAACGACTGATTTTTGGGTTGTTTTTTGAAGAAGTGCGAAGTCTGTGACCAAATATCATGAATAAATAATCAAACATAAAAATAAGGCAAAATTTCCATTTAATCACATTCCCATGGCCATTTTTATGCCTCCTGTCTTTAGCTGTCATTGATTTATAATCATTCTGTAAATGCTGTAGCAGTGGATGCACTCAGAGGACAGACTGTGTGTGGATTTCCTCATCAATTCCTGAGTGTGTCATGGTCAGGGAGGGACATGAACCAGGTCACCAGGTCAGGCATGATTTTCGTGTTCAATAACAGAGCCTTAAAAGTAACTAAGGTTTGTCTCCTCTACATTTTAAAATTGTTTCTCACCTGAGGATGCTGCTGATCGATTTACTGAGTGTATTGTGTGTTTTAATGGGATAGGTTCAAAGAGTTAAAAACACTTTCTTGTAGCAAAGGGTAAAAGTCTAAGTGTCAACAACAAAAAAAAACTTGAGTCCCTTGCTCACTTATTTGCATAAAGTACCCTCAACTTAAAAAAAGAGAGAGAGAAAGATCCACTTCTCTTTATTAACCTTTGCTATGCAAATCTCAGCCTTAACTTTGATTTTAAAATTACTTATTATGGTAAGAAAAAAATAAATGCTTCCAAAAATCAATCAGATCAGCACAGAGCCCTTTGCTAGGGTCTGATTTAGTGTTTGCACTCCCTGTTTCTCACGCTGGCAGCTCTCTGCCAGCAGCAGCAGCAGCAGCAATGACACCATGGAGTCAGTAGATGGCTGTAGAAAAGTGTGTTGAACACTCCTGAGCGAGCGTAATAAGATTGGGAAAGGCCTTGACCCGACTGGATGCAGCTTTTATCTGAAGTACATTTAAAGAGATAAAGGAGAAGCAGGGTGCAGTACATGTTCCTTTCTTTCCTGTAGGAGCTTTGCTTTGAGTTTAAAAATTTCTCCAGCATAGGATTTGTGAGCTGGGTCCTTCAGCAGGCAGAGGGAATGGCTTGAGTGCCACCGGAGTCACTCGGAGGATTCCCCCCTTCCCTCAAGACGTCTCAGAAATCCTCCTATAAATTCCTACTGAGGGGGCGTCTGTAGATCCCATCATAATAATCAGGAAGTGCTATATTCCCATTTATTTATTTATTATTACTATTTTTTCTTCTTTTTTTTTTTTTTTTTTTTTTTCCCTTTCCCCCCCTCCTCTCTCCAATGTAGTTGGCTGCCTTTAGTGCACGGACCTGCTCATTAAATAGAGACACCAAGAACTGTTACCTAAGCAAGCTTGACAGTAAAGAAAGGACAGACTGAGTTAGGGAGAAAAAGGGAAGAAAAAAGACAGCCTGAAGCAAGTCACTTCACACGCAGAAAGAGCCACTGAACGAATGCTGTTCTCATAAGCAAACTAAAAAAAATACCTTGTATGAGAAGAGAACTGTGAGGACTTGACAGAAAAAGGCAAGATTTTCTACCCACTGTTTTCAGTTTTCCTTCCAGACATACTTGGTGAAGTAAGGAGACTTCTGTTTGCTGACAGAGCCCTTGATTTCTTTCAAGATGATGATGTATTTGTGGGTAGGTAGTGTCTCTCTCCATGTCAATCTTTTGTTAATAAATGGACTTTGGGAGTGTGGATTTGAGGCTGTAGTTGCAGCATGTTTGGTGGCATGGGGAGGTGTGTGTGCTGCAGGGGAGCGTGGCTGGGTGCAGAACAAGTGCTTGTGTTTCCAGGCAGACTTGAAACAAACCTGTTCGTTACGATGAAGCTGAAATTTATTTTTCAGGATTTGCAGGCTGTGGCAGAGTGCTCTGCTGGCTTTTCTTTGCCTTAGAACATATTGCAGTTGTGTGAGATTCACTGTGTGCTTCAGTTACAGAGCGAATGCTGCATCACTTGTGGCTGTTCAGAATCTGCTTTCTTTGTGAGAAATGAAACAATCTCGATGGGATTAAAACTTGTAATGTGTGTTACTTAACCCAGTTGTTTTTGTACTAATTATCACAGTCTGGCTTGGCGTTTGAAGTTTCTGGCTATTGACGTCTGCAGATAAAGAAATAGATATTTCGTTCCTGTTTCTGTGGTTTTTATATTCAGCATTGTTCTGATTCCTTGCAGCAAAATCTGCTCACCTTAAATCTAATGTTGTGTTGTGGCATGTGGGTTGTGAATTAGTAAAGCTATTAACCTGTGAATTCATCTATGTTTCGATACAGAATGCTTTTTCCTTAGCAAAGAAAAAAAAACCCCACAAAGAATTCAGTGAACAAATCTGCATACTTAAAAGCATTTCTGTGTTCCTCTTCAAAGCCTCTACATCTTCTGGGAAAATATTTTAAACTAATCTCATTTGACAATCTATTTATTTATTTAATTTAAATGTATGTAAAAATAGTCAGGCGGGCAGCTAATCTGGGCCACCTCTGCAAAACAGGCTGCAGAGGAGCAACACTGAAATCTTGGAGATATCATCAGTAATCACTCCTTCTCTTTCTAAATCACTCGTAGCTCCTGCTGTAAATCTCCCTTTATGGTTTCTTCTCATTTCTGTTGCCCCTCCACTGGATCTCAGTAACTTTTGTCATCGGTGTGAAAGGCACTGCATGCAGACTTTGAAGTTTCTTATTTCAGTGCTTTGACCTGTGCTATCCTTTCGGGAGCTCACCAATCACTGAGCCTTAGGATTTTGTCTTTTTCTTTTTTTCTGGGTTCTGTAGTACAAGTCCCTTGAATTTTCACAAGTGTGTGCATTTAACAGCCACCCGACTGCTGCTTGTTTTTAACCCTTACCACGATTCTGTATTTATGAAGTTGTTGGTGCAAGGATTCATTTCATTCTGGTTTTAGGTTTATCAATCAGTTAACAACAAATGCTCACTTGCAGCAGTCTGTCTTTTATTCAGTCTGTGCTGTGGTGTTATAGCTGCCATCACCCAAAGGCAATGCACAGTAAATATTTGAGAATAAACTCATTTTTCTATTATGCACACCTAGGTGAAAGGACATGCATTATCCTGTGTTACTCTCTTTCTCTGTGGCACAAGCTCAAAAGGTTTAAAAGCCAGGGAACTTCTCCCATCCCAAGCCTAGGAATCTTTGCTAATTTGAAAATTTAGGGAAATAAGTTTTCTTGCAGGTAGCTATGCAGATTTCTATCACTTCTGGTGTGGTGTACTTTAGAGCAGTGATGAACTTTTCCAGTTATTCTTTTCAGAGATGTATATAAATGCTTTAAGCAAAACCCCCACATTAATAAGCAGTTTCTGGTACCACTTCCTGGTTTTCAAGGTTTCTAGTAATTAATATAAAGTTTCTAGTAATTAGTCTTTCCCATTTAAAAGTGTATTCATTCAATTTTTATTTTGTCCTTTTTGCTTATATTTTCTGATGTGTTTTGTTCTGGTTTTCGGATTTGCAGAATTCTTGAAACAGCCTCTCTCTCTTTTGGCACCACCACACCTGGGTTTTAAGGATTTTTCCCATCTGCAGTTGAACTTTTCTAGTCTAAATCATTTGTACAAAATCTCAAGATTAGTAGGAAGAAGCAGAGAATGAACTTTTTAAATTATTATTATTATTGTAGCAGAACATTACCACTCTATGAATTTTTTGAAATAGACGACTTGTATCCATAGAGAATTTATTTCTGAAATGTTGGTATTTTTAAACTCTGTAGATTAAGTGGGCATGGATATATAGCTAATATGCACTATATGTAAGTATAAGTAAAAGATGCACTATGTGAACAAGAGGCTTTTAGCATATGTAGTTGCAAGGTATGAACTCACAGCAGCACTTGAAATGCTTTCTCCTGGCATCACATCAATATTTTATATCATTATAAAAAGCTTCTCAGCAATATTATGAAAATTTAAAGTAGCCAACTTGTGTGAAAATGTGGTCTTCCTCTTTTTAAGGGGTGTAAAATTAATTTATTACATTGACTGAGATTTTTTCAAACTATTCACTCCTTTATGTGGCAGTGCTTACCTGTTGTTTCATTTAAGGTATAAAGTAGAAACATTTTGCAGTATTTACCAAGAAAAGGAAAATTTTGATTTTTCCCCCATTTTCTAATATCTTACTAAGTAGCATCCTGGAACAGTTTGATATATATATATATATATATATATATATATATATATATATATATATATATATATATATATATATATTCTACTGATGACAATAGTATCAAGTTCTTTTTATTGCAAGCAAACTGAACAGGTTTAGCTAACTAAAACCATTGTGCAGGAATGCAGAGCACAGACACTAATTCAGTCTATGGAATGGAATGCTCTTGATTAGATGTTGTTTTTAAATACTTATTGCAAACTTTCAAAAGGTAGAGAATAGTTTTGGTACTGTTAACCCCATCAAGGGAAATCCATAATTGTTGACAGCCCAAGCAATTAAATGATGTTTTTATTTCTACTCTCCTTCCCTGGACAGAGGAGAACTTTCTGCTGGTCTGGTACTTTGTGTCTAGATGCCTTTAGGAATCAGATTTCATCAATATCAGAGTTCACACTGACCAAGAAACTTTGAAAGCTTTAAAGTATTACTGATTTAGGATCTAGAGTGAAATCCTGAAGCAGAACCTCTGTTCTCTCTGAGGAGTGTAGACCCTTTGACATCCTGCTCCTGCTCCAGTTTTACACCCCTTTCTCCCCAAAATAAGATTGTTGCAGTGATGATGTATTCTCTATAACTGCAGGTTTTCCCTCACATTTCCTGTGTAACTCACCTCCTCAGAGGTGATGGGATTTTCTAGGAATGTAACAAATAAATGTTTTGGGTTTTGTTGGTTTTTGGGGGTTTTTTTGTTTGTTTTTTCATTTAGAGGGCTCTAAAGTTGCTGACTTGTGCTCAGCCTGGATAAAGCAGCAGAACTGTTGGTGGGTGAAATGAAGGTTGATGGCTGAAAGCTGAGAATGCTCAGAGTCTTTCATTAAGTCCACAATCTTCCAAACTCCCTTTTTCTGTACAGAATTCCTCCTCCTCTTTTTCATATTTTGCAAAAGAAGTGCAGTTTGTCCACATGGCAGCACAAGCAGCCCCTTGATTCCCAAGCAAACAATTCCTAGGTTGGTTGTTTTCTGGTTGGTCAGACTGGACTGTTTTGAGTTCTCCACAACCTCATGTTCAACTTTCATATTCTGAGTTAGAAGTTGAGGGTTTAAAGTTACTGCATAGCATGAAAAAGTCAAATGCCATTAAATGTTGTCATAAGAAAAACTAGGATGAAATAGTTGGTAAATACATTCTTAAAAATACAAAATATTCGTTTTCCACATGTTGTTGTATGCTATGAAAACCCTGGACTAAAATTACCTTAGTATACCACAATACAGTTTTATAAATTTCATAAACACCTGATTAATGTCTGCTTAGTCAGAGGTGTGCTTCATTCCTGTCAGTCTGCTGTTCTTTTTAATAGTAGGGAATGAGTTGTCAGAAATTTTGTATATATTTAGCAGAGATTTTTTCAGTGGCAGTTTCAGAATGATACTTGATGAAAGCATGCCAGCAAATCAAATTTGGTTTTTCCCCAAAACTAGACTAGGCAGATACAGAGAAACAAATTGAAAAAAAAAGTGTATGCAATAGCAACAAGATAATTTCTTCTGACAATAGGACACTGTTTTGACAACTCTGTAGAGTAAAGCTTTTGGGTCCAATATAGAGAATTGTACTTGTGTGCATTAGCAAAATGTTCCTTAGATGAACATCTGGGAAGAAGTCTGGAGTAAGAGGCAGTAAGAACAAAACTCTAGCAGAAATTTAATGTGGATATTTAGGAGCTTAAACTCCTTTATGGTTGCATTTCTGGTGCCTCTCTGATTTAGAGACATCTTCATACACATCTAGGAGTCTGTGTCAGCTCACAAATTCCCAAGCAGATGGTGTTTCATTCAGCTGACCAAAGTCTTGGTGTTCTTATGCACCACCAAATGTGTGCAGGCACAGAGTGTGCCTCTCCTGGCTCAGAGAGAAGTGTCATTTCAAACCTTCCCTGTGTACTCAGTGTGCAGGACAACTCTGAGAAGGTTTTTTTTTTTCTAAAGTAAATGAGAACCCTAAACAGATGTGAAGATGACTAAAATGATAAAATGAAGGAACAAAATCTTAAGATTTTTTAAATTGAAGTAAGGAGCAAATACAGTGCTCATATTTTTTAGAGTAACTTCACTCACTGTGTATTTTTTAGCAGTGATATTATGTGCATTAAGAAAAACATTGC
The DNA here is from genome assembly GCF_008360975.1 of Lichenostomus cassidix. NCBI lineage: Eukaryota > Metazoa > Chordata > Aves > Passeriformes > Meliphagidae > Lichenostomus > Lichenostomus cassidix. Next base: position 12,157,666 of record NC_139495.1, on the reverse strand, counting down.
TCCCTTAAATGAACAGTTTCCAAAAAATATCCTAGACTGAGACAAAATGCCCAACTGACTGTGCTTAAAGAGCTACAGCGAGTGAGATACAGGATGAACTAAGCTGAAAGAATAAGTGACTATGCTGAAAATATTGTCAGTGGAACACTTCAGGAGTATAGATTTTGTTGCATAGAATTATTGAGTAATCAAACTATTTAGATCCTTTTAGTTAAGAAAAATCAAACACATTAGGCTGAAAAGCTGCAGGTATCTTCAGAGTCCAAGTGGTCCTCATTTTGCTTTCCACTGGGACCTTGAATAAAACATGCAGCTTCATCCTCTGTATCTGACTGCCTGACCGCTGATGTTGAATAAATATGTACCTTTTTTTATTAACACAGAAAAATACAAAATGATTTCATAATTGAGTCTGCTGATGTGAATAGTAAGGATCTTCAAGGGTATCTGACTCAATAAACTTGAATAATGAAGTATTGCAATTTATAAATCTACAGTCTTGGTGGCTGAAATGAAAGGACTGACAGAGATGCTGAATGAAAACAGGATTACAATTAGTCAGGGCGGAATCTAAGACAATTCTCAGTAGGCTGTCTTTATGTATCTGTTGAAACACACACATAAGTTGGCTTAAAAATCATCTGTATAATAATTCATGTTGTGATGACAGAATCTAAAATCCAGCATGCAAAGCATGAAGACATTCAGCAAAATCACCTTTCTTAGTGTGAAACGAGAAATGAAACAGAAGAAAAAAAGTGATTTCAGGGTAGAATATTTGACAGTAACTTTTGGTCAGCTGTACAGTCAGTCTTGAAGGGTTTCCTTGACCTGCCCCAGTGTTTTGTAGAACACTAGAATGGGAAGACCACAGATCAGGAGGATGCTCTGTTGTGTCCAGCACTGCATAAGAGGGGCTTAGGTGAGCAAGGCAGCTTTGGTTTATAAAAACAATGTACATTCCTTCAGACACAAACCCACACAAGTGCTAATGTTGGATGAAAGTGAGTTTAAGCAGGACTAAACTGAGTTTAAGCATCAGGAATATCTGTATTGTTATTATGAATTCTTGCAGCAGAACCCGTGCATTGTGTGTAAAGCAGTGTGACAGGCTTGCTCTGTTCCCTTTGGAAGTTGCATTATATACTCTGTATACTTTAATTACCCAATCTATTTCCCCCCTTACTGGAGCAAGGAGTTACACTTGTCCAATTAACCTTATCTTCCTCTTGTCCCTCTTAATAGCATTGGTTTCCATCAGAGCTTTGAACGAACTGCGTGGGTGTCTTTATCAGAGCAGGGATGTGTGTGAGGAAAATTGAACCAAGACTGCATGAGATGTGGCTGAGTGAGCAGGTTAGAGTCCTCCTATTGTCCCACTGTCGTTATCTCAGTGGAAATCCCTCCTCAACACCACTGCTGTGACACTCTGGTGGGTTTGAGCTCCTGCATCTCCGGCTGTAGAACCTTAGCTGCCTTTGGAATGCTCTCAGCTGGGGAGGCAGAGCAATGAGCAGCTCCTGAAGGTTGTTCTGGGCAGTGGAGAAACCTTGTTTGTGTCTTGAGATTAATTTCTTGATGAGTTCCTTTCGGATGTTTATTCCAGCGGAGTTTGCCTGTTGGAGAAGCTGTTATAGTCCCTAAGCCAAGATTTTGCTTATCTTTTCCCTTTTATGTGCAAGTGCCACTAGGCTGGATTTACCTTTTATAACCAGTTTGGCTGTCTCACAGTTTAATCAACAAAAGGAGTTGTTTACTAATCAAACTCTAGGTATCTGTTCACATCTTCCTTTGAAGTCATGGCTTCCTTTTACCCTTCTGCTCCTGGATTGATATTCCTTCCTTGTCATATCTCAGTAAGGAAATCCACCTGTACTTACTGCAACCCCAAAGCTGAAATCCCCCATTTCTGCAGAAATAACTGCTTTTCCCAGAGGCTCCTAATACACTGGATATATTTCCCCCATCAGGGTGGCAGTTGTGCCATGGGGTGGACCCAGCTGGCAGCCCAATTCCCTCTCCCTCTGCACCTCAGCGGGACAGGGAGGGAGGAGCAATGGGAAGAACTGGAGTGAGAAAGCTCCTGAAACAGCAGAAAGACAGGGAGATCACTTCCTGATCACTGTCACAGACACAGCAGACTTGCCTTGGAAGAAATAACACTATTTATTGCCAGTTATCATTTCTGCCAATTAAGCTGGGCAGTTTAACTTCTGATCCAGGTAGTGGAAGGCAAAACCAAGAGCCCTTTTTGTTATCACCACAAGTTAGGCAGTGAGTGATGTGGAGGATTGCAGTCAGGACATGGCAGTTTCTCTCTGCAGCTCCTTCTCCCTCTTGCTGTGCTCCCTGTGTTCCTCCATGGGCACAACACAGATTGCAGTCAGCCAAACACATCAGACCGAGTCTGATTATTGGCATTTCGAGTTTTCTTCAGAGATTGTCGTGTTTGTGGAGTTCTGTGTGTTCAATCTTCAGTGATGTATATGTAATATGCAGGGACTCTCTTTAAAGAGGAAAAGCTGATGTATGTTTGAATTTTACTTTTCAGTGAGCTTCCCCTCAAATACAATCACAGGAACTCAAGGAAGGATAAAATGTGACAACATATTTGCGAATCGCGAGACTTAACAGAGACCGAAGTAGATCTTATTATTGATGTTCTTCCTGCTTCATTAAATTCCCCTTAAGGTTTGCAGCATGGATATGGATCATTTGCAATAATAATTATGCAGTGATCGATTGATTGTGCCTGACATTGTACTTGTCACCTTGAAATGCAAAAACCATTTATTTTCGAGTGCGTGAACATTCCTCTCTAGCGTTAGACACCACAAAGCACTGGTTTGTATATTTTGACAGGGATGCAGTTTATAAACTTGGAACTTAATGTTAACCTTCACCCAAGATGAAGTGCTGCTTGTGGTTTTACTAAAATGAAATTTGTCCTATCTGTGATGCTTTTTATATTAAAAAACACAGTCTAATTTTAAAAAGATTCCTCAAATTAGAATGTTTGTATTTCAATTGATTCCTGCCTGTGTATTGCAAATTTTAGGCTTTCAGTAGGTCTTTGACTGAGAGAGGATGCAATGAGAGCTCTTGATAAAACTGAGATCTCTGCTCTGGGAACTGCTCTGTGTTCTTTGGAAAGTCTGTCTGCATTCCTCACAGAGACTTTGATTCACTGCAGTATTAATTCATTGGAAAATCAGCAAAAAGTGCTTCAACTTTAGTCATTCTTTGAGTTAAATCCTGTACATTTCATGTTTTGAGTGCTGTGATCATCATGACAATGAAACCTTCTCTTTATTAAGAATATTTGTAGTAATGAATGCAATGCTGTCCTTTGGGCTTTCGGAATTAGTTTCTGTTGAAATTCCAGTGAAGCAGCTGCAGTTGCAGTTAAAGTCAATTTATTCTATGCTTTCCCAGCTAACATTAAAACAACAGCCAAGAGAAATGTTGCATTTCTAGGTATTCCACTTGGAGCTTTTGCAGAGCATCCATTGTTATGGAATAGGAAATGAAGAGCAAAACTATATTTGGTGAGATGTGATTTGATTTGGTTTAAAAAGTGCCTTTTTCAAAGCTCAAAGCTGGCTTTAGATTACATCAGACCAAACATTTATAATTACTTTTATTCAAGAGTTAAACTTTTATTCAGGGACCTAGTTTATTTGAGCTTTGGTTTGTTTTAATCAAGATTTTTTAAACAAATGTATGTTTCCTTTATTCAAAAAACCAAACTTCAAAATTGTTAACATTCTTGAAGGTGAAATTTCGTGCAGATGATTTTTTTTTCTCTCCAAGGGTGAGCATAGGTAAGCATATACATGGGAATATTTAATATATTGATTCTCATACAACCAGTTCGAAGAGTAACTGCAGTGCTAATATTAAGGTGGAATTGTCAGTTGTACTGTGGATTTAAAAATCAGCGACCCTAGTTTTTACCACACTATGGATACTGAATAGAGCCTACAAAACTGCTTTAAAACTGTGAAATAAGAAAAATAGTTCCATTTTTTTAAAGCAGTTGTGTTTTATTTGGTACATGTTTAAGATAATTTAAACACCTAACTTGAAAAAAAAAGTTGCTCGTTGTGCCTTATTGTTTTCACCAGTTGTACTTTCTTACCTTGCAAATTTCCAGAAACTATCCCAAGTCAATGCTATTATTTTTGTAGAAGAATCTGAGATAAATTGCACCACGTGGGAACATCCCCAGTATATCCCATTCTCCTGCATTAAGCTGTAAATGGAATATAGTATCACTTTTTTCTTTCAGGTATTCAATACTCAGCCATAAGAAACTCCTAATTATCAATGCAAACCTCAGTTTTATGTTTTACTTGCTTCCCATGTTCTTTATCCAGAAGTGTTGAGACAATGGAATTAACTTTGTTTTTTGAGGGAACATTCACAATGGCCATGGCTGTTCAGTTGTACCTTCACACTCCAATCTCGTGTGGGAAATGCAGCATCCCAGAAACAACAGGGACAGAGCAGGAAGGAGAAAACAAAATATGTCACTGAAAGAGAAGGGGAAGGAGGGAGAGAGAGGTCAAGGGGCTGAAATGAAAGGAGAAGATTTAAGATCAGATCAGTCACTGTCCTTTTCAGCTAAATGTGAAGAAATCATGTCCTCCTGACATCACTAAGGTTCTGCTTCTAAAGCAACCCACAGGGTGAACTTATTTTTTATCTTCATGTGTTTCAAACCCTATTTGCTGTCACAGCATCTGGAGTAACTTGGTAATGCTGCTGATAATAATGTCTTGTCTTTGCTGTGCTTTGGGTGTAGATGTAGATGGCACCACCCTCTCAGATAAAGAAAATTAGTTCCGACAGAGACCATTTGTAAAATCCTTTTTTTTTGTTTGTTTTTTGGGGGTTGATGGTCATTGTGGCTGCAAGGCAATTAAAAACTTGCTTTATAAAAGGGTCTCTTATTCTCCTGGTGGGACTTGGCTGAAATTCTTTGCATTCGATGGTTAAGAGAGTATTTTGGTGTTTTGTTGTTTTGGTTTTTTTTCTGCACATCTGGAAACATGTTTGATGACTTGGTGGGCAGGAACATAATAACAATAGGATACAAATTCGATTTATACGTTGGCGAATTCCTTATGATAACTGGGACAAGTAGAAGAGGTTACTCTCAAATGAGGGAAGAAAGCTGATCTAATGGAGGACAAAATTACAAATGCTATAGTAAAAATATTCGGGAGACAAATGAGGAATGTGCAATTAAGTCTTGTAAAGATGAGGAAGGTAATTTAATAATACATACAGGCCTAGCTGAGGTGGCATAAAACATCTCATTGTACAGCTCACGTGAGGAACCCTGTGCTGTGATGCAGTTACTGGCACTTGTAAAAGTTCCTCATGCACTTCTGTTTCTTACTATTCATTATTAATGTGTGTGTTAAACATTTACTCTCTTATTTCAGAAGGTTATCATATGCTGTTAATGTAAAACTGCACAGTGAAACCAAAGATAACAATCCTGTTTTAAGTTAATATATGGATGTTCACAGCCAGTGAGCAAATTCTTAATTTAAATTGGTTTATAAAAAGCAATTATAAACAGACAAGTCAAATTTATCTCTTAGCTATAAAAACTACACACAAGTGAGCCACATGTTCAATTGGAATCTTTCCTGCTGAAAAGCAAGCCTGTTCATGTCTTATTCTGTTAGACATGGAGAAATTAATATTTACTCATGTTTTGCAGCAGTGTTTTACACACTGAAGAATTTTTTTTTCTATGATACTGCTGAAGTAATATGATTGAGTCATCTTTTAAAAGAAGTGAATCCAATTTACTTTAGGGATGTCTTATTAGGGAACAAGTTTAATGATGTTGTCACAGTCAAATAAGCTAAATATGACCAAACAATCTTGTTTCTGTTTTTTTTAGATGCACATTATTTAACTGGCTAAACATTTTAGTTCAGGTTCCCTTGAAGAAAGCTTAGGAGACACATTTGCTGGTGTTATTTTAACCATGTTGTTACTTTAACCAGTCCTTTTGACCACGTTACTCTGAGTTTGTTCAACTCAAACCCACCATTTGCCACATCAGGGCTGGTCTGTGGGATGACTTATTTTGTATATGATTTGCTGGATGGGAATCTTGTTTTCATATAGAATTTATACATGTTGATAGCTCTGTTAATCCGGAACTATTTCATGTAAATGTTGTTACTTGTCAGGTGAGCTTCTCTTGAACAGAATAGTCTCTAAACAGTAAAAGTTACTGGAATTTAATTGGGGCAGCTATAGGAATTACAGTTATTTTGCTTAATAGTTGATCACTGAATTCTGATTGTGTGTTGGCAAAATTCCTGGGCTGAGGAATGGTAGGATAAGCCTGAGAACAATTTCTCAGTGTCACATGAACAGAGCACAGCATCACTTACTCCTTGTTTTCATCCCTGATCATTGAATTGCAGGTTTTGAAACCACACATGTGGCTGCCCTAAAAAGCCAGAATTTGTTGGTCAAAAGGTACTTGCATGACATGGAAGTTGATTCCTGGACACCCCATTGGGAAGGCACACTGGAGAAGCTCATAATTAATTTCTTTATATGTCCCTCATCTCTTTTCAGGAAGAATTTCAGATTAAAAGCTTAAATCCATTTGCTGGGTCTGACTGTGATTGAGTTCCACCAATTCTTCCACCCTTCTTGTAGTCATTTTCTTCTCATATTTTGAGATTCTGCTGGGTGATTAGTCCCATCCTTTTCAGTTTTTCAGAGGCATCCCCAGTGCTTTGAGTTCAGCATGATTCCATTATTTTGGTATTCTATTCAAATCCAGTTTTTTTGTCAGGATGCCAAACTACTCTCTGAGAAGCTCAGGTAACAAATGGGGAAAATGTTTTCAAATTGCTCATATCCTTGATGAATCTAAATGAAATTAAATGCAATGTAAGGTTGGGATTAAAGCATGTAAAAATATTGTGGGATTTTTTTCATGTTTTAAAGAACTCTTGTGAGCAACAGAGACTGCTCTTCCAAAATTCAGAATGCAAAGTGCTTGAAGTGGATAGTAGTCATCCCTGTCAATAGGGAAGTTCTTTGCAACAATATATTGTGTTTCTCCCTTGTAGATTGCAACGTGGTTTAGAATAATGATTTTCATATGCAGTAATACATCTAGATTCACTTGCAATTCTTAAGGTACATGTAGCACTCCAGGAAAATAAATATTTCACTACCAAGTGTCAGACTTATGGGCTAATTAACATTTCAGCAATGAAAGAAGCAGTGCCATCAGCTCTGCTCACAGAACTATGAAGGGTGCTGTTCCTCACTAGTGCTGTGGAATTTCTGCCATGGAACTGGAGAGACAGAGTTATTAACAGTTAAATGCTGGTGTTGGATGAGAAGAGTCCAATTTATGACAAGATTGCAGAACACAGAGAAACTTTATCAAGCCAGTTCAGGGACCCACGTGGTCCGAGAGCTCAGCACTGAATATGTGCAAAGTCTCTGAATGCCAAGAGCATTTTTCAGCCCAATTAGCAAAATAATATCTGATCTCTCTCGGTGACAAGGAGGAACTCTGGCAGCACATGAGGCTGAGATGTTTGAGTGTCAGCTTATGTTAAATACTTTGTCTTTGGAGGAAAGAGCTTGCAACTAAAGCACCTGGGGTCTAACCCCAAAAGGGCAATACTCCCGAGTTTAAATATTTAATGCTTGTTTTTCAGCTTTCACTCTGTTCGCTTATTTGTTTGCTTGCAGCCAACTAGTATTGCAGTAACTAAGAAGGATTGAGGGGAAGATATATGGGGGGAAAAGCAGACAAACATTCAGGGATTGAGTTAGGCTTTCCAATAGAAAGTTGGCTTTCCAACTCTGTGCTCAAGTTCAAGGTGGCAATATTTCTGCCCTGCTGTCTCCTGTGACACAGGTGCAGGAGCCATTGGACAATCTAAAGCACTGTGCTAAACTGTTTAAGGATTGATTTGGACAATTTAGTATCCAACATGACTGTTAGGGCAAAATTAGCTCCAGCACTGAAATACCCAAAGTAAAAGACTGCAGACTGTCAGGCTCTTCTTCCCAGTGAACCAGGATGTGTGATTTAGCCTGGAAAGGTTTAAAAAGGAGGGGAATTGTATCCTTTTATTGGGAGGTTTTTTTTGACGTTGGGAATGTTGTGCAAATCTGTCCATGGCATTTCCTTTCCATATTCCCAGCTGGAGGTTTTCCTGCACATTAAAGGCAGGGATTTTCAGAGGAAAGTTCTAGGAATCTTCCCTGGGGTTGTTGCATGAGGATGGATAGTTCTGTCCAGTTCATGTCAGAGATCCACTGACAGCAACTTTGAATGACAATTTTTGCAGTTTAATAGTTGCACAATCAGGCCACAGAACTGTCAGTATGTAAAGTCATTTATGAAAGGTAGGAAGCTGCCATTCTGTATAATAACAGGTATCAATGCAGATTTTTATTTTTTAACTCAGAGCCTTGTGGCTTCAGCTTTTACCACAGAGTATCATTTGGATTCTTTCAAGCAAGCAAAATATTGGATGTCTCTTCTGGGTTTGTTACAGAATAATTTGTTTTCCATTGACAAAAAGATATAGAAAGCTTTATTTCCATTGATGTAAGCAATCGTTAATATTAGGGACAAGTATTGGATTATTCCAGAGACATCAGTTCTTCCAGGCGTGCATTACAACAGGCATATTTTAGAAAGAACTAGGTTTCAAATAATATCTACAAGCTCAGAAATCCACTAGTCTTGAATATTTCAGACTGGAGGGAAAAGAATGATCAGGGCAAAAAAGGAGCACAAAATGAAACTTTATCTGAGAATTAAGGCTTTGTATTTGAGTATAACAAAAAGTACCTGCAATGCTGATCATTCACTGTTCATTCTAAAGGGTTAAAGTATTTGCAGCCTAAACCTGCATTATGCAAAGTAATTTGTTAATTTACATGTATTTCGATGTGATAACAGGTCATTGAGGCATATTTCTCTGATCTGCAGTGCATAATAAGTGTATGAAATATCTAATCCACAGTGTCTTTGGACTTCACAGTAACAGTCACATTTTGAAATACTGGGGCTAATCTGAAACTACACAGCTGAACAGAAAAACAAAACCAGTCCCAAATATGAATAAATGATTTGCTAGTTAATATGTCAGTGTATTCTGTCAGGTTGATAACATTAGGCTCAGCTGCATTCAATTCTAAACCCTGCAATATTTGAAGCCTGATATTGTGCCTCACTAAATTTAATACATGGACCTCAGTAATAGAGGAAATCACTTTAGCACTTGGCAGTTTGTAATGCTGTATAAAATTGACTGCCCTGCAAACACAATAGCGATAATAAAAATTGTGGTCAGTAGGGGGGTGTAATGCATTTTCCAGCTTCAGCAAAGGTCCAGAGGAGATTTATTGAGATTTTGCTGTTTGGGTGAGGATCAATAGAGCTTTGTTAATAATTTGTTGCAAGGGCACCCTTCAGGGATGTGACATTTTGCTTTAAAACTTTGATAATTTTGAAAGCTTGCCTGGTGATAACAATGTCAAGTCCCCGTGTTTGGTGGGCATGGATTTTTGCATTCAGCTTGGGGGAGCATTTCCTTTCACAGCAATTACATTTGAAATCATTCAATACATGAGGCAGCCCAGTATTGATAACAAGATTCCACATGTTCTAGTGCAACTCTTGAGAAAGAATCCCAAACACATTCTCGAGTCCTCCATTTTGTCTGATGTTTTCTTCTCTAGGCAAAGATTTCAATGTCAGTCTGGGATGTCTGAGTGGTATACAATTTTCATGAATGAGCTGGAGCTACACTCTTATTTTCATGACTGTAGAATTAGAAGGTTTCATGAGAAACTTATCCCTTTGCCTTCCTATTGCTGGTAGCACTTTGCATAATAACTACTAGATCGACTCAGACATCTGTACTTCTTTTATATTTTCCTAAAAGAAACTTCACTTTCTGTGCTAAGCAAGCCTTGCTTTTCTGCCAGCAACTTTTGATGGGCACTGCTGTTTGTGAGGAAACAAAAATCTGTCAGCACTTGCAGTTGGAGCACAGGGACAAGGGAGAGCAGAAGGATTTATTTTCAATGAGCATGCACAAAGTAAGATTTATGACTTTTGCAGCTCGGGTGACGTTCCTTGTGTAGCTGCAGAGCTACAGCGAGTTAAAGGGATCTGTGAATACTGAGGGGTGTGTTTTGTAATGAGGGAAAAGAGACAGAAGCAATAAGAAGATAATTAAGGTAACAACTTGTGAAAAATGAAAGTGTTTCTGTCTTTCATTTTTGAATCTCTGAGCATAAACTTTGTCGTTGTTAATTTAATTGCTGATGTTCTCTGTATCCCTGAAGAATATTAAGGATTAATCATCTGGTTCATTCCAACAAGAGATAAGGCTTAAGTGAATTGAAATTTTACCAATTTAACCCTCTCTCCCTCCTAATATGACATGATTAACATTCCTCAATTAACAACACATAATTATTCTAAAGGCCTCATTGCACTTACTCCATTTTTCACTTTTAGGTTGCCCTTTGCAGGTATTTCAGAACTGAATGAAAGGCAGGTTATATTTTCGTTCTGTATTAGTCACTTAAGTTCAGCCAAATTACAAGAATTGAGATTTTTAGCTTTTACTTCTTTTGCTTCCTTTTTCCCCCTAATGATCTTTACGTTCATGTCCTGAAAATCAGTTCTGATTAGCTAAACATTTTCTTCAGCCCCTCTTTAAGGACAGCCAAGTATTTCTTTTCCAACCTTTGCCAATCTGAATAAGTTTTCTTAATTATTTGTGGCAGAATACTGATGTACAGAAGAAGCAATTTCATTGAGCCCTAGAATGCAGTGCTGTTCATCTAAATAATAGTGCATAATGTATTGTTTCAGTTTTTAGAAAAAAGATAATGAAATTATTTACATTTGGACTTTGGTTTCAAGCAACACTCAGGAAAAATGCAGCACTTTTATGTAACCTGGTATTTACTGAAGTTCTTTCTAGCATCTTTCACTGGGCAGATAGGTCAGAGTTGCCTTGTGTCTCAGGAATAATCAAGTGGCTGTTAGTGAGAAAATCTATGGTAAAATGAGACAAAATAAAAAATGAAACAAAATAAAACTACACAGGAAGAAAATACATTTGTTTTCCTTCTGAAAGCAAGGAGGTAAGGGAAATTTAGTGTTTTGTAGACTTACATACTAGATTTGTAGATTTATAGCAATAGACATGGAAATGTTACTGTTTTCCTTCTCATATTTTTTTTAAAGGAAAACGGTGTTGCTTCCCTATCTAGTGCTTAAAACATTCCATATTTTTTGCCCTCTTTAAGGCCTGTGAACCTTTAAGTACCAATTATTTTCCATTCCAAATGTTATGGAGCAGATGTATCATAACCATGAATATTCCTGATGTATTTGTCAGGGTTCTGTCCTGGGAAAATCTGGGATATTTCATGTAGGGACAAGATGAATACAAAGAAGTTAATCAGGACCCTCTTTCATCCATTAAAGTTGCAGGACTCTATTGAAAACGACTTAAATCAACTCTGATATACAGAACTACAGAAGGGGGAGAAAGTCTTACTTTCTAGAAAATGCAATCAAGGATGATTGAGATATAGATATATGATCAGTTTTGTGTGTGTGCACACATGTATATGGTTATATATACATCTATTTATGTACAAACTAAAAAAACATCCAGGTTTTTATCTTTGAGAAACAAACTAAAAATCAGCCTCTTTATTTTTATAGAAAGGAGATTGACGTCATAAGGAACTGAAATGTGCTATCTTTTCATGGGTCAGGAAAATTGTTTCACAACAGTTAAACTTAGTTGTTATTTTTGTTGTTTCTAGAAGTTCACGTTCACTTGATGATCGTGACAGGTGGGCAAAGGATGCCCACAGACAGGAATGGTTCTCTCCACTGCTGCATTTTTAAAAACGTGTCAGGACTGAATTGTTTGAAATTTTGCTCGAGAGGAAAAGTACCACCAGTGGAATAATCAGCAAGTGAAATGACTTCAACCCCAGGCACTGCCTGTCTTTGCAAATTTCTGCCCTGGGTCCATCCTTCCAGCAGGCAGGCAGGAGTCTTGGAATATTAATGTTCAATGTGAGAAATGCTGGACACTGCTGCTGGTGCACCTGGGCAGGAAATTGAGCTTTGTGAGGTTGCTGAGCTGGGCTGGGGAGCACAGCCTGAGCACCAGGAGCATCCCAGGGAATAGCTGAAATCAGGCTGGAATTAACACTGCACAGCCCCCCAGTTCCAGCACCTCCTCCTGCTCCCTGCTCACTCTGGCGTGGATGCAACAAAACAAAAAACAAACTTTTTTTTCTGTTTCTTTTAGCTCCATTCTGCATTAGTCACCATTTTGGGGCTCACCACCTGTTCACCCCTTGATGAGCACCACTTCCTAAAATGATCATGGGAGCTCTGCCAATAAAACTCCTCCAGATGTTTCAAAGTCTTTTTCAGAATCTTTCCTTCAGTTTAATCAAATCTGCTTTTTGGAATTAGCAAAGGATTTTACTTTTTCTTTCCTCTCAATGAAACAAACCCCAATTCTTCTGTTTCATCAAAGAATGGCAAACAGGGATGTTTCACTCCTTTTGGCAACTGTGATACACAGGATGTGACTCTAAGCAAGGCAGTGATAACTGCATTTAAAAACTAGCCAATATTACAGAGGTAACGGAAATGAAAGAGAGATCCTTATTTAAATTAAATTAGTATGAAGAATGAGATATGAATGAGGAACTTCCATCACTGTCCTGCAACAGAAGGCATGTGAGCCTTGGTGATGTGCACAGGGAAATATTTCAGAGGAGAATTACTTCTGATTTTTTTTTGTGTGTGTGTTGTTTATTTGTACCGTGGTTGGGCACAGTTTCAGATTTATCAAAGGAAAGCCATAGGAGGAGCACTAAATCCCAGAGTTAATTGCAGTTTCTCCTCTGTCAGCTTTTGGGCAGCCAGGTGCTCTGGTGTGAGCAGTGCTGGATGCACTCATTAGCAGCACAGCCTCTCAGGGGCTGCTGCTGGCCTGCAGCTCACCAACACCTACAGAATAAACTCTGGAGCATTCTTAGCTATTTTACACTTTATTTTACGCTTTCTTTTACCTCCTACAAGAGAATCTGGCTTTTCCTCTTTAGTGCCACACTGTGCTACTGTAATGCATGAAGGCAACTGCTTTGCTCTGGGAGGATTGCTGAAAATTTTCATCATAGAAACAGCCTGTGAGGTTTGGTGTAATTTATTCTGAGAAACTCTACAGAGAAATCTGCTAGTTAGTGGGGGAAAAAACAAAACAAAACAAAACAAAACAGCCAACAAAACCAGTTATTGTGTGTTCTGTAATGTACTGTGTGCTGGGGGAAAGAGTGAAAAATCCTGCACTGCTCAACTGTTTGATTACTTGAAAAAATATGAGGAAAGAGAGAACAAACTAGACAACTGAATCTGCAAATCCTTGAGATAAAAACCTCCCATGTTGTTCTGTAGTTTTATCAGCAAACATCCTCAGATTTAGTCATTTGATTTCTGCCAAAACAATTTCTGCAGCACCAAGGAGTCCTATTAGGCTCCTGGATTTGCTAAGTTTGTTTGTGGGGGAAAAATGAGCACGAGGCTGTAATATTCAGCTGAATGACAGCTTGTCAAACCCTTCACCATGCAGGGCTTCCCCAGCCACTGCCCTGTCCAGCTGCTGTGCAGGAACATCCAGGTGACACAAGGAGGGTATCTTTGTCACCCTCCAGATGCAAATCCTGCACTTCTTCCCCTACAGAGCTGTTTGTAATGGGATTCTAGGATGAATAGAATGTACTTTTTTATGATAAGTTCTGGTGCTAGGACAATTTATTGCTGAAGTTTAGAATGTACTGAAAAAAAGGATCTGTGTTTGGCTCAAATTCATGTTTGATCTGGATGAGGAAGTCTTTTTGTGGAACTTGGGTTGGCATCCACCCAAGGGACAGGAAATACTCAAGCAGCTAATCCAGGTTAATGCAGGGAATTTATCAGTGTCTTTCACTGTTTTCCTTTCTCTGGGTTTGCCTTTGTTTATTGTCTTATTTAGTTATTTATCAGTGCAATACTCTTGCTCTGGAGCATCAGTGTTCTCCAGGTAAGGACTGAAAGCAATATTTGCTACACCTGATTGCAATTAGGGCTGCAGTTAAATTTCCAAGTGTGCAGGGACTCTGATTTCCTCTATGCACACACACCCCTACAGACCTGAAATACTTTCTGCTGTAGGGCTGTAAAGCCAGAATAATTTCAAGTGAGATAAATGCAATGTTAAGCTACTGACATACAGGATTTAAGTAAACCCCCAGGTTTGCTTTCTTTTTTGATGTCTGTGAGCTGTGACCCACCCATGTGCTCCAAAATTTAGAGAGCTTGATATTGATTCAGTGATAAATTATGAACTATAGAGTCTTTTCCTTTCTTTTGTCACTGGCATGGCATGCTAAATATGATACCTTTCTGCTGGTAGATTTACACCTTCATATCCAAACAAAAAGTGACTGAGTATAGCTACAAAAATGGACTCATTCCACAGGTGAAGTGGAATAAACTCTCATATATGCTGTGCCCTGTCAAAAGTATGTGGTAAGCAGTTTGGAAAATATGACATTCCTTCTCTAGCATCTTTCTCTAAGGATAATTCCATGTGCAACTTAGAGATAAAAAAAAAAACAAACCAGGAAATGATGATAAAATTTTTAAAAAATAACCCATGTCAGTGTGGTAACTAGGATGCAGGTGTCTTTTAAAAAAACCCTAAATTATGAAGGTTTGTTCTTAGTTTCTGAAGTACCACTGGGTAATTTATCCATTATCATTCTTCTCACTATTAAATGTCCAAGAGAAAGCAGGGTCAGTACTTTCAAATAGTTGCTTCTAATACCATGAGCCTGTTTTAGGATACTCAGTTCCAGAGTGTGGCTATGAATTCAATATTTTGCATTTAATTTTAAAGCATTATTCACCATTTTAAACTTAGTGATAACACTGTAAATGTCTGTAACCTCTGGCTTGGTCTCAAACAATTTACTGAACGATATGCAGGTTAATGAGATTTAATTAGCAAGTAAAAAATTGTGTTTTGATCAATTTGTGGGAAACACTGGTTAATAGGTGGCAAGTTTGTCCTGTGTGAAGTTCAGCTGCTGTTGTTTGTTTTTTCCTTCTGAAATCGTTCAGAAACTCAGTCTTGCGCTGACAAAGAACACCTGAGGGAAACCCAGATTTTCCTCTCAGCATGCAGTTTGTGGGATGTTCAGGAATACAACAAGCTGGGCCAAAGGGATCATTGCTGCTGCTGCTGCTGCTCCTTGTGTTCCCAAGGCAAGGGGTTCATGCTAAAGGGGACCTGAAAAAGGAGGCAGGCTCCCTCATGAGCTAGAAATGGGCACTTTTTGGAATATGGCTTGAACACAAATGATGGCTCTCAATTCCATGTCCCAGCCCATCTGGGGACAGCAGGGGTTGGCCAGCTCAGTTCTGTCCCAGCCCATGGTGAGGCTGGTGCACTTCAGGAACCACTTTGGCCAACAAATGCAGTTAGCAGTGTCAGGAAGGACTGCTGTCAAATCCAGCAAAGCCTTTCAGACTGCAGGAGCCACTCCAGGTCATTCCCATTCACACATTCCTTGTTGGTTAGGCTGTGGAGCAAGCAAGCTTGGAGGAAGGATAATTCCTTTGTTAAATGCACACTGCTAGCTAGATTTAATTACAGCAGATAAAAGATGACTAAATTTCCCTCTAGTAATTAATATGCATTTCTAGAGCAGTTTATATCTTGCATAAAGCAGCAGTGCCTGTAGTCCAAAAACATAACAGTTGATAGTTATTTCAACTGACCAGCAATGCAGATAAATCCATAAAAATGGGAATGGGAAAAAAGTATGGGAATAAAAAGCATTCTGTGAGTATTCAACGTTACCCTTGCAGAATTATCTTTTTCCCACTTAACATGGAAACTGATATTTTAAATAGAAATTGAAGTCTGCTGTTCTGGGTTTTGAATCTGGTGTCTGTAAGGTCTTTTTGTTTTGTTTGTGAGGCTTTTTGTTTGTTTATTTGTGTTTTGGTTTTGTTTTGCTGTTTGTTTTTGGGGGTTTTTTTTACCAATTCAGGTATTGCAATTCTGTCTCTACTTTTTGCCAGGGTCTGTTGTGCTTTTATAAGAGTTTCAGGCAAAGTCATCAAGACTAAGAAACAGCAATTTTGTACTAATTGCAACTTCTTGATTTTTCACTGTAATAGGCAACTAGAATTGTAAACAAAATGACCTCATGATGATGCCAAAGGAAAAATCAGTGAATTTTTCAACACATGTAATTCAGTTATGATATCACTGCAGGAATAAGTTACAGTATCACCAGGTTAATTAACAAGAGGGGAAATGAAATGCACACCAAAGTAGTTAAATACTCTCTGATGGGTTACTGTAAAGCAGCAAAAGACTTTTGAAGTAGGAATGCTAGAGAAACATTATCTATGGTTAAATGTCTAAATTTTTTGCTTTCATCTGCAAAATCCAGAGTTAGGTACCTGCATTCAGTGGACAATGAATAATCAAAATTCTGGTGCTGAGAACACACAGAAATACATGTGATGAACAGTGTCAGTCATGTTTCATAACTGTAAATAAAGCTGCTGCAAGTTCTGTCCCCAGAGCTTAGAGAGGAATTAGGAGCATTTGACGTCTGTGGTAAATTCAGAACTAAAAATTGAGGATAGGAGCTTTTATGTAGGCTTTCAAAAGTAAGAGCAGTGCTTGTTCTTGTCGAGGTATAGCCACTGGATCCCAAGCAGTCACCTAGAGATGCCTCTTGCTGGCTTGCACTGTGATTTTTATATCTCTCCTCTTTAACAGATCGTGCAGAACAGCCCACAGGTTTTCTTTTGCGAGGTGGGGGACAAGGTTTATAACTTTAAATAACAAAGTTCACACCATTTTAAAAAAAAGTACACTGCACGCTTTTAACTGCTTAATTCACTGTCACAGAATAATGTGGATGTCAAAAGCTTGCATAGTTCAAAATCCATTTGATAAACATGGAAAACAAGTTGGTAATGCATTATTTAAGCAGAAGTGATTGAAACAGTTCAGTGGAGGTAAAAGCATGGCAGGGAAGTACCATTATATCGTTGCCTTATTTCTCATTCTCCTAACTTTCCAAGCTTCAGACAGATTTGGAGACAGAATTTTGGGACAGACTTTTATTTGATAGGACATAGTACAATTGCTCATAGGTTATGTCCCTGTGCTTGGCAGTGCATGACTGAAGGGTGATGTTTATCAGATTTTACTTGCAGACAGAGCAGATGAAGAAACCTGAGCTCAGGGAAATGCTGCCTATTTCTGCCACACCTTGCTGTACAGGGAGAGTTCAAATCAAAAAGGGAAAGCCTGGGGTGTCCTTTAGGGTCATCATTGTGATGCTCTGATGTTGGTCTGGAAAGGTTTATACAAAGCAGATAATGGGCAAAACAAATAATAAGCTATGTTTTTAAAGAAAAATGATAGTGAAGCATTTGTGTTGTAATGGTACTGAAAGTTCTAGGGGTGGATTTTGTGTAATTTGTCCTTTTGTGCTGTGTTGGAATATTTAGTGTAAGAAACTTTTTTGTTCTGTTTAGTTGTTTTTGTTGCTCTATGCTGAGCTTGTACATTGAAGGTTGATTTTAATGATTTTAAAGGTCTATGTTGAACCCTAAAATACAGATTTTAATGATTTTAAAAGCCAGATTGCACACCCTGCTGTATCACCCCACTTCAGCTGTGTCAAACAATCTGCCTGCCAGAAACGTAAGGGCAGAGAGGGAGACAGCCTGATTTGGTCACCAAACTGGAGTCATTAACCTTCAACTGAGTCACTGAACTTCTGGTGGTGAGCAATGCTGCTTCATCTCCTCTAATCTAATGGATCCTGTCTTGGCAGCCTCTGGTGATTTCCCCAAGCAGCAATGAAGCCATGGAGAATAGTATTAAAAAAAAGAGATAAGGTAGAAAGATAAAGGAATCAAATCTTTCATTGCTGATATTCACAGCTTTTACATCTCACACTAGGTCATTTTAACACACCACAATATCTGACCCACTAGCAATGAGTTAGGAATAGATCCAAGGATCAGGTTCATGGCTCTGAGATGCATTAGGTGTTGATTTCAGCTCTGCTGGTGAATGCTAATAAAAATATAAAAGAGCCACTATTGTGGAAGGATAATTTGAACAGCAAGCAGTTATGCTTCACAAGAAAAACGTGTACACTGAAATATATATATACACACACACACTAGGTGATATGGATTTCTAAACATGTGGGGTCATTATTTCAGGCTGAATTCTGAGAATACTGAATGTGGTCTCTAGTTCAAGGCTGCACAGGAGGAAAAACAGCACAATAGCTTTCCAGAGAAAGCCACCAATCTCCTAAAATGAAGTGCATATTAAAATGTTTAATCCTACGAGTATCTTTTGTTCAAAGTCAAAATGTCTTGACCTTTTAGAGACAGCAGAGAAATCTCGGTGTGTTGTCATTTAGCTCACAATTCAAAAATGCACACTGTGTTTCTGCTTTGACTGCAGAAGGTATTATTCTGGCAAACTCTGTGTGCATTAGGTCATGCAGTGATACAGCTTGTTTAGACCTGGCTGCAACCCTGTTCTAAACACAGACAAATTCCAACCACGTCCTTGCATTCAGTATTATTATAGCTGGTTATTCACTAACTATTCAGAGGCTTCAGCGTCATTAAGAGTATATAACCCAAATGACATGGGCAGTATTATCCTCATCAGTGTAGGTTAATGAAAGGAAACTCATCTGGGTTAATGAAAGGAAACTCATGTGCTCATCTTTTCAGGAGTCCTGCCCGCTGCAGAGCTTCTCCTCATGCATATGCACAGGGTGACAGGCAGCTCTGAGGAGCTCTGGGCTCAGGAATGGCAAGCAGGACCATATGCTTAGTCATTAAATACGTTGTGAGGACAAACTCAATCACGGGGAACATGTGTAGTACAAGATAGCGTTTCAATCTGGAGATGAATGCAGTAAATAGGAGGTTGGAGCCCATGCATGGTGCTGTTAGAATAGAGGTTGCTATGGAATCAAAGGGAATTTTATGCAAACTGCTGGATGGTGCATTCAGAGAGTTTGGATATTGTGTTTTTGTTGGGGTGGTGAGGTGGTGCTGAATGTCAATGAGCCCAAAGGGCAGCGAGCTGCAGCACCTGGGCCAGGTTGGGAACTGATGATCAAAAGAATTCGACATCTTACCATTAATGTCATGCTCCTGATCTGGAGTAACAACAAAAAATTACCATTTATGCTTCTCTATTAAGGATTTGTGTCATCTTTCTACTTGGAGGAGAAGGCTGTGGGGATGAACCCTTACCCTTTGCCATATATTCTATTAAACTTTAAGTCCTCTTTTTGTTCTTTAAACACGTTTATTTTAAGCACAGAGAATATATTTATGTTCTCTGAAAGGCAGACTCATCTAGAAGTTCCCTCAACACCCTTGTCTCAGTGAAATACCACTGGAAGAAATCAAATTTAATCTCTATTTTAAGTGAAATTCATCAGCATTTCAACTTAATAGGTCATATTCCCTGTTAAGGGTAGACTTTTTTCTATCCCATTATTCAAGCCAACACCATTCAGAGGGATTTTTTTCTTTTCAAAGCCTACATGAGATGTAAGTAGGGAACAGCACCTTCCTTTCACTCTCTGTGGCTGAAAGTGATGTAGCACTGACTCATGTTTTATGTCATGCTTTTACTTATAGAATGTTACATGAACTTAAACTTTGATATTAATGAATTATGTAACTTAATAGAAATGTCTAAGTCATTTCATGGAACACATTGCTAAGGCTAGATTTTATTATCTGTGTGTTGAATAATGATGCTTTTTTTAGTGTTTGCATCTAATGACACACATTAATTTTTCTTTTAGTTAGGGCATGTAGGCATGGGAATTCAAAGATTTTTTTTTTAAACAAAGTAAAACCCCAGTTCTCTCAGTATTTGGCAGATTTTGAGGCCTTACCGGAACACATTTTTTATTGCTGAACACCTGAACACCAACACCACAAAATTGTCACCCGTGTAGTGCAGTTTGAGCAAGGAGTGATTAACCAACGTTTTTATTGGGGCATTTCAGAGGATATTTGTGAATATAACAGCATTTCATGGGACCTCTTTTTCATGTGATGAGGATTGATGAAGTCTCAGTTGTCCATCACTTACCTGTGTCTACAGTCAGAAATTGGGGCTCTAGCTTCCTTCTTACCAGAAATAACTTTAGAATATGTTGGGTTTATGAACATTTTTCAGGTTGCACGTAGTTGGTTTGTTTGGGGCTTATGGGGTTTTTTACTTGTTTTGACTGGTAAATAATTTTATTGTTCCTTTTATGAGAGCAGTAGCTGTATTCCTTTTTTTTTTTTTTTGGCCTAGCAGAAAAAGTATTTGATGTGATACACTTTAGAGTTGGCAAAAGCAGTGAAAGTAAAACATTTGAGGAACAATTTGGAGGAGATGCCTAAATTCATAGCAGGTAAAAGCCCATGAGATAAAGTCCATTTTTAGCCCATTTATCCTGGATGTAACATTTGTGAGGAGTCTCAGCTGAGAAGTGTTTTTACTGACCACCACTGTTAGATTGCCTAAAAAACCTTTCACTGATTAATTCCAATGATCCCCCTCTCTTTTATTTGCATTAGAAACAATAAGGCTTGAGGAGCCAAGCCCTGTGCTGGTGCCATCCCCTTCTTTGGGGTGAAACTGAAAGCTCCTCTTAATTCCTGAAACTGCTATAATTATCTGAGGTGGAACTGATAACAGCTGTGTGATGCTATCAGCTGGATTCCTTTGCTTAAAACATTGCTAACTGTTCACCTTGAAACTTCACACGTTTGGCATCTGCTTTAGAGGCCTTTTATTCACTTGAAAATTGCAGCTAGGAAACCTGAAACACACTCAGGTGAGGATAGGAAAAATACCATTTTGCCTATAGCAAAACTTGCTGTAGTAATTTTAGGAAACACTCTTGTTGGGTATGCTTTGGATCTGCAACCTGGAAGTCAGAGAGGTTGGCTTTTGTCCCTGAGCATCTGGGGATGTGACCTGGTCTGACAGGAGGGTTTTTGTGTCTCTTGGGGCAGGAGATCCTGTCTGGGTGCTCAGGATGTGCCCAGTGCAATGGGGTGGGAAATGTTCACTAGTCACACTGTGAGTCTGGGAGGAAGGAAGCAAATTTAGTCAAAACAATGCTGCAAAGTCAAGACTGGAAGAGATTGTGCCCAAGTGAGGCAAAATGGAGTTCCTCAGAGGATAATTTAACTTTTTGTTTTGTTTTAATACAGCAGTATGCTCGAGGCATTCAGGGATGCAGGAATTTACAGCTCTTTATTAAAAAAAAAAAAAAAGTCCTCTATATCCTAAAACTGAAGTATTAATTTTGCAAAGAAGTACTTTGTGTATGCCAGTATATATTAATTACTTTTTGTCTGGTACCCAATGCCTGGTTACTTTGCTTGAAAAGAGCAACTCCCATGTAAAAACTCAGTAGATACACATTACTTTATATATTTTAGAACTGTTGCCCTCTAACTATGTACATATGCCAGGCAGAAGGAAAAACAATGCCTTAAAATTAATCTGAAGCTTTTTTTTGACCTTTGGTTTCTCTTCTTAAATTTCATATCACTTTTTTGTTGTTTTTTTTCCTTTCCCAAGCAATTGGAAAGGTTTGGTCAGTCTCAAGTTTGAATATTTCCTGGTGGCAAAGTCCAAATTCAGCTGAGCTCTTTGAGCTGGCAATGGACAATTTTGGAATTCTGGAAAATGGCAGGTTTGGTACATGTGACAGCCAATGGAAAGAGCTAACCCTGCCCGGCAGATTTTGGGTTCTCCTCCACACACAAATCCATTGGTTATAGGAGTGTCTGATTTATTATACTTCATTGCATGCAGTCTTCACAGTACTGTGCTTGAAAGGCACTGCAGTTTTCTGCTCCTCCCAGAGTGCTGCAACACCCAAGGACTTGTACACTCTGCTGAATTTTTAATGTCCTTTTTATCAAGCAGATGCCACCATTCTTCTGGGTGATAAAACACTTTAAGAAGTAAAACATAGAAACTGTTTTGGTTTTTTCCCTAGAATTTTTTTTCCTGAAGCATCAGAATGAGCCATAAGCTTTCCACAGGGCTCTTCCCTGAGCAGAGCTGGAGGAATAAGCCATGTTGAGGTTTCACTGCTGCCAATATGAGCAGATAGATCATTGTCTTGGTTTTCCAGTGTTAAAGCCATGCTGCTGTTTTGTGATGTATGTATTGCCTGGGAAGAAAGGAGATGACTTTTTATTGAAGTAGGTTAATAGGTCCCATGGTTTCCAGAGCTGAGCTTGCTTGGATTTGGGTGGTGAACTTCCAAATGCTTCCTTGTTTCAGCAGCACAGCAGGCTGGACAGGCTCTGCCAGTGGCTCTGACATTTACCATAACTGCTGTGTGTATCTATCTTAGAGCTTCAGTGCTCTGCTCACCAGAGAGCTCAGCTCTGCCAAAAGAGCACTCTAGGTTTGATTGCAAGGCTTGGGTTATTATGGATATGCATTTGTTTGGCTGAAGGTAAAAATCTAATGAGAAACAGAGAGGGTTGTGTGTAGGTAGGAAATTTATATCTGAGAGCTTTGCTGCTTTGTCTGGGAAAAAGCAGATAAAGAATTAATTTTATTGTTTCTTTTGTGAGAGCAGCAGCTGAATTTCCATTTTTTTGGTCTAGCAGAAAAAGTATTTGATGTGATGCACTTTAGAGTTGGCAAAAGTGGTGAAAGTAAAACATTTGAGGAACAATTTGGAGGAGGTGCCTAAAGTCATAGCAGGCAAAAGTTCATGAAATCCATTTCTAGCCAGTTTACCCTGCATGTAACATTTGTGAGGAGTCTGAGCAGAAAACCCTGTTCTGCTTCAGAGGCCACATGCAAGCTGGGCTTTTGTTTGTATACACAGACTGTGTGAGCTCCTCTCATGATGAAGGATTGTAGGTTTTATTCTAAATTATGTAAACTGCTCAAATTCTTAGGTGAACATACTTGCACAGAATGTTATGTGTGCTAAGCTTTAAAAAAAAAGGGGGGAAATGCTCTTCATTTCATTTCTTACACCTGCTGGGTAGGCAGGTAATGTGTGTGTAACCTGAGACAAAATTGGTATTTAGACACAGGTGTGTGAACATCCGGATTTATCATTGATTGCAGGTGTTTTCTTATGTTGCTACTAGATATCTCTGTCTGATGCATTAGTATTGGATCATTTCAGTGGCTATGAATCATTTATTTTATGTAGAAGAAGTTCAGTCGAGTTATTAGTGCTGGACGCTTTTGAAACAGTAATAATATCTTCTGTGTGTATTTGCAGATACAGAATCTTGGGAATGATTTGGACAAGTATTTGGGAGAGAATCTCAGTTTGTGTTCAAATTGCAAATTGCTTCTGACTAAAGTTTTGATATAGTGAGGTTCATTAATGTTCAGAGAAAATGCGACATCAATATTAAGATACGGAAAAGCTTTATTATGAAAGCTTGGAATTTCTAATGGTGTTTGGTGTAGTGGTTTTGGGGTTTTGTTTGTTTGTTTGTTTTTTGTTTGGTTGGTTTTTTTACTCTTTTATACTCTGGTTTTATAACCTTGGCTGTGTCTACGTTAAATTCCTTTAAAATAACACCTCCAGTCTTCTCTTTTATAATATTTTTGGGTAGAGTTTGGACTGAGAAATTACCTTAAAAGCTAAAAACCACTGTCAAAATTGCTTCTGCTGTGTTCTGGATTAAAGACACTGCCCTTAATAAGATGTTTTAAGTTGCAGTCAGCGCAGGAGTAGTCAGGCAGTTGAACTATGTGATCATTGTAGGTTCTTTCCCACTGAACTCTTCTGTTCTGTTCTGTTCCCTGCCAGCCGTTCTGTTTTGCTTATTTTTACTGTTATTGCAGAGTAACAAGCATGCTGTGCAAGCTGAGCAATAGACCAGTCAGCAGCAACTTGAACATTCAGCAGCAGAAAAATGTGTTTGCACCATTGTAATGCTTATGCTGCTGCTTGTTGCAGTTTATCCATTAACAAACTGTGGCCGTTCCTCTGAGCAGAGCCACTTTGAGTTTGCAGAATAAACCCAGGTGCCTCTCCCTTGCTGGCCAAGCAAAGAAAGCCAGAATAAATTAAGAAAATAATGAGGTTTTTATTTTCTGGAAACAAAGCAACTTTTCTTTTCTTTTTTTTTTTCTTTTTTTTTTTACTGTTCTGTAAAGAAGAGTGTCATGATTGACTCCAAAATAAACCAAATCAATGAGGTGAGAACACAGAAGTTGTGCACAAAGGGGTTTGAACCTCAAAGAAGTGTAAAACTTGCAGCAGCCTGGTTCCCCTGTCCATTTGTTAAGGACCTGTGACAACACCAGGGCTGTCACACATTTTCCACTCTCTCTGTTCCACCCCTATCAGTATCATATTCAGAAAGCTATGAAGCTGGTTCAGATCTAAGTCTCCAGATTTCTTGTCAGCCTGTCTGGAAAGCAGCAAAAGGTTGAGGGAGCATTTAAAATAATCCATCTCTGGGTGACAGGTGAATAAAGAAGAGATTGAATGAGTGGAGCGAGGTGCAGACTGAAGGAGAGCTGTAATATGGCACTTGGGAAGAGGAGGGGAAGGGATAGGCAGGATGGGAAAGAAAGCAAGGAGGGGATAAAAGCAAAATGAGAAAGGATATGTCAGATTTAAGAACAGAAAATATAGCAGGAGGACAGCAAGTGTTACAGTAGGGAAATGTATGTTGAAAAAAGAGATAGGAAGTGTTGGAGTTTTCATTGAATCTCCCTGCTGAAAGAATGGGAATGATGCATAATGTCTGTGCACATAGAAAAGCTGCAGTGCTGCACCTGAATCCTGTCCCCAAATTCCCCTTTTCAATGAGCACTGGGGAGTGAAGAGAAGGGAGAAGGGCATTACTTCTTTAATGAGGGAGAAAATGTTTTCTGGAAATCCTGACTTCTAGCTCACCTTCATGTGTCAAACTTTGTAATTCAGCTATTCTCCAAGGAGCTTCCATGGAGTTTTGCTTCTGTATAATACCTGTTCTCTTTATTAATGCTTGAAGCTGAATGGTAAAAATTGGAAAATGAGGTGAAGGGCATAATATCTTAATTAGTAGATGTGTATTTACTCTGTTTACTCTTGCTGTTCTTTATTTTGGAAAAAAAGGAGCATTATTTTTAGAAGTGATTAGTGATCCTTGCTAATATGGGTATATCTTTGCCATATCCTTGGAGTTAATGCTGTGCTTTGAAAAAGCCTAAGTTTGGAATCAGATCAGGGAGTCTTCTCAGTTGTTCTGTAAGTCTTAGGTTTTATTCTTTAGATCTCTTATCGTTTTGAGTAGGGTGCTTTCTTTGTAGTATAGTCTGCAGTTTTTGTAAAGTATTTTGAGACTCAAAGATAAAAGCATATTACTGGGGAATTTTGATATTTCTTTACCCTTTTTCCCTCAGCAGGAATCTATCCTTTTGTAATTCCTTGGACAGATAACTTGAAAATACTCACTTCCAAATTTAACCTCTGTGTTAAAGAAAACATCCACACTGTGAGAGGGTTAGTATTTTCCAGTAAATAAATTAAGATTACTGGCAGCAAGCAAAGGCCTCTTAGAGCAACTGCAACCCAAATGCAAAAGCATCAAAGATAATGACAGCTGTTTATCTGGCTGTGATGTTCATGCAGAACATGTAAGTGCAGGCAGATAAAGAGCCCCAGCATCAGTGTCTGCATCAGATCCTTCACCAAAGAGTGAAAACCCATCCAGCAGCACAGAGGGTGCAGCGATCAGCTCTGCAGATTGTGTCAGCTCTGCACTGCTGAGATCTCATCCCAAACCATACCTGAGCAGTAAGGTGGCAGCTCCACATTAAAATACTGCTGAGTATTGGAGGTATTCAGGCACCTCTGCCACACTTAGGTTTGTGTTCTTGATGTGTGTCAGAATTCACTACTTAATTTAAAAAAGTTTGTCTCTTTCTGCTGGCGGCTTTATTGTTCTGAAGTATCCTTGCTAACCTTATTTTCCAGCATAATTGCTCAGAGAACTTAAAATCAAGCCTTCGTATCTTCATTTGGGTTTTTAGGAGTTGTGTCTTTTTTTTTTAACTATATTAAAAATCTGCATTTGTTCAAATCATCACAAGTATCCTATGGCATACTTTGGATGTGCTTTTTATAATGACAGTGCTTGTTTAAGGAATGCCTTATACATTTGATTTGAAAGTCTGTCCCAGCTCAAACTTTCTTCTGTTAAAAGGCATTGGAAAGAAAAGGAAAAGTTAAAAGTTTGAAGTGAGAATGTTATCATCTGAGGACCATTTTGATTCAGAGTGGATAAAGGATGTTTTCTTTCATAGTTTGAAAATTGAAATCCCTTAGAATATTTTAGAACATTAACTGTGGTTAGAGGATTAAATGAAGCAAAATGGTTTGGTGTGTGTTGAATCAATCAGAATTAAAGTTCGTTTACAAGTGACAGAGTTTCTATGCACAGCAACTTTCTTTTAGTACCTCTGGTGTAAATGACTCTTCTCTTTAATATGCCATGTTACCTGTGTTTAATGAAGTGATTTAGGTGTGCCGGGCGAGTTATTTGTGAATTTCAGTTCTAAACAGGAGGAAAATTGCTTTTCAGGAGTGCAGCATAGCAGGGTGAGCTTTCTCAAGATGAGCTAGGTGGCAGAATTGACTAAGGAAGTGGTGCTTAGCTATTCCTTAAGCACTGAATGCCAGTTTGCTCACTGAATCATGCAAAGTGCAGTCCATTTAAACTTTATACCTTCCTAAAAGGAATTATCTGTTTATATCAAATGCATTTTGTAATATTTTATGCAGAATACCTCGGAGCAGATGTATGCTAATTTCCAAAATGCTACAGGCTCTCAGTGAGCTGGGAAAATGCATCTTGTTTTGCAAATCCAATATGGTTATTTAACAGTTCTGTGATACAATTATTTTTCATGTGTCTTACACAATGCAAGGTCTACAGAAGGACTCTGCTGATAGCATATTTCCCCGAGGTTCTCTGCTCTGCCTGCCCAACTTTGCCTGCTTTATACACTCAATTTCCACTGAGGACAAAGGTGAAGAGTGGCTAGGAAAACAAGGATGACAGATGTTTGTCATTACTGTTTAATGCTCTGTTCTTGGGTACTAAGATGGAGAGTGTGGTGTGAAAACAGAGCAAGAACATGTTTTTAGCTTGGGTATTATTGACTTAATGGCCTTCAATATAAGTATGGAGCTATTAAATACAAAGTAGTGGTTCACTGGTAGTTTTGAATGTCAGTGGAAGAAGGTGTGTTTCCCATGAAGCATTCCTGTTGGCAACTGTTAACTTTGATGTGGGAAAAACTCCACATCACAACTCCCTTCAGGTTCATCTTTTTTACAGAGCCTAAAGAGGACTCTGCTTTTATTACATTGGTGGAATATGGATCAAAAAACATAGCCTGGCTTCTCTTTCTCTCTCTCTCTTTCTCTCTCTCTTTCTCTCTTTCCCCTCTCTCTCTTTCCCTCTCTCTCTCTCTTTCTCCCTCTCTTCTTTCTCCCTCTCTTTCCCTCTCTCTTTCCCTCTCTTTCCCTCCCTCTTTCCCTCTCTCTCTTTCTCTCTCTCTTTCTCTCTCTCTTTCTCTCTCTCTCTTTCTCTCTCTCTCTTTCTCTCTCTCTCTCTCGCTCGCCTTCCTTCTCCCCTCCTTCCCCCTTTATTTCCCCCTCTTTCCCTTCTTTCTTTCCCTTGATTTCCTCCCTTCATTCTCCCTAACTCCCATATTCCCCCCCCAACCCCTCTGCTGCACTCATGCAGCTCTGAAGGCACAGCAGCAGTGCTGTCTCAGGAGGACTGGGAGTGCACAGCTGGGAATCAGGAACTCCAGAAGTTTGTACCTCTGCTGCTCACTTGTTTCATTTTATTACATTTGTGAAGCCCCTCTAACAGGTTTTTCTTTCCATGAAGACTCTAACAGGTTTTTCTTCCCATGAAGTGGCTGATAACAGGCGCTGATGAAGATGGGTGGTGGCAATTGTCATTGTCACTGTCCTGGCTCATTCATCTCTTGCAGGGCCCTGTTCTCTGCAGGACTGGTTGATCCCAGACCTGGTGAGGTCTGTGTTTTGTGAAGTTCATACATCCCACGTGTGCTGAGATTCATCCCAGAACACCAATTCCATTCCATGCCAGCAAACAGGGTAAAGGAGAAATAAATATGAGAATAAAAAGGAAGTTATGCTGATAGATGGTACCAGAGCATGTGTTGTTCCCCATCCAGAGTCTTTGCATCCATTTGCAAATGTATATTCTGCTGCTGAAGTTACCCAGGGTGTTTAATGGAATTCGCTTTCCAATAAAAGGGAAACAATATTGAATCTATTAATCTGAGAGTTATTCCAAGAAAGAATCTTGCTTTACACAATGGCTTGCTAGGAAACAATTGTTATCCAGCTCACTTTGGGTATAATCTCCATTAGTCAATATGTGCTTTTGGGATTGAATTTGCAGTTGTATTTACTGTACTTTGTTCCTGCTTTAAAAGCAGTGCTGTATTTGTGGTTTTTCTGTCCTGTACAGTATCCCTGTTGAACACAGAGCTTCTCTGTGATCATGACCCAGTTATGTTGAGTTTACTAACTTGGTTAATAAGAATATCAATAATAATTCATAGTCCTGTGTTGTTAGTAGTGGTGGCCTATTATAATTTTCCTTGGCAGCACATACGGCGGGTGATAAAGTAACTAATAAAAATGCCACATGGAGCATGGGTCCACTTTTATTTTTTAACAACCATTCCTTTCATCTGATTCATAATGAATGTGCAAGGTTCAAAATTATTTTCTGTGTGATTTTTGGCTTCTGCTGATGGATTCTTAGCTGTAAATGTTGTGTGACAACGATTCCTTGACTTAATCAGCTTCATTACTTCAGTCACCATTGTATAAATCAGCAAATGAGCTTGTCCAAACACTATTCACTCTTTGAGTCTTATTACTAGTTCTTTTAGCTGAGAATAGAAGTAACTGTAAATTCCAGGCCTTGTGGCCAAAAAGATGCATTATCTTCTTTCTTTCCTCTGCTGATCAGAAGTTCAGGCTCTTTAGTTGGCTTTTTAGTCCTGTCTTCACAAAGGATGAGAAGCATCCTGCAGCCTCCTGCTTGCAAACTGGCTTTTTCCAGTGTCTGCCTGCTTTAAAAGAAAACTTCCAACTCTTCTGCTGGTTGGAGAACTTCAGTGAACTCCAGGCTGACCTTGGACAAAGGTGAGAAAAGGAATATCCATTTTGAATATCCCTTTTATTCTCTCGCCTGTCATGGAGAGAAATCCTTGTAGTCATGTTGCTTCACATGAAAAACATATTTTTCCCCCCAAACCTCATCTTGTAGATCTGAGACTTTATGATGCCTCAAGTGAAAAAAGTTGACAGAGTACAACCCCAACTGCATTTGCAGAGTTTCAGCCTCTCATCTCAATCAGAAGATAACCTGTGTTATAATCACCACATCAGCGCTAGTTTTCTGAGGCTGCTGCTCTGTCACTTCTCCTTCCTCCCATAATTCAGTCAATCTCCATTTCTGGAATCAAGCTTTCCATGTGTGAACCCTTTTACTGTGTACTTCCAGAGCTCTGGTGTGTCACCACCACATCAGAGAGAAAACCTCTCCCTCACTCTAAACACTCATCACATATTTGGTGCAGTGAGGAATCTGAATGAGCAAACTCTGCCAGGCTCTAACCTACTGCTTTCTGTTCTCACCCATACCTGGCTGGATTTAGATGAACCACTTGTTGGAAGATGGATTCAAAGATTTTTCAGTGACATTTCTCACGAAGGAGGAAGTGCATTTCCAGGTTTACAAGGAGAGGGTCTTGAAATTTGAATATTTTTCCCCATTTGCTCCCAGTTTGTTTGTCCTCCTTAGTTTTGCTGCTTGGGTATGTGACCTTGTGCTTGGAGACTTCCATCCAGCTGAGGGCAGGTAGAATTCCAGTGAGGCTAAATAGATGCATGTTAAACATTCTCACTTCCTTAAAGGTGTGAATTTTTGTTTTTCTTTTGTGATCAACCATAGCCCAGGTGAAGATTCCTTGCAAAAATAACAGCTGATCTTGTATAGAGAAGGGAAGAGTAGTGGATGTTCAGTTCCTTGCTTTTGTCAAGGTTTTTAACCCATTCTGCCCTAGTACTCTAACAGCCATGTTGGTGCAAATTGGAATGGATAAATGGATGGATGAGAAGTCAACTGGCTGCTGGATTTAAAGGTCTCTGATGGGTGGTTCAGACTTCACCTGGGGGTCTTCAGTGATAATTTGAGTTAGGGTTTGTCTCAGGGGTAATAGTGTTTAAGAGGAATGTGGAGAGGGGCTGAAATGCACCCTCAGAAAGCACCATGATAGTGGAGGACAGGGCTGTCCTTCAGAGGGGCTTGGATTGGTTGGAAATGAAAGGTAAATAGAATCATCAAGTGGTTGAGGATAGAAGGATGTGCTCTGGCCCAGCCCCATTGCTGGAGCTGGGACACTCTGAGCTGGGACAGCCCAAGGTGGGACACTCTGGGCTGGGACATCCAGAGCAGGGACACCCCAAGCTGGCTGCCCAGGACTGTGCACAGATGGCTTTGGGGTGTCTCCAGGGTGGGACACTCCACGCCATGCCCAGGTGAGCTGTGCCAGGTCACCTCCCAGAGCAACAGCTGGCTGTCAGTGTGTGCACATTTCCTCTGGCTCTGGGCACCACTGCAAAGAGCCTGCCTCAGCCTTCTCACCTCCTTTCAGCCATTTCCATCCACTGACATCCTCCTGGAATCTTCTCCTCCTGAGGCTGCACCAGCCCAGCTCTCTCACCTTCCCTGAGCAGAGATGTGCCATCCCTTCATCATGCTAATGGCTCTTTGTTAGGCTCTCTGCAGTGTGTCAGTGCCTCTCATGTTCTGGGTGTCTTAATCAATATTGCTAAATATTCATACTGTCATTTTTCCACCTCCTTTGATTTCTTTAGAGTACACTGGATATTTTAGAATAGAGCATTCTCCAGTGAATATTACAAAACTGTTTAGCTGTAGAATTGTGGGTCAAGCTGGGCTTTTTTTTTTTACTTTCTTTATGTCACCTTCTTTGGCACAGAGCCAGGCTATTCACAGTTAATAGTGCATTATATACACATGTATGATTGCTCTGTTCACTTTATAGAAAGATGCATAAGGAAAGAAACAAAGTTGTTGACGGGGATTGTTGATTGTGGTTTGGACCTGAGTGACCTGAGGTGTAGGACTGAGCTGTCAGCCATGAAAACTTGTTTCCAGTAATCCTGAAATGGTAAAGCTTGCAGAGACAAAAGCTATGAAGGCAAAAAAAAACATCTAGTGTTAAAACTGTGCATCTGAAGGTTTAGACATTTCTATACTTCATCAGCAATAACAATTTCCCTCCCTGGGGAACAAAAAGAAAAAAAAAAGAACCTGATGTGCTTTTTGGTCCTTCAATGATTTTGAACGGTTTTTTTTTTTAAGTTTTACCATCTTAATAATGAAAGTCAACTCCATGGAATTATGACAAATTTAAAAATATATTTTGTTTCCTTTGGCAATGCAATCCGTGGTTGATAAATTACTTGATTCTTTATGTTGTTCAAACGCTTGTGGACACAACGTTAACGCAAGGAAAACTAAACTGAAAGCAATTTTATGCAGCTTTTTTTTTTTTACTATACCCTTGAGCATTTTCTAAGTTTGCATTTAATCACAGAATCTTGGCCATGATATTTCTGACAGGTAATTTCCTTAATGCGGTTGACAGAGATGGATTACATGGAAGCCTATTGGATCCAAT
Source organism: Lichenostomus cassidix (assembly GCF_008360975.1). Taxonomy (NCBI): domain Eukaryota; kingdom Metazoa; phylum Chordata; class Aves; order Passeriformes; family Meliphagidae; genus Lichenostomus; species Lichenostomus cassidix. The sequence goes on along the minus strand of NC_139495.1, from coordinate 12,125,705 downwards.
GCTTTTGTGTGCAAGTGATAAGACTAGATTAGGGTTATCTTGCTCTGAGTGCCTGGGAAGATAGAGCCACCTAATAATTCCCCTGGTAATGTGGATGGCTTGTGGGAGCAGGAATTCATGGCTGGATACTGGCCTGCAAAAGCATCTCCAGGTTCTGCTGCACCTTGAGAACATCTGGGGTGATGTGTGTTTTTCTGTCACATGAGAGCAAATTATGTGTCAGGGAAAGACAAATGGGTTAAATATTTGGCAGATTGGGAAAGTGATAAGGTTAGAGGCAGGCATGTATTTTAGAAATAGTATTGGTATTTAATTTTTTTTTTTTTGCCAAAACTATTACTCTTTTTTAAAAGAGAAATAACAACAGAAGTATCATTTATCCTTTTAGCCTCTGTAAATGTTCTCATTGTCTTATTGAAAGACCCTAAGCCTGTTTGTTCTTAATTAGGACAGGTTTTGAAATGGGATTTAATTATAAATGACCAAGTCTGAATAAATTTTAGATGTTAAAAATACTCTCTTGCAGCCAAAACCTTTGAACACTTGAATAAAAAGTTGTATAGAAAACACTGGGGAAAATAATTAAGAGCCATCAAGGTATGGCACATTTTTATTTACCTGTAGCAGACATTCACCTCAGTGGAAACAGGATTTTTCTAGCAATCTCTAAGATCTTGTCAATTTTACAACTTCCTCACACTTATCTGGATGAAGAAAATAAATGTGATGGCTTCGTAGTTAGCAATGCTGCAGCCAAAGCAGGAGCTGGTGGTCTCTCATTTGGAAATGGAGTTATTGGGAAGCTGAAGGTTGGAAACACAAGTTTGTGTTCCCAAAGCAAACTGCTGACATTCCCTGAGCCATCAGCAGAGACAGAGGTGTGTCTGCAGGAGGCACTTGAGGGGAAAGGTTTAGTTTGGATGGTCTGAGTCACCTCCTGGGGGATCTTCTCTGTGTCTCACCTGAAGTTCCTGAGAGGGCTAAGCTGAGCAGAGTCCCCAGGCTGGAGTCAGCTTGGAGAATTTTCTGAATAGGAGCTGGGCAGATTCAGGATGCAGAATGGTTTTCCAGCTTTCTCAGCAATGGAGTTTGCTGTGTGGATAAAATGTTCAGAGGGTTTTGCTGGGGATTTGGAGAGGGAGAATACCCTCACTGTATTCCTTGGCTCCTCTCTAACCAGGGGTGTAAAAACTGTGGCTGTGTCATTTCTGGAAAACACAGCAGGTGGGAAAGACAATCCCTCTATTGCAGCTAAAAGGAAAAAGGAAAGAAAAGCCAAACAAACCACAGAGAATATTTGGTTTGGTGGTGTGGCTATGTCTCAGTGTCCTTTGTGTCCTTACATCTTGGCCCAATAAAATATATCACACCTATCTTTTCCTTGGTTTATTTTCAAAAGAAAAAAAAAATAATTTAATACAGAGACTGTCTCATGAAAAAGGATCATGTAGGTGTTTAATGTATGCTGTGATGAGTAATTTTGGTCATGGTACATCAGAAAGCTACTTTCCCCCACCTTCTTTCTAATAAGAATTTTAATCCATTGATGACAAAACCTCTAAAGTATTTCCTTGCTGCATTGTAATACACTGTGACGAATTATGTCTCAGGAGTTGTAAAATTTTCTCATAGCTTGTAATACCTCATTTAATGAATTGATCACACTGAAATGTAAAGATGAAGCAGCATTTATTTTGTATGTTATATTGCATATAATTTTTAGACTTGACATTTATAGCCATGGAAGCTGTTATTTTACATATCATTTTCAAACCATATCAGCCTTAAACACATTTAAATTTAATAAGCAAGTAGATTAGATTTGCTTTTAAGCTAGGCATATCATTATAGTTTGTGTTCCCTTCAGTAGGGCACATGCTTACTATTAAATGCAGTATTAGTTGTCTTTTAAAAACTAAAAATAATAAAAGGAGATGTATTTACAAAAGTAATTGAATATAGAGCTGCTTTTGGGGACAGTGCCTCAGTCATAATTTTTGTAGCATGTAGATATTAAAGTAGGTTTTGGGTTTTATTAAAAATTGCCCTGTTTTGAGGAAATATTAATGTAGGAGCTGTATGGGTTTCAGTTATGAAATACCAAATCTGTCATAGTAACATATGGCCTGATCATCATCTCCTGCAGAAAAAATCCATGGGAGGGGAGAGCTTATTTGGAAACTCTGCATGATTTACCAGGCAGACTTTCTGATGCCTCATCTTTCTCATCAGAAAGAATTTGTAGCTGCCAAGGAGGTGGATTCTTACAGCCTTCTAACTATTTAAATGCCTTCCCATCCATAAAAAATATCTTGTTAGCAGTGGGGAAAAAAGGCAGCCCTTGTTTCTTCAATCCTGGCCCCTTTCACCACTAAAGAAACTTTACAGAATTTCACATGGAGCAACTCTGCTGCCTCTGTGATCTCTTTGTGCTTCCCACCTCAGAATCTTGGTGGATGTAAAGGCAGCCGAGAGAAACCTAATGAAATCTGAAATTTATAACATCTCAGGGGACTTTTCTCTGGAGATTATGTTGTTTTTCCTACTGTATCTGCTAAAAGAAAATCCCAGCATTGTACTTGCTACTGTGGGACAAAATTAGGATGTAAATAAGAGGCTTTTCACCTTCACTCAGAGGGAGGAGTGACTTTTTTTTTTTTTTTCCCTCCTAGTTTCCATTCTTTAGAAAGTAAGTTTGGAAATATGGTATTGAATTTTTCCAGACTTCTAAAAGTATTTTTTACTTGCTTCAAAATCAGGCTGACGACTGTTTCTCAAAGTCCTTTCACCAAACTGGAAAGCATATGCAGAAGAACTCCCCTTAGAATGCCTTTGAATAATGCAATTTTAAAATTACATTTTGAGGTGTTTCTCCTCTTTAATACATCATTTCACATTGTGCTTGTGTCCAATTGGTTAATGAGAGGGAAATCAGATGGGTTGCGCTGTCACCCTTATCAGCCTGGAAATGAAACTCGAGATCATTTTAGTGTAGGAAGTGACATAAAAGGGAATCTTTCTTGGAGCTCCAGGGGCACTTCTGGGAGAATATTCACAAAAGCCAACCCAAAGAGGGATGAATGCCATTTGATAAGTTTGAGGAAATTAGCAGCATTGATAAAAAGCACTAATTAGGAGGACAAATGGTGATGTAATTTCCCACAGGTTAAGTCCCTTCTCTTCTCTGGAGCCTCCCAGCTCTGTTACTAGTTGGGCTTGTTGATGACAGTGTGTCTTGAAGATTTTGCTCTCCACCTTGGTTCCCAGGAAGAACAAAGACAGGAGAGGAGCTTCATGCTCTGCAATGGCTTTGGTCTTTCTAGCTGGGGAAAAGGGCAGGCAAAAGTGCTGGGAGGGCTACAAATATATAAAAGAAAAAGGCAACAATCACTCTGGCATCATTACCAATAGTAGTAAAAATGATGGGACAGACCAAAGATTGGTGTTTGTCAATTCTTGTGGTGTGAGGTGGCAAGTGTTTGCCCTGAGCCCAAGGGCAGTGACTGCCAGCCCTGGAGAGTTCCTGCAGAGGGCAGGGACAGGAGGCAGAACACTGTTCTCCTCCTGCAGAGGGAGAGTTTTGTTCCCAGGGAGATGCACAGCAGGGCCATGGCACAGGAGCTGCTCTGCTCTGTGCCAGCCATGGAGCCCAGCTGCCATCATGGGGTGGGGATAAGGAAGGCACAGTCCTTATCACCAAGGAAGGACATCTCCCAGGCCTTCAGGAAGCTGCCAAGTCTGTTCCCTTTGCTGTTCTTCTCATCTTTCTATTCTTCTCACCTTAAATCCATTCTGTGACCTGTCCACACCATCAGTAAAAGGCTTAAAGGAACTCTCACTGCACTGAACTCGAGCATGCAGTGCAAAGGAGACCAAAATGTTCTTCTTCAGTTAAACCACATCCCTCAGCTGTCCACTCCTTACCATTGTTGACTGCCCTGGCACATGAACACAGATGTGGCATCCTCTGGGGAAATGCAGCTGCAATGAGAGCAGATTTCCCAGCCACGCTGGCAGATGGGCGAGGGGACTGCAGAAAGCCAAGGGTCAGGGAGCTGATAAGCTTCCAGGAAGTACAAGATTGAGTAATCAGCAGGGAAACACGGAAAAGGCATCAGGAGAATGAGCTGTGTGCCAGGGGGTTTGTAAGGGCGTTATTTCAAAATTAGGTGCACAGTTACCATTCACACAACCTCATATAAATCACCCTCAGTTCCATCCCGTGCATTTCCCTAGATTACGTGATCCCTGAACTTGTGTTGATAAATTTTTTTTAGTGTGGAAGATTGGCAATGCAGTGTCAGCAAAATATGTCACGTAGTCACGAGGCGGAACTGAAGAAGTGAATAATTTGTGTCGTGTCTTGCTCACCAGGATAATTAAATGGAATGGCATTTAAGTTGATGGAGCTGCAGGGGTGACCACTGGCTAAAGAATTGTCTCCCGTTTCTTTCCAGTAAAATGATCATCAGTATTTTGTTAATTCTCCCCCTTGTCTGTGTGTGGTTTAATATGCTGATTCGTCCTTGCACTTTCAGCAGGAATAACTTAATTACAGGGACTGAGAAATAATCCTAAACCAAAATTATTTAAATGAGAAATCATAAGTTTGTGGAAATGAACCTATTGTAGCTTTCATTCAAATGCAACCTTTTCATTCTTTTGTTCAAAGGGAATGTTCTGCACAGTGAAATTAAACTTAATAACACAAAAAAAGTAGTTTAAAAAACCCAGCCAAACAAAAAAATCAACCCAAAACACCTCTCATTTCTGGAGGTTTGTAGCAATGCATCTTTAAGCTCACCTCAGCACTGAAGAGGCCATTTAAAAAGGTAAGAGCTTCATCCAGACATCAGTGATGATGATTTCCTGCAACATGATAATAAATATACCAAAGCACCCTTTTACCTTTAATAATTCAGAATTCATTGAGCATTTAAAAGTTTTCCTGTTCTGTCATTTAAGAAATCTGATAGCAATTTGTTACAAATAATGAGACATGTCTTGAGAATAGGCAAAAAATTGGTGCAGCATGTAAGGGATGCTACTTTAATATGGAAGTTGTTGCTGCCTACATTTGCATAAAGGTTTAAAGATTTTCATCCTATTTGCTTACCTTCTTGAGAACTGTAATTGTTAGGATGAGGTCATATTAATAATTTGGAAGGCATCACCATAAATCAGTTATTTTTTAAGAATCTGCTCAACCCTCCACTTGAAATTATGTATTTGAAGTCTATAAAGTAATTTTTTTACCAAAATAATATACTGCTATGCTTTAACAGGGAAAAAAAGTCTGAATAACTCTTTCTGGACAGTAAAGTAGTTCTCAACTGAGATTTACCATTTTACTGCCATGATTTTCCAAAAGGTGTAATACAGTAAAGGGACTTGGGTTTGTGATACAGTAAAAGGGAATTGATAATGATTTTAATTAATTTTACCATTTACATCCATTTATTCAGAGCCCCCTTGAATGAGTGGGACAGAGTATAGATCTTTATAATTGGAACTTTTTGTTGCTATTTTTGCCCTGCAGGATGCCATTCTAAGCTGAACATTATTTTGTTTTCATAGTCCAAACTTTCTCAAGCAAGCTCCTCTATTCCAGATTATTGTGTTAGCCTTGAGTAGATTCACTTGTGCTTAGAGACCAACAGGAACACAAAACCCTGAGAGCCAAAATCCAGAGCAGGATCTGGATAGAGATGTCACACTTGGAAGCAGAAAAGAACACGTGTGAAATGGAATGAATCAAATATGTTTATTCAGGAATTATTGTGTTCATTAGAACCAGTTTGAGGTGAGACAGTGGACTTGCAGGGAGAGCTCCAAGAACCCAAGTCCAGTTGCTGGCTAGGAAAGGGCTTAAGAATTTCTTGAAGCAGGAGGTCAGTGCAGAGCCATTTTTGAGATTTCTCAGACATTACCTCCAGCTCGAGGGGCTTGCTTGGAAATATACTCAGGCTTCTAGGATTTGTGTTTGTGAAAAATAATTTTTTTGCTGTAGATGAGCAGAGAGCTAAGTGTTGGATCCTAGTTATGCATTGCACTACCCCAAGATGCTGCTGGTTGTCATGGCAACATTTTAACTGGTGGTGGCTGTGGCTTGACATCAGAACATTTTCTGTTAAGTGGAGATTCTTCTGAGATTGTAATGGAGTGTTTTAAGTCAGTGGACCTTTTGTACTCAATAAAATATTTAGCAGGTTGTAGTAAATATTAATTTGTCCTCCCTTCAAGATAACACACCATGCTGTGTATTTACAGTTCTGTGCTAATAGCATGGTATGGCATTCCTGGAAAAGAGTTCATCCATTCTAAAAAGTCAAATTTGCTGAATGTAAATTTGCTAATAACACTCTAAATAATAATTGTTGAAGTTGTTTCACTTTATCCTTTCAAAATACCCTGTGGCAGATAGGTTATGATGTGATGCAGCTCTGTTTGTGCATTCAGTGGAGAAAGCTTTAAATAGGAATGAGTACTAAAATCCTGAACTTAAACATCTTTACCCTGGGACTTTCTTGTTTTGAGTGAATGAAAATAAATGCATTTACAAGAGTTTATTTGGGAGGGGGTGGGGACAGTGGTAGGAATGATTGAAGTAAAAAGCTGGTGGTGAAACCTCTCTGTCAGTCACACATTGCTGTACTTTGTGCTGTGTTGTGCTGGAGGTGGAGCCTTGGCAGGGCTGCCTGATCCTCACCCAGGTGAGCTCTCAAAGGTGATCTCCAAATCCCATCTGCCACAGAGCAGGGATTTGCTGAGAGTGACAAACAGCTGCCCACTGCATTTCCCATGTGCTTTTCAATAACTGCATTCCCAGGCTCCTGGCAGAAAGGCAAGGTCTGAGAAAGCTCTCAGTAGTGAACTTCAATACAGCTGAATGCATTCGGTGAAAAGCAGAACAGTTTCTGCAAGTCAGGATTTATAAACTTTAATAATGCACTTATCGGGCAGAGACGGAAATTCAGCGTGGAGTGTTTGGAGAAATCATCCTGATGGGTAATACTAATTCATGGCTCCTTGCTGGTGCTCTGCTGCAGGGATAGTTCACATGGTTTGATGGCCTTCTGGAGCCCACTGAGCCCTTTGGGGCTCATCAGAATCTCATCCCTCAGCCCTGTGGTTCCAGAGGTTTTATGGGAATACTGGGATGTGGATGTGCTTCAGCACAGCTGATAACAGTGTCTGAGATGACCCCATCAGTCTTAATGACATTTTCTACTAATCAGCAAAAGGCTTGCAATGTATTTCTCTTCATATTGTCTTCATTACCTTTTGCTCTTACCTATCTCTCTATTAAACAAAAGAATAATCAAGCAGTTCTCTGGCCTTGCCTTGCTAAAAGTCCTCTCCATACTCACCAAATATTTAGCTGGGCACAGTTCTGCTTTTTCAGCTGTTATTCTCATAGTTACTCTTTGCTGATATAATTGTTGTGTCTCTACTCTTTCCCTAGACAAGATTAATCCATCAGGAGTTGCCCTGTGGGCACCTCATAGATCTAAGAGTTGTAACACTCAGAAATTAGAGAAACCTGCTTTAAACTGCTCCTTTCAACATCACATTTCTTAGAATTAGAGAATCCTCAGGAAACAAATACATGAATCAAGAAAAAGAGAATGACAACACTTCTCATACATCCAGGGAAACAGAGAGTTTATCTTAAGCTGTGATTGGTATATAATAATTACTGGGTTCTTTTCTTTGTTTGCCATTAGCAGTATGAATTTGGAGTTTTGCTGCAATGACAAACTGAGTAACTGCAATTTTCATTTTTCTCACATAAACTTTATTTCAGGAGGACACTTCAAGGCATGCTTTTATTGAGCAATACGAGATAATCTTTTCAATGGAGCATTAAGACTGGATGTATTTATTTCTGTTTCTGCATTTTAAAAAGTGTCATTTATGAAGAAGCACCCTGAGTTTTAGAAAGCAATTTTCATTGTATCAGTGAGCCATGGACACACTGTGGATTGGAATTTTGCCAAAAGTGGAGAGAACATAATATTTTTAACTGTATCATCAAACTAGAGTGGCCGAGAAATGCTATGTGAACTTAAAATACAAGTGCAGAATAATAACAGAACGTTGCATTTCAATACATAACGTGGAAATAAATCACCCAGGTATGTGCAACTGCTTTTTAGACATGTTACCTTTTATATGTCTTAAAAACCCACGAGGAATACACCTCTTGATTTAGCACTGCACTTAACATTTCAAGATGTAAGTAAGATTCATTTTTATTACTTGTAACAATTGAGGATCTCTGTGGGGAAGGGAAAAGACAAGGTATCAGGAACATTAATCTACAAATACTGGGTATAAAAACCATTCCTGAGTGCAAAAAGTAGCCTGGAATTTTATTCTCATCTGATGTAACTATTTTTAATTTTGATTGTGGAATGATTATGAAATCTTTTGCTCTGTCCTTTGTGAAAGTTCAGCCTGGCTTTCCTTGGTGCATCTTGTGCTGTAGCTGTTCTTTCCTTCCCTTCCTTGTGCTTTCTGTGGTTCATCTCAGAGCTGCTCTGTTCTGGGGCAGCTCTGTAGCTTCAACCTTTCTCTATAAAACAAGTCCAATTCCTCAGGGTAGAGGTTTTTGATTCATCTTTCAGTAAATAGTAGTTTATTTCAGTTCTTTGGAAGTGCAGATGCCATTCTGTCAAATCAGATGCCTTTATTTCTCCTGACTTGATAAGGGTAGGGCTTCCCCTTTCTTTTTTGACTTAGGGATATGAATTTCAGTGGAATTTTCTTTTTTTTTTAACCTAAGCCACAGTATGGACTTGGCAAAACAAAGCTTCTATTGATGGCTAAGGAGAAGTAAATCAGTTACACATTTCTGTCTTCATTGAGGAAAGCATGAAACCGTTCTGGGATAAAAAGGAGATTATTGGGACAGACACAGCCACCTTCCCCTCCCCAAGTCTAACTTGGAATAATACTGTGAAAAATGTGTATCCAACTGGTTTTTCTCTCTGTTCAGGCAGCAGTGTTTAGCAGATCAGGTTTAGGGATGTGCTGGTCTGCCTTCCAGTTTGGGCTTGGTTTGGAGTTGGGCACAGTGAGCTCAGATTTGGCTTTTCAAAGTCACTGTGGAGGTATTTCAGCAGCAAGATTCTGCCTGATGAGGTCCAGTGAGCAACTGTGCTGTTTCTTCTTCAGAAAGATGACTTGAAAAAGTCTCCTGTACATGGATATAAAACAACTTCTTAAACCCAAAAACCAGCACACCACCCCCCTAAAAAAACAACCAAAAAGCAAAAAAACAAAACAAAAAAAACAGCCAAAAAACCCCCAAAATATGAATAAAAACGTCAAAACCAAACAACAACAAACAAAAAACCCAAATAAAACTCCACCAAAAAACCCTAAAACCATCAACAGGAAAAAAAAAAAAACCAACAAAAAACCACAAACCCAAAATCCTAACAAACAAACAGAAAATACCCAAAACCACCCCAAACAAAACAACAACAAAGCAAACCCTCAACAAAATGCCACCCTCCAAGGACAGATGTAAATGGCTTTCTGTCATAGTAGATTAATGTTTTTGGAACAATTTTAGAAAAGGCTGGTTTAGGACTAATGCTAAGTGTTTTCATTATTGACATGTGAATGGTAGAATACAAAACATATTTTAAAAATTCCTTGAGACTGTCAGTCTGAAAGAACCTGCAAGCATACCTTTAGAATTAAAAATTCCCTTGATGAGTGAGGGACTGAACAGAATGCAATTTAGAGCAAATTAAAAGGTCTACACTTGAAAATATTTAGCTGGGAAAATATAAATGCATCATGACTGTGTAGGTAGTGTGCAGTACAGTGATTTTAGTTTCTAGTAAATCAAAAATTGGACCTATTAAAGATATCCTGCTATTGCAAAAAAACCCCATACACGTGCCATATTTTTTATACAAAAACAGAGTAAACAACAGTAAGACCTCTGAAATAGTACTCTTGAAAAAATTGGCACTTGTAAAGCCTCAGCTGCGAGGCAATATGCTGGGGATGCTTCAAGAACAAAGGAGCTGAATCACTGGAGGTACTGGGGAGAGCAATAGAAAGCACGAGAACTCTGGAAAATGTGACCTCCAGGGAGAAGCTGGGGAAGAGAAGCCTGAGCAAGGACTTGATAATTGTCCTCATGTACATAAAAAGGAGCTGCAAGAAAATAATCAGGTTTTTCTCTGTATTCCCTGGGTGGTGGGCTTGCTTTGCAGCAGGAAAAACTTTCTAATGGAAAAGTATTTGAGAACTTGAAGAACTTCCTTAGACAGAAAGTGAAATCTCTAGTGTAGAGGAGCAGTTTAGACAGAAGCTGGAGGTGCAGCTCATGCTGGGAGCTGGGAGAAGGAGCTGGGGAGTGAGAGGGGCAGCCAAACTATCATCCAAATCAGCTTTATTTCCTTCTCTGTCTCACACCAGTGATGATTTTTACATGGTCTTGAGAAAGTGATCTCCTCTGCTTGATGACCTTGCTTTGCCTTGTCTATTGCTAACACGCTTTGGAATAAATAAAAATAACTTGAAGGGATCAGTTTTCTAATATAGCAGCATTTGTTTGCTTTGTTACATGCGTTTGACTTAGAAACTGAGAGGTGAAAAGCTTTTTTAGGGGTCTGGTTGTTTAATAGAGTGTATTAATTGATTAATAACAACTGAGGCAAGGAAATAGGTGAGTTTTTGGCACCAAATCAGACTCCCAAGTTGGAAGCAGTGTGTCATAGGCATTCCCTGCTCAGTCCCTAGGGCACACTTGCAGACACTCTTTATTCCTTCAGCACTTCCTGTTGGCTCCCTCCCAACATCCAGAGGACTTTGTTCCCTTTTCCCTCTGAGTTGGAAATAACATTTTGTGCTCACAGTTGAGGAGGGGATGAGGCACAGTGCAGCTTAGTGCACATATGTCCAAATGCAGGGTTTTGCTCTGGGACCTGTGGGGCCAGCAGAGCATGCCAGATGCATGCCAGTTCTGTGCCATGGAAGGCATTGTTTGGAAGGAAAACAGCCTGGATGGAAGGAGAGAGAAAGAGGTGATCTGAGCAATTTAAAATGTGTAATCCCAGCACAATAATTCAAATGTACCAAAAGCAATATCCTTTTCCCAATGCCCATGTCCATGTTGCACTGATGCCTTATGATTTTAGCTTCTATATTTTTCATGTATCTGTAATTTTAGTGTATAACTCTGGACTCTATGTAGAGTGCTAAAACTCCTGTTCCCATCATATTTAGACAAAATAATTCCTCTGAAGCTTGAAATCCAAGGACATCTTACTGTCTGAGAGGCCCCACGATATGTAACAGCAGTGAATTTTGGGAAGCAAACTTGGAATAATTGACTTTATTACCTGAAGGTGCAATTGGAGGATTAACCCCAGATATGCAAATAGGCAGAATTTATAAGGTATGAAAAACTCAGATGTAGCCCCTGGGCGTGCTTTGTCTGCCCTAAATGCCCCTTGAAGGCCTTCAATAAATTTAACTAGTTTTTATCCTCCTAAATTTGTCTAGCCTCTGTTTTGGGTAAGCCAGTTTAGGCATCAGCATTTGCATTCCCCATGTATTGAACAGATTATATCTCACTGTTTAAACCTTTTCTATATCTGTGGGAAGGACAATGGTTGAGGCATGTTGTGCATGAATCTGAGTGGCTGCATGTTTGTTACTGAGGCTTTGCTTTCACTGAGTCTGCAGCTCTGCTCGAGGTTTGATTCCAGCCTGCCATCAGTATGAACAAATACTGAATATATTCATATCAGTGCAATCCTTCTAGCTGCACAGTGCTGACTTCATTCTAGACTGGGATATGGAATTTCTGTGGAGCTCCCAGAGTCCAGAGCTGGACTGTGGAACTGGGGTAGTGTGGGCAATGTTTTGTGTCTCTGACTGAGACACAAACAGAGCACAGCAGACTGAAACTTGGAGACAGAAAGAGCTGAGAAGGGGAAATATCTAAGTGACTGAGGCAGAACAAACTAATCGCTTGACAAACTGCCTGCAAGCAAATAATTAGTGTTAAAAATTATAATTGAAAGCCATGTATGTGGCAAAGCAGAATATCATCAATGGGAGCTTTTAGCATTTCACTGGAGCCATGAATTGTGTCCAGAAGGGCTAATGCAGGTTTTGGATCTGTTAGATGGATTGTACAGCTGCCTTAGCTGGAGCTGCTCTGTTGAGAGCTCTTGACTCCTGCTGGGCAGTGTGTGCAGTCCTCACACAAAGCTCAGAAACGTTCCTAAATTGCACAAAAACTCCTCGTAAACGGGCAGCAGGTTGGGAAATTCACATCTTTCACTTCACCAGTGAAAGGTGTGGAGACTCCACAGGACTTAAAGAAGGCAATGAGACTGACTTGCCCAGAGTTAAGTGGTGATTGTTCCCAAGGGATTTACATCTCCCAAGGGAGGTAGAGAGAGGAGAGAAGTTTCTTCAGCTGGTCCAGCAAAAATAGAACAGGAACACTGAGCCACCAGCTCTGGACAAACTGAGGCTGCAATGATTTGGCACTGAGAGAAATGAAACATTGGTACAACTTCTGCAGAGCTGCATTTCTGAGGATTTTAAAGTTTGGCTTTTTTCCCCAAGTACTGCTCTATTTTGAACAACAGTTTCAAGAACATCTTATATTTTTTTGTTGTACGTGAAATCAAAAGATTTTTTCTTTTTGTCTCAAAAGCTCTGGAGAATGCAGTGTGGATGTTTAGTGCCACTATCTATGGCACTGAAAAAAGTTAGATAATGCTGATGGTATGTGGGAATAGGTAATCTCCATTGAATTACCTTTTTTTAGGATGTTTTTGTTGGGTTTAAGTTGGGATAGAAGATAAGGAAACACCACCTAGCCCTGTGGAACTGAGAAGTGTAGAAATGCAGTAACTGCATGAGAATCCTTATGTGCCAGCTGCTGAACATAAAACATCTTCACTGAAGTATAAAATCTGACAGGGAAGTGTAGCTGCTGACAAAGAACATTTTATCTGCGTGACAGAGAAAAAAATTATACATATGGAAGAGAAAAAAATATCAATTAGCTACCTATGGTATATAAGCTTTTGGTTTTGATGAATTCTGGCTAAAATGACCATAAATCTATTTTTTTTTTTAAGAGTTTCCCTTTTCCTCACACATGCTTTCTATTAGATATGCAATTCTTAAACTTTCATGTGATTTTTGCAGCTTCCAATTAATGTCAATATAGACAATTATATAAGAAATTATAAATACCCATTCTTTTAAATTCAGTATTTTATACAGAAATGGGAAATAAGAACTGCCCAAGAAATTTAAGAGGAATAGCTAACACTGTAGATTACACTCCTGATATATCTGCTGCTTCTAGGGAGAAATAGGAGAAAGTGCCAAGTTTTAGGACTATTTTCAAAACTCGTTCCTAAAATGATGTTGAGGCAATGAGCTACCACAGAAGAAGTGCAGGTAGGGTGAACAATTTTCCAGAGTATTTCTTTTGGTCTTGTTTCAGTCACAGAAAGGCTGTTGGATTGTGTTCTTACAGCCCAAGGTTAATTTCTGTGTGTCTTTGCAAAACTACTTCCTGATGAAGAGGAGGAGCAATAATGGAGAAAAATACTTCATGATATAACCTTGTCATAGCTTTTCCAAACTGTCTGGGAGCAAGGAATTATTAGAGTTGAATAAACATAAAATTTCAGTGCAGGTTTTCTGGCAGTAAGAGCAAAGAAACACGGTGTTTATAAATTACTTAGCAGCTCACAGAGCAGGGCAGCTTAACGAGCAGGCAGGAAGGGAAGCAGAAATGCCTGGAGAGGTTTGTGGGGAGCAGGAGAGCACAGACCTGTTCAGCAGGGCAGCAGAATCCAAGGGAGAGGAGAAGGAGGATCCTGAGAGGGTGGAGTTGGAGGAAGAGGAGGAGAACTGAAGCCAGGAATAGGTTTAAGAGACTTTATGGGGATGAGAGAAGTCAGCTAAAGCTTGATGGAAGGGGAGTGAAGGATTAAGAGGAACTGAGTGAGAAGACAATGACAGCACAGAGTTTGTGATGCTCACAGGGTGCTGGTGCAGGAAGGAAAGGTGGAGAAGTCAGAAATGGAAAGGAGGAGAAAATGGAGAATAAAAAAGAACAAATACAAGGAGACCTGATCTGTTAGTTCTGTGAGGCTGCACTGTTTCATTCACACGAGCAAACAGCGGGTTTGTTTCATGTTTTACAGTATTTCTGAGGAGACTTGAGCACAGAAGGAGGTACAGAAAGCAATTTCTGTGTTAATAGTATGAATATTTTGTGGTTTGGAGTGTCCTGTACTGCTGGCCATGTAAATACCCAGGGAGATGCAGTCTGTGTACTGGCATGCTTTAGCCTGAGAGAAATAACACATAATAGATATTGGTAAAGCAGAAACAACAAAATTGGCACCTGCAATTCTTCTGCACCTGGACCTGCTGCCTGGCACTCTGCTTCTTCCAGCAGGGGCAAAAATAGCCAACAGGGAATGGAACACGAGGTCTGGGCTTCCCTGGAGTGAATGTGCCTTTCAATGTACACATACATTTCTTTGTTTCTTGCTTTAAGGTTCAAGCCTACTCTAGGAAACTTGTTTTTTTCCAATGCTTTTTCCTCTTTTTTATTACTTGATCTTACTGCAAAGAATTAATGTAAGGATATCTCAAATACCTTATGGGGAGAGAAGTATGCAATGAAAGGGCTTAGACCATGGGTTGGAATGTACATTCAGTTGTTTGTGAGGGGTTTAGGTGTTTTTTGGTTTTGTTAGGGTTTGTTTGGGGTTTCTTTAATCCCTCCAATTAGTGGTATTGGCCAGTGACCAACTTTTCTTTTTACCAGTCAGAAGGTACCTGGGGTGAGCAACAAGCACTTTTGTCTGTAGCATTTATAACCTCAGTGGCAACAGGAAAGCTTCCCTGGGTGTGATTTCCCAGACTGTGAGCTGTAATTCCACGAATCTTAGATGGTAACTTGTTAGGGTATTTCATTTATAGTTTGTAATGCTTTACATCCCCTGAAATAGAGCACTGTTCTATTTTAATGCTTTGCAGTCCAGAATTTCCAGAAAGAACTGAAGTGGCTTATCACAGACTTCATGTGTTGCTTTAGTCTCAGTCTCAGGCAGTCTCCCCAGTGTAGTGAAATTCACTGTGCTCTATCTGATCTCAGGGAGAGCTGATCAAGAATATTTTTTTAAGTATTTTAATTTGGTTTTTTTCTGTTTTTTGAAGTGGGGGAAAAAAAAAAGGTAGGGAGAACAACTCCATATTGTTCTTTTACCAACATTTGCAGTTAGTAAACAGAAAGAGGCAAAAGGCATCCAGAGGAATTTCATAAGGACAGTGCCTGATTTGCTGTGCTAGTGGTAGTTTTGTCTTTAGACAAAACCCAGTGTTTAGTGAGCTATCAAGCAGTGAGTGATTTCTATACACTGGATGGGATGAGATCAGTAAATTATCTGGAAATGGTTTTAGGAGCAAAACCATTTCAGCTGGGCTAAAGGTCCTTCTCTCATTCTTTGTGCTCTGTGAAGTTATAGTGTTTCCAGATCCATTATCTGTGCGTTATATGGAGATTTATTTACTTTCAGCAGCAAAGTTGATCTTGTTTACTTCAGTAAGTGCTTGCTATAGATGTTTTCTGAAAGGGATGAGGAGGAAAAAAGCTGCTTTTTGAAATAAATATTATATTCTGGCCACTGCTAGCCTTCATTACCCACTTTTTACAAACCGGAGTTTGCTGGCTTTTTGTCAGCCTCATTGCAAAGCTTTGTTAATACACTGCCACGAAAATGAAAGTTTCATACACATTGACATAATTAATGAAGAGGCAGGCAGCATGCTCTACCAATTAACACCACAGGGAAAAGTAAAATTGGCTTCCTTTTTGCGCGTTGTGCCAAAGTGAGGAACTGTAACACACAGCAAATAAATAGAGATCCTTTTAATGAGCTGCAAGATCGAGCTGAATAACTCTGAAAGGATGTTGTGTAAACATTGCCAACTATTTAGAGTGTTAAGAGTAATTGATGAGCTTAGTTGAAAGTTTTGAGGGTTTTTTTTGGGGGGGTGGGGGCGGAGAGCCTGTCAAAGAACGGAAATACTGCTTGTTAATAAATAAATTGTGTTTTCAGTGCAGCTATTAGGCACCTTAAAGAATGTAACAAGCACTTTAGAACGAATATGGAAAAAAAGAAGCAGTTTACTGCATGTTACTTGACCAAGTTTGTCAGAACTCATTTTTTCAGCTGAGTATTTCTGTACTTCCAATTTACTCTTAATGAAAACTTGACTAATTTCCCTCTGATGCTGATTCCAAGTAGCACAGCCATCTGGCAAGATGAGGCATCACTCAACCTTGATTTTTCCAGTTATCCCAGAAGTCCTAATAGTAACAATAACAGGGAAAAAAACAGGTGAATTTTTTCTATGCTTTATGTGAAGCATTCTGTTTACCTTGAGATGTATGTGTAGAAAATTCAGAGCAGTTCAGGTTCAACTTTTTTTCAAAAGGTTCTTTTATCAAGGAGAATGATCCTAAAAACCTTCTAAGTAAGACTGAGTTTTCAAAGAATACAAACTTCCAAATCTTTAAAGGCAATTTATAGATGACATTTTGGGCATTAAAAGTTAGAAGGCCACAATCATTTAGATCAAAGTCCATTTGTAATAACAGAAGTGCAATTTTGACTGTTCAGTGGCACCAGCTAGCTTAAAATATCTTTATATAAGAAAATAATACATCTTCTTCACTCTCTGTTCATTCTAAATAATTTGAATTTTGACAGTAATCAGTTTTTATTATTTTATTGCAGCCCAAGCATTGCATTAGGTTAGATCCAGCTTATCATTTCACGTTGCATGCAAGCAAATCCCCAAGATTTATCTATGAGCCTCTGCACCTCAGCATCTGAAATAAATCTTAAAATACGTCAGAATTGTAATTAAGGAAGCAAAACGTGGTAAAGCTAAAAGTAATAATGAGAAGTCAATAAAGATTATGCTAAACTCACCGAACAGCTGACCTTTGTAATGGCCATGTCTTCTCTGAGTTATCACCAGGGCAGAGAATTATGTGTCCCTTTGCTTGGAATGGTAAAGGTGAAGCCAGAAGTATCCAATAACTGCACAAGCAGGAATTAATATGCAAACTCAAACTGGAGACTGTTTATTGTGACTGTGGTGGAGTCCTTCTACTATATGTTAAGGGATATATATTGCTGAGGAATTATTTAATCAATATTTTTTTCTAATTTTACCTTTTTACTGCCTCAACTCCACATCTCTTGTTTTTCTCTTTAGTCTCTCCCACTCCTGCCTCAGTGTATTCTTCTTATATATCTTCATATTGCCTAACCTTTTTCAGCCCTAGGTTTTGTCCCTCAGAGTGCTGAGTGGGCTCTGTTGTCCTTGCTGATGTCCAGGTCCCTGCTGGCTGGTTCAGGGCTGCCTGGCTGTTCCCACTTAATCCGAGAGCTCTCCTGCTCTCCTCTCAGCCAGCTAACTCCCACTCTGCTCTGCCTGAGGCTCTTCTCTCCCCACTTCCTCCCTTTTGCCATCCTGTGCTCCCTTCCTGTCACCCTTTCTGCTTCTGCTGCAGCCCAGTAGAACAACTTCTAGAAGATTTATAATCCAGAAGGACAGTGACTGAGTTCCAGCAGGGAATAGGAATGTAGATGCAGAAGGAGACAAAGAACAACACCCTCCATAAGGATTTATATCAAGAAGATATGCTTACTTTTGTGAGGGTTCTGTGTACAATTGTATCTTCTCTAACTGACTTCTGCTTCAGAAAAACATTTACTCTCTCCAGTGTTTCATTTTTCCAAGATTGTCAAGAGGTGAAATATTACTGAAGGGTTGTGGTTTAACCCCAAATAGCAACTAAGGACCACAGAGCTGCTCACTGAGTGCCCCACTGCTGTCCACCCTGCTAGGGAGGAGAATTGGTAAAAAAAGACCAAAGCTCATGAGCTGAGGTAGAAACAGTTCAATAGGTAAAGAAAACAAGGAATTCATTCCCACTTCCCCTGGGCAGGCAGGTGTCCAGAAAACCCAGGGCTCCATCATGGGGAACAGTGACTTGGGAAGACAATGAGATCACTCCAAACATCCCCCTCTTCCTGCTTCTCCAGCCTGATATCCTCAGCACGATATGAGATATTCTGGAATATCCCTTGGGTCACTTGGGGTCACTTGTCAGGCTGTGTCCATTTTCTGGTGCATCCCCAGCCCCTGGCTGGTGGGGTGAGGAGCAGAGGCAGCTTTGGCTCCGTGGCAGACAAAAACTTCTCTGTCTAATGAGGGATTACTTGTGTTTGCAGTACAAATCCAAACTACAGCCCCATACCACCTACTAGAAAGCAAATTAACTCTCTCCCAGCCAAAACCAGCAACTTATCTTCAGGTTGTACAGAGTTCTTTTACTGCATCTGGCCAAGGATAAAGTATAAGTAAAAACTCATTAATTTTTGTCAAGAAAGCATAAAGTACAATGAATGTATTAAAGATTGATGGTCATAATTTCTGTGATAGAAAACTGGAATGCTGGGAGATCTTTAATGCTGAAATCCTTCTTGCCTGCATGTCTTATACAGCAAGTGTATTTCTGGCCACCCATATGTCCAGCAGGGAGAAGGTGAGAAGTATAAAATATCTTGTGTTGGGTGAGATCTTAGATGAGGGTTCTTGGGCCTGGGATGGTGACAGAGTGAAAAGAGAGGCTATGCAATCAGCAAAGCTTCAGAGATGGAATGTTTCACAGCACAAGGATTAGTATTCAGTGACATCATCAGCCAACAAGTTTAATATTAGCAAAACCAAGTACTTTTTTCCCATGGAGCATAATTTTGGAACTTAGAATGGATTTGGGCCCAGCAGGATGGATCCAGTGGCTGTGAATGACTTCTGGCTCAGGAGGCTCAGGAGCCACTGGCTGCAGGGTTATATTTTGAGGACAAGGACCACTCTCCACATGGCATTTTTTATGTTCCTACCCTAAATGTTCTCCCCTGTGATTCTGGACAAGAATTTTCTCTTGGGCAGCTTGGCAATTCTTATATATTAAAAATATGAATGAACTTAGATGTTTTTGTTACAAAACTGTCATAATCAGTAAATGCTGATTAAACAAATTTAACGTTCAAAGTCCAGTGAAAGAGCAGCTTTGTATGTTTTACATTTGTATGCCTTCAATGAAGTTTCCACAACTAAATATGAGGTGCTTAAGGTGGACAGGTTAGAGCTTATTAATTACCTAGCTCTGTACATATAAGCAATGTATGTGCCAGCTCCAATTGCTAATAAATCCATCAGCTCTGGGGGTTTTCCTGCTCATCCCTGCTGAGCTGTGAGTGTATGTGACAGGCCATGCTTCTGTCAGAACGAATTGTCCCCCTCCAAACGCTGGCAGCACGGGGAAGTGACAACTTAATGGAAGCTAAAGCACTCTAATGGCAGTGCCTGGTGAAAGCCAGGGAAAGTCATCCCCAGCGCTTGCCCCGGCTCTTGAAAATGTCTCTTTGCATTTCTGGTAATGTGCAGGATGGTAGGGCTTTGCTGGAGTCCCGTTTGCAGGTATAATTCGCTGAGCTGCGCTGCAGTGAAACATTTGTTTGTTGATAGATTTTGTTCCAGCAGGGTCAGCCCCTCGAACACTGTGCTCTCCTGCCTGTGCTCTGCAGGGCTGCAGCGTTTCTCCTGCTCAAACCCTGACTAGGAGGCACAGAAACCCAGGCCGAGGGTATAACATGAACTGGAAGCACAAACATTTTATCCTTCTGTTCCCATGAGTACATGGATACTCCTGTTTCTCTGTGAATGGAATATGTTTTATCCATTTAATCAAATGGATGAAAACATAATGCACTTTGTTTAGGTATATTTGTTTACAGGTGAAGAACGTTGAGATTATTTCTCCTGCCTTTTATTAGTATTGTGAACAAAAACTTGTGTTGAGCCAATGGATAAAATTATTGTACTGAGATTATTTCATGTTGTTTTAATATCTTTTTAGATTACATTGGTGTGCGCTAACATATTTATAAATTAATAAAACCCCAGTAATTTGCATACATTACATTTGTGAACTGTCTTATAAGTGCCCAGTGATTACATTTAAATATTTTCATTTTAATTACATTTTAATATTTTAATAACTTTTTATATATTAAACTGTGGATATTCCATCTAGATTATTGCCTTTTTATGAGGTTTACATGCAAATAATTATCTTGTTCCTGGTTTTCTTGGTGTGGAGGTGTTTTTGGACAAAACCATAATAGCAAAGGCATTCAGTTGAGAAGTATTTCTGCATCTTTTAATAAAAAGCATGCATGCTTTTCAGGTTGTAATTAGCCAGGTAGATTTAAAAAAAAAAGAAAAAAATGCCTATTAATATAATTTCTAAAATTTAATGAACTTTATCAGTACTACACCATTTATCCAAGTTCATAGAAAGAGAACAGGTGAGGACAGAACAAACAGAACTTCACAGCTGAAAAAGGAGGAAGCCAAATGACTGTTCTGAAGTGAAAATAGCCCAAATAAACCCAGCAAAAGCATTTCTGTGTGGTCATAACCATGATTATTTGCTCTGCAGTTGTGATCCACACGTTGTTTAGCACGTAACAATTAGTTTTGTGAGGAAAAGGTGAACAATCTAAACAGATGCAGTTTCTTTAATGTTGTTCTTACACTGATCTACTTCCACCTCCCCCCTTGTTCATCATCCCTGCAGTCACAGCAAACTCCAAACTGCTGAATGAACCTCTCGAGGGCTCTCTGTGGGTTTTCCTTTCCCCCTGCCATCCCCACCTTGGAGCAAAGCAGATCCAGCAGAGTCTCTGTGCCTGCCTTGGTTTGGGGCAGGGACAGCTGCCTGTGCTGCTCTGCTGCTTTCCATCTGCTGCTGTTCAGGAGTTTTGGAATAGAAAGGATTTTCTTAAAGGCGTGGCCTACAGAAACTATCAACCAGGTAGTTTATTACAACTGATATTAACACATTTTTGCTCTAAAATGGTTTCCAGAATGGCTCATTTTCACATATTTTCTCATTGAACAAATCCCACGTCAAGTACAGAAGCAGCAAGTCTGTATATTCAGGGACTGTGGGGTTTATATTTTATAATATTTCCTTTTCAGTTTGTTATCAGCAATGTTCTCTATTAGAAATTATTTCCTTAACACATAGAGTCAATAAACACTCACACCATCTTTCCTTCACTTACATTGGGGTTTTCCTCAGGTAAGAATTTGATTTCCCAGTGTGAGAGAGGTCTCTTCCCTTTCACTGGCTGCACCAAGTTCCTTTCAGATGCAGAGCAGAGGTTCCGAATTGTTTTGTCACTTTGATTTTGCAGTTGCTTGAAATATTCAGTTAACTCCTTTTAAGTGCTTCTTTTGACCGGCTTGGTGTTAATAGAGAAAATACAGACTGATTGTTACTTTCTTGTCCCCTAAACTTCAACAGACTTATTTGTGGATTTGCAGAATTATATATTTATATTTGTATATATAGATATGTTTGTCTATGTGCATATGCATTTTTTTCCTTCTTAGGCTAATGAAAAATTCAGTGTACTGATGAGATTTATGTTGTCAGCTGAAGATTAATTCTTGCTTTTAAACACTATTTTATTTTAATTTCTTTTAACTGACTGAAGGCAGCAAACCAGGATCTTCACTATTTCACTTTCTAGCAAGCCACAGATTGATGCAGGGGATTTTTTAAATCCATGCAGATATACATACATGTGTGTATGTATGTACACACATACATGTGTATGCAAATTATTCTCCCAATTCATGTCCAACTTGCTAATTTGACTTTTTTAAATTGACAAAATTGATACTCCATGAAACAGTGCCAAGTTCACATGCACATAAAAATTGAAACATTTGTCTGCATGCTGGGATTCAAGTGAGAGTGAAATTTTCTGCTCACCCCACCCCTCAGAGCTCTGTTGCCTCTACCTTTCAGAAGCACCTTGCTTTCACTTTATGCAGAATAAATCTCCCCATGCCTCATGCAGGGAGAACATTGGCACATGCAGGGGACATTTTTTAATTTGGGCAAAGTGTATAATATATCATACATGTTTGCTAAGTTGTAAGAATTTAAAATCACTTTCTTCAAGAATAATCTGGACTCTGGAACAGTATCAAATTGTGTTGGAACTGAGACAAAAGTGAAGTGTGCACAATAATTATTGAGTTCATCTCTGGGCTGCTTTTTTAGGTGTTGTGAAGGAAAAAGGCAAGAGGAAATATAGTTGCAGTCAGAGGTGAATGTAAAGAAGTCCAGGTAAATCAAAACTATTCTACACTGTAACTAACTTGCCCTTCTCCCTTTGCCTTGCCCTTTCCCACCCCAATCCCTACTTTTTGTTTGCCTCACCACTGACCTTTTCACACCTCCTTTGCTTATTTCTGGTGCTGCTAACCGAGGTAACCGGATGCAGTTTAATGTGTAAATGCTTCAGGTGGGGAAGCCCGATGGAAGTTTGCAGTGTTTCAAAATTCTGAGGGGCAGATAAAGCACCCAGATCTCTGGGTGCTCTGGGGATTGTCCAGGGTACAAGAACTGTGCAGGAATTGTGCAGGAATTGCACAGCAGGGCAGTTTGGACAGAGACCCACCGGTGTCAGCGATGTGCCTCCTTCTGTTTACACGGAACAAAGTTGGAATTTACACAGAAAACTAATGGAGTCTCTGGTGTCTCGCAGATTTCCTTGGCTTTATCTCGGCTGTATAATTAATGTAACCAAGTGAGTGGATGAGCACTTTTCTGTAGGAGTCAATAGGCAAGGATGTTGGGAAAATGAATGAACTGCTAAGATTAATTGCCAGGCTGCCTGCCTGAGCAGCCTGGTGAGGGACTCAGAAGGAAATGCCAACCCCTTTCTATCCAAAAAATTTCCTTATTAAAAGTTGTTCCTAATCTAAATAACATCAGATATCAGACTGGACTGAAGATAGTGCTTTATTCTTACTGTTCTTGTCTTAACAATTGCAAACTATTATTGTTAGAGATCAATTCATATGAATATTGATCTTAATCAGCTCAGCTGGATTTTAAGTATTCTAAATTATGACTAATTCCGATAATACTTTGAAAAATGTATTTTCTAAAATGTACAGAGGTTGACTAGTCAGCACAAAGGTTTAAATCAAAGTTTTGTGTGAACTACTTTTTGGGAAAATAAAGCAAAAACCAAAAATCAGATGGCAGCAGGAAACAGGGAATTTGCCTTGCATTTCTTTAGTCATTTTAGAGATAATTTATCTTTTAAGTCTAGATTTTTATTTTTTCTGTCCATTTTAGCAAAGTGCTACTAACCTATAGTTTGCCAATGTTTTTAAACAGATTTCCTGAAGGGAAGCTATAATATGTGGTGGGGTTTTTTGGTTTGTTTTTTTTTTTGGCTAAGCTTTAGGAGTATTTTGAATCTCTTGGTTAATTCTGTCTGCAGCCCTGTGTTGTTGTTCTGACTGCCACTCATGTAACACCTGACACTGTGCATCTCAAATGTGCTGCCAGGCTTGTGAAGGGCAGATAGGAACATGGAAGTGCAAGGAGGAAAACCCTGAGTACTCACAGGAAGGAACTTGTCAGCAGGTACTGTGCTCGAGTTCAGACAGAAGGGTTTTTCAGTTTATTTTCTCTGCCATTTTAGCACGAAGTCAATGGGGAATGCATAATTTTGTAGATGTGTCTGGGATTGCACAGCAAATGGTCACCAATGAGACTCTCTCTCAGCTGCCACACAATCTGGCACAGCTCCTTTCTGCTCCACAGCTCCCAGTTGCATTCAGCCCACTGTTGATGTGATGCCACTTTTTGGCTCCTTGCCCATCTGTTTTAGTAATTACTGTCACAGAAACTGATATTTTTAAACTGGAAACCATGTTGTTGTGAGATGAGCCCGTTGGAGTTACCTTTTGTGATGTGTCCAAGCAGCTCATTGACTTCTTGCTTTAAACTATAAAATTTGCATCAACTTTTCCTGCAATATATAGAAAAGGATATGGTAATGGTACTTTCAGAGTTTTGGGTCTTTTTTTTAAGATCACCCAAAAAAACCCAGTGTCCTTGAATAAAGTATTTGTGTTAATAACTTTTGGCAGACATAATTTTTTAAGTGTAAAATAGAAAAAGAAGTGGTTTGCCCTATCCAAATGATCCATTAGCACACCAGGCCTATCCAAAATGACATCATTACATATGCCAGCTAAAGCACAGAGATTGCAGGGGGATGAGGAGCAGCTTTATTCTGGCAGGAACTGGGTGGAATCAAAGGTGAGCTAAAAGAAAGGATCAGACAACATCCTTTCACCAACTTAACCCAAAACCAGCCCCAGGGGCAACGGCAGAGGAGCCAACACAAATATCAGTGCAGTGTGCCAAGGAGCCAGATGTCATCACTGCAAAATCACTGCCTCAGCCTGGCATCTGTCATCCACACAGCGAGAAAAAGCTGGGCAAGCAGGATTATTTTGGGGGCTGTGGAGAAATGTTTCTCTCTCTTCCCTTTTCCTCTCTTCGTAGCAGGGCTCTTGGCTGGCTTGCACTGGGCAAGCTGGTACAAAGTGGAAAAAAACCACAGGCATTTCCATATATATATATATATGTAAACACGTTTGTGTGGAAATGTCAATCTATGTGCATTTGGGCTGATTGGACCAGAAAAAGGGAGAGCCCAAAGAAGGAGGCAAAAGCAACCAGAGCAAATTGAAACCAGAACAACATATCATAGGACTATGAAAAGAGGTGTTTATTTGCCATACTCCCCAAAGTGCTTATTTCAGGATTTTCAACAGTGCAACTCCAATACTTTATTTAAATTTTCCCAGGTCAGATCTGCTCAGTAGCCAAGTTCTTGATGTTTTCTCTTTGCAATGACATTCCACATAGGCAAGTTCAATGCATTTGGCAAATTTAATTTCTAGGATTTCAGCCTGTTTCCTGTAATTATTGATATCATTCTGATATACCTGGATAATGTATCTCTATATATATCCAAGTATTGTTTGATTGCTTCTTTTTAAATTGTAGGAATAACTTCTGTCCATGCTATCAGTAGTCAGACTTTTTGCAGTGAGTCCAGCCCTTCTAAAGCATTAAAAATAGGGTTTGCAGTAATTTGAGAGACCTCCCATGATGGAAACTGCACTCTGAAATTAAGAATTGGTAGTTTTTTGTGCTTAGCCATTAATTAGCTGTCCATGCATTAAAGATGTGTTATCACATTCAAATATTCCTATCATATTCAAAGCTGCATGTGTATGGATTGGGGTGGGGATAAATGCTGTGACACTGGATAATTTTCACTTCTTCTGTTTTCAAGACTGAGTATTCTGTGGAAACATTTGTGTGAAGCAGAGATCTTGTGAACAGACAAGATCTCTTTTTTGTTTCTAAGTGGAAATGCCACAGTAGTAAATATGAAATAAAAGTGCTAATTAATTCAGGGAAAACTCTTTAAATATATATTGATCAGAGAGAGACAGCTGAGGTGAGCTGTAGACTCAAAACATTACTTTGCAAAGATTTAAAAAAGCTCACAGAATATTATTTTTTATGCTCCAGCTGTCCAACATGGCTGGAAAGGCCCAATTTAGGGCAGACAATAAAGGGTTTTGATGAACACACATTCCCTGCTACCCCATGGCCAGAGCAAGGCTCCTTTTTGTGTGAGAGTGCTGCATTCTGAAATGAAGCACAGTGGGTAGGAGGAGGTTGAAAAGACTTCAGAAGAGATCATCTGTCTTGGAACTAAAGGATTTTTCCCTCTTTAAGTTTCAGTATCCTGTGTTTGTCATGCACTCAGGACGAACTGAAGCTGTTAAAAAGATTCCACTGTCAGAGCATGAGGAGTTATGAGGAAGAGCAAAGTTGTGTCTAGAGTTGGTCTGGACAAAAGAGGATTATTGCTCTATGAGTTCTCATTTAAAACCTTCAGGTCCATTTATTCAGGGTCAGTAATCACTGCTTAGAACAGAAAATAACAATATGTAATCATCAATATTTTAGCAGCAGCGGAATTTTTCAATTTTTAATAAATTACAAAGCTTTTGACAGGAGGATGGAATTGGCATTGTACAATTTAAGGGTTTTATGTCACAAGAGATCCATATGCATAGATCTTTATAGTTATTTCAGAGTTAAATCTTCAGGTGCCTTATCCTAGAATAAAGTATTTATCATTTGGTTTTGAAATTCCAAATGTGTCATGACTGAAACCTTTGAGCTTGGCAGAATTACCTTTGAATTCATTCCTTCTTTCTTCATTTTCCTTCTCCTTAATACGGATTGTCTAAATTTTTTCACCTTTTTACACTTCAGTGCTTCACAGACTTCACTCCCTAAGCCTTGCCACATAAACTCAAAACAGTTTTTCCCTTCAATTTTTCGGGATGCTTTCATATGTTTTTTAATTGTTTTGTATCGTAGGCAGTTGAAGGTTCTGATGATCAGGAGGAGGAGCTGTAACTGATTTCTTAAAGATTTAAAAGTCTGATTTTAAGGTTTTCTTCTTCTCCCAACCCCTTGTGAATTTATCACTCACAGAATGCCCCCTGTATTCTGTGAGTAATAAATCTTCCTGGTATTTTGTGATTTTGCAGCTCATAGGACAAATTATTCAAACATCTTATTACTGTTTCATTAAGCCCCTTTTTATATGCTATATCACAAAGATATTTTGAATTCTAATAGCCATTGGTGCTTTATAGTATTCATGCTTTATAGTATTCATGTTGTTTAAATGTTCTGTCTTTCCTTTTCCTTTTCATTTCTCTCTTATCTGAGTGATAGAATATCCTACAATTATTTATTGCTGATTATTTGGAAATCGACACATAATTCCTGTGGCTCAATTGCTGTCATTGATGCAGTCAAATTACAGTTATGGCTATTAAAGAAAATTATTAAGAACTCAATGCCTTGAATTTCAGTGAGACTGCTGCCTTATCATTGCTTTGAAACCCCAATACAAAAACCTGAGGTGGTTATCTTTTAATTGTGCATGTGAATGAGTTGGAGGAAGGATGAACCAAGCAGGGACAAAGCTTCTGAGCAAGAAAAGAAGTTTTAATGTACTTGAAAGCGGGGAAAATGTTAGTGGTCTTTTTTTGGAGTGTGCAGTGCTCTATTTCTGTGGCTGTGGGCTGGAAACAGATTGGATGTCAGACTGATTGTCAGCATTTGTGTTATGATAAGCTTTTACATGTGGGTGGGTTCTCAAGGAAAGAGGTTTGCATTTATTGTAAAAACTAGTAAGGTAATTTTCCTATAGCTGGCTAGGGATTAAAGCACATAATGTGTAATTAATTTATAACAGGGATTTGAAGCTTTACCTTGTGTTTCAAAGAGAAGGGATCCTAAAACATAATTCACTGGGAGAGTATTTGAACTAACAGACTGAATATACAATCTCTGATGTGTCCTGAAAGGAGTTTCTAGGATAAGCTTTAAGTAGCTTCAGACTTTGTCTTTTCTCTCTGTTGCTTCTAGCACAATAAAGATTAATTACTTCATGCTTGAATAATCATCTACTGAATCAATATATGTGCATTTTTTCACCAATTACAAGATGGTGGTTTATAATCTTTGCTGGTTTTATATTTTATCTTTTTGATCTACCCTATCCTCACACTTTGGGACGTGAGTGAATTCAGTTCTGTGCTGTGGCTCACTGGAACACTTGGAACACATCATTTACCACTCCTCAAAGAGAGGAATTTGCAAAGTTCTTTTGGGTCAGATGATGAGGAGTTCTGTCAGATCTGGTTCAAGGCAAACAGTTCAGTTTTCCTGGTCAACCTTGGGGTTGTGTTGTTCTCTCTGTACTCACTGCACCATTCTTGGTCATCTCAAACCCTTTTCACCTGAACAGAACAACTTGTGAAATACCTGAGCATCATCTGAACTCCTACCAAGGCATGTTTGACAGCCACCAGCAAACCCCATTGCTCTGCCTTAGTGCCAGAAAATCCCTGACAGCACACAGGAAAAGCAATGGCTGAATTGTTCTGATTTATTCTTTATGTTGAATCAATCTTGGCTAAATATAATTTATACTTGTAAATATAATTTATACTTTTTTACCTACAAATATGCTTTAAATCAGAGCTGATTGGTTACAGGCTTTTTTTGTTTGTTTTGCTTAATTCATTTAAATAGAACTTCAAATCACACTCAACTGTAGGTTTATACTGCATTAACAAATGTGGTTATAAGGTAACAGTTTGTTAAACTGGCACAGAGATCATCACAAAAGGAGAAAGATTTGAGCTGGAGCTGTTTATTCTCTGACATTTGGGTGGCTTGGTATGTTTAGCTGCTCTGAAGCAAATTAGAAAAGCTTACTGTGCAGAAGGTTTGATGGCTGCTCTCAGAATAGCTGGCAGAACAAGAGAGCAAAAGTTCGGGAGAAGTGGAAAATCTCAGGCTGAATGAGTATGAAAAGTGTTTTTGTCTGGGTAGATGCGGTAAAGGCTAATAGCAGCAGGTTTGGGCTAATGCTGAAAAAGCCCCAAACACAGGAAATCCAGAAAGAGCAGCATTGCCCTGATCAAGGCAAGAGATGAGCTCAATGTAGCCTGGGGTTTAAAAGTTAGATCAAACAACAAGTTTTAGTAATGATAGAAAAAATTGGTTATTTTCATTTTTTGTGACCATACAATTTATAAAATTTGTCTGAAAAACAAGGAAATATGTTCTTTTACACAATAATTTTTCTGGGGAAAGTTTATATGTTTTCATAAAGGGAGAGTATTGAAAAACATCTTTCAAAATACAATTTATGTCTTGCTGTGTGAAATAACTTCCTTTACTGCTGGCTGTTCTAGAAGGTAACTGTGTACTATAACATGGTTAATTCAGGTAAACATTAAAAGTGTGTAAAGATATTTTTGTCTAAACAGTACAAACTTGAGGGGTTTTTTTCTATTGTGTTTCTCTGGCTCCTGTTTTTGTCCTGTTTTTGTTTGCTTATCCAGGGAGGGTAAATTCTCTCAGCCATATCCAGCTCTGCATGAATTCAGATTGTTCATCACATAATTTATAACAAAACAAATGTACCAAACAGTATAAAGCTAAAATGACAAAAAACACAGTTGAAATTGAGAGAAATATAGAGACAGGGCAAAATATGAACTAATAAATCCTGCATGAAAGCATCTAAATACTTAATATTACTTGTGTAAAGCTTTTGTTTTGCCATGAAAGACCTGAAATATAACAGCTCTTTGGTATGTCTGGAATATAAATAATGTGATGACAGCATCATTCTGAAGTTCATGCATGTTTTTAAACTGATTTAATGTTCTCCTATAGTTCTCAATTTTATCCAGATGCCTTATTCAGTCACACCAAAAGCACATTACTGAACGTTTTATTTATCATTCTGTGGAGCTTAATTCACTTGCATGGCAGAACTGCAGAGTTTTCAGCTGAGGTGCATTTCACACCTGTGTGGGGAAAGAATAAGACTGAGGTGGTTTTGTGTTTCAGTCTGAGATTGCTGAGGCTGTTTTTTCTTGAAATAGACTCAACAGAGTTGCAGGTTTCTGCCACAAATCCTGCATGCTATTTGCAATTCGTAATTAACTTTTCCTGTATCAACTGCATTACTGATTTTAGTATATCCATTGCTCTGATCCATTGATATCAAGGGAATTTGCTCCTAAATTTTATTAATTTAAGCCAAATTTGAAAATAGCCTCCAAATTTCTAATACCTTTGTAATTTTTAGGTCTAACAGTCAGTTATCTTGCTTTGCAAAGCCTTTTTCTCATTACTTTCACTGACATGAGGAATTTTCTCAGGTCTTCAGTAGGTGGGACACTGAGATGACACAGTGATTGTGTGGGTACTGCCTTGGGAAAAATTCTCCCACTTTCTAATCATCTTCTGTCTTAGAATGTTTTCTTAGAGGTAATTATCTCCAGTAAATCCAGTCAAGGTCCTGCTTGAATAATTAAAATATTTTCTTCCCAACTATTTGTTTGAAATAGGATGGGGATTTTTTTCATCATTTCAGATTAATCATTGGGCTAGTTTTTGAAAATGCAAGGAGCCTGCAGTTCGGTGGAAGGAATTATCTTTGTATTTTCTGGTGCGTTAAAACCTTGTAGTGCTTGAAGATGAAAGCAAGGAGCAAGATTACATAATTAATAAAGTAATATCATATTTTTCAGATCACCTGTACCTGGAGATAACTGCCATTCTTTCTTTACGGTTTCCTTGCAGAATGGTCAGAAGGTGTCAACGACAAACAAATCTTTTTCTCTCCAGTGAGTCTCAATAAGTATCAATAGCAAAGAGCAGCTGTTCCCAGCAGAAACCTCAACTTTGTGATCCCCAGGAGTGAATTTAGTGCTGCTGCACCTGAGCTGTGCCCAGGTCACCCTCTTGGTCACTTCCAGCTCAGCTCAGGGGGACTTGCCTTTGTCTCCTTTATCCTATAAAGGGAATTGTTGTAATTCCTCTGTAAAGAGTCACTTAAAACCAAATTTCATGTTATAAATGATGGATTTTGCCCTCTCTTCAGCTCCTTCTGTCCCTCCAGTTTCACAGTAAATTAGGCAGCTTAAAAAACATGATTTCTACATGTAATTAATGTGAATTTGTATCTCATCTCACTGTTTTCCTTCTCTTGATCATTACCAAGAGATAGAAGGCTCAGCTTTTAGTAACACACCACAGGAATCAATATTTCACAGCTTATTTTTGGAAAGAAACTCTCATTTTGTTGGTTTTTTTTTTTTTTTTAAATTCACATTTCAAAATGAAGGCTCACCTCGCTTCACGCAGGCAGCAACCATTTGCGATGTTTTTCCAACTTCTTATGTGTTAATGCCAAAGCCAGCTTGGTCCATGTATTGTTTGACTGAATGTCATTTCATAGCCTCTTCAAGAATTTTTAAGATTTTGACACTTTATCGTTAGTTAGAGCATGTTAATGGTAGATGACCACTTGGAATTTGCTGTACAAAAATCAGCTCGAGCTGCAAGCACTGACATGGTATTCAGCTTGATTTTTTTTTTTCCTTCAGTCTCTTTGTATGTCAAGGGGAAAAAAAATTCTGTAGTCTTTTCTGAAATACTGTGCCACGTGCACATAAAAATATATCATAGCTGGTATAACTGCAATTTAGCTGGGAGGATAAAATTCCTATTAGGAATCTCCATAAAAGTCCTATTAGGAATCTACATATGACATTAACAAAACAGTATCCATCCTGTTAATACTATGTTATTTTGGTAACATGATAGCTGAGTTTGAAATGGAATCCAAAAAGGTCAGAGTTGGCATCATACTGGGAATTAGGTAATCCCATTTTCCTTCCTGTCACTGACCATATTCCCTGCAGTCCCCACTGCAGGCTGTGTGTGTTGTAGCAGCTGTGGGAATGTTCTAATGGGTTGTGCTACTTAATTTTTTTAATTTCCTTTGAAGAAAGTTTTCAGAGTGCATATCATCTTTTTTTTGTGTGGGGGTGGCTCTAAACTGATCAAGCATTTGATTACTTGGGATCAGTAAATTCATTGTATTAAACGTATATGTAATTTGCATTTCTCAAATGGTGTCTCACAGTTATTTAAATTATATTACCAAATATAATTTACATTATATTTACTATAGCAACACAACATTTACAATAACAACAGATAAAGGCAATAATAAATTAAAATGTTCATCCCCCACAAAAGCCCATTATCCCCTGCACTGCACTTCCTCCCTGCCAGTAGCAAACCTTGAGTAAGTTACACAGTCATTGTTGAACAATAAAGCTACATAAAAACGATGTGTAAAGTTGACCACTTGAATTTTTCTTGTTCTGAAACCCAGAAATTCCTCAATTTAAATGACTGCTTTTCTCCAGGCACATGATGGGGACAGTTAAATTAAAATTACATGGGACATAGCTCAAGTGAAGTTGGGTTCAGTTTGACAAAGGAGCTGCAGAAACCAGCATTGGCTTGTGACAGTGATAGCACACCCAAAATATTGTGTGACTAAGCAAGCACTGGCTTAGTGTAACTATTCTAGGCAAGATTTTTTTTTCACCTTGACATACAAAGAGACAAATAATATGTATATAATATTATATATAAAATATATAAATAATTATAGATATATACAATATGT
This sequence comes from Lichenostomus cassidix, assembly GCF_008360975.1. Classification (NCBI taxonomy): domain Eukaryota; kingdom Metazoa; phylum Chordata; class Aves; order Passeriformes; family Meliphagidae; genus Lichenostomus; species Lichenostomus cassidix. The sequence goes on along the minus strand of NC_139495.1, from coordinate 12,093,543 downwards.
ATTATAATAATGTATATATTATATAAAAATAAAAAATTCAAGCTGAGTATCATGACAGTTTTTGCAACTTGAGTTGATTTTGTGCAGCAAATTCCAAGTGGTCATCTTCCATTAACAGGTTCTTACTAACAGTAAAGTGTCAAAACCTTAAAAATTCTTGAAGAGGCTATAAAATGACACCTCATGAGGTGATGGCTCCTCTGACCCTCCAAACCAAGGGAATCTCACAGAATCCATGCACATTTTGGCAGCAGTGAGGTGTGATAAGCACTGGCAAGGAGAGGCAGCAGCCCTTGGGACCAACAGCTGGACAGAGGTGAGCCAGGGGAAGCCCAGCTGTCTCTTTTCACTCAAATAATGAGGGATTTGCAACACTTTATTGGCTGCTGTCCAGAGCTGTGAGATTCATCCTCAAGGTTAAATTGATGTGTTGAAGTTTTTTGGAATGAAATCCTTGAGTTGATGCCATTTCCCTGTACTTTCAGAAAGCATGAAGGGCAGCAGTCTTTGATAGGTGGCCAGGGAAAGATGGGACTTTGTTCATAAACATGACTTTGGCCCTTTAAAATAAACCTGAATACCTGCTCAGATCTGACTTCACAACTAGTAAATAACTCTCAGAAGTTAATGGTTAAAGTTTCATGGTTTTGCCTCCTCTGAGCATCTCGCCCATGCTGATACAGACCCTGCAGGAGCAGCTGATCGTTCTGCCCTGGCTCACAATCCCAACCACTGGCAGAGCTCCATCCCAGTGAATTGCACCCCAATTCCTCTGTCTGCCCAGGTGTTGGTGTCAGGGATTTGGGGCCACAGAAACCTCTTCTCCCTTTGGTTCCCTCCAGGCACTGAGGCTTGGCAGAAGGTTTTGTTGGAGCAGGGATGAATGCTGGAGCACAAAAAAAATGACTGAAAATGAGGAACCAAAGATTTCTTACGTTGTGATTCACTCATTCCAGTGTTGTTTTGTTTCTGCATATTCTCACTTGACTGAGGGAGAGTCAAGCACTGTATGGGAAACACGTGTGTAATCAAACAGGATGTTTGAATTCTCATTACAAAGATAAATTTAGTTCTGGTGTTTGGTGGGCTCTGTTATTTAGTCCACAGTCTTAGTAAAGTATGGCATTTACTTTTGTCATTATTGACATACAAAATCATTTAGGAGTGGGTAATATGAAAAAAGGTAAAACCAGTAAAAAACGTAAAGTTTCTCTGGTAATTAGGACTGTGTGCCACCCTGTTTTGTTGATCAAATTTTTGCTTTCAGCATGGAAGTAAATGAGATATAGTGCAACCTCAGAACTGAGCAAACACTTCTTTGTGTAGTTTTTTCAGTGAAAGTAAATGCTGGGGAGGACCTGTTAATTCAGATTTCTGTCTGAAATATCAGCATTTGCAGTTTGTCTATGATTTCAGGGCTGTACATTTTCTTTATATGAATATTATTTGCCGTTACAGAGGCCATAGGGTGGGTTTTGCAGTATTGTTTTATCTGTTAGTAATACATCTCATAATTCCCTGACTAACAATGATTTTTCTTAAGCATTCTTCAAAAGCCTTTCTGTGGAGAGCCTGATATTCATCAGCAGGATTAAAATGACTGATGAATTATGCAGCAGGGCTGTCTAGATCCTTGACTAAGTATTTTATGGCAATTGAATTACTTTGGCAAGATTTAGGTAAATAAGATTGTTAAAGTTTGCTTGTTTCAAATGTGTTTCGTTCCATATTATTTCAGTCTCAGAAATCATATTGACTTTCTAGCAATAGGTTCTGAAATATATAAGAAATATGTAAGAATGACAAGTATATGAAAGAACACCTTAACTTTGTGTGAAGATAAATTTTTTGAGGATCAGTGATGTTTATCAGGTGTAAGTGATTATCCAGTCCTGGTATCACCCTTATTTTAGTATTGTTTTATTGTAGAAAATGATAGAACTAGATAAAAATTAGATAAAGTTCTAAAATTAAAATATATTTCAATCAGTGAATTCTTGAGAAGAATGTTGCTGCTGTTTTTTGTTCAGAGAGCCCAGGACTGCATTCACCCAGGGTTCAGACTTGCACCAATTTCAGTCAGTTTGGCTCACGGTAAATGGAGGATGGAACAATGCTACAGAGATTTTACTATTTGTTATTTGTAGCCTAGCTTTTGGTTTTCTGCTGTTTGGTTTATCTGTGGGATCCTGACCTGTCTGGAGATTACTGGTGACTCCTTGCACCCAATTTTGTTAACTGTTCTCTGTTCCAGTGAGGACAGCTCCAATATTTGCTATTTTAGCTTTTTGTTGAGATGTAGGATTGTAACAGCCCAGCAATGTTTCTTACCAGACTTGGGGAACGAAATTTGGGTACCAATAATACTGGCTTCAAGTGAAAATTCAGGATGAAATATTAAAACTGTGCCTGTAAAGCACATAATGTAGGTGATACAGGAAGGTCTGTGCTACACCTTAATGAGAGTTTGTCTCTGGATCAGGACAGGGTTTGTGTGCACAGGGAGGAAAGTTCTGTGCCTTCAGAGCTCACTTTCTGGGAGGAGGATGGCACTGCACCCTTGGTGTGTAGCTCAGGTGGTGGCTGAGAGCTGCTGGTGGCACCTGGAGGCTGTGGCTGGCCTGGCTGAATTCCCAGCTGATCCCAATTGATGTCTGCAGCAGAGCAATCTCCACAGCCATTGCCACCTGTGCTGCTCACCTGGGGAGGATGACTGAGGCAGCTTTGGGCCACAGCTGATAGAAAGGGCTGGGAGCAGCAGGATTGGCACTGTGCTGAGTTCAGCTGCAAGGAGCAACAGGTATGTTGGAGCTGATGGGAATGATTGTGCAATTTATCTCATTTTAAATGTTGATTTTATGTCTGTGATAATGCCCAGGACTTGTACAGCACAGTGCTCTTCATTTAAAGTGTGTGGTTTTTGGAGACAGTAACAGAACTTTAAGGAAAAGTGGTCTTGTAAAGCCTTGGCTTTGCATTGCTTTGAACAACCACTACAAATCATGTTACTTGAAGCTTCTTGGTTCTCTGTCCTTTAATTTAAATAGAGTATTTGCTGATGAGTAATTTTATCTGTTTGATGTATTTTTTCTGCATTTTTGAGCAAAAATTAAGGATATATTTTGGAGCTGTACTGACTATTTGTAGAAACATGTCCAGGCTCTGGCTGAAGAGAAGAGTGCATGCTTTTCCTTGCTAGCTTTAATTTACCTTTTTAGCCTAATATTAGTAATGTTTCTGCTCCTTTTGTGGTCTTGGGGTGTCCATGTAGAAGCCTTTCATAGAAGAAAATTTGGGTGTGGTGGGTGAAGCTCCAAAATACTGCATTGGAGAGTTAAGTTAGGCCAAAAAGGGTTCTGTGGGTGTAAAAGCAATTAGAGGCCATTCTGGGAAGCCCTAAGACAATATTCTGTAGGCTTTCATGTTGTGTTGGAGAATGCATTTAGCACCTTCTGTTCAGGCACTTTATACATGTGTGTTCTCTGACCTCACCGATATTCTCCTACCCCAAGAGCTGAATTTTGTCTCATCCAGGTTTGCAAAAAAGACTGTATTCACATAAAAGCAATTGTTTAAAATCCCATTTTAGTTCCTTTTCTTATTTAAAAAAAAATTTGGTATTATTCTATGCCATTTTAATGAATAAATAATACTATTTATATTAATATAAATAGTGCTATATGACTATTGTATTGAGATATGACAAAGCAAGGTATGTATGATTTTCTGACAAAACATAAAATTTGTCAGAAGATCCATTCTCCATTTTTATAGGGTCAGAATGGAGCCAAAACCAAACCATTTTGCTTTTGTGTTGTTCAGATTTATATTTTAATCTGCCAGTCTTTGGAGGCACTCCATAAATACAAGGTAGAAACTGCAAAACCAATTCAGATGAACTAAAAATAAGTTAAATTTGAAGAGTAATTTATTTTCAATTTTCTATGACAGTTTCTTTGATTCAAATACTTGTAGTAATTTTTATTTAATTATAGTGTTAAAAATTTGATGTCGTTAAATTTTATCTTGAAACGATTTTGAATTTCATGAACAAATTCTAAATCTTAAAGGGATAGTTGCAGCCACAGTCTCCTAGCTGGGGAACTAGTTTCAATAGGACTGATATAATTCATGAAGAGCAAAGAGAAAGTGTTTTTATGTGCATAAGAACATTTCAAAGAGAATTTTACTACTTTTTTTCTCCCTTTTGGAGTATAGGAATAGGTTTTTGGGGAGGAGAAACTGTGTGAGTATCGAGTGGAAAGGAATAAGGGGAACTGCTCTGTCTGAGGTTTTGTCCAAGATTCTCTTTTTTAAAGAACCCCACACGAAATCCTTTGCAGAATGGCACAAGGGTGGTTGGAACAAACGAGCTTTAAGGCTTTCTTCCTCCTGGTGAGGATATTTGTGCTTCTCATGCCCAGGAGATGCTGGGAAGTCAGAGGGAAGTTGGCCAGTGTGCAAGGGCTGCTTGTAATGCTGGTGCTCATGCTGAGGAGCAGCTGTGCAAAACCTGCCTGTGGGAGTGTGCCCAGCCTGTTTCTGCCACAAAACACTGAGCACAGAGTTCTGGAGTTGAGTTGTGCACGTGCAGTGTGTGCTGAGCTCTGCTGCCTGGAAAGCTCTTCTCACCCCATCCAAAGGGTGTTGGATGCTTGGGTAGAGGGGTCTGGTTGTAGGTTTGTGACATGGAATATTGAGGGGGTCTTGGAGAAACTAAGGAATGTCAGGTGATCTGAGTGTAAATGTACAACAGGAGGAGATTTTAATGCTGAGTCTTGGAGGGTCTGAACCCTGGGGGGTGAGAAACTTGAACTTTGGGCTGAAAGGAGAAGTGGTGAATAGTGCCAAAAAGAGAGGGAATTCAGAGCTTGCAGTGTGAATTTGGTTGCATTAAGGAAGAGCAGAGAGGAAGGAATTGCAAGTAGGAGAGGAGAAGGATGGCCACCATAACAGGGGAGAGCTGATTAGTGTTGATGAAAGCAAACAGATTCGAGAAAATATTGTGGATGAATTGAGACTTCAGTTACTAGCTGAGGAAAAGGAGTGGAGTGTGACACCTTATCAATTGAAGTAGGAAAAGATATAAAAAAAAGGCCAATTAGAGTGTGAAGAGAGGAGGGAGCTGATGCTGGACTCATGAACACATAGAGGTTACACTAATGAAATGCTTGGAAATGTAGTATGGAAAGGAGAGGATCCCTGGAGGATTGAGGGGAAAATGCAGATAGGAAAAGAAGCAACTGCTTCATTCAAAATTAGTGGATAAGCTGGAATAAAAAGAAAGGAGATGATGTTGACTCTGTATATAAAATTGGGCTTTCTCACATGGTACTTCTGTCTCTATCTCAAACTAAACAAGCAGGTCTTTATAGGCAGCTTTGTACCAATTTCATATGCTAAAGTCCTCCTGTGCCAAAGCTTTAATTCTGTAAGGGTTAGAGAGAGCCAAAATTCCTCAGTAGAAAAAAAAAATAGAACCAAACCAACCTCCTCCTCCTAGATTCTGGCACAAGAGTGAGATTGGGTCATGGCATCAGATGTCTTTCTTCTGGAATGGGATTTTGGGGTGTAGCTGCCTACTTTGGACAGCCTTGGTTGTGCTTCAGCATAAACTGAAGCTTAAAGCTACAAACCCCTCAATTTTAGCTCTCCTGAGTCATTAACTGGATGACTTTATATGAGAATGTATGTCTTTTTATATATAGAATATATATATTATATAAATATATTTATATAGGTAAGTGTTTATAAGTGGCTTTAGATTCAGTCAGAATATATGAGGGATGTCCAGCTGTAGACAGAATAATGAAAGGAGAAGTAGTTTCATTGCAGAAGGAAACTGTGCTGATGTCCAGTTAATTTAATTCCGACAGAAAATGATGCAACCTTTACATAATAGCAGAATTAATCTGCCACTTATTCTCCTTCTGAGATTTGACATCCTTTTAATTTTTAAGAGATTAATAATATTTCATTAAAAACCTTCTTGATCATGTTTACACTGCCCTACTATTTATTCTTATAATTACATTTGATGGTACTTCAGTTATTTTAACTTTTATTGCTATCACATGGAAACAAGCTCTAAATTCATGTGCTTCTCCTGTTTATTTTGCCCTCCAAGTTAAATTATTTCCTTGTGAATTTATAACAGCAGTAAAGTGAGATGTGGTGGTAAAAATTAAGGGGCAAAAAACAAAAAAAGGGGCAAACTTCAGTGGGTTAATCAATTTGTGTGAAAATTTTAGTTTAAAGTAAGTGTTATATGTGTGAACAAAATAGAGAGTGTAGCACTGCAAGGAACTTGTGTCTATATAAAATAAGAAAGCAAAATTTGGTGTAAAAACAAATTGAAGTGAAACATGCACAGTATGTCCTTACTATCAAATATTCTCTGGTACTTGACAAACTGCCACAAGTGGCAGCAGGCAAAGTTAGGCTTTGTCACTTTAGGTCTAACTGTACACTTCTTTTTTGGGTTCTTTGTAGCCCTCCTGTTCTCTGGACTGAAGCTTAACAAGGTATACACTGTTTCTTAATTTTTTATATTGCTAAAAAAAAAAAATCCTGTTTTTAAATTTCATTCAGAGTTAATTTCCAAGGGCCATATTGTCATGTCTTCTCATCTGGAATGCTGGAAAAACCTTACAGGGCGAGACTACCCATGGCACAGTTGTCTTGCTGACTTTGTGATATGACTAATGACCTAAATGGTAATTATTAAGCTGGACACCTGCATTCAAGGGGTTCTAGTGTGCTGCAGGTTTGTAGCAGTGTGTCAGCCCTAAAGAATCTCTGGATTTTGCTGTTTGTGAAGGTTGGTGTTGTGACAGCAATGCATGGCGGTGGGAGCACCCTGTGCTTCTCCAAATGTTGTGGTTCCTGCGTTACCTTAGTGCTCAGGGAGGCTTTAGCAGGATTTTTGCTGCACCGACTTCTGTTCACCCTCTTAACTCTGCCTGTGTCTCTGCTTCCCCAGTCTGGAGTTTGGTGGTAACAGTTTAGATAAAGCTCTTCGGGTATTTTTTAATTTATGTTTAATTTCCTGACCTGAATGGTCAAGAGACATCACGTTAAACTTTCCCAAGTGGGTGCTGTGCAGCTGCTGCCTCCTGTGCGCCCCGCGCAGCCCTTGCTGCCCTGGCCATGCTCTGTGCCACCTCTGCTCCCAAAGGCTGAGCAGCGCCTTGTGCTCCTCCAGCATCAGCCAGGCTGCCTTTGCACTGGCTGCCCACCGAGTCCTGGGGCCGACGGAGCCCAAAAAGTGGCCGGGAAAGCAGAGAGGAGAGCGGGGCGATGGCGATCCCCAAGGAGCTGGGGCGCTTGGGGTCGCGCTGCTGGGGTCGGGCGCAGCTCAGGCTTTGGGGACAGCAGTGCCCCGGGGAACCCCGGTGTGCTGGCCGCGGTGGGGAGCAGCAGGGTCTGCGGTGTCCCGGGAACGAGCCGTGTCCCGGGAACGAGCCGTGTCCCGGGAATGAGCCGTGTCCCGGGAATGAGCCGTGTCCCGGGAATGAGCCGGATCTCCGCTAGATGGAGCGCCCGGAACGGCGGAGCGCAGCGCAGCGGGAGCGCTCCTGCCCAGGGCTTCCCCGGCCCGCTGCGGACACACAGCATACCTGCACCTCCCCCGGGGCTTCACCCGGCTGCTTTCCATCCCCCCGGCTATACACAGACTGTCCCCAAAGCAGAGAATCACTCCTGCTCAGGAACACACGCGTTCTGCCCGGAATGGCCCCTAACTCTTTAGTGTTTTATTTATTTTGTTGCCGTCCCCAGCCCCTGGCGCGTTGGAGGCAATAAGGGCTCTTGGCTGCTTCTGGTGGGGAAAATCTAGAGAGTCAATGCTGGATGCTCGTGAAACGTGTGTTGAGTGGTGCTGAAGGGGTTAACTGTGTGTTAATCTTTGGAGAGATTGGGTATGAAATGCTGGAGAAGCCAATGGATGTAACACCGTGCTTAATAGAAAGAGAAAATTAGTGATTCTTACTTGCCTGAGGTAAGCGTGAGCCTCTGTCATGTCTTGATCTTTGTGCAAAAACCTGGTAAAGAGGGCAGTCTTAACATAAACCTGGTATTAGAAATTGGGGTATTCATGAGAAGGAGATACCAGTGGAAGGGTGAGATGTTGCCTTTTAGTTTACAAGAATAAAGGGAAACCCTTTTATTTAATCTTTCTGACAAAACAGATGATTAAAAAAACCTGTGATCTTTCCCCACTTTATTTTAAAAAGACATAGTGCATCTACAGAAAATAGAATTCTATGTGAAATACAGGCAGAGATATTGATAATTGATAGTAATTTATCAAAATATATTACTGATGTATTTGATTTTATAATATGTTGCTTTTCTTGGTCTTGAGTCCTGGGAACTGTGTTTTCATGTGGTGTTAGATAAGGAGGGTTTGGAGAAAGGACTACTCTACTGTTAGATTCTATGCCACTTGCCTGAATTATTTTTGTACTGCATCAACCACTTTATAAAGTTGAGAAGAAAATACTTTCTTTACATGGAGCATTTAATATACAGTCGTGATTTATTTTTTTTCTAATACTTGATATTTTGAGGCATAAAATACTTGGAATACTACGTGCATACTGAACTTTTTAGTGTTGGGTACTGGTGAGACACATTGGAAGTGTAAAATGGTGTGTGGTGGTGCAGGTGATGTGTTTCAGATCCTTCTTTTACTCGATGGAAATGGTTTGACTGTCAGACAGTCTGCTGTGGTAGTTCCAAAGGTTAGCTTCTAGGTCAAAAGTCTGGAAACGCAAAATTTGAGCTTAAGTTGACTACCAGGTCCCAACAAATGGAGTGGTTGATCTTAAATGGAAGGTGTTAGGTTAAATGAACAAATGCATTGCAAATATGGGAGTTTGGATTTGTAATCCAGCTGTCTGAGAAGTGCTGTTGGTCCTTTTTGCTTTGTTCCAGAGCTTCTTTGATGTCATGTTTTTATTTGCATATTCAAGATTGGTCCAAACTTTGCTGTTGGCATTTTTCACATGGTTTTCTCCATGGAAGTGGGGAGAAGATTCCTATCTGCAAGTTCTCTGCCTCTGCCATAAACCAGGACATGGACAACCCAAAGGGGTTGGGGGGAGGGCGTGTTTCCTCTCAGGGAGGTACAGCAGGCATTGCATCCCAGCTGGATCCATTATTAGTGTGGGAGGAGGGCTTATTTCCTGGAATGTTTCTAGCTGAACTCCCCCAGAGGCTGATGTGGGCAGTGTAGATGGTTGGCCTCTTGTTGTTGTGTAAAATGCTGGTATTTGTTGTTAATTGATAAGTCTGGCTAATATCAGCTGTGTGTGAGGTGAGTTCAGCTCCTGACCCAGCAGGGCACAACGGAGGCGCCTGGGAAATGCCAAGGGCTGTAGGTGAGGTGCCCTTTGCAATTGCACTTGCTGGTTGTGGGAGAATAAAGGAGAAATCAAGTTGATAATGAGCAGATGAGCTGCTGCTGGCTCTGTGCTGTGCTGTGAGTTGCAGGGTGGCTGTCACAGGGATGCTGTCCCTGTGCTCAGGGAGGGAAGGTCAGGCTGTGTCCAGTCATTCATGGCCCTGTGGCACATCCGTTGTGGCACTTAGGGTATATATAGTCATAACTGGGGCTGTGGGGCTGATTGATGGGCTGGGTTAGGGACAGAAGTGTGTGTAAACAAGGAAATGGCTTTCCAGAAGAGCCATTGATTTTATATTTATAAAAATAAAACACATTTTGTTACCTTTTTTTTCTTTTTAGACATAATGACAAGTTATCCTTGGAAGGGAGGAAAATTGGTAATGACTTTCCCCTGCATCTCTTGAAGTAGCATATATCAGTCTAAAGAATTGTGTTTCTTTTTTAGGTCTCTTACCCTACTGAATTATGTATGTTTATTGTTTCTCTGTGTATAGATAATTTGGATAGTTAAAACATTGCTGTTCTTGTTTTAATAAGATAATTATGTAAATGTGAGGAATCTGTAGTGTTTGTGGGTCATATTTTTCTGACTTAGAGCTGTGTGAAAATTAAGGATAAAAGGCCAATGAAAAGTTCACTTTTACAATTATTGTTAGCTCCATTGACAGTGCTAAATTCTCCTGAAGTAATTGTTCAACACACTGCTTTTAAGAATTTAATCTGTTTTATGGATGTCCTTTTAGCTGTAAAATAGTGCAATCGACAGAAGAAGCTTTGCTTGACCATCACCATGTTCCAGAACTTCACTTTGGGAAATTGGATAGACTTTTATAGTTCCAAACTGTTTGGCTAGGAAGCATACTGCCTTTGATTCTGACATAATGTGGAAGGAGTTGGTTACCTTACATAATGTATTTGTTTTTCATTAAACATGCTGATAAGGTCTCATTAAAGCACCATGTATTATTTATGGTATTTCATATGAAACTGAGCTGAGGGGAAACTTCTCTCAGCTTAGGGCATTTGCAGAATAACAGCCTTTCTGTGCTAGGGAAAAAAATAAAAATAATGGAGAAAAGCATGACATAGTCCTGTCAGAACAGGAGACTGCTAAAGGCAGAGAGAAAGAATGAAAAAAGGAGAAAGGGCACAGGGAGGGTTCATTTCTCCTCCTCCTCACTTGCTCTTGCTCCGTGGCATGTGGGGTTTTGTCGTTGGTGGTTTGGGGGTTTGGTTGATTTCTTTGTCGTTGGTTGTTTTTTTTGAAGGTTTTTTTTTTTTTTTTTTGGTGATTAAATAATCTGGGCTGTTCTAGTAGATGAGTCCATGACAAACTGCAAAAGCATGGATGTTTCCTAAGCCAATCCCAATGCCTGTATTGTAAGTTGGTGCATGATTGTTTTGGTGTTTATTACTGAGTTATGAATACATTGGTTTGGTTGCATTGACTGCTTTTGAGAAGGAAAATTACGTAATAACTGATTCTACTGGAAAATTTTCAGTTTTGCATGAAGAAGACTTAGTGGATCTAAATCAGTCTCTGAGGCTTGTGTGGGTGCAGGTATGTGTGCGCACATGGAGAATGAAAAAGATGATTTTTTTTTTTTTTTTAAATGTACCACCTGAGTTGCAGTGAAGTGTTTTGATTCTGTTTCCAGCTAAGCGGGGACTATTATTTGTTTTTAAGGGTAGATCTTATATCAAACCAGCGATGCTGTTGATGGAATAGACTTCTCTTGTGTGTGAGTTATTTGTTTATTGTTGTTAGCATTAAACTCTCGGTCTCAGATGTGTTTTTGTGGGAATTAGATATCCTGTAAAATAGGTGATTTTCAAATCTTCTGCAGAGTCCTTTTAAAAGGAGCCCCTTCAAAACCTCAGGTGGTTCTTTGAGGTTTGACCTTCTTTCCTGAAGAATTAATATTTAATTCATTTGTCAAATTCTAATTAAAAATAGTAATATCTTCTGTTATACTTGAGTTGTATCTAAGGAAAAAAAAAGACCTGTAATATAGGACCTCAAGGACAAGCTGTAGTATAAATTATTTGATTTGCAGGTCACATCCTACTTTATTACATAAAGACTAACTAGATCTACTAATGAATAATTATTACTCCATAAAATAAGGGGGGGAGGTGAATAAAAAGCTGGCAAGAGTGGAATATTAATTTTGAGGTATCGTTCTCAAAGTAGAAAGTAAACATTAAATTCTGAAAATTGCAAATGTAATTTTTCCATGTAACCTGATAGGGCAGTCCTTGATAGTAGATTGACTAGCTGTCAAATAAATTTGTAATTTTAGATGAGATGGGCTTTAGACCAATTTCAGGATACAGTCTTTATCCAAGTGTTCTCCCCTCCCCCAGTAAAGTAGACACAGTGTGCCACAGAATTCTGTTTCATTCCCAGTGTTTGTGCTGCAATGGTTACACAGCTCTTGCACAGTTTCACTGTAATGCTTTTATAGGCTTCTCTGGCAAACTAGATAGCGAATGAAATGTAGATATAAAATTAATTCGCCTTTTAAAAAAGCTCATTTGCTGATAGCGCTGTATATTTGCTGGAATCCTCTCGACTCGCCAAGATTCCTTCCCTTTCCTACTTTGTGCTTCCTACTTGTGTTCCTGGAAGGGGAAAGCCCTTTGCCTGTCAGGTGTGAGCCCAGGGAGGGGAAGTGTGTGAGTGTGTCAGTGTGCGTGCAGAATCATAACAGGCGCTCGGTCCCAGCTGGGCAATGACACTAATTGCCCACATCTCACGGATGCCTGTGATGCAGCGCGCTCACTTTCTCTCCTTTCCCATCCTCTCCAGGGATTTTTAAAATGCAGTATTTGAATTTTGGTGAGTGGTAAAGACCCTGCCCTAGGACCCATTTGACAAATGAGAAGCTGTGCAGCATCAGCACCAGCCGACTGAGCCTCACTGAGCCTCTCTCTCTCTCTCCTAGTCAGCAGCTACTGTTGTGAGACAAGCTTCAGCTCTCTGTCATTGAGGAAGTTCCATTTGCTCATCAATAGGCTGCAGGCTGTGTCTTCTTTTTTTCCTCTCCGTTCAAAATTCGTAGTTTCAACCTACCAAGTTGCCTTAGCTGACAAACGAATGTAGGGGCTTAGCGCCGGGGGAGAAAAAAGGCATCCGAGAAACGCCGTTTCTTATTTAAATAATCAAAAGGGAAAAAAAAAAAAGAAAAAAAAACCCAACAACCAACCCGTAGTGACAAGACAGGGCAAACGTGCTTGCATGCAAGCCCCCTCACTTGTTCTACGTAGACTTCAGAGCAACACCATGCAGCATCCCCTTACGGGTGCAACCTGCGTGGCACTGCCGAATGTGGGCATGTGTCCCCAGCTCTCCTGTGCCTTGACTTTTATGTACTTACAGCAGGTAAGTTTGCTTAACTTTTCCTTTTGCTCGCAGTGCTTGCTTTGTCAGCGTCGTTCGGGGGATTTGTAAGCGGGGAGGTATTTTCTGTGTGAATAGACTGTATAAATGTCTCCCACCGTGTGGAGCGAGTGTTGTGCCTGCACTTAAGGATGTGAGAGTGAGTAGAAAATATGTTTTAACAGAGCATCAAGCATATCTTTTTGTGTTTTAGTGCTGGCTTATTTTATTTTTCTGCCGTGCCTCCATCGTTGCTGTTTATAGATATTTAACACAGCACCGTGTCTGCGTTTCTCGTGGATGCTGGAGCAGAGTTTCAGTCATAAAGGACTGCTCTTTATTCACTTGCAGGCATAAATTATACTTCTAATGTAAATGTGCCCAATGGCAATTTTCTTTAAGCCTTCTTTGAAGACGGGGATTTTAAGTCTGTGTTAAAACATGCTGCTGATTAAAGCCAAGCTGATTTTTAGTTCACAGGGAAAAAATTATTTGTAAAGATGTATCTGTGCAGAATACTTCTATGACTGGAGTATATTGGACTGAGTATGAGTAAAACAATACCAATTTCTAGTCAATTTTTAATTATTTTTATAAAATGTCATTTCATTTTTGCTTAGAGGGTCTTTTTTTTAAGCATTTGCTCCCCCTCTCTCTTCCTAAATTATTTCATATTTGGTACCCCCTCTCTGCTGTATCGTGAAATAACTGGATAATAACACTTCTTTTAAACTAGTATTTTGTAATCATCTTTGTATTCTACACTATTTTATAACTGAGTCCACCATTACAGAGTCATCTACTAAGTGTGTAGAGCCAAGACAGAAATATGTTATCATGCAGAAATGATTAATCCTGTTTATGCTGTTACTTCTGTTGAAACTTCAGGGGGAAAAATATTCTTGTGCTTACTGTAATGAATAGGGGAATTCAACTTCCACTACAACAGTTTCTGTGCATTTTGACTTCTCTGCAAGTCTCTAACTTTATTTCTATATTCACAAATGCCTGAAAGACGCTGTACGGTATTTCTTTTCTGTTCCTAAAGATTAGATAAAGTAGATTTAAAGCTTATTTTGATTTGAGAACATTTGTTTTTCTGTTACTGCTGAAAGAAGAGAGCTCCAGTATTTTCAGGATATAAACCCTTCTGGAGGTCTTTTTTCTCGTGTAGTGTAGTATAAACCATTTCTGACTTCCAGCTTAGGAGTGCATAATAACAGATTCTTGCATGCGCCCTAGATTATCCATGTATGTGGGAGGGATTCATATGTCTGCAATTAAAATTTGCATCAGATAAATATGATGTATTTAAATTTCAGTCATTTGCATGCCATAACTAAAATGTGTGTTCTCGGTAGCTCTGTATTCTGGATCTGTTTGGGGAATGGCATTTATGGATCAGCTTTTAATGATCCGGCGTGACTCGTGGACGTGGTGATTATACACAAAATGTACTCCTGTGCTCTGGTCCGGATTTGTTCTTTTGAGTTTGTCAAACAAAAATTTGTGTGTTAAAGACAGAGCTTTTGAAGGGAAAAATGGGGATGAAGGTGAGAGGTCAACATGGCCACACAAGGAGTGATAAAGGATACCATGAAGATGAGGTTGGGTGCTGTAATAACCTTCCTCAGTGAGATATTGCAGTATCATTATGCAAACACATCTACAGCATGGCACTGCTTTAAGGTTTAAGGAACTGTGCAACTCTAATGAATACTTTAAAACGGGGAATTCAATTGCATTTCTTCCATTCGAGAGAAAGATGAGAAGTGATTGCTAATGCACTTTACAAAGCGCTATATCTAGCGGATAATTTTTAACTCTTTAAGTGGATTAGCTGCCACACTGAAAGTATTTTTTTTTTAAGTGTTTGCTTTCTCATCTCCTTAATCCTATTGTCAGTTTAGAATCCTTCTGCCTGTACTAATCACAATTATATAATAGGTTGAAAAGTCTGCTAAATTTGTGATAAAAATTGTGGCAGGTTCAAAATTCTGTGCTTGTTGCTCTTTTGATTGCTGCTTGGTATTTTAGTCATTCTGAATTCCTGGAGAGTCAGATAATCATCTTCTTAATTCAGATATGATCTATTATTTTATATATTTGGTTAAGTATTTCTTTAGCAACAATGCTACTTTATCTCAAAATCATCCAGGCAGAGAGGACTGAGTTGACATCACCTTCAAAGCCAATGTAACATGGTTCTGGTTTTAAACAGTAAAGGATAAGAAGTGGTTTATGTTTTTGAAAAATGTTAATAAACTTTTACCATGGCAATCTACTTGGTTTTTTTCCATTTTGCCCTTATGTGATCATTTAGAGCAAACCTACAAAAATACTTGGTTTGTATGTTTAGTGCAAATATCACTATTTCAGTGAAACTGTAAATGTTTTTCTCTCTCTATCAAGTTGTCTATCGATCTTAAATACAGGTAACGTAAAAGCTTTATGTGGCAACTTAATAACTAGAGAATCCCTCCTGCCTGTGGAACCTGTGACCAGCAGCAAATAGACATTATGTGAAGCTATCAAGTATTTTTTTTTCCTCTAAAAATTGCACTTCAGATAGATCTGCTTACTTGCACCTCAATTAAAATGAACTCAGACATCTGTATTACAACTGAGCTCTCTCTCTCTCTCAGTTGTTAAACTTTGCTTCCTACTTATAACTTAGGAAAGGAATTCTTATTTTTGTGTTTCTACATTGGTGTTTTGTCATCTGCAAGTTTTATGACTGGATGTCTGTCTTTCTTGGAAGACTCTGGAAGGCATTACATTCTTCTCAAGATGGACAAGCCAGTCTCTCTGTCAGTAAATATTTATTTACCCTCATAGCCATGAGGATGGTGCTTTTCTGTGGAGCTGTATTAATCATTTGGGCAAATCTGTGTTTGGTAGCCATTTAAAATCGGCCATTATTTATTTGTGAAAGAAACATCGCTTGGTCAGTTTGTTTAGTACAAATGGAAAAACTGTTTTCCACAGTGTACCACAGAAGTGCTCTGCTACTTTTTCTAGGGCTAGAAACTTGAGTATTCACTCTGATATCTTTCACTTCACACATGTGTATAATGTTTTAAGGGCTAAGTTAGGAACTGATCTTTTTTTTAAAACAGTTTATGCGTAGAGGATGCTTTACATAAAAGTATTTTGAGCTTAATTCTTAAAATAAATAAAAACAGAGGCCTAGGTCATGTTACAGATTAACTCTCAAAAGGAAATTCACTTGAAAAAGCCAGCAAAAACTGAAGAATGCTTGAGTTAGTTATTTGAAATAGTCGGAAGTTATATAGCTGTTCTCTTAATAAGATGCTTCTAAGTATGGAAATCCAGAGTGAGTTTTCAAACCACATCAAAACCAAAAGGGCTTGTCAGTGGCAGCAATGAGCAGAGGCAGAATGTGAGGCTTTGCCTTGAAGTTTTCCCTGTGTCACTGCAAGCACTGGGTCAGCTGGGAAAGTGAGGATGCGTTTGGGTGACAATTGTCCCTGGTGTCAATATTTAAAGATACAGCAGCAAACTTGGATTAGTAGTGCACTCTATCTTTTTGTTATATTTTATGGTGTTAGAAACAGCTGCATGCATCTATTTTCTCTTCTCCTCCTTAACATGACACATCAATGTAAAACCCAATTACTAAATGCAAGTTTGCATCAAATGCTGGCCTGGAGTAGTTTTTGCAGCAAAACATTAACCACTGGTAAATTGGGATTTTGGGTATACTGATGGAAGCTTAGTTCTGTTACCTGGTGTTTTCCTGTGATCTGTGTTTTTCTGGACATGGAGTTATTCCATTGGTATTTTCCGAGCAAAGTAACAAAACGAAGTGTTGTTCTGAAGCCTCATGTACTATTCCATGTCTTAGTGTACAGTGCTGCTGTCATTATTTTAAAATTGGTATTTTTTTTTTCTGTTTAATGATGATGGATGTGCTTTGTTTTAAATAGTGAAGTGGATTGTACAAAGGGTAATTCCTCTTAAATGGAGCAATTGCTCATAGTGGACATTCACAGATCGAAAACAATTGAACTGAAACTTCAATATCAACCTTTTCTGTCTTTAACAAAGTAGTTCATGGTACAGTTCTCATATCAACAATGAAAAGAATCCACCATGAAAACAAAGCAGAAACCAACAAAAACTCCATCTCTACCCCAGCTATTCCATTACTGCTTACATGGTAAATTAGTGTAATTTTATTTGGGCCTTAAGCATTATGACTATGGAGAAAAGCTGAATTCCCCTCTCAGTTACTTATGTCATGCTTCTGGATCTGATGATTTATAGGAGTCTGAAAGACTTTTTATCACATTCTTTCTTCATGGCTTAATTCAACGTTGATTTATTTGGTAGCATTTTCAATTGATGGAGTCAATAGTGTCAATAATGGAATAAGGATTAGAACAGATTATCTTTGTGCTAAAATTGTGTAAAGAATTGAAGTGGATGAACAATTCAAACAATTCCTGGATACAGTTTAACTGTTTTTAATAGAGCTAAAGCACATAAATTGCTGAATGCCACCATTGCAGTTACAGTTCTAAGTGTCTGGTTTTTGCATTTAATACTTCAGTGACTCTTCAAAGGTTCAGGTATGTCAGCTGAATTCAACAACGGATGTTTTATGATGATACTGTTTAAAGCAATCATGAGAACACTGCCTTTCTTCACCTGGTCCATTTATAGTACTCACTCACTCTGGCTTTCCTGTAAAATCAGTTAATCTGACTTTAGTTCTTGAAAATTTTAAGCATCTGTTAGCTTACAAATTGGAGTCTCTGCACGATTTTGTTCCTCTCTCTGCTATTTCATGGCAATTTTCACGTGAGAACATACAACCTCTGCTTATGACTGCATGAGTGCAAAGAAGTCCATGGCACTAATGCTCACTCACCATCTGTTTTTCTTACAGCTGGGCCTTGAACAATTGTCCAGTAGCTGATGGACTGAGGGTAGGCAATATTTTCAGGGTTTTCTGATTCATTTAACCAGCCTGGCTGCCCCAAGAGAAACACAGTGCTTGTTTATTCATATGTGTAGGGTAAAAGCCTGGGCTCTGTCAGACAATCTATAGCACTGTGTTAAAAGAAAAAAGGAGCTGCCATGGAGCACACGATATCCTGTGGATGCAGCTGTACCTAAGGGGGCAGTGTGGCACTCCTGGGGAATTGCAGTGCATGAATGAACCAGACCTCACAAGGTGGGAGTGTAGCTGTTCATCCCGGACTGCTGTTCGCGCAGGTTTCAGCAGTCATGTCTCGGCGGGCTGCTTATCCCCAGCAGGGTAAATAAGATCCTTTGGTATTCCCCAATAAACTTGGAGGCTGATATTTGAGACTCAACCTGTGATTCAAGCCCGATTTCCATGTTTACATCTCTTTTGTCTGCCAGGGGCTGCTTTGTTGTTTTCCAGAGGCTAATGAGAAGTGGCTTAGAGATCAAGTGCTGTAGCAGCTCTCGTTGTGCACAAGAGCTGGTTTGGGGCATTTAACTCCAGCCTTGTCAAACAAGGTCAGTCTCTCACAAAAGCCAGAGGAGGTGCTTTAGTCAAGTACTCCTCTCTTTAAATAGTAGAAGGGGGTGGAACAGCTGAAAAAAGAAAACCAACTCCAAACACAAAAAACCCTCAACGAGCCAGAAGAATCAGTTAAGAAGGTTACCTGCTGCTTTGGACTGTAAGAGCAAGAGCAGTTGCAAAGGAGCTTCCATGTGACAGGAGCAGGTGAATATTTTTGGCTTAGAATCATTGTTTTTTCTAAGTGAGCTCTTGGAACATTTCAAAACACTTTATCTGAAAAGGAATGGCTGGATATTCTGTTGTGAGCTATTTGTAAGTTGTCCCTATTCATTGATATTTGCTAAATATGTATATGGATGGGTATTTTCTGAAAAAATATGTGGTGTGGTGCTGTTTTATGCCAAGGAAAGTGTGTGGTGGTTATGTAAACAGGGGTTTTTCTCAGGGCAGCCAGGAGATATTTCAGTTTGTTTAGATTATTTTTTGACCTTAGCCGTTCAAAACTAGTCTGAGATTTTTTTGTTTTCCATGTGTGTCTCTCAGCTGGTAAATAAGTCCAATGATCATGTTAATATTAATTCTGCTTAAGATGTTTTCCAAGTATTTAATAGGTGGTGTAAATGAAAGCGATAAAAATTGTGACACTGGAATTTATCACCTTGTTTTATAGAGTTAGAATAATGTTAGTGGAAAGGAGAAGTCAACACCCTCTAAGAATCCTTCAAGCTCTCGTGCCTTTTAAAGGTGCGTGTGCGACTGATTTATCAGTTTTCAAGTGTGATGTGCAGTGCAAGGGCTCTCCTGAGGACCTCCTGTCATGCCTTCGCTGGCATTGCTCATTTCCCTCCGAGCCGCCTGGTGCAGCGCCATTGACTTCTTCTACGTTTTGCTTCCCCTCCCACTCTGTCAGTGCAGCAGCCCAGTGAATTTAATTAGAGAAAATAGCATATCTAATGTCTGTGCTCTCCTGACTAGTTGTAGTTGGGCCTTTGGTCTTTTGCACTGTAGCAGGCTCCAGCTGTGGAGAGATCTCGCAGTGTTTTGATCCTGCTCTCTCTCGTTGTGTTGAACACAGGCAGAATCAAAATTAGATACTGTAGTAAGAACTGAAGCGTTCAGTGATTTATTTTTTGTTCACAGTGAGTCACTGATTTTTACCTTTTTTGCCAGATATGGAAAGAAAGGCTGTGGTGCTCCAAAATTGAAATAGTTAAGATGTTCAGGTACTCATGAATAAGAATGAAAGTGATTTCAGCTTAGACCATCTGTAAATTTACCTTTTTAACCCTTTGTTTCAAAACACACCAAAGATTGTTGCTCTTCCTAACATCTTGAAGAGGCTTTTTTTTTGTAAGTGCACATCAATTTTATACTCTTATCTCATGTATATTTGTGATTTTTGTAAATACTTATAGCTCTAATATGCCTTGCCTCAATTCTTTGCTGAGTTGCACTAATATTTATATTTATTATGTAGTTTCGAAGTTGACTTCTTTGCTTTTTTTTTATAGCAATCTTCATTATCTCTGTTGTGGATAGTAAGTCTTCTGTACATGAAATAGTTAACTACAGATATTGATTATGGGCATGAAGCTTAATTAAACAAGGAAAGATATGAAGTTTTAAAGTATGATGGGTTCATAGTGGCACAATCATTCATGAGGCAGTTTGAAATTAAAGTATTTCTTTGAAATAAATTACAGTAAGCATTGTAAAGGGGGGCAAAAACCATGTTGAAAGTTCTCCCTGAGAGCAAGATTTTGCCAAAGCAGAGCTGGTATGAAAATTTGGGGGCGAAAATAAGTTAGGCAGCCCATCTATCCAATGAGTGTCCCCTCCCTGAGCTTTTTTTCCTTGTCATGTATTAGTCCTGTCTCTGGGATGTTACATGGCTGCATGGCTCAATTAATGCTCTGTGGCAGGAGGAGGAAAAAAATGTCTCTGTCTTGTCAGAAGTGAAGTTATTTACTTTCAAAAGCTGACAGAATAGCACTGCAGGGGCTTCATTTATTTCCGTTCGGAATGTCATTATTGTGTAATGCAGAGGGACTCCTGCATGCATTGCAGGCTTATTCTTGTAATCTCCAGTCTGCTGGATGCTGCAGGAGTGTAAAATGGCCCACTGGAATGTTTCCCTATTCTGACTTCAGCTTGTTCACTTTTGCAAAGCAGCATTCCAAGTGTCTGGAATATTTACTGTTTCGATGGCGATCAATTTGTCTGTCGGTGGTGCTGATGTCAGATAGCTCTGGAATTGTGCTCTGGCCTGGCTGGGAGACTGATTGTATCCTCAGTTACCTCTGTAATGTGTGTCATTTTCCCTGATGGGGAGCATATGGTTTGAGACTGCTTTTTCAGCATTCCGCTGTCTGTCATGCTCTTTAGTTTTTCCCAAGTCTAGCCCCAAAAGGAATATTTTAGTGCAGAATGTTTTATAAAGATTACTTGCTATTTCATCTCAAAGTTTGGGAAAACATTCAACTTTGCTGTTGTTGTTGTGTTGCATGTACTTCAGAGGCAACATAAGTAGCTTTAATATTCCCTACCCAAGTTCAGCATTTCTCGCTGCAAAAATGCAGGAGTGTTCAGAAACTTCACTTCCAAGGGGTTTGGTTTATTTTTTTCCTTTCCTTTGATATACTCTCTTCCAGCTTCGCTTGGAATACCAGGCTTGGCATGTGCATGTGAAATTGCCTGTTGCTCTTTGGGAAGCTTTTTGGTACACCAAAAGTAAAAACACTGAAACAGAAGAGTTCAGGAGTTCCTGTGCCATTCTTTCTAGCCTGCTCCTAAAATAAATAAATGTTGCAATAGAAAATTACTTCATTCGGAGAGGACTCACCTTTTTAGTGGTAGTTGGTTTATTTTTTTTTAAGGGTAAATCCTCTTTCATTGGATTTTTTTTTTCTTTTTCAGTTTTTTTTCAGTTTAGAGTGGTAAACCAAAAATTCTTAAAATGGCAACTTCATTCGTTAGTACTGGATTTTATTTGCACACAACCTGTCTTTAAATGAAGGCAAAAGGATTCTGCCTCTAAATGGGCTTGCTTGCTTCTTTCCTGCTTTTCTCCTCCTTTTATTTGCAGACATAAAATCCAATAAATTTCTATTGCAGTTGCTGGGCTTGGGGGAGAAAAAGGAGAGGAAAAGTACAAAGCTATTGGGAAGCGTCAAACACGGCGAATGATGAAGTACATTTCATAGCAGCCAATTCCAAGCCCAAAATCCCTGTTGTGCAGGAAGGCTCCCCAGCTCACACAGGAAATTCAGCCATTGCGCGGCAGAGTATTAATGATTTATACACCCCGCACCGCTGCTTTTGTTCCCTCGCAGAGCCGGGCTGTGCTAATAAAGGAATTTCAGGGAGAAGGGGCCTGGCATGCTGAGTTGTTTTGCTCAATGCGGTGGATGCTGCCTCATAAATCAAAGGAATTTAGTGCTTTACAACCTTTCAGAGCTGCTGAGGGTGGTTGGTTGTTTTGGTTTTTTTTTTCATTTTTTAATCTGATACACCTAGGAATATTTTCATTTCTTTTCTATAAAGAATGAATGAACTACTGGATGAGATCTATCTCAGCTGTTTTAGGGTTGATTGGTTTGCTTCACAGTGGCATTATACTTCCATTTGTTTTCCATTTGGATTTATGCTTTATGGTGTTGTCTGTGGAAGGAGACTAGCATGGTTTTATTACCATAAAGAGATGCAGATCACATTATATTCTGGCTTGTTTCTTAGAAATAAATAAATGAAATATAAAGGCAAAATACATTTGTAGTAAACAGAGCAGTTTTATTTTCTTTACCTAAACTAAATAATAACACTTATTAAATAATTTTCATTTTTAAATAAAAATATTTTTTATCAGCAAAAATAATCTTCTATGTTCTCATACAAAACACCCAAGTGATCATTTCTGAACTTGCTTTTTGTTTGGAAACTTTGTTTCCTAATAGCAACTGCAGGACTAGGTACTTAATTTTTTATTAATTTACATAATTATCCTTTTCAAATAGTGGATCAATATTGATATCATGAAAGAAAATATCTATCTACATTTGATTATAGAAATTAAGATAAAGAAGGATGTTTTATAAAAAAACTCTGAAATGTTGATGTGAACTAGAGTATTAAATAATGTTATGGCACATTGTCCTAGCAAAACCCACTTGGCTGGGTAGTTGCAGAATCTAATCTTTGCTTTCCTTTGCCTCTTTAAAAGAAGGTTAGGCGAGGGAATAGAAAATAATTGCAGGGAATGTGTTTTGCAATTAAAGGCAACCTGGTTTTCCAGAGGCATCTTAAGCCTTTGCATTACACAGCAGGCACAGTGCCTTCAGTCAGTTTAGATCATTCAGAGTCAGAGATTCAGAGACCTTTTCTTGCACAAAATGCTCCTGTCCTGTCCTGGCTTGGTCACAATATGAAAGGTGTTTCCCTCTGAGCTTTGTGAAAGTCACCAATGTGGGGATCAGGATTGCAGAAGTTACAGCTTTTTAATGCTGAGAGGAATTCTTTCTTTGTACTTTGTTTTGTGGTCTGGAGGCAATATTTAAACCTGTTTTCCTCCCAGGTTTAAATATCCCAGATTAACACAAGGCAGGTGCCCAGTAAATGAGGTTTATGTTTCTAGAGCAGCACTGCTGTATTTGTTTGTCCTCCATTATTTGGGTGCGTGAGTGTTTCATTGTATTTAATTATGTCTGTGAGGCACAAGACAACAGTCAACATCTGCTCTATTGTTGCCGTGGTTTACAGATAGCTTTGATGGCTTATTAAACAATCTATTTTTCAAACAGCAAACAGGGAAATAAGCTGCACCCATATTATGTAATTTTGAAAAGGTACATTATGTAATTAGTTGTCTAGTGTTTGCACACTAATCTTTTATTTTGGTTGAATATATGCTATTCTGTTAAAAAAAAGTCATGATCCTTGGCAGTTTTTATTTAATAGTGAATTTCTAGTTTCTCTGTGGGTTGAGTTGATTTTCCCACTACTAATTTGATTTCACCATACATTTTATATTGAAATAATGCATTTGAGTTGTGAATGCTAATACAGAGATTAGAAATGTGCATTAACTTTCATTTATTAATGAAACAGCTCCTGACAAACTATGACTACAGAAGCATCATCAGTTAGCTTGAACTATTTTTGAGTCCAAGTTTATGGTGTTTCCAGAGCATCAGTTGGGGAAGGCAAGGTTCAAGCTGCTTTTACTCTGTTAGGTCTTACTCAGGGCAGAACATCCTCAGTACTTCCAGGCAAGAGAAGTTGTACTGTATGAGCAGGGAGATGGCTCTGTAGAACTTGAGTCTTGTACAAATGGATTTCCTGATGGAACAGTGCTTGTTTATTCATCTGCTTTTAATTTTGTTTTCTTTTAATGTACCTGTCAACTGTTTTCGGTTCCTTTATGTAACGCTGATATCCACTATACTGTATCTGGATGCATTAAAGAAAATCGCTGAAAGATTGCAACTACCCAGCATGTGATTTGTTTTTGCCTCAAAATAAAATGTAGAAGAAAATGTTCCAGACACAAATGATGAACAGGTCCTAAAATTAGACTTTCTGTAGCTTTTATCATTGCAGAAAGTCACCTATTAAAAATGTTTGAGAACATGAGTCTGTAATATTTTCACGGCTCCTGAGCTGCTACTGCCCACAGTTCTAGAGCTGCAGCTAGCTGGGGTTGCTTCTGACAGCTGGACTTTGAGGCTTTGGAAATGTTGTTAATCCAAAAGCCTGGCTTAGGGGTGCAGGTTTTCCTTGGAATAAAATGGTTCAGGATGCTTTGGACATGAGCTCTGCTCTGGTGAGACCTCACCTGGAGTGCTGCATCGGCTCTGGGTCAGGTTGCCCTCAGAGGGTGTGGAGTCTCCATGGCTGGAGATATTCCAGAACCATCTGGTCACAATGCTGTGCTGGGCTCTGGGATGGCCCTGCAGGAACAGGGAGGTGGGAGCAGGTGACCCACCGAGGTGACCAGAGGGATGAAGCACCTCTCCTGTGAGAAGAGGCTGGGAGAATTGGGATTGCTCAGCCTGGAGAAAAGGAGGCTTTGGGGTTACCTCATTGTGGCCCTGCAGTGCCTGAAGGGAGCCTACAGGAAAGAGGGACAGAAACTTTGCATGTGAGCATGGAGTAACAGGCCAAGGGGAAGGTTTTAAACTGAAACAGAGCAGGTTTAGAGATGTTAGGAAGAAACTTTTTGCTGTGAAGGCTGTGAGACACTGGCGCAGGTTGCCCAGAGAAGCTGTGGCTGCCCCATCCCTGGAAGATTTCCAGGCTGGGCTGATGGAGCTCTGAGAAACCTGTTTTTA
Organism: Lichenostomus cassidix; assembly: GCF_008360975.1. Taxonomy (NCBI): domain Eukaryota; kingdom Metazoa; phylum Chordata; class Aves; order Passeriformes; family Meliphagidae; genus Lichenostomus; species Lichenostomus cassidix. Next base: position 12,068,905 of record NC_139495.1, on the reverse strand, counting down.
GTGGAAGGTGTCCCTGCCCATGGCAGGGGGGTTGGAACTGCATAATCTTTAAGATCCCTTCCAAGCCAATCATTTTATGATTCCATGAACTATACTATCCCTTTTATAAAGATAAAGAACCTAATTCAAGAATAGAAATGTATAAAAAGCATGGTTTATTGGAAAATTATGTATCCTAACAAGTAAGAGTGGTGTTCCAGATACTTGTTGAACTGTCATTTTGTAAAATGGCCCTAATTTTTAGCATCAAATGCAAATTCATTCTCTTTTTTTAATGCAAGGGCTTGCTAGAAATACTTTGTCATCTCCTTCTCATCTACCTGAAATCAAAACAGGGATTTCAAATCTGTTCCTTCAAGTGTCAGTAGATGCTCCTTAACAGATGAGGAGAATTACTCTTGCAGTTTTGACACCTGAAACTCAAATGGAAACTTCTAATTACAGTTCTGTAAGAAATGAAGGAATAATGGGGCACTGCTCTTTGTACAGCACTTTATTTTGATGTTTCCAGAGCCCTGCTGTGGACAGGGGAAGAAGTATGGGTTGGTTTGTTTTATTTTTTATTTTCTCTAACATCTCTTACCATGTTTGGTTGGGTGTGTCTCTTAGGAAGTGCTGGTTATAAACAAACATATGTGTTTGTGAGCAACCAAACAACCCAGGCAGGCGTCTCCAAAAGCCTGCGTGGGAATGGAGCGTTCACGGCCCTTTTTTCTGGCATGAGATGCAGACATGGATATTCCTGGGTGAGAAAAGCAGGATTAGAATTTCTGCTGGGGTAGATCAGTTTATTGACTTCTGCTGAGAACGTTATCCTTGGCTTTGCTGTGAAATTAATGCATTCTACAGTGAATGCGCATTTTCTGTCGTGGTGTTCTTGTAAATTTTGCTCAAAAATAGTTTTAAGTGTTTATTCGCACTAAAACTGTACAAGTTGTGTGTGTCCATTTCCAGGAAAAAATGAACTTTGGAAGTGCTTTATGAAAACACCAAGGGAAAGCTATTTTCAGCTTTATTAAGGAAGCTGAGTTACAGCAGACAGCATCTGATCTGTGAAAGTGATGGGCACTGCTTCACAAGGAGCTTCACAAGGAGTTAGAGAGCTGTGGAGCACAAAATATTTCAGTGGTTTCCTCATGTGATCTTGAGGGGCTAATTAGGGCTGAAGAGTCGAGGATAAATCAGGAAATTTAGCTGTTTTACCACAAATGGCCAAATAGATCAGTGGAAAACAACAAATATTGTTAGGCAGTAGTGCTAGATCACAGAGACATCCAAGAAAGGAGGCTGTGGATAGACCTATCAATAAGAAAAAAAGATCAGGTATTTATAAAACCATTTGAAAATAATTTCTGTAAGAATTCACTAGTCCCAGTTGACTTATTAATTATCCTGAAATCTGACACTTCTGTAGAAGCAGCTATGTAGTGCTTTTCTGTCAGTGCAATGCAGGAGAGATGTTCCAATAACAGCATTTATAATCCAGATGTGGCTAAGTCAGGTCTATCTTATGAACCTCCTGTGCAGTTCATGTTTGTTGAGCGACTCAAATTAAAACTTGTAGGGGAATATTACATTTCTGGTTTTCATTTGTTCCTGGTGCTCAATCCCATGTATTTTGGTAATCTACTTCTTTACTAAATAACATCAGATATTTAATTTCTTGTCGTTAGGAACAAATCACTATTGAAAAAAATTTGAGAGAAGGTAAGATACTCTCAGTCAGGGTGTGAGTTCAATTTTTGATGTCTGATCTCCTGATCTTGCACTGCAGGAGAATTGACAACTTCTGAGGTCTTAGAAGGAGACTACTTACTTTTTGTCTTATTTCTTGCGGCAATAAAAATCTTACTAATATTCAGCTAATAACTAGGTGTATTCACTAAAGTACTAACTTCAATAAAAATAGAAATAATCCTCTTCTGTTGTCCTTTTCTGCACAAATTTATCCCAGTCCTTTGCTAGTCCCCTCTAAGGGCACTGACAAAAGTTGATTAAATCCTAAATGAAGGTGAGATGAAAAAGGCTATTCTTTCTTTATTCCCTTCTGATATCAAATGGAATTGACCAAAAGTAAAAAAGTGGCAGGAAGGAGAGGTTTTTCCCATTTGGCACTGAGACAGGAGTGTTCAGGTTTTCTGATCTTAGGTGCTTTCTCTCCTGTTATTCTGAGCATGATCCCCGTGGGTTTACATTGTCCTGAGAAAACTGTGGGAGATAACATTAGAAATCAAGTATTCCCATTAAATTCAGTACCCCCTATGGTGTCTGGAGACTATTTAGGACTGGAATGTGTAATAAGTAAGTAGAATATTTTTAAAAGGTCTTAGGGGAGGGGAGAAAAGTAAACATATGATGTGATTCTTGGAGGTGGGATCTATTTGCTGTTTTCAGGAAGCTCTCTTGAAGCTTAATCCAGAGTTTTGTTCTTCCAAATAAATTTTGGGGCAGAAGAGATGTGACACATCCCAGGAGATGCAGGGTTTAGCTTGCCCTGGATAGGCTAAGTGTGAGAGCCCACATGTGAGTCACAGAACATAGCATTAGGTGTGTCACCTAAATGTGCATGAGGAACTCAGCAACGAGACAGAATTGACTTCAGACATTAAGTAGTAATGAAGTTGAAAAAGCTTTCTTAGCTTTCCGCCATCCAGGTTTGGAGGCAAACTTCCTATCAACTGAGCTTTCTAATGCTTTCAGCCAAATCCTGCCTGCCTCAGATGCTCCTTGCTTGTAGCTCTTGGCTAAACTTTGCTACTTAAACTATTGCCAGTGTCTTGAATAGAGCTGAATTATGGCTTACATTTCATCTAATGCCTTCAAGTCTTGATGTTTTATCTCTTGAAAATATGAAGCTTGTCAGTAGTGAACAGAAATACCCTCTGATCCCTTTAAAGACCTATAGGGTCTTTATTATTTTGGGCTTTGAATTGCTTGTTTCTCCAAGGCACCCTGCTCACTTAGGATATCTACCCTATGCTGGTTTCTGCAATCAAACCATTGCACTTGGCATGGTAGGGTGCTTGAATGATGTATTTATACAGGCAGGAGGCAGGGTTTAATACCATCTCATGATTCACTATGCAGTCCTATTAATATGAACTTGACTCGGGGGAATAAGTAGCTGTTACTTGTCAGCAAATCCTGAGTGTATTAAGGGGGTGAAGTTGTATTGAAAGATCCTCACAGTGATACTCTGCTGTTCCCAAGGGAAGCAAATGAAAACTGTACTTTGATGAATAATGAATGTGCTAATTGGGGTCAAGAAGAAGTCATAGCTTCCTGTGATATGGTAGTTAGAGTAGCCTGACTGCAGCAATAAAGAAAAGGCTGTTTGACCAGATTTGGCAATGAAAATATGTGACTGTCTGTCATTTCTGTCATCTCCACACAACTAAAGCCTGGGCCATGATGGTGATGGGCAGGTGGTTTATCACTTCTGCAACACAAGGTTGAATTCCTGGGATCCTCTTTTAGGCATGTTGGTGCCAATAAAAATAAGGCCGTGAACTGATATTGAGACTGAATGGGTGTTCAAGTATTGCCAAAAATCCTGTGTGGAATGGATGAAGGTCTCTCATGGCATTGCTTGGGTATATCACTGGGATTCATTGAGTGGGTATTGATTAGAGTCAGTCTGTTCTTGATCTTCAAGGAGAAATGTATTTGTTGCTGCTGGTGTGTATTTGCAAATGAATGTGTCCTAAGGGGAGATTACAGCCTGGTCTTACCTGCTGACAAAATACATGGAAAAATACCTCTTTCTTGGTCATCCTGTGTTCAGCACACAAAAGAGAAGAACAAATCAAAGAGATTAAGGAAGGTATATGAAAGTATGACTCTAATACATATTTTGTGAAGTACATATGCATGTTACCTGGCATTTTAATAAAGATCTATGTGATACTGCTTATTGTTTGTGAAAGTGGAAGATGTACATTATATTCAGTAGTTAGTCTACGTAACTGCATGATATCAAACAAGCAGGAGATCTTGAAAGTGTTCCATGGTTCATACAAAATATCCTAAGCTGCTTAACTTCTCATAGATTGGAGGCTAATCTCAACTGGTTTAGAAAATGCAGATAATCTCAAGAGCAGAGGAGTGAAAGATGCCTGAAGTAGCCCGGAGATGGGAGAGAGTGTGTTCTCAAAGAGGCCAACAGGGAAAATTCAACTGATTTGGTAGAGCTATCCAGCTGATAAGAGTTATGTAATAAAAGCCAGCATGGAACTCTGTAAGAGAAGGAAAACAGCGCAGTGCTCACTAAGGCAGAAGAAACAAAGTGCAGAACTTTGTAACACATCTTCAGTGAGGTGAATAAGTCATGATGTCTGCATGTCAAAATGAGCCCTTGGTACTTAAAGCAACAGTATTTTCTTCCAGTTTTGCAGCTGAATTTGAGTGGTGCAGGACAACTGGAGGCACACAGAGAAGCTTTCTTCACAAATAGAATTGTACAGGCCCATGGAGGTGTGTTCCACCTTTTGTAGCTTTAGGACACTATTTGCTGTGTGGCTCCTTGCAGGCCTGTGTCATTCTTTTTCCTAGTGCAGTGCAGAGCACATTAAATAACTGAAACTCCCAGACTCATCCTGCTTTAATTTTGACACAAATTCTGGGATAAAAATCTGGTTGTGATCCAGACTCTTTCTGATTGGAAAGATAGTGCAGCTAAGTCAAAAGGCACCTATAGCTATTTGTTTTTTTTCTGAGAGTAGTTGTTCACAGGTTGTTCTCAGCTTTTGTGCTGTGATGCCTAGAGATGATGACAGGTCCTCATGTGTCTGTAGTAGCCCAAGGGAAGTCCAGGCACAGCGGGATCCCTGAGCTCCATTTTTAACCTGCTGCTTCTCTCTAGCATACATTTATCACCTATGCAAGTGAACATGTCTTGCAACTCACTGAAGGGTAAATCACTCTCCCTGCTGTTAGGGGACAAATCCTTATCTTGAGCAATCCAGTCTAAGCAGGAACTGAGGATTTCCAAGGATGTAGCAGAGGGTGAGCCTTGCCTTCAAGAGTTCTGGAGAAAGTGAAGCTAAGTAGAAGTATATCTTTTAAGTGTGTGTGTTTGTGTGTGTTCTTTCATATTGCTGTGATTGTGGTGATCTCCTGGTAGTAGATGCAATTCTCTTCTGAGGCATTTACAGTCTAAGATGGATACCAATGCAGAGTTGACCTGCAGAGGAATAAGGGTGTTGGTCTTCATACCCCTGGGCAGTCAGTTCATCCCCTAGTCCATGTTTTTGTCTGGCATTCTGGCAAGAGGAGGTTTTATGGGCTGAAAGAGGATGTTCATAGATGTTTGTAGAAAGTCTGACTCGATATCAGGCACTTTCAGGAGAAAGCATTGATGCTGTTTGAAGTTTGGTTAGCACAATATTGAAGGCAAGACAGAGAGGATATTAATCTTTCAGTTGTTGACAGTAGTAGCTTGGGCAGGAATAGGCTGAAGTGAGCCTTTGAAGGTGCTGACAAGTACAGGATGGCTGGTGATTGGTGCTGACAAGTACTGGATAAAGGCAGTAGAAGGATATGTCTGGGGGCAATGCAGGGAGAGAAGGGAGAAGTGATGTTTGTGGGAGCATCCCAAAAGAAATGCGAAGTAAACATGCCATTCTTTAGCCAGAGAGGTACTAGAGCAGCCCATGACTCAGTACAGAGCTCTGACAAAGACAAAGCATGCTTAGAGTTTGAGTACACAGCCAGTCCTTTCTCTCTAGGTTCACTGAGACCAGCATTTACTGATATATTGCACTTCAAAAGTTGTGAGGCCAACTGGCCTACAGAGCAAAACCCTTCATTTCTCTAGGGTTACAAATGGTTTCCCAAATATGGTTCCCAAGTTTTTGCTTTTGTCTGAAGCTCTTGTGTTTGGCAGGACTGTAATTATTTATCTTTATTTACCTTTGAAATCTTCAAACTCACTATCATTGCATTCTTAGAAGAAAAAGACTAAAATTTGAACATCAGTGGAACTGAAGCATTGTCGTTTTTTGATTGAAGAATCAGCTGGGTTCATTCTAACCTGCTGCTGGTTTTTAACCTCCTCCTAAGAGCTGATATAACTGCTAGATTCTAATGTAATTTTTAAATGGAAACGCTAAACTCAGAAGGAAAATGTGTTAATTCTAAATGTGCTGTGTCCCACATGCTTGAAATAGATGGTTTCTCCCAGTTGTAAAGGGTTTTATAGCCTTGCCCTGGTCTCTAGTATGAGCTGAGATGCTTAATAAACTCAAACAACTCTGACAACACCCACCATGAGATCAGTAGGTATCTTTGATTTGTATAGGTGACACTTTCTACTTTAGAAGTCAGTAAGATGACTGTGTTTTGGCTCTGCTGTTGGGTGTGAGAGGAGCTGGCTGTGAATTGGTACCTGGCATGAGCAGCTCCTGCACGTCCTTCGTGCGCAGGAGAGTGGAGCAGCGAGCAGCTGAGGACAGGGCAGCTCTGGATCTGTTCTGGTGCACTTGAAGAGCCTTTGGCCCTAAATGGCTTTGGCAGAAAGGTGGAAATAGCCTTTGGAAGACGTGCAGCAGTTCTAAAGTGTCAGCAGCTGTGCTGGGGAGGGTGGGGGAAGATGTGCAGGACAGCTTTTTCTGCCTATCAATATTTCCTTTAAAGCCAGAGACAATCACCTCAGGCAGTGCTAATCAACAGCAGCTCACCTTCTCTTTCAAAGCATGTGTGGTGCTGCTGTCTGGTAATCCTTTTTTAGAGACAGTAATCTGAAGTTGCTGTGGATGAGAGGAATTATCAGGAGACTCAGAAAGCAATTTATCCTTTCAGTTTTGGGGTTTCCTTCACCAGAAAACCGCTGAGAAACTTTAAAGAGAAAACAGAGAGCGTTTGGAGGATAGGAAAGGTGGCCAGAAATGGGAGACTTGAACCTAAAGGAATTCAATATGACATAGCATAAGCTCTGAAGAGAGTGCCAAAGTGGTACCTGAATTATTTATGATCTGAGAAATGGGAAAGTTAGGCCAGTGTTGGAAGGAAATAGAAATTATTTGAAGTTCATTGGTGTTGTGCAGCATTTGGAAGAACTATTGTTTGTGGTATTTTGAACTAGATACAGGCATTAAGAAGAATTAATTATTTGGCAGAAAGATGGTCTAAATAGATTACTTCTGTCAGAATCTGATTAGAGCATACATCATTGATTGGCTGATGACTGCATTGCAGGGATCTGCCTTTTCCAGGCATTGAGGCCCCAGGGAAGTTGCTGAAGTCTTTTTTTTTTTTTTTTTTACCTGGTACCATAGCAAAGCTTGGGCATCTGCTTTTGCCTGGGGAAGTATTTTGTTCATTGTCTAATGTGCCATTTACATCTTATATGCAGGTGGGATCAAAACTCTTGCATCATTTTCATTTTCCTTGTTGTGCCTGAATGTGTAGCCCAGTTTTCAGGCATATTTCTGCCTTTATTGCTGTATCTGTGCATCTGCACTGTACAGCAGTCTCCATTTCCTTCCTGTTTAAATGACTTTTGAGCAAGTCTTCAGTGAAACTGCTATTAGAGCACTCCTGTCAGTAGCTTCAGTTTTGTGCTAAAACATGAGACTGTGGTATTAGACTGCTGGGCCTGGAATACTTACAAATATTGTGATCTTCTGCTCCTACCTTAGCTTGTTTAATCTATGCTCCTCTCCTTTGAAACCAGCTTTTCATTACTGAAACCTGCCTTTTAGCAGAATTCTGCACAATTGAAACAAATGAGATCACGTATTTTATTTTGTATGTAGTTTTTACATAAAAAGCTAGTGTTCATGTGTTTTTCTTGTTCTTTCCTCCTCTCTCATCGTTGAAATCAATTTTCAGTTTGAGGAAAAAATCCATGAAAATTTTTAATGAAAAAACCAAGCCAACCAGGGTTTGGGAACAGCTGAAAGCAACATACTCTCCGTGAGCACACTGAAAATGCCTTAGCATGTCATTTTTTTCCCCTAACAGCATTATAATGTTCTAGAATGTGATGGAAGTGAAAGCTGTATGGTTGTTTAAAATAGATGATCTCCCCTTTTCCACCCACACGCAGAGTTAATTTTTTGCAGGGAGGAGGAAGCCTGGAGTAGGCAGGCAGTAGGTGCTGTCACCAGCAGTGACATCAGAGAGGTGGTTGATGAGGATGTTCTGACCATTCTGGCTTTGTCCTCCCAAAAATATTTAGATCCATGCTTGACCTTAATCATGCTCAAGTCCTGCTCAAGCGAAACAGAACTCTCAGCTTAATTAATACTGTTCTGGCTCATTCTCTCAGTCCTCACCATTTCTTATGGTCAAATTTCATTTATTCACCATATTCTCACAGAACAGGAGTGACCATTAATGTTAACTAACAGTGAACTGTAAAACTTGAGTCAAATTTCCTTTTTGTGTGACTGAGAGGGAGAACAGCCCTGTTGGTCTGAAGTGGTGGAGCTGCTGCAGAGGCACTGGCAGGAGCTCAGAGCTTGGTGTGGGGAGGAGATGTGAGTGAAGAGCTGCTGGACTTGGGTGGGTTTGGTTCACAGAGCTTTGTGCCAACTCAGGTAGCTGCTGCACACATGGTGTTTGTTGCCTTTTGGTTGGTCCTAGAATTAAGAGCCAGACACTGTTAAAGGGGTAAAAGGGTTTTACTTTGGTATTTAATAGGGTCCTAGGTGTGCACAGCTCTTCATGGTGGAATACACAGAGATGCACACAGCGTATAACACGTATACAATCGTATGGACCTCGCAAATTAGCATATTTGTGTAGGATTCTACATAATAATAAGAATTTTAATAATAAGAAGTTTAATAAATGAAGTAATATCTTTCTATTCTATGAATCTTCCTCCCAAATGAGGCTGGAGCTCAGTTTACAAAATATGTTCCAGAGAGAAGGTTTCAACCAAGGTTGAAATCTCGAGTTTTGAGACAGCACAGAGCTCTCTGGCCTCTTACTATGGATGTTTGGTCTTTCTGCCTTGCAGAACTCCAAAAGTAAGCCAGAATTATCAGACTGCAAAAATTAAAAGCATGCAGGCTAAGGGTACAAAGAACGTGTAAAGGGTACAGAAAATAGAAAAGGGGTACATAAAAATATATAAAAGGGGATGTAAAAAAAGAAAAGGCAAAAATCATCAGGCATCAATGGCACAGCATCACAGAGCCCAGCCACCAAACCAGAGCTTTTGGATCTGGAGTGCCACACACCTACACATTTATTGGCATGTTCATGTAGTGAGGCAAGCAAAGCAGCCTTGTGTTAAACCAGTTAACTGTGGTTTCTTTTCCAGGGGTGATTTTTGTGTGTTACTGTCTGAAGTGTAGAAAATATCAGTGCTTCTTAGACATTTGGAGTTTTCATTATTCTTGGATGTTTATGCTGCTTGCAAAGGACTGGAAGGGTCGTCCTGTCAGTTGCTGAGTTCACACTACCACTAGGGTTTGCATCACAGAGTTGTCTGTTGTAAGCCACCCTTTTTTGTAACTGTGGATTCGGAAGGCTGTTTTGGACCCTCGCTAGGCAAGACCAAAATACTTAAAAAAAACCCCCACCAAGCTTGGAAAAATATGTTCAGCCTAAATTTATTCATAACTAGGTTTTTCTTGATTTTTAGAGTGTCAGGATTGTCCTTGTCTTAAACAGTCTCTTCCTCCTACTGTTTTCTTCCCTATTCACAGATTGCTTTGCTGGGATAAACAAATCAAATTTAGGTCTCTGTTGCAGCACAGTTGTTCCATTCCCCTGAACACAAAAAGAAATTTCTCTACAATGGTTGTATTTAAATTTGACCTGTTTGGGGTTTTTTTTGTTGTTTTTTTTTTTAATCTAATGTGGATGAAGATAACCGTATTTGATTGGAAGTACCTCTAAGAAATCAAGAAGTAATATGAGAATTAAAATTAAGAAATACTACTAATTTTCCTTTTCAGATTTGCATCTTAAATTCTCTAAACAGATGTAATGAGATCCTGCTTTTCTTCCTCCTGGCTTTAGATCTGAAGTTTCTGTTATTAAGAGGAGCATGATCTTGCATTTTGTATTATTGAATTCCATCCCATTTCTGTTAATGGAGCCCATAAGATTTAGCAGTTCTTTCCATGTAATATCCTTATCCTTTTCAGTCTTGACAGTACCTTCCAACTTTGTGTCATCAGGAAATTTCATCAGCAGGTTGCCTTGTGCCAAAATAATTAAAGAAAATGTGAAAAAAAAAAAAATCTGTCCCAAAATAGATCACAGAAAAGCTTCCCTTGAGCCTCTGCTTCCCTGTACAAATCTTCCTCCTCAGGTTTTCTAACATCTTATCAAATATATACATGCTGAAACAAAAAACCTGGCAGGTATTTTACAGAGCAATTTAACAGTCTGTATTTATGTCAGTTGTCCCACTGGAGTCATTTGAGTAAAGCTTGCAGAATCCATTTTATAATCTCCATTCCTTGGTGAAAGAAATCTACTTTCTCTTCAAATGCAGCTCACTCTGCTAAATGAAACAAATAGGAGTAGTTAAAATGAGCTTTTTTTTTTTTCTTTTTTAGAAATTATGTACTTTTAAGTGAGTTGTAACTTCAACTCGCTTTCTCATGCATACCTTTTGTTTCTATATTTCTGTGTGAAAGCTAGTGACTGGTTTTGTATTGGAATTTATGAGAATCTTTAGAAAAAAACCCGTGGTGTGTCAGCCTGCTTAATAATTAAACTGCAGACTTCTCTGCCTTAATAAGAAAAGAGCAAGAAATTGGATTTATAGCAGAGCATAGCCAGATAAGCAGCCAGAACAGCATCATCCCCCCCAGAAAAGTGAGGCGATTCTGAAACAGGAGCTGGAGTGGGATAAACATCACTCCATCATGTGACAATTGCTGGCCTGGCTGGCAGCTTCTGCAGAGAGCATCCCCGAGGGTCACAATTCCACAGCTAAAGTTAGCAGTGGGTAAGGCTGGCAGTGCTGAGGGCCAGCAGGCAGCTGCTCAGGGAGAGCTCCAGATCCTGCAGCAAGGCTGCTGCGATACACGAGAATCAATTACCGAAAGCCTTCCGCGATGGTCAAAATGTGACATTAAATAATTGAGTATCACATCAAATCTTGTCTGCAATTAGTTATCTGGAAAAGTAATTATGCAACAAAATCAAGTAGCTGGAATTAGTGGTGTGAAGCACCCTGGTTATTCAAAGACTGTAGGAGATTTTTTTTTTTTTATTTCGCTTGTAACATGAAGTTGTAAGTACCAAACTAATTCTTTATTGAAATAAAAAAAGTCTTGCTCAATTGTAATTCTTGTCATTAGTTACATCTGCAATAGATGATACATAGCACATAAAACAGGTGTTAATGACTAAGTTGGTTTTGTCTAAAGTAAAAATGAGCTGTGGAAGAGAATGTCTTGTAAGTAGTACATTTAAAATCAAATCTGTTTTGATTTAGGGAAGAAACCAGCCTAAATTTCCCTCTTTTATCTCTTACACCAGGAGTGTAAGTTGATTTGGAGAACAGATTTGAAATACTCTAATGGGAAAATGTGTTCTTTTAAAAATAGTTATGATCAGTTGAACAACATAGATGTTGTGAAAGGTTAGAAAAGCCATTAAAATATAATTTGCACTAATAGGAGCAGTTAGCTTGCATTAGTTAGCTCACATATTCAAAACAAACAAGAAAATCTAATGAATCAAAACAGAGTATGTACCCAGTGTAACAGACTTAAGTTTAAACACTCACATTGTTTGTCAGCATATAAATGCAGGGAAATGTCTAATTATGCAATCATGATAAACCTGATTATTTTGAAAATGGCTTCTAATAGTAACTGTTGTCATGCATATGCCAGAAATGATAGGAAAATTATTTCTAATCAGTAGATCTGTACAGAATTTGATCTCTATGTGTATAGTACTTAAAAATCTGAACTGATGAAGAGTAGTTGGCTAGTCATGTTACTTAAGCTGCTCCCAAAATAGCACCTTCCTTTTTGGGTAGAGTTAGGTTTGCAGCTGTTGTCTCTATCTGTTGTCTCTGAAGAAAATTTTAACATTAAGTGTTGCTGACGTCAATTTTTTTCTTTTTTTTACAGCTGATGTGGGCTTTGCCCCTGACAGAAGTTATTTGGTTCTAGCTCTGAGTTTGGAAGAAGTTGGTATATAGATTTTCCCCTAACTTTCAATTGATGTGTTTAGCTTTAGTGGGAGTAATACTATCACTTAAACCATGTTGTCGTCTCAAGGAGTTTTGCTACATCCCTATGGAGTGCCAATGATTCTGCCGGCAGCACCATACTTCGCTGGACTTGTTCAGGTAATGCAAGGCCGCTTCCAACAAGCAACTTAACTCTAGTGCACTTAGAGCAATAATTGGAATTTTTATGGTTGAGAAAGCAAACACTTTTAATACAGGCAAAAGCTCTCATGTAGTCAGTGCGAAGACAGTAGGAAATCAAAAAGATGGATCACCCTAATCTGTGTATTGACATCTCTCATGGCTGAATAAATGGTGTAGTTGAGCTATATTTGCTTGTATTGATTTGTCTGCTGTTTAACATTCATGCCTTTGCTTCACGAGGTTGACCACAGGGCAGAGGATTTGCTATCCATTCTAGGTTTCTGAGGGAGTCAGCATTCCCACGGCAGGTCAGAAGACAAAGTAACTTACCATGATGTGTTTAGGTTAAGTGTTTTAGCACAGCAAATAGGAATACTGTTAAATATGCATTAATTCATAAGTTACGCGTCGCACGGAATGAAAAAGGGTTTGTGGTTTTGCGTGGACAGAAATGTATCACCTGCAAAGAATATTTATACACATCCTATTAATTCCTTTGAGCCCTCAAAGTGTAAGATGTTGCTGCAGGGCAGGAGTTCTGTATATTTAGGAGTCAACCGGCAGCTACTAGATTGTTGTTGTTGTTGCATTAGCTTTTGGTTTGATTTTATTTTTATCAGAATGTGGTGCTACTCAAGTTTCTTCTGTTAGACTTGGGATTCTTAATAGATCGTGCAGATGCTAATTAAGCAATAAGTCTCCTGTTGTTTAGAGTATTAGAAGACATTAAGAAAGAAGTCAAATAACATTTCTAAGCTCCTCTAAGTGACAGTAGTTAGATATTGTGCATTAACAGGGTCAAGACACGTGTAAGGGCATTTCTGGGCTCTGCTAGTGATGAGTCAAATCAACTGTGAGGGAGAGGGAAATATTCATTATGCTCCTTTACTCCACCACTTTGCTGCCATAGGGAGCAATCACAGCACGAAACAGGTGCTTTTCCATATAGGTCCCTTCAGTAACAGAAGACTGTGAGTTGTGTTCTTCATTTCAGGCTGATATCAGCCACAGATGTCTAAAATAGAAATCCAGCATGGCACAGTAGCCATTAGCAGGTACTGAGAAACTGAGACTTGTGGGACATGCAAGTGAGGCTGCCTTTCATGCAGTGAGACACATCAAGCAGGCTTCATATCCATTAGAATTTGGGGGTGAAGGTCGGACGCTGGAGCTCACTCAGACCCTCTGCCATCCTGTCCAATAAATAATTACAAGCAAATCGTGGCTTTCACTCTATGCTGATTGATGTTGAAATTGCTTTTGAAAGTTCTCATAAGTTCCTGTTATAGATTAAGTGCCGGTGTAGGAAAAATAACTGCACCCAACTGAAATGGGTGAATGTAATCAGGTTTAATGGACTCGAGAGCTTGTTGGGAATTAAATAACTATTGATTTGTTGGAAAGTTGCTGTCATTACAAAATGCCACTCTGGACGCATTATCCAAGCAGATAGATTAGAAGAAAGGGCCCTTTGAAAATTTGGGATGCCTTATTTCAATCTTTTTCCTCTTCATTCTTTCCTTAGAAAGATATATCGAGGCCTATGTTACTCCTTTAGCCTAGATCTAAAATAATCAAGCAGTAAGAACTGCTGGGGAAAAAAAAAGTATTAGACATGTAGTTGAAAAGTGTTCTTTATATGAATACTTCTCTAGTCCTCTGTCTTCTCTCCCCACGATGTCAAACCTAAAAATGGCATTTTGGAAACAAAGTATGCATTCGAGTTACTGACCTAGTGAATGAACTGTAACATTAAATAGTTTGACCAATTTGTCCCCCAAGATTTTACCTGCATTTGCAGTATCTCTGGTCAGCTTATGACACCAGAATGCTTATTGTTTTTCTCTTGGAGTAAATCTAAGTATCTAAAATAAATAATGCAAAAGACATTGGATAGGAATATTTATATCGTCCTCTTCTCAGCAGTAATTACATAACATTCAGAACTTTAATGGAAATTTTCTTTAAAAATATGCCTTGATAAACTGATTATGTAATTTTTTATTTTCTGGGTTGCAGGTTGAGAACCACAACCCTGAACTATTTTTGAATATGAGGCAGTTTTAACATTTTATAGGCATATAAGATGGCAATTTATTTATTTGCATGGATTTCTACAGAAAGCGGGTGTATCTCTGATCAGGGATTCCCCATGCTTTCCAATTGTTTTTATTCCAAGGTTGCATATGAAAGCAGTGTAGGGTATTGCTTAGATATTTGAGGGGACTGATTGTGGGTTTTTTATGGTTTGTGTTGTGTGAGTGAGCAAGAGAGGTCTCTGTGGAGCAGTGCTTGTCTTCAGAGGTCCTGCACCTTCAAGAGCTGCATTTTATTTTATTTTATTTTATTTTGATTTTATTTACTGTATGTGTGCAGCCTGCTCCAGCCTCTCCCCCAAATTCATCAGTGAACTCTGTCAGGCATCCTCTACTTGTGTCTGTCACACCCTCCTCTTGTGGAGCAGGGGAATGGTGACATCAGGGACAACTAAAAGGGGTGTGGATACTGTGGGAACATCTCTGGACATGCTTTCTATGAGCAGCCATGTGCATTTTCCTAATTGCATGTATTCAGTTGGGGAGATTTGTATTCCTTTTGCTGAGCTGATGTGTTTGAGTGAGGTGATGGAAAGTGAAATGCATGTGTGCTTGGAGAGAGACAGAGAGAAAAGGTCCAGGGTTACAGAGATGTTGTTGTGTGTCATATTGTATTAAATATTCTTGCAAATTTATTTTCTAGGAAATAAATATCCCTTAAATAAACTTTTTAGAATGATGGCCTATGACTTATTAACACATTTTTAAATGAGAAAAAAATTTCCCTGTTCCATCTTTCTCCTGGGTAAAACTGTTCCTGGAAAAAAAATCCCACAAAAGTACAAATAATGCATAAATAGCTTTATGCCTCCTGTGGGTGGGCAGATATTTTCTGCCTTGGCACAAAAGCCCTCCTGGTGGCTTCACGGGCTGTCACAGCCCTGCTGGCACGAGTAGCCAGGCAGGGACTGCAGCACAGCCACTGAGTGTGCCCAGGGCAGCATGGCCCACCTCGTGTCCAAACTGTCCCTCTGCTTCTGCTGGCAAGGGAAATGTAAAAAATGCCATCTAGGATTAAGTGTCAATCCAATAAGAGATTTCTTAACCTGTGCTTGGTTGCCATCCCAGTTGTTAGTCATTTGATTCCCATGGGGAGCCCTTCTGTCCGGATAAGCAGTGCAGTCAGGGGGGTGTGGGGTGGAAAAGGTCCATCTGCCTTGGCCAGGGTGTGGAGCATGGACAAGTGGATCTGTGCTCCTGAACCACCTTACAGGTTCTTAGGATAAATGTGAAACCAAGCTCCAGTTATCATTAAATTACAAAGCTTTTTTTTGTTTTAAGGCTGCCCTATCTCTTAATTCAGAAAAGAGTATGTTTTGTTAAATAATATCTGAGAGGTCATATTGGCTCCAGCTTTCATGGCTCTGAGTGGTTCAGGTGTATAAAATCTTTGCAATTGCTCTGGATACTTGGAATGTTAGGTTTATGATAAAATATTTTGAAAACACACACATGCAATATATGGCATTTTAATAATGGATGATCAATTATTTATTACATGGCTGGGTTAGGTAGCTCTATTTCCATTTAACAGAGAAAGAGGAGTTCATGGGCATTATTATAAAAGTTATTAAAGTTGAAATTGCTTAGACTTTTCAGTAAACAACTGGAAAACTCTAAAAGCAGATACAGTTCTATTAAATAGAAAATGTGAAATTTATTATAAAGGTGGGATTATATATTAATATGGTCAGTATTTTTTTAAAGCATGCTTTTCTTTTAACCTCTTCTTAGTGACAAGAAAAGTTCTGAGAGTTCTGAGGGTTTAAGCTTGTGTTTGTTGTTACAGACTTCAGCCAGCTAAGCTAAAACCTTTTGTTCTGCTTTTATTTGCTTCTTTATGTAGTAGTAAAGGCGACAGCTGGAGAAGAAAAGTAGAAAATAGGCTGTTGTTTAAGTATTTTCAATGAATTAGGAGCTACTGTACTTTCAAGTACATCATTCTTAAGCTTAGATTATTCTTAAAATACTTAGATTTTTTTTTCCCCTCTGCATCTGATTTTCCATAACTGGTTAACCAGTGTGTTTGACTGACAACTGAAAAAGTGCTAATCTGGAGACTGTTCCATTTTATTTTAGGGCTGAGAGAATTGCCTAGAATATGCTGTGAAAAGTAGTGGTGCAGACTTCATCATGGTGCCATCGCTTTACCCATCTGGAAAATCCTTGTTTTAGTGCCGTGTTGGGAAGTGCTAGCAGTGGGTACATTCTGAATACTTGGAGGTGTTAGTGTGTTAGGCTACCTGCAAAATCCCACTTGCTTTCCGGCAATCCAGTCTTGGGGAATGTTACGGATTTGTTGTGTCATCTTACATGAAAAAGGCTTTTGTAACTTAGTAGGGTTTATTTGAATAATACATTTGAAATAACAACGGGGAGAGGTTTTAATTCGTGCAGTGTTGCCTGAAGTGGTGTATGGTTGTTTCTGTTGGTTTTAGATTATGACCTAGTGGAAAGCAGAGCGTAATTTCTGTTTACATTGGCTGAATTGCCTCTTTGAAATGCAGTAAGTAGATGATTTAGCTTAAATACAGATTTATTCTGGCTTGATTGCGGTGTTCTGTCTCTCCTGTTACTAGTACTGCACTCCCAGTGCTTTGTGAGTGAAGGCTGAATATGCTTTACTACTGCAATCACTTTTCATCTGAGTGTGTATCTTATTTTGGTTTTGAGTGAGCATATCTAACATTTTTTTCTCTCAGTCTGAGAGTTGCAAAGTTTTTCTCCCTTTTGCTTCAAAAGTACTTTTAGCAGATGTAAAGTGTTGGTGTTAGCAATGACTAAAGTCAGTATTATTTTGATAACTGAAAACTTTTGTAAGCAATGTTTCTATGTCTGGAAATCATAGAATCATAGAGTTGTTTCCTGGAAAAGACTGCTAAGATTATCAAGTCTGACTGTTAACCCAGCACTGCCAAGTCCAACATTAATCCAGGTCCTTAAGTGCCACATCTACACTTAATTTTTAATTTACCCCTTTAAAATACCTCCAGGGATGATGATTCAAGCCTTCTCCTGGGCAGCCTGTTCCAACGCTTGACAACCCCTTTCTAACATCCAATTTAAATCTCCCCTGGTACAACCTGAAGCCATTTCCTCTTGTTCTGTTGCTTGGGAGCAGAGCCCAACCCCACCTGGCTCCAACCTCCTGCCAACAAGTTGGAGAGAATGAGAAGCTCCCCCTGAGCCTCCTTGTCTCCAGCTTGACATCCCCACTCGCTCAGCTGCTCCTGGTGCTCCAGACCCTTCTCCAGCTCCATTCCCTTCCCTGGACACTCTCCAGCTCCTCAATGTCCTTCTAGTCCTGAGGGGCCAGAACTGACCCCAGCATGTGAGATGTGGCCTCACCAGTGCCCAGTACAGTCACTGCCCTGGTCCTGCTGGCCACACTGTGGCTGACACGAGCCAGGTGTCATGGTCACCTGCTGGATCCTGGTCAGCACCCCCAGGGCCTTTCCTCATGGACCCTTTGTGCACCCTCTGCCCCAGCCTGCAGGGCTTCTGGTGCCCAAAGAAGGCTTGGGCCTCTGGCACCTCCAGCCGCTGTTTTCAGCCCAGCCAGCCTGGCCAGGGCCCTCTGCAGAGCCTTCCCACCCTCCAGCATATCCTGGGTGTTCTCCATGAGCTTCCTGAGGAGACACACAATCCCCTTGTCCACACCATGGATAAAGACTTCACCCACAGCTGCTCCCAGTGCTGATCCCTGGGCAATCCCACTGTGGCCTGCCCCAGCTGCAGGCAGCTCCATCCCCACTCTCTGGCCTGGCCATCACCCAGAGCTTCACCCCAGGAGCAGTGCACCCATCCAAGCCACCAGCAGCTGCTTTGCAGGACAGTTCTGTGGGAAATGATGGCTGGGTAGACACATCCCCAGCCTTTCCCTCATCCCTTCAGCAAATCACCTCAGAGTGAGATCAGGGCTGTCAAGCAGGACCTGCCGTTGTTAAACCTGTGGTGGCTGTGCCTGGTGGCTTCATTGTCATGTATGTGCCTTTTGATGGCACTCGAGATGATCTGCTCCATACAACTTCAGATTCAATTGTTTTTCCTTTTGATCCATGGATCAAGCAGTGTAGCCAATATGCATTGCTGGTGAAACCTGTCTGCAGCCTCTTGAGCAGCTGACAGCTTGCAAGTATTTGGTTATTGCTATTGCAAGAGTTTATTTTCTTTCAACTAGCCTTTATTTCTTGCTAATAAGTACTGATATCATCAAATACCTGCAGGGGGGCAGGAGGGAGGGTAATGACATGCAATGTCTTTCCCATTGACCAAAAAGACAATTGTAATGAGAAGGATACCTGTCTAAATAGTTTCAGTTCAGCTAAGAAACAAGTGCTTATTCTGCCCTGCCATCTGCATAATTTTGTCTCACTGGCCTTAATGTCAGAAATCAATGGGTGACATAATTCCAATGAGCAGCACTGCTTTACTTGTTGCTCTGTCAGCTTGGTCAGTGCTGTGTTATAGTCAGGGCTTTTTTCATCTGTCAGATTGTAGCTGATGCCCAACTGGCAGAATTTTTCCTTTTCCACTTGTGCATGTGGTATCAGTATTAGTGACTTTTAGACATGATGATCTGTAATTATGGTCACTAGCTTGTGTGTTGGATAATACACTCCAATGGAGTGTTATAGTATGGAAAAAACTGGGTAAATCTGGGCCTTTCTGATTGCAGCTCCTGCTGAGTTTAAGTGGAGTAAGTACAAGTCTCTTTGAGTTTGTATGAAAAAAAAATTCTAGATATGAGAGAGCTTGAATTTGGGTAAATTCTATTTGTTTTTTCATCCTCTAAATAAGACAAAGCTTTTAAGATTTGGGTTCTCTGTAAAATCAGACTGTTGAATTTAGCTTTCCGTCTAGAAGCCAGCAAGCTGATACTGCTGTTTCCCAAGGATCTGGAATTTCAGATGATTTTTTTTCCTCTTTTCTGACTCATGCATAATCATCAGTAATAAAACTTCTGATGCCCAGATTATGACAGGAGATACAACTTTGAAGTTCTTTTGCTTTCAGTAGAATGATTCACAACTGATAGAAAAATATGCTTGTAGGTCTAAATATAGAAAAATCATTTTAATGGTGTTGGCTTTAGTATTTCACCTATTTATCCTCTGCTATGTTATATCTTGTGTTACATGAGCTAATGTTGGAAACTCAGTTCAAATACATCTTTTGACCTGTCTGCTTGCTTGCTTTTTTTAACTGAAGTGTGCAGGTAACTGTTTGCTCAGACCTGGTTTCAAAGAGGGTGTTGTAAAAACATACGAAATGTCTTTTTCAGTAGATCAGGTTGTGGAAAAAATATGTTAGGGATTTAGTTATTTAAAGTTTAAGTACTTTCACCTGCACTAATTGGAGATGGCATTTAACTGCTCTATTACAACCTGAGAGTGATGGAACCACACCTGGCAAATATTTGACAGTCAGATATCACAGCTGCTTTAAGTTTATTAGCATCCAACGGGTTCACAGATAATTTGGAAAATTTTGGGGTTTTTTTTTTAGTGTAGCAACAGGTCATGAACTGGAAGTTGACCCAGGTAAATTTTCCATGTCAGACTTTTTACTTTTGTTTCATTAGACTCCGTTTATTGTGGATTAAGATAAATTCTGAGATCTGTGTTCATTTTCTTTCTGTAGTGGGCTAGAAAGGCTGGAGAATGTCTTAATCCTCCAACTGTGATGGGTTTATTAAATCAGTAAAGAATGTAATGTTTTAAAAACTGTACATATTGTTTTATTGCTGACCAAGCTGAGAAGAAAGTAAAAGTCTCTTGCCCATGTATTCAAGAGTCAGAATGTTTCATATTCTCATTTTATTTGAGGCCTTGAACATGGTGTATTTCAAGGAATGTTATTTATCAAGGAAATGCTATTCAGATTTTTTTTTCTAAGTATCCTTCTCTAAAAGCAACTTATGTCTGAAGATAAAGCTAACAGTACTAAAAGCAGTGAATTGATCTAAACTATGCAGATTTTTTTTTTTTTTTCCCATTCTAAGGGAGTTGAATTGTGACGAATTGCTTATTATCCCAAGGCTTTTTCATCCTAGATCTGGAAGTACACTTTTGTTATGTCTCTGTCCTCACTTTGCCATATTATTCCAAAGCATGGGCTGGCCTCCTGTATGCTAATTAGTAGCATTTAAAAATCATAGAGGAGAAAATGACAGCTTGTTTACATATTGGTTTACTGTGATAAACGTCTGTGACAATTTGCTCTCTCTGTACCATTTTAACATGTAGCAAATTCAGTAAAATGCCTTCCCAGATACCTTTAGACATGTAAGCTTCAAAAGATCCAGCCCAGGCAAGAGATTGGCTGCCAAAATGCAAATACCAGGGTTTCTCTGTGAATTACCAGCAACTGTGCAGGTACACATCAGCTGTCTTTATTTTCCCTGACAGTGGAGCTGGATATGAGCATGTTTCAAACACTTGGAGAACAAATCATGTTGACACTTGAAACCGAGAAAGAGGAAAAAGACAATTTCCAAACATTTTACTTCCATTCTCCAGAAAACTTTAGAGTTATGTTAAATCAGACCCTAAACATGGGTGAGTGTTCCAAAGAGAATAAGTTTAGAAAAAAACAGTCAGGCTTTTTAAAAGCTGAAGCCCTGTAGTTGGCTAAAAGCAAGATGACATTTAGTTGAGAAATAAAAGGTGACTAGAGGTGAGGGAAAGCACATCTTGCTGCATTTATGAATGATCCTGGAGATAATAATACAGAATGAATCATTCTTTCTTTCCCTGCTAGCCTCAATGTGATGCTGACTGAAGTGAATTAGCAAACCTGAGAAGTTTTTGCTGCTCCCTGGAGATAACTTTGCTGTGAGTGCAGCTCAGGGGATTGAGCTCAGCTCAGCTGGATGCTGAGCAGACTCTGAGATGGGATCTGCTTCAGATCTCAGAAAGCAGGTTGGAAGGTGTTTGCCCTCTGTGCAGAATGGTTCCTTATTCTCTAAGTGTTGGTTATGTATTTTATGTGTACAGGGTTTGCGTTGATGTTATTGTTGTGAGAGTGGGTTTAGTGCTTTACCAGCTTTTTAGGATTTTAGGATTTTGGTTTGTTTCTCTGATGTATTAGATCTTGCCTATGCAAAAAGATTCTAGAGATACATTTTTAATATTTTCTGAAGTACAGAGCAACCTATTTTTAATGAAATAAGCTCACTTTTGCTAGGTTTTCTTTCTCTTTGCCTTGGAATTGTTCTGAAAAAGGGTATCTGGTTTTTTTTTTTAATGAATTTTCAACTTGCTCACAGTTGAGGTACAGAGAGAAATTAAACTTCTACAAGTGTATTTTAGTGCTCTGTAAGAATGAAAATATTTTCACTTTGGTAATATGAAAAAAAAAAGAAAACTGTTTAGAGTCATCAAAAACCACCAGGATGGAAGAGGATTCTGACAGCTTGTATGCAAAAACCAGAAAATGCCAAGTGTTAAGAAAGCCATGAGGATTTTTAACAGAATCTCAACAAAAATTTGATTCTATAGAGACTGAGTCATACTTGAAAAGCTCTGATCCTCAGTATCTTCAATAATTGATATTCTGTTATGCATTTGTAGCAGCTAATTACTCCGCAGTGGGTTTTAAGTTTGTGGTTCCTGGGCAGTGTCCTGCATTTGAAAGCCACACAGAGCATGGTTCAGTCTGATCTTCATTCCAAGGAATGCTCCTTTTGGAAGTGCAGCAATCTTATCCACCTTGTCCTGAGAAGGAAGCAGGGGAATGAACAATCTAACGTGTTCTGTTGTGACAAGTCACGCAAGAGGCTGCTCGGAGATGAGCATGGCAAACACAGCACCAGCTTTCCTCTCACCGAGGGAAATGAAATGTAATTGGAGCAACCCCTCCTTCTGGAACACAGATTACACTTTTGATTATTACTTCCAAAAAAAAAATCTTATATCTAGATACCAAGCTGTGTATTAGTTTTGAGTTTGTTTGGTTTTGGGTATTTTTTTTCATTTTTTTGGCATTATGTCTAAATCCAGAAAAAGGCAAGCTTGGAAACCTGAAAGTATCTTAACTTGTCTGTGACCAACTCTTAAAAACCTGTCTTCCATGTTCTCTTTGTCTTGTCTTTTCATGTAAAGCATAAATATCTGTCTCACTTTTTGCTACCCAAATACAAGAGGAAGCACAGCACCTGGGGTTAGGCCCAGTTCTTAAAAGATCAGCCAGTCTTTGGTAAATTGGTCTTCCTACTCGATTTTGCCCTATTAACTCCATTCTGATGTTTCCCATTCATTTTCAAAAAGTGTGTGCAGCAATGACTCAGTGTACTTCCAAGTTTGTTTACCCATTCAGAACCTTAAATATAAAATGAAGGCAAGTATTGTGTGTAAGCATTTACTTCTGAACACTTCTAAAGGTTACCTGCAATTGTCAATATCCAAAGAAATTTTTCAGAACGGATCATTCTGTATGAAAAGCAGTAGATGGATCGGTTTCATTATAGCCCTGGTCAGTGTGTACTGGGAAAGTGTCCTCACTGGCTCCTGGGGTGACTTATTTTGTAGCCAGAAGTTGTTCAACCCACTCAAACCTTTGGAGCACTGCTGTTACAGGAAATGAAATCCATCCATTGCAGGATTCTCTGAGTGCCATTTTTAACTGACATACTGTGCTGCATTGACTGAAGTGAGTACATGGTCTTTTTACTGCGGAGATGAATGTTTTTGTTTTTATGCCTTCCCCTGTGAAGGAACAGTTAAAATCAGGCACAGGGAAATGTAACAGATGTTCATGCACATTTCCCATCTGAAAATGCCTTCCACTGGCCAAGACGATTGTTAGGCACAATTAAGCCCAGTATATACATCCTGTGCTGTAAGCCAAGGCTGCTGAGGATGTTCCCAACAGGGGAGCACAGGTTGGGAAAGAAGGAAGTTTA
This sequence comes from Lichenostomus cassidix, assembly GCF_008360975.1. NCBI lineage: Eukaryota > Metazoa > Chordata > Aves > Passeriformes > Meliphagidae > Lichenostomus > Lichenostomus cassidix. The sequence goes on along the minus strand of NC_139495.1, from coordinate 12,045,606 downwards.
GATGAACTTTGATCTGTGTGAAAAACAAAGGAGACCTGACTAAGCCTGTGCCCCCATGTACTACCATGGATCCTTAAAATACAGTTAGACTACACCCAGCTATAGATTTAGGAGGCACTTTCAACCCATGAGCAAATGCATTTCAGGGATGCTAATGCTTGAAATCTGATTTTTGAGAGGCATTTGGTGTAATGTTGCCAACTGACTTTAAAAGCTTGTGATATTATGCCTTGTAATGTTCCACATTGAGTGTAATTGTTGCTGTAATCAGCTTTATGATGGCAACTCTTCCTGATGACTGCAGAGATATATTTTTTGCATATCACGTCTGAAATGTGAGTTAATTTTTGATTTTCAGAGGTATGCTGGTAGTGAAAGGAGGAAGGCACTGCAGACTTTTGGACTCATGTATGGAATGTTTATGCCGAGAGTGGAATTTGTCATTTCCAGTGATGTGATAGCATCTACTATTGAAAAAGACACTGAGAACCAAAGGCTCTTATATTTTGTGATTTGTGTTGTAATTGAACCCATTAGAGTTGGCCATTCTGGAAAAGCATGCTTTCCTGGCAGAAAATTGCAGTGATTGACTATTTTTGTTGTATCAGAAGATTATACAGACGTTGTGAAAGTGTGTTGACCTAAAAATGTCAGTGGGTATTTCATATCAGTCTCCTTTTGTGTTTTGTTTTGTTTCTTTTTTTTCCTAGGGTGGGGAGGGGTGACACAAAAATGCAAGGCAGACATTGTTTTTCTGTTGTGTAATGCCTGGATTTTAATAATGTAAAAAGCTCTATGCCAGGTCTGTAAACAGAATCTGTGAGCTCTGGGCAGCCAGTAAGTCTTTACACTGAAATATGCAGGAGAATTCTAAAGCTAACCCCTTTGTTATTCCAGTGTTATTTTCCTGTAATAAGACACAAATTTACAAATGTTGTTTTCCTATCTTCCTCTGGCCTTAGCTTTCCATATAATGTTTTTGTTGTATTTGAACTTCCTCTTTAGATGGATATAACTTGGGTTTAGTATCTCAGGTTTTTTTACTCATGACAGAAATAGGGTGAAACTTGTCCTGAGTCTCATGTGCAGATGAGACACAATTACCTGTATTTCATGGGGGGGGAAAAAGTAGAACTCATTTTCTGGAAAACGTGATTTGTTCCTGTGGGAAGAGTATGTCTTAAATACCTCTTTGTCAGTCCAGTGGAGCTGATGGAGTTCCGAGGAGCGCCTGGAACCTTGCTTGACACAGCATATGGCCTTTGTATGTGCCTAAAAATTATTCAGTGCGTGGTAACTTGTGGTGGCAATGTGTTTATCTCTGGTGCTCCTTCTCAAGGAGCATTGTCTTGTTCAAGTGGCTGTGAAATGTACTTTTTATATGCTGCTCTGCGGTCATCTCGAGGTCGCTGTAATCCTGGCTTAAGGTGTCTGGCTGCAAATTTATCATTTGCATTATTATCGGTTGGTTCTTGCAGAACCAAGCTAATTTATATTTTTTTTTTTAATAAAATGCTTTGTCTAGAAGAATAATAGCAAACTGCTGAGAAAGGTATTTTTATTCTCTTGGTTCCAATAAGAAATGGGAGATCAAGGAGGGCAGAGGTGATGCTTTAAGTCTTATTTAGCATGGGAGAGATTATTTCAAAATACTAAGAAACGTGTAGCATTGTGCTTTTGGATAGGAGGAATTAGAATTTCTGGTTTACATTTTCACTTTGTTAGTTAAGTGCTTTATAGAGATTTTTTTTCTCCCCTGAGTTCTGTAAGTCAAGATCATCAGATACCTGAAATACTTAAAAGTGGTTCTGGGTCAGAGCCAGACTCTGTAATTATTTAAGTCCATATTTCATAGCTTTTTCTTTTGTTTTGAGCACTGCTTTTCTGATACAGCAAAACAATCTGTCCAATGCTTCATTTTCTTGACATTATTCTGAATATATTTTTGTAATATACAATTTTTCTCAATGTTTGGCTCTTTGAATATTCTATGTACCTCTACTACTTCTCACCATGTTTTTTAGAAAGGTTTTCCTTTTTTTATCCAATTTGAACCACTTCTCTGTCACTAAATGGCATAACCTTTTCTACTCTTGTTAATTAAAATTATCTTCTGGTCACCATTCTTCTATTCCTTTGCAAAAAAATATGATATGGCATCCACATCACAAAAATAGCTTGTGAGTCGGGAATCAGACACCTTCAGAAACAGATCCCAGATGTATTTTTAAGGAACAGTGTGTGCTAGCAAGCGTTTCAAGTCTTTCTGGAATTATTTCTTGAGAATGATGCCTGTTAGCTCTGGAGGTGGTTCTCAAATGTGCTGTCTAAATGGTTCTATTTTACTGTCTGACCTAATAACTAAAGCTAAAGAATTAATTTGTCTGTGAATATACTGATATGATTGCATTGTTGATATTTGTGAGGTTTACCACTTTGTTCTCTGTGTGCTTACAAAATTGTGCTTCAGGATCATGTTTGCTTGGAGGGGAGGATAAAAGTTTTAAATAAAGAAAGATTTCCTTGTTTTTATTTGCTAAATAAAAATTGTGATTCAAGAATAAGATAAAGTAGTTAATGTTAATTATCCTTCACGCCTTTTTGGGAAAAAACAGTGTACATACTCTGTGACTTTGTTTAATAGTTAGCTTTTGTACTCTAACAGGACAGGAGACTTTGATTATGTATTACCCACTGCAGAAATAGAAAAATGAAATTGAATGTGATTTGGTTCTTTTTCTCTCTCTATCTCAGGGCAGAACACTTTGTTAAAAATTGATTCCATATTCTTTGGCAAAAGCCATTTCTCTAATGTAAAGAAAACCTTAGGGGTTTTTGTTATCATCTTTTATTATTAGTATTATTATTTTTCACTTTCAGAATTAGAAAGTGAGTGTATACATTTATACAAGGAACTTTCCTTGCTGTGAAGAGGGGTTTCCAGTTCACGGGTTCAAAGATGTTCAAGCCAGCAAGGATCATTATGATAATTCAGCCTGTCCCCTTGAATGCTCCACAACTTCCCTTGTAGACTGGCTTAAAGCAGACCTTTTGGAAGATATTTAATCGTCTTTTAAACATCCAAGTAATTTTGGTTCCCTCAGTTTCAGTGGTGCCCTACTGAACTGTTTGCATGTTTAATTACCCTTGCAGTTTGGACATTACAGGGCTCTATTTCTCTTTATTTCTGCTCCTGGCCACTGGTTCCTGCTGTGTTTTCTGTCTGCGAGATTAAAAATGCAAAATACCCTCAAACAAATGAGGAAACCCTTGAAATGTGCTACCTCCTACCAGAGATAGATATCCAAGACACAGAGGAAAACAGGGAGGAAGAAACCTTGTGGAATCACATAATCTACTTTTCTGCCAGAAAGCAAGATCAGCTTTGCCTCTATCATTCCTGAGAGACATTGCTCTGCCCATTCTGGAGCAACAGGGACCCTCTAACCTCTGCAGGCATTTTATACTTGCACTGGAGGGTTTCTTTTCCCCAATGTCTCAGTTCAAAATCTGTTCTCGTGTAATTTAACTTCCCACTGTTTTATGGAGAGTGAGCCCACAAAATGCATCATTTCCACCCTTTTCACTGTGGGCCATTATCTACCTAAAGAAAGTGATGTTAACCTCAGCCTTCTCTTCTTGGAATAGTGCAATCCTCATTCCTTCAGTCTTCCCTTCTGGGATCTTATCTTAGCCTCCTACAGCTGGGAGCCGTTATGGATAAGGTGTTTAGATCTGCAGAATTATTTAGGTATCTCATTGCTTAAGAACAGGAAATATAACTTTCCTTCACATACCTGAAATTGGAGTAGGACATGATAAAATTTTGCTGGTAGATACAGATGTACGATGGGGAGGAGAGGTGAGAGTTAACAGTAAGTCATGAGACACAGAGCACTGTGAAGGATGAGTTTATTTTGCTGTTATTAAAAATTTCATTTCAGGATAATCCCTCTGAGACCTAACACGTTATTTTAAGAAAAGCTTCCTAGAGCAGCAGTAAACAAGACACAGTACAGTAAGTTCAAACGATTCATAAATGTTTGGATTTTTTTTTAAACATCCCATTTATTGAGTCTGTTTCTAATACAGCGCTGAAAGAAACAGCAATCATGTTGCCTATGTGTTTGCAAAGAGTGACATTTGTAAAGTAATCTATTTAAATAATCAGCACTCTGAAGCCTTGTCTGCCGTTTTTGGCTGTCAAATTTTGTGAAGTAGGAGGAAAAACGTTTAAAGCACAGGCTAGCTCTTTACTGATTTTTGCATATCCCTTCTTCAGCAGCTCAGCTGATGCTTAATTTAGAGGTGCTGCTGTGTCACTGTATGACAGTGTCTGTCTGTGCATGGCTTTGGCAAAACATGTCTCCAGTGTTTCTGGATGTCCAAACAACAGGAGCATCCCAAGCCTCCATCTGGATGTGTTTGCATCAATCTCCCAGGGCTCACATCCCCACTGCTGCAGAAATGCAGGAGGAAACCTCATTGCACTGCATGCCCTTGATGGTAACGCAGGGCAAGGTTCAACTCCTGCAGGCACAGGGTGGCTTTTGGCTCCAGGGGGGTGTTCAGTCCCACCCTCTAAGGGGACACCATGACTGAAATCACAGCAGGAAGGCACAGATTTAGGTACAACAGAAACATGGTTTTCTCTGTAACCTCAATGCAATGGGTAATGATCATGATATATATTATTGGTACAGATAACTGATTTTGTGAAAGGCAAATCAGTAAACACATGGGTTACCCTTGTGTTACCTGACCTTATTTTTCCCTTTATAATCATCACCATACTTAGAGAATTATTGTCTTAAATATACAATTTTTCCTTTTTCTCTTTTTAATTTGTGAAGATAAGTGAAAAAATGTAAAGTATGAATACATCTCTTCTTCAGTTTTTTCAAGCCACAGTGCTGTAAAGTCTTGTGTTATAAACTGTAATTAATCAATATTTCATCTGACAGCCTCCAGTAAAGAAGCATTTTTGGCACGTGTTGAGCATCATTCCTGTTCAAGGAGGCACTGAAATGACAGTAAAGCACATGCTGAAGTGCTTTCCTGAATTAGGATCCTAGTACTCCGTAGATACAATCACATTTTCTCAGGTTTTCCCCTAGTGTTAATATTGATGATAGGATCTGAAACTCTGAAGCATGGATCAAAAATAGTCTGTGATCAGGAAAAGGCAGATAAGAGGTCATGGAAAAGAAAGGTGGAGAAACACAAGGTAAAGTGAAATAAATGAGTCTTTACAAAGTGGGATGTATTTGCCAGTTTTTATTTGTGTTGCTTCATTTAAAGTGACTCAAAAGCCCCCATATGTGCCACATTTCTGCTCTGGAAAATCTTCTTGCCCTGAAAAACAACCTTGGGGGTTTTTTTGGTTTTTTCCCCTTATTTATTCACAGGAGTGTTAATGTGTTGAGGTGTGTGCAGCAGAAATAACCCTGCGAGCAAGTCAGGGTTAGTGAGTGATGGAAATGTGCTGGGAGCTCCCAGCTCCTCCTGAGGGCCTCCAGGTGACCATGGCCAGGTCTGGTTCTTGTAGAATTTACTGTGGAATTTCAGAGGAGAAGGAGAGCTTTCCCCCTTCTGAGTGACCATCACTGGGGCGAGCTTGGAAAGTCTCCAGTGTGGAGAGAAATGTATGAAGATCAGAGTGCCTTTTGCCCAGACACAAAATACAGATAATAGAGCATCTTCTAAAGAAATATTTGTAGAGCTAATTTATAATTTTCCATTTATATCATGAAAGAATGGAGGGGATTGTAACAATAAGTATGTGATTTCTTTTGCTCTGGGTTCATAATGATAAACAAGATTTCTGTAAATTAAAGCAATCGTATTATCATATTAATGGCCTTAAACTGAAGAAGGGTAATTTAGATTGGACATTAGGAAGAAATCCTTTCCTATGAGGGTGGTGATTTGCTGGCACAGGGTGTCCAGAGAAGCTGTGGCTGCCCCTGGATCCCTGCAAGTGTCCAAGGCCAGCTTGGCAGGGCTTGGAGCAGCCTGGGACAGTGTCCCTGTCATGGCAGGGGTGGCACTGGATGGGCTTTAAGGTCCCTTCCAACCCAAACCATTCTGTGGTTCTGACTATGTAATCTTTCTGCAGTTTATTTTTTTCCCTGTGATTTACCATCCCCCCTGTGCTGTGGTTCATGCATCAGTGGCTGCATAAATTGGAAGTGATCCTTGTAATGTGGACAAAATCATGAGTGGAAGGCTGGAAACTCCTTTCAGTTTGCTGAATATGTTTTATATTTTGTCTCATGCATATATGTAAGGATGTCTGTGTATTTAATTATATGAGAAAGTTTTCTGTCTGGAGCATATGAGGAGAATCATGTTTCTCTTGTAGCCTAACGTGGATCATGTTTTTTCCTTTCATGAAAGTTATGACAGCTGATTTCATCCTTTCAGGGACAGATGATGAGGTATTTGAATATATTATAAAATCAAAATACAATAGTGATGTTTTGTGGCAGATTTGTGATAAGGACCTGTGTGTAGTTTTAAATGCTTTGGATAGTGGGAATGCAGGACTGTGTTCTTTTTAGGTTTGTATTTAGCTTTTAAGCTATTTTGTTAAATACAAAATCTGCTTGTAAAGATGATAAAATACTTACTTGATGATTGAAGATTGTAGTAAAACTTCTCAGTAAGGTAGACTTGACAACGATTTTAAAACTAGCAAAGATTTGGTAGGTGCTTAAACATTACCAATAGCAAAAGGCTCTTTATTTCAGGTGGGGTAGGCATGCTTTTTTTACTCACCATGTTTATTACCACCAGGATGTGCTTAAATCACACTCTGTACTCACTGAAGCTTTGCTGCAGAATGTCAGTCAATTGTTACAAAGCTGTCAAACACTTTTCCCTAAGTTGAATTTACACAGGCGCCTCAAGAAGAAAGTAATGAAGTCTTGTTTCACTGCACACATGTAGCCATTTTTAATAAACTTTTAGGGATTTGAAGTACTTTCTGTGCAGCTGCATTTGTTTCTGGATTACAAAATGTATAAAAGCTTCTCCAGCCTTGGCAGAATGAGGGGAATTGCAGTTCACAATTTTTTTTTTTTGTGGCAAACTTTCACTTCAGGTCGGTGATATGTGAATTTACTCGCTTATTTATTATAGCAGTGATAGATTATTCTCACTTCTACTTAAATTTGACAAGCTGCGCAGTGCTAAACCCTGCTGAAATGGTGCAAAGACCCAATTACATAAACTACAAAGGCATGCAAGAGTAAGCAAAGAAAAAACATATAAAAGGATTAAAGATCAAAAATAGAATGATTCCAGTGAAACTGCATTAGGAGACATCAGGCAGGAAAACATGAAAGAATTAGAGTATGAAGAACAAAGCTTTATAAAGCTTCTGAAAGCTGGCAAACATATTTTTAAAATTGCTTCTGTTAACTCTTTATATTAGAAGGAAAATTGTTTTTTGGGAAAGTACATGTTTTTCAGTGTCATAATGAGCTGCACTTGAATTATATTCTTTGTGTTTTGTTTTTGGGTTCACCTGCAGAGTAGTAGTAGCTGGCTTTAACCAAGGATTTTAAAAATAAGTTGTGTTTTTCATTTTAAATGATATGCTGTGGAAGGTGTAAGAATAATTGCAGGATGATTTTAACCTTTTATTCCTTCTGTGGCTGTAAACATCCCTTTCCAGCTCATCCTTGTTTTCTTACCCAGTGGATGTGGTGCTGCACTGTCTGGAGAGTGCTGAGAAATAGTTGCCTAGTCAGGAATGACCAAGGCATTTGGCCCTGACTTGTTCTCTTACAAATGACTCTTGTGTAGAATTCATTTGCTTTGCTCAGGGAACTGGGAGAATGGGATAAATGAAAAATAACCCTTGCAGGAATAAGACTTAATTCATTGCAATTCCCCCACATTCTTTGGAAGAACTAGACAAAGTACAGACTCCTACAGTATTGCTAAAAGGATTTCTGTATTTCCACAAGCAGGGCTACTGCTGGAGCTGAGAAGCACTTCAGTTACTAATGCAGGTCACAATCACAGCAGGTCCTGAATGTCTTTTAACATCTAATTGGCAATTCTAAGAGGGCCTTCTTAAGATAAGTCTTCAAAATACTGCACAGCTTTTGTATAAATCAATACTTGCCATGTATTTGTGGTCAGCACCAAACCCAATTCCTGTAGCATTTTACATGAGCTTATTATAGTGATTTCCCTTTCTACCTCCTGGACCAGTTTGGGAATGAGTGAGGTGCGATTTTTTTTTTTTTTTTCCCCTATTTTTTTGAAATTTTTTTTTTTTTTTTTAATTTTTTGGTGGCAGTGTTGGCTCTTGGTTGAGGTGCTGTGCAGACAGCCCCTGTCTCTGCTCTGGGGTTGTTCTCCATGTAGCTCTTGCAGGCTGGTAGAAGCCTGGGAGGGATACAAAGCAAGACAGATGGTTTCCCACAGACTTCCCCTCTAGCTCTTTCATCTTTCATCTGACTATTAATTCATCTGTTTGGATGGATACATTCACGCATGGAACCAAGATGAATAATAATGAGATTTTTAATAACTCCCTACATTTGCATTCCTTGTAACTCTTTACATGGTTCTAGCTGATTAAAATGAATCATTTACATAATTAACATATGGTTATAGTGTTGGCTTTAATATGCTGATTATCTCAGTACTTTTGTCTAGAGTCAATTGGATTCAAACTGTAACAATTGTTTGAAGTGAGAGTAGTTTATTCCTGTGAGGGTTGGGGAATATTTGCCATGGGGCCTGATTAGAAATAGCACAACTGTCCAAGAAATTCTTTAATGTAAAGCATGTTTAAAAAAATAAAAATAAAAAAATGTCACCTACATCTGCTGTGTTTGGGTCAGGCTTTACAAATATCTTTCTATGCTTAAAGACACTTCTGCCATTAGTTCGTTGGTGAGATAATAACACAATCCCAGGCATAGTCCTGAGAATCAATCAACACAGTACAAGCCTAACAGTTTATTTGTACAGACTTTTTTTTTTTTAAATCAGCTTTAATAATAATAATTTTTTAAATTAAATTGCAACAGAATTAGGAATTATTTTTCGTTACACAAAATATATTTTAGTGCCTTTGTATTCACTGGATTACCTTACTTTTAAGATTAAAAGAGGAATAGTTTTCATATTTGTCATTTTGCTTGTTTTCTCCCAGCACATATTTGTAGCAAGTCACACTGAAGCAATTGAAGTTTAAGAATTGGTAGAATATTTTCCAATCTTGCTCTCACCCTTGGTGGTGTGCTCAGCTTCCTAATGCAGAGGCTGCTTGAAAAGAGAAAAGAATTGTCAGGTTTTGTGGTTAGGTAACTAACACTTGTGTCAATGAATGCTTTTTGAATGTTCATGAATATTTGAAGCAAATTTGTGTTAATTGCACTACTGTTGTCCACAATTAGTCTGTGGTAGACATGATTAATTGTAAAGAGCCCTGACATTTATGCATAAAAGGCTTGAGGTCAAACAGAAATGGAGAAAAATGGTTGCTGCAGCATTGGCAGATGGAATGCTAATGTATTTTGACTCATACTGAGAATAATGATATTTCTGCATCAATAGCAAATAATTGTTTTAGAACTGTGGAATATTCTGCTTTCCTTTGCTCTTCTTCCTCTGTTTAACTTCATCCCATCCCATGCCACAGTCTCTGGTTATTTTTACAGTGTGGCTTTTAATTGGCCTGAGTGCTGCTGTGCAGTGAGCTGCTTTACAGGAACCCACAGCACACTGCAGCTGGGAAAGGTCCTATCGATTTCCCTCTGAGAGGAACAGTGTAATGGAATCATATGCTGATATGCTGATGAGAGTCATGCCTGCATTGGGGAGGAACTCTCTTGAATCTCTTCTGGAACATATATTCACTCAAAAAGTGAGCTTCCAGTGTTCATAGGACATTAATACCATTTCATCATGTTTATCGTGGCTGAGTAGTGAATAATACAGCAGATAGAATCTTGTCACTGTTGGACCACTAGCAGAGTGAAAAGTCGAGAGGTTTTGGGTGATCAAAAGGATTCTGAATTTATTATTTATTTTAGCAATTATATAGACTTCCACAGGCCGTTTGGATTGGGCCAATTCAAAACCTTCCCCTAAGCCGATTGGCCAGGCTTGAACTGCCTGTCTTCCAAAAAACCGCTTCAATAACACAAAAACTTTATTTATAAAACGTAAGAAGAAGAGAAAAGTTCCCATGGGAAAGAATCTGTGTTGCCACGGAATCTCAGTGGTTAAATTTCCACCTGAACAGCTGACACATTCACGGTCTCATGACTACTTTGTGAGGCTGATCCCCAACTCTTTGGGTCCTTTTCCACCAGACAAATGTTGTGTGGCACTCAGAGCAGTACCCTGAAAAGCCAGACCCTCAGTACCCTGCAGAGCTCCCAGTGGGCGCAACTGGAGGGCTACAGAGTCCTTGAGGGGCTGCTGATCCTGAGCCTGGAACTTACTAAAAATCAAGAGCCCCTGATGGATCTCCCTCTTTGGAAAGATGGGTTTTTTTGTTTTCTTTGCTTTTTTGAAAGCAGTGTGGTTGGCTCAGTGACTGTGGCATCACAGCCACCTCAGGCTGTCCACGTGGAGTACAAAAGTCAATAAATGTCTGAGTACCTGAGGCACAGGGAGGCTTCTGCCAGCTCTTCAGTGCTTGGCAGCTGAGTGATACATTTCCTTTGTTAAAATTGACATTAATCTGTCTAATTCTTTATAAGCTATTGATGGACTCATTAGCCCAGTGAAATTCTGCTGGTTTAGATCCTGAGTGAGCAGAGCCCTTTGTGTAAAGGCTGAAGAGATAAAACTTCCCAATAAATTACCAATATTAAAAAAGACTCTCGAGAAAACAGAAATCTCTGCCTTCATTTTGAACATTTTGATAAGTTTCTGATCATCCTGCATTTACTGATGTAGCATCCATTGAAGATAGGCTAAATCTTTCCTTTGTAAGTTTTTATTTTTTTAGTACAACTTTGCTGGAATATATGGAATATTCTACTACTTAATAATTCCTGTTTGAAGTGCAAGGAAATTATGTTTTCCATCTCTCCTCAATTTCTTTTTTTACATGAAACTACCATAACCTGTTAAAAAAGTTAATTTTCCTCTTTTTAATTCTCTGCAATGGAAGAATATTTTGCGTATTTACAATTTGTGCCCATTGATCCTTTAAAATTGCTTTTAGCCCAACTTCAAAAGTTAGATGAAGTAAAATGGTAGCCTGGAAATGTATGAAGATATACAATGAATATTTTTAGGATATTAGTTGAGAACTAACTAGCACTGCTCAAAAAAATGCTGACCTTACAAAGCAGTGTTTCATACAGAGGAATTGACAAGTGTTAAAAGTTCCATGGAATCACTAAACTTTGTAATGTTTTGGAGTAAAAATGGGATGGTGATTGTTCGTGATGGTTCCTAGTGGTCTTTGCTAAATGGGCTGGGACAGAGTGCTCTGTGGAAATGCCCCAAAGGGGGATATTTTTCATACATTAGCTCAGCTTGCTGAGTTTTTGCTCTAACATACTCACATCAGACCCAAACCAGGTAGCAAATGTTTGCACACAATGGAGCCTTATATAACTCTTACATAATTGAGTTCATAATTGTTTAGCGATCAAAAAAAAAATCTCCTTTTCATCACGAAAAGGCAACCTGTTACTAGTTTTAGTCTATTTTTTGGAAACTGCAGAAAATAACCTAAATCAGAGAAATCCCTTGTATCAGTAACCCAGAGGACATGGTTATGCAGAACAACTAACCAGCAAAATATTGTGTTTTCCCATGGAGTGCGTTTTGAATAGCTTGGTGACATTTGGTTCTGGAGTCTCATTTCAGGCAGGGTGTTCTCTGCAGGCACAATGTATGGTGCTAATCTCCAGCTCCCCTGTAATAAATGCTGGGCTGCAGACAGGAGATGGCCAAAAGAGAATGCCTGGGCAAACCTTAATCTTTAATAAGGTGCAGAGCTAGTCTATAACTGTCAGGGAATGACAGAAGAGCAGTGCTTTCAGCTTGCCTGCTCAGAATTGAAAATGGGGTCCTCTGACAGGCAAGAAAGGCTACTTTATTCTTTATTGGGTTTGGGGCTATTATTGTGGCTGTGTTATTTAGTTATTTGACATTTGTGAGTTGCTGGGGCAAAAGGAAGTTCAGTTATTAATAGGGAAGCAAAATTTTAAATGGATTTTTTTTATGCTGAACTCACATTGAAACCTCTTATTCCATACCTGATGCTATATAAGTGCAGTTAATAATTAGGAACTGTAAGGAATATATAGGAATCATATAGGAATCTTACAGTGCAGTCATCAAGATGCTTATACTCAAATATGTGACATTTAATTTGAGGAATATCAGAGACTTTGTGAGATGTATATTTTTGGAAGGGTTTAGAGTAATTAAATTAGGATTACTTCAAATGTTTTTGGCTGAAGGCTCAAATCTTGAGTTTACAAAGTTCGTCCCAGACTTGTATATTAGTAAGGTGAGATAAAAATTGCTCTCAAGACATGAAAGTGTACATGGTTGGAGTATTTGGCATCATGCAACAGGTATGCTAGCATTGCTAAATTCCAGTTTCAGACTTCTGAAATTGTACACAACAAAGACTTTTCCTTTATTAATTTGTTTTGAGTTGCCAGGCCTGTATGCAAGATAATTGTGTAAGAATTGTAAGTTCTTTACCTTTAAAATAGTGTTGCTTTAAATGTTTTCATTTTATCTCTCTGAAAGATACAATTTAGGTAAAATATAGCTGCCTGTGGTGCTGATTTGTGGTACTTAAGTTATGTGATCTTTCATTCAGGGTTTTAACAGCACTTTTAAACCTCTAAAAAGACCTGATGAAACGTTAAGTCTGCTCATTGTACAGGTGAGCCAATGGAAAATCACCATCTTTTGTAGGCTGATTATTTATATGTTGATTTTTTTCAGTCAAATATACATTTTTTCCGTTTTTTTTTCTTAAATTATCTCTTCATCTAGCCTCAGATATGCATAGTGATAAATATGCTGAGGTAAACACTGTCTAAGATAAAGCTTCTCCAAAACTGCCAACAGTTTTACTTCCAGAGAACACTCTACTCCTTGAGAACAGTTCTTCTAAAGGAGTCACACAGAACGTGTAGGTTTTTTAAAAGCAGTTTCTAGTAGGGAACTATTTGTTGGTTTCTACTCTTTGCATTCTTGCTCAGGCTTGCAGATTGTCAGCCTACACAACTTTCCAGGAAAAGCCATCCAGAAAAGGACAGCAGCTCCCAGTGACAGGGATCCAGAGTTGTGTCTGTGCTCGGGCTCTGCTAATGAAAAATGATACAAGGATGTGGTGTGGTGGTGTTGAATTCACAATCCTCATTCTGCAGCAGGGCTCTAGGAGATTAAACAAAATTTGCAATAATTCTCCAGAAAAGTAAAGAATAGGTACTGTCAAGAAGGGGGTGTTTGTCTCCTAGGCAGAATTCCAGCGCTGACTCAAAAGTAGCATCAATACTCGGTTGTGGGTTCCTGGGAAATACTGCCCAAAGAGGGAAAAGAGGAACATACAACTTCTTCACTTCTGAATCGTTTTTATCTTCTTTTCTAGGCTGAAATCACAAATTATTAACAGTTCCAGGAACTGAAAGAAAACACACTAAAACCAAGAATATTATTAGGAAACTTACAGATGACTTTGCGAACTAGTTTTTGTGTATTTGCTAATCCACATAGCTGTTTGTTTCTTTTTTTTTCTTTTTTTTCTTGGAACTTGAAACATTTGTTTTCTGAGCGAAAAGTACTTTGCAAGGGTGGAAGTTTATTCTCCAAAGCCTGATTTTGGACATATTGTTATCTATGTAGCTGTCCATGGACATTTCCTCTGAGCCCCTGGAGGGTCACACAGTCACAGCTCGGCTCTGTGCCAATGCAGGCAGATGGCACAGGCAGGGAGCCAGGGAGGCATGGGGAGGGCAGGAGACTTTTCCAGCAGCCCTGATTGCAGGTGTGAGAGGCTTGGCCCACGTGAGGTGGGACTGACACACCTCAGCCATTCCTCCCTTCCAACATTCCTCCCTCTCTCCTTTCCTCAGAAGGGCAAAAATGATGTTATTTTTATTATTTCTTAGTGGACTGAAATTCACTGTATTGGCCGCTGATTTCTTGACTGAATGGGCATTAACATTTTATATCTGAGTCTTAAAGTTTATTTTCCTTCTTGTTTAGTTACTGCAGTGTCTCTGTTGAGCAGCTAGCAGAGTAATGAAAACACCAGTTCTCAGTGGCAAGAAGGAATGACCTTTATTGTTTTGATTTCATCACATATATAGAGTATCCAAAAGTCACCCAGACTGGTCAGTCAGAAGCCTTCCCCCAGGCCTGATTGGCCAGGCCTGCACTGCCCAAGTTCTGGGACACTGTTCCAACAACATCCAAACTTTATCTTTATTTATAAAACACAAGAAAATTTCTCATGGGAAAAACCTGTGCTAGCCACACTGCAGCATGTTTCTTTAAGGAAAACATTTTAATACTGCATAACATGGAATTGTTTAATAGCGTATAAGAAATGTGTATTTGCGGTTTAAACAAATTACTGGTGAACTGGGTTTGGTAGGGTAGCCAGGCATGGTTGTGTTTTGAATATGTCATTAGTCCTCACAGGCACTACAGGTTTGGTAACAACTGCTTTAATAATTTAGTCATTCTGAGGATTATTGCTTCATGTGAAAATGCGTAATTTGTATTACGTTGCTTTTGTAAGTAAAAGGGGTTTGAAATGATATGTGAAGGTGGGGCTACACTGTGAGATTTGCCCATTGCTAAAACTGTGCAAGTAGCCCAGCAGGTACTGATAGGCTTTGAGATGTATGCTGATTGTAAAGTCTTAGCAAAAAAAATCCAAACCACCAAAATAGCAAGAATTTGTTTAAAATCTTAGTGGATTAGCTGTCAGCTTTCTTTATGAAGAGACACATACAGAACATTACTTTCTTTCCCTTGGTCTCATCCTCATATATGGGATGAGATCCATCCTTGGACATCTTGACTGGAAAAGTGTGGGCAGACAAGAGAGTGGAGCTGTGTGATTGATGGCTGTACAGGGGAAAGCATGAACTGTGCCTGAAGAAAAGCTTTTAAAGTAATTGTATTCCTTCCCCTTATACATGCAAGTCGCATTAGCGAGAGAATGGTTTGTTTTCTTGAGCCCAGCCCTCTGTCACTCCTCAGCTTTAGTCTATCTTAACCCAGGAAAATTTGAGAAGAGAACGGAAGATATTATTTTAGTATTCTGGTTATTTATTTAAGAGGTTTGGGGATACTATGGCACATCTTCCATTACACTGAATTTCATTGTACTAGTCCTTCACAGAAAATTGGATTCTTTGAGCAATTCTGCTTTAGCAGCTATTAAAAGAGCTGAATCAGTTCCTTTCATAATCTTAAAAGAAAGGGAATGAATACAGCATAAACTCCAGATAAGAGATGTGATTTTGGTGTAGCTCAACTGTTTTTTCACATAAAACACATAGGCTGGAAAGGACTCCTGTAATCTTTGTCTGACCTTCAACCTGTAACACCTCTACAGAGTCCCTGTGTTTTGTTCCAGTAGCACATGGATTATATGTAAACCTTTTGCTTTATCAGTAGAGTGCTGGAAATGATGTAATAAACATGTGCTTAATACACATTTTTTGGTGTCTGCATTGAGTGCAGATTTATGGACAAAAAATACACACTTGAATGAAGCTTGGTGTGATCATATGATATTTTTACAATAAAATAGATATCAGTAAATGTAACTGGGAAAACCCCACAAGAATATGTTTTCATTATATGGGATTTCTGTTAGAGCTTGAGTATATTGAAGAAATTACTGTCGTTAGTGTTGTGTCAGCACCTACTTTGACACGAGTTCATGTAATCAGACATCTCGTGGTCTGATGTGTACCAATTTGTTTTTTCAAGCCATAAAGTGTATTATTGTCACTGAGGGAGGTGGCATAACGGTGTGTAGCACTGCAATTGCCATCACACTGTACTGACTAGAGCCTGTGCAGGAACATCTCACGGTGATATCAACCTAGATGATGTTTTGCTGTGATTTACTGCCAGGATATGTGTCTGGAGACACATCCTTTCTTATTCCACCAAAGTGAAAAACAAAAGAAAAACTGAAACCAAATGTCATTTATTTAGGCACAGTTGAGAACTGATCTTTGATGGTCACTTCTGAGCAGGTTGCCCTAGCTGAGTTTTGCCATCTTCATGTATTTTCTTATTCTAAAATTATATTACATGGCATAATGCTGGATTTTTTAATAAGTCAAAAGGCTGTTGGTAGTGCAGAAACTTGTTGGGGCTCCATAACTCACTGATAATTCCCTCAAGGTAATCCCATTCTCCTCGTGCCTGAGTCCCAACCTTTGGCTTGATTTCCTGAGGGTTAAAAGTTGTTCTTTTTAACACAGAAAAAGCGTTTGTGTTGACAAGGTGCCTAACGTAGACTATGTAGGTGATCTGTTTTAGGAAACAGGATGGATTATTCCTAGGAAAAAGAAACACTTAGGTTCTCCAGCACGTGGGTGCAAGTGCTGGGAGTGCAGGTAGAGCTGCTAACCTGGTAAAAATCCTTCCCTCCAACTTTTTTTTCCTTTACATTAAGAAAAAGTGTTGAAAGAGATTTTGCACCTGTCAGGTGAATGTTTTAAACATTCGAGCCTCTGTATTTTTTGCAAAGGTTCACTGCATTGTGCCTTTCTCACTTTCTTATTCCTTTCTTAACTCTTGCTGCTCCATGAGGAAAAGCAGACAATTCTGCCCATTTTTTGTTTCCTTTCCATTTTTCTCTCTGCCCCTCTCTCTCATAGACAGCATGTAAAGCTTTGTTGGGTTAGTGCTCCTGGTGAGCAGCACCAGGGATTAGTGTTATCTCTGGAATTGTTCTGTGTGGGGCCAATATTGTATCACAGCCTCTCCAACGGGTGCCTGGCAGGGGAATTCCATCATCCTGGGTCTTTTCTAGTGATTTCAGCATTTTTACTGTGAATAGCCAAAGCCTACTGGATTTCCTTTGGGAGGTGGGAGGACTGAGATGAGGTGAATACCTGAAAAGCAAAGTATGTATAGAAAACCAGAAACACCTTTTTAGCCTTCAGTCTGATCTGCAGCTCTGTACAAACCATATAGTAAAAAGTCAATTATAATAAGTTAGAAATGAGGTTAAAAAGCTTTTTCTATACTCACTGCTCATGCTTCATAGACAGTTCTCAGAATAGCTTACTACTTAGTTAATATATTTGACCTAATGACCAAATGTGGCAACTTTATGAATTATGTATCAGTCTCTTGGGTACCAAACTGTGTGCTTTGGTTTTATTAAATCATTTCTGATTTGATTATCTTCATTAGATCATGCAGCAAGTTAATTTCTTTTGAATTTATCTTCGGACTTTACAATTAAAACATGCAAATCAAATTGTGCAGTTCTCCTCCTGTCTTCATTATGATATCACTGAGTTTTAGAATTCCAAAAGCTGTTGTAATGCAGCTTTCTTGTAATCTAAGAGTAGAAGATCAATGTAATACATGGATTATCAGTTTCTGGACCCTGCATGATCTGTTCAGAAGAAGCATTTTTTCCAGACTGAGGAGCATCAGCAGCAGTAGTGCATGAGGGACTTTCATACATTTCAACATGCCAATTAGCAATAGAATGATGGTTTTCTAAGGTGCATAAATCACACTTGCTTAACAGGAATATGACAGCGCGCCTAAAGTAAGAATATCAGGATCTTCAAAAAAAAGCTCAAGTTGAGCACTTCTGAAGAATGGAGTTTATTTTCAAAATCATCTGGGAGGTGATGTCTGAGGGTAGTGAGATTCAAGCAGGAAATATCGATGAACACATGAAGAGTGCAGGCTTTGTGTGACTTTGATGTTTCCTGTGCCCTGCAGAGCTCAGGTATTGTTCAGCCCAAACCATCAGCCTCAGTCCTGCAGCTGAACCCAAGGACAAGCTGCATTTCTTACCTTCTCATAATTGTTATGAACTTCTGCCTGAAGTGCTGCATGTAAGTCTGCATGGCTAGAAGATAGAAAAAAGGGAGAGCTCATCTCTTTTTGTGGTTGACTTGCTGTATTTCGGTTTTGGAGCTCTTTTAAACTTGTGTATGGAATCATCCAAACTCTTTAAACCAGGATATTAAATAGCTCCTGCATATGCAGCAATTCTGTTCCAAAAAAAGCAAAAATTAAATGATAGATGGCCTGGGTTATTGTACTAATGCCTGAGGCTTTTCATTGTGACACAACAGAGGGTTTCCCTTTCCTGAGTGTTTATTTAAAGTAAAATTAATTTGGTCCATTCATAATTTCTTTGTTTTATTAACTGAAAAATGTATCAATTGTGTTGAAAGCCTTTCACTTCTCTGTATTACTCCTGCTCCTATCTGTGTGTTACCACAGGGTTGTTTTTTTTTTTTTCTTTTGTTTTGGGTTTTTTTTTGTGCGCATGTGTTCAGTTGTTAGAGGGTTAATTTCTTAGGCCTTTAGGTTGTAGTTTAAAGACATTCATGTTGCCTGATTGCAGTAGTGCCCCATCCTTCTTAGAGAAAATTCAGATTTTCTTGGAAAAGGTGGATAAATCCTTTTCTTTGCATTCCTTGTTTAATATGCTCTATACAGTTGTCTTCAGATGTGCACAATTACCCTTAAGTAATTTTCTGGTAGCGAAAAGATGCTTAGTCTATAAAGGGATGTCTGGTGTTGTTTTTTTGTTATTTTTATGGAGATAAAATCAGGTTCTGACCTTCCAATGGATATGTTTCTGATTCAATAGTAAATATTACTGAGGAAGGCCTTCCTCCTGTTTGTTTTGAGTCAGTTTGATAAAAACCTTGATTTCGGACAAGAGTACAGGATTTTCTGAGTAATTAAGTAGTTGTTGAATAGGAAAACAAAATTTGTTACAAACCCTTAAATTAGGCAGGGATAAATGGTGACAGGACTTGTGCAGTTTGTGGAGTTGTCATTTCATTTAAATCTGTGCAGTTGCACCAGTGTCAGTGAAATATATTCAAGATTCCATTCTTGGCTGCTTAACTTTTTCCTGTTTTCTTCTGTTTTATCATGGATGTACCCTTGGATGAAGATGATAAGTTTTATGCTCCATATATTATTTTCTACCATGCAGGCTAAAATATTACAATTCCTTCTTCAAAGAAAACAATATATTTGAATGAGAACTAATTACCTCTTTTTTTATTCCAAGTGACAAAAGCTAATATATCACACTTAGCCACTATAAGAACTCCATTTCAGTAAACTAATTAAACTAATCCTATCTCTCCTCATTATTCTCAGTTCTGCTAAATATTTTAACAGCATAGATTTATTTCATTACATAAATTATATCATACTTAAAGAAAACAGTTTGCATAATGGCGTATTTGCATTCCCAGGAGTTTATTTTGGGTTTTTGAATTCAGACTTCAAATTTCAGTCAAAATAATATTATTTGCCTTATTTACGATGGTAATTCTTCTTAATTATTACTAATTATCCAGAATGATGTATAGCTTTAATTAAATGTAAGTGCTTGGCATTCTTGTTAACTTAGATTAAACAGTGACAGTTCTCCTGCATATAGACAATATATTGGTAGAAAGTTGTGATGTTTCCTACAGTTTAAACCCTGTAATTTCATAACACTCTGGCTGGTGTTTTCAATGAACCAATCATAGGGTAAAAAAAAAAAAAAATGTTGCTTTTTGATTGTTAGTGATTGTGAAAATTAAAAGATCAGGAGCTTACTGGACAGATCTGAAGCTACATAATGAAAATGAAAGTGTCTACCTCAGTTTTTTTTTACTTAACCAATGAAACCAGGATATGTTGACTGCTAGGAATTTAACAGCAGTGAATGGTGCACAAGTACCACTTCAGACTAAATTGCTTTCTACTTCTGTAATGCAATTAAACCAAGAACCTGTAAGCCTCCCAAATCTCTTTAGTTTAGTTGAGATCTTGTATTTAAGATACCTGCTGCAGAGTTTTCCAAAATGCTAAAGACAATGCAGATAATAAGTAATTAATAGGAATGAGTTTACAGTCTGTAATTCATATGAACTGTATAGAAGATTCATGATTTCATTGATTTTTTGATAAAGCACTTACATCACAGAGGTAATGGTGTTCCAATCTTAATGCCAGTTTTGATCCTATTACCTGGGCTTGAATTTCTGTCACTGTTACTGACATGAGGTGAATCATGAGGATTTTAGGAAATTCACACAGGAAGGGAATTAATTTTAGGTATTTTTAGCTGGGGATTCTGCATGATTTCTTAAAGACCGAGAGGCAGACAGGCAACTGACAGACAATTTGTAAATTGTTTTATGCTGGGTGCTGTGGGTTACAGTCCCTCAGCTCAACGTGGCATGAGAGCTCTCACTGCTGTGCTTGCCAAGTCCAATCTGCCAGCTGGAATTAGCAGAACTGTAATTCATCTTGCAGGTATCAAGTGAGCATCAATGCAGCTCTCAGTGACACTTTACCCTGCTCTGCACCTTAGCTGCTTCTTGAATGCAACTGCATGGATTGTTTTCACATTTTGCTCATCAATAATCAAAACCTTTCATTCTTTGACTAAGTTTATATCCACACACTGTTATTGTGATTCATTTTCAAGTACTTGCCCCTAATTTGTTACCAAAGACCATGATAATTTTGTTTCCATCATCTATGCTGTTCCTTTTCTGATGTAGACAGAAAAAGTAAATCAGTGCATGGATCTTTGAGTTTTCTTTTATTCTTTTAATCTGCCAAGATGTGGCCTACAAACATTTGGATGTGGTTTATAGAGATTATCATAATGATGTAATCTGGTTAGAGATTTATATTTAAAATGTTAAATGTATTGCAAATAGATTTTTGAATGCCAGAAATTATTAGAAAGAAAAAGGGAAATCAAGCCCATGATATAATCTATTTTATCCTTCTCTGATACATCTTTCTCCTTAACATTTTGGAGAATATCAGGTAAAATTTTGAAGAAAGATAAACGCTTCAAATAATAGTTCTTAATGTGATCCCAAGTGCTGTATGAACCATTCAGTCTTAGATAGTGGAGTAAAAGTCTAGCTATTCTTTTGAAGAATATCTAGATTTCAGTAGTTAATAGAAGATTATAAATACTATTTTTAACATTTTTATTTAGTTTCATAGAGAAATAATTGTGACAAAGGTGTTCAGTAAAGGAAAAGTTGGAGGTTACAGAGCTTTTCACCTTCAGGAGGCCTCTTAATGTGAACTCCATCAATAGTGATTGAATGCTGGTGGTGCTGATGCACACCCAGTGACCTCTGAGCAGCAGCCCTGCTCTTCATGCCAAGATCCTGCTGAGATTGGCCTCAAGGAGCTGTCAGAGCATGCAGGAGACTGCAGAAATGCAGTGGGTCTGGAAACCAAGCCAGGGAGCTTGTGTGGGCATTGAGCTCTGGTCAGACCTGGGAACTTACTGATGTAAAAAGCTGTGATCCCACTCTGGTTTTGACAAGGGGCAATGGTTTCAAGTGCCAGAGGGCAGAGCTGGGTTAGAGTTTAGGAAGAGGTTGTTCCCTGTGAGGGTGGGGATGCCCTGGCACAGGGTGCCCAGAGAAGCTGTGGCTGCCCCTGGATCCCTGGCAGTGTCCAGGGCCAGGCTGAACAGGGCTTGGAGCAATCTGGGACAGTGGAAGGTGTCCCTGCCATGGCAGGGGTGGCACTGGGTGATCTTTAAGGTCCCTTCCAACACAAACCACTCTCAGATGATTCTCTGCAGTTGCACATGTTTAGAAAATGCCTGTGCCATTGTCCCCTGGCTTTAAGTGTGTACCTGGTGGTGTGGATGTTACTGTGCCTCTCTGTCTTGCTCATGCAAACTGCTGAGCCAAGCTGTCAGAAGCAGAATTGAAGCTGCTTCTGCTGAAATTGGAACAGAATGGAAAGTACACCGAACTGGCTAAAAATGAGGCTGTAGAGGTGAGGGTGAAAAATGCATAAGTAGACTTGAAGCTGGTAAATGGTCAGAAAATCAGTAAAAAATGAAGTTTCCATGAAGGCCAGGAGTCTCTGTCTTGGTGGATTGAGAGTATTTTGTTCAGCTAAAGTGGCTGGCAAATAAGAGGGGGTGGTGGGGAAGGCAACCTGCCTTAGCAGCACTAGAGGTGAGCAGAGAGAAAGAGACTTTCTGCTGGGAAATATTTGATATCTGTCTTCCCACTACCTTTATTTGCTGTTTATTTCTATTTCTCAGTACAACTTGCCTTGTGGAACCAAAATACTTAGCATTAGTTATCAGTATCAGTAAAATAAAATTTTAGTTGCTAGGTATGATAATACCTACTAAAATTGGTTTTACTCTTTAAAATGTGTTGTGCTTGAGTAAAATATAAACTGTGCATGTAGCTTCAGTCTGTTTGCCAAGCTTGACATCAGGATTGAGTTTCACTTGACAGATGTCTGTAATTACTAATATTTTTCAAAGTTATGTGTATTTCATAAGCCATCTATAAGATTATGTAGTTACCTGAGAGGGCAAATTTATCTGGTAATTTTTCAATTTCAAATTCCAGTGTTAAAATTTCTCCAAGTACCATGTACATGCACATATGTATTTGTTATACAGAACTTATCTGTATAATTTTTACATTTAAAAATACCTGTGTGTATGTGTAGTGTAAAATGCACATATATTTTACAGAATTCTTTACCCTAAACTTGCTTAGTGATAAATTTTTTTGTTTCTGTTTGTGTTAACTATTGAGTGTCAACCTATAAATCATGCTTATAAAGAAGTTATTTTGACATAAAATAAGATTTTTACTTTTTTTTTTTCTTTCAGGCACATTTTATTTATTTAACAGAGACTTTTCATTTTGCAGTATGCTTACAGTATTTGCATTAATTGGCATGTAAGGAACACCAGTTAAACAGACTCATGCATATCCTTCCTGAATAATGCAGTGAGCTGAACATGTTTCAAAATTGATGTGGCTTCATATTGGTAACTGAGATGTATTTGTAGATCATGTTGCTCATATATTAGCTATGTTTAATGATAAATTTATAATAAATACCTCATTCGTCAAAAGATGTGCAGGTAATATTAATATTTTATGGAAGTGCCAAAAAGGTAAAACTGTTAAAGGTGATGAAAATCACTTTGAATTTTTTGAAAGAGTTGTTAGACCACAAACTTCATGTCAGTTTGGTCTTCAGTTCTAGCAGTATAGTATTTTGACAAGGGACAACATTTTATAGAGTCCAAAGACCAGATCTTTCACTTGTGTGAGTGATTTCAGCTCAGTTGAAGTTACTCCCCTTGAGGACCCAACCTCTAGTGCTAAATCTACCACTTCTATCTTTTGCTAGGCAAAGAAGATGATGACAGTATAAGCCAATGCACTCACAGCAGCAGTTTCACATTTTTGATGAGCTCACACTCACGAGACATCTCCATATCCTGTAGTATTCAGCCAGGTGGACCAGGCATTACATAGTCCATAGTGAGTAAAGAGTCCTACATTATATTAAGCTCTCTCTCTCCATTACTTTCTAGAACTGTGATGAGTGGCTGGTGGTGTTGGGGTGGGGGTGTAGTATTAGAACATCTTCCTGATTCATTAATCCAACAAAATGCTTTCTCCTTTTTTGTCATGTTTTTCTCCTGTCCTACCATATGTTCTGAAAATTTCATCCTAAAGTGACCACCTAACATAGACCACCACTATTCTAATGTGCTTTGTAGCCTGTTGTCAAATGGCCAAAAAAAAATCTAAAGAAACTCTAGTGTATTCATTAAAAAATAATTTGTTTATCATTACTGCTGGTGATGGTAATAGAGAGGTATTTAGAAAGAAAATCAGCCAAAATGAGCAAATAGCTCTCCAGACATAATTCAGGGGTATGAAAAAAGGCTTAAAAGAACGTTCTCTAACTATGACAGATATTTATTGTGTTTATTTCTTGCTACAAGCGAAATTCTGTAAGTATAATACTTAAAATGTTAAAAGCAAAAGCTGACCCTACTGAAAAAACCCTAATCTGTAACCAGTTTGGACATTTCAAGGCTGCTGGGCTGGTTTTGTGTGAACAGGCCATGGAGCCTAATTTCAAATCCAGACCACTGATTTGGTGCTTTTATGCTTGGAGTCCAAAGTACTGTCATTAAATATTCCACCAACTCCAAACCAGCAAAGCCAACATTATGAATTCTCCATCCCAAACCCACAACTAACAGCATATCCAAGACTTCCAGGTCCATGTTGTGTCTTGCATGAACCAGATGGTGCAGCTGGGTGATGCCAGATGGACACCAAGTGGAATAAGTGCAGGGAGAGGCTGGCAGGTGAAAAAAAGGAGAGCTGATGATGTTGGAAAGGAGCTGAGCATGGTTAGTCCAGCCAAGAGAAGTGCTGAGGAGTGGGTTTTGGTCCTGTCTGTGGCTACCTGGAAGCAGAGGACAGATATGGCATTTTGAGCAGAAAGGCACAAAGCTAAAGAGGGACGTGCTGGCCATGATAATTGACAGAGAGATGGAAAAGAACCTTTAAATAGTCACATCAGGGGAGTTTCTGAAACAGGATTCCAGTTTGAGCATGGGCCAGGGGAGGTCAAACACTTATCAAATTTTAAGAAGGAATTTCTACCCTTAAGAAAAATTACATCATGTGGCTTCCTAGCAGGTGACTCAATCACTGACTCAGGAGTTATCTTCCAGCTCTGCTTTCTTTCCAAGAAAAGTCAAAGTCACAGATGCTCTGGCATTCTCAACTGCCAAAATCCCTGCAGTTGATAGGATTAACCAGCTAAATTTGTCCATGAAAGATAAGAAATCTGTGTTTTCTCAGCAACATTCAGTAATTCACATGTTACTACTATATCTGGGGATAGTGCTATTTTTCCTAAACCTTTCTTGGGTTCTATGTAAATTTATGTGACAAGATACTTGTTGTTTGTGTCACTATTTAAAAAAAAAAAAAAAAAAAAAGTGTATGTTCTTCAAAGTTACCTTATTTCAGGAGAAGCTTTATTGGAAATGCAGATCACACGATGTGTGATGAGGTGGAAAAAAATAACAGAAGTGACCACACTCAGCACAGGCAGCCCACGTGTTTGCCTTTTTTCCATTTTCCTAAGCATTTATGGACAATTGAACTCACACAGTGTGCAGCAAATAGATGGTTTCCACATCTTTCTGTGCAGGTTGTCAGATTTGTATATTTTTAAAATTATTAATAGTAAGTGCGGGGAAAGAAAAATTATATGTTTTGAAATTATACTAAATGTCAGAAGTAGTGACTAGGCTGTGGCTCAAGACTATTCTGATGCTTGCAGAATCAACTACTTAATTACATTTTTCACTTATAAAATCCTACTCATGATTTACTTCTCAAGAACCCATATTTTGTGCAAAATTTAATTTCAGAGGTAAAGTGACAGTGAAGGGATACCTCAGTGCTGCTTTTTTCAGTGGAGTTAAATCTTGTACAGCTGTGTGCTTGCACATCAGTAAATTAATAGTTTTCAAAGGTTAACAGTAGCACAGTACCTGCACTAAAAATTAAACAACTTCAGCCAAATGGATCTCTCATGGTTCTGTATATGTAGGCACTGTCATTACTGCCACAAGGAATAAATTAGGACAAAAACCAGCTAAATTCTGTGCCATCTTCAGGATTCTGTGAGATCACATCTGATAATATTCCTTTAGTAGAAACTTTCTAGAGAGTAAGAACCCTGGGACTTAGCACTGTGTAAATATGTTTCCATAACCTTATGAGTTTCATGTTGAAGGTACCTGAAGTTTCTCTTTGATGCCAGATCCTCTCCCAGTTTCATTTTCCATGTAGCTGTCTGTGTAATTGTTGCTGTTCCAGCTGCATTAGCTTATGCCTTCTTACATATTCTCTTTATGTTTTTATTGAGAATTGTTGCTAAACCAAAAAGAAAATTGTCCTTTCCAGGTTAGGTAGCAGTGCTTTTATTCCACCTCTTTCATCAGATTTAAACCTTTCATGTCACTCCTAAATAATCATTATGTTTTCCTGCCTTGCCTTTTGGAGCATTTATCCATGTTAAGCAATCAGCTAAATAAGCATTTTAAACTGTCACCCAAGTTCCTTAGTGCAGTGCCAGTGTGTACCTTGATGATTCAGATGAACACAAAGAATTGTATCCATCTTTTCATTATTATATCTGGATATATGCTTATTTTAGAAGGGAGGTGAGCCATTTGCAGTGTGCATGTATCAATATTTATGTAGGCTTACAAACAAAAGGTTGAAATACAAACAGGTGAAGGTGCAAGGATTAATTTTTGCTCTCTTTCTGGCCTTTTTTAATTAACAAAACATGCTGGTGTTTTGGGTGATTGTGTGTTATCAGTTCATTTCAACCACTTTAGTGACTTAATTTAAAATGAAAGGATGAGTAGTAAGGAAAGATTCCAAAAAGAAAAAAAAATATATAATTAGTGCTAAGCAGTTTGTTCTGTGGTTATCTTGGCTGAATGTTCCATGCTGATAGAATACACCAGCTTGGACAACAAATACTCTTGAACATTTTGCTCACTTAATGACTTCCTGCAGCTGATTCTTTCTGGAGCAAATACCGTGCCAACCACGTTCTCACAGTGTCACCTTTTGAACTGTTGTGCCTGTGTGTTCCTTTGGCAGCTCAGGACACTTCTATACTAGTAATATGTGGAATAATCCACATTTCTGGGATTTACCAGCATTTAATTGAGTCCTATTGGGTTTCTGCATAAATGTGTGTGAAATGATTGTTCATTTCTGATCCCAACCTTTTGGTTAATCAACTTTTCCTTGGGCATTCATGCAGAATTTGCCATGTTGTGCATCAGCCAAGCAAACATTTAAGATTTTGATTGTTAAGCTCACTTAAAGCATAAATTCAGATTTTCGTAAATGGTTTTTTGAATAAATAAATGTGTAATAGTATCCTCTGTGATATCACTTTTTCTTTTTTTTCTTTTTTTGAGAAATACATCCCTCGGTAGAAAGGGCTGCTCAGGCCATTCAGTGTTTTTATAACAGCATAAGACACATTAAAGTAGAATGAAGTAATCTCTCCTAGCAGAGCAGACTGACCTTTTAGCCAGGTAAACTTTGATCAGGTGCCTGGGCTGAGTAGAAATAATGCTGGGTTGGTCTGGCATCTCTGGAGAGCTGGGAAAGAGCACAGAAAGTGGTGGTGAAATGCAGAAAGATCCAGTTTGATATCATATGGCAGATGTTGGACACCTTTGTAGTGTTGGTATAACTCCCATGTATGTTATAACTTAATTTTTAAATGGATTTATGGCATTTAGTTGTAGTTGAAAAGTAAGAATGTGAGATAGGGTTACAAAAAATCTCAGAAAAGGGTGTACAATTAATTTAAAATCCACTGGAACTCCATTAAGACACACAGTTGTGAGAGAAGGATCATACAGCAGACTGTAGCAGGACCCTGCCTCTTTCTCATGCCAACTTAATTTAGCATTATTGCATGAGAAAATAATATGTTGATGTTTTTATCAAATGCACTTTCATCTCCAGCTACAACTGTTTTTTACCAGTGCCACCAGCAATCCATATTTTAATTTTTTTTCTGATAAAACTGATAGTGAATTTCAAAAGTATTAGCTATGAATTCTTACCGTCTCGTTAATTGTGGTGTCTAATTGAAGAACCAAATATTAGAGAACTCAAGAATGGCACTACAGTTCTAATCTCTTCTGAGATTCTTTTAAACTCAGTGCAAACTAAATGATTACTTACAGAAAATATTAGTTCAGAGAAAATACAGCGTGGGCAAATGTTATGCTGCTCTCCCTGAAGTATTCAGGTGACCTTATTATCTACCAACATGAAAAACTCATGTTGGGAAAAGAAGGTCATTCAGACATCAAGGAAAAATCAGTCCTTGTCCTTTACCACAGAGACTTCCTAGTGTATATCAGCTACTCTAGAGAGGAATCCCACGACTGAATTGCTGTGTGTGATATGTAGATATAAAATCCTAGTAGATTTTCATTGCTGGAGATACAAATAATTAGGTGGTTACACAGTAAGGTGATAATCAAAGCCATTTTTGCAAAGCACAAGCCATAAAAGCCTGATTTGTCAACAAAATCTATTCAGTTATTAATAAGGAATTTCACATATATATATGTATACACTTGTTGGAATATTCCAGAGTTGCAGATAGAAAATGAAGCTGTTTATTGATCAGAACTGATTTTTCCCCTGCAGTCCGTGCCCTAACTGTAAAGTACAAGTGCTGACTGCCACACTCTGCTGATTGCAGATTTTTTTGACAGCCAAGACCTGACTCTTCCCTAATCCATGTAGCTGCATTGTAAGAATGAGAAAGCTTGTGTGACAGAGCTGTTCTGTATTCCAGGAACTGCAACACACCTGTCATCAGATAGCGGCAAGAATGCCCCAGTCATCACTTTCCTTGGGAAGCAGAACAGATGATTGAAATTATTTCTTACTACTGACTAATTCCTCTTTTAGCAGAGATAAGCTGCTTTGTTCAGCTGTAAATGAAACATTAGGGTATTAGCTGTCAAGGCAGAAGTATTGGAGGAGCTAAGATTTTATCAGCAGTAGTAACATTCTGGGCAATAAATTGTTTTGTTGGGCAGAATACTATTCTCCAGAGGCACAGAGAAACAAAGCTCATTAAGGTAAATGCTTAAAGCACCACAAAAAAAAATCAAAGACAAAGCCTTATTACCTTTGTTTTGGGGATAGATAAAACATTTGCACTTCTTCATCTCTGTGTAGCATTGAAGAATTATGTGGTGCTGTTATTAAAAAGATGCATTTGTAGGCTTGTAGAATGCTTTCTGAATATATCCAAGGGACAAATACATTCCTGAAATATCAACAGAGAGCTGTAGTAAGTGATGGCTTTTTGGAAATTGTTTTGTTTCCCTCTGGGTGAAATTAGGTATCTGCACATTGTCCTGTACTTAGCATTCATCAGATTAATAGACTTGCTTTATTAAATGAATGTTTGAAATGGAGAAGCAGAAATGTTGGAGTTACACTAAATATTTTTACCAGCATATGTACCCAAATTAAATCCATAAGAGTTTATGGCGTGAAGCATTAGTGTGATGGGAGGAAAGGAACTATGTTGATGGTAAGGGCTGCAACCAAAGAAAAATATTTTGAATGTTATGAAGGAATTACAGGTCTGTAAAGCAAGGAGGGACATAAACTTGCTATCAGAAACAGTTGAATAGGATGTAAGTAAAATAGGTCGAAGGAATCTCTGTTTGTGAGCTAAAAAGCCTGCAAGTAGCCAGAGGCAGATACTGTTTTCCATCATTACTTGTTTGAAGCAGCATTTTAGAAAACTGTAAAATAGAAGTTTCATACATAATACAAAGAACAAGAACATGTAGCTGAAAAATGGAAATGCAGTGGAAGATTCTGTTAATAGCTGACATAAATGTCTTCAGAACTTTCTCTGGGCAACATCTAGGATTTGGAAACACTAAAGAGAGCTTTGCAGTCCATCCTGCAACCTAGCAAAGAGTCAAGAAAAGATGCTTTAGGAAGAATCAAGTACTAATTAGTGTAGTAAAAGACAGCTGACCAATACATAGGTTATTTATTAACGGCTTTCTGTGGACAGGAAATCCTACACAGATAACAACCAAAATTCTGAATTCTGCTGGTTGGCCTTATATATTATATAAATATATATTCTATTTACATATCTATATATTAATAATATTTATATTATCTGTTGTATCTAGACACAGTGTTGTTTAAATGAGGCTGTCAGTCGCTGGATCATTGTGAAGTGATTGACAAATCTTGAGAATCAGTTTTGCATCTTTGTGAAACAGAGATTATCATATTGGCCCACCAGTATAATCTGTTTGATTTTGGGGGGATAAGTGCAATAACAGCTTTTTTTTGGCCAAGACTGAAATTGATGAAGTTGTTGTCTCTTCATTTGGGGTAGATGTGCACGTCTGACCAAGTGTTAAGGTTTGCTGAGGGATGATTCTGTGATGCTTGAATTTGCTATCTTATATTTTTAATTATAAAGACCATTAATATTTTATACAAGTGCTTTATATGCACACCCTAACTGTAAAAGCAGCTAAACTTGATTTTAACATTCAAATTTAACTGAAGAGTTTCCATGTCAAGAGCATGACTGTGCTGTGTGCTGGCATGTCCCCTGCTCAGCCCATTCCCCTGCAGTGACCTGGAGCAGCAGGAACCTTCAGGCTCTTGTTTTACTCCTCGTCCTGCATCAAATCAAACACAGCCTGGATTGTAGCACCTGCTGAAGGGCTGCTTTCTAGTCTGAAAATGCTGCCAAGGCACAATTCTTGTACAGTTGCTGAGTTGGGAACACGAGAAGTTGCAAAGGTAAACTCTGAAGACCAAAATATCACCTCTTTTTGCTTTTAGTACAAGCTTTACTCTGCTTCCTTTATCTTTGGGGAGATCTGGTTTCTTAGATGTCTCAGGAGATGAATCCCAGGTTTTCCACACAAAGGCTTTATTTTAGATGGTGTATCCTTCAGCACAACTAATCAATCTGCAGCAATTTAAGTCATCTTTGCAGATGTTGATATCAAACCTATACTTTTTTCCTTTGTTTGTAAAATAGGATTAATGTAGAGAAGGTACTGTGCAAGTGTGGTAGATTATTGCTGGTTTTATTAAAATGAGACAGGAATATTTTGCATTTTGGACTCATCTCCAAGGTACTCTCTCACAGTTATACTTAAGCTAAAAAACCCCAAATTTTCAACTCTCATGATCAGCAAATGAACAAGAACTTGACTTTGATCTTCTAAAATTCAGGGATCAGTTTTTAGGTGCTGCATACTTGCACAGCCCACTGTTAATTTGTCCAAGCTGAGCTGTGGTAAACACCCAAAGTTTTAATGGAAGAGCACCTTGAAGAATCATTAGAGATCAAATCCAGTCATTTGCATTAGTTAAGCAATTTGATTTTTTTTTTTTAATAATTTATAACTCATTTTTCCTAAGCAGTTTTCAGAGTTGTGTACCAGAATTGAAAAAGGCTGTTGAGAAGATGAGTTCATAGAGCTCTTGTAAAGAGGCCAGTCATGAGCTGATGACTTGGAGTACTTTAAATATTTGGGGTATTTAGGATATCAGTTATGGTTAGGTTTTGTTGTTTTATAGTAAGAAAAAGATCAGCCTAGACAAAAAGCACAGTCCTGATTCCAAAAGAAAAGGTGAAAAGGTCGACTCTAATTTTTAACTGGTATTCAAAAGTAATTTTAATCGTGCTTTCATCTTGTTTCAAAGCATAAATTTAGTTTTAAATGCACAGTTATTTTGGAATAATGATGGACAATTACTGAAATATTCGGAGACCTGGAATAATTTGTGTATTTACAAGTGGCTCGTTTTTATCTGACATCTAGTTAAGCTTTGTCTATGTTACTGCCATGAAACCCCTGGAAAAAAAATAAACAAAAAAATAATAATAAAATCAGTTGAATTATTTCTTTGTTCTTGCCTACTTTAGGAGCTCATGGAGCAGCTTGAAAGTGGATAGAGCTCTGAAAAAATACCAAAGTTTGTGTTTGTTAAAGTGGAAAAGTTTTCTGCAGTGCATCAGAAATGTCAGGTTAACAGGGTAGAAGGTGCTGATCTGAGAGAAACTTCCCCAGGCTCCCTTTGTACTGACAGCTCCAAGCCAGACCCACCTCCTCTTACTGTGTCACTCTGCCTTTATGCAACATCAGGCATTTCTGTCTTCTCTCAGCTCTCAGAGCAAACACAAACCCCTCTGATCTGAGTGTTTATTGGACAGAGAAATGACTATGGCTAATTTGCAAAGGTTTGTGCTGCAGGTAATGCAATGCCTCAGTCCAGCTCTAATGCATGTGGTTCAAGAAAAATGTCTGTTTTATGAGATGAGAATCAGAAACAAGAAGCCAAATGTATCTCATACATAGATCTATACTGGTCACATAGCAATATTTTTAATTTGCAATTTCTGTAGCTGTGCTGATTTTTGACATTGATCAGAATCAATTCAAACTAATGTGAGTGCAGTGCAGAGTTTTGGCACTTTGTGCTGGAAAGGGTTGTGGAACAAGACTAGAATTTTCTGTTTAGAACATCAGTGCACTTTTCTTTCGTTTCAGCAGTAAGAAAGGGAGAGATAAAAGTTGGGAAAATTATGCACCTAACCTGTCAGAAAACTCATAGAAGTGGTAGAGACTTTCATAGTCTCTGCAACAGTCAGTGAGCAGCTTACACTGTGCTTTTTTAAATTGCTTACTGCAATATTTCCTGGTGAAGTGTTGAGTGTTTTATACCTACTCAGCCCCATGTTTTCATCTGTATAATGTTACTTTTCATGTCAACCCTTTGCCTTAGCTGCCTAGGTTTGTCTCTCAGAGCAGCAATGGAATGGTTCTTAGCTGAGCAATCCTGCTTTGGCTGCTGCTGGGCTCAGGTACTGCAGATTGTGCTTGGATCTTGCAGGTTTGATGCACTGGAGTGTAACCCATTGGCTTACTTGCCATGCCTTAAAAGGATCTTTTTCTAGTTCTCTGCCTTCTTTATTCATCTGGATTCTTTGCATGATTTTCATTTCAATGGAAAACTCATCATTTTTCCCATGTCAGTGTTTTTTGTTGGTTTTTTTTTTTTTTTTCATTTGTACTGTGGTTTAGAGTCTTCACTTGGCTAGCCAGGAGAGAGAATAATGCAGGGGTAGTTCTGAAAAAACTGTGATGTTATTCTGTTCATATGGCTTCTGGATAAATCCCTGAATTGCTGTATTGAAGTTGTTTGAAATTTTACAGTCTTTGCTGACAGGAAAACCAGGAGAATCTATCAGCAGTGCACAGTGGATAGGCCACATTCCTCAAATAATCCAGTCAATTAAAAATTGATTTTTGTTCTAGGCAGCATGGTGGTAATGTAGTGGGGAGACAGTGTATGCATTACCAACAGAGCTCACATCAGTTAAGTGATATTTAGGTGATCTTCTGTCATGGGAGAAAGCAGTGCAGTTGATGATCTTTGCTACTGAAGAAGCTAAATTGAAGTGTCAGATAGCAGAATTGCATTTTATTTCTAATATGTTGGCCTGCCAGCCTGGGAGAAGCTATGTGAAGTCTGCGAATACAAAGGGACAAAAGTGCTAAATCTAGCAGAAACTGAATGGTTTGGGGAAGATACTATAACATGGCTTTTAGAGCCTTCAAGTAAATGCATTTAGAGGAATTGAATCTTGTACTTTAGTTGCTGGACCTTTTGTCTACTGCCTTTCTCCCTTTGCTGGCAGCAGCTCTAAAGTAAATGAAAGATATCAATGATCTAAATTGCAGCAGTCTTGTTTATTACAAGTTGGGAAAAAATAACCCTTCAAGTAGTTGAAGTGAGAATAAAAAAAAAAAAAAAGCAGCTAAATCTATTAATTGAAAAATGTATTTCCCTCAGATTGGCACAATTCTGAGCTGCAGAATTTAAAGAGGTATCTTTCTAATATCAGAAATGTAGAAATGTGCAGTTGTGCAGATTGGGCTCTGCCTTCAGCACACACTGAGTCTGCAGTGAGAGACACAATTGCAGCTCACAAAGCTGAAATCAGCCTGGTCCTGCCTCGGGTCATTAAAGCATCTATGGCTAAAGACAGATTTGCAAATTTTCCAACAGAACAGAAAACATGCAGGAAGTTTTACCTCAGGTTCTTAGTAACCACAGGATTGCTGAAGTCACATCTGCTCTTGGTTAGGAGACTTAACAGCCTGGTGCTAAATATGTAACTTAGATTTTTTTTTTTTTTTTTTTTTTTTTTTTTTTTTTTTTTTTTTTTTTTACATGGTCCAGGTTTTTCCCTTCCTTTTCTTTCAAAAGCAGTTGCAGAATGTCCTGGTCTATCTGTGCTTCACCTAAAAGGTGGCTGCATTTAAGAGGCAGGTTAAGTGATCCCTATCCTCTTCTCCAGGCCTCTTGGAAGTTCAGTGTCCTAATTACTGCCAAGTGCTTTATAGTGCTCAGGTGAAAGGCTCTGGAGACATTGTAAGCAGCCTTGTAATTAAAGTTTAGATGCTAATATTTAAATGGATAATATTACTTCTGTGCTTAATTGCTTTACATCTAAACTCTGTGTCACGGTGATATTTTATTAGCATATTGACATGTAGCTAGAATTAACTAAGTTGAAATTCTTCCATAAAAGATGGTCTCACCTGTGTCAGTAGATTCCTTCATTAATTTATTACTAGGCTGTATAAAGACAAAATAAATCACAAATGTTCTTTAAATGTCATTCTCGGGGTAAAATGCTGCTGGGTTTTAGTGCTTTGATAGGGGAACAAAGATAGTGAAAACCGAGAAATATGTTTCTGGGCCTCAGAACTGTTCAGCATGATTTGAATACAAGTGGCTGACTGTGATAAGTACCTTGGGCTCCCTTCTGTTAATTACAGTATTTCAAACCAGGCTAATTTGACAGCCCCTGTGTTGTGTTATGCTGAATACTTCCTACAGTATCCCTTGCAGGAGAAATCTCCTCCCTACCCTGTGAATACTTTTTGATAGATGATAATTTCAGAAGGTCTCTGTCACAAGCAGATTCTGTGTTCTTGTTCTCTGTGTAGCCAGAATGACTTCTGTCTGTTAATGACTAAATGGACAAAGTTTTTTCAGTCACTGACAGAGAAAGTACAAAATGTGGTCAGACATGTGCCTTATTTAATTCTATTTTTGTTGCAGAGGTATCGGTTTACTTGATTTGTTGCTGTGGGTGACAGTTAACTTATTGTAAACATGGAATCTTTTATTTTCTCTGGGTTACATTAAGTAGATGGCATTTAAAAATTTTATTTGGTGTTCCCCCTATAATAGTGCAAAACAGGCTGAGTACCAATCTCAAGAACAAAGCTAGATATTGTAGTTATTGTAATATGGAATTTGATATTGTAAAAATACCCACTGATGTTTTGTGAAACCCAAGAAACTGTTCCCTCTTAACTTGAAGTTTGCATTTTATGAATAGTTTAAGTAACTCCTTCAGAAGTATTTAGACAAAAAGTCCGAGAGTTGCTGTAACTTTTCTTTTACAATATTATTGTAGTTTTATCCAAATTCCACCAGGTGTTGCCAAAGAACATACAGCCAAAGCAAAGTTTACAGCTGAAGTGCAGTTTGCTCAGAACAAATTTTCATGAATACAGCCATTAAAGCCTTTTTCTGAAGCAGGAGCACCTTCCTGACAGATTTAAGAGCATTCCTCTTTTCTTTGTAACTGAACATCAGAAATCAAATATTTTGGTACAGAGTGGTATAGTTTATGTGGTTAACACATTCTTAAAAATTAATTTTTTTTTCTTATGAAATGAAGATATTCACTCACAGGCTACAGGTGAATAATGTGCTGGTTTAACCATTAGTTACAGACTACAGTAATTATTCCACTGTGTTGCTGTCTTAATTTTGGGTGGTGGCATCATATTAGTGAGATGTTCAAATTACTAACATTTGGTGTATTTGATGGGTTTGGGGGTTTTTTCATTGCAATAAGCAAAGTTGCTATAGACACTTCATTCCTACTACCTTTGCTAAAGGCATTTCTTTCCTTTGTTTGCTTTTGGCCTTGCTGAGTCAGGAGTTCTGCAGATCGCAAATCAGCTCTGTTTCAGGGTTTGTCTCATTCTGGGAAGAAAATGTGCTTCCAAAAGCCAAGGTTTGCTTGAGGTAACGAGAGCCCCCAACTTGAGGCTGATGACAGCAGTGCAGTGCCAAATGCTCAGGCAAACAGCACTGGGTAGCAGCAGGAATCAATTCGGAGCCCTGGCGCAGAGCAGTGTCTATCCTGCCTCCCTGGTGAGTCCAGCATTGTGCTCGTGGCACGGAAAGCAATGTGCATTTTAACGGCTGTCCTTGTTTTTGAACTGTTGCTCAATTATTACTATGGTTTAAGTTGAAAAGGCTGGGTCATGGGCAGTGTTGGGTGCCAGAGAAGGTGTAACCAGGGACTGCTTGTGTTAGTGATGCAAAAAAATCTGTGTTTGGTACTGCACTGAGCCAGGGACTTTGAGGGAATCACCTCCTAGCAGGTAATCAGGAATCTCTAGGATAGCAGCTTTGCATTCTATAAATGCTGTGATGTTTTCTTTTGGGCTTTAATTAAAGCTTTCCATTTATTGTTGTGCACAAATGCTTTCTCTTTGAATGTTTATTGAATGCTCAATAGCAACAAGGAAACCAGGATTCTTTGGGATAGTCTGGCATAATCCGTGTGGGCTGCAAAGATAAAGGTGGTTAAGGCAGAAGGAAGGAAAAACCTGAAATGCTGCAGTTACTTGAAGCAGAAACATGTTGAGAGATGTGACTGTAGCTCAGACTGCACAAAGAAACTCGTGGCTTGTAAGAAATCCAGGGCAGTGACTTCACCTGGTGGTATTTAATTAATTATTTAATGAGCATTATATTTGCCTTCCCTTGGGATACCATCTCCCTCCTTCCACCCAGAAGTGTCGACTAATTATTTGAATATAGAATATTTTAATTACTTTAGATCTCAGTAGATGTTAGTATGTAAGTAATTTGCTCCCTTTCCTAACTATACAAGCAGAGCAGATAACTCAATATCACTGTAGCTTTTCTGGGATCCCATTTCATCACCATCCCAATGCACCTGGTAAAGAGGGAGGAAAGGAAGAAGAGGAAATCTAAGTGATGCTCTGGAGGTGAGATAGGAGCAGCGTTTGAGCTGGTGGGTGCAATACAGATGCTGGGAGCAGGTGCTGAGAGCCAAAATACCTACAGCCCTCGTGCCACTCCGAGCAAAGGTACTGGAGATTGAGCAGTTCTCTGATGGGGTCTTATCAGTTGGAGTAGAATGTAAATCCTGTTAGAGCAGCTTTGTCCGATCTGCCTGTAGCTTTGTTCTGAACCTTTCAGTGACAGTTCACTGAAGCAGAAAGAACCCTGTGAATTGATATTATAAACCTGCATGGTTGCTTTATTCATTGTTGAAGCAACAGAATATAACAGAAGTATTTATTTTAGTGGTTAGAGGAGACTTTTTTTTTTTTGCTATCAACATGAGCAGAGGAAAAATGTTCTAAATGCAAAAGAGGAGAAGCTAATGCTATAATCATATCCATACCCATTCGGAGCACAATCTCATTGAAAGATAATGCAGAACGCCATATGTTTAAATTATTTTACACATTCAAAGAGATTTTTAAAATCCCAAAGTGTTGTTATTTCCTGCTGATGTAGAAAAAAATATCAGGTGACACTATTATAATCAGGAAATAATAGCCATGTGAAAGAAAAGCTTCTCATAATGCACTTAGTCTTTGCAGACAACTGTATTTTTCTAAGCACCACCTACCTGCTCTCTTTGGGACTGAGATGAGCCTTGGCAATTCAAGATTGCATTGTGTTCACTTTCTTGCTAGTGGGCATTTCTTACTGAAGTTCAAGAGCGTGAAATTTCTCTTTAGTCTCACTGCTTTGATATGGTATTTGCCTAATAATCAAACACATTAAAGTGTGGAAAAAATTGATAAAACCGCAATATCTTAAAATGAAGAGGCTGAAATAGTAAATGGAGTTTCTTGTAATAATGCTGCGGTGCCATGTTGACCCTTATTCTTGAAAATCAGTTTTTATGCTGTGCATCAGTAAGATGTACGCTATTTGAACTTTTCAAGTGTCATGTAATCTAAAAATTCAGGCATTATACTTGAAGATCTTGTGCAAAGTTTTAATTAACATTTGAGAATTATGCAGATATGGAAGCCCAACTCTATTGGTAGATGTTTTTATATGCTATCAACGACTTCCTGCTACTTAAAACACATTTTCTCTTCTTTGGAACACTTACAAAATGAGTTCCATTACAATTAAAGAATTTGTAAAATGGAAATGACTCTGAGATGAGAGTTATTTAAGATAGAGGTATTTTTGTATGCTGCTCTTAAAATTTCCCTGCTGCTTTAGGTGTAGTGTAGGGTGTTTTGCATTGAAGCAGAAATCAGAATAAGTTTGGGTGGATACAAATCAAAGTCTGAGAAGTTTTAATGTGATGTAATGGGTTATGGGATGAAAAGTGAATGGGTGCTTTGTTTTTCTTTTTTTTTTTTATTTTTCCCATGCAGATAGAATACCAAGAAAGGACATTTTCTTTTTGTTAATTTCATGTGCTTCAACAATTTCGAGTGGCAGGAATGCTGCTGATTTTCCATCCAAGTGTCCATTCTTCTCTTTACATAGGAAATAGTTGTGTGACCTTTCATGGGATAAGTGGTGGGATCCTTGGTCAAAGGCTTGGTGGTTTCAGGGAGTCTTGGAGCAGTTGGCAGTGCAGTTCTAAAGTGGGTAACACATGGTCAGGTGTGACTCTTGGATGGTCATTATTTACTTCATTCTCACTTCAAATTCCAGCTATGCAAGTCTGGCAGTTAGAAATGCAGTAAAATGCCAAGAGGAGTAAATGGAGTTAATTTTGCAGAATGGTAACTTGTTCCTCTCTACCCACACCCCTCATCAATGCAGATGTTTTGCCCATTGGCCACGAGACACTTGCATCTCCCGATGATGAAAACATAGCTGTTTGTATTAGCAAGATGAATGTTGAACTGATTTAGTAGCCAGGTCTCCTATCTGTGATCTCTGTAAATATTTGCATTGATTAGAAGGAAAAACAAGGCCTGTTTGCAAGGCCAGAAAATTACATTGCCTCAAGGTGCTTTTTTGTTTGTTTGTTCTGTTTTACATGTGTTCTATTATTGTGCTTTTTTAATTCCAAAATACATTTTGAATTTCTGAAAGGATTATGGAAAAATAAAGTGTACCTGTATTTTTATGTTTTCATATTTATGTATCTCTGTCTTCTAAAGTTTGTGGAATTCCCTGCAGATGTGTTTCTGTATTAAATTTTCAGTCTGAAACAATTCCTCCCATTTGGTACTCTATAGGGCTGTAATATTTGCCCAATGATGAGCTGCATCCAACGTTTTGTTAACTGAAATGGGAAGTGACAGACTGACTAAAGGAAAATGTCCATGTCAGAGAAACAGATATTACTTCTTTCTCACAGATTGCTGAATGCCTGGACACTGAAGACTCTGAGATTGCAGATGCACTAAGGTTTTATATTGATCTATGTTAGCCTAATTTGATCAGAAGAGTGACTTGTGTATTGTGTTATTTTCTTCTACACTGTTTGATTGAGATGGTCAAACACTGAGAATATTGTGCAGGAAAAGGAGGGATTGGGGAAAAAAAAAACATTCAAAAAGTAATACAGATTTGTTAGATAAATTCTATTTGCATTGATTTTCACTAGGGATATATATCTTTTGATGGCAGCTGTCCTCAAAATAATAGCATAATAGATATACGCTGCTACATAATTTTGTATTTTTATTACTTCTTTTTACTGATATTTGTAGAATAATTTAATCATCAAAGTTGGTCAGCACCTGCACACTCAGAAAAGATGTTTTGCTCTATTGTATTGTCAATTTTATTTTTTTTTTTTGCAAAATACAACAATGCCATAGCTGTTATGCAAGAATATGACATCTCACTGATCTGCTGCTCTCCAGCTCCTTCTCCACCTTCCTGGAGCCAAGGGGCTGATCAGCTCATTTGGATCCCTCTCTCCCAATTCTTCCAGGTTTTTCTGCTCTCCCTTTTCCATAGTCTTAGCAAGGACCTTAACTTTTATATAAAGCCACCCTTAAAGGGCCATGCAGCTTGCTTGAAGAAAGTCCAGTGGGATTTTTCTTGCCAATCTCGCATAAAGGAAAGACATGATCTGAAAATTGCATTGTCTAAAAGTTTAATATTAAAACATGAGAAGCCCTTAGCTTGCTGTCATTCCCTGGCAAATATCCTAATTTAGGTACCGAACTCAGCATTGGCAGATATCTTCTGTCCAGTTGAATAAAAATAGCACCAAAAGCATCCATCTTGCACAAACTGAAAAGGTCTGGTGGTACAGTGCTGTGGTGGAAGCCCTAGTGAGGCAGGGTGGTTATCACTTGGTGTCATCACATCGTTTGAAGAGCAGTTATTAGTTTTATTTCTGCTTGCACTTATAGCTCAGGACAGGGAAAATGTGGTATATTGCTTTCCCTTTTTCTTTTTTTCTTTTTTTTTTTACTCAGGAGATTGCATGCTTTGTCAAGAGTGCATTTGTTAGTCTCAGTGTCATATTTATATTAAAGACATAACAGAATCCTACTGCACTATCAATTGCTTTTCATTACCCTTGTCTGTGCTTGCAAAGGTCATCACCTCACATGTGAATCAAATTTGGAAAAGAGTATTTTCTTTAGAAGTGGAATTGTAGTCTGAATTTCAAGGCAGCGCGGTTTGAGAAAGTTCATGCCACATATTCCTGAGCTTCCTTTTAACAGATCAAGTTAATTCAGCACCTTTGCGTGGGCAGATTGCATTCTCCCCTGTCAGAGTTGCAGTTGCTTTTGTTTTGTTTCCCATTTGAATAATACATTTGATTACCATGGCAAATGTTGCAGTGTATGCACGCCTGACTGTAGTGCCTAATTAACTGATGATAACAAGGCAGGTTTGCCCTCTTCTCTTTCATAAGCAATCATATACATGACAGTTCTTTTATCTTTCTTCAGAATTGACTTGCTCTCCTGACCCTTCAGCAGCTCCTGTTTTGTGTGTTTACCTCTGATGTCTTTGCAAGACTGTTAATTTTCTGTGGCATATCCTATCCAGTTGTAATTAACACATCGAACAGCGAGGAAATAGTTCTGCTTGCAGATGCCTAATGGAGGAATGCTTTCTTCCAGTAATTATACAGCTTCATTTGGCTGATTTGCATTGGCCTTCAAGGATTTGGGGCTGGTTTTTGGTTGTTTGGGGTTGTTTTTTGAGAACTACAGTGGCATAGTGCTATTTAGATAGGGAAAATAAACTAAAACATCAGTTTGTGTTAAAAAAAAAAAAAAGTCTCCATGTATAAACTTAGGGACAGTCACTGGTAAGTTTGGTAAAGGTCTGAATTTAGCCAAGTTAAATTGGAGATAAACAGTGCTGTCATCTTGCATGTATTTAATCCTGAAGTTGAAGGCCTGTTCTTATAATTAGAAACTTCAAGAAGCACTTGACCTATTTTAAGGAAGCATTGAAGCTGTATGTATATAAAGCAAATATTTTCCACCATTGTATCTTTAACTGAACTCAGATTTCCTGTAGATGAGACCAGGATTCCTATTTATTGTTTTATAGCTAGACTGAGAATAAAGCCATAATGAATACAAGTTCAAAGAGAGAAAGGTAGAAGAGGAAAGGTTGGTAGTTACAGCAATAAAAACAGGGGCAAAAAGAACAGCTTTCTGAAGGACTCAGGCTGGAATAATAATGATAGAATTGTCTAAATCGATATATCTCTTGTCAGCCTCACGTCTGATGTTTGAATCAGTCAGGCCTTTTCTGCAAGAGCTTTCCTCAGGAATATTGAATTATTTATTATTTGTATCTTTTTTCCTTCCCTTTCTGATGATTTTTTTCTTTTTTCTTTTTTTTTTCTGTAACTTAGTAAAATTTGTTTTTTATGCTGCCAGGTTCAATGTTGTCTGCTGTTTGATAAATAGCAGTAATTGGGTGTATAGCAGAAGTCATGTAAAAATGTATGACTTCAATTACATCTGGAACAATTTTTTCTTTATATTGATCTTTTTTTTTTTCTGTATAAGATCTGCTCTTCATAGCCTCCAGTGCTGAGTTTTTAAAGAATTACTCTATGTCCATATGTTGGCATGCACTTTTGAACCCATGCATCTTTTTTTAAAAAAAATTGAATGCTGTCTCGAATCAGTTCTGCCTGAGCAGTAAGTGAAAAATTAGAGTCATTGAAATAGTGAAATATTCATATTGTATTCTAGTCAGATGAAGGATTGCATTACTTTAAAATTACAATGCCTACTTACAGTCCCTGTTTCTCTTGTCTGAGATAATGAA
The DNA here is from genome assembly GCF_008360975.1 of Lichenostomus cassidix. Classification (NCBI taxonomy): domain Eukaryota; kingdom Metazoa; phylum Chordata; class Aves; order Passeriformes; family Meliphagidae; genus Lichenostomus; species Lichenostomus cassidix. The sequence continues at coordinate 12,003,568 of NC_139495.1, read as the reverse complement.
ATGAGGGCTCAGGCCAATTAATGAAAACATCATTTATTAGCAATTATAATCCAGATAAAATTAAAATATGTGTTTTGAAAGTCACTTCCATGTGGTAAAGTGCTCTCATTTAAATCTGCAGTTGTACACCATGATGTTTAGCTTTGTAAATATTATCAAAGGTGCCCAAGTAATAGAAATGTACTGGTTGTAATTTCAAATACCAAGTCAGAATTCTCACTGTGTTCCAGCTGTGATGTTCTTAAATTGTTTTTCCTCTTCATGTCAGGGCATGAGGTGATAAATAACTTGATCCAAATGTTTGATGCTGATTTATGATAAAACGCATTCATGTGTTTGCTCTGAAATGTCTTTATAGGTCAGAATAAAAGATGGGCTGAATTTCCAGCTTGGGCTCGTGGTTTGCCCTGGTATGGGCTGATGGACTGGGTAGAAATGGAGCTCTGAATTCAGGCTGTACCAGAGTTCAACCTGTCAGCACTGGGATTTTGCAAAGGATGCTGTTGTATTCTCCTATCCACATTGGTTTTATTGTGTGCCTTTTTGAGGGAAATGCAGTGGAATATTGCCTTGTCCTTATTAAATATATTTTCTGTTCATTACGTAAGCCTTTGCTTTCTGTGCTTCATGCTTCAAACTCTTCTAAAGTGAGATTCAAAGTAAAGGGTTATATAAACAGTCATATTTATGCCATCCAGCGGTGGATCAAAGGGAATATTTCTCACAATTGTGGTTAATTTATGTCATTTGAAAATGTAATTACCTCATGATTACTGCCTGCTTTATGCAGCCCCAGCCTATGTTTTTCAAAGCAGTCATGGTCTAGGCTGGTAGTGGACAGGAGTGCTAAGCAGGCTGCCTGGAACCTAAACCCTGCAGCTCTTTCTCTGCTGTGTCCTGCTGTCATTGCAGGCAGAGAGGATGAGGGAGAGCAGAAATTGCAGATTTCGCTTCAATTGTTGTGATAATTCAGTGAACGAGCAGAGATTCTCCTGTCTCGAGTGGAGCTAATTCTCAGGCTGTTAAGACTCAGAACGTGTATATTGGCAAAGAAATCCCTCCTGTGTCTCTAAAGTAGTTTGTCGAGGAAACCCTAACTTTAAAATAACCTTTTAGGAGCAGCTGTGTAACGCAATTTATTTAAAGACTGCCAATAAATGCTTGAATCACGATGTAGATGATCAGCTGAAACTGAGGTTAAATAGGTAAAAAGAAGTTGGGCGGTGTTTTTACCCAAAGTCTTGTTTAAGCCTCACTAGTCTGTTTTTTCCTGTAGCAGTTTGACAAAATTGCCTTTCCTACCAGCAGCCTGTTAGGTGCTGTGCACAGAAACAAAACCCTATTGTTTTAGATTTTCTTTCATATCATGTAGGTGTCTATGCCATACCACCCACACAGGAAAGCAAGTGAGCTGTGAAATATATTCATTGTTAGAGTACAGGGGAAATGGAGGCAAGCAATCGGCAGTAATAATGTACGACAGCAAGGGGAGGCTGCCAACATTACCTGCATTATTTCGGTTGCCTTTTTCATTATAGGTTCGGGAAATAGGCAGCAATTCGATTATGGCATGATTTGGGATGGAATTGCTTGCCGTTCACTGACCCTGTCACAAGGGGATCAAATGAGAAGTCAGCTCAAATAAAGTTTATAGTGTATTAACTGGACCAAGCATTGCCTAGCCTGGGAGCATGATTTTTCATCTTCCAGGGTTTTGTAACTGCTTCTCAGATATATTTGTACCTTAAGGCGAGGGGGGAGGGGGAGAGGGGAGGAAAAAAAAAGGAAAAAAAGAAGGATTGGCTGAGATGTATAGGAATGAGCTCGTTGGCCAATGGTGAACATTCCCCTCCCCTCCCATGTGCAAATCTCAGCTCCTCTCTAGCTTGTGAGAAGCAGCATGATTAATAACACTGAGGGAACCTGCCTGTTGGATTATTAATTTTCCATCCTTTTTCCCTTCCCTTACGCATACCCCTGACGCTTTGCCTTTTTTTAAAGAAAGCTTTCCTTTTTTTCTCCCCCCCCCCTTTTTTCCCTTTTTTTTTCCTTTTTTTCTTTTTCTTTTTTTTTTTTTCTTCCCATGGAACTAACCACTAGCCACTAATATTCTCGTGGCTACCCAACCCTGCAAGGGCTTACTTCACAGTGGGGTGAGTTTGTATATTAAAACAGGGGATTCTGCAAAGAAGCAGCAACAACAGAAAGGAAAAGAAAAAAAAAAAGGGAAGAAAGGAAAACCATCCCTGAGATGCTCGATTACAATACAGTTGCCTTTAGCTACAACTGCTAAAAGTAGAGTTAATGCTGACCTAGAAGGCGAGAAATGTGTTGCAGTGTCTGCCTGTTAGGTTAGAGAGCAATGCACCGCACGGGCAGACAAACATTGCCTCTCCTATTCCAGCTCATTAAAACTGGCCCTTTAGAAACCTTGATTGCATAGCGAGGGTGCAAATGGACAGAAAATGGGGGTTAATGGGAGGTAATTGGACAAACCGCGGGCTTTCGGTGGTGATGCTCGTGGGTTTGGTTTGGGCTTTTTTTTTGCTTTTTTTTCCCTTTTTTTTTTTTTTTTTTTTTTTTTCCCTCTTCCGAGGCTCGTTGTACCGCCAGGACTTCCCGGGCTGCGATCCCGCCTGGCAGGTTGCTAACTGGGCGGGTTCGGAGGGCTAACCCCGCCGCAGCATCCCCGAGCATCTCTGCGGGAGCGGCGCTCGGTGCCTCCTGTGCCCCACGTGCGGGACAGCCCGGCGACACCGCGGGGACACCGCGGGGCTCCGCTGCCATTCGCTGACCAGGTCATGTGTCCAGCGCCAGCGGCGGGATGGGGGATGGAGCAGCTCCGGCTGGAGCTCAGCTGGCTGGGCTCGATGAGTTTGAGCAAGTTGTTGTGTGCTGATGCTGTGCCGGGTGGTTTATTCTTTCGAATTCAAATAGCAGCACTAGGACGATTTCTTTTGTCAGTTCGTAGTGAAATACCAAGAATTTCTCGTACGGAAACACATTATAAAATATATAAAACTTCTTAATCAAAATGTTGGTAAACTAGCACCAAATAATTTTATAAATATGTCCGTGTACATACAGTTGGTAGTTCAGTTTGGGAAAGGAGCAGACGAGACAATGCATGGAGAAAACACTCTTCATGTGGTTTTTCCTGAAGGTAGGATGGGGTGCTGTACTTTTTAACCTATTCAATACTTCTCAAGTGATAAAGAAAGAAGAATAATATTGCTGTTTTGGATTTATATAACATGCGTTGCAACTGGTTTTAATTTTAACTTTTGTTTTAAGCGAAAGTGTATTCATAGTTTCTCTCATGATTTAAAAGCACTGATACAAGAAAGACAAAAGATTTCTTACCTAATGCCAACATAGGCAGGCATTAAGCACATCCTATGATCGAATAATATCTCCAGTTGGAAGGCACCCATAAGAATGAAAGAGTCCAAATCCCACACAGATATTGAAAAGCCATATATGTCACGTCTTCCAGCACTGAGCTCAAAGGAATTATTTTATAAACTTAAGGTATTCTTTTTCTTGTCAGTCTTTGCAAGTGTGTGCTGTGAGTGAGCTGGTATAACATGGTCTCAGTATTCACTGTAGCTTGGTGTTGTTTTAATAATATTGCTTATAATTGTGCATAGTGCACATGTTGTCATTGTTAATTTCCAGTTAGTCTTTATTGGGAATCCTTACCTTTCTGGCCTGTTTTGTCCCTGGAAGGGAGTTTATAATGTTATTATGCTGTTTCCAGTTCAAGTTCGAGATGCGTGGAAGACCTGGGGGCAGAGCTTTTTTTGTTTGGCTTATTTATTTATTTTCATTGCCTCTGAGGTTATCAGTGCATTAGCAGAAGGAATTGCCATTGATTGATTGCTGGGCCCTAATTGTGTTTTATCCCTTTTCTCTGTATTCCTGTTAGTGGTAGCAAGTCTTGATGTGCATGAGCACTTTGGCTCCGAGTGCAGCAAAAGCACTGGAACTGCTGTGGCTTGTTCTTAGAAGGGAATCAATGATAACACATTTTATTTTTCAAGAACTGTTTTGATTTTAATATAACTGCTCCTTTCTATTGCTGAAACATATTTAAGCCTGAAAACAATTGGTGTATTTGTGAGTCAGATCTCATTCTGACATCTGCAAATGTTATATGTTTCCATCTACTCTTGGTGAGCAATAGCCTGATGTGCCTGGATCAAGTGATGCCTTATTTTGAACAATGTCTTATGTTGTACTTTTTTTGCAGCATGATTAAATATTCATTCACTTTGTTCTTTTTGGTACTAAGAGATGAAGTCATGTAAAACAATAGCAGGAAAAGTAATTTTTGATCGAGCAGTCGAGCCCAATGCTTTGCAACTCAGGCTGCAAAGGCAGCATAAACTTTGTAATCTTTAAAATGGTAGCATTTATTGGGCATGTTGATTTTTAGACCCCTACAATTATAGATCTGTCAGGTGTTACAGAGCTAGTGCTTGTAGTTTGTATTGAATTTTATAATCTAATGGAGGGTTATGATACCTAAAAAAATTGAAGTCAATATCAATAAGATTGTCTCCAAATTAAATAGCAGGTGTTTGCGTTTTTCATTTTATTTGTATTTTTTTACTACGAGTAAAAAATAGCTGGGAATAAAAAACATCGACAGGGAATAATTCTGTAGCAACTGCTGGAAAATATATTCTGGGTAGAATCTCCACTGTTCATAGGTGGAACGGCGTTGCAATAGTACGGCATTTTCTCCTCACTGTTGCTGACAGATTTGTTCTAATGCTGCCTCCAAACCATACAAGCCTTAGCTTATCTCAGCTTGCAGTCACAATGTTGACACACATATATCATAATCTCAGTCATCTGAAGATGTACGGCGTCGGTGAAGGCAAATTGTGTATTTTTTCAGCCATCATTTTTTTTATTATCTATATACTTAAGAGTTCTCTCTGCCCTAATCATACCTTTTGTGGTCAGAAGCGATTCCTTATCTCGGCAGGTCGGTACTTATGATGTGTCCACGCTTCTAAAGACTGCTGTTGGTAATTCCTAAAGCTCTTAGAGAAGTGATTAGGGAGTCATGATTGCTCACAAATTGAGTCTTTTTTCTGCTTGACACTGATCCTGTGATAGTCTCCCCACTTAATCCTCACCAGCAATTTGCCTATAGTTGCAGCTAACAGGAGGTGATTAGAGGGGAGTTGCCCACTGCCTTTTTACTTCTCTTGTAGTGGCATGTTAGACAGAGGCTACTGAATCAAAGCTGTTTTCCTATTAACTCAACACCTCCTAATGCATTAGAGCCACTTTTATCTAATAACAGTGTTCAGCTCCCAGCGCTGTTTTAATGTGCCTTGGTATGCCTTTTAAAGCATCACAATGAGCATTTTTAAAATTAGAGAACAAAAAAAGCGTAAAGCTGAATACCTTAGGATGAAAGCAAAATAATGACACTGCCAGGTCTCATCTTTTATCAGCACATGCATGTAACCCCGATTGAAATTACAGACAATTGTCACCCTGCATCAATAGACAAGCAGACTCCACTTTCTCTAAACATTACTTTAATTGCAAGCCTGCTGACAGGTAACTGATGTCATACTTTTGAAGTGATAATGGCATGCATTTACCAGGGAGAGCAGCTCCACTGAAAGGGTGACAATGGAGAGTTAACTTTTCCACGTAGTATTTACAAGGAAGAAGAATATGAAAAGGCTCAATGAAAAATTATTATTTTGACCCACTTCTGAAACATATCGAGGATTAGATTGGGGTTAATTATTTTATTGATATGATGCAGAATCTTCACCCTGAAGCCTACATTCTCTGCTTTTATAAGTTGTTTTTAAAAAAGCTCTGTTTTGTACTTAGCTACTTTATTGACAGAGCTGTTAATTATTTTAATTTGTTCTAAAGAAACTATAGGAATGGATTTAGAAAGAATTCTGCTGTCGCATACAATGTGAAAAATGTCCAACTGCTGTAATTTAGACTTCCTCATCTCCTTTCTATTCTTGAGGTTTACTTTGCTGATGATGAAGGTGTATTTAAGGAATATGTTAGTGAATAGATTTTAACTTAGATGCTTTAGCGAATGTATTATAAGCAATATATTTTAGCATGCATTAACAATTTGAAGTGGACTGCTAAAATCGAGGAAAACACACACTGGTTATGTGTGGCCTCGGGCTCAGCCAGCCCATCCCATTGAGAGCCACAGGCACCTCAAAAATGTCACCTGTAATGACCCTTGAACTGCCCAATTTGATACTACAGGACAAGAACAGACAAAACTGGACAAAGTTTTCTGCTTGGAGGTTGTTGAGAGATATTTCCTATGCAGTACACACATGTAGGTAGATAAATAAATGTCTCTGTCTATCCTGGAATTGTCATACCTGTCATAATTTCTGAACGTGCCACAGGTCTGTCCTGTGCCTTGATACGTCTTGAAACCATTTTCTCCAAAAACAATAAACACGACTTTGTTCTGTGGGTTTGGCTTTTTGTTTGATGTTGTTTGTTGGTTGGTTTTTGGGGTTTTTTTAAGAGGAATACGAACCATGGAGCAATCCTAGTGTTAGTGCTTGTTTTCATGGCTAAAGCAGGTAGGGCAGGAACAAAGGCTGAACCAGGTCACTCCAGAATTTCTCCTCCTTATTTTTCCTTTCTCATATTACTGTTATCCTGCCTAGAGCTGTCAGCTACAAAGAAAAAAAACTTCCCCATTATAAGGCACCCTAGTCCAAAATTTCTCACCTTGTGTTAAATCCTTTGGAATGGGATTGGATCCATTAGGGAGCCGAAGATGTGACTGAATTCTGTTACAGAACCCATTCTGCAGGAAACATTTCCTTGAGGAACCCTGTTGTTCTGTTGTTACATTTTGTCTTCAATAGTACATTGTGCTTCTCATTTTTAATATGGCTGCAAAAACATATCCCATAAATTGTTATAAGGGAGCCAAGTAATAAAACCTATCATTTGTCTTTTGTTGGAAATGGAAAACATGGAGTGTTTTCTCTTGTATGTTCATTTGTGATTTTTCTTGATGTGGCAAATATTACATGTTAAACTATCACAAATTCTGTTATAGAGAAATTGATGATCTTTTGGTACTACAAAACCATAAGCAAACAAAAGGCCTCCCAGGACTATTTCTGGATTATTTTTCATGTTTTTTGAAGGTACTGGATGCAGAACTGGAGAAAATATATGTAGTCTCTTTGCAAGACACATCACTGGGAATTGGCAGGGTCTTCCAGACCTGTAGGGCTGCTGAATGTCCCGGAGTTTAAAGTCTGTTTTGTTTATTAAAGTGGTAATTGTGCCTTAGTTGTAGGGTGAAATACTGCCAATTCATTATTTTAAGGGGTGCTGGATAATAGCCATTGTTTCCTATTTTTCTGTGCCATTTTCATGGAAAATGGAGCACCTCTGATTTTTCTGAAGTGCTGTTAAAATAGCTGGAATTTTAGATTTGCACACTTATGCAGGCAAAAAACTATTTTAGGTCATGTGAGCTAGTAATTGTGATAGGGGAAACCATTATTTTTGTATATTTAGAGCTTAAAGATTATAGGTTCTTCTAAAGGGCAGATTTCTGTATCATATCAACAGACTCACTCTGTAACTTTGTTAACTTCTTTCCATCCTTTCTTTTTTTAGAAGGCTTGAGGTAATGGACACTTGTAGCAGACAAGTAGAACAGTTTTTAATTGGTGATTGCAGCCTGGAAATGTGCAAAGTCTGCACAGATATGGAAGGGTACAGAATTGCTGCCCTGAAGGAGCAGGGCTGGTAATGACGGGGAAAGGTGAAAAAAAAATAGTGTGAGATGGATGAAATGTGAAAGGATTCAGATTTCATTATATTAACAGCTTGCTGTAGTTTTCCCAAAGATTAATTATAAAATTGGCCATTGCTGGATTTTGTTCTTTCATCCTCAAAGTCCTGCTTTGAGTCCTACAAAAGCCCTATTCTGTCTAATGCAAGAGGGGATTTCTCTGGGAGTGCAGTGGGTATCCCCCATTCCAGGTGGGGCTGGAAGTGATTTTCAGTGCCAAGGAGCTGCTCAGGGCACGTTGTGAGTCTGTCAGGATGGAAACTGTGTCCACATCCTCCTCTGCACGGTCTGTGGGAGGAGAACCCAGGGTGTCACAGCTCAGAGGACAAGGACTGCGGGGTCAGAATGAATCTCCTCCTTTAGTCCTATGCCAGCCGTGAATCTTGAGCCAAGCCCAGCTCTGTTTGCAGCCTCAGACACTCCTGAGATGGGCAGCATTGCAATGCAGGCTCTGTTCCTCATCCTTCAGTGCATCACCTGTTGGCACACTGATGTTCTGCTCCCTTCAAAGTGCAGTTCTGTGCTTCCCGATGACTGTTTAAATGCCGTTGGGATGTCCTGCTTTCATGGTCTGTGATTTTAGGATAAAAAAAGAGAAAACTGGGAAGGGAAGGGGAGAGGGGAAATCTGCTTTGGCAGTTTCCACAGCAAAAAATTCAGTTTGGTCTCTAAGAGCAAAATTGAATTGTATTGTGTGTAATACAGGCATGGGACATCAAACAGTGACCTTTGGTGTCACTTGTGTTCCTTTTTCCTTTGGAGGTCAGGCTTTAGTGTATCTGAGTAGACCTGGTTGGCAGGTGGTTTGAGAGTCTCATTTCTGAGAAAAGGCTTTTAAAAATTGCAGTGCAATGAGCAGTTCTGCTGTGGAGGCCCAGAGTGTCCTTTAGTGAAGTCAGGCCTGTAGTGTTGACACCAGAGCAGTTTTAGGGGTGGGGAGGCAGGGCAGGCATCAGTGACTCCATCAGTGATGTGGCTGAGTAATAACTTAGGCTGATGTTTTGACTGCTTTTGTGGTACTTTGTTATAAACTCCTAGCGAATTTCCACTTTTTTTGAGCGTGGATTAGAAATTAGAAACCCAAAGCAGAGTCAGGAGCAGCTGCAAAAGTGGCACCACTTTTGGAAACAGCTCCTCCTGCAAGCTCATCGCTGAGGCATGGCAATGTTAAGGAAAAGAGGGAAAAGAAGTTTAAAAAAAAGGAAAAAGTTACAGGGTAGATTCAGGAATGTTTCTATGTTCCCTCTGACCATACAGAATATTTAAAAATGCATCCTGTGCCCGTTTATTCGTATTCAGATCAAGACAGCTCAGAACTGCATTTGGAGCTTCACATGTCCTGGATAGGACATTGTAAGCCCTTTCTTGATTAAACAGCAAATATGATGTGTTTGGACAGTGGCTATGGAAATGGAGTCTTAACCTTGACGATTTCTTATCCAGCTGTTTGCACAGTAATTGTTTATAGGAGAATGCATTCCAGCTTTCTTTTTAAAATGTCTGAAGTTGTGTTTCTTTGTTGTGGTTTTTTCCCCCCAATAACACCAAAAGTTAACCTTTATTTTCCTTTTTTTTTTTTTTTTTAAATAATTTAAACAGCTTGGGATGCAGGATTTTTTTCATTATTATATTTTTTTTTTCTTGTTCCTGAAATTATCTTTGGTTAGCTTACAGTAGCTGGTATATACAAAATAAAATGACATCCTATATAAGCAACCAATATTGATAGCTTAAGGCAGAAGGTATTCTGAGGACCGATTTACTCCAAAGCATTATTCAGTTTTATGAAAAACTTCTATAGATTGTTAAGGATATTTTTCTTACTCGAATTTTGTGATATAGTTTAACAGCTATATAGAATTTATGTCACTTTTTTTTTGGTGGGAGATAGTTCTTTGATGTAAAATTGTAACAACCCCATTGCCAGTATTTTAGAGCATTTGTTTTGTCCTTTGATCAAACATTCTTCTTCAGGAGCAAAGACTAAGCAGTAAGTAGATGAGAGATTATGTACCTTTTGCAAATTTTTGCAAATATGCCTTTTGTGAAGATATTTTCTTAATCCTCTGCAGAGAGATGTTGATGTAAACTATAAAATGTAATATCTGTACTACATCTGGAAGTTTTTTCTTTTAAAATGTGTAACTGCTTATCAACTTCAGCCCCTGTGCTCCTTGTAAAGCTATTTTTGCAAAGACATCCGAATGCTTTTATGACTTTTTCGATGGATGTAAGACCCAGGGTTCACTAATAACAAACTTGTCCTGTCTCACAATCCAGTTTTACCTTTTCCCTGACACATGGCATGTTGGCTCTTGAATATTTTAGAGAGGGGGGGGGGGGAGAAGATATATTTACTTAAATAAAAGGTCCTAAACACACTATTTTTGAGGAGGGATTAGCTAATGAAGAACTGGTTTAAAAAACCAAAAAGTTTGTACAGTCAGCCTGGCTATGCCAATAATCCTGTTCCCAGACACATCAAGACCTCAATTTCCTCCCAGCAGTGAGGCTATTTCCTCACAACAGTAGAAAACACCAGATTGTACTGGGATATCCAAGGGGAAGATAATTACCTCTGAAAATGCTTGTTGTCTTGTCTTTAATACCTTGGAAAAGTGATGCAGTTTCACTGATTCTAATATTATATCTGCTTCATTCTATAGAAGAGTTAAAGGTAGGCATTTTTGGTTTGCTCCCACTTGCATCAGTTTTGGTCCTTTCCTGAGGATCTTTTGTGGTCATTATTTAGGTTGTAATTTTTTGAGATTCAACAGTGTGAAAGCTATGGGCTTTCATATTTTTCTGCCTCATCCTTTGAAGGCTGACTAAAGATGACAGGACTTTGGGGATATAATTCGGACAACTGTGAGACTGATAGAGTTTTTACTTCAGTGATGTGTTCGATAGAAGAATCTTGAATAGTCATCCCCATGAGAAATGTGTTGATCTAAACCAAAATAAGTTTTGTTTGCAAACAGAGCCAATGCAGCCTGCAGAAATGGTGTAAGACGTGCCCTACGGACAATATTTCAAGTAAAGAAGTAGTCATGTTCATAATTTTCTGTTCCTCAGTGTTTCCACCCTAGACCTACAGGATTAACAATGTAATATGTCATATAAGTGCTAAAATGGGCAATGAAGTGAGGATGTGCTGCTCCGAAAAAGAATACTTTTATTGGATCTGCGCAGTGCGTTAGGAAGAGACTCTTGGCTGTCTGCCATCCCAAATGTTCCTGATACACTACCTGGCTGACACTCAGTCTGCAAGAGAGAGAATCTCAGGGGGCTGTGGGAAGCACCCACAGGAGGTTGTACGGCTCAGGAGTGAGTGTACCTGGAGCACAGACAGCTCATTCCATTACTGTGCTGGTGCCACCACTGTCTGTCTGCTTGCTCTAAATCATAGAAAGCCAGCATCCCTTCAGAGGCACAATAATGGCAGCATGCAGCTCCTGGCTGCTTCTCTCTGTGGTTTGCATCAGGTTCTCCTAACACTCAAAAACTTCAGATAAAAACCAACCAAATTTATTCTGAACATACAGAGTAAGTGTTCATCTCAGGACATCTGTAAGCTGAATAGAATAGGAGGCTATAAAGTTCTTTTTGAGGGATATCATATTGCTTTGCTTTCTTTCCAGTTTCTTCACCAATTTTACAAGATCTAGTTATGGATGAAAAAGATGAGGAACTCGCACATAAAGCCAAGAATTTATTATTAATGGAATTGAGATCTGAAGTCTTGTCAAAGAGTTATTAATAGTACAGTTTTAATTTTTACAAAAAGGATAACAAGCTATTATGGAACAAGTCTCCAGAATAATAAAGCAGTCAAAATTGATGCCTGAGTAATTGATGCCCTCCATTCTAGCAAATGGGGACATATAAGTGCTTTTTGTTGACACCTCACAGGGTTGTGTCAGCAAGTCTAGATTTTGCAGAGAAATTGAAGGAACTTGGAGACATTGTCACAGCACTGTGAAAAATTGTGAGATAGTGGTACCTGTTTTTTTCAGAGAAGTCATGCTGTAAATGTCTTGTGGAACTCAGTTCTGGCTGCTCTTCTGTTTTATCCATGAGTTTAATTTGACCACTCACCGTATTGCAAGTGGTATGTGCTTATATTTAAGCACCTATTGTCCAATGTGGAAACTTCAGGGTTTCCTTTTCCTTTGGTTCTGACTCCTAAAGCATCTTTTCTATACCTAATAAAATCACACCAGCTTCTAGTCCTTTAATCCCCTTTTTGTTTTTCTCATCATATCACAGACATAGGAAGTTTGCAATGTATGGAATTGTCTGTTGCATAAAGCCATAGCAGAAATAATCTGTATTATCACATGCCTTATTTATATTTGATCATAACTGCTTTTTCTGGGCTCAGCTTTGATAGTAAATGAAAAGGTCTTTTCTGTTCTGGGGAAGCATTACTTAATAATGTATAGAATTTGGAATGGACTTTTGATACAAGTTCTGTGACTCCTCTGCCTTGACTAGTGTTTTTCCCAGCATTTGGGTCACAGTTAATTTCCATTAAACAGCCAGAAATGCTTGTGAATTGATGCAAAAAAACTGTGTTATCTCAGCTGTCTGTTCATTAAGGGGAATGATAGGAAGGTAAAGAAATACTAAAAGTAGTGTGTAGCCATGGTGTCTGATTTGTCAAAGGAGATGTGGAATTTGCTTTGTGCATGAGTGTTTGAATTTTTCAAGTTCATGGGTTTGGAAAGCACCTCAGCACAGATTATCCAGAAGTTTAATTATCTTATTCTGTTAGGTTAAATTACTGAACAGCTTCTTCAAAGATGCTGCTCTGTGTTTGAATAAATATAATATGCAAAAATGTGACGATTGCTCCTAGTATGATACCCAAGTGGGATACGGTGGCTTTGTGGTGTCATATTTTGAGAAGTTATTTAAAGACACACAAAAGGACACTGTCACTCTGTTATTAATGTTAAAAATTGTTGATGCTGTGTGAAGTGTGTTTTTTCTAATTAGAGGAAAGCTGCAGAGTACCATTTCCATAATCAACATGGGAACAGAAACTCAGCAAAATTTCATGTATTTGCAGTGAAACTGCTCTTCAGCAACATAAAAATGGCTTTTATAGCATAAAGGCTGTAATTAGAATAAGTCAAATCAGTTGGAAACGATTAAAGCCAGAACAGGCTAAGCAGCCTTCTAAATATTTGTCTGGAGATTAGCCCCACTCTTACAGCCCCTGAGAAGCATCTTTGATTTACTTATAATGCTTGACGTGGCAAAGATAATCCTGCAGAAGGCAAACGAACACAAATTTAGATGTGCAGTTTGGCTCTCTTTGTTGATTTGACAGGAGGCAGCATATTGGATGTGATGTTGGAGAAATGAGTATGGGGTCACATTAGACAAATTGCCTAACACCCCCCAGCTCCCCCCTCCCTGATCATCATTTTAAATTCTTTTAAAAAAGTACTCATTCTTTGAAGCTTTTAGAGGATGCACTTTAGAAGTCCATGTGGAATAATTTCCCGCCTGTCTATGCGACAGTTGATGTGAGTCTCATTGTGTTTAAAATTATAGTCCTGAGATGGAACTTTCTGCTTGTTGCTTGTCTGACATCAGCTATTAAAATGCAAGTAAAGCTTGGCAGGTATAAATTTGAAGAAGAAAAGAGATTATGTAAGAATATGAGGATTGTTAATATTAATCAGCTAGTGGTGGAGGAATGGTGCTTTACTCCGTAGAAGAGTTCTGCTGGAAAAACAAACAAACAAACCAACCAGACTTTGGGTGGCAACTTAGTGCCCTTTTGGTAACCAGACAGGAAAAGAGAGAGAGAACTCTTGGGCTTGGTAAACTGTAAGCATGGACTGGCCATTGCCTTGGCTTGTAGATTTAATGGTTATCAGCAGAAAGGAGCTGTTATGAAAATCCTGTATTTTAGGATGATGATGAACCTTCACACAATTTTTAACCCTTGACTACACCGGGTATAACAGCACAGAATGGGGAAAATTGTCAAGCATATAAAGCTGAAGGATTTGACGTGAGTTTGGAATGTCAGTCAGCTTCTTAGATCAAGTTTATACTTGGTGTAGTTTTCCTCTCATTTCTAATCTCCACAGCATCCCAAACTTTTTGTTTAGCCGGTGAAAATATAATCAGCGTAATGTATTCTCTTACTGAATTTTAAACAAGACCATTAAAACTCCTTTAACGTGCTAAAGTAAGCTTCAGAGAGGGTTTCCATTTCATCTTTAGCGAGCCGAGGCTGTAGCACTCCTTCCCTTTGCGCCACAGTGAGAGGCTGTCAATAATTCAATAGCCATGGCCTTGATGGGCCAAGGCCTAACTTAGACTTTAAACAGAGCCAAGCAGCTTGTCAAAGTGTGATGTGCTGTCAATGCCTGACTGATCTATACTGCATGAATCCTCCCTCGGCTCTTGATGTATCCCTGGGAATAAAAAGAAAGCAATTTCAGAAGTAGGCCTCGCGTGGAGCACCTGTTTGTTTGGAATTTTTAATGAGGGAAAGTTGGGTTGGTAATGAAGCTCAATGAAGTCATTGTGTTTTTGCTTCGAGGAGCAGCACTAAATTCCTCTCTAATGGCATTGGTGTGTTTGCAGGGTCTTTGGGAAAAGAAGTCACGGCATTTGCAAATATGTTAGTGCCTTAGAGCAAGTTCATTTGGAGCAAGACTTAAGAACTAATGACAAGTAATCCAAATGCTTAATCCAAATTACCTATTTACATCTTTCAGTTTTATTGATATTATGCTATTAACACTCAGTATTGCAGTAATGAAACCTTTTCAGAGCTATTTGTTTTCAGATTTTCCCCCACACAGTAAGTGACATATATGATGCATTCACATCCTTTCCAAGTGCTCTGCATTGAATTTGCTTATATTTTATTGTTTACTTGGAAGCTCAGAAATAACTTGTTTTTCTAAGAAAGTAGTTTAGAAAAAAAGTAGAGCTAACGTGGTAATGAGTTGTATTGCGCTCCTCTTATGCTTTATCCTTAAATTTAGAAGAAGAATTATATCTAAGGTGCCTTTGAAAAGCTGTAAGGAAGATTAAATAAAGTTTTACAGTATTTTTCTAAGAATCAAAAAGCTAGTGTTATTAAATATATATTTATCTATATTTCAAAGCATTTGAATTTCAGTCGCTGTGTTGCTAAGCTGCTTTTTTGATAAATTTTATTGGTATTTAAAGGAGAAAAGTAACATTGTTATTCTCACTCTAAATGCATTTCTATTGCCATTGTCTTCTTTACAAATTCAGGTCTTATGAAGTTTCCATATCTGCAGTAGGTTTTATGAGACATGGAGGTTCTCAGCCTTCAGGTACTTTTTAAATGGAGAACAAGAGAATAATAGAAAATTCAGCATGGCCCTTTTAATGTTTTCAAAAATACTGCAAACTTGTGCAATGGATTAGATAAAATTATTTTTTCTTTTTTTTGGTGAAGCTTTTTCTGTTTTAATTTTAAGTAGCTTGCTTTCTAAGTTCTCATTCTTTCAGAAAAGTTGATTTCATTGCTTGGTTTGCATGAATGGTATTGCAGCTTTCTTCCTTTGCACAGGGAAGAGGAGGAAACAGTGCAAAATGTGGTTAATAATGTTTCTAACTAAGACTTCAGTGTGTGGGTGCCTCTTGCTCAAGCATCTAAACCAATTAAAGCCCCCAGTGAGGAGTGTTGAATGGAGATACAGCCCCTTTTTTATCTAAAAAAACCAATAAAAAGGGGAACTGTCCTTTCCTGTTTGCTAAGCTGCTCCTTAAACTCCCCATTAAATGGTCCTACTCCATTTTAGTGCAAAGTGAGGCTGATTTGCTTAACTTAGAGCTTGGAATTGTGTGCAGAGCTGTTGATCTGTGCCAGGGTTTGTGTTGATGCTGACTAAGTGAATAACTCCTGTATATTGAGCCGCCAGGCAATGGCCTTTGCATGAAACAAACTTCACATCCCAGCGGTTTACCTGTGCTGCTGGAGCTGCTGTGTGCTCCTTGCACTCCACCATGTGTACAGCAATTATATCTGTGTAACAGTTTTTGTGGAGATAATCTTTTTGTTAGGAAAAATTGTGCACCTCAGGCTTCATAGACTTTGACAGTTTTGGCCTGTGATCTTCCAAATAATTAATTCTTCCAGATTAAGTAAGTATTTTGACTCTGGCTGCATAGTTGGACAGAAGAAAAGCAAAACAATCCTTTTTTTTTTTTCTGAGTTTGAAAAATGCTGTAGGCCTTGATGATGCCTTGCCTTGGGTGATGGGCTGAAGACTGCCAGTGAGATTGTTACACACCATCATTAGATGAGCAGAAAATGACCAGAATAAGAAAGTGTCCTGTATGTAGTGCTGTGTATAGAGTGCAGGCAAGGTGAAAATACACAATTAAATGTTAGCATGTTTGCAAAAATAGAAATTAAAAACCCCTCATCAGGGATTGCGGTGGAATGAGAAGATTCTTCACTCTGACTGTGGTTACATTCTTGGCTTTTCTGCCTAACTGGGCAAGCAGAACTTGGTTGGTTTTCAGAGATGATCTTGACATTCAAGGCTTTATCTCCGTGAGGTTTTCCTCCTCCTGGTGTACAAATTGGCCACCAGATACCTGTGCCGGACTCACCAGCTTTTGTTATCACAGGTCTAGGGGTGGGAATCCACTCTTTGCAGACCTTTGCAGTTCTCTTTGGACATGACAGAAGTAAGGAAGCTCTTGCAGTCACCCCAGGATCACCAGTCTTCAGAACAGTGGATAACCATGATTTGCAGATTTTGTTGTACTTGAAATTGGGCTACTTACTACCACACCTAAATTTAGGCATCTAATTCAGAAGATATTAGTGAGGCTTCCCAGCTGGTGCTCATGGCAGAAGTAACTTTTGCAAATGGTAGAAAAGGTAACCAACATGCAACCCCCTGACTCTATCTAAACAATATTTATTGTTAAGGAGAAAGGAAATATTTTCTGGGTTTTGGGGTTTTTATTGCCTCTCCTTTTACAAGTTTTTTAAAAGGGTGTATTTTTTTTGCTCTCACCTGTTTTAGCTACTTAAAGGTTCTAAAAACACCGTATGAATACCAGATGCGCTCTCACGTGACTGAATCCTTGGCCATGTGTATCTGCTGCTGTTAATTCTGAACATCTTGGTTTCTCTTTGGATTTGAGTGTGTGTTTGGTAGTTACTCACAAGTACCTTTTGCTAATGCACTCAGGAGAGAATCCTCTGGGTTTTCTGGTGCTGCCATTCCATGTAGAACCATCTAAGCCCTACAAATGCACAGAACTCTCTTAGCTCTGGAGTGCAGAAGGAACTACCTTTGTGGAACCCTGAGTGCAGTGTGAGTTTGGGAACAGCCTTGCCTGTTGTACCAAATCATGAGAAGCTCAGTGTCTGGGAAGCACAAGGAGCTGCAATGGCTAGGTGAAAGTGAATAAAAATGAGGAGACTTGCAAACTGCTTTTGCTCCAGGGCTGGTTTTAATGAGCTTGTCCCTAATGAGTTGTCCCTGCAACTAGCTTCAGGCCTAAACAGATGAGGCAGGGGTTCTGCTAAATTTTTGATGGGATTTGCACTGGTTTTATGAGAAAGCAAGCAGTAGAGAGTGCAAAGTTGTGTCATGAATCTTTTACGAGAGTGGATTGTTGTCCGTCTTGTCAATAGGGATTGTAAGACTCGATTGCTAATAGAAGACAAGCCACATGCTGGTTGTACTGACTAACTTGAATAAATGAGGTGGTGTGCATGGCAAGGGAAGATTTGGTTTGGCAGGAGCAGGGGCTCCACGATCAGCCTGTGATGCTTTCTAAAAATTCCTCTCACCTGATGTTGTTGATCAGCAATGGTGGTGGTTGCAGCCAGGTGAAGTCACTGACAAAGGTTGGTTTTGGGCACAGGCAGTCAGGCTCACCAGGGACCTTGTTCTGATTGTTCTAATGCAAAGATGGATTAAAAAGTTCCTTCATCATTTGATGGTTTTGTGTTGTAGGGCTTGTAATGGAAGTTTAAACATGGATTTCTCCTTGTGTTCTTTGAGCAGTTTGTTGGCTCCAGAAGTAAAATAGAAATGATTTTGAGGTTCTCTCCAATTGGAGAGAGTCTTTTTGATGTTTCCATTATGTCTGTTATTACTATTAAGAACTATACAAAAAAAGTATTTCTTAGGTTTGAATTATCCAACAAGATTTTCCCATCAGTTTAGGTGGTCACAAAACAGTGGTTTAACCTCCTTTATTAAATTTCACATCAGCTTTTGACACTCAGGCTGCAGTGTGAAAGTTTGCTAACTGTCTGAAAGTTTTTGTTCCTACTGCACAAGTGTTATTTGGCAAGTGTAGCAAAACCACAATATCACAAAGCTGATGTTTTTTAAATCAATTAACTTCTCATGTTGTTCCTCAAGTGCAATTTCACTTCTTGTCTTTTGTAGAGTTTTCTTTAAAATATGAGGTCTGTGGAGAAAGGAAGATAAATACATTTTTTTTTTTGTTTTACCAAGTTAAATTGAAAAGTACCTGTAGGGAATAAAACTTAAAATAATTAAATAAGATATGATTCTTTTAGAATTATGTTGCTCCATAAAGTTGAGCAACTGATTAACAGTTGCATTTCAAATTTCTCATTTTTTTTTCATAATTCTAAATAGCAGAAACACATTCATCAGTTATTTCAAAGATTATCCTGTTTGATATATATTCACGTCTCCATGGTATTTAATTGAAATGCAGTCATGGTAAATGAGGCCAGGACTTAATATGTCATGTTTCTGTTCCTTAAAATAAAACATTTTCCTTTCCTGTGTTTTAATTTCATGCTTTCTTTTTTTTTTTTACCTGCTGCTGCTTCTTATTTTTCCCATGCATACATTATATTTGTTTCTTTTTTTCTCCTAATCTAATTCTCACTTATTTCTTTTTCTAATACTTGATATTTATAAGGTAAATAGGGTAAGGAAAAAATATGTCCACTTGAGCAAAAATTGTGTGGAGATTGGCTAAAATGGCTTCTCAGAGGTAGTGGGGAGGATCTCAGAACTTAGTAGCAGAAATGGGTGTAGTATTACAGCAGAGAAGGTGAGTCAATCACTTGTAAAAACTGTTCTTAACTGAAAAAGAAGAAAGAAACTCCAACTTTTAGAGATGTAGATATTGTGTAGATGTAAAGTGACCTCCTTACAAGACACCTGGTGTGGCATCAACTAGAAATGACAGGTCTGTGAATCAAATGAGATGGTGAGCATCTGAATCAGAATTTCCAGTTATTTCTAACATTAGCAGTGTATTGTGTTTTCTTTGTGGAATGCCAGAGCACTCCACCCAGAACTTTGCCAATCCAGGTTCTAGTGAACTTTATTTCATGAACTCTGTATGAGGAGTAGAAATATTTCACTCTAGGGTTTTAATGAATGGTGTATAACTCCTGCTCTCACCATTGCATTTTAGAGCTGAGTCACACAGCAGACTTCCAAACCTGTTTTTTCCAGCTATTATAATAGGTCACATCATATTGCCAAACTGTTCTTCCTCAAATATCCTGAGTGCTTTGCAAGTCTTCAACCTATTTTATCACAGCTCATCCCTCCTTGCCTCCTGCTGTGTCTGCCTTTGTTTTTCTTACAGCTAGAAATTAAACCAAAGCATTTCTGCTGAATTTGCCACATATTTTCGGTTCTATAAACAGGAACAGAATTTAGGAGATGTGCGAAAAATGCTATTTTATTGATTCAGGTGGATAATATAACTGCTTTGACTGAAGACAAAGTCTGCCTTTCATTTTAGGAACTTAGATTTTCAGCCCTGTCTCCAAATCAATGTTTGAAAAGCTTTATGGGAATGAAGTTCTCTGAAATTTTCTCTGGCTCAAAAACAAAACAGCAGGGAGAGAGGTGTCATCACAGAGGCATTTAACACTCTCCAAAGACACAAGTAAATTCTTCTAGATAAAAGAAAAAATGTGAAGTTAGGTTTTCAGCTGGTTCAGGTCATTGCTGAAGAAGATTAACATAATAAGCTTCTGTTGCTAATTTTGATTAATACGTTTTTTCTCAGAGATTTCAAGTGGATTTTTTGTGTTTTGTTTTCCTGTTTGTATCTTGTGACAAATTACCAATTTTTGCCTTTTCCTCTTCTGTCCTGAGATGTGGTTGCCATCAGGACAGCAGCAAAAATTAGTGCTTTGCATATAGTTCTGGTCATTTTTGTATAGTCATAAATTAATTTTAACAAAAAAAAAATATTTCTTAGTTACTGTATTGTGTTTGATTTAGAGGTGCAACATGAGGCATCATTTTTTCTCTAAAGACTAAATAAACTTGGGTTTGTTCTTTTGATGAAGTTTCTTTTCTATCAGCAGGGAAAATGTACTCTTGCTGTGTTGTTGAGAAAATGATAGTGCATTCCTTGTTTTGTCCCTTACTGCAGTGGTTTTGTAACTGTTGGCCTTTCAAGTACACAGGAAGGCTTCCTCTGTTCTCCTAGGGACAGGGTTTGGGAATAGGTAGAGCAGATGCTTTCTTAGAAGCATGAGAGATTGTGTTTTATGGCTTGTGGAAATGCCAAATGCCTGGAGTTTTGCAATAATTTTTAACATATTGATTATCCTTCTTTCACATATATTTTCCCTTCACTTCTAGTATCTTTTAAACACTGAATACCTAGAGGATTTCCGTTAAAATTATTAGATATTCGTATGCTAACTTGTGTTGTAGCCTGTATTAAATTTAAAGCTGTATAACTTTGGTCAAGTCACGGAAGATTCATGTCACACAGAAAGATTTTTCATGCTGTAGATTTCCATTTGTACCTTTAAAATGGCTCCTGGCAAGCCCTTGGACTGCCAACACAGCAACATTTTTTCTCTCTCGAGTAGATTGGCCCAGAGTGAGTTGTTCTCAGTGTTGTCCCAGTGCCCCTCCTGTTAATCCCATCACACCAGCTTGGCTGCTGGGGTTCCTCCTGGGATAGGCACAGAGGAACTGGGGATTTCGAAGTGTTTTCTAAAGTCTGAGGGTATGGATGGGGTGATCAGCCTTCTTCAGAAATATCAGAGCTGCTCCATTCACTGCATGGTCTGAGCAGAGCAGCAAAGGTGGATTTGAGCAGTGGGTCTGGCTGTCCCCTGGTCATGGCTGTTTCCAGTGTTATTCCTGGGAAATGTCATTTTCATGAGACATCAGGGCTATCAAATACCCCAGTTATTTGACTAATAGTAAAAATGGATGTTGTGGTATTGGTTATGAAATTAGGTTTATTAACTTGATTAGCTAATTTTGCTTTCTTCCCTAGGAACAGAGCGTTACACTGTAGGAGTGCAATTGCTCCATCCCAGCCAGTCCCAAATCCTTATCTTCTTCAGCTGAGACCTCTGGCCAGCCCTCCTCCTCACCTCCCAATTCCCTAATCTAATCTAGCTCTGTGGGCTTTATGGGGGTTCATTTCAGCAGCAGAAGCTGTGCTAAAATCGTTCCATGTGCCAGCAGCCATTTGTACCATCTGGGTACGGAAAAGAGAGGTTAGTGCTACCACAGAGAAAGATCTTTATTCTATTACTAAGCCAGTATAATTCAAGAGTGGCTGCAGAGCAATTGGAAACTGAGAAATGGGCAGCTCTGTAGTTATGGTGAAATGTCAAAATATAATGAAACAAGGGAAACGTACTGCTTCGTGGTGTGAGCCAAGTTACAAGCAGGTGGCAGCAGTAAATATGTATATAAATAACAATATGGATGAAATGTCAAGGTTTCCAGCTGGCTTTGTAAAGGCATTTCAGGAATATTATACTTAGAGTAACAGTGTAGTTTAACCATTCCATACAAATATGTATCATTTCAAAATGCTTTTATTTAGATTAAGGGCTTAGGTATCCTCAGGTTTTATCATACTTAAAATTTAGATTCTGGCCAAAACCCGCCTAAGAGTGTGGGAAAACCCAAACCATGCTGGATGTTTTATGGGAGACTTGCATCCATCTGACAGCTGGTTATTTCACATAATGAAACCTGCAGTGTTCCTACCTGTAAAAATGAAAGTTTCTACCCTAAAAAGGAGTGTAGATGAAGAAAAGGTTTGTATAATGTTGCAGAGCTATATGTGGAGACCTGTTTGCATGCCAAGCCCATAAACCCATGTGGGATGAAAAATGCAGTCAGGGCCTTTGCTGGCTGGGACAGAAGGTCATCCACAGAGACCTTTCAAACTGGAGAGAAGAAAATGGTCAGTGCCCTCTTTAGGACACGTCAGTCTCCAGCTTGGAGTTCTACCTTCTGCTGTCAATTCAATGGTTTTATTAGCTTTGAGGGAAGTTGTTCTCCATGATCAACATTATAAAAGTTTCACAATAGAGAGCATCAAAGAAAAAGAAGAAAAGGCATTCTAAAATAGAGATTTTTTTTTTTTTTTTTGTATTTAACACGTGGCTGCTCATACCACCTTCTCTGAAAGAGCTCTGGCATGTTTCAGAAACTTTCAACTCAAGTATTCCTTGTTAAGTTTGCAAGCAAGTCACATATTGATTGGAAAAGCAGATAATAATGACAGTGACCTCTTAACAAAGCCTCTGAAGCCAAATATATTAACAGTTGTTAAACAATCCTTACATTTTATTTCTGAGTTGGTCCTTTAGAGAGCAGCATTAGCATTGCCTTGTGCTCTGTCCTGTGTCCTGAAGATCAAGGAACTTTGTTTACATTCCAGCATTTTGAAAATACGAGATGAACACAAATTAAACTGTTTTCAACATAGTGATATTATAGGGATAAATTAGATTTATGTCAAGAACTAGGACATTATGCTGTGACACTATTGCCTTTATTAGTTTAAATACTTTTAAAAGACAAATAATGAAATGAAGTCCTTAGAAATGGAGACTACCAGTCCACTAACAGGAATTAGTGCTGGTAAATTACAGACTGGGATTGTCAAAATCAACTTCAAACTGTTTACTGAGTTTTTGTGACTAAAGCAGAACTCCTTGTAATGCAGAGTCACTTAAGCACATCTGTTACATTGATGTATCACTGGTTTTATGGACCTGGATTAATTCCAGAGTAAACAGTGAGCACTCTGCTGAAAGGCTGTAAACATAGATACAAGTCATTCATCTAGAAATCCCCAAGCAGAATTTGCCAAAGGGCTAAGTGCCTCAAGTATTTTACCCTTTTTGATGTAGCAAGATGCTAATATTGTGCATTCTGTAATGCTGAGGGTGACAGGGGAGAGAGAGGTGGCAAGGTTTTCTCCTTTCATTACTTACAGTTAAATTTGCCTCCCTCTAGTATTGAAGTGCTATCAGTCCTGAAGCTGTGCTAAGAATTTGTGAAGTGGGAATTGTTCTACCTGGAGTAAATGAAGGCTAAAAATTGTGAGTTCAGCCTAGCAAAAATGAGGAATAGGTTATAATTTAGGTGCAACTTTAATGGCATTTTCATCTGTTCTTAAAATAATCAGGATAAATTGATTGGGCAGCTTCCCAGAACTTAGAATCACTTAGCCTGTGTCTAGGATCTAGATCTAAATGTAACAGTGCTGGATCCACGCCTGAAAGGGAGGAAAGCATGATGTCTTCTGTAGAGATCAGTTTGGGGATTTTAGGCTGTGCTGAATGCAGAGTGCAACCTTGCACCAAGCAGTGGAAAAAATCAGAAATTTTTCCAATTTAGAATCTGAATTTGGAATCTGAATCTTCTTAATTTTAGCTGGGATAATCCTCAGAGGTCTAAAGACAGTGAATTTTAGAAAAATCTGAATCGCTATCTAAAGTCCTGATGTCAGTCATGTATTTTGTAATTGCCGTAAGTCATGAAATATTAAAGGAATTTTTTATTTTTAAGAATGAAGTTATTTTTAGGATTGTGTCTCTTAAATATCAGTGATCAT
This sequence comes from Lichenostomus cassidix, assembly GCF_008360975.1. Taxonomy (NCBI): domain Eukaryota; kingdom Metazoa; phylum Chordata; class Aves; order Passeriformes; family Meliphagidae; genus Lichenostomus; species Lichenostomus cassidix. Next base: position 11,979,852 of record NC_139495.1, on the reverse strand, counting down.
TATTTTTAATTGTCCTAAATCTTGTCCAGAGGGATGTCTTTTGTCTTGCACTTCGAGGAGGAACAGTTAATTTATCTTTACTAGAAATTTACCTGGGGTCTGCAAAACCTAAAATTCTTCTTATCAACAGGGAATTAGTTGAATTGAAATGAATAGACGGATTTTACTTGTGTTCTTAGTGGTTATTCATATATATAAATATATATACACACATACATCTATAAAATAGATATTATATATATAATATAATATATACTAATGTATACATTATATTTATAGATTAATCAACTGGGATTGTCGTTATCTTCCATAACTTACAAGAGATGTGTTGTAGGTGGTTCTGATACCACTAAAAACGACTTTTAGTTTTTCAAATGCAGCTGTATATCCTTCAGAGGTAGCTGTATATCCTGCATGGATAGTTAATATTATCCTGGGCAAAGGCACGATTGAGCACTTGTGCTTTTGCCTTGGCAGATGTGGTATTTAGTGTGTAAATAATAGATAAATAAAGTGGTTATATTCAGCTGAGATATACAGGACTTGCTCCTTACTAGTGCCGATTTTGTAGTAGATCAGAACCTGCTTCTGGCAGCTTTCAAAGTTGCTAACTGAACACAGCTACAATATAAAGTAACTGGAGTGGGATTTGTGAGTGTCATGAATTTTTATCTGTTTATATGATATTTTTATAACTAAGTATTAAAGAAGACACTAACACTTGGAACTCGGTTTAAATGAGCGCAACGTTGAGATCAAAAGAGGAAACGCTCTCCTGAAAGGCCAGGTCATTGCTTTTCCCTGGGAAGTGATCAAAGCTGCCTTCATTGGAGCTGTGGTTAAACACTGCTGCAGCATCACGGTGCTTGGCTTGCTTTGCTTTTCCACATCGTTTTGCTGTACCCCCTACAAGGACAGTGAAGGACCTCCTAGAAGAAAGGACAGCATGTGTGGCAGAATTCCCCATGAGGTTCCATCACATTTGGTTTAAACATTTCGTATTCATCTCGAGTCCCTTTTATGCTGGTTTTATGCTGATTATACCTAGAGGCCATTAAATGCTATCAGATACTTTATATTTGCAATTTTGAATGCGCTACATGGTATGAAATTCTTTTACAGGGGGATGTTTGACATGGAGCATGAACATATTAAAGTGGATGTACTTCCAGAAACTCATAGAGGTTGAGGGCATCTTTTTTTTGCTCTTTTAACTCTCAACTGCTGGCTGTGGCTTATGGCTCTGGGGTGGGGGAGATGAGGTAGATTTTAAACATCCATTCCCGTGACTTTGCTGCTTTGAAATGCAAACCCACAAAAGATCATACAGATGATGGTATTTGTTTATTCAGGCAGTCCAGAATATGGTTTTAAGGATGGTGCTGAGAGAGCTAAATCTGGTGTTCTATTTTATGATACTCCCTGTGACTATTGAAGTCGACATGCTGGAGATATGAAGCTGAATAGAAGGGAGTACTGAGCAGAGTCTGATGTGAACAAACTGGTGTGCATTTCTCAGCTCTCACGGAGGAAAGTTCTTAGCCTGGTTGTGTGAAAGATAAAATTTCCTCTGTGGAGAGAGAGAGCAGCATGTTTGGACTATATATGTAAAAATAGAAAAGTTCAATGCACAGGATTTAAATCTTCAGAGCACCTCAGGAGCTGTAATCCTGACAACATGCATGGTGTAGGTAACCACTGTAATCTGTTTGAGGAGAAGAGACAGGGATGTGTTCTTGGCAGGGCAGTGGATCAGTTCCCAAAACAGCCTGCAAATTCTAGAGTTCTTTACTTGTTCCATGCCTTTATCATCAAGACCAGCCTTTCTTTAAAGCGAAGGAAATAATATAGATATATGCAAATAATATATTATTTCCACATTGTTCTACAGCACAAATGTAAAATAACAATGGCCTGAATGTTGTTTCTGTCACGTGGGTGGCACACACCTTTAGACAACGTGGTCATTGGCATGAGAATTAGTAAAATTATAAATCCTGTTTAGGATTTATTATTGTTTAGAACTACCAAAGCAAGTCCTACATGGATGAAAACCTTGGGAAGCAGAAAATAGCATTCCACAAGTTAACCTGGTTTAAATGGTTTTTAATAACTTTTGAAATCCCATTCTTTGATATTTAACATATTTAGAGGTTTGAACTTAGTCAAGTGCTAATGTTGCTTGTATGGTATTGTCAGATGCCTGGGCTAAGAGGATTTCAGTTCATGTCTATAGATGAGTATCACTCATTACTCATATCCTACTTTCCCATGACCCTGAAGAGCTGTGTGGCCTTGAACAAATCATGCAACCTCCCCATGCTTTATTTCCCATCTTTGAAATGAGTATAATATGATTTCTTTTCTAAAAAATTAACACTTCTCATTAACACTCAAGGGGAGTGATCAGCTCTGGGAACCATCACTTTCCATTGGGTTGAGGAGGGGGCACAGCACCTATTTTTCCAAGCTCACTTTGGTGTTACTCTTGGAGCAGAGGCTCCTGAGTCTCAGCAGGATGAAGCCCAGGGAGGGGAGAGGCAGGGAGGGAGCTCTGTCTGCAGGGAAGGCAGAAGCACTCCTGGCTCTGGCAGACCTTACATCACGGGCAGAGCTGCCTCCTGAGCAATTCCATCATTTCAGCTCTAGGGAAAGTTGAGTAAAAAGTGGATTTTTTTTTTTCCCCTGGTTTGCTGTAAAATGGAGTAAATGTAGCACACTTGGATTTTCATTGAAGAGACTTTCTTGAGCTCTTCCAGTAAATGGTGGAATGGGCATTCAGCAGCCAGAAAAAACAAACATGCAAAACAAGACCTGCAGAATGGAAATCTGAAACAGAAATGCTCCACTTGTGTTCTTCTTGTAAAGCAGCTGCTCTTTGTAAGTTTTGCAGATGCCTATCATAACAAAAAAACCCCATCTTTTAAAGGCAGCAGGAACCACTTAAATCCTATGTATAATTATCTCAATAAAATATTAAGCCACTGATACAGCAGTGTTCTGTAAAAGAGCACTAATTGAGAAGCAGGTTCACTTGTCGCTGTTGTGTGCAGGTTTTTCACTTGTGAGGAGGGAAAGGATTTTATGCTTTTAAGCTTTTAAAAACTTTTTCCCTACTTTGATATTTTAAAATTGCAAGCAACATAATAATTTGAAAAATCAAGCACAGAAATGCGATGGTGCTGCTACCACCTACAAACCTGAATTTTTACATGATAGGTTTTCTCAGAAAATTTCATTTTTGAGCATCTTTCCTTTTCCTGCTTGTTGTATCCATTCCTTTGCATCAAGGATCACTGATTTAGACTTGTTCTTAGGTGATGCCTTGCCCAGGAGGTGTAAGAGTCCACAGTTCTCACAGGTGGAGTAGTTCACACTGGGTGCAAAGGTAGACAGATGACATTGTGTCACTTTTTGATCCTTTCCTAAAGATATTTTGGAGCTCTTTCCAGTAAGTATTTATTTCTTTTGTACCTGATGCATCTCCAAGTTCACTACATCCATATTAATTTGAAATTTGCAGCTGCAGCCTTAAATCTCATCTCCAAAATGCCTTCCAGGCTGCAGAAGTGCCAAACAGGGGAATGGTTCACTGATGGAGACACATCCACCCCTCAGTCTGAACGGTGGGATTTGTCCATTCTGGGTCATTTCTCAGCTGGATTTCTCAGAGAACAGCCCCTGCCAACATCAGTGTTGGTTCTTTGGTGTGAAAGAGAGAGAGCCACGTCCTGAACAAAACCAGATTCAGGTCATTAATGGGTTTGCCATACCAGGTGTCAGCAAGAAACTGATTTGCATTCAGAGCAGCGGCTCTGGTTTATTGCTCCTCTGTTTCATGCAGCCACCATTTCTTGCAGTGTCTAAATAGCAAAGTACACATTTGCAATATAATCTGTATAAAATTTGGCAATATTTGCAATGAAAACCTAATGTCCTTCTCTCTCTTCAGAATACAGGTTGTATATAATGCTTGTTTTTGCCATTCAGGTTATTACAACAGCATAAAACTTTGAGCTGGTTAACAGGGATTCAGCCTAACTAGGTTAAAAAATTTTTGTTCTTTGGTTTTAGCTTTTCCAAGCAGACCTAGTTTAGTCTCAGCCTCATAAATACATCAGGAAACTCTGTTGAAGTGGAAAGGAGGTAACAAACTGTGTCTGAAAGCTCTAGGATTAAAAACATTCAGCAAAAATATTTGACAGAGCCTTTGAACCTCCTGTTCAACAATGAAAAGAGTGAAAATATCCCATCTTCTGCACCCTGCTTTTTATCATTCTAGGTACATAAAAGAATACACATCTTGCAAATGAATTGAAATAAGCTCCTGTGTGACCTACCTTAAATTTAAACCAAGCTTGAAATGTGTTTGGATTAGAATTGGTGACAGTATGCCACAAACCTTGCCTTCAAGTCTTCTGAAAAAGAGATAATTATTTTTTGGTATTCCATACCTTTATAGAAAAAAAACTAAACGTCAGGTCTCACAAAATCTACCTAAGTTTGCAATCATGGTAGCATCTATTAATCTCTTGTAGACATTTAAATTCTATTTTAATTCAGAAAGAGAGCTATTTTTTACATACTACACTTTGACCTACAGTGTGCTGGTGTCCTCCATGATCTCTCTGGAAAAAATGTGCTTGTAGAAGGCAGAGCATGAATCTTTCATGTGCTAATGCCAGCAAACCCTTCTGAAGAGTTTATTCTTGTAAGGAAGGACCAGGATAACCAAGGACTGATTGATCATTTCACTGCTGGCTCAGTCACCATCCAGATTTTTACAGTCATTTTCATACTGCTGTGGAATTGGTATTTCCTAGAACACACCAGGGATCCTCCAGACAGAGAACCTCCAAGGAGTTCTGAAGGTGCAGATTTTCTAGTTGCTGAAGTAAAAAATGAAGGGAAAAGGGAAACATGCAGAGAAGAATCTTTATTTCTTTATGGAGATAAAGATTAAGAGATTATGGATTCTTTGCAAGTTGGGTCAGTGAATTTACAGGGGTTTTAAACTGATTTTGTTGTTGTTATTTTATTAATTTAAAGAAAGTCGTAGTCTATCTTCATCAGTCTCCAGTCACTGAGTCCTATACAGTATTTTATCCATTTTTGCTCAATAATTGAAGAGTGTGTTTAAGAGAAGAGTTCCTCTTTAATATGTTTGCCTTGTGAATAAAGATACTCCTAGGACCATCAATGAAATTTTTAATGACAGAGTAAAAATTTAATTCAAGCCTGTGAAAATGTCCTATTGAAAATTAGGTTTTCCATAATTTTATTTATTTAATATTTAATGCAATTTAATATTAAGTAAAAGAATAAAACATTACTGAATGATATCTTGAGAACCCCAAATCAGATCTATTTAAGTCAGGTACACGTGACAAGAAGTCCAGACATCCTTTCCTATTTATAGAGTTTATTCTGAAGCACAGAGACAGTAAGGAATTTTGCCCCAGATATGGCAGAATGAGAACAAGGCTGAAGGTTCCAGCTTTTTTTTTAATGAAGAAAAGTTCTTAGTTCATATTTATGAATGAAAGGTGTCATCTTGGTTGTGAATGGTGATTCACTGATTCTCTGTGCCCACTGCAACTGCTTGAATTTCAGATGCTTTTCAGAGCAGATGAGCAAATCTATTTCCCAGCAAACATGTGTGAGATCTGTGTTTGGTGTGGTACATCATGGATGAGGAGTCTGGAGGAAAATGTTCTCTTTAATGTGTATCTGTCTCAGTACTTTTGTTTTTATGCCTGGTCCTGGGGTTTTGAGGCATTTCATGGAACTTGCCATGAAATGATCACGGGGAGATCCTTCAATACCTGTTTCTGGCTTCTTCCACCTCCATGTGAGAAAAAGAAGTTCTAAACACATTTATTTGGTTGTCATGGCTTATTGCTTACTGAAGTTAGGATGAGAACCTACTGATGCCTCTCCTAGATTCTGCAGAATGCTGTAAAGTAGAGCTAAAAGCATAGGACAGATTATTTTTTTTCTAAATTAACTTTATATAAAGCTGTTGCTAATAACTAAAGGTTTACCCTTTTATAGTGGTGTTATGACCAGTGTGTATCATTGGCTATGAAGATTCCCTAAGGAAAAAATAAAAACACACAAAAGCCCAAAACAAACAAAAGCCAAGCAAACAAAATGCCAAAAATCCCACAAAAAACCTAAACAAACATAAAAAACCCCTATAAAATTTGGCAAAACTGTTGTTTTGATAGATAAGAAAAGTTACAATCTGGAGGTTTTTTTCACATGAATGAGTGAAACACACCTTAGAATATATTTTGAAATTATTTCAAAGTTATCACTGGAAACAAAGAAAAGAAGTGGTTATTACAATGTTATGATCTGTATATTTGGATGAAAGATGTAAGATAGAAATAATTTGTTCCTGATGTCTGATATAATTTACTGTGAGAGATTTAATTTTTCTGAAAAGAAAACTTCTGGGCTGAGAGATACCCTAATTTTAAGCAGGAAATTGCTTCATTGAAAACCAAGGTTTTTTAATCATCACATATATTAAATATTTAGGTCTTAGCCTTTCTTAGGCTGTGCTATAAAGGATAAATCAGGGCAACTTGCAGACGATCCTTAAATTGAAGTTTAAACTGAGCTGCCCACATCATTCTGGTAGAGCAATGGTGCATCTCCAAACCAAACAACGAGGATTAAGTATTTTTTCTCAGGTTTCTTTCATCCCTAGTGCTTTCCCAGCCAGCTTTCCTTGCTGCCCTGTTGCCCCCAGGTTGAAGGTGCCAGTGGAGCACAGCTCTGGCTGTTCATTCACAGTGGTGGAGCTGAGAGCAGCAAATTACACCCTGGTGCTGCTCTCCATGAACCTCTGTCCTGCTGGGTGCTATTTATAATCTGCACTCGCAAATATTTTCTGTCATCTAATAACAGCTATTAGTGATAGCTTTAATGATTTCAGCTGTTGGATCTGTGCTCTGTTAAGCAATACTCTGCTATTAGGCTTGGCTGGCTGGGGTGGCTGCACGACTTCCAAAATCTCATGTGGTGGCTGTATTTCTCCATCAAGGTGAAGGGATAGAGCCAGGGAAACCTGCTAAAATACATTGAAAATGCATGTCTGAAAATAAGGAACAATTTAAATGAAAGGCTATTAGTGTAGAAACATTTTTTTAAATGATTTGGTAAATACAGCTATCTTATTAATTATGATTTACTGATTAGGTTCCCAGAAGTCTTTCCTACCCTGGTGACCCAGGTCAGCGTAGCTTTCTTTGCTTACTTTATATAAAGAGATAACTTGGATTCCCTGGATGAATCCTAAGTGACACTTAAAGAATTCTAAGAGGTGTTTTTTCCAGTGCAACATGTCATTTCTCAGTACATTCTTACAAGAAGTGGTTTAAACAGAAAATAATTCTGAAAAACAGCAAGGCAGGGCAAGTTCATCTTGCTGGGGGATGAGGTAAAATTCGGCTTGTTGCCTGAAAAACCTGAAAAATGAGCTGTTTGAACAATTTGGTTTCAAGTTGAATCAGATTAATCCTATAGTAAAACAATTGTTTCTCTTGTTCTCCTCCTTGTCCCTCTCCTGGTCCAGCCCACAGCCCACAATGCCAGGGAGCTGTGCTGCCTCTCCTAACTGCACATCCTTTCCTCTCAGGATGCTCATGTGGCAAGGACTGGAAGTGTTTATCTGGAAAAATAGCCTTAAAAATGGCATGATGTCTTTTTTTGTTTGCCTGTTTTCAGCCCTGGCTTTATAGGGAATAAACAGAGGGGAACAAGGAGAGGAGCCAGCTCCAGGTGACTGGCCAGCTGCCTGTGGATCAGCACCAGAAAGTGCTCCACAGATTGCAATTTGAAACCCATTAATATAATGGATAAAGTCTATGAAGCATTTTAAAACCTCCCTTGCCTATAGTGCTGCATTTTATAAGCTAGGTGACATCAAAAGAATTGGTTCTGGCTCAGACCAACTAATAAAAATGGATAAGGCTTATTTTTATGCTGAATATCAGTAAAAGCATGTGCAGAAGATTACATTTAACATTCTGGCTTTTACCCAGAGCACAACAAAGTCTATCTTATCCCCATCCATCAGGACAGAATTTGATAGGTTTGGAGACCCCAGATTTTCATCTCCTATTGAAGCATGAAGCAGCAGCTCAGGCTTGCATGGAGATTGTGTGAACAGACATTGCTCACTGTGTTATGTTTCCTTGAACACTTATAAAGAAGGTTGTCTAATTAGGCACAATGTTGAAATTGGATACTTTGAATGATTGATACATAAAGCTGGTATGAAGCATTAGATGTTGTTGTTCTATCTTTCTGTATTAGGAATAGTGGAAAGAAATGGAATGTCTGGATGGTTGCTGCAGTGAAAGGGAGAAGAGCATTTTTCAGAGCCCAGTAAAAATCCCACGTAGTTGTTTTTGTGCCTATACAGCTTTAATCATTGTTAATTTTTCTAGGTACCACATGTTTATTTAAAGCAGATTTTTTTGGTTCAGTAGTCCAGCCTGTACCAGCATTAGCTTCCAGATCTCAACAGCATCCTGTTTATTCTGATCTAGCTTGCCTGACTGACTCCCCAAAGATAAAATTCACTAAGTGAACTTGACAGATTCCAGGCTGTCTCCATATGGCAGGGACTGGGCTGCAGCTTCTGAGGCTGCCTGGGATTTAAAAGCTGCTCTCACCTTATTAAGATGGCAGCAGTTACATGCAAGGCAAGTTCGCAGGGCTTGTTTGAATTCTTTTGGCTTCTGCTTGAGACCGATCCACGCCGGTTTGGTGCATGTGAATTAGAGCAGCCCAGAAGGATGACTTTTCTTTTCCAAACAGTTCTTACACCAGCAAGGGATCAGAAGTGAAAATGAATCTATACCTCAGTTGTTGACTGTTTTTCAAGAGGAGTTTAGGCTTACCAGGTGCTAAACAGACTAGACCTCAAGAGATTTCTGAAAAAAAGTGAAGAAACAGGGTGAATTTATTTGTTGCTGGGTTTTTCTGCCCTTTTGCCTGTGTGTACTAATGACTTATCTGTTGTTTGGGTTTGGGCTGTTAACGAAATAGTTTAATTGCCCTGTATTAAAAATGTCAAACCTGCTTTCTGGCAATATCAAAATACTGAGCTGAATTGCAAGGAGCATTTTTGAGAATGCAGAACAGCTGAGGATCTTTCTCTACTCGTTTAAATCTCTGTGTGGCAGGCAGCCATCATCAGTCACAGAAAAGGGGTTCTCTGAAACTGACTCAATGCTGGTGAAAGAAAATAGTGCTGGAAACAAAATAAAATATCAGTACTTGTCATTAAAAAAAAAAAAATCGTAGTGTTAGATCCATTCTCTGATTGTAGTTTTTTGAATGGGTTCACAGGGATAAAGTAATTTACTCTGATAGGTTTAAGCAGATCATCCTTAAAATCACAACATTAGAAAAAGGAATTTAGAAAACACAGACCAACTATTGTAAGTGGTTAGTGCTTGTTCTGTGAAATGCAGGCACTGCAAAAACCAGTTCTTTAAGAAATAGCTTCACGTCAGTGTTGTTGTATTGGGGTTGATGCAGTTTTCTTTTTCTAAGACAACGAAAGTAGAAGTTGAGGTTTCCTTGGCTATTCCTGTTCCTGCCTGACATTGTTTTTCAGGAGCATGTGCATACCTAGAGAGAGAGCAACAATGAGTAACCTTTGTAAATTTCCTTTGTCCTGGACTAGGAGTGGGGATGATCTGATGTGAGACTTCCAAAGAAAAATACCTAAAAATCAGAAAAACCCCCAAACTTTTGTGTGTTAAGTTTTGTTTTTAAATTAGAAGGAACTGAGTTGACTAAAGCAAGGAGTGGTGTGTTGTAGTCTCTGCCTATGGATTTTATTACTCTAGGAAGTGGTGTGTAGTTTTGTTTGGTTTTGTTGTTTTGTTGTTTGTTTTTGTGGTTGTTTTTTGGTTGTTTTTTTTTTTTTTTTTTCTCTCTAGATACTGGTTTTTGATTTGGGAGATTTACTTATATAGAGGCACTGGGGTTTTCTGGTTACCTGTGGTTCTTGCCCTTGCCTCCCTTTCCTAGTGGGAAGTGATTATCTTCAGTTGGGACCCTTTAATCAGTGCTGCATCCCTACCTTTTCTAGAAAGAGAAGCTCTTGTGGAACACCCTTCAGCATCTTCACAATTCCCATTTTATCTGCAGCTCTGTGAACCAGTGTGTGAAAACTGATTTTTCTCTCAGACATGGTCCTTCATCTGCTTAGAATCATCTGTGTCTTCCTCACTGCCATTTGTAATGTTTTTTATCTTCAGTCAATTTGCATTTAGTTGTGGATTGGTTTGTAGCAATAACTACCTCTTTATTTGCTTTCTGATTGTTTCTTTCTGCATTGTATAATATAGACTTGTGCCAAATAAGCCCAGCAGTATTTGAGTTGGGAGCAACAGGATTTACCTCATTACTGTTTCTCACAACATTTGTAATGCTCTTGTGGGCACATGTGTAAGAAATGTCAACTGAGTCATTATTGGGGTGGATGTTCTCAAAGCAGGTGTTTTAAAGGCAAAATTTCAAGTCTCTGAACAAAAAAAGAGACCAAATTCCCAGTCAAGAATTTACAATGAGCAAAGAGGTGAAAGCTTTCTCTTCGATCTCATCCAATTCTCTTTGATGAGAGCCCTCTGTCCTGCTGCAGGTACCACTCTTGGGCAGCACCAGGGCCAGGGTTGGTGTGAAGGGACTGCTTGGAGCAGGAGCCTTTCATGTTGCTTTTGCATAAAAAGGCAGGTGGGTTTGATTTTTAACAATGCACCACAGTCATGTTGTTAAATCTGCTGCAAAAGTCAGACATCTGCCTTTCTGAGCAGCTGTAGCAGACACATTCAGTGCCTCTTCCAGGCTCATGTTTTGTGTTGCCCAAACCTATTTTAGATTTAAAGCCCATAGAGGTGCCTTTTGCTTTTGTATTTTGCATGTCTTTTTTATGTCATTGATATGAATGGCTTTGATGCTGCATTTGTAAATCTCTTGTTTGTGAAGTGAAGAAATCTTTTTAATTTTCTGTTGTATGGAGTAGGCTGTAGGAATGCTTAATGCCACTGACTTAACAGTAAATTGAAATCCGTTATTTGAGTGAACAATTAAATGGCTTCTCTGCTAAACCTGGATGTTAATGGCCACGGAATAGCATAAGATGAAATGAAATGATCAGAGCAGGCAGCTCAGGCTCCCTCTGTAAACATCTAGGTTGGCTGAGGTGCAGCAGTCTGTGTTTCCAGCAAGGCTGGCAGGGGGAGAGGTGTGAGTGTTCCTCTGCACACAGGCACAGCCTGACTCTAAGCTGCTCATAGACAAGTTTGAAGCATTCTTGATTATTTTTTTTCCCCCACAGAATCTTATGAGCTGTCTTGGCACTTAAAAGGTGGCATGGTTATCCTGGGCTTGAACTGCTGCTAGCACTGCACAGCAGAGAGAAAAAACACCTAAGAGGTCTTCAGCACCTCCAGGTTAATCCAGAAAATGCCATCTGACCACAGCTTTGAGAGCTTTTTTAATCCTTCTAGAAAGTTTGAGTTTGAGGTGGGTTTTATTTTTTTTGTTTGGGTTATGTTTTCCTTTTTTGTTTGGTTGTTTGCTGTTTTAATTTTATGTTTTAATTTTACGTGGCTGCAAATTTTTTGTGAGATAGTAACAATAAGAAATAGAAAAGATCAGCCACTTTGGATAATCCAGTTGTTAATTACATATTTAATCCCCCTGCTTTTTTCTCTCATGTGTTATTTTTAGAACATAGTAACTTTAAATAGCAATTGATTTACATTCACTTATTTAACATTGAATTAAAGTGGTGCATCTTTTATGCAATAATGACAAACCAAATATGTATGAAAATGTAAGGAATTGTTTAGTAACACAGAACACACTGGTTTGGATCACAGTTTACTTCATTGCTGTTTGTGAATGAAGTTACCTGTAAACTTTATTTCAGTGTATAATAATGAGGAGACAGAAACATTTCTGTATTTTAGGATGGTCTAACCTGTGTCTGAACTATAAAATATAAAAGGTTTACAGTAGATAGTGTTTAGGATCATTGGAAAGCTGGGATTTGGGGTGAAAGTTTTACAGTAGGTATTGTTCAGGATTATTTGAAAGCTGAGGTTTGTGTTTGCAGGAAAGGAGCTTCACAAGTTCAGTTAACATGCTGATTTTAGTGAATGAAGTTTTTCAGCAATGTGTCATTTTCCACCCAATATCATGAGTCAGGCTGGTCAGCTCAGTTTTCAGGGACAAGAGCAGTTCCATAGACTGCTTCAAAATGTCTCTTGCTTGAAAAAATCAAGCTTTCATGTTGGCTTCTGCAGAGGAATTTTTTGCAGTCTTGTACTTTCAGTTTGGTTCAAACTGGGAATTTACTCTCTACCAGGCTGGTGAGGAGCTGGATTTACACATTTCTGGAGAGCAATACATTAGAGCCAAGTTCTGTGCACGAGAAAGTGGCCCAGGTTACCTTCTTTTACATTTTAACTTCAGTTTTCTGAGGAGATATTAACAAAACAGTTGACTATATTTAGAATGCTAATGGCAGTCAAGTTACGTCAAAAGAGGGATCTATTATTAAATTGACAGAATGTCAGTGGCAGAAATCAGCTATAACTCCTTCTGCATGTCATTAGCTGGAAAAAAATCACATGCAAATTTTCCACATTGATCAAAATTCCATTTCTCACTGATTTTTTGCTGTGTTAGACCTAAGACAGAATAAGAAATTCTCCTTGGGTGTATTTTAGTGCGCAGCAGAAATTGCAGCGCTCGAAGCCCATTTTTTTTTTTGCCTCATGATAGTTTATGCATTCATCCCTCCCTTAGAAATGATGTTTACTTAAGTTAGTGAAGGCTGGGCGAGGTCTTTTTACATTTAAAAGAGATTTCCCACATATCTCTTTTTGATTGTCACATCCTTCAGTGCGCTTGTCCAAATCCTACCCACATGCCGCTATGCAGATGAGGCACTCCCACATAGGGAATGTTCTGCACAGAAATCATGGAACGCCTCAGCACTGCCTTTTTTTTTTTTTTTTCCCCCTTCTTTTTAAGAAATAGACTCCTAAAAACTCTCCTAAAGACAGCACAATTCTGCCCACCAGCTGAGGATAATGTAGGGGTACCTTTAAAATGTGTTGTTATATAAGCTGATAGGAAAAAAAAAAAGAAGAAGCAAAAATGGCGAAGTTTTGCTGCAGCTTTAGAAAGTTGCCAGCTGCCTGAGATGGCAGAATAAACTAGTTTAATTCATTTAAGCTATATTATATGTAAGTCAAAAAACTGGCACAGATTTAGCTGGCAAACCTCTACATTCCTGACTGAAGAAAACTGCAATGCTAAGACCAGGGTAAGATTCATTTGCTCTTAATACTTTTCCGAAGCATCAGCCGTCATTCCATTGCTGCTGAGGATGCTTTTCACAGGAGCAGCAGAGCTGGTGTGTTGATTGTCGTTTAATTTGCAGTTTAATGCAGCTTTAATTTGCTTTGCCAGATTAGCAAAGGGAGCTCTGCTCTGCTGGTCAGTCCCAGAGAGGATCTGTGCAGCTTTTACACCTTCACTGCTCCCTGCACTGGGGATCCTTTGCTGCCTGCTGATCAGATCTGCTGTCAGCTGTTCCATTTGCAAGTGCTGTTTGTGTCCTGTTTGGAGAGCAGCTTTGGCTCACAGGAGCTCCTCTGTGCTGCTCATGCTGAGAGCACTGCTTGCAGGGGAGTTTGTAATCCTTGGAGCTTTAAGGTAGTAGATTAATGGAAAAATGTACATGCATCACAAATTGCTGCTTTCTACAAAAATTCTGTTTGTTTTTGGTTTTTGGGGTTTTTTTTTTAAAGAACAACCTAAACCAGAATTTGAAACAACCTGAACAGAATCTAACATTGTAGTTCAAACAAATATTTTTAAAGCCTTCCTTGTTCTGTTACAGTTTAAACTAAAGCAGACATTAGAAGCTGGATTCTTTTATGTTTTGCCTTCTTCTCTTTTCTTTTTTTCTTATTAGTCAAAATTAATTAATAATGATAGAGTTTGCTGTTTGATTCTTCATAGTTCAGTGATTGGTTTCCATATGTTGAAATAAGTAACTATTTAAAGCCATCTGTTTCCCTTGGAAGTAAGAGTATTTTCATTAGTGTTTGGCATTTAACTCATACTTGAAAAATTGAATTCAGGCTAAGTTTAGGTTGATCTTTCTGGACATTATTCAAACAACAATGTATGGTGTATTTGAAAAACTATGTGGGTTCTTTATATTAATAATATTTGAGGTGTTATTTGCATTTGGAAATCACTTAACTCAAACATTAAGAATAAGTGTGATACACAAAAGTGAACAAGAAAGCCTCCTGCTAATTAGCTGAGTGGGATGTAAGCCATGTATAGGCCTTATTCAGGTCTTTTCCTTAAAGGTAAATTTATCTAATAAGCTGCTGGCCAAAAGCAATTTATATATATCCATGTTATCATTGCTAAAATTTAGGAAAGCATTTACTTTAACACTTGAATCAGAAGTTGTCTCCTCCTTGCTTTTGCTCACGATAATGTGATTTCTCTGCTAAGTTTTGGATGCTACTGATATTCTCAGCTTGTTGCTGGGAAAGCCATAAAATCCTGAGTCAGGTCACTTGGCAGTCAAGTGGAAGAGAAAACTGCTTTTCCGCTATATTGTATTGCTTTAAATTGCAAATGCCTCTGTATTTGCTTCAGGTTTTTGTTTCATTTTGTTTTGTTTTTAATCCTGCTGTTGCACTCTCTGTGTTAGAATCTAAGATTTATATTTCTTTGACTGTTTAATGTTTCCTTTCATCGCCTTCATAAATAGTAATGACTAGCTTATGTATATCCAGGGAAGTAAGGCAAAAAGCCCTTGAGTGTGCCAAGTCTGAAAAAATTTAAATTAGTGTATCAAATGTTAGAAGAAGAGGAATTAAGGCTCTTATCAGCTAACCATAAGCCAAGAATCTTTTAAATTCTAACAATGGTCTGGTGGATACAGCTAAATCTGCCTTTACTTAAGAAAGACAATAGCAGGCGTGTGGTTCAAAGTAAAAGATTTCACCTTAATAAAAGCTATTTAACATATTATTCTAAATCCACAAAAAGGCAGATTTTTATTCCGAGGTGTAGATCATTTCTGTTCGGGGAATCCCACAATTTTTAATGAACATGTTTCCCTTGCTCATTTCTAATTAGCTGCAGCACTTAGATTGCAGGATGCCAGCCTTCAAGGCTGAGTTTCTGATGGTAATAAAGCACTCGAGGTGGTATTTAATTAAAGCAGAGTGGGGCTAGAAAAGACCTGAGCAGGGCTGAAACACGAATCCTTTTGCATTGCCCAGCGTCCCCTTGTGATTGTGATTGATGAGTTGATTTCTCTTTACAACTTCATTTGCATGGTGTGGCAATAGCCGCAGGCAGAGGTGCTGTGCCTTTCTGGATCACAGCTCCCCATTAGGATGAGCTAATGTGCTAAATGGGGTAGGGTAGGGTAGGGTGAAGAGCTCTCCTGCCTCTCGGGCAACCTATTAAATAGTGGGTTTGTGGTGGCTGGTGTGACTCCCCGTGTAAATGCTGGTGTTTGTAATATCTTTATCTCTTTTTACCTTGAAAATACATATTCTCCCATCCACTATCTGCTCTACCCTTTCCCTCTTCTATTATCTCAGTTGTGTTAAAATGATCATGTCAGGTAGTGGCTGCTATGAGGAATGGCTGCAGAGCTTTTTTTTTTTTTTGGATTCATAGACGTGAAAGGAATTGGTCAGGATTTGCTTTAAAATATCAACTTATTATCATCCCTATGACTAGAATTCTTAGCTAGTGAAATTGTAACTCCAGCTTGAAACTTCTGTAGCGCAGAGCTGCTTCTTGTTTTCACCCAAAAGGTTGTAGTGGGGCTGTCCAAGCTGCTTGTTCTGTCAGTGTGCTTGGCCATGAGGATAGAGCCATCAGCACCCTGCCCCTCACTACTGGTGCTCCTGGAAGCAGTTTAGCAATTTAGACATCTGAATAGATCTCCATGTCGTGCATCCATGAGCGTTTCCAGCAGTGAATTTCCACTGGATTAGTATATTTGCTCTGGCAGCAGAGGAAGCCAACAGTATCCCGGGATGTATAAGCAGGAGAGCAAATTGACAGAAGTGATTTTCTCCCTTTACCTGGTCTTTGTTCAATTGCATCCACGATATTTGGCACAGTTTGTGTCTCTCCAGTGCAAGAGAGGATGTTCATCACAGGGAGCCCAGGATGTGTGTGCTGAGAGGCTGGGGGATCTGTACAGGTGTCGCTGTTGAGCTGCTAGCTGAGTAAGAAAGCCCAGGTTCAAAAGGTGGCATCCAGAAGAACCTTTTATTATTTAATTCCATCTTATATGGACTTTTCAAAGGTCACCCAGATTGGTCACTTCAGAGCCTCCCCCTAGGCCTGATTGGCCAGGCCTGAACTGTCCACATCTTGAGAAACTGTTTTTAATAACATCCAAACTTTATCTTTGTTTATAAAACACAGGAAGAAAAGAGAAAAAGTTCCCATGGTAAAGGTGTGTGCTAGCCACATATAGGTTCAGCCTGGGAAGGGGAAGGATCTTCTGTCACCTAACAAGGAGCAAGTCTCTTCCCAGAGGTGCACAGTGGGAGGATAAGGGACAACACCTTGTGTGAAATTGGAACAATTAGGAGGAAAACCATTTTCCATGAGGACAGTTTAGCACTGGAACATGTTGTCTGGAGAGCTTGCACAGTCTGTGTCTTTAGTGCTTTGCAAACCCTGTGTGGATGTACCCTGAGCCCCTGTCCTGAGTACAAACCAACCTTGGAGCAGGAGGTTGGGCTGCAGATCAGAGCAGTTCAACATTCTAAACCTTCACAGCCACACACCTTCTTATTTTTCCTAGCTGCTGCAAATTTTCTAAAATCCAATCTACAACTCATTTCTTACATTTCAGTTGGCTGATGCAGTGTAAAGCAGACATACAAATCTTTAGAAAGCTCTCTGTACCTCTAGGCTGTCCTGCCATTGCCTTGCTGCCACTTCAGGGACAGGTTGGTCCATCTGCCACTTACTGCTTAGCATTTAGCGAGGAGAATGCTCTGTCAGCCTTTGGTTTTTTGATCAAAGCGTCATTGAACCTATACAGAAGGGAAGAAATCTTTTAAATCTATGAAAAATAGCAACTTGTGCACTTGTATAACCTAAAGGGTTACCATTGCTTCTGTTGAGATTTCAGGCAGATTTTTATTTTCCAGTCACTGCTGATATCTCAGGTCAGATATTTATTCCTTTTGCAGTCTTTCTTCTCATGTAAGTAAATGAGTGTTTTTAAGCTAGCAAGGATATTTGTTTTTCTCAGTTCACAAGTGCAGGCTTTTTTAAAATCTAGGTGTCGACGCTCACATTTGAAAATAAATTTTCAAAATGAATGGTTCATTTTGAATGAAAATACATTAGTTATTGCATATTTTCCTTATTATTAGGCAAAGGGTACTCCTGCATCACTGTCCTTTACCTTGGTTGTTTTCTAGATGTTTGGAGTTAGAGGGAAGATAATTTTTCTCTGAATTCTGTGGTTTGTTTTTTTTTTTTCTAGGTTGCAGTTAACACACAGGTGACTAATGGTGCATACCTGGCAAATGCCGTTTTGTTAGGGTTGATTAGTTATTCCTGTCTAATACTGAAGTAATTTGCATTTCAAAACCCAGTGCTAGTTGTAGATGAATTGCAGGTGATTTTTAAATAAAACTTGTCTTAAATTATTCTAAAAAACAAACAAACAAAAAAAACCCAAAACCAACAACCAGAGATTATTTCAAAAACTTGCAGATGAGTAAGAGAATTTGGGGACCTGCAAGTTACAGTGCTACTGTGGAGTTTTTTGCATCAGAAATTAGCATTGCTGAAGGGAAAGCTTACTTCCTCTGAGGCTCTGCACAGAGGTTGGGTGCTCTGCTTTTAGTTTTAAACCATTTGCCTTTTTGTTTTATGGAATTCTATTAATACTCTTTTCACCTAAGGCAATGGGAGCCCCTGTTTAGCTGGGCTCTGGGGCTCAGGGTGTTGCAGTAGCTTGCTAATTTATTTATTTTTAACTGTTATTTTAACTGCAAGGTGCCCTGTCAGATTCACAGAGTACAAGATGTTAGCAAATTCTGGCAGCAAACTGTGCTCTTAAATTTCTGGTTTTGTGCATGTAAGAAATGGCAACAAAATATAAATTGTTTGAATTGTCAAAGGCCAAGAAAGAGAGAAAGCAGGATTAAGTTCAGGGTAGCTTCACCCTTGGTCTCACTTTTCTGCACAGAGCACTAGAGGCTTTTGCAATGTGCACTGCTTAAATGGTTTGAATTAATGCCATATTCTCTGTTTAATTGGAAATATTTTATATCATAATTTGTTTGCTTCTGAAGCATGTGAGAGGTCTTGAGTTCAGGTTGTTTAACTGGTGTTAAATCTGTGCTACTAAAATGAAGTTAAAATAATAATTTAAAAATTTTATTTCATAATCCTTATTAGCAAACAATGTTTTCAGATCAATTTACTATGCTCCATAAGTCTCCATTGAATTTGGTTCTTTGTTTCATACCATGAACACATATATGTGTGTTTGACCCTAAAATTGAATTTGGTGTGCACTGCTTTTCTTAATTGATGCTGTTAGTCATTGCAGACCTCTTCACTGGATGATATAAATTTACATTTTGACCTCCTATTAACTGAAATTAGCTGATTGGGTGTTTTTTTCCTTTTTTTTTCCCCCCTTCTATTCTTTAGAACTGTTGGCAGGGGACATATTAATAGCTGTAAATTTAGGAATCTATTTCAAACACTGAGCATTTTTGTTCATACATGAAGTCATCTGAGGAGCAGTGAGCCCTTTGTGGTAATTTACACAACAGATTTATGTATATATTGTTATCCTTACATGATGTATATATACATATACTATGTAAGCATAAGTTTATATACTTACCCTTTCATCAAGACCAACACATTGGTATTTCCATAGTTGTGTCAAGTTCCAAAACATATTTTCATCCTCCAAATCCTGGATCAATTGGCTGCAATGGTGTCTGAAGTAAATGAGAGCAGATGAAAACATACTCTAAATTGTTCTAGTCCTGTAGCTTGATTTCTGCTCAGAATGGTTCATAATTCAGTGGGATATTTTGCATCAAAGTTAAAATACATGTGGAGATCATGCCCTGCTTTTCATTCAGTGACTTAGACGGAATTATCGTGTTACCATGTCAGTCAGATAACATTTGGTATCTACTGTATCTCAATTGCTGCAGTAAATATTAAAGGGGAGGATCAGATTGCTGTGGGTAGGTGCAGAAAGAGGGTGCAGAGGAGGTAACAAAGAAGGACAATATGAAGAAGAGTGAGGGGGAGCAAAGGGAGGTTTAAAATATTGGGAAAAGTGAATCAGGATCTGAATGAGAAGAGAGGAGAACTCACTACGAGGCTTAGCAAAATAGGCTCAGTACATTTGTAGAGGTGGATTGTGCCTTTTATAAAGTCCCTATTTTGGATCCTGAATTCTGTCCATGCAGTGTTCATGTCCTCTGAGGTGGACTGAGCCTGCCTAAGTGCATGCCTGACATATGTGACACTTACCAGTTTCGACTGCTTTCCCAGAATTAAATTCATGTTTCAAAGTTTTTGTTGCATTTAGTGTCAGGCAGCCGAAAACTGCTTTTTTTCTGATGGATTACGTAGACATAATTTTTCGCTGTTCAGATAAGCCATTAAACATATGTAGAAAAAGTGCATTTCAGTAAAAACTCACCCAGTTTGTGCATTGCATTGCTCAAACACCTTTTCCAGAGCACAGTCCTTCACATCCCTGATTCTAAAGCTGACAAAAATCAGCAAGCTTTAGTGAGCACATTATTGTTTCTTTTTAAACATGTTCTTAACACATTTAAAAACATATGATGATATTGCTTTACTCTCAGGGAAATTAGCAACACTCATTATGCCTTTTGCTGTTCCAAGGAAGATGCCATGTTGAACTGGAGAAGAAAGTCAGGAATTGACAGGACACACAATACTGTCACCATGAGTTCAGGCATATTTGCTGTGCATTAAAATGACAATGGAATAGATTAGTTTGAGGGTATAATACATCCCAAAATTGTTCTATACAGATATCAGAATATTAAATAAAAGGGAAAGCCTTAATAAAGTCTCATATAATCCCTCTTGGCATGGCTATATGAGTAGGTATTCAAGTTTTTTCCTTTAAGTACGCTGATATGATTAAATTTAACTTGACACGAGTGATGTACTGTACCATGTGATTGTAATATTTAAAAGAAAACCACTTTTCTGATTGAATACCTACTCGCTATCAATTCCTGTGTAGCAGCATCTAATCTGAATTTCTTCTGCAGCTAAAATACAAACGCATTTGCTGTATTCTCCATCTCACTGGCTGCGCACTCAGCGAACGCAGAACCGCTTCAGTATTTTTGGTATCTTATTTAATCTAATGTTCTCCTATAAAAGCCAGCCAGTTCACATTGATTATAAACAGTTTCCAGGCTGTAACTTTTCTCTCCCAGAAGTGGTGTGTGTATTTTCACTAATTCTGGAGTTGGGATGCTGTGGCTGCTGTCCAGGCCCTGCGCTGTGCAAACACATCGCTGTTGGATGTGGTTGCTGTAGATTAGCCATATGCTTCTGGTCAACATGCCAGAGTTTTTCTCAGTGCTATTTTAGTTTTGGAAAGACCTTTCCTTCCACCAGCCCTTCCTTTCACAGACAGGCACAAAATAAAACTGTACACCAGGAAAGGTAATTTTCATCCAGTCTCACAATATATTTTTTTTTAAAATAATCTATTGCTCAAAGCAATGGTTTTAAGGCTGGGTTAAGCACCTGTAGCATAGGCAGAGACCAGCTTTGCAGCAAGATTTACTACCATATGAATATGTTCAGTCTTGTGAAGAAGGTCCAGTAGTAAAATAAATTTCCGAAAATGATGATCAGGGAGCAGCCATACAGATTCACAGATTTGAGATGAGTTTTAGTCCATATTCTGTAGATACGGAAATGAAAATACAGGGATCAACTGGCTATTCCTTTCAGAGTAATAGAAGTTTTTTAGAGATTTAACAACATAGAACTTACCAGTCATTATAGTCAGGGAAAGTATTTCCTTTGCAATAGGAACCAATTAATCAATTTTGTTAATTTTCTTCATAACTGGAGATGTATTGTAACACACTCTTAATAGGTCTTTGTTTGATTTTGGGCAGTTGTGACATTCAGCACTGTTTAGAAATATATTTTTCTTTGCAAAACCACATCTTACTGCCTTTTATTCTCTCCTTGTGCAGCAGGTCTTTACCTTCCTTCAGCCCCATGGCTGAGGTTGCTGATGATAAACTGTTGGATAAACAGTTCCTTGGTAAAGCTACAGCAGCATCTTAACATCAACATCCACTGAAGTATGCAAATGATCCCAGTGGTAAACAAGCACAGCAAAGTGTGGCTGAGGCAGGAAGCCAATCTGTCTGTTCCTTGTGCCCAATGATATTTTGATTGTCATTTTAATCTTAGGAGTAAATAACATCAGCGATCATGTTCCATCATTTAATTCCAGTGCCAAAGAAATGAGCGCTGCTGAAACTGGCATTAAACAAGACGGCATCGCTGTGGTGGTTGGTCATTGCAGCTCAGGTCATCGGTGTTCCTTTGTAAATAACAAAACGGGGGAAATCTTAAAGTTAAAAGAGACTGGAAATAGGCATTCTCTGAAAGCAGTGGTTAAATAGTTCATGTCCAAATTATTTTTTTTTTTTTTCTGGAAAAATCCTTTCCTGTCACCCTTAATGTCTTTGGGTTAATGGTGCCTTAGTTTTAGCTAGGCTGGACAAGAAAAAACTTGCTATTTTTGCCCTCAAGTACCTGAGTGATACTTCTGTGCTTCTCTTTGGTTGCCAAGCCTTGACTCCATCACTTGTAAACTCACATTTTGTGTCTGTATTCATTAAGAAACTTTCTGCATAGCCATGGAGGCCTGCTAAGTATCTTCTTTGTTAATGAATGGTTTGTTCCTGCATGCTGAAGTTCTTTCTAATCAATATCTGAATCAGGCAGCTACTTTGGACCATTTCCTCTCCTGGGTAAACCTTAGGGATTCATAACATTGCCCTGGAAATACTAAAGTCTCTTTTACCGAAGCACGGTTTTGTAACTCTACCACTGATTTTCCTGGTCTTCCTCCAAATTCCCAAAGTCAGGCATGTCATTGTCTTTATGGAGCTTACCACATAAATCAAACTCTTACATTTACCTGGTTTAAGTAAAGCAAAACAAACCAAACCAGCTTGTGTTTGATCATTTGGCACAGTTTTGCAGGAATTGTTGACACTTAACGCAGCTCATTCAGGCTTTCAAAGCAGCCCCGTATCCAAATAGCTGAGCTGGGATGATCTTCTGTCAGCTTTGCTGCTTAAGGCAGCTTATGGCATCGCATTCTCATTTCCCTCACTAGCTGATTGTGTTCCTTGTTTCATTTCAGGTGAGTCAAGTAGTGCTCTCCCATTTGTGATGCTGAGGCTTGGATCACACATGACGGATGAACTGTGGTTTTTGTGGTGCTGCCCCAGGAAATGATTCACTGGCAGGGATTATGAGGAGAAATGTCCTCTTTCTCTTCTGAGGCTCCACCGGAGCAGTGAAAGGTTGTGCCCTTGGTTAAAAGAGGTCACTTAGTGTCCAGTTGAAGGAGGTGGCATTGGCAGCTCAGACTCCACCGAGTGCTGCTGCTCTTCAGGCTTGGGGAGCTCATCTTGCTGCAGCCACTTCACCCCTTTGCTGCACACAGAGGGCTGCAAAGTTCTCCAGTTCTGTGCTCTTGGTTCTCTGTGTGTAACCCTTGTGGCACACTTCACTCCTCCTGCCTGAGATTTGGTTCATCTCTCACCATCCAATCGCTGATTAGGTCAGCATGAAGCAGTGATCTCATTTCAGAGTGGCACAAATGGCTTTCAGCAATGTTTTCTCAGCACATGGCTGTAGGTTCAGCACTTTCTGTGGCTAACAAATCTGGTAAATACATGGCTCTGTTTTATGGTGAGTCCATTCCAAAGCCAACAGAAACTCTGCAAGAGGCAGCATCTCTAAATTGGGAATAACTTGGTGACAACTGCTAACTAGATGAAATTGCTCCATTTAGACACTTGTAAAAACTAGCTGTATCCAGTCCCAATCGCCTGAAAAATTCAGTCTGTTTTTTTAGAGTAAACTGTAACTGCTGTGTTGAATTCTACTTACAACAAATCTTGAATTAATTATTTTAGCTATGTTATAGCATCTTATCAGATTTCTAGAAACAATCTGTTGAAAACCATATACCTGCAACTGGATTTGAATGCTGTTCAGTTTTCTCTGCAGACTCCAAACCTTTGCAGAATTCAATCCTTTACCAAGAAGTGTCATTTAGAGAAGTTTTTTGACTCATATACTGGAAATATTTATGCTGTGCGTGGGTTACAAGGCAGGAATGGTCTCAGTGGATAAGAAAGGCTTACAAAAATGCAGAGTTGTGACCAGACATAGTTGGCTGCAGAAGCACAGTTTGTCACCTGGGTTGGTATGTCCCGTATCTTCAATCAGTGTTGCAGTAAATTAAATTTTAAAAAAAAAGTGCTTTTCAACTGTTAGAAAACACCTTGTTAGAAAAACAGCTTTGTTAGAAAAATAAGAAAGTGGACACATTAGCTTTGCTACAATAAAGCTTTAAAAGGTGGCAGTGGTTTTTGATGAATTAATCTTTGAAATAAATTTTATTTCAGAAGAAGAGTTGCAGATAAAATTAGAAAACCTACATGGCTGTAGTTTTTGTTGTAGAGATCATTCAGAAGGCAGAGAAAACTACTCCTTTCTATGGAGATATAAGGCAGTGTTCTTTTACATGTGCTGAAAATGGTAACATTTGGCAGAAAATGAAAACGCGTCATAGTTC
Source organism: Lichenostomus cassidix (assembly GCF_008360975.1). Taxonomy (NCBI): domain Eukaryota; kingdom Metazoa; phylum Chordata; class Aves; order Passeriformes; family Meliphagidae; genus Lichenostomus; species Lichenostomus cassidix. The sequence continues at coordinate 11,955,860 of NC_139495.1, read as the reverse complement.
ACAGCATTAAATGATGTCATTTGTGAAACTCCTCTGGTCTTGCCTGCACTATAACAATTGCCACTTCCATACTGCTCTGGCTGTGGATTAAACAAATGTAAACTGCTTTTTCTCAGGAAACATTGCAAATACATCTCAAAGAACTGGGATATTGTTTCTGGAGGACAGAAAGCAGCTAGAAGTTTTAACTAGTCTGTTCCTTGTCAGTAAATCCTTTATGAGGAAAGTCATCAAATAGGATAAAAGTGTAAAATCCATTTTGAAGCTATTCTGCTACTGTTGAAGCCACATGGAATCACAGAATGACTCAGATGGGAAGGGAACTTCAGAAGCCATCTAATCCCAACATCCCTTTTAAATCAGGGGTAACTACACAAATTATGTTGCTTAAGGGCTTTTAGAGTTCAGGTTTGAAAGCTCCAGGATTCCACAACCTTTCTGAGCAGCATTTTCCTGTGCTTGACTTCCCTCATATTCACTATTTTATTCTTTAGAGCGAACTAGAATTTACCTCTGGGCAACTTTGAGCTCTTGAGCCTTTCTCTGTGACTCTGAACCTGCAGGTTCTGTCTCGATAGCCTTTGGTCAAGTGGAAGAAGATGCAGTTAAGTTGTCTGAGCTCTCCCTTCCTGGGGTGATGCTGCACCAGTTCCCTCCACCTCTGTCACATGCTCCAGCCCTGCAGCTGCCCTGGCAGCCCAGCCCTGACCTCTCAGGCACATCTGCTGGGTGTGTCTTCTTCTCAGCCCACTCCTGGAGCTTCTCCAGAGCCCCATGGCTGCTCTGTCATGTGGGAATGTGCATTCTGACACTTCCTGTGTGTCTTTTATGAATATGTTCAACAGTTTTGGGCTGGTCTTGATGCCCAAGGGGTGCAACTCATACTGACTGACAGTTAAGCTTCTAAACATTGACTGCTACCCCCTTTAAAAGCCACTATTCTAGATTGCTTTTCATGCACCTTTATTTTTGCCCTCCCTCCCTGTATTTGGATACAAGGATGCTGCATCACCCTCAGTATGCTCTAATACAGGTGTAAAACAAAGGAGGTGTGGTTTCCTATACTGACTTGTGTATAATGACAAGCTTCTTTTATACTTTTTAAAAAAATGTATTAAAAATCAATTCTCATTGTAGATGTACCTGAGTTCTTCAGAGTGTCTTGCTCTATGGATCTTAAGGCAATTTTGGAGAGTTATGTTTTTAAAACATGATATAAAATCTTTTCCAAGGGAAATATTGGTTGATGGAATAAAAGGTTGAGCTGCAGTTGAAAAGACCTTAAGAATCAGAGAAAGTGAAGGAGAAGCAGAAAACTGAAATGAAAAAGAAAGATTTAGGTGTTAATGTGGAGGAAGAACAAATCAGTGTGGCAGAGTCATGTCCACTCGGGCTGTTGGAATAGCAGGAGAAAGAATTGCAGTGCAGGATAAGGAAAGCTCTGGTAATAAATCACAGCATCATAAAAGCAGTCAAAAGTTTCAGCAGCTGGAAATAGTGAAGGTGTTGGAGGAAAGGCTTTCTCTGTGTGTATTGCTGTGTGGTTTTGAATTCTGGCAGGAATTCAGATGATATTTTTGGCAAGTTGTTTGCTGCTTTGTGTTAAATGAAAGTAAATGTCCTTTGCAGGCTTTTGGGATGTTTCTGTCGCTGGTCTGTTCCATTCCTCAGGCACTGATACAAAGTTATCATGTCATTATCTAACACATATGCAGCAGTAGCAAGAGCACAGACTTTTATTGGAATACAGTATGTTATGTGAGAAAAAGACCAAAAGTAAATGCTCCTCTGCAATGGGAGAAAAGAAATGGTTCTTTCCTGCTAGGGTAGTAAAGAAATTCTCTTTTGCTTACTTACTGTTATCTTTTCCCCTATGCTCCCTGAAAAAAAGTTACTCTGCACTATCTTTCTTACTTTTTAGGAAGCTCTTCTTTTGAGCACTGAATTTGGCTTTGTACTGAACCTTCCAAAAAAGAGAGGTGGCTGGAGAATTCATTTTGTGTGATTGCAGAAGCAAATGATGCGAGTCAAGTGGCCTGGTCAGATAATTAAGCTACAACAGAGAAAGCTCTCAGAGTCAGTCAGTTGTGATTATCAGTCTGGTGTGGTTGGATGTCTGATTCCTTCTGAAAAATCCAAAGTGGCTGCTTTTATTATCATTAATTTGGGGAGTGCCAGCAACAAATCTGGAAGAATTACATTGCCACTTTAAAGAATTCCAATAGATTTCAGCTGGAATATAAGTTTAATGATGAATTGATGAATGTTTGTTGCTCTGCCCCTCTCCAGAACTGGAAGGTTTGTTAGAATAATTCCAGGGTTACGTGTCTGCCCTGCTTCTGAACCCTGTAGGCAGTCTGCAACAGAGTGGCAATAAATGTGTATTCTTTGGGGCTGTCTGGATCTCTTTAGGTTGGTGTTTTTATTCTTTTCTTTATTTCTTTAGATAGAAGTTCAATCATTTTGAAACTATCTCTAGAGCATCTAGGACAGTTCCTTTAACAGTGAAGCATTAGGTTGCTTAAAGTGCTTCACAGAACTAAACCTTGGAAGCATTTCTGAAATATTTCCCCTGCTAAGCAAGAGGGATGTCATGAAATGAAACAAAAAAGGAAACAATATTTCATTTGAATGGAAGGATAAAGCACATTTAATCCGAACCAGGCTAGCTCAATATCGCCGGTTTACTCCTGGCGTTCAGCAGTTTGAAAATAGGAACCTCATTGGAATTAACTCTGCCACGTGGAGGAGGAATTAATCCCATGGAAATGCACACGTGTAACTGGACATCACACAGCCAGAGCCCTGGAAGTTTGGGGTCTTTTGGAACTGTGAACAGAGCAGCGTTAATTTTCAAACAAAAACGCTCAGCTTCCGGCAACTTCCATAGTAGCATTTCCAATGGTTTTTAAACAGCCATTAATGCAGTCAAGCTGTGTTTTCTTCTCCTTCTCCGTGCAATCATCTGCTCAGCAGTGCACTCCGCGAGCAGCGCAGGAGCCAGAGGAGTGGCCTGCTGTGATTGATGGGGCAAACCCCATCTGGATCAGGTTTTGGGAGCAGGCAGATGTTGGGAGGGAGGTCAGCAAGCCCTGCTCAGCTCCCCTCCTGCACCACCCAACCCTTCCCACTCACACCCTCAGCCAGCAGGGATGCTCGCCCTGGGCAGATGCTGCATGGCCTGGGACCAGAGCAGCTGCTGGCTGTGTGGAGAATAAAGGCAGCAGCATGGTACAGCAGGTATTTGCACTTTTCTTTTCACTCCAAACTCTTCTTTTCTTAGTCGAGCCAGGGCAGTTCTTCTAACCAGCAGCAGCACTGCGTGCAAGACTTGTAATCCGTGTTTTGTTAGGTCTGAAGGAGGGCAGGCTAGGGGGATCATGTGCTTGACAAATGGAACTGAGCCGGGCTTAGAACCAGCAGGTTTGCAGGGACATGTTGCATTTTTCTTCTTTGTTTCTGTGCCCTGAGGATCCGATGCAGTTTGGCTCATTTAACTACAGTACAGGAGGCTTTCTCGAAATGTGAAATATCTCTTGCCAAAGAAACAAACGGAAAATAGAGCAAAACAAACAATAAACTGTGAGTTCGACTTCAAAATGCAGGCAAGCAGAAAGGTTTTCATTGAATACATTTTTATGCTGCAAATGTGTTTTTAAGAAAAGGAACACTGCATAAGAAATGTTGTTTTCTGCGCTCTCTCCTTTGTGTACAAACATAACAAGCTTGCTTTATTATGTTTTGACACTTTTTACACATTTCTTAATTACGAAATCCTTTCAGAGCAGGAGATGCTGAAAAGGCATCTGAGATCCTAGGAGGAGTTTAAATTCTAAGTTTTTCTTCGAATGGAGTAATAGGGATGGAATAGGAGAACCTTCACCTACCTACAGCATTGGAATTTTTTTTTTTTTTTTTGGTTCTTTAGAGTTCAACGTCTAACCAGAAAGCAATAAATTTGATTTTATACACTGCCACGTAAAGCATATTTTTCAGTTGAAATGTGGTTTTCATTAAGACTCAGGCCAGAACATTTAGCAGAGCCTGACTGTCTGCCATCCTTTGTTCTTCTTGCTGTTGCCAACAACCCCTTTTTTTAAAACCATGCACCGAGTGAGCATTAAGGGGTCATTTAATCTTAAAGGTACTTGGAACTGACTCTGAAGGGACAACTTCTGCTTAGCCTCTCCTGCCTAGGTGGTATTAGCTGCTGCCTGTCTACTGTCATACACAGCTCTGAAATTACTCTAATTCCTGAGTTCATAGGTTAATTTAGGATCAATATTTCCTATTGCTTTTAGGGCCATTTCATATTTTCAGCTTAATGCATTAGAACTATTTCTTTTATCCCTTTCAGTTCACTGTATTTCAAAAAGCACAGTATAGGAACATTTTAGGTGATTCTGTGTAAAGAATATTTTGGTTTTTAAATCTATTCAAGTGTATCAAACAGTTGTGTAGTCTGGGGTTTCCATCAACCACACGTGTGATAGTTGACACTTCATTGTTCTTTATATAAATTAATATTTTGAACAATGAGTTTTGGCTATTATTAGCCTAGTAAAAATAAAGAATTTGTTTATACATAAATGCTTTTATATTAAATTGTAATACCGTATCTTTTCAAGTATTTATGAATAATAAATTCACACTAATTTTAAAGGTTAGGAAAGGCTTCAGTAGTCACTTATTTTAAGGGATGAACATCTCAGTTTTATTGTCACTATCATTTTAAACTGAGGGCCTGCAGTAGCACGTGCAAGTTTAATTTTCTTAATGTCCCTTGTCCTCCAACCAACTTAATGAACCTGCAGAGCCTGCACTGACAATCTCCTGTGTCAGTTTTCTGCTCTAAGCATAGTGGGGTTGGTTTCTTTATTGGCAAGGCTGTAAATCTCTGAATAGGTACAAGTTAGTAAAAAAAAAAAGACAAATCCCTGACCCTTCACTGTTTATTTATTAATGGAGTCTGGGTTATAAATAAGTGAGCCAGACTTGAGCTGAACAAGTCTAATGAAAGAGGCAGGAGAGTCTCAGCTTTGTGGAGGTTCTGAAATAGCCAGTGCAGTTTGCCATTTCATGGTAAATCTAAAAAGTTTGGAGCTGCTGGTAAAAATAATAGAAAAGTTCAACCCTCTTAATTAAATATGAGCTGTAATTAGCCCTAGGTGTGGATGCTTTGAATATTAATTAGGGCCCTCATGGAGCTGCTGTTGAGGTTAATGAGAAACAGTGGGGGTCTCAGCAACATCTGCTTTAGGACTGGAGGTGTACAAAACCCTTTAGCTCGATGCACCTGGACTGCAGCCCTTGGTGCCTCTGCTGCCATTGCTGCTCTTTTTACCAGCTGCTGACTCTAATGCCACCTTTAGCACCTGACAGGAAGGAATAGCTTCAGGACCAGCGCTGCCCAGCTCCTGGGCTTCAAAGGCAGCACAGGGAAAATGCTTATCTAGGCAGAACCTGGATTTGCTTTTGTTCATCCTTAGCCCTTGCTCAAGTCCCTCCTGAAACAGCTGATTAAAAAACTGTAAGGTCGGCTGCCTCCCACACAAGTTTTAAAAATACTTCTTTAACCTTTAATGAATGTCTCTGGTGTAATCCAGCCATTCCTGGGCTTTGCTTCATCTGGTTTTTTTCTATTGTTTTCTTTTTTTCTTTAGTAGTGAAAATGTTAGGTAAAAGAAGTAAGAAAGGAACTTTACCATTTTAATATTAGAGGGTAAAAGTACACATTTATAAGAGTTTTTAAACTCCACAGAAACTTAACAGGGCCAGTTTGAGGCCAGCATTAACCTTGTAAGGATTGTAGAGATGCAAACAAAACTTAGTGACTTAACCCTGTGAAGTCAGTAAATGACACTGATTTCATGCTAAAGATGGATGAACACAGCAATGGAAAGCACTTGCTCAAGGCCATGCACTCAACCAGCAGCAAAGATGGGATCACAATTAGAGAGGGTTTGATTGCTGATATAAAGTTCTAATTTTTTAGGACCCACTGAATGCCTTTTACAAAGGAAAATTCAGTTTTCTCTTTTCAGCCTGTCAAGTGCCAAGACTTACTCCTGTGCAAATTCTTAAAAGCTCTTGAGTTTAGGATGAGTTCAGGTCAGAGAACTGATGTTTGAATTAGTTGAAATTGGCTGGAAATGCCCATAAGTACAAAGTGCAAAAGAAGGTCTTTTATTCATCTAGTCTTAAAATTAGGAAATCAAGGACTGATGAGTACAAATCAAATCTCTGCAATAGTCTTGCACAGGTACTTCTATGTGTTTTAGTGGGAGAATGATGGAGTAGTTGAAAAGGTAATTAAATTTTAACTTAAATGCACATTTTTACATTGCTTGCTGTTTAGAGGGATAATTTTATCTTGTAAATTAGTTCCTCTGAGGTTGGGGTAGTCCCTGCACCAATGGCCTCTAATGTTGTCTCAGGCAAAATCAGGTTTTGGTCATTTTTAATATAGGTTCAGAAAGATTATTATGTGCATTGCCTCCCCTAGACTTATTGCTGTTTGGTGTGAGCAAAGCATTTAGTCAGAAGTTTTCTAATTAATAAATTAGCAGGCTTGGCTAGTCTCTATTATGTCAAATGGAAATATGGGTTTGTCTATAAGGACATGAGGATGTGTTTTTAATGCTATAGGCGTATCGTGATATGGAAATGAAATACTGTTGTCTTCAAATGTTAAACCTTTAAAGTTCTTGAATCTATTTCTTTGGAAATAGAATTTTTCATTTATGTTATTAAAGTTTTTGAACCGATGCATTTTTAGATTCAAATATTTAATATTCTGACAAGATCTCATTATTATTTTACATTTGTGGCATGCAGTTACCTCAAAGTATTCTGAATATCTCAGGGCATAATTTTGTATAAGTGTTTTTAGTGTATGTTAACAGTCTGCACCAAAATCCTGCCCTGCATATATTTTGTTCTGGGGGGGCTAATCTTACCAGAGCTCTGTGCTGGAAGTTGTGCTCCTTGGGAATAAACTGGCTTTGTCCCTCTTCCTTGTCAGAGTTGAGGCATCATTAGTTCAGGCAGATTTCGCTGACCTTTCCTGGTTAAAGAATAGTCTACAATTATCCAGCGAGCTGCAGATTTGTTTGTCTAATTATAATAATATTTAATAGGGTTGGCAAAATGCATTTCATTCAGATAAGGAGTATTCTCCTCCAGACACAGCGCCGTGCCCTTTTCAGGCCAGCAGTCTTAGCAGGATGCTCTCATCGCTCTCCGCGTTTCGGGCGCAGGACCTTCGCGTCTTTTATCTCACACCGTGTTCCTTCCTTTTTTTTTTATTCTTTTTTTTCTTCTTCCCTTTGATTTTCACAGGGTAATCAGGAAGCTACAGCACCTCCTGACACAATGGCACAGCCTTACGCCTCAGCGCAGTTCGCTCCACCTCAGAACGGTATCCCTGCAGAATACACAGCCCCACATCCGCATCCAGCTCCAGACTACACAGGCCAAACCACTGTTCCAGAGCACACGTTAAACATGTACCCTCCTGCTCAGACACACTCCGAACAGAGTGCAGCTGACACAAATGCACAAACTGTCTCCGGCACAGCCACAGTAAGTCAAGGTTACAGCTCTTTCTAAAGCTCTCTGGGTGTTTATCAATAATCTTTATTATGTCGCATTTAGCGCGCTTCGTTTGCGTTAGGCTTGGTCATCGTGTTAAGGTTGAGTCTGTCAGAGTTTGTTGTTGAACTTGGAGAATGTGTTTTCATTGGTTTTGGAGCCTCTTAGTAAGTGTTGGAGTTTTGGAGAACCTGGAGTTCCCTTTTTGACAAAATGATTAATAGCCAGCCCATGAATCACAGCACAAATTTTAATTAAGTCCAATATGGAAAAACATTGCAAATGAGTGTTTGTAGACACTCATTTGCAGGGGAAAAGAAAGCAACCAAAAAACCCAAACCAGGCTTATTTGATTGTTTTTAATGACCTCTGTGGTTTTGACACTTACAAGTAGTTTTAATAAAAGCATTAATTGAAAGATCCTGTACTAAATTTACTGTGTGAATTAGTATTGTGAAGAGTGTGTCTGGAATGCTGTATTTTCTAGAGAGCTTGTTTGTGCAGCCATTACCCAAGTTGTGTGTGGATCTGTGCTAAACAGAGCAGAAATGATAGACTTTCCTTCTATTTGATTTATATGTGAAGTTCTGAAGTGTCATGAATTATGCAAGAGACTCCTTGGATGGCTCTACCTTGTAATTTAAGTCACAAATTTCACACATTGATAGTTTAGTGTTTCTGTCTTAATTCTAGAGTGGGGCCCAATATATCCAGTGCCAGGAGCTGGCAGATTTCTGAGCCATCAAGCAAGCTCTGTGTTAGATGTGCAGGATGGAGCACAGAACAGGCAGGGCTTAAACATCTCTGCTGGCTGTGCTCATCCTTGCCTCGGCTTACCTCCCCTTCCTTCCTGGCACACATCCAGCCTAACAGGTTTCAGGCAGTAGGGCAAGAGGAAAGGGAAAATACATTCCCTTCAATGAGTTCTGAAAATTTATGTTTGTTGCCATGCCACTAACTTCTTTATGTGGGTTTGACGAAGAAAATAAAGCAATGGCAAAAGCACTGAAGAATATTTCTTGCTATTGTCATGGAGATATCCTTGTGAATTAATTACACACTTTTGTGGTTTATGCAGTGAAATGTTTTGGTCCTTTTATTTTTAACTTGGTAACTTTTTATTGCCCTGAGTAGCCCTTTTCTCTAGTACTGTGAGAAAGTTTTCAATTGAAGAGAATCCTATGTGCTTATATCTCGTAGTATTCTTTGCAGCTCTACCATGTCCCTTCTTATCCATCTCTTTGCGAAGTTAAATTCCTGCTTCTTTCCAGTTTTTTAAATTTGCTTCCATAATAATTTTTGATTGTTGTCAAACTCTTGTCAAATACCACTGTCATTGGTTTAGAGCAGGAATCCTAAACTGAATAGATACTCCAGAAGAGATTGGATATTGACTAAAAATACAGTCTTTTCTACTGTCCCTTTCTTGTTCTTATTATATTCTGTGATTTTGCTTGGTTTTTGTGACCACTGCTGCACCCTGAACAATCCACTGTGATGCCCAGCTCAGCCTTTTCATATTTTGAAATGGTTTCTGTTCAGTTCTGAGGTAAAATACTGACAGTGCTAAAATCAATGGTAAAAGACCTGTCGATGGGAATGGGACAGGAGCTCATCCCTCATCATTTATTGCTTTCAATTGATTCTGTTTCCTCACCCTGTTTTGATTTTTCAGTTTGAAGAAATGTCAGTCACTTTATCAGAGAAGTCAGGGATGTGTTTTCCCAACATTTTCCATAGCAAAGGCTGGTGAAAAGACCTAGTTTGGATTGTCTGCAGTGCCCTTATCTTCTTCAAGTGCTCTATTCAATCCCAGCTCTAGCAAATCCAATGATTCCCTGCAAAGTTTCCTGCTTCTGATATGCAAATAGGCTTTATTGTTATTTGGTTCTGTGTCCTTTGCTATCTGCTTTTTGCCTTCCTAATATCCAACTTGTATTGTACCTGTCAGACACCTTTTCCCTTCTGTTTCCCCTTGGAGTGAATTTCCATTCTCTGAAGGATAACACTTCAATTCCACTAACCTGTTATATTCAGGGAATATGGTATAGTTATTTGCTCTTTTTATTATGGATCCTTTCCTTGCACTCTGGTTTCCTTTCTTGCAGAGGAATGGACAGAACATTTTGAAGTGGCTCCCATGCTGTTTATAAAGAATTAGATTTCCTTCCTTTTGACTTTAGGGTCTATTTGAGAAAGTTTTAGTTTGGTTTGGTTTTTAAAAAGATTTTTTTTTTCTAAATTGCAATGTTCTGTTGAAAGTTGTTGATGCTCTGCCTCCCTGGAGAACAGTGCAATGAAAAGGCTGGTTTCCAAGAATTGTGCTTATCTATGGATCTGCACTGACATTTAACACATTGCTCACCAGTCAGTTTTACAAATTTACAGACAAATATTGTTAGCACAATTTGATGACAGGTACCTAGGTTTAAAATCTGTTTTTCTGGGTCTCATTGGCCATTGCACTTGGCAAACAGTGGAGACTTTCTAAACAGGTACATGCAGGTGGATCCAGGCAGATTTGACACGAGCTTTGTAACATTATGACGGTCCAGCTGTGCACATCTCTCTCTAGCTTCAATAATATAAGTTTTTATTACGAAATGGAGCTTCAATAGCACTGTGTCAACATTGTAACTCCATGTGGTCTTTATTGTTGAAGGAAAAAAAATTGTGTTTCTTTCCAGTTCCTGCTAGCTTTGAGAATAGTTGATTTCCAGTGGAAGAGTTTTAAGTAGAATTGCTGTGGGGACATAGTGGTATTTGTTTGGTAGGTTCCAATGTTTTTACTTAGTTTCCATTCAACAAGCTGTTTATGACCTGCATTTGAAAGAAGAATAATCAATTGGCCAATCATTCACAAAAGAATACTGCTGTGATTAATGTGGATCAGACCAGCTGTTGGAGGCAAGACCAGCTTTTGAATTTTCTTAGGCACAAATTTATGTACACATGAAACTGGATACACCACTAAAAATGCATCTTAAAATTGTGAAATGTGAATTTAAGTAACTGCAGTGCAATTATCTAATTTGTAGAATCACTACCAGAAGTGACTTAATCTCCTCCATGAAGGACTGTCCATGCCAAGGCGAGGTACATCCCAGGTTTTCTCTGAATGTCCCAGTTTTCCTTCTTGTCTGAAGGAATCATACCCTGAAGCTGGAGCTCACACTGGGTCTGGTGCCACCTAAACCCCAATCAAGATGCAAATAATAAAAATTAACAGTTTCTGTGCAGCTTCTCTTGAATCCTTAACTTCAGCAGAGGCACCACTACCAGGATCCCCATTTCCCACAAACTGAAAATTCCAATCATTGTTTTTATTACAGGTTTGCAATTTTGTGCAGAGTGCTCTTGTGATTCACGTTCAAAAGTACTTCACGTACTCTTGGACATGCTCCTGTACTTCTAAAAAGTGTCTTTCTCAGTCACCAGTTTTAATCTATTTAGATAAAATAGTGTAACATGGTATTCTGTCAGAGTAAGTGCTGCAACGTGAGATTCTTCGATTGTGTGTGCAGGGATTGCTAACTCTGTATTTTGGTGCTGTGAAACAGGAGAAGAGGTACAGAATGAAAGGCAGTAAAGGATTAAGGACAGGATGACTCTGCTGAAATAATATAAAATCCTCTGTAGCTAATAAAATACTATTGAAAGTTACTTTGAGTCTTGTCTGAGCGATGTGGTTTTCATCTTTTTGGATCCATGTGTTAGTCAACTTTGAGCAAGGAAGAAGTGCATCTGAGTATATGCAAAATCAATAATGCACCAGCAGTGGGTTATTTAAGTGCTGGTGGACTTTTGGAGTTGCATAGCATCAAACATGCTTTAAGGCATTAACAAAAATAGTAAATGGCTTCTTCCTAGAAGGTTGGATCAATGAAAAGTGTGTTACAATGTTAGGCTAAAAGTAAAATCTCTGATAATTTTTCAGAGTGGTTTAGAGTGTTACATTAAACAGTTGTGTGTATTAAAGTATTTTTAAGTAAGACATTTAATCATTTTATGAAGTCACCTTTTACCTGGATACATATTTAGATGCAAACTTATTGCATGTAAACAGTTCTGTGTAAAACTTGTTCTGTTTTTGCCTGAGGTTTTCCTGCACAATTTCTGTTGATGACAGCAGGAGATGTGTATGTAAACAACAAGGGCATTAGCTGGGCATGTGTAAGGGAGCAGGGAATGGTAAAGTAAATGTTTCTCTGGTGTTTCCTGTTGTAAGTATATTATACTGCTAATGGGAGGGACTGGGATGGTGTGGTAAGAGCTCAGGTTGCAGTAATGCTCTGTGTTTTATGTGTATGTACAGAAAATGTGCTGCTCTCAACTTGATTCTAGTTTTGCATAAAACTTGAGGTCATTGTGCAGCCTTTCTGTTCTGGACTGAGATTTCACCAGGCTTCAGAAGCCAAAAAGTTGTGTGATAAATTGTGTGTTTGGATGGGAGTTCTTGGCTGCAGTTCTCTTCAAGTCCTGTAGATGTGCAGTGCAGAGGTGTGGGTTCTCTCTGTGAAGATAATGTATTTTCCACCTAACTTCACTGTTAGAACAAAATTTCAGCTTGCTTACTACCAAAATTCCTCCTCTGGCATCCCCTGAATTTGGTACTTCCATGTGAAAATAGTTGATATATTAGATATTATTTCTGTTGTTCGAGCTGCCCTGCTGTACCTTGAAATGTTGTACATTCTTTGTAATCTAATGGTCTGTAAGTTTGATGTTTTCTTTTCTTGGTGTTAATTTATCCAGGTTTGTGCCTTTTTCAGTCTCACTGCAGAGGCCACCTCTTCATCTGAGGATTTGTGAGGGCTTAGTGATGCTCTGGACTGCAAAATTGTTTATCATGTTGAACATAGTTGTTTTGGGGAAGAGAAACATGTACAACCTTTGTGGATATTTTTGGGGGGGTTAGGGTACCAATTACTGTGTTGTGCTTATTAATTTGGGTAAGAAAGCTGAGAGTAGAAAGTATTTATAACAAAGTCCTTTAGAGCAATGTCTAAGCCTGCAGGTGAGTAGATTATTACTACAGTTTTCTGCAGCATATTTCTGGTTTTTATTAGCTCTTTATCCCGCTCTGTCCTTTATGTAAGTTATTGGTATAAGTGATTTCCCTCCTCTAGTTTCGTTTTTTTCTCCCTTGGTTCATCTCCTCAGGAGATGCAGGGCAGATAACCACACCAGTCCTTTCTCTGACAAGTGGCACTCTGCTCCCCCTGCAAAGGAACTGCAATTTTCACCACAAAGCAGCTGTCTTGCAAGTCAGATTTCCCCATGGGCACTTTTTATTGCCAACTGGTATCAACGACCCAGTTTTTATTCTATTTCAATCCCATATTTTTGTCTGTAGATGTTTGCCACCAGTATGCTAGATAGCTGATAATGCTTTGACAACTCTTACAGCAGTGTTTATTCATCTAAATCATACCCTGCTGGCGCAGGCTATTGTATCAGCATGGTGTGCTATTTCATTTATACTACCTATTAGATCTGGTCCCAACTGCTACTTGAAGGAAATATTTCAAGGAGCTTATTTCGAGACCCTGAGTGCTTCAGAGCTGCAGAAGCAAGGAACCCAGTCCAGCTCTTGCTCCACAGTGAAGAGATCAAAGCTGACATCCCAAATAGATAGCACGGTGCTGTGCTGGGCTGCTGAGGCACGGTAATGACTGCTGATCACAGCATGATTGCTGCTGGGAGCCCCACGGGTGCTCCTTGCTCCTGCTGAGGAGTAGCACAGCACACTGCTCCCTCCAGCCCTCTGTGCAGTGCCAGCTCCAAAATAGCTTCTCCTGCAGGATACACAGAGCCTGACACTGACTGTGTGTGGAGTGCCTGTTTGTGTTTAGTTGTTTTGGCTGGGAAGGAGGTAAATAACCACCCTCTCCGTGCTGTGCTGCTGAGTGAACTTGGGCTTTGTGGTGTGGGAGTGGGAATGTGGTGAGGACAGCAGCCTCACCCTGCCAGCTGGCTGCACAGCATTTGTCTGGGGCTCTTCTGGGATCTCAGGGGCTCAGCTTTGTGATTTAGATATCACCTCAGTTTCTTTTACCTTTTGGTTCTCATAGCAGGAAAAGGTTGAAAATATAATGTTGAAATAGAAGACAGAAAAATGATTGTTCTTGGGGGTTTTTTTTCAGTTTTTTTAGTTTTGGGATTTTTTTAGATATTATGATTTTAACTTCCTTCCCTGATTTTTGTGTGCTTGAACTTGGTGAAAGCTTAAAGCTGAAACTCCTCTACAAAACAAACAAACAAAAAAACCAAACTCAACCCACTGACCAAGGATAATAAGAGCAATTATGCTCTGTCATCTTTAGTCATGTTTGCTCAAATAAATTAGCTGAATGCCACCCTTCTAAATGCTCATCATAGAGCAGAATAACAGTTCTTAGATCACTTCAGCAGGTAATTCCAGCCAGCTCTAAGGCAGATCTGAAGCACAAAATGTTGCAGAGGTCTTTCCAATCACAGTCAGCCAGAGATGGTCATATTACTGCTACTTGAAAAGTTTCTTCTAGAAAGCACTACCAATTAATTTCTAATCTGTCAAGTTTAATTGACCAATTAAACAATTTAAGATTTTCTTCCTGCTTGTTCCTGAAAGAGCCCAGTTAATATTGGTTTTTGAAGTTTTCTTGTACTTTGTATTGTCTCTTGGGCTCTTTACTTCTCCATGCCAATTATTTTAGGTGTTACATTATTGACTTTTCCTTCTCTCTGTGCAGTCTAAGTAGCCATGGCAAGCAAATGCTTTGCCTGTGCTTTGGGTTCATAAGTATCAAGAAAAGCCATTGTTGTATATTTTGCTGAATACCCTGAGCATAAATTTCAAAGGGGATCTTGGTGTGATGAAAATGCCAATTTCAACTTCCTGTATATTTGACCTTCTGCATCATTGCTTCACCTTACAACATGGTAATTAAAATTGATCCTGATGGGTTTGGCTTTTTTTTTTTTATTTGGTGAAAATTAGCTCATTTTCACTAAATGCATGAGTGGCTGAGTTAGGTTAGGTAAGACCAATGATGTTTTCTGTTCTCCTGTAATTGACATGCAAATGCTAGTTAATGGCTTGCAACTTTATCAGAAATTGTCAATTCCTCCATTCACCAGCTCTTGGAAATTGCAATAGAAACTTGTGTATTGCCTGGAGTGCCTTGTGCAGTGCCATGGGAATGTGTTTGTAACTTCTTGGTTTTCCAGCAAAGTCCTTCCCCTGGCTCTCTGTTAGAGAGGTCAGAATGCTCAGGTGGCACAGGTGGTTGCAGAGGTGACAAAGTTTGTTGCTAAAAGCTGTGGAGATCATACAGAGAGGCTTCCTCTCTCCTTGCTTAAATCATAAGATTGAATTTCTATTCATGGGACAGTCTGTGCCTAGAGCTAAACTTACTGTCTGCATGACCACACGTGGGTCTCACCTAAGAATGGCTTAGTGGATTATTATCCCCCAACCCTGAAAATACTTTTTTTAAAAAATCCTGTTTATACTCTCAAGTTTCCATTCCTCTCCCACACATCTCTCTCTTCAGCTTTCCCACACACCCAACCACCCACAGAATTACTTTAATTAAATGTTACTCATGTGTGGGCTTGCTTACCACTTCTCCCTGCTTAATGTGTTCCTTTCTAGGGTCAGTGAGAAAGAGTGGCTTGATTGAAACATTTCACTTGCCTATCCATCAGTGCTAGAAGGACAGTAAAGAGGCATTTCCTCTGTCTTGCCTTAACCCCCAAGCAGGTGAATCCATCTGTAGGTTTGAAGCTGCTTTATGCTCTACCAGTGACTTGACAGGCTGAGATAGACATTGCAGGCAGAAGCAGACAGAGGAAAATGTTCTTATTCACTAGATGTGCACTCAGGGAAGGGTTAGAAGTTCTTTTCAGACTTTGCTGGATAAAGAATTACACTGAGCTAATACTCCACCACACCACACTGTATTTGGGCTTTCTGTGATACACCAAGAATTGGCTGGTCATTTTAAATTGCACAGATCTAGACACTGAATGACAAATAAATTACTAATTAATTGTAAAAATTCAAGATGAAGGGATAAGGCAGTAACCTGTTCTGTTTTTTGGGGGTTTTTTTCTGTCTTGAATTAATCCTCCATGTGTATGGCAAATTCTTTACAAAATTGTGATGTGGTGTGGAGAGTTGACCCTGTCTGGGTTCCAAGTGCCACAAAAGCCACTCTGTCTCACCTCCCCAACAGACAGGGCAGAGAAAAGGTGTCAGGCTGTGGGTTAAGGACTACAGCAAGCAGCAAAAGCAAAAAGTGGAGTGTGCTGATTAATAGATGAAAACTAACATCAGCTCTGAACTCCCACCTAGCATCTTCCAGCCACATCTGCTGAGATCTCAAACCCTCTGAGCTGCATGCTGGGCACCAGACAGGACTGGCATGGCTCAGCCCTGGGGGCAGCCAAACCCACACAGCCACTGGCCAGCTTGCACACTTGCCACACTTGATTCTTACTTTTGTCATTAAAGGAGAACCTTCTTGCCTAATATATTGGGAGGGTTCTGTATACAAATATAAAATAATTGCTTTAAAAAAAAAAAATTTGCAAACCTTTTGCTTGTTTTTTGCCTGCTTTTAATGTTCATGTGCATTTTCATTGTTTTCTCTTCCTTTTCATGTCTACAACCCCATTCCTTTTTTATAGTCTTTCTTTCATTTTCCATTTATGTTGTTTTTCAACATATATGCTTTCTCTCTATTTTCCCAGTTTGTTTCCCCATTCCAATGTTATCTAGTAGCTTGCCTTCATTTCCTCCTCCCCTATAGGAGGCACAAAGCTACCACTGATTTTAATGTGGCATGGAGAGAATATGGAATCTCTGAAGGTAATCTATAGCTGATGTGAAGAGCATACATGAATTCTCTGGTATTTTTGTATCTCAATTGCAGCAGCTTGCTGGTTCTAGATGCTTTTTCAGCTGATATCCCACACAGTTGTGTTGTATCATCAGCATATCGTGCTGCCTTTTTTGATTTAGGAAAACTTCTCAACAGCTTTTTAAGAGAGATCCCTTAGGTCTTCTGCTATTCTTGCTTTAAGGGGCTTTTTGCATTTGCTGTTCCAGCAGAGACCTCTTTAAATCTCACCCACTGAAGCAGCTGCCACTGCCTCTGGTCTCTTCCCTACCTGCTAAGTTGCCCCTGAATGTGAAATATAATCATTTATCCCCAAACTCTAGCTGAGAAGCCCATTTAACATCCACCTGCAAGTGGCAGCAGGAGGTGTCAGTGCTCCTCAGCTCCTTCCCTGCCCTAGCAACCAGCTCTGCCAAAATCCCTGTGACAGGAGAGGCTCAGGGAGCACCTGGGGCAGCTCCTCCTCACCTGCCCCTGCCTGCAGCTCTGCAAACAGCCCCAGGTGTGGAGCATAGAGAACATCTCTCCTCTCCCCATGGAGCACAGCAGCAGATTGTTGGCCACTGAGGATATCTCAGTCTTTATAAACTGATTGCAGACTCTAGGGTAAGACTGGCGCTGCCTCCCAGCTTCCTTAGCCCTTCCAAAGTAAGAATGGAGGGTTTCTCCTACTGGGCTTTTTTGCTTTGGATTGTAATTCAAATACTTTATTCTCTGACTTTTAAAAGGGATTAAAAAAAAAAAAGCAGATTGCCTTCTGGTTCAATCAGAAGAGGAGAGCATGCTTACAACAGTGTCTTTTTCCCATGTCTGTGGGTTTTTTTGTTGCTGTTATAAAAAGTGCGTCAAAAGATGTCAACTATTTAATTTCATAAGGATTCACATAAGTTCCAGCTGTTCCAGAGTAGTATCTAAATATTTGTTTTGAAAACAAGATGTGTAGCAAGGCTGCAACATATTGCAGGCACCATCACCCAGCTAGCCAGGAAGATCTGAGCCTGCCTGGGCTAATTAGTGTTTGCAGATGAAACTCCTCCAGTGGTAGCTGAAGTTAAAAAAAGATCTTGTGGGTTATAAGAACATAACGTGTGAGAAAAGAGATTTTTACTAAACTCAAAGAAGTATGTAAATTTACTATTTTCATGTTATAACAATCCTGGGATACCTAATTTGGCTTTTCATAAGGATGTGATTTATTTTTTAATATGTTTGTGTTACAAAAGATCTTATTGCTGCTATTGTTTAAAGAGATTTATAGGCAAAAATGTGGTTATAAACTGTCAGTTGGGTTAAAATATTTGCAAGTATTAATCCTAAAGCTAGAACATACTCAAAAAGAAGTCTTGTGGTTTTTCACTTACATCGAGGAAAAATTAGTGGTTTTGGCCAGAGAAATTTGCTTTTAGCTTATGCATTTACTTGAAAATGTAGCAATTCTGTTGCCTTTTTGCTTAGAGTTCTTATTCTTTTGGTTTTAGGGGTATGGAAATATTTATTGTACAGAGAAATATGGTTTCTCGTGGACACTTTCTATTACATTTTCTTTCTTACGTAGTTTACAATTAGAGTGTTGCCAAATTTAGTGTAACAGATGCCAAGTTTCACCTCTGAATATTTGTATTTCTGTGTTCTCATACATAAGCTTCCTTTTTTTCTTTAAAGCAAATCTGACAGGGACAGGTGGCAAAACTATCCCAAGCTGGAGCAGCAGAAATAATGGAGTTTGTTGTTTGTCTATGAATGTCACTTTTGACCCCTTTTTAATACAGAATATATTCTAGTTTTGACAGAGTGTTTGGGAAGTAAAGGATATAAAAGAGAAATTAAAACGAGACAAAAAGTAGGTTTTGAGCAAATTGAAAAACTTGTATTTTATAGTAATCCCTTCAAGTGTTGAGTTTAAAAATACCTTGCAATTAGTCTAATTGGAAGAGTAAACGTATTTACAAGGTAGCCTTTGATTCATTTTTAATGCATGGCCATTGTTTAATACCCATGAGCAGGTGATATTCTATCCCAGTGCATCTATACTGTGGGACACAATAATTTACCTACAGAATACTGGTTTAGACTCAGAGCTCAGCTGGAAGGGCTGAGTGCTGGGTGGGCACAGGAACTGGACACAACTTCGGGACAGACCCCTGCCTGGGTTTCAGGGTTTATTCCGTGTGTGAATGCAGATGTTGGAGCTCTGGAGCACTGCAGGCTCCTGCGCTGTGCCCTGGCAGGAGCTGTACTTGTGAAATGGCTCACACATGCAATACCAGCTCTTTCACACCAGCAGAAAATGTTGCCATTGGCTTCTTCCCGTCTCCAGCAAGCGTTTCCAATTTTAGAACTTGCTCTCATTTCTGAGCTAGGCTCCCTCTTCTCTTTTTTTCCCCACTGAGTTGAAAGCATTGCACATCCATTGCTTTTATCTCTCTGTTCTCTCTTGAAAGGAACTTGCAGCCATTTCCCGTGTCGCTTCTCTTTTTGCATGTACAGCAGAGTCAACTTCCCGAAGATTTTAATGCATTTTAGAGACAAAACATGTTCATTCAAAGGTCTGAATCACTGATTCTGTTCTGTGCCTTCTGATGGAGAAAGCCACCTTTTAAATAATTTTATTATTATTGTGCATCAAGAGATGCTTCTGTTTTGAATACAGCTGTAGTTTTTTACTTTCTTGGGCTTTTAAATTTGTTTTTTGTTTCTTTTTCTTTTCCAAATACGCACTTTTAGGACACCAATTTGCTATATCCCAGGCTTGCACGTGTTCACCTTAGCCCAAGGCATCTAATTTTTCTGCCTGGAAATTTCATCCAGCTGCAATTTGAGGATTTGGGATGTTTGTCTGGGGTTATTCACAGTGAAGTTTCCTGAACAGATTAGTGCACTCCTAGAAATGTAACATACACTCACTGTGAGCCAAATGATACAGACAATGTTAATCCTAACTAGGCAAGTGTAGTAATTTTTGTCTGCAGGAAAAATCAGTCATTTTGTGTCACATTTCTGGCTGAGGAAGGTGTCAGCCCTCCCAGCCACCCTGCCCTGGCCACCCACTATAGAAAATTGCTTTCCACTGTCGTCAGCTGTTCAATAGCTCTGCAGACAATCTGTTCAGGTGGAGGCTGAATTTGCTCTCAGGATCTCCACTTTCCTCACCCTAAACACTCATAATGTATTGCCCCACATTTGAGCAGCTTTCTAATTAATTGAATTATTGATTTGACATATTTCAGACACTGATCATTTAGAGCTGCTACTTTTAGAGCCAGCTAGATAGGAGCCATAATTTAGGAACCTGGTACTTTTAATTTTGATTGAACTTGCTGTGCTCTATGCTTTAAAGCCTTTTTCCTTTAGTGGGAAGAAAAGAGGGCTCACACTGCTGAATATTCAAACTTTGGTTTCTTCTGATTATCTGTCGCTCTGTCTATCTGTCTGTCTGTCTATCTATCTATCCATTGTCTTCCATGAAGAATGGTGCTTTGCCTTTATTGTAAGGAAAAGGAGTCTTTTTGCTCCATCACAGAATGATTTCAGACATTCACAGGAAGGATGCTGTGTCATCATTCCACAGCTATCAGCCCAATCCCTCCATTCTCTTCTGGAAAGCTCTTTGCTCTCAGGTGTTGCTTCTGGGACCAAAAAGAGGGGAAGGAGAGTGGTTGTTTGTAATTTTATGGCCCTCCAACAAACTGCATTTACGACAAAGGATTGTTCTCGAGCAGGCTTTTTGGGTGAAGACATGGGAATTTACTGGTAAATCCTCCAGATGCAATGAAATCACTGATTATTTGGGGATGCTTGGTGACACCTTGCCCTGTTGGTGAAAGGCAGAGCCAGGTGTGGCACTTGCTCAGCAGTTTTCAGTAAGAGTAGATATTTCATGCCAAAAGCTGTTCACGTTTTTTGCAGCTGGGCTCTCTGGTAATTTGAATAGTGACAAATTTGTCACCCAGGTGATAAATTTGTTGCTTTCACTTTGATAAAATATCTTTTTACCTTGCCCTTCTTCTGGTGAAAACAACATCCTAGTCCACATTGAGGCCAATTTTGTCACTGAGAGGAAGAGCTCTGAGTGCTGTGAGTGCTTGAAGGTTTTTTGAAATTTGCTTCAGTGTTTTGTCTGTGGTCACAAGTGCACTGTCCCCTCTCTGGTGTACTGAAGGTGGGAATTACAGAAACAATTTGAGTCAGAGACCTTACAAGCCTGTGACCTCAAATGATGAAGGTATTTCTTTATATTCAGTTCTGTCAATCTGGGAGTTGGCTATAAGACTGAGATATTTGTGAATGTGTTGCTGCTGATCTAATCTAGTGTGATTCTTTCTGGTTGAGTTTAGAGGATGATCCCCTCCAAGCATTTTATGGAAAGACTTATTTAATCCTTGCCGCCATTTGGTGAGATTTTGCTGAATTACAATCATTGGTTTTTTTTCTGCTTTTGTTGAGAAGGAACTAAGGTACAAGTAGTTTAAATAACCTGCCAGAGGCAAATCTGTGACAAAATTGATTGCAGGAGCTGGCTGTCCTGAGCCTAAGTGTCTAGACTGAGAGATAGTGTTTTTTCCCCGGAACAGCAGAATGCTATTGCTGAATTTCATTTTGAACTGATGCTTTTGGAGCATTGAGCTTTGAATAGATCACAGTCTCAGCTCAATTTATGTGAATGCTGTGTTTCAGGTGTATGAATAAAAAAGAATGTTGGTGAGATACTCTGTTACCAAGGAAATTCATATATATCTATATATAAATTGTTTTTTAAAGGCAAAACTGTGCAGCTTGGTTTGACTTTGACACACCCTGCAGACAGTGTGAAGTTACCATCTCTTCATTCACCCCCCAGCTTGGGATATGTGATGAGATGATACCACACACAGTGCCAAGATGCATCTCCTCCTTTGCTTTGGCATAGATTTCATCTCTCTTCCATCTAAGAATGGGATTGAGGAGTCAAAGGTGGGGCATGAAGTGATGCAAGGAACATGGCAAGGGTCTACCACTCCCTGGATTATCTGTATTTACAGCAATTGTGAAGGTGTTTAGCTGTGTTATTTAGCTTTACAAATACAGGGACTTGCTAATGTATATAAATACAGGGAGGGACTGCAAACTTTGACTTGCTGGGTTGCTGAGTTTAAAGCTTGCCCTGAGAAGTCTGAGAAAGCTGCAAGGGAGGAGGTAGGAGGTCACAATAGGGACAAGGAGAGGGAGGCTGGCAGCATCTTCTTGGAGAAGGGCACTTCAGCAACTCAGTCTATTCCATCTGTAGCAAAGTTACTGATATTTGGGTGCTTTTTCTTTTTTTCCCCCCACAATAAATGCAGCAGGCAAAGCAAGTAGTGATCTGTATGTAGCATAATTACCAGCAGGCAGAAAGCCCTCAGAGGCTGAGAGTGACTTCTTATTCTCTCAACCATCCCTGCGTAAGTGTGCAGAAGATTGTAACTGAGCAGCAGAGACTCTTTTCCCCTTTCTGTGGCATTTTTCCATATGGTTTTCCTTTCCTGTCTTTTTATTTTCTCTTTTTTCCCTCTTTTTCTCTTTTGTTTTTCCCTCTTTACCGTTGCCATTGCCTGTGGATTGGAGGATTCTGCCTTACCCTATCACACACCTGAGACAGAGCAAAGACAGGACAGGTTTTGGCATTGTCTCTCCCAGATAGACAAAAATTTGTGATGTTTGTAAGCCAGAAATGTTTTAAGAATGTTTGTGGAGTTACAATTTGGCCTTGCTCATGATAGGCTTCAATACCTCTGACTTCACAGTGGATCGCTGGGAAAAATATTTGCAGCCAATACTATATTAGTGCAATATTTGTTTAATACATTAGTCAGGTGTTGTTTTTTTTCCTCTCTAATGGAGATGTGGATATGCCCAGATTGCTGTATTTGGTGGGGATTTTTTTGTTAAATACACAACATATATAGGTGAGGAACCTATTTCTTTCATAATTGTGACAATTCTTGTGCCAAGAGTACCTCTGGTTGTTTGGCTCTGATACACGATTGACTATTGCAGAAAGCAAAACAGCTACATTTGCTTTTTCTAACCTTTTCTTATTTTATTTTAGAATAAAATCGGCATGGGAAGTTTCTCTTCACATTGGCACAAGACCCTGTTTAAGGCATTTGTTAGTTTTCCACCATTCCCATGGATAGTGGGAAAACAGTTTTACTTTGCATTAATATCATTGCTAAAAATCCAGACTGTAAACCAAAGTGATTTTAAATTCAGGCCAAAAGAAAAAAAAAAAAGGAATTATAAATGTTCCTAAAAACTGATAGCTAAAATACAGTGCTGTATATGAGCTTTCAGTTTGATAAATACTTACTTATGAGGTCATAAATACTTGAGGTACAAAAGGTTAATGTAGTGTGAAAGGCTGTAAAACACAGCTAGCAACCTGCTAGATCATAATGATGCATTAGCACCTTTCAGTATGAATGCTGGTGGTTATAAAAATCTTCAGCTTGAATTTATTCTCTAATAGAAGAATGGAAAGCCAAAGGATCTTCCCTGTGTACTTTTACTTATCTCCTCATATTTATTTCTCTTTGTAAAAAAAAAAGGAGAGAGAGAGGCTCTCATCTGTTCATAAACGCTCACTGAGTGAAACTGATAAAAAAGCCCTTTTTGAGTAATATAATTTCTCAGAAGCATGTCAAGTGTTGTCTGGGTGCTCAAAGAAAGTAATAAAATAAAGTAATATTCCGTGATTTTTTTTGTCTTCTCTGTATTAATAAGTTTCCATGAGATAAAGTAAGCAATAATGCATAAAGGAAACAAAAGTGATATAAATTCTGGAGAGCAGTAATGCAAGTTAGCTTTGAGGGGAAAGAAATTCAGCACTAAAATCACAAACTGAGCATTTACTGAGTGGTAAAATTGACTTTATCATAATAAATGTAGTATTTCTCGGTCTCAGAAATCCTCTGCAGTTTATAATTGTCTCCAATGTGCTGATGCAGCTAATATTTCTCATTTAATATCTACCTCTGTGGAGTGTTAATTTTCATGCTTTGGTGATCATTGCTTTTTACTAAAGCAAATTACTTCCTCTTACTGTTATATCAGAGCTTATGACAGATTAGGATAATTTTACTGTCATTAATCTTTTGAGTCTGTTCCACTCTCTTCAATGAAGTGCCATGTTTTGGCCAGACTAAATTGAAACACTTAATAAAATCTGGAATCAAATATAAAAAACTTGCAGGCTGTTGATACCTGTTTTCATCCTTCTCTACTCTCTGGTTACAAAAGAATTATTTTATTTCCAATTCATTCTTTTCATAAAGTACATCTGTATCTGGAGGATATTCAGTAGTTTTGGGGGACTAGACAAGAAAAATGTTGGTGTGAAAATATTTGATTTAGACACATCCATCTTTTTTTATTATCATTTCTAAGTGTTGAAAATCTACACATTCCGTTCCTATTAAGATACAGTTTAAATGGATAGTGTTTGGATTGTACAAATACATCCTCAGGAATCTCTGTAGATGATTATTTTTAGTTTCAGACCTGATTTGAATTTGCAAGGAACACTGCGAGCAGTTGCTGTGCTGACAGAATTAGCACAAAAAAACTTGTGTGAGACCAGACAGTGAAACATCTTGTAAAAGCCCTCATCATTGCTCTGAAAAGCATATATTTCTGAACAAGTGCTGAGATGGTTTGTTTTTTTTTGGAGCAACTGGTCAAGCTAGAAATATAAATCACAAAGCCCTGGTAGACCAGTTTTATATATATAGAGAGAGAGAGAGAGAGTTACAGATGTTTAACTCATCTTCTCAAATGAGACTTTGTATTACAAAATACAGGATTTTTATGATAACAGAAAAAATAACATTTATTACTTACTTATAGTTGTATATTAGGTTATGAGCCTTTCGGTGTTGTACTTCTGGGTAGAAACTTAGTTTGCTTATTTTGTTTATTTTCTTTGTTAGGATTTTTTGCTGTAGCAGCCTCAGAGCCTGCAGCACCCTAAAGCAGCCCCACTGCTCAGGCATTGATTGACCAGCTCATATTTCAATAGCACCTCTCCCCTGTTTTTTTTTCCTTTTTTGAATTAAATGTCCTCCTCATGCTACAGTAATCATGGATACTGCTAATAGAATTGCGTGGTGGAACTTAATTAACCTTTTCTTCTTGCTTTTTATTTAAAGGGAATTTGAGAGGACTCAATGGCGTGGTTCCTAATTTAATGCATCTCCCCCAATGTCTATTAGAGGCTCTTCACTTGAGTGAGTCAGGTGAGACAGAGCTGCCCATCCTCAGCTCACAATTCATTTTCCCTCAGCTGAAATGTTCACCTGACATTCTAATCAGGGCAGAGGAAAAGTGCTGAGAGTATGTGTTAATAAATATATATTCTTCATGAATTTCGATCATCTCATAGCTGCAGCCATTAAAACGTAGTGGATGGTTGTGCAAATAACTGAAGGGATTTCAAATTGCACTGATCGTTTTGGATCTCACTTCTGGAACTGCTTTTCTGTCTTTTTGTAAATAATAATTAAAACTGCTTGTGATAGTTTTTTCTCTAGCTGTTGAGTGGCCAGGAGATGAATTCTTTACCAGGGCAGAAGTGAGTGGAGAGTAAAGGCTATAATTTACAATTTGAGTTTTAAATCCACTTCCAGAAGGCCAGTAGAGAGCATTTTTGACATTATTTCCCTTAGAAGTAAAAGAAGGGGAAGGTGTTAGAATGTAAATGATACTAAACATAAATGAAATTCAGGCCATATTTCTGTAAGCTATTCTTTTATCTTTCCCTGGATGAAGTCTGTTTAAGTGTTCTCAGCTCATTATATTTCTAAATGAGTTTTACTTCAACTAGCTGTTAATTATTGCCATGATGTCCTCTCATATTAGTGTCTGAGTCCTGCTCACACAAAGAAGATCCTTAGCTCATCCAGAATAAAGTCTGGTTTTATAGATTAAAAAAGCCTGTGATTTCCTCACATTCCTGGTGCACAGTTTGTGCATTGTAGGTTTGCTTGTCAAACTGTTTGACCAAACCCTTTTGTCCTTAAAAAGCAGAAAATGCAGTCAGTGGATAAAGCAGAATGAAAGTTCCACACCTAGAAAAGAGCAAAAAAGAACCATGAAATGGTTTCTTTTGGGTCTGTGTCAGATCACCAAATACTTTCTTAAACAGCATTGAAAGTAAACATAAATTCATGTCCTGAAATCACTAAAGAAACCGAAAATATGTTTGGCTGAGCTCTTATACAAGTTAGGGAAACACGCTTGGGTTTAGAAGCAAAATAACTGAAACATAATTTGGTTTTTTTTTTCCTTTTTCCAGTTCATGTCCCCCAACCTACATAGATGGTTGGCTGGGATTTGCAGGGCTTTCTTTTCCAGTTGAGATTTGAAATACAAGTTAAAAAAAAAACAAGCACAAAATAATTCCTCAAGTTTGAAAAAGTGGCTTTGGAATGTCAGACATTGGCATTATTTTCACAGAGGTTTGGTGACTGATGAGCTAACTCTGTGATAGACATCTGGCAAAATGATTGTCTTGACAGTTTTCCTTAAATTTTGTTACTTTTTCCTTTCTATTGGCCAGAAATAATAGCTCAGACTTTAATTATAGTTCGAGGAGTCAGGTGATCATTAGAACTTAGAGTTATGAATATAGGAAACAAAGAGTGTGCATTGAGAGACTTCAGTTCTGTTCTGAGGTGGAAAGGATACTGGAATGCAGAAAGGAATGAAAATCCCAGGAACTGGCAAATGATGCAGTAATCATGACTGCCCAAAACTAAATTTATTCATTTATTTATTTATCTACATGGTTATACAATATACTCAATTTATATGACAAGAGAATTTACAAGAGCAATATAGGAATCTTAGCTCTCCAAGTGAGCTTTAAAGGGAAAATAGTATAACCAAGTAAATCAATGCACAACGAGGAGAGTGGGGGTGCTGGAGTGCCTTGCAGTAACATTTTCATCCTTCCTTTCTGGAGGGTGCCTTGTTTATTTGGGTTGTGGCCATCAGAGGATGGAGAGCAGTGATGGGAAGAGGTGACCTACAGCTGTCACTTGCTGGCTTAATAATATTGCTCTGTTGCATAATAATTTGCTTTACATAATGTTTATTCTGCTGCAATTCCAAGCAAAGGTGTAGAGGCTTCCACTTCTCTGTGTCTCAGAGTGTCTCTTCTGAGCCAAGTCATAGAAAAGGATTTCTTTGTTTGGGGGTTGTTTTGTCTATTACAAAACTATAATAATCCTGCAGGATGCTTGTGAAGGTTACCAAGCTGTGTAGATTTTGACCACTTTTTAGTATGGTGAGGCTTTTCATGAAGAACCAAGCCATGACAGTGGGCAAGGTAAAAGATTTGATAATAATAATCCCTATTCCATTTGGATTCCTGTATCTCTTCCTGCTCTTCAGCCACTCATTTCCCTGACACAGGGCTGTTCCTCTCCAAGTGCAGGGCTTGGCTGAACTTCACGAGGCTCCTGTTGCCTGTTCCTCTAGCCTGGCAGGGTCCCTCTGCATGGACAGGACCCTCTGGGCTGTCAGTCACACCACCCTGCCTGCTTTCACCTCTGACAGCATCCCTGGAGTCCCTTTGGTGAGCACTGAGAAGATGAAGCTGTGTCAGTGTGGTTATACCATCCTGTACTGATTCCTGAAGGGAACTGCAGACAGCAAAACTGCTTGAGACTATTATGGCTAATGACTTCTCTGTACAGATATTGGATGAAAATAGATCAGTCTTGGCTGGGACATGTCTGGTTGCTGTGCTTGAGGATGAATAAGGCAAAGAGGTCTGTTAGCAAGCTCGTTGTGAGGAAGAGGGAAGGGTGGGAATTAGCTTTAAAGTCACTGCCAGCCCTCCTGATTCCAGGTTGGCTATTAGAGAATGTTTTCTTTGCCCTCTTCCCTGAGAACTTTTTCCAGGAAAGGCAACTTGATTTCAGGGCAATCCGAGTCCTGTTTCCAGTTCTTGAAAAGATGTTTCCTTAAACTTGAGGATCAGTAATCAAAGCAATTCTGCAGTGGGAGCAGCATTGTGAAGCTCAGTACCAGGCTGTATTCATGTCATCAGGCAGAATTCATCGTAACATCAGCATTCACAGATAGATTTGCAATGATGATGAATAATTTCAAAATTCTTTGAACCATGCAATACACTTTAGATTGTTTGTTTCTTTTTTTAAGTGGGAGAAAGGAAGGACAAATGGGGTGTTTGTTAAAACTTTAAACTCTTTCGCATTAACGAAAGAAAGGTGTTGGGTGAGCTTGAAGAGAAAGATGAAAAGGAATGATTTTCATAAAGCATAATGTTCCTTGATGTGGACTTCTCTGTCTCTGGCTGTGCCAGTGGGAAACTTCAAGCGCTTTGCTTGTGCAGAGCAGCAGGGACAGATCTGCTTTTCCATTCAAAATGTCACAGCTCCTTTGCTTGCATTTGGCTGCAACAGGGGAAGATATGAGAGTAGCAAACATATCTGATAAGGCAAATAAATTCAGCTATTTTCTCGTGGAATGGCATTAAGTTTGAGAAATTGCTATCCTGCATGGAGCTGAACTGCTGCTTGTCAGGTTGGTGAGTACCTCACTACAAAAAGAGCCATGTGATTCAGAAAGTGTCTTTTTGTGACGTGGAGAACCCTCAAATTCTTATGTGTTTCAGAGGGTTCAAGAATTGACTCCTTGGGCAAAGATATGCAAGTGAGCAAATGGAAAGGCGCAGCAGGGATCCAGCAATAGGTGAGGGGTCAACCAGAGAAAAACCTTTTCTCATCCTGTCACATTCTCTTTCTTTTCCTGAGCTGGAGCTGCAGCAATCAGCCATTCTCTCTCAGCATGAAACTCTGCTCTCACAAGTTCGCCCAGCAGTTGGTTGTGTCAACACAACTCTTACAAAAAGGGACTTTACATGCACGACATAAATCCAGTTCAGGGGGGAATTCCAGAAACTAGTGTGCATTGATTCAAGCTGAGGGTAAACAACTCATTGGAGCCAAACCTGCAAATGCTCCATCTAAAGGCACTTCTTTCCTTTTTTTTTTTTTATTTTAAAGGAAGTAATGTCCTCTGAAGCTGTGTAGCATAGTATTTAATTAGTGATTTTTCATTTGGACAAATACAGTTAAATGTCACAGCATTGTACGAGGTAGTTGCAGATGTTGAAAGTTATTTTGTCCAGATAGAGCTTGCTGCCAGAGCAAAAGTTTAATGAGATTTATTGTGGCACTGCAGCCTTTTATAATGTTGACTTATGAGGGATAATACTTGAAAGAATTTTTGAGCTAATTAGAACATTAAAAAAAAAAAAGAATCTCATTCTATTTTAAAGCAGTAATGCTTGTGCATGAATGAACGACCACAGGTAAAAGTACAGTTGCCTTGCAGTGTATTGATTTATGTTCTTTTGTGAATAATTTCTTCATAAATCAAGGTAATAACTGAGTTGGATAGGAGAACTTGGGGAGAATCAGTGGAGTTCCAGAAACCAAGCATGCCAAGTTTTGCATCAATCAGAAAGTCTTATTCTCAAGGACATTGAGTCCTGATTTATTGCCTTTCACAGTGCAACTTGAGACAAGGTGTTTTAAGAGTTATCATAACCATTATGTATTTTCACCTGTAACTTTACAAAACCTTTCAACATTTCTTCATCTATTTTACCCCTTGTGACTCAGATGGCAGATCAGTATTTTTGAACATTTAGAGCATACCACACCAATTCCCCACTGATACTTTCAGAAGCTTTCCAAGCTGTATTTTCCCTAATTGATGTGAATAACTCCATAATCCAATTTATCTGCAGTGCTGGGTGGGAGCAGCCAGAGCCCCCAGGTGTCAGAAGGGCAGGGGTGGTGTTGAGGCTTTAGGTGCTCATGAAACCCCATGAGTGTTGTGTTTTAGACACACAGGGGGAAATCAGCTCTGCTGGGAGAGAAATGAGAGCTGAACCTGCAGTGGAAATGCAAAGTGGAAACTGCTGAGCAATTTGTGGGGGAAAATGTCACCAGCAAGGTATTTTTTATTGCTGAGGATACTAAACTGAGGATACTTCTTGTTCTGGTAATACTCTGTAAGCAGTGTGCAGTGTGGAGCTACAGCTCCCACTCAAGTGATAAAACCCCTCTAATCAACTCCAATCAAGATTTCTATATTTACTGTCATGGGGGTTTTTTTATGTTTTCATTTGTTGCCTGTCTGGATTCTTACAGTACGCTTTCAAGCATTGAAACAAAGTTATTTTTGAACACTTTCTTCCTGCTATTGAAGCCCTTTTAAGGAACAAGAACAATTACATCAGAAAAAAACAGACTTCTGACTAACAGATGAAAGAAGAATAACAAAATCACTTGAATATTTCTTTGTGTCTGTATATCACTACTCGAGATTTTTTCATTTGGATTAAATTAATGCTTTTGTGCTTTGACCAGTATAATATTTCCTAATCTGTCTTCTATTTTTTTAAGGATAAATCCAAGGAATTTATTTTAATATTATCGTGCAAAAATATTACAATAATTGAGTTTTGTTATATGTAGCATGAATTTCTAAAGATGTGCAGAGTGTGTATGCATTTCCCTCTTGGCTAATGGAGCCAGGATGCAGCTGATTAGAGAAAGGTTTTGTTAATTGCAGTTGTGATGTTGTGGATGGGATCAGTAGGTGGTCAGAAATATTTACTGAATCGATGCAAACAATAAATAATGCATTGAGTCAACCTTTTATCATTCCTACTCCCATTTCAAGATACTGATATGCTGATGTCAGCTGGATGTCCTTAACTGAACTTGGCAACTGCTGGGTTACACACAACTCCATTAAATAAACTTATTACACATATTCTTTTTAAAATAATATCTGCTCTTTGTGCCAGCAAATTTGGCTCAAGTTTTGAGACTTGTTCAGAAGTTAAAACAAATGTATGGGTTTTGGTGCTTCTCCTGCAGACATGATTGATATGCTGTTCCCTGAGACCCTGCTGAATATTTTAGAAGAAAAATGATGAACCAGCAAAGGCAATGTAAAGCACTATATAAGGGCTATATTCCATATTGTTAAGCAAGACAAATTGAGGAAATAATTAATGTAGCCAAGTTATTAATTACTCTTTGGTTGTCCTGCAGTACCAGAGGCTTAAGAAACCTATCTCAGTGCTCCTATCTGTCCTCAGAATTAATGATCTCTTATTTAGGCTGCTAGCTCTCCATGCATAAGCTATCACAATAATAGCAGTGCTTCCTTGTAGCCTGTGGTATCAGCATCCAGAATGCATCCATCTAGAAACCAGAGAAATAATCACTACTGCTTGGAAGTCTCCAGCCTCCAACAATCCCCAGTATGCTGAAACCCCAGAGCATGTTCGATAGTGGAACGTCAGAAACTGCTGAAGCAAAGCACAAAATTATTCAGGTTCTTTTTCATTTGTCAGGAAATTGGATTAAGGGATCCTACCGGGGTGTGCTTGCGTGTGGCAGTATATCTAAAACAAATGCCCCAGTCAGAGTCAGCCACCTCACACTTCTCTTCCTGGGAGTAAATTGTATTCATCTGACTGCTCAAGGACCTCGACCATAAAATATTCCAGCAGGAGGTGGCTGTGTCTCCTGCCTCACACAAGGTGCACTCCCACCCTGCCTGCCTCTGTCGCTCATCAGCCAAACGTGTGTCTCACATTTCACCTCGACTCTGGAGATGTATTTTATTCACAGGAATTACAGGTACAACTGAGCACCTAACACAGTTTTGCCAGCGGTGAAATGGAAGGGAAGATGGCTCTGAGGCATTAATGGGCTGGCCAGTGGCCAGGGGAGAGATGAGCACTTTGGACAGGGCACAGCACAGCCTCCAGAGCAGCCACTTGGCTCCTCTGCCTCGTTCTGTCAGAGCTGTCCCAGGCTATGGGCACACAGCAATTGCTTCGGTTAGTTTGCATGTGGTGCTTTGGATGGTGAAATATTTTTGTAAAGGATATGAAACCAGGATCATTACACCTCCTGTAATCTCGGAATGGAGTTAATGGTAATGGTGAAATTACTTTGTCAAGTGGGTATAACATCAGGGCCAAGCTGTGGCCCAGTTGAAATCAAAGGGAATTTTGCCAGTGCAAACAAGGGGGTCAGGGTTTGCCCTGCAGGGTTGCAGTCTCAGTGTCTTTGAAACCAAGCATTTCTGGAGTGTGAGGTACTCATCTACAATGGAAATTTAGCAATATTATCATAGAAGGGTTAGTGTGGCAGTGACCTTAAGGATCATCTAGTTCTGAATTATCAAATGCAGTCATTATTACATTTCTTTATTTCTTTCTGCATAGCAGCAAGTCCCAGATCTGTGTGCTTTTTACACAGAATGAGGAACAATGCTCATTCTCTTCAGGAGAGGAGTCTTAAGGGGATAAATAGATGTGGCATGAGCTGCATGCTGTGCAGTGTGAGGTATTTGAAATATTTTTATCTTTAGAACTAATTTGAAAAATTAATCTCAACTTTTCATGTCCTGAAAGCAATGAGACCTTATTATTGATCTTACACATGAGAAAAGGATAACAGAGATGTAGTTCACAAGAAAGTCACTGATACTCTTGGTAATGTTTATCACCACTGTGAAACAGCACGATGAGAGAATTTTTTCCTGTGTACATCTTTGTGTGAATATTTAAGCCCAAACAGATGGATCTGCGTATATAACTCCATTTTTTCCCTGTGTTGTTATGCTTCTGGGAAGCACGTTGCAGAACTGGGACTTTTCAGAATATAAATTCATCAAAACAAGTATGATTAATTAATCAGTCGATCTGCTTAAGAAAACAGGGTAGCTACAAGCCCATCACTTTGTCAGTTCCCTGTTAGTGGTGTTTCTGGGAAACAGCATTTTCAGAAAGTCCCAAACTCTGGTCTAAATTATTCTCTTTGCTCACTTTTTAATGGAAAGGTAACTTTGCAGAATCTAGATCCTTTTAAAATGGAAAATGGGCAATATTATCTAAGGGAAGTATGAAGCTGATTTACTATGCATGATTTTTTCAGTTTGTACACATTGGGCACGGTTATATTTTTGCTCAGGACGTATATATATATTTTCTGCTGAACTTTTCTCGATTGCTTTTTTTATCGGGTTTACAAATCAAATCAAACAGGTATATTGCAGAGCTCTGATATTATTTTCTGCGCTTATAGCACAATGTATTGAATTATGCTTGCTCATGTACTGCTGCTGCTATTCTCTCCAGATTGAGAGAGAATGACTGTGGGGGCTGTAAATTCACTTGGCTTGCAGCACCACCGGTTAAATCAAGAGCCCTGTCCAGGCTAGAGAAGAGACAGAGCAAGTGTTCATTACACAAATCAATTTGGTCAAAAGTACAGCACAGTGGGTACCCAACCATTGCTCACATAATATTGTCAGCTTAATCAAATAATGCCTAGAAGACATTCACAAGCTCTTTCTCTCTGAGAAATAACTTGATTGGTGCAGCAGGAAAAAACAGGTGCTGGTTTTGAGCATTTATTAAAAAATTTAATGAGTGCTCTCTTTTTTTTTGCTGAATTTAAAATTCTGAAGAGTTTTACCCTATGCTGGCATGTATACATGAGATACTCAACACCTAATTTACCACTGATCATGTTAAAAAAAAAAACCAAAAAACTATTGCTTTTTTTTCCTCTCTTTCTTTTCTCCCTGTAAATATTTTACGGGTTATTCCTGCTAGAATTAAGCTGTTCTTCCTCTAAGTATGGGTTTAAAAAGATATGTAACTGATTTATATTTGTTTACAGATTGTAGCAGAATGATCAGGACTTGGTGAAGCTTTTCGTGTCCCGATACAACTTATTTCCCCTTTGTCCAGGAAGAGATAAGAGGTTTAGTTCCATTTTAGGCATTCCTGCTGTTTATATTCCATCCACTCCCCAAAAGCTGAGATTGAGGACAGTGTTCTTTTTGTGGAGGTGTGCAAGCAGCTCTTCTGTGCCAGCATTTCACTGTGCTGGACACAGGATTGGAGGGTGGAAGATTTTGTCCACACCAGCATTGTTTTGTAGGAAATGAAAGACATCAGTGGGTGAGAAAGGATGGAGGGAAAGTGCAACACTCCCAATTCCAGTGTAAGAAACATTGCAGGGCTGCCTGTCTGCAGTGATGGATGGAAAGGGAGACAGAGAATTTGTATCAGCCAGGGAGGAGAATGGAATGGTTTTTTCTTTGCAAACACTGTGCACAAGGGTCCCTCTGATTTCAGGTTCACTGCTCGTTGTTCAGTGCTGGTGGTGCCTTTGCCACGAGTGCTGGAGGGGGAGATGAGGCTGCTGAGTGCAGCCAGGGGCAGCTGGGAAATGGGGCTGCAGCAGAGGTGGGGTGAAGGCTTCAGAATGGATTTTTGTGTGAAATTTGCTGCAAATTTGGATTTAAAAGCTCTTAAAAGAAGATGGCACTATATGTCTGCATGGGGGAGAGATTGGGGTTTTTTTCCCCAAATAGAAAAGTGTCAAATTTACTTTATCCAAACAAACATTTGGTTTAGTGGGTTTCTTGACTTTTATTATTTTTATTTCTTAAGTTCTCAGGAAAAGGTAGGAAGTGAAACTGGAAAAATTGCCTCAAGAACTTCACGTCAGTGTGAAGTCTTTAAGAACTCGAGAGTAATATTTTAAATAATAGAAGTTTTCTGTTTCTATAACTGAGTTAAGGAAACAAAACCAAAAGTATTTTGGTAAAGATAAAGAATTTCTTTAGAAGACAATAGATTAACTCTCTTGGTGATGAATTTGGTTTAAAAGGATACCATATATTTATACTGAAATTATCTTATATGAAAAAAATCATTTTCTGAAATGCCTTCTTTGATATGGGTTTCCTTACCTGTAAGAATGGTTTCAATTCTGATTCATTTTAACACTTAAGCCTTCAGTAACTCACTGAAGTAAAGGAAGTTTACTTCAATTTGTTTCACTGTAAGTGAGAATTTGGTCTTCTATTTCTGCATTCTGTATTTATAACTTTCATTATAAGTTTTAAGACAATCATATAGATTAAGATTCTTTAATATTTGATAATTGCAAATACGTGGTGAAATAGGGACCAGCTATCAGCCTGACTGCATGCAAGACTCAGGGATGGAGGAAGGATAATGCCCCATCCTCACTTCAATTAATTTCTAAAGGAATATCAAACACCACTCTTCAGCTCCTCTAGCTGTGAAAATATTCTCCTGCAATGCATTATGTATCTGTAAGGTAAATTACATTCTGGTTCTGTGAGTCCACAGAGCTCTGAAAGTTGCCTGGCTGGGATTTTTCAAACTCCACCCTGTCCTCTGGCCCGTGTGTGCTTTACCTCCTCGGTGTTGGACATCTTTGCATGATCCTCACATTGCAACCTCAGTTCACAGTTATCCTTCTCCAGATCTCCCAGGCGCTCCCGCCGGTTTCTGGATGATAATATGCTTTGTAAAGAGACTCTTGCATTGCCAAGCCTTTTAATAAGTTTTAAATGGTTCAGCCCTGTTAATTCTGCCCCAGGGATCGTGGGGGTCACAGGGCTGAAGTGTTGATGACGGTGACTTGAAGTTTCTGCTTTTCAGTCCTCACTGCCCAAACTCTGAGACATTCTGTGCTGAGAGTGTCAACTTGAGGCTTCTCAGAATAAAAAAATATTTTAAAACATGGTAAAACCAACCAAAGGTCCAGCAAATAACAATATCTCGATGTACCCACTCCGACCATAATTTGCAGCTCCATTTTAACACCATTTTCAAACACCTCACTGTGTTTTGTTGACAATAACCCATCCAGCTGCTTGGTGGGGAAGTTGCTCCCAGGGTTTTGGGATGTTCATGGTGCTCAGTCCAGCCCTCCTGCTCCTCATTTCTGCTAGCACAATGAACAGAGATTACACTTTCCAATTTGCATTTATATAGGACGCTGATTATATAATTTCTTCCTGGGGCACCCTCTGTTCCTGAACCTCAACAGCACCTTCAGAATTCTTTAATTCTCTTCAGATTAATCTAATTGACCTCAAATTCTTCTGGAGTGTTGTATTTCAAGAGTTTCCAGTCTGTCATTCCCCCATCTGCTCTTATATACTGAATTTCTTTCATATTTCTCTCCTTTCATGCTTGAAGGTAAAAAACAATCTCTCTGGTTTCTCTGGATGGAAGAATTACCTCCAAATCTAAATTTTGCAACTTTGAGTTGATATTAGATAATAATAGATTAGCATGGAACATTTTTGTCTCTTGATAGTTCTAGACCATATTTTCTATTTAAATCACTAAATATTTATAAAGATAAATTATTTACTTTGTGGGCCCCTGCCTGTGAGTTCAGGGAGTAGCAGATGAAGAGATGTGGCAGCACTGACTCAGTTTTAGGTTTTCACTTGCTCTGATCCCAGCTATTTGTTTGGATCACTTGCAAACCTTCATTCAGTGCACACAAAAGTTTGTGTGTCTCATCTTATCCTGGGAAAGATCAAAGGTGCTGCTGATGGACTGATGCTGCTGCAGAAATAAGGACCTTTATTTATAAAGTGTTCTTAGTGCAGAAGTATGGACAATGTAGATGTTAGTACTTTTAATTTGAGAACATTTGCATTCCCTGGGGAAGATATTGTTGAATTTAACTTGCTAGAATTCAATTTCTGTGTAGTTATTGCTGATGTAAATGATGTGTTCTGTTTGAGTTCTTTTGCTTCCTCTTCAACAGGCTTGTTGGTACTAAAACTGTGTGGTAAGGTTTATTTTATTTAACCGTTTTTACATTGCTTAAACTGTTGTCTCTTAAAAGAAATTTCATACTAGCAAGAAATGGGCAATTTCTTCTTCTTTTATATTTTTTAATGAAAAGAAGTCAGAAAGACAAACTAAACTCTAACATTAGAACACAAGAGAAAAATGAATACCTGGAAAAAGAAAGGGGTCAGAAGGAAGAGAAAGGACAGAGAAAATGCAGTAATGGCTGTCAGATCCTCCTTGTAGTTTTTCATTCAACTATTTTCTTTTCTGCTCTTCCAAATCCCTCAGCAAACAAGTATGACTGTGCTCTTTTAACATAGCCATGCAAAATCTTGTCTAATGAATGTGTGCTGTACAAGCAGTAATTAATTAGGGACTGCAGGATGTAATTAAAGAACAGAGATGAGTAATTTCTATAAAATACTGATAGACCATCATTGGTTAGTTTTACTTTTTGGATGAAGGACATTGTGTTTTTTCCTCATCTCTCTGGGCATTTATAATTTGTTTGTTAGCTCATAACACACAGCAATGTCCTTCAGTTTTGAAACAGAATTTTAAACCCAGGGAACAATGTCTCTGTAAGAAATACCACAACATAACCTCATTTTGGCGACAAAGGAAATCCGTACAACTTTGTTTCTGGGTCTCACTTTTCTGTCAGGCAACCTTCACTGCACTGATTAAACTTCTGTTCCCTCTCACAACTCAAGGCCTTTTCCATAATGGTCACCATTTATCTGGGCAGAATGACCCTCCAGTGCCCATCAGCA
The DNA here is from genome assembly GCF_008360975.1 of Lichenostomus cassidix. NCBI lineage: Eukaryota > Metazoa > Chordata > Aves > Passeriformes > Meliphagidae > Lichenostomus > Lichenostomus cassidix. The sequence goes on along the minus strand of NC_139495.1, from coordinate 11,918,886 downwards.
CTGCTCATGAAATGCAACGAGGCTGTGATGTGTTACCTGCCCTGTGCTCAGTCCCAGTGGCCTCTGAAGGAAAGCACTAATCTGATTGAAAGTGTCTGCCTTGCTCTGCAAGTAGTGTATTTGGACTGGAGATTGTTTGGCAAACACAGAAAAGGTTAAAGGGGTTTCTACAGCCTTATAATATAGGGAGATCTCTTTATTCGTTATTGAAAAATAGCTAAGATGATCTACAAATAATAAGCTACTTATTCTCCAGTTTGTAACAAATACATGGTATCACTGAAAATGTATGCTGTTGAGACAAATACAGAAATGGACTTGATTTTCATGTATTTAAACTTCTGGTATTCCTCAATACCTTGGAGCAGATTTAACTGCTTTTCAGTTTTTTGGGGTTTTTCTGAGAATTTCAGCCTACCCCCCTGTATCAAAAATGCCAGCAATACTTACAGTGTGCTTTATTCTGCTTTACCCTTCCAGCAGACAGATGATGCAGCACAGACCGACGGCCAACAACAGACACAATCTTCTGAAAACACAGAAAACAAATCACAGCCCAAACGGCTCCACGTCTCAAATATACCATTCAGATTCCGGGATCCAGATCTTAGACAAATGTTTGGTGTAAGTGCTCATCATTTATTTATGGATTTTTTTTTTTTTTTTTTTTTTAACATTTGCATTGCAATAGGTATTTTGTATTATAGGCAGCCGTGGGGGCTGTATCTCTGATTTGAGCTGTTTAACCATTCTCAGTAAAGATCCCCTTTTAATGTATGTATAACCAAACATCTGATTTGCCAGTGTCAGCTGGGAAAAGAAATTGTACTGATTCTGCTCCATGTGAGAGTTGGGTGTTCTGTATTGCATTCACAAAGAGCTCTCTGTGTTGCCTTAAAATATTAAATGCATACATGGTGTTGCTATACACACCTAGATTTATATACCTGCATTTATTAACTTTGGAGGGCATGATATAAAATAGTCAGTGCCTGACCTCATGGGTAAGGGACCCAAAGGGAAGACAAGGGCTGAATTTAAGCACAAAGTTCAGACACAGGAATCCTCACCCATCCCCACAGGTTTTGTGGGTCTGTAGGCTTTGGAAGTTTTTGTTGGTGTTTTTCTCTCTCAGTTTGGGTTTTCCCCCAGGCCACAGCTGCCTTCAAGCCCATGCCCTGTGTTTCACACATCCTGGACCTGCTGGACCTGCCACCAGCAATAGGATTATAACCAGCAGGGCTTAGACTGGGTTCCTACTCCCTGCTCCAAGAGCTCTCAGGTTTAGTTTGAAATGTCACCAGATATAATCTAGAAATAGTCCTTGATCATCTATTAGCACCCAAGTCAGGGCTCTGAAGTATTTGTTGCTTTCTTTTTTCTGCCTCACTAAATCTGAATTCCCTTCTGCAGTACAGTTGGTTATTCAGTGCAGCACCAAGTGCTTCATGGCTCTGTACTTCTCTCCATCGTTCATGTTCAGATTTTTAAGTTCTCCTAATGTGTTTGTGAATTAAAAGATTGTGTTTCTCAATACTTTTTCCTCTGAAGGAAACAGTCACTGGAAAAAAGAAACCTGGTGTAGTACTGGGAAATGAGTGACTGTTCTGCTGTATCTGACTTGGTGCAAGTTACCTTCCCTGGATGCAGCTTGCAGCTCATCAGCAAAATAACAGAAGGCATAATAATTAACCCTCTAGAGAAAAATATGCAAATTTATTTAAACTAAACAAACCACTTAAAATAGATTTTATTTGAAAGTATTTTAAATGAAAGGATTTTTGGTTTTAGGTATTGTAGTAATTTATAAATTAATAAAAACTACATTTCCTTTTAAGATTTCTAAGTCTTAGGTCTCAAAAGACTGGCATTGGAGAATGGCTGGAGTTTTCCACCTGACTTCCAGAATGACTTGGTGACAGTAAACTTTTAGCTTCTGAATTGATAGAAAAATGGAATTCCTGCATGCGTGAATTGAAATATCTCATTTGAAATATAGCAACTCTGCATCATGACCACGTTATACACATGGAAAATTACCATTTTACATGGACATGAGTACGACTAAGGAGAATTGTTTAAATATCAATATCTGCTTTGAGGCTGAAGTTGCAGTTAAAATATGAATTAAATGGTGAAGGCAAGAAGATAAAATAAGCCAAAGAGTGACAAGTGGTGGTACATTTTTTCATGACCAAGTTGGAATTCTTTAATAAGCTAGAGAAGGAATGCTGTCCTTTCTGGCCTGAAATTGTTTATTATATCCTTAAAGACTGGAGCAGAGGCTCATGCCTGCAGTTCCTGGGACTCTTGTTGGATTATTCTCCATTTGCCTGCCTCTCATTTCTGCCCTTTTGTTCACTACATTGGGTCACTTTCTAATGCCAGCACTACTCCACACTGCATGTTAATGACAAGTGAAATCCCAGCAGTGACCCCCTGGTGCATTGCATTGTCACCTCACACAGTGTGCTCTAACTCCACACTGCCCCAGCCCAGCATTCATTCTCTCCCCAAGGCAAGTCCAGCAGTTCCTTTTCCTTTGGGGATTAGCCACTGTGTTCAGTTTCTGTGTGCAATGCCTGGGGACTTGAGTGCTATTGTAAGGGCAATAGGAACAGCAGTGACTGCTCACATTGTCATAACAGTGCAATGCTGAGCAGAGAACAAATCCCCCAAAGTGAGTATCCAGTGTAGTTTTCCAGATAATGTTCTGGTAAGACAAAACTTCTTAGGGAATTATCATTACCCTTTCCAGCAAGGGTGGAAAGAAATCCTCAGTCCTCAAAGTCAGCAACAAACCTCCCACCTGGTTTAATCTTGTTCCTTTAAGGCTGAAGTAACCAAACTCCTGGCAAATCCAGACATTTGGGACTTTTGCTTTACTGTGATCATGGTTTAATGCTATTTTCTCTCTCTCAGGGGGTTTCACTGAGCTCCAAGGTCCTATGTGGAATGGTAGTAACAAGTGTTATGATGCACATAACTTTGATATAATATTGATCTGACTCCTTTTAATGTGACTTTTTTGGTGTTTAACAATCTTTGGGTTTATATTTAATTTTTTTTTAAGCGTTGCACCATTTCCCAAAACAAACACTTGTACTGTACATGATAGAAGTGTTGAAGTGATCTTATTTTCATGTAATTTTTCTGTTTCTTTGCAGCAATTTGGTAAAATCTTAGATGTTGAAATTATTTTTAATGAGCGAGGCTCAAAGGTAAGCATTTTAATTCACTTGTGGAAATTTTCTGTTTTGTTTAAAATACTTATGTGAGTGAAAGGAAACAACTGCACTGCTGTGACAAAATAATGTCTGAAATTTTATGTTAGTGAAAACACCTTCTGAGCTGTCAGTCAGTTTTCTAAGCAGTATGAAAATCATTGGACTCATATCTTTTAAAGGGGGTAATTTTAACTGCTCCAAACTGTCATCTGTTATATGGGAATGTTGATTTTCGCTTATTCTTCAAGAATAATTATTTGGTTTATTTTATGAGTCCATAGTTAAAGATATTTGTAGGCAGGTTTGTATTAGTACAGGTATTTTTTTTTCCTTTATTAAAATGAAAGATGGTAATGATACCTAATAACTATCCTCTTTAGTAATTAGTTCAGAAAATATGTGATGGTTCCAGATGAAGTGCAGATGTTTTCCTCGTTAGTTAAAGCCTTAGTACACCAACCCTTTGAAAACAATCTATTTTAGCATTTATTTTACTAAAAGTGTTCTTACTGTATTGCAAACATTAAATTTTTTTCCAAAATTACTTTGCCTTAAATGCATACTTCAATTTATTCAGTGTTTAAGAAATTAATTGATAGAATGGCCCTGACTGCATCAGCATCACCTGTGATTTCAGCTGCATTATAGGGCTTTATGTCTGTCATATGCATATCTTTTTTCCTTTTCTTGCCATGTCAGACACACTAAAAAGTTATTCACTAATGTTTCAATCTTCCTGTAACTCATATATCATTTATTATTAACGATGGAATGTTATTCCTCTTCTAGACATACTGTAATCTGTCATATTTTAAGAATCATGTACATCAAAAAACTATCTTAAATCAGATATATTTTAATTCTGTTAATATTTATTTTCTGAAATTAAAGCCTTCATTTTTTTTAAGGTGTTTTTTTTTTTTATACCTAAGTGGAAGAGCTGAAATTTCCTGGTTTATTATTCAGAGATTAATTAGTCCCCTTGCCTGCCATCAAAAACTCAGTTGGAACATTCATCACTTTTTCAGTAAACAACTAAAACGGATGGAATTTGGTGGCTTAGACTCTCCTGCTCTGACCAAAATTTATTATTGTTAAATGCTGGTTGTTCAATCATGTTTGCTAAGGACAGAGATTGTCCAGAACCTGCTGCCACCCCCAGTGGCCACCTTTGCTGGCTGTGCTGCTGGGGTGGAGCTGAGCACATGTGATAACAGCTGAACTTTTGCTTAGCCATTAAATCTCTCCCAGGTGGGGATTTTAACCACCACATTGGGCTGCAGAAGTGTAAGGTTTTGGTCAAGTTTTTGGAGGATGGCAGGAGGAGCTATTTCCAAACTGAGGTTTTTTTTTTTTAATGTTGACTTTGCAGCAGTGAAAACATCACAGTGCTTTGAGCTGAAAGTGCAAGGATTTCAGAAGGAAAAGGTTTTCCTGGTTGGGTTTGTAACCTCAGTGCCTGAGTTGCAGCCTGGGTCAGGTCAGATGGGGAGAGCTGTTGTCAGTAATTGCTGCTGCATCCCAGCAGGTCTGAGGAGCATCCATCTGCTGCTTCTCACCTTGGGCAGAGCTATTTCAGGTGTACCTACATCATATTTTCATTTGCAGAAGTACCTGTAGATTTTCTCAATTAAATAGAAAGTTAAGAAAAAAAATATATTAGGGATAAAAGGGACATATTTTTTTTTGTTCTTTCTTTTTTTTTTTTTTTTTTTTTTAATTTTTAATCTGATCATTTCGTGTCCATTCTGTAGGAATTAAGATGCACCAGATTAAAGTCCCATTCCTGGCAGTGCTTATCTATGTTTTCATAAAATCCCACTGAAACTGAAAGGACTACTAAGTGGTTTCAGACTCAGTACAGGTAACAAAGTTTGCAGGATCAGAATTCCAATTTGTTTCTAGCTGCAGTTTGGCATAAGAATTGCTAGAATATGTTTTTGTTTCTGTTTCTTTTTCTTTCTTTTTTATTCTAATAGTTAATGTTTTGAAAGATTATTGCAAAAACAACAGAAGTAATCTCATTCTCATGCCATAGAAAAAGGGAATTGCATATTCAAAAACCACAACATTGGAATACCAACGTGACGTAGAAAATTCTTTTGCAGAAGAGCATCCTTCCATAAAAAACAAAATCCCTAAAATAATGCAAGTTTCATGCTACAAATTTCTGTTTGTTTTGATGTGTAATAATAATGAAGAAAGCTTTGCTAGAATGTGCAGCAACATTGATGACTTAGAATTTTGGACCATTTGCTATCAGTTATAAATCAATGCTCTAGACAGCTCCTGTATATGTTCAGAAATCTGTTTATGTGGGGATCTATTAATATGTATCCAGTGTATATTATATTAACACCTATTTCTTCAAGTAAAGAGAACTCCAAAGTGACTCCCAAATCAAATGAGAACCTTGTCACATACTAACTTGGCTATTATGAAATCACTTGACAGATTTCAAAAATAAAATGCATATACTTGCATTAGCAGTTAATAGAACACAGCTGTTAACTCAGCTGCATATTAAATTGTGTTCAAGTGTTTATGTAGGTATTTGAATGTGTGATGGGTGAATCTGTGTTTTTTCCTTGGATTTCTCTGTCAGCCAGGTAAAGCTAAAGCTTTGCATAGATAGTAAGAACTTAATTTAAATAGTGTTGATTGTGAGAATAAGTACAACTTAAAAACTGAAAAATTACAATGAGTATTATTTTCAGAATCTTTGAAGTTCCTGTCTTATCTTGGCTTGTGGCTTCACTTTGTATGTTTTTCTAATTTTTTAGTATAATTAGGTTTTTATCTTGAGGTATTTGAACAAAAATCAACTGGTAGTGCTGTGAGCTAAGGAGAATGACAGAAAATTTAGACTAAACACAGCTCCACCAAATGTTTTCAATTCCTAGAAGGGGCAATTACTCAGGCAAAAGAGGAAAACAGAATTGGGGGAATTTCTGCCGTTGAATGGAGTTAGGCTGCTTAGACCCATGGATCCAGTGATGTTTTCTGCCATGAAATTTCCTTAATGACATCCTAAATTAGCAGCTTTTTTTCCAGAGCTTTAACAAGCTGGGAAAGAACCAGCTGCAGAAGAAATAAAAGTCTAAAGTTGACGATGGGTTTAGGAATAAGAAAAACCTGCCCAGACATCTGAACCACGGAGATTAGCGCTGAGGAGGGGGATTTACTTTCTGCCAACCCTCCTGGTGCTTTGGGGCAAAGAGAGCTCCATGCTCAGTGTCTTGTGGCAAGCGAGGTCATGGCCTGGTGCTGAAATTGGGGAGAAAATGTGTGAATCAGGTGCTGTGAGTTTGGCTGCAGCTGCAGCAGGAACTGCTGACTGAGCCCTGTGGAGCTCGGGATTTAGAAAGGGAGAAAAAGAGTAGCTGTGCTTAAGCTGCTTTGGAGAGAGTGAAACAGAAACCACTGCTGGACAGAAATGCCACTTTTTGCACTATAAATGGGCATAAATCAGTGAGTTCTTTGAGTAGGTAAAATAACCCCAATAACACAGGGAATTATCTTGAGTCACTTAACTTTTTTTTGGCTGATGCTTGATTAATCAGTTTTTTAGTTCACACCCATTCTTTTTCTCACTGCTTGGTGTCAGTTTTGCCTTAGTTTGATATTTGGTTTCTGCTTTGCATAAATGAATGTAAAAATTTCTTCCCATTTTTTCCCCCCTTTTTTTTTAATTAATCACTTTGTAGAAAAGGCAGTACTGCAGAGGGCAAGTGGGTGCACACTGACAAACCTTAGCAAAGGGAGATGGGGAGCTGTGTTGCCTGGCTGATTGCTCAGGAGCAGAACAGAATTCAGGCTAAACCAGCAGAAAAAAACCCGATTTTAGTAGCACTTAAACGAAGTGAGATCTGCCTGTGCACAAAACACCACTTGCAGCTGGCAGATGGCTCAGGGTGTGAAACCTTCGGGGATGGAGAGGAATATTGGTTAGGATAACTTTGGGAGGCATGCAAGGCATTGTAGTGCTAATGCAAGAATTACTTCAAAGGGTTGGTGTATGTTTCTAAAATGTCCTTCGCTGTCAGATTTTTCTGAAATATTTGCCATTTTAAACAGCGTTTAATTTAACTTAGAGCGTAAAGGGAATTTTGGTATGATTTGCAATGCTTGTTTTAGTCTAGTATTATAAAGGAGAGCATTTGTCATAAGCAGAATTTCAGATTTGTCCCACTAACGTGGGATTCTGGAGTTTTACCAGTTGCATGTTCTATATGTGGAAAATAATATGCAGAACAAGTAAATGAAGCAGTTAAACTTATTCAAAACGTTTGCATTTTTCTTCTTTTATCAGAGTTTCTTTTTCTATTCACATCATGTGATTTTCTTTGATCTGTTAATACGAGAAAGTTTATACTTTGTTCTAAAAGTACTTTTGTTTGGTTGGTGGTTTTCTTTTTTTTTTCCTTTTTTCCTTTTATAAAAAAATAAGTAAAGGCTGTATAGTTTGACGAAAGTTTAAGTTACCCTAGTGTTGCATGGGAACAGTGTTTCTTATGATCACAACAGCATGATTAAGTAGGCAATGTTTAGAGTATATTGACATTCAGTGTTGAATTTTGTGCACATGTTTTTTATTTCGTTGAGATATCTGCATGTCATTAAAATGTGGTTCATTTTCTTTTCTCATTAGTTCATTTTTTTCTATGTGAAAACACTGTAATTTATTTTAGTTTCATTTTCTTATTGTTAGATTTATTTTCCTCTGTAGTGACATGTAGAAAGGTATTTTTGGTATCATTCTTTGACTTTCTCAGAGGGTATTATCTAACTGATGACAGAAAAAAAATTTGTTCACATTTGTCGCTTATTTATTGCACATCTCAATACAATTATAATTTCTCTAATTTGCATGTTACAGAAATGAAGCAAGGACAAGAAAATATTAAATTAAAGAGAGAGAACATAAGCAAACAAGTGGTCATTGACTGAAATAATAATGTGCATGTTGTTTTCCCCCCTTCTCCCTCCTGCATGCAGGGATTTGGTTTCGTAACTTTCGAAAATAGTGCTGATGCGGACAGGGCGAGGGAGAAATTACACGGCACCGTGGTAGAGGGCCGTAAAATCGAGGTGCATGTTCAAAATATTTTCCTTTTCATCTTTTTTATAAATGTCTGCTTCACTCTCATTTGTTGTTTCAGATGCATCATTGGTGTCTTCTGTGTGCTCCCCTTCCCCCTTCCCATTGTTTATATATATATTTATATATAAAGAGAGAATCTGGCCTTACTTGGGTTTTTTATTATTATTTCTTTTGTAATTACTATTATTATTATTATCATTGTCGCTGAAAAGGTGGATGAGAGAATTGAAAACAAAATAAAAGAAAGCTTTAATATTTTGAAGTTATTATTTTGGATGTTTTGTAAATCAATGGGTGCAGTAGATTCCAAAAACCAGCCAACAAAAATAAAAAAAAAATAAAAATTGAGAACAACAAAAAAAAAAGTGTGACAGACAAAAATGAAAAACAAACAAAAGGTTGTTTCTTCTTTTTTTTCTTTATTTTTGGTTTTCTTTTTTTTTCCTTTTTTTTTTTTTTCCTTTTTTTTTTTGCTGCAGGGTTGATGCAGGATCCACAGTGGCTTTCAAAACATTCAGATTGGGAAAGAAGCATCCCAAAGATGCACAAGAAAATGAAACAAAGCCAGACTAGAGACAGAGCAATTTGAATTTGATTTTACTGAAGCCATGAGGCTCCTTTGGCTGGATGGCCTGAGCCATCCCCACCTCCCAAAACCACCCCTGATGAGTTCCCGTGCCACTGGATCCCCTTCAACACTGCCTCAGTCGTATCTGTTAGAATTAAAAAAAAAAAAAAAAAAAAAAAATTAAAAAATTTAAAAACAAAGAAAAAAAAAATACCAATTGAAAATGCTGTCGTCTTTTGAGTAAGATGTTGCATATTTTGCCTTTTCATTTTCCCCCCTCGACGGTAGCGCTTAGGGCCCTCACCAAACTCTCAGTAACCATGGTAACTGTATACATACCCATGCTGGCGATGGTGCTGAATGGTAAGTGGAGAAGTCCATCTGCCGTTTCACGTATTTAGCGCTGATATACCACGTGAATTTTTTTGACTTGTTGTATTAAGTTTTCTTGATGCTACATTTTTTTCTATATTGGTACGCCTGTAATTGAGTGTACGTTTTAAGCAAGCCTGGGAGGCACTGATTGGATTGAGGATATGACTTCGTGCACATCTTACTCAGATTGTTAACTCCATATTGTGTTAAATAATGCACCCTCTTTTTATCCTTTTGTTAGCTGTGATTTTAAAGCTTGAATGATTTTGTTAATTCTTGCAATGAAAAAGGCTCTTGTTCCAAGTGTTGAATGCTAGATGTTGCTTTTCCAATGGTACTTCTCTTCTAAAGGGTTATGTTGCACACTGCTAAAATTCGTTTGTCCCTTTTTTGACATTTTCTTTGTTTCCTTGTACCTTGTCTCTTTCCTTTCTACTCCACTGCATGTTCCTTCATATAATCTTTTTTTTTTTTCTGTTTTGAGTATTTATTGTATCAGTGTTATCATGGAATACAAGCATGCTCTTAAGTCTTTAAATTATGCAGTACCTTTTAATTTGCTTTTAATGTCTTTTTATTAAAGTTTAAATGATATGATGTTGCTTTATTGAAATGATTTGTAAGTTAAAACGGTTATGAAAGTAAATGTAATTATAAATAGTATGATTTTGTTATGCACCTGTTGCCTTCTATAAATTAAATTGCATTTTATTTTTACATGACTAATAGCAGTAATAATGCATGCATTGACTAGTGACACAGGTCCTCCCCGTAACCCCTTCTAATGCAGTGTTCTATGTGCTTAGGTAAATAATGCCACAGCGCGTGTAATGACAAATAAAAAGACCGTCAACCCTTACACGAATGGTAAGTGCATGAGCCCTCCTGCTCTGGGCCCGTGTCTCTGCATTGCTGTACACTTGGCAAAAATTGTTGGAATTTCCTCAGGTGTCCCTGCCCACAGCTGGGGGGTTGGGATGAGGTGATCTTTGTGGTCTCTTCCAAAACAAACCATTCTTTGATTCTGTGAAACGGGCACTGATGAAAACACCAGCAACAAATAAGATAGCTCTTGTTGTCTTTGGAAGTTAGCTTTAAAAATATAGTTTTGTGGTTTTTGTGTGAGCAGGGATGAGTTTTGGTTTTGGTAAGAAAAATTAATTTAAGAGGCCGAGCTAAGTTTGGAAAATGGTAGCAAACAGTATCAAGCTATCTCTGCTTTATCTGTTTGCATCTAGACATTTGACAACACAAAAGGCATCTGTGCATGAATTAAAAAACTATTTTCATATGAACTAAAGAAATGGCCATAGTGGTGATAGTAATTGTGGATAAAAATTGCTGTCTGCCTGTTTAATTTAGAGCAAAAATAATTTATTATAACTCTTTTTTTCATTTTAACCTTGTTCTACTGTGCATTACATTGAGAGGAAAACATGGAACCTCTGAGCAGGGTGACTCCCCTGCCCCTGGGGTGTCCACTCTGCATCCCCTGGGGCTCAGTGTCCAAGACACAATTGGGGTTGGGTATCAATTCCATCTGTGAAGGGCTCAGCTGATTCATAGCCACGTGGGGAGAGCTGGGCTGGAATCCCAGGGTTTGACCCCAGCAGGAATACAGTGCTGAGTGAAACAACAGGAGGATCCAGTTTGGTTTGGGGGATGGAGGTGGGGACACCAGCAAGAATGTCCTTCTTGTGGAATCTTTCAGTGCCACAACACACATCCAGTCAAAGATCATTTTCCGTGTCTTCCTTCCACAATTTATTAGAAGAAAAGGGCAAACTGTTGTTGGGTACTTCTTCCAGCCTCTTCCCATGGAAAGATCAAAATTCCAAGCTATCTAAAACTAAAATTCGTTCTAATACTGACCTTAATTGGTGTAATGTGAATTAATGATAGAAAAATAATCCATAATTTTTTGAGGGGTTTGGAAACAACACTTATTTTTTTTAATGTTTCCTTTGTTCGATCATGTGCTGTAGTGTGCATTTGCTGGTTCAAAAAATTCAAATTCAAACGAGTTCCTAACTCAGCCATGTCAAAGAAAACCACACAAACTGTAGTTAATTGCAATTATGCTTTCAGTTTTACTAGACTATGTAGTTGTTGGTATTTGCATTTCAATTTAATTCCATTTTTCCCATCCAGTAGAAAGCAGATGAAATGTGCACATGAAGGTTTCCCAAGGTAGATTTGATTCTTTTCCATTTTGAAATATAATGGATCATGTTTTCTGTATTTGAGGTCTCATTAGTGAGGTTTTACTAAAATCCAGGGCACAGAATGGCTTTATTTTTTTAATGAAAATCTCATCATTTCTTTCCTAACGCAGTAAAAATAAAACACAGTGATGGTTTTCAGTTTGACATGTGATAATTGAGCTAGTTAAAATGATCTGGAGAAAAAGGGTCTGAAATTCCTCATGCTTTCTCAGAAAGTGTTTTCTTCTTCATTTTGTGTGTAAATGTGAAACTCTGCAAATTACACAGATGGGAAAATTCCCTTGGTTTTTAGTGGTTTTAAAGCATCCCAGTGAATCTGGAGAGAGACATGAGGCTTGACTTGATCACATAACAAGATTTTGTTGCAATTCAGACCTAAATTAACCATGTGCATATGAGACTATGAACTCTGCCTGCTCTATTGTAATGATAAAAGTAGTTTTTCTCTCAATGATGATGCATATTTTGTATTCATATTATCCTAAGGCTACAAAACTGTTCATTAGCAAATAACATGTTACATATCAGCACACCCAGTGCTGGAGGAGGGGAGTGCTGGCAATGAGAGATGTGAGGTTTTCAGCAGTGTGGGTTTACAGGAGGTTCATGCACTGCAGTGTTACTTAGGCCATTGTTGTAATGTGTGAGGCCATATATTATCATTTCTTAATATCCAAGATCAGGATGAGAAAAATCTGCTATTAAGTGTTTTCTGCTTGAAGTGTTTTGTTTATCTTTTTCCATCCTGTTCCATCTAGATCACACCAAAAATATGAAATACCCTGTTCAGTGCATAGAAATTAACATTTATTTACTGTGACCTCGTACATCCAAGGTGTTGCATGCAGAATATTCTCATGCACACCTTTTGCCAGGTATCTGCCAAGAAAACCTCTGGCTGCAATTCATACCTTTTGATTATTTTCATCTTTTTAACTTTTTGTTTTTAAATGTCTGAAGTCCCCCAAAGTAAACACACAAGGGCAATCACGTCCCTCTTGCATAATCATCACAAGCACCAAGGAGTGAAGTGCAGACATGTAAGGTGCTTCATTTAGTTTCATCAGTGCTTCCACTATCAGTCATCCTGGCATGGGATGAGTCTAGTTCTTTATCATTTTGTCAGGAATTAACCAGTGCTAGAGCTGATTATTTATTGAAGATTATTGTTGTCTAAAGTAAAGGTCTCATCTTTTAAACAAACTGTAAGGCCTGTTTTTCTACCAGCACATTGAAATTTGCAAGACTCTCCTGATGCAGGTAGCCAGAAACATTTTTATTTGCACTTTTTGTTTGCCTTTTTGTTTGCTTCACAGCCACTTATTTTAATGCCTCTCTTTATCTTTCAAAGTGTGTGTGGTGACTGGCGTGTTGTTGGCAGGTATTCAAAAGGTAGTTGTGGCACGTGTTTTATTCTATCAAAACATCAGGAATAGATATTTATTTTCATTTAAAAACAGGATATGTTCTGTTTTGTGTTTCATTCCTGAATGCAGCTGCTTGTTTGATAACAGGGCTCATGTTGTTAATTGGATTGCAGAAGTCAGTAGATTTTGAGGCACAAAAAGTTGAATTTTTTATTTTTTTCAAATAAGTGGTTCAGTAAGTGCTTTTGTGTCCTAAATGGTCTTTGAAATAAGTGCTTTCCAGTGACTTTTGACTCCCCAAATGAGCAGTTGCTAGGAGAGCCTTTCTTTGAGAGTTTGTTAACAGACAGGATGATTTTGCTGGCTCACCTCATGCTTTGGAGATACAAATGCCTTCTCTTTGCAAAGACATTCATGTCAGGAGTGTGCTACACGTTGGCAAAAATATTTGAGACATTTTTAGATGTTCCATCCTCCCCTGTTCACAGATGTGCTTTTGTCTGATGCCCATATTGCTATTCAGGATGCTCACCCAAGGGCTGTAGGGTAGAGAGAATTATGGGCAACATAATTCAGAGAACTGCAGCCATAAAGGAGGAACATGAAACAGAGATCAGTAAAAGGATAAATATGTTTTAAAGTTTATACTTGTGGTGCTTTGAAGCTGAGCCCTCTGCTGCTCTCAATTTAGATTCAAAATCCCATCTAGTGCCTTTTAGCACAGTTAAATTTCCTCCCACTCCCTTTGCCCCACCTGGGCAGCCAACAGGAGGGAAGGAGGTGGAGTCACAGGGTTCTTTCCTAGACAGGCCTTTCTCTGGCCATGGTGGCCTCTGTGGTCTAAGAAGGAAAACTAATCCTCTCCGTGTTGCTGTGCCCCATTTCCTACCCCAGCCTGCTACACCAGGAGCATTTCGTTCCCTTGGACATGTGCTTCTCTAGCTGACTAGCCATGCAGAGGGTTTTTTCCTTTCCTTGTTTGGTTTTTAAGTTTTTAAGCTTTTCTAGTTTCAACTTTCAAAGGAGATTAATATTGTGACAGTAAGAAAAATGCACAAAATTACACCCACAGCCGAGAATTTGCCTCCTCCAGCTGCTGCAGAAGGGTTACTTGGCAGCTGCTGGCTCGGATACATCAACTCCCATCACACTTGATTAACCCACACAGCTATGGGCCAGCACATTGTTGGCTGACAAGATAAAGTTAAGTTTAATTACTGTTATTTTCACGATGAATGAAGTATTTCCTCCACAGGCTTCAAAAAGTTAGATGAGACAGCCGTCACTGGGAGAGTGGTAAGGAGCTGAAATATGAGACTGCCTTTCAGCTGTGAAGAGCAATCTGTGTCTTCCAAGATGTTATTTTTTTTTTTTCCTTCTCTCAGACAAATTGTGGCACTGTTAGTGTAACTTAGAGGCTGAGAGATGTCTGTCAGCTGCTTTGACAGCAAAAGCCTGACAGATCTAAAATTCTGTCCAATCTTTCATTTTGGATGGTGTTGATCAGTGGCCTTCTGAGGAAAGAAAGAATTTGAAATATTGAATATTCCCTAACCTGTATAAAGTTAGATTTTTGCCAAAAGTCTCAAAATTTGAATGATTTTCTATCACCCAAAATTTTGCTAAGAGATATGTTATACCCTGATGTTCTGAAATATATTTCTGTAGTCTGTAGAATTGGAGGGTCAGGTAAAAATCCTGTGGTATTTTCAGGAGGAAAAACATTTTAGCTCTTCTTGACTGGGCATTTTTCAGCTTCCCTAACTGTATTTTAGGTACATGGAGTAACTGCAGTCACTTCTGCAGAAAAGGTGTCATACAGAGCTGCTCCTTACTCTGAACTTGCTCATGAGTTTCAGAACCACCCCCCCTCTGTCACCAAACAGTTAATTAGCAGAATATAATTATTGTGCATCAGATGGAGATAGAAGTAGCTTGAAAGGATAGGAATAGTTTGTTACTGAGATTTTGCACTACACTTTTTCAGTCTTATAAAGCCTTGGTGTTTTATGATTTTCCCCTGTGCTTTTGCATTTCATTATATGGCCAAGGCAGAAATAAACCTAGTGTGCATTTAAATTCTTCTCATCTTGGCTTTTGTGATTTTGAAAAGCCTTGTTGTCAGTGTCTGGATTGTGTTTCGATTCCAGCAGCAGTTAAAAGTTTTATTTTAAGTACCATAGCTCTGGAGTTTACAACATGCTTTTGCTCAGGTTTATTTTTTTATTCCCATTTACAAAAAGTGCTTCCCACTCCTCTGATTTGAGCGTGCTTTAGGAAAACCCCTAATTTTTCCATTGCAGTAGCTCAAAATAATTGTTCACTGAAGGGAAAAGAGAGTGTGGGTGGGGGGATGTTCTGGAGTTTGTACTTAGCTGGGAGTGGATCTACCTGTGGCTGAGCAAACCCCAGTAATTGGCACTTCAGCACAGCTGAGAACTATAATGAGTTTGCAGCGTTTCTCTTGCTCTTCTCCTGCTCCTTCCCCTCCAGCCTGGAGATCTGTACCATCACACATGGTCTGCACTCCCTCTATGTCTGCAGGCAGCCTGGGTGACCAGGCTGGCCTGGAAATGCTACATGAGGTGTCAAACGTGAGCAATAAATTGTAGATCTGCCAAAACACGGATACAGAAGGTACAGAAGATCCGTGGGTTCTCTGCCAGTGCTGGGAGGACAGGGATTGTTTCAGAGCAAGGCAGTGGCTGATTTGTACCCCTTGAGAGCTTTGCAGGACTTGGCTGCAGGGTTCTCCCTCTGAGTTTATCAGCTCTGAGTGCAGCACAGCCACTCCTGGGGTTTCTGACCTGGTGCTGTGTCAGCACAGACACTCGGGGTACAAACACACAGGGACAGAGCTGGCTGTACTGACTGCATCCCACAGAGCATCCCTTTCCTGTCACAACACTCATTTCCATGCTCTGGCTGTGCTTTCAGTTTTGCCAGGGTGGAATCAAAATGCTCCAGCTATTTGGTTGCCTCGTAACTCTCAGACTTATCAGAAATGTTTGTTCAGAGAAGGAGCTGTCCTGGCCCTTCTGGCCCTCAGGGAGCCAAAGCAGTGGCTGAGAACTCCTCTGCTGGATACCTGAACTAGTGCTGACTGAATTCCATGGCTTCAGGGAGCAAATCTGCCTGCATTTCAGCCAAGGGAATCCACCTGGACTTTCACTCCACTTCTACATTCCTGGAGAATGCCTTGTTTCCTTACTTATTTCCATACTTCAGATTCTGATATTAAAGATCAGGAATCAAAGATGCCTATAAATATTGAATTGCAATGACCTTGCTTGAAGTAATTTTATCTGTATTTTCTATACAATAGTAGTAATAGTAATAATAATAGTAATAATAGTTGTTATTATCACTAATTGCATTATTAACTGTTATGTTTTTGTTTGCTGCAGGCTGGAAATTAAATCCAGTTGTTGGTGCAGTTTATAGTCCAGAGTTCTATGCAGGTAAGGATTGCTTTGTAATTGTCCAATTGGCCATATTTGATTTTAGTATTCTTTAAAACATGCAAAAGTACAGAATATGTACTTGGTGTGAGGTTTGGTTTCTTTGTGTGATTCACATTATCTGTAAGTCATTTATACATTTGTGATTCAAGATTTTATGTTACCTGGGCATACTAAACTTTATGTGGAAGATATATGAATACCTTTTTATTGGAAAGTAGACAGTATAACATGAAATGTACTGCAGTATCCTAGTCTTACATGAGATTTTATTTTATTTCATATTTCAATACAGTCAGTTTCTTCCAGGAATTACTTAGTAAGGAAAAACAGCAAAAAAATCGTGTCTATAAAAATATGTATTTTTGTACATACATATATGTAGACACACACATAGGTATAGGGTATCTGCATTGATAATTTTTTCCTGAGCATTTTTATTTCAATTTTATATTTAGTCTGTCATTTTGATGTTTTTGTATTTTTAAATCTATATTTTCACCTGAGACCAGATCCTGGTTGCAGTTTGGAGCTAGAGAGATCCAGTCTTTTTCTTCTCCAGTAGACAACACTGAAAAACTTTGGTTAGTTTGAGGGACTTCGGGGGATGAAAATGGTTGAAAAGGACACTGTTACAGGCAGATATTTGTGGTTAAAAAAGCTTCCTGTGATACAGCCAGTGCTTCTACTGAGATAGATAGAAATGTTCCACTTATGGTAAAACTGGCCCAGTGGAATAAAAATACTAACTTGGCATTCATGGAATTGCAATATTTAGTATAGGCAGAATTTATTTCCTTGCCTGATGTATGTCTGTGTTGAAAACAGGAATTTAACATTGATCTCGTTTGAGTAGTTAGTGAACCAGCCCTGAACCTGCATAAATTAGAAAGTCAGAGTTATTAGTCATTTTATATAAATGACTTTGTGTTAATGACAAATATAATCATATTCCCATAGTACAGTAATCAATTTTCTAATACGTATGCAGAATTAACAATCTGACTTATAATTGTCTCATGAAGTAGGGCATGAAGAGTTCACATAGTTTGTAAATTAAAATCAATATTTTCAATCTCTCCTGAAGGTAATTTTCCTAATTTACTGGACTTTTCCCTAACATTTATTTTGTCTTTTAATTATAAAATGGCAGGTTATTGATTTTTTTGTATAACCTCCTAAAGTCCCAAGTGCATTTTTATTGCCAACACTAGGGAGGTGTTTGCCCTTCTTAATGAGAATCTTTAATTACCATTAGAAGAGTATTAATTTAATTTTATGAATTATGACACGAACTCCACCACACCTTTGCAGAAAGTTCCGTCAAGGTACTTCATTTATTTCAGATTTTTTTTTTTCTGTCTATACATTCAGGCAGTTTTATGTTTGGGTTTTGTTGCCTTTTTTAATGCACGTCAAATGCGCTTTCTTTATACTGACTAAAAGATTATATTTCTCACATTTAAACATTTAAACTTTCTCTTAAACAATTTAGTTAAAATTGTGCAGATCTCCTGAAGTTGTTAGGAAGTGAAACAGTAAAACAGAACTGGAGTTCTTGCATGTCAGAATAGAACACTAATTTAGATTTACTTTGGGTTCCTTCTACCATCTTCCTTAGAGAAAAAACAAATTAATTTTTGAAGATTATAAAATTAGAAATGTGATTTTTGAGACAGTAGAAGTTCTACTTATTTGGCTTAATTATCGTCTCCAGCACTGACATGATAAAACTACACCAACTTTTCCACAGTCAGAGCGAGAAGTTCCTCTCACTCCTAATAAATGATGAAAAATTTGGCCACTTCTGAAATAAAGATGATACATTTACAGAGAAACTGTTGATTTAAAGTACCTTTAATCTTCATAAATAAGTGAAAAACAGAAGGTTATACAAAGCTGTCAGGATGGCACTGATGAATGGCAAATTCCCCTGTTCCTCAATTGCCGGCGGAGCCGCAGCCGCGAGGCTTTCCCCGTATTGTACATCAAATCTGCCAACTCATTTCTGTGATTAAATATTCCATCAGCGCGGGCTGGAAGGCGGTAAAGCTTAACAAGATTCATAAGATGCACCACTTGAATACACATAACTCACTTCCTTGGCTGGAGAGCACCCCGCATGCACAGGAAAATTAGAATTGAGTTAAATTACTCCGTAAGACAAGATCAATAGAGAAAGGAGAAGATCCCCTAATGCAATGCAAATCTAAGATATAGTTATGTCCTGACAACTTGAAGCAGACAATTAATGTCAAATAGGGAGGAACGCAATGTAAATCAACCCTAAAACCTTGAAGATAATGGTAAACAGTAGGACCAGTGACATGATTGTTATAGCTCAGGGTTTTTCTCGGAGTGTACAGTTCTGTGAAGAAAAACCTTTATTGAGCAAACGCGCCGCAGCTAAAAATGGAGACTATGAGATGCACAACAGACACTATGGCAGCAAAGTGTTACTTGAGGACTGTGAAATACTATCTATTTACAAACCACTATGGATTTTTCTTCCTGGGTAGCCTTTCTGAGGCTGCTTTTGTGGCTGTGAAATGCTCACACTGCAGTAAATTACAGCGATCCGCCAGCGTGGCTCTTTAGCTATGGTGGTGTTGGAATGGATTTCCAGTGGCACTTTTGGGAAGGGCCCTCTGCATGGAAACTCCTGCTGCACTTCCCAGGCCTAGTAAGACTCCCTGATGGCCACCAGTTCCTGCCCTTCCCACCCTTCTGCTGGGAAGTCCTGGAATGATATTTCTGAGAAAACTAAAGGGTTTTTTTTTTTTCATTTACCATTTCCAGCTTTTCACAGAATTGTGCTTTTCTGTATGTGATCAGGGATAGGAAATCTTTTTAAAAAGTTGACTTACATCCACACAGTCTCTCTCTCTAGTGAATAAAAGCATACAATTGAAGGGGGTTTTCCTCCTTGTGAAAAGGAAATGCTTAATGAAGTTATGATATCCATTTCTTATCTTTTCCAGTCAATTATTTATTAAATTTGTAGGCAGGTCCTAATAAGGAAATTTGTAAGAATCACTCTGTGATTTGTCTCACAAAGTCTTCATGGAAACTGGGATAATTTTTTCATCTATTTGTACATCCATCCAGTTTTAAATACATCTTACAGTTTTGCTATATTTAAGCTAGAGTCTGTTCTGTTCCCCATACACCCATTTATGGCTGAGAAAATACAGATTTGTAGCTGGGTTTCTTTACTAGGTGTGCTCTGGTACTTTCTTTGTTTCTGTGGTTTGTTATAATATCATTTTCACCTGCTTATTTTTATATTGTGTATATTTTATCTGTAATACTGAGCCTTTCTTTCGCCTCAGGCAGTCTGACAGCTGAGTTCCATGTTGTTCCTTGCAGTTATTGCAGATCTTTTTGGTTTTCTCTTTTGGGTTTTGGAATGATGAATTTTTGAGCAATCTCTTGCATTCTCCTTATTGAAATATAGAATATTGTTGCACCTGTATTGCTACAACAGATCAGTCCTTTAAAAAAAGGTAGCTTGAGACACAGTAAGGCCATTTTTAAAAGACTTTGTCATTCCTGGCAGAAAATGTTTTTGTTATACCTGTTGGAGAGGCTCATTTTTGGCAGTTCCCAAATGCAAGGTGGGGGAAAAGATGTTACAGAAATTACCTGGAAATCTAGTGAATAGTTTTTCAGAGAACAGCTGAATTCACAGTGACTCCCATCAGAAAATATTCTTGTCTGGTCATAAGCAACAAACAATATTTCTAAAATTTCAAAATTTAAGTTGACAGTGGAGGAAAAAAGGACTGAAGACTAAAGATGAAGAACCATTAGAGCAACTAATGGAGCTCAGCTTAGTGGAAAGGAGAAGATCCCATCCTCCTTTTACTTAAGGCACTATAGTTTTTCCTGAATTTCATTAAGTTCTGGGAGTTTCAGGAGGTAGTTTCAAGTCATCCTACATAGCACCCAGATTTTTGGGCAATTATTCCAAAGATCACTGGCAAAACTTTCTCCATCACTTAAAATGAAAGAGAGGTGAAGAGTTTGTGCATTTTAAAGTATTTTATGTACCCTCAGAAGACAGAAGTTTTAGGTGCCCGCGGCTCTTCGGCATGTGTGGGTTTGGAAGCCAGAAGTATCCACCAACAATCAGATTTTGTAACAAACTTCCTTTCAAAAATCTGTTCAGAAGTTTGGAATATCATGCTATATATAATTAAGAAGTAAAGAACTACCATAGCAATATATATATAAACATGCCCTTAAGTAAGAGGAAACCAGGGGAAGAGAGGATTCCTGTACACTTGCTAATACTAATTCTCTTTGTTCATGTCTTAAAGCATCTATTTCTGGAGTGTAAGAGCACCTGGGATTCATTTCATCTTTCTAGTGTTCCTCTTTGAATTTAAATGAGTCTTGCATAAGCTCAGCAAATACCCTAGAAACACTTCTCAGTGAAGATGTTTGGAGTTTGTGAAGCTGAATTATATGCTTGCACAGCAGTTCTAATCCTGGGGTAAAAGTTCACTGTATCATATCTCTACAGCAGAATTTCGGTAAAAGCTCTCTATCTGTACGTAGATTTACTCTTTTTACAATTTGATTACTTACACTTAGATTTAAACTTTGCTATGGACTAAGCAGATTTTACTAAATAACCATATTTTCAGTAGTGTTAGACAAGCAGGTTAAATAGTTTTCCTACTACAATTAAATTAAGTAATTA
The DNA here is from genome assembly GCF_008360975.1 of Lichenostomus cassidix. Lineage (NCBI taxonomy): Eukaryota > Metazoa > Chordata > Aves > Passeriformes > Meliphagidae > Lichenostomus > Lichenostomus cassidix. Next base: position 11,897,851 of record NC_139495.1, on the reverse strand, counting down.
TTTTTTAATATTCCACCTGTGTTAGATAGATGCTCCTTCTCAAAGCATAAAACAAAGCTGTAACTGTTGTTTCAAAAATCGTAATGTCAAAAGTACCATCATACAAATGAGGACTTCCTAGTTAGATTAACAGCACTGATGACAGCTAATGCATTTCTAAAACTCTGTGGAGCTTTTACAAGCCATTACAGAGGAAATCCTGGTTTATGAAAGATGAATAAAACCAGTAGAAAAATGGAATGCAGCATCTGCACTAGCTATTTACTTAAAAAAAATAAATCCAGAATTAATTGTGCCTTATGCTACATTATAATGAGTTCTTTATTAAAGTGTACACCCTCATGGAAACTAAACAAGGCTTATTCAAAGATAATGCCAATGACTTATTCTTTTAAACATTAATTTAGTCAATTGGTTATGTATTTAAATCTGAAGCAGCATTCATACACTTATATTCACCATTGTATCGAAGTCTGCACATTTAAACATCATCACAGATACTGTCATTATTACCCTTTTAAGGGTGTTTCTCTTGGATGTATATTTAATCACACAGTATATACTTAGGCTTTGATAGCCTTCCTATGTGATCTCTAAAAGAAATTCCATAGAGTTGTTTATTTAATTGTAAATCTTGAACTGTAGATACAACTTTATACCAGAAGATAAGAAATGGTTAGGAAGGGAGTTTTTGATTCTTCAAAGTTTGTGATACTGGATGATGATGGATTTGTTCACAAACAGAATCTGGAAAAAGAGGAAATCTGTATTTGCTGAAAATTTGAGTTCCTTCAAAATGGAGGAAAGTGTCTGTTTGGGGGTGGTGGTTGGATCTCTTTGCTTGATGGTAAAATCTTGCTCAGAATTAGGTCTTGATCTGCAGACCACATTTCCATGTTTCTCCTAATTCCACACAGTAGGAGTTTTGCCTTGTTTCTTTAGAGATTACTTAACTACCACAGAAGAAAACCTTCTGATCAAGCAGGAGCTGTGCTGTCCTTCCCTTGTCATTGCATTGTTTCTAAGTTCTTGTGTGTTTGTTCAGATGTTTTTATTGTGGATATCATTGAGCCAATTTTGAAGGGCTAGAAAAAGTTAAACACTGTGCTTTACCCAAAAAGAAGAGTCTTTGAGGAAGAATTGTGCTTGGACTTCTCTTATTTAAACATCATTGTGGTGCTGAGCAAAAGTGGGTTCTATGGCTTCTTGATTAGTGACTGAGCTGGTACCTCAATTAATTAAATAATTAAGGTAACAGCCTCTCTGGACTGTGCATGGTGTAGGTTTAGAGGTTGGGTATAAATCCAGCTGTTTTAGAGCTACTGCTCCTGTCTCACCAGCTGCTTGGACAGCACAGGTGAGCCTGGCTGGGCACTGCCTGGAGCTGAGCTAAGGCTGCAAGATGCATGTTTAGAGTAAAGCTGAGGCTGTAATCCAAGTACCAGCCATGGGTACACAGAAAAAGCTCAACCTCAAGAGTCTCTCAGAGGAAAATTTAAGACAAACTGCAAGATCGTCACTAAACCATTTGTTTGTTCAGAACTGGGTGGGATATTTGTAGTGCTGGATAAGTTATCAGCAGTTATGTGGAGGAATAAAATCCTCTGATTAGAGGAATAACAAAGTTAGGAAGATCCATGCGTTAGGATGGACAGTCAGGCAGACAAACTATTCTGAAATGTAAAGTAATAAAGTAATATATGAAATGTAAAGTTAATACCGTTAAGTGGAATGGAAAACAACTCTGCTCTGTGTTAAACCTTGATTACATCTGTAAATTAATGCTAAAGCAGTTTAAGATTATGGTTAATTGTATTCCAAACATATTGCTAATGTTTTCTCTTCCATCTTATGCATTTTTTCCCATTTTGGGCATTGGATGGCAAGATCCCCAATATGCACTGTAATTGCATTTCATAATACTTACTGAGAGTAAATTTTAAAATACAGAGTTTTCATTCATTTAGTGATTATGGAGGTAGCTGAGATGGGCTGTGCCTTACAAGCTTTACAAGCTCTGGTAGTTTGGTGCTTTCAGCTTTTCTTTGGAAATCTCCAAGGATAGTATTGCTTCTGGTAAAAGTGAGAGCTTTGGAAAGTTTGGAAACATTGCATTACCATTTTTGTAATGTTTTTTCATGCTCCTGAAATTCTGGAACCTGTCTGGGCTGGGAAAGAAATAGACTAGCTAAAGCCAGGATTGTGCATGATGATTCAATTTTTGGTCTTTTATATTCTCAGCTTGTCATTCAGAATAGAATTTTATTTATAAGTTAGAACCAGCATTTGCTGGTGTAAGCAAAGAGAACTGAGGGATTAGCAATTTGCATCTCTGCATCTAATTGCATTAGATTTGCATCTCTGTCTTATAGATTTACTGAAATAGGTAATTTACACAGAAAATAGTGTCTTGACACAATATGAGAGGATAAAGCATAAACACATCCACTTGTAATCCCTCCAGGGCCATGCTGAAGCTGTAGTGTTTGTGTTTGGGCAGAAAGGCTCCAGTTTCATTTATTCTGTGATTCTTTTCCTGTTGCAATCTTTATTCAACAGGCAGACGTATGAATGCAACCCATTTTAGTTATCAGCAGAACATGAGTGCATTTTGTATATTCTCAAGTATCTTATTTCAGGAAGAGTATAATACCAGCTCAGAGTTTACTTCCCAAGTTTATACTTCAGAATTTCTCTCATGTTTGTTTCTCAAAGTCACAGATGAACCAAGAACAGCCATTATTTACCTGCTTACCTACTATGTCTGCTAGAGGACCTAGAAAAATTGGGAATAAAGATTTGATTTTTCAAAGATCCTGAACAACTTCATTGGGACACATGTCCCCGTGTAAAATAATGACAGTGAATATCACAAAATATCAGTATATGTGCATCTGAGGTTGAGGTTGTAGAGAAAAGTCTTTCAGTAAACATATTTTGTAGGAAATCCTGATGGTCCCACTCCTATGTTTTTTTCATGACTACATAGTGCACATCTAGCTTTTAGACTTTTCAGGTGACAGTGTGGGGATAAAGATTTCCACTTGGATGCCAATGATGAAGTTCACTAATGAGCACAGACGAACTCTCTAAGCACCATGCTGACAAGCACCAGCTGAGTTTGTGTTGTGGAGTAGTTTCATTTCAGTTACCAGACAAGGAATGCCTATGACTGGTTAATAATTTTTAAATTATCTTTGGAAAGAGCAGTTTACTGCTTTACTTTGTGAATGGAACCATTCCATGAATTGTTCCTGCAATGCAGCCAGCCCATGGGAAGGTTGGCTTGGTGACTGAACCAGAAACAAGTCAGTCACACAATGTTTTTAAGCTGGCATTGCTGTGCCACATACCAACAGTACCGTGGCACAGCCAAATTTTGCCACTAAAAATGCCAAGTTGTCCTTCCCAAAGCAACCCTTGAGAAGTTTAGTGGCTCTGTTGTGGATGCACTTTTCAGCTAGTCATGGGTGAATCTCCAAAGCAACTCATTGTGTCATGAGGAAGGAAAAGAAGGCAGGAAGGGGAGCAGGGCTTAGGAGAATCTGCCCCTTCCCATCTCCTGAGCTATCCACAAATCCCTTCCCAGATGGAGCAGCTATGAGTGGTATCTCAGTAGTGCAGAAGGAGAGATCCCTGTCACTGTGGTGTGAGTCAGATGTCCCACAGAGGGAAGAGCTGGGGAGAAGAGCAATTAGGAGGATTATCTCTCACCAGAGCTGCAGATTTAGTTGCTTGTCTGATTTTTACTTGCATGTTATTGACCTCTTCCATTCCCAGCCTGTGACAGCATCCTGGACACTGCACACGGGTAACTGGGGAGAGAGGTTCATTTCCCCAAAATCTGGGAAATTAATGATGTGGCCAGCAAGGAATAATGGGAAGGGTGGCTCAGAAATGTTTGCTGTAACATGCATTGCTGTTCCCTGAATCAGTGCCTCAGTTCATGGGGTGTTTTGGGGTCACTCTAAGAAGGGTGATAATAAAGAAACATCCACTGTGCTAGAAAAAGTGATGGAAAGGAAAATTAACATTTTAAATAGAATTTTTGGATGGAGAGATCCCAGGAAATGCCTTCGAGGTACATACATACCTTCACTGCCTGTTTCTTTGATGTTTTATTCCCCCCATCCTCTATTTTTAACAATGTATATGAGGTTATATGTGAGTCAGGGACTTTCTACCAAGTGTATGTGTAGAGCACAGATTCTCATTACCAGGAGCAAGTACACATAGGCTGTTCAATAATTCAATGTATTTCAGGTTTGCTGTCAGAAGGCAATATAGAAATGGGTTTGGACTTAGGAAAATCACCTTTAGACATCAACTACATTAGATTCTCCTCCCTACCCTCTTGATTAAGTGAAACTCTATATAAGCTTTGGTGGGATTAAACCTAGATTTTGTTTGTGTTTTTAACATATTGGAAGAAAGGAGGCCTGTGGTTTGGGGTTATGCTACTTTATTCCTTGTTAATAATGGATGAAACAATCCAGTGTATCAACACAGCCATCCATGAGTGGTTGGGTTAAAATCTAAAGGATATTATTCTATTTATAGAGATCCCAGATAATTCAAGGCCCTCACAGAGCACTTCTTTTTGAATTAACAGCATATTTAAAAGCACACTAAATCTGTGTAGTTTGACTATTGATAATGAAGGGCTAAGAGAGCACTTAACTACTTTATGTATTCAGGAAAGAGGCTGGAGAGGGTCTCTTTAAATTCCTCAGTCAGAAGGGACAATAGAAGCTAACACACACTATTATTGTACAACAGGAGCCTTTTATTAGGTGTTTCTGGTCCATTTCTGTGACACATTTTGAAATAATCCATCACAGAACAATATTTCAGACCAGAACAAAGATAATGCTATTTCTGTGTGAAAATGCCAATATTAAATTACACTTTTAGAACAGCAAATCAAGAGCGGACATGGATTGCTGATGAGGATCTTTGATACACCTGAAAATCTCCTGATTTGTTCATGAGAGATGCAGCTTTACAGTTTTCTTCATGCAATGAACACCGAAATGTTTAGGAATAGTGATTGTGGCAAAAGGTACAAAGGAAAAGAGTGATCAGGATGATCAGAACTTACCTAGGGAGAAGTGGATGTCATCCAGCTGGATTGAGAGGAAAAGAAAATGAAAAAAAACCAATCACTGAATTCAGTAAAAAATGTGTTTTTTAGACTTAGATAAGGCATTTAAAATAGTTTATAATAATATAGAAAAAAATGAGACACAAATAGCTTTAGTTTTTATTCACTTTGTCCTGTGGCTCTGTTTGGGTTTTTTGTTTGTTAATAGTATTACAGAATGTATGAACAGAATGTATGCTTAGCTGTGAAAGGCAGTAAGAAGCTATCTTGGTAACACACTAGAAAAAAACATGTGTACAGAGCAGCTGATTTACCTGGAAAGCTGAGAGTACAGCGGATTAGAGCAATGTAATCACCACTCAATCTGCTTGTGTGTAGTAAGTTACTTAGTTTCTCTATTACAAATGATCGTTTTAGCTCCTTGTGCACTAAAGCCCAGCGCAGACCAGCCCTGGATATTGGGTGGATTAATTGCTGGCACTGCAAATGCTCCTGTGCTCACCCTGGCTGTGAGGGCAGCATTTAGATGCTGAGAGAGCTCAGCACCACTGGCACTTTGCAGCTCTTGAAGAGCTTTATATGGAGCTGTGGTGCCTTAGCATTCCTGGAGTGAGAGGAGAACGTTTTTCCCCTGAGACTCACTTTATGTTCCAGGGAAAAACCCCAAAAAGCAATTTATGTCTTCCTCTTTCTCATAATTCCCCCCAAAATTCTTGGGCAGTGAATCATATGTAAATTGGAAACTTTTGGTTCATGAGCCATGGTACTATATATATATATATAGTGTATATATATAAGGTACTAATGTATATATATATACACTATATATATAAGGTACTAATGTATATTTGTTGAGGTGGTGCAGTGTAGGCTCAGGTTCTCTGCAATGGTGTAGAAACTTTAAGCCAGGAAAGGTTTAAAGTTGTCAGGAAAGTTTCCAGAAGTTTCTTCTACTGCCTGTGACAGGAGAGAACTGAGCCCATGACTGAGGTCTTCTACCACTGTTTGTGTTACATTTACATCAGCAGCATGATTTTAGCTCATGGTATGCAATTTTTTTTATACCGAAAATATTATTTCAATTTATATTTCCACAAATGATGGCATGAGAGATACCCAGTAATTGTGTAAATTCTTTTAAACTAATTCCAGTGCTTTCCTCCTAACCTGCCTGTAGTGCTGGCTACACAGTGGTTCAGTTTAAAGCTATTTTTAACAGACAGGGTTAAAAAACCTTTTATAATTTACTGGGGAGTCCGTATGTTTTTGTCCCTGGGTGCTACTTCTTGTCTCTCTGACTGTTTGAGAAATACAGGGATTTTTTAGCTCTGTCTTACATGAGACACTGAGTACTCTGTGCAACACCATGATTGCATTTCTGTAGATGAGTTTATATGCATCATGGAAATAACTGTACACAAAAACTTAGTTTTGAAAGTATGAAAAAATTAGGGAAAATGCATTTAGTCAGAGATCTTGAAACCACTGGGAACTGAATTTTAAGCATTCTAAAAATATTAATGACTGCACATCACTTTTTTTTTTCACAGCCCTGAATATTTTTAGAGTAATTATTTCTCAAAATAACTAGAGTGCTTCAGCAAAGGACCTCATCAAACAGTACATTCTTAATCATGGGCTGGAGGAGAAAACAGTGGAGGAAGAGAAGGATGAGTGGGAATAGTCTTTGATCTTGGGAAGTCTGGTTTTGTCCAGGCAGCATTGCAGGGGTGATGGCTGGGTCTCTGCAATGTCACTGCCTCTCCGTGTCCCCTCTGCCACTGCTACCTCAAAACTTTATATTAAAATCCTCTTGCTTAAAAAAAATCCAAACCAAACCTCCTTTATTCCATCACACTAGAATTTAGTGTTCTGGAGGAAAAATAATACTTTTTTTTTTCCCAGTGGGGAATTTATAGATTGTTTCTGTGTTCTGAGGTTTATCCAAGATCTTATTGTAAATAATTCAGTCTTCTCTCAGTTGTATTAATTGCAATTTAAATATTTTTAATACCAAAATTAGATGCAGCAGAAATAATCTTTTATTACTGAAGTCGATTAAAAAGTTCAATATTTTTTTCTAACAAAATCTAATAATAATGTTTTAGTTATCAGTATTAATTTTATGTACAAATTCAAAGGCAGATTGTCAAAATATAATTAGAAGGCTCTATGCAAGAAATTAAATACACTCTAGTAGCACAGATGAAAAAAGCATCTGTTTTGAAGTACTTTAATTAGAAATTAGATGAGTAGAGTAGAAAAAATTAGATTTGTATGAGATGAAATCAGAAAAATTATAAGAATCTTAGCTGCAAAGCATAGGAAAATATCTATGGAGCACAGAGGAAGCCAAGTGTTACCTAAGATTTGTGGTGAATAGTGTAAATAAACTGTAACCTTTGATTGCTAAAAATCTTTTTCTCTATGTTTTTTAGACATACTTGAAGTCATTACAGTTATGTTATTCTTAAAACCTAATGGAAATGCCTGATTTTCCCAATGTGTTCCTCCCAGCTGGATGAATGCCTCTGGGTCTTCAGCTCACTTGCATTTTCAGCCTTCTGCAGTGGCTCAAGTTTTGAAGCATCTGTGGAGTTAAATTCATCCACATTGCAGTGTGCACAGTCCTGGAGTCATATCAGTGTGCTGATAGAGCCTCTTTATTTCAGAACCCAAAAATGCTGCTTGTAATTAAGACCTCAGTAGGTACATTTGTTTGGCAGCTTCTCACAGGCATTTTTTTAGAAGGCTGAGAGAGATATCAATATAGCCAATGATGTGTTGTCTTAAAGTAAGGGAAAAAATTAGCTTGTTTTATGTTTTATCTTTTATATTAGTCGTGGATGGCTGGAAAGAAGGAAGCCTCTCGAAATCCTGTTAGTTAAGGGTATGCTGTTGTCTGGCAAGGTTAGAAGAATAGTAATTAATGAGATTTCCAATAGTCACGGTCTTAGTTAAATTGCGTAAATTACAAGAATTAGTTTGTTACTCTTCAGTCTTTCCAATATTTCTCCTTCAAGTGACAGCTGCAAGCAACAATCAAAGAACTGGTTAATGGCAGAATATTTTTTTAATATTTTTTTTGAAAGGACTATGGCCTGGTGAATGGAAGTTGAGAATTACTCCTGTAACACTGTGGAGAACATGCCTACCATTTGTAATTAATCTTGTCCTTCCAAACACATTGGACTTAACTCAGTGCAGTTCCATTGAATAATGTCTAATATTTCACAAATCTCCATTTAAATTTGATGGGTTTGAATTGTGTGATTCACAAATCCTGACAGCTCCAAGTATGTCAGTGTGTGTGTATATACAATTCTATGTGTATATACAGATAGATGCACATATATCTGCAAAACCAGATGTGTCATATCCCACTTTTCCTGCTGGTCTGTATTCCAGAAGTGCAGAAGATTTTTTTTCCTGGTGTGAAAGTACAGTACCTCTGATCAATGTTCAATCTGTATTCAGCTAAGACTGCTAAATTATAATTTTAAGAAAAACTGAGGTGTTTTATTTAAGTTCATTTAAAAGAAAAAAAGGAAATAACCTTAAACTTGTGTCATGTGTTCAAAACAAGCATTGTGAAAGTGTTGGTTTAAATGGATTTGGTTATTGCTTTTACTTTTATTCCTTTGTAAAAAACAATGGTTTTGTTTTATCTGGTTTTGTTCTTAATCCTGAACCCACCTTATTTACTGGAAAGTAGCTTATATTTGTGCATTTCTCTGAGCAAAAAATACTAACTTCAGCTGTGTCAGCGATCACTTAGCGATGATGGGAGTGATGTAACCGCGGTCACACCTCTCCTGGGAACGATGGGATGGTTCTCCTGCAGTGTTGGCTCGAGGAGCCTCATCCCAGCAGGAGCAGAGGACTGGGGAGGGTTGGGCTGGGTGGGTGCTGCCCTGGGCAGCAGATTTTGGGACACGCAGGGTGAGAGGGAGAGAGAGCAGCTGGGTGAGGCTCCGGGGCTCGCGGTTCCCGCGGGATCGCGGCGGTGTTTGGGGGCATGACTGTGTTTGCTTTTTCCAATGTCAAACTGTGCTTGTGATTAACAAAGCTCTCTCTGCTTTGAAGCCAAAGGACAAAAATCGCCCCCGGCTCGCTCTGGTTGTGACTTTATTTCTGTTTTGAGATGAAAACTGAGGTTTAGTTGAAGTGTTCCAAAACCAGATACCACTCTCTCTCTCTTTCTTGTAGGCAGGGTGCTGCTGTGCCAGGCAAACCAGGAGGGATCTCCCGTGTACAGTGCCCCCAGTTCACTAGTATACACATCCACAAGTAAGCTAGTGTTACGGCTCGTTTTCTTGTTCTGTTTTGTGACAAAAACACATGATTGTGAATTCAAGCCCCCTAAAAATGTCAACTTTCCCAACAGCTCTTGCGAATTTAAATGTGGTGTTTGTAAACATGATGTAAGTAATGTCAACAGATAATTCAGTGTTTTTGGTTGCATCTTTGTACTTGAAGTATATTTTATTAAAAAGAAATTGCCTATATTGCAATGTTGTAGAGAAATGGTCAAAAGTCCTATGGTAACTATGACAGTTTTTGGAATCCAGTACTGTTGTGTGCTCTGCATTTTGTGTAGAAGATGATGTGTTTCCTCTCTTGTCCTGCTCACAACTGTGATTTAATACACAAAACGTCTTTTATCATGTTCCCATTTGATTGGATCAGGAAGCAGATAGATGTGAAGTATCTTTTTACTAAAAGAACAGCCTGTATGAAAGGGGGTATTATTTTGAGTCATAAAAAGCTGCCCTAATAAAAAGAGCAGAGACAAGCTGACATGATGGGTGTTGCCATCAACCATTTTTCTCTACAAAACTTTGGAGCAGAGATGTGTCCTCTGAAATTCTGAGCAGAAACCTCTCCTGAGAGTGTTTTAGATTGGATCAGAAGTACCTCTGATGCCTATTCTGGCATCCAGTGGGATGAGAAGCCTGGAGCAGGAGCAGTAACTTGGCTCTGCGTTCATTGTGGTCCTTGGTAAAGAAAATACATGGTCTGATTTAAAACCTTATCAGACATGCTCTTTATGAAGATGGTATTTAATCTAGAACACAATTCTACTCTATTAGAGCTTATCTAGACTGCTAAAATGATTATTTTTTAGTTAAAACCAGGAATGAGGGCAAAAGACTTCCATAGTGATCATCTCTACAGTCATGTAATTCTTGTATGTCATATGCTATCAATGGCATCCCTAGGGCTGCTGCTTTTCCAGAATACATATGGGATCCCCTTTAAATCCCATTTAAATTCCAAGACACATATGGGATCCCCTTTAAACAGGAGTCTGGAGTGTACAAATGCATAGTAAACTAACCAAATGTATCAAGTGTTTTAAATTGAAAATTCAATTGTCAGTTGAGTCTGCATTTGCTTCCGGCTGCTCCAAGAATATTTTCTAATATGTTACCTTTCCCTAGCAGTGGGTTGTTTTTTTTTTTTGGTTTTTCTTTTTTTTTTTTTCTTACTTCTTGTAACAGATATCGGAAGTACTTACTGTTTAAATTAATGTTCCTTTTGGACATTTTTAGTGCACTTCACTCTCAATTTTCACTCTCAGTGTTAGGGAGCTTCTTTTAGAGAAGAGGGGGCAGTGTTTGTTATAATTTTGTGAAAATTGCTCTTTTTTGAAAGCTTTTCCTAAGTTTACCCTGTTGCTGCTGTTGCCTCCCTGAGTTGTAACCCATGAATTTGATTTCTGGCATTGCTGTTTCCATCAGATGATATTTCCACTGATATTGAATCCCTCAAGAGTCACTGTGAGCAAACTGAGTTCTGGACTTCACTGTTCCCATTATGTCTCCTGAGTCAATCCTGCTGAAAAAATCTTATTTTGCAGTAGTGCTCCTTGAATAATGATATCCTAACAAACACCTGTTTGTTTTCAATTATGCCAAATACATAAGTAAACAGGCTTTGCCTATCTGCCTCCCACTGGGCAATGTGTAATACAGTTTCATAACAGACATTGCTGCTAGCCCTTGCAGTAGAAATTATTACACTTTTTCTCAAACTCTGTGTCTGCAAGTCATGATTTTTTCTTTTGTTATATATAGAATTTCATCTTGCCAAAATGCAGTTTCCCCTACAGGGTCAGAACTCCTAATAACACAAAATTACTACAATTACTAAATACTGTAATTAGGTTTTTTATTTCTCCTTATTACAAAACTTTCAATAAAGATGTGAAATAGTTTCATTTTTATAGGAAGCTCCACTAGAAGTGACTAGAAATGAAGGTTGACTTTTGTCTCATTTCTTTTATTAGTTTAAAGATCTTCTCTATTCTATTTTTGTGCAGATTTGTAATATTGAAATTATAACTGATAAGTCAACATTAGTGTCTAGGAGATGATGTACTATTATCATTCCATGTAGAGAACAATATTGCAGCCTTTTTTTTTTTTAATAATTTGTTAATCATTTATTCTGTTACTGCTGATATGGTAACTGTGATATTTTAGAACTGCTTACAATGTAAGAATTAAGAGGTTTTCAATTTGTAATCCTTTTAACAGAAGGGAAAGAGTCTGCTGAGATTTTTCTGAAGCTATCTGAGATATTTGAAGTTCTCTAAGTGCCAATGGCATTTAGGAATTTTCAGGTATTTGGAAGAGGACAGTCCCCATTTTTCAAAGTGTTGTCTAACTTGGCTGTTCATCTTTTGCTCCTGAGTTACAAGGCATGAAGGACTAGAACACAGCTGTTAGATGTATTTGTCTGAATTTGGCTAGCTTGCTTTCTCACTGAACCTTTTGGTTTGTAGTTCTACTGTCCGCTGCTAGTCTGTGATGCCTCTGAACAATTTCACCCACTGGCTCTCCAGAAAGCAGACTGCAATTCTTGGAGCTGCTCTTTCCCTTCTGATATTTTATTTCTCCAGGATATATTTTATGTATCACACCATACATTTCCCAGCACAATGATTAGTTGCACCTCTGAATATGTCAGGAGATGGAAACATGGCTCTGCTTCCTCCCATCACTTCTGGCCCTTCGCATAATACAGAAAGAAATGAGCTGTTTCTTCTGCAAGCAGTGGAACAAATCAGCAGCTATAGTCTCTCATGCCTCATCTGTTCTCTTGTGCTGAAGCAGAAGATGGGACCTGGATCAGTTTTTCATTTGCACATCAATTCTTGGAATAGATAATTTGTTATGTAGGGAGCAGAGTTTCAGCATGCCAGCGTGTTCCCTTCCCCAGGTGGGACAGGTCCTTGACTTGCTGAGACAGCCACGAAATCAGGGCAGGAAACTTTGGCTGCTGTGGATTCCCACAGGATTGGCATCTCCAGGGCAGGACTGATACAACAGATTTCAGCTAAATCCATCATTACCTTAATGCAGGATGCAGACAAGTATTGAAAGGAGATATATCCAGCCAGGAATGATTGGATTTCACCAAATCCCAGTGAGTCAGCACTCGCTGGAATCTTCCCAGAGGCCCAGGATATCTCACTGAAACTTAGCTATGAAATAGTTTGGCTGCACATAACTGAGAGTCTCTTTTTGCCCTCACTTCTTTAGAATAGTTGCTTCCACAGGAAATTTTAAAATCCTGCAGAAATTTGTATCTCCCGGTGAATAAGAAATGTTTCAAGAAAAATTTTGGAACTTTTCCACATTGAAACCACTCATGAGTAAGATCTGTGAGAATATTAAGACCCTGCTGGACCAAAGGAGGATTCAAAAGAAGGGAAAAGTTGTGTCCCTGAATGTCTGTATTGCTGTTCTGCCAAGGACAGTAGCGCAGCTGGGTATGTATGGATATACATGAGTTATTGAGTGAGTAGCTACTAAAGGATATTTCTGATATTGAAGAGACATTTCACTGCTAGATACCTGAGTAGCTCATGTGTATGGTAAAACATTTTAGGTTTCTCCATGGCTTTGTTCAGAATGATGTGCAGATGAACACCTCTATTTCCCAGATTTTATTTAGCATGCCCATAAAAGAGAATTTTGCCTTGACTTCAATGAGTGCATTTTAAACTAAAGTCAATTTTGGCTTAGATTTCCTAAATGTTAGACTTGTTTCATCTTCAGTAAGGCTGCTTATCAGCTCCTAAATAAATCTTTCATACTGCAATCAAGGGATAGAATTAAAAGAAGAAAAATATGAAAATGCAGAAATCCGATATTAATTCGTTTTATTTTATCATACTCAAGGGCAAATGAAGTTGATGGCCCATTTTTTAATTGATATATTGATTACAGTTTTGGAAGAAGTGGCGGTGGAATTCAGCAGAAATGATTGAGGTGGTACAAATGCTTATAAATCTGTCCCACATTGTTCGTGTTCTTTAATTGTAATTGTCTGATAAAACTTCCATCGGTTTCTGTAATTAACCTAATGGTCTAAATGAATTTCCAGATCACTGGTTATTCATTTCAATATAGAAAATGCCATTACATTGAGTTTAATTAATACTAAGTAAGTTCACAGTCCATTGTACCATTAGAATAGGGTTTTACTGTTTTAACTGTTTAAATTATAAATATTATTTCCTCTCATCTTGTTTGTCCCATTTATGGATTTGAGCATTCATTTTCTATTCATACTAAAATAGCATAAACCCCTTATAATTAAAATATTTAAAACCCAATGCTCTTCAGGCTCGCATCCTCAAAATAACAGTGTAGATTTTTTTTTTGTATTTATTGTTTCAACTATTTTTAAACAGAATTCAGTCGGTGCCAAACTCATAATCCCATGATATGCCCTAGAACATCTTATTTGTCTTGATATTCCTTTCACAGAAGTACATATGACAGATAAGCACTCACCAGAGGATACTTTTGCTTTGCGTCAGACAGATATTAAAACAATAAACTATGTTGCCCTGGGATTTTAGCTTATGAGCGACCAGGAAACAACAAGGCAAAGATGAGATGTTTTTGAAAGGTGGGAAGGCAGTTCTTTTGGAAAATTCCCTGGAAACCTTTGGTCCTGTAATACTTTTGACAAGAAATATTTTTAATGCTGAAGTTTCTTTAAAAGCAAATCAGGAAAATGCACTTAATTCCTTCAGAGCAGGCATGAGATATTTCCTGAGTTATCCCAGTATTCCTACTAATCCATGCATTATGTCCTAAGAGAGAAGGAAAATCTATGGCACAAGGATAAAGTGTGAATTACCTTATATGGGAATTTTGGTTTTTATATATGCTCTCTATTAAAAACATCAGCACTTACATGTAACAGACATATGTACTAGTTTTTAAAAGCTGGTTTTCTTTTTCCTGAGGGTGTTTTGTTTTAATTCATAGATGGAGGATAGTTCTGGATCTTGTTGATAGAAAAAAATTAAAAATTCATGAAAGTACATTTTGTATTTATAAAGACCACATCCAACAGTAGGATTCAAAGTATTTAAGGACTCGTGCTACAGAAATGAAAATTAAGTCAAGCCTCTCAATGCAGTATGTCCTTGAATTAGAAGTAAGTTGCTTGGCTTAGGAATATTAGTAAACCACCTCAAAGATGCTGTATGAAACTCTTTTCATGTTTCTTGTTTCACTGAAGACATTCCAGGTTTTATTTTTCTGTGGCATTACTAATGGATTGAAGCAAGATCTTTGACATCTCTATTATGTTCTGGGGTATTTTCAATACCAAGAAAATTACACAGGAGAAACAGAAATTTTCAAAAGGTGATTGAAAGTGCGTTTCTGCGCCCGATCATTAGCAGAAGCACTCGGTTTAGAAACCTTGATTCCGTTGATTTTTGTCAGCTTTAATCTGTTGCACACATGTAATTACCTGAAAATTATACTGTAATGATGGGAGTTTGCTGCCACTCCAGGCAGTGTAGCTGCTCCTGGCACTTGGTGTATCCTTTTCTGGGTTTTGTATGTAAGACCTGACTGAGCACATTCAACCCAAATGGACAATATATTGCAATGCCATCAATGATTATTTTGCTCTGATTTTATTGTTGTTTTTCTTACTTCAACTCTTTGGTAAGATTGCCATTTTGAATTGGAATGTGGGTCAGGAACAGCTTAAAAATGAGTATTCATATGGTATAAATAATTTGCCAGTACTACAGGATTTCCGAATTGAATGTAAGAAAAGATTCTGAAAACTAAATTTTTAATTGGTCTGTTTTCTCTTAAGCTAGATTGGAATGGCAGATCACTTCATCACTGATGAAGTATGGATCAGTGAATTGTATTTACACATTGGTGGTTTTGTCTGCTTTTTACTGCTTTGTAGGAAACAGGTAGAGAACTCTCTGCAAAGGGGGCTGTGTTTGAGCCACATTAACCCTGGCAGGGCTGCAGTTCTTCACCGAGGGTGCAACAGTCCTGCCTAAGGGAAATGTCCATACATCTGAGCAGAGCAGTCACAAAGAGAATTTCCAGGCTACAAAAACCTTATTACTGAACATTTAGCAGTCAAACTGTCTTTTGATGTGCTTCCTGAATTAATTGCCTTTATTTATGAAGAGAATCACCTGGTAGTAACCAGGAAAAATGTGCCAAGTGCTCTTCCTGTTTGTATGTTAAAGACAGTTTAAGTGAAAGCTTAAATAAAAAAGATACCAATAGTAAACAGGAAGGGAATAGCTTTCCATGATCCACTCTCTGATGTATAGAAATGTAGACAAATATTGATGCCATCTCATGTAGAAATGTCTTTAGGTTTTTAAACACTATTCTGGCCCACAGTGTTGGGCCTTGCTTTGATGCAGGATAACACCACTGATTTTCAAGTCAGATAGTTATAAAGATAGTAAAAAATTAACAAAATTGGGTAAAACTTTATATGTATGTATTGGATTATATTCTTGATTTAAGTATCATCCTATTTTTAATTGTAAAGTAATTCGCTTTTGTTTTTTGGTTTTGATTTGGTTTGTTGTTGGTTTTTTTTGTTTGTTTGGTTTTTTTGTAGCATTGTCTGAAATTATTTCTTCAGCATTTTTGATGTTCTGTATCAGTACACGTTGTCTTTCTGTAACTATTTTCAGGACAACTCTCATTTTACTTTCTGTCTATCCATATTTTAAATGGTGACTTATAAATCATCACTGAGGTATATTGAATGTGTCTAAAATCTGGATATGTGGCTTTCATTTCACTCTCACAATTGTGTTTTTAAGGGCCTTGCTGTTTATCCTTATTCTTCTGTTCTGGGTAGTGCTGGAGCAGTGTGTCTGAACTAGCAGGCTTAGGAATTTTTGGAGAGACATGTCCTTAATTGCCACTGGCTTTTTTTCCCACTTATACACAATCCTACATGTGGGTAGTGGGAGATGCCTGGCAAGATAGTAAATTGTGGAGAGTATCTCTGTCCTTTAGTTCAAATAATAAAAATTGAGTGTGGCCAAGGATGTGATGAGCCATGATTTCGGGCAATGGGATTGTTTGGACTTCTCTCAGGAGGCAGCTAAATAGTGAGAATTACATTTACTAATTACATTTACTATGTACATTTTATTTACATAGTGAGAATTACATTTAGGATTATTTAGCATCATGTTCTGCAAGGCAGTTGCACATCAGACCCCTTTGTGAACAGTCCTGTTTGCTGCCTCTGAAACCTCCCTGGCTCTGCATCCTGTAACCTCTCAGCTGTCACTCACTTTTAGCACCAAACACACAGTGTTGGCTGTACATCTCAGATCACCCTGTCTGTCAGACAGCAAACTCTTCATTTTGTGCTTTTCAGCTCAGCCTGGAGGATTTGGTTTCAAGTCAAGGCACACCTTAGTGTCACTCTTTATTTTGTGATGGTTGTTATTGCATCGTGGCTCTTAGGACCATTCTGTGTGCAGCAAAATTCAACCCAAATTTCACAGATACTAAGTGCTTTAATGGAATTAACATTTTTAGTATCAGTGTGACTTTGCAGGTGCAGTCTTTGCTTTGACAATTTTTCCATTATGGTTTGGATTAGGTTAACAGCTGGGGTTTCCTCTATTGCTTCCTGCCTAAATTGTTCCCAGTGCATTCTGACAATGCTCTTTTTACAGTTTAATAATTCTGCTGAGTGTTAGGAATCCTTGTGTCATCTAAACAGTATTTCTTGTCACTGCAAAATTGACTTTCATAAACATTTAAATTACTAGATTTTGCCATCTCTTCATAGCAGTGCTACTTTTCATCCAGCTTTCTACAACCATGCCCCTTTTGCTTTGTCTCAGAAATGGTGTTTAGTCAGACACAGGGGATTTTTTCCATTTGCTTGAAACTTTTAGGTGTCCAATAACTGGGAACACCAGACAAGATATTGATCGCTTTGATCATCTATATTTGAAGATTGTTCTTTAATTTAAGATCAAATGTGTCTTCTCTGATCTCTACTGTTTCTTTCCCTTTATGGCCTGGGTGCTTTGTTTTTACCTCCTGAGCTTTTTCTTCTTTCTTGGTTGTTTCTTTTGTGAAAAGCCAACTATTCCTCAACTCTTTGTAACTAATACCTCAACTATTGGTAATTTCAGCTCTGCATATATGCATATTATATTTGCAACATTTTTATGGCATTTAATGGTATCAGTATAGATCAAAACCAATAGTGGTTTTATTGGTGTTTATTGGTACATGAGGTGAAACAAAGGAGGGCAGATAAAAAGATTAGTTCCATCTGGACTTAAAATAATTACAAAGAAGTCACTGTATGCAAGTAATTGAAATAATTGATCAGTTAGATCTGAAAACAACTTTAAGATAACCAAAGTAAAAGTTTTGTTGGAACAGTTAAGTATTTCCCTAAAATTTAACACCGGAATAAGCATATTAAATGGTAGGTTCCTCTTTATTGAAATATTTAATTTAAGGGGCTTTGTATGCATTTGATTATAGTTTGGTGTGGAAAAATCTAAAAATCTGATTTTTCCCATGTCTGAGGCTGAAATATTTGAAAACAGTGTGTTAAAGCAGTTGTCTGTCCTCTAGAAATATTCACTTACATGTCAGTATAAAAAAGTTTCACCAAATTTATGTGAAATTTGGTGCTGATTTGGATTTGACAGCAAACTTAATGCAGTAGTGTTGTGCGAAGGGATTCAATTACAGTGTGCAGTGTTTTGTAAGTAACTGTCTTGCATAAAAAAGTTAATTAATCAGAGCTGTGTCAATTTCCTTGTGCCATGTCAATTTGCAGCAAGGTAATTAATCACTAATCGCCCAGCGTGCAGCAAACTAAGGGACAATCCATGAGTCATTTGTTGTTATTTTTTCCCCAATAAATGGCACACAGAGCCATGAAGAAACACATCTCGCCTTTCATAATATTTTTATCGACAGTTTTGCATGTTGTAATAGACTGCAGCAACAAGCAGCTGTAGTTCAATGGAATATGAATATTAAAGAAACAAATGAGAGCAGATTTATAGGCCATTGCTTTTCTGTTATGTCAGTTTTGAGATTACACTGAGCAAATGAACAGTGAAAAATTACTCTTCCATGTGGAGAATGGTGATTAGACTTGTACATTAATTAGAGATTTTTGTTTTCCTTTTTAATGCATTTCAAATGAGAATGTCCTATAAGTAAGGGTTTCTCCAAAATACAGATTTATTCATTCCTAAACAACAGTGTATAACACTGGCATATATTTCTCTACAATAGTAAGGAAATAGTCACTCTATAATTTTAAGTATGGTTCAAAAAGTAAATAAATTGTGAAAGAAAGAAATAGAAGTGACCATTTGTGACTGTGTTTGATGTATATGGGAAAATTCTTTTGAATGCAGTTAATTCACAACTAGATCCCAGAGAAAATCATCTCACAACCGTGACAGGTGAAGAAATGTATTTTCAGCCTGCTAATTTTAAACACTGTGAACTTTCTAAAGATTTTTTTTTTACCCTGAATTTGAAGTGTGTGTATGTACATATATTTATATATCATTTAAATGCCTTTTCATATTCAAATCTGTACTAACAGAGCTTACATTTTGCTTGCAGTGTGCTTTGGTCTGTGTATTTAAATGCACAAATCCTCTTTAGCTCAGTGTTTATAATTCTTTTAAAGAATGCCACTTAATAATACTTATTACTATTGCAGTGAAGGGAGAACAGAGCACACATTGGGATAAACCGCTGATTCTGTTCCTGAAATCTCAGATAATATCATATAGATTATTCTGCTTAGCCTCTCTCAGCATGCTACCCATTATATCTCTTTGTTTTTAATTTATTGTGTTTCCTCAACGGGGATCCTCCTGAACTATGGGAATAATGTAAATGTGTCTCCCTGTCTTTCTAGCCGTTAAACTGTGCTGCAGTAAATTAGCGATAAAGTGACTCAAACACGACGGAACATTTAAATTCTTCACCATAAAACATTTGCAAACTCTTGGTGGCAGATGACCTGCTAGTCTGTGCAGAGGAGGAGAGATTAGGAGTGATGAGAGGTAGATTTGCTCATCCATTTTGATGGCACACCTTTCTCGGGGCATATGGCAGCCTCATACAAATTCAAACCGCAGCGCAAATGTGAAGAATAATTGCCCATTAAAGTGGCTGTATATTTTTATGGCTTTGATACAAAATCTGCCCCCTGTTGTTTTTTGCATCTGCTGCTCTTTCATCTATCCCAAAGCTTTAAAACTTTAATATGCAGTGTATAACCCTTAAGTATTTTTTTGCCAGGTTGTATTCCTCTTTTTGGGGACTGTAGCTTTTCGTTGTTCCTTCAGCCTTTATTTTCCCAGGCCTGCGTTGAGATATGGTGCCTACAAAGTGCACCTCCCTGTCATGTTCATTTAATAAAAAATTAGTCAAAGAAATGCTTATGTTACATCTTCTGGGACAAATTAAGATTTGATTAAATTTCAGCTGTGAACACAAAGATTTTTTTCTTCCTTATGCTCATATTTGCTTTTTCTATAAAATCATTAGTTACCTAAATTTTACTGATATACTACCATGAATCTTGTTAATTCCAAAGGCTTTTTTATTTGCTTAAGTGTGGCAATTCAGTGGCCAGATTCCATGTTTGAGACCTAAACTGAAGTTCAGTGAAGGAGCTACCCTGAGGGAGTGATTCTGTGCTTACAAAGTGTGAAAAGAGAGAACTTTGTAGACAAAATTCATTGTAATAATACATTTTAAAATTTTATCCTCCTAAGTGTACAAATTGAACAAGAAAGTTTAAAGAAAAAATCTTACCAGCATTATGTTACTAAAACAGTTTAATTTAGGCTGCAGTAGGTGATTTGTGTGCTTTTGGATAATTATATTAAGCAAAGCCAAGGATTTCTACAGCATATTATTTATAATCTAATTTTTTTTTTAACTTGAAAAAGTAAAATTGCAGTTTGACTGTAGGAACTGATTTTTGTGGTGCTGTTGTAGTTTCATTCATATTTGAGTAGCTGAATGAATAACTATGGAATGGATGGGGCCATTAGATGAAAATGTAAATTGTTTTCTTTATCCCTTGATGTTTGATTATATATTGTCCTTAGAGAAGTCTTTCCTTTTTTAACCTCATGTGATCACCTCCTATCATCAATGTGTATTTGGAGAAATCTGCCTTTTCTCTGTCACAGATCAGAAGAATTGCAGTCATCAAATTACTTTGATTAATGTAAGCTACTTTTGCTTAGAAATGGGCTCAGATGCTTCCCTGCTGAGAGTCAAACATATTCTCAACCCCATTTTAATAGCATTTTCACTGACTGAGTTTCAGCAGTTGGGCACTGAGGCACTAAGGAAGGTTGACCTACAAACTGTAAGTCATTAAAACCTCTGCCCCTCCTGGCTACTGCATTCATTCCTTTTGGGACTGGTTAATAGCATTTAATGCTTCCTGATGGGACAGCCCTTTTCATAAAATTCTCTTTATGAAGTCCATTCTTCAGTTGTGTTCTAATGGTGCCACTTCTGCTGGTTATTTTGGGTGAGGATATTAAAAAGTTGGTAGCAAAATAAATTCTGTGGTTATTACCTATTCCTACCCATCTGATTTCTTAGCTGGGCTGAAGTAGCTTAATGAAGTTTTTTCTGAACTCAAATCCAGGGTGACAAAATCTGTTGATTATATTACCTCTAATCTTGATCTCTGATGTGACAACCTGACAATAGAAAATGTGTTTTAAGATGGTCTGATTTCCACATGGACCCAAATCAGTTTCTGGGATGGAAATGTTTCTGTTTTGCATAAACTCAACTGTTGGACATCACTCAGTTGTGAGACCCTGCAATTCCACTCTTATTCCCATGATTCCCATGTTGAGTTTCCATCATTTCTGATCCTCTTCCTGACAGAACTACAAATCACTGCTCTGCAGTGAATTTTTCTACTAATTGCTTCTACGAGCTTTTTTAGTGCTTTGCTTTACTTTACACATTTTATGCTCCGTGACTTTATTAAGGTAACAATGCAAGGCAAGCATAGCAAAACAATTACATTACTTCAGGCTTCTCATTCTAACTCATCCTTTGTGTTGCAGATCCTTTGAAAATGATAAAAATCACTATCTTGTCTTAGCATCTCCCATGAGTGCAGAGCCTCCATTACAGGTTTTGGATTTCGTAAACGCTTATGGACTAAATTACTCTTCCTGCTCACTGTGTTCTCTTGCCTTGTCTCCTCTTTTGTTAAGAGAAAGCCTTCTTTCTCATAAAAATATATTTTTTATTATTATTTTTGTGGCGTTTTTTACTCATTCTTTCGTGGGGCACTCTGCTTTTCCAGTGATATTTCTCTGTAGAAAGTGTTCACTGTCAGAGATTCGAGGTCAGTGGCTTTCCTTGCAATCCTTTCCAAGGTGTGACTGCCATGAAGAATAAAGAGAATTTAGGATAAATGCTTGATTGTTGCAAAATATGTATTTTAATACGTCTGTGTGAAAGCTGGGTTGAATGGTACAATTCAAAGGAAAAAAATTCACAATCCACTTTAGGTGTTCATTCTTTCACAGGGGCATATCCTTAGTGTCTCCCAACAATTCCAGCTGGTTTTAATTGGACTTCTATTGACTCATTTCTTCTGGAAATCAAGAGATAAGCCTTTTCTTCCCACAGGTGTGAGGGCTGTGGCTGCATGCAGGAGTTGATAGTTAATTTCAACAGAACATTTTACAGCAAAAAGATTGTTTAGGATCCCAAAAGAACAACTGCTGTAAATATTGCCAATCATAGATGTTCATTACAAAGAATTAATTAGTGGAACAGATCTCTGGGCAAGACTTCCAGACCATGTATTGCAAGCCCACAATGGTGTTAGATATCTTACATTGCTTGAGCTTAGACTTTTTTTGAATTAACTGGGTTTTCTCTACCACTTCTCTTCTTGTGAAAGAGTATTTTCTATCAATATTTAGAGAACTACAGATGCAAGTGAAGAAGTTCTAAGGTTGTCAGACTGTGTTGCTTCTTTTTTTTGTAATTGCCATTTAGGTGAGAGATATTTCTCTTGATTTTGACATTTTAAGAGTGTCCCTAAAGACTACAGTTTATCATTTAAGATGTTCAGCATTTCAGATACCAGTTTTTCCTGGCCATTCTCTCAAGTCCATTTTCACCCATTTGCTTAAGCAGACTCTTCTCAGCACTGGTTTGTTGTGTTTGTTTATTTATATTATTTTTTTTTTAAGGCAGAAATTATCTATCAAATTATGGGAGCAACTTTCTTCTAGAAATGCATATAAGTTGGAAAGGAGTGATTTTTTCTAACACAGGCAGATTGCAGCTGAGCATCAGTCTTACACAAATATAACTGTACTGGATTAGGTTAGTTCTCCATCTAGTCCAACACCTGTATTTGGGAAGGAGCAAAAGCTGGATGCCCAAAGAAAAGCTGTAAGACTGGAGGGAATGTGTAGGTCTGTAGTTCTTTGACCTTTATGTAAAACTATCTTTTACTTTTTTTTCTGCGTGTTGTATTAATTTCTGCACAAGGCTGTATACTTGGAAAGGAAAAGGACAAAAGTTCTGTGGTTCCAGTGGCAGGTGATAATTCTGTCATTGTCTTTATGCTGGTCAATACTCAGTCTTCTTGAATATGCAGAAGTACTTAAAACATCCAGGTTTCATGTATACGATGTATATGTTGTTTTTCCTTAAAAGAAATGTTTTCCAGTACAATTCCTTCAAGATTTCTTAAATGCAGTTGCTTGCAAAGTTATCAACAGGACATTGAATTCTGCAAATTCATCTTTCTGATTTTGACACATTCCTGTTACAGAAGAGGGAATAGAAATACAGTATTTGCACTTTCTGAGACAGGTGTAATTTATTTGTATTGCCATAAGGTTGGTTTATGTTGTATCACAGGCATGTAAATCTTCACAGAATTACTGTGTAACCTTTT
Source organism: Lichenostomus cassidix (assembly GCF_008360975.1). NCBI lineage: Eukaryota > Metazoa > Chordata > Aves > Passeriformes > Meliphagidae > Lichenostomus > Lichenostomus cassidix. Next base: position 11,874,453 of record NC_139495.1, on the reverse strand, counting down.
TGTCAGTGAGAAGGACCTAGCAAAGCCCCAAAGCCACAGCAGGAAGGCAATAATAGAGAAATCACCATAATTACAGTATTTGCCTTCACATGTTCAGCCAGCAAGGCCTAAAAGCAGTGATTTTTTAAATTTTTCTTTTTTTTCAAACTTGAGGCTTCTTTTAAAATTCAATGCTAAATAAGGATTGAAATCAATTAATATTTCAGATTTGAAAAAGTGTTTTCTACATCAGTATTTCCATTTGCTTCCTTTTAATTAGGGCTTTGCTAAGCAATATGTTGTTTTATTTCTTTATCTACATACTGAAAAAAATTGAACACAGTGAAGCACATCTGATGTAACCTGAGTGCCAACAGAGCTGGATTTGATTTTATCTGTCTCATTGATGAATTCATTCAAGAAATACCTGTTCAAACATTGACACGCAATGTATGTACAAAGGAGAAATGAAGTAACAAAACTGCTTTAAAAACTGGCAGAAATAGCAAAGTGGGAAGTTTTGTTTGTTGTTTTGGGGTTTTATTATTTTTTCAATTTAAAAGTTATCAAGAAAGAAGTTTTACAGAGCTTCTCAAGAGAGAAGTTTTACAGAACAAAACGCTCTAATACTGTATTACTGTTCAATTTCTGATTAGAATATTTTGAGTCTCACATGGAATGGTAATTAATGTTCACACTTAGTTGCAATGACAATATAAAAGTGTCTGAGTTAATTTCTTTGTTATATGATTAAGTTATTTCTATTTGGTCTGAATATTGTGTAGCTTCAGATGTGTTTCTAAACTATGCAACTCTTGCTTTTAAAGGAGTGAAAAGTACTGTTATGTACATGGTGCAACCTCAAAGAAAATGGAGAGAAAAAACTTCTCTTTCCTTCTGTTATGACATAGTTAAGAGCCAGTTAATAATCAGCTCTTGAACAAGAACAAAGCTGTTTTCAATTGGCAGAATCAGTGGATAATTTAGATGACTTGAGGTCACCTAAGTGACTAATGTCTCACCCCCACTCCAAGCAAGGCTGATTTAGCAGACAGATCCAATAAATGCGATGCAAATATCTCTGACATTCTAAATGTGAGCCTGAACTTGGACCTCAGGAGTCTCCTGGCAGTAGTGTTGGCTGAACCAGCCAACATTCTTTCTAACGGTGTCTTCTGCGAAACTCAGAGCCATGTATGACACCGCCATCCAAATTCCCAGTTTGCTGCCGAGATTCTGTGTGAAAAGATGAGTTAAAAGACCTTGGCGACTCCCTGGTCCAGCTCCAGGCAAGCTCTAATAGAATCCCAAGCATGCTGCTTGCTCCAGAGCGTGGCCATGGCGCATTAATGGGTGTTTTTTCCCTCCACAGTGCCAGGATTTCCCTACCCCGCCGCCACCGCAGCTGCCGCCTACCGAGGTGCCCACCTACGAGGCCGGGGTCGCACGGTGTACAACACGTTCCGAGCAGCAGCTCCCCCTCCTCCCATCCCAGCCTACGGCGGGTAAGGAGCTCCTCTTCCCTCTCTTCCATCCCATCCCGCGTGGATCCCGCAATCCCGGGCGCTGTTCCCGGGTCGCGCCTGCCCGGCACCAGCGCCTCGCACAGCGGCTTGAAAAATGACTGTAATTTGTACTGCCATGCTCGGTGGCCTTGAGCGTTTCAGATGTCACATATTGTTATGTAAATGCTCCCAGAAACGGAACGCTCCGGAACAGAGAGGTTGTTTCGGCTGAAGGTATATTTTTGATGAATGCGAACATCTGGTTATTAAGGAGGTTGGATCGAGTTAACTTCTTTTTTTTCTTCAAATCGCCTGCTGAAAGTTGTCTCTGGACCTGAAGGCTTACTGCTGTATTTTTATTTTTTTTTTTTTTTATTTTTTTTTTAAATTGCAGTTTGCTTAGTTTTTCTGCTTGCCATCTTTGCCATGATAGGAATCTGGGATGCTTCCCTCAGGACCATGGTTTTTGAGTATGTTTGCTTAAGTAATGCCTGAAGAATTCGCTGTCAGTGACCTGCATTAGCTAAAACTAAATAGTAAACTAAGGAACTGAGAAGGGGAATTCATAGTATTAATTTCTAGAAACTATAGAATCTTCTTTATTTCAGAAGATTGTTTGGGTTTTATGTATATTTTTGGGGGGAAGAAAGAAGAAACAAAATCTCCTGTAGCTCTGCAAAGGCTGACGCAGGAAGGCTTTGCATGCTGCATGTAATACTTCAAAACCCTCATAACATTATCAAAAGATTTTCATTTGTTAAGAAATTGGGAAATCTGGAAAAGCAGAAAACTTAGCAGATCCCAGGCCAGCGTAGTATTTTATCATAAAATTTTGGAGTTGATTTGCCACTAGCTCTCTGTGGAGCAGCTGGATGTTCCTGGGAAGGGGTCAGGAAGGGTTGGCACAGGCAGGGAGGAGAGGTGATCTCTCTGTCCTCACTGAAATCCCTTTCAGCAGCTCCTTGGCTCCCACTAGGGATGTCCCCTTGTGCAGAAGCTGCCAGCACAGCTCCTGTCCCTCCTTGGTTCCATTAATCCAAAAGGAGCATTTTTCCCAGACAAATTTGCCAACCTCCTCAGTCAGCCTTTGGGCTGAGTTTTCAGGGATATTTCAGGCGCTTTGATCATTCTGTCACCACGGGCAGTTGTTATCTCAGAGAAGTAAGATGTTCTAAAAACTAGTATAAAAATAATGCCCGAGAATCAGGTTATTTTGTAAAAGTGTATTGTATTGTTTTATTTGAGTGTTTTGTGTAGTTTAATAAGCAAAACAGTATTGCCACTACTGGAGGAAGACAGTCTTTTCTGAAGTTTGCCTGGGTTACCTCTGGGCAAGGATGGTGTCCCACTGAAGTTATCCTACTGTTGCCGTACTCTTAGTCCAGACGTTTGCACATGGCAATGACGGAAGCAAGTTTAGAATGCCCTACATTCAGATTTCAATCAGAATTCCTCAGCTACCAAATGGATACTGCAGCTAAAGGAAGTGGGCTCTCCATCTCTGCCTTGTTTAAAAAAAATTCTTAATTTCAGCACAGAGTGCAGTATGTAGTGAGATAACAGTGTGGGCCACTCAGTTTCGTGATGTCATTAACATCACATCTTAGTTAAATACAAAGTCATAGAGGTATAGAAGAAAATAATTTCCAGCTCTGTGTGATACAGTTTTGAATTGGACAATACTTTTTTGGGTAGTGTTTGCAAAATGAATAAGTACTTTCTGACTAATAAGTAACTTAAATTTGCCTTAATTTAAGAGGCCACATGTGGGTGCTCTATGTGTAGATGTGTGTGGTATACACATTTTTATAATTAGGACAGTGACTCAGCAGAAAGAATTACATTTCCAAGTGTACCACATGTATATTCTTATGTAATTATACTGCTGTCTGAGAGGAATCCTTGCTAATCTGGGGCTCACCTTGCCACAAAACATAATTTGAGACTACAGAAGTTTTCAATTCCTGAGCCTTGTCTTAATTCAGGTAGGTCTTAGTTCAGATATTTAATTTTGTCCATCTACCTGTGCTTTGCAATAAGGCCCTGATTTCTGAATTGCCCACTTTTGTAATTCATGGATCAGTACAGGAGTTGTACATATCTCTGTTGCACTGATCCACAGTTGGGGTAATGAAGCTTCATTCTGCCACAATTACTTTAATAATTAGATCTCATGTTGGTATCTTCACTGATATCAGAGTGTAACTTGGAATTTCTGTGTCATACTTTGTTTTCTGCTCCCCTATTCTGTACTGTGGCCCATCAAAGAAGCAATAAGGAACTTCCATCAGAAAAAAAAAAAAAACCCTTAGTCAATGAAAATAAATTATAGGAATGTGGTTTTTGGTCACAACGTGAATAGAAGTCAAGGAAAATTACAGATAATAAAGACATCACAGAGAATTAATCAGCTTAGAGAAGGAAGCAAACAACTTGGTATATAAGTTGTTGATAAGAAAAGTGGAAAAAGTTTTGAATGCTGTTTTGCAATTAGTTTAGTGGCAATTTCTCACTTTTCACTCAAGGAAGGAGCCCAGCATTACAGCCAAGCAAGCAGTTTCACACTTAAGTATTTTTAATCACTAAAAAATATAGGCACTTATTTTCTATAATGACAGATACAATTTTAATAATAAATTTACATTAAATTCCATCAGTGTTCAGTTACAAAAGTATTTCTTTTCAAGAAAAAACCTACATGTAGTTGCAAAATGTAAAGCTGAAGTTTGCAACTACCTTTTTTTTTTTTTTTTTTTTTTAATTTCATTAACCTAAGATCTTGATCTAACCTCCAGATCTTGTGGTCATAAGACAGAATGAGTTACTGTGGTTCCTGTTGAAAGTTGTCTTCTGCTGTGTCTCCCACTGACTGGGGAGCAGCAGACAGGGTCTGAGGGAAATCATTGGGTATAATCGTATTTAAGGCCATTGTTTTCTCATAAATCAAAGAGCAGCACCTGCTTTAAAATGTGTCATCTAAAAATGGTATTACTCTTCATGAGATACATAGCACTACCCCAATTATTAATGGATCCTTTCCTTCAGAGTGAGACATTTCACTAATTCCTCGAGATAGCATCTTGTTTATTAGCTCATGGAAAGTACTTCCCTTTCAGCCTCTGCAGTATCATCTCCACTGCCTTGAAATACGAGAAGGTGCAGCTTACCTACAGCCATGTATAATTAATTTATGTGCCATAAAATGCCACTGACACTGGAATGGGGAGTAAAGCTTGGTTTGTGTGAGAAGACTGAATGCTGAAATTCAGAGTTTGGAGGTCTACACTGCACACAGAGTTTAACCTCAACCTGGTGCAGCAGCAGAGGGGAATAAGAGATTTTTAATCTGTTGTCAAGAAAATGCAGTGTCACTGTATATCTGGTAGTAGAGCAGTAGTAGATAGCAGGAGTAGTGAAAGCAACAAGAAGCCTTTCTGTTTCACAATCCTTTGCCTTAAATTCTTCACAAGTTTGGTGTGTGATGGCTTTCTCTTCACATTTCCTCTCTGCTTGTTTCAGTTCTGATGAAGCTCACGGAGAATTAGCTCTCAGTCTGTATCTCCACCTCTGCTGTCTTTCCTGGGAAAGCAGGAGACAGCAATATGCTTTTTCCTCTTTGAATAGAAGAGTTTAAAAAAACCCCAAACCCAACCCTAAATAGAATTGCGAATTTGTGGGGAGTGTGGAGGAGAAGTAACATAGACTATTCAGAAACTCTTCCTCTTAAAATAAACATTTTCAAGTGCTACTTTCTAACTGATTCAAAATGAAAACACAGCTTTATTTTCCAACCCTCTTTCTGAATTTAAGAAGGAAGGATGATTAGTATGAGCTACTCCATCTACTCTGGTTGTTATGGGTTTTTCCCAATTTATTTACTCTGGCGCACATAAACTTCATCTTCCTTTGGACTCTGTGTATATGTGCAATTGTTGGAACAAAAATTGGGTTTTGCCAGCACACAGTGAGTGATTTATGTCTGCCAGCTTTGTTCTCTGCAGCAATGTCCTCAGTCAATTTCCCAAAGCAGATAATGCAACTTGTCCATGGCGGAAAATGTTGAAACTGGAAAGGCAAGAAACTGGAATTAGAGAACATTCTAAGAAGTTGAAACTGCCTCTTACAAGAGTTTCAGTTGTGTTTAGAGTGTTGAAAAGTGCTGCTTTAGTTCTCAGTCTTTGCTGTAGGTAAGGCTGTAGCTGCATCTCCTCTATCACTTGTCTCATGAAGGCTTCATAGAAAATGTTTCATGGAAAAGGTGATTTCAGAGCAAGAGCTGGGCAGTGCAGGACAGTGAGGGTGACTGTTTCTGAAAACAGTTCTCAGAAAACAGAGAAATTTTGTTCGTCAGCTGCTTTTCATTATTTCTGCTGGAGAGGTGATGGTGAGCTGTCCCCATTGCTGTGCCAAGGAAGGAGATCAGGGCTGTGCTGCCTGCTTGTTCTCTCAAATCCCTCCCTCTGTGCCCTGGGTGTGCCTTGGGCTGGCTGTGCTGCCTGGGCAGGGTGTGTGTGCCTGAGGGCCATGGAACCTCAGCTCAGCTTTGTGCAATCAGGGACTGTCTTTTCATGTCATTGATAGATTATTCCACTCAATCCTTTTGAAAGATGAGGACAGAAAAATGATAATGAAGACAGATGTAGTTCTCCCAGGATATTATCGAGGTGGAATCTAAACTACTGAAGATTTTGTGTTAATATAGTTACAAAAAGTGATTATAAGACACAGAGACTTAAATAAAGGAGCTAAACCCATGAAAGTCAGATGGATAACACCTGATGAGGAAACAGTTTCCTATTTATAGAAAAATAATTTTAGGAAATGATTGCCACATATTATGCACATTTTCATATTAAATCAAGATTTCTCACTTCTCTGAGTTTTCCCTAGCACAATAAAATAATAGAATACAACAGAATAAATCTCCCCAAATTTGTTGTTCTTTTTAATGCCTCCAGGAAGCACATTAACATCTCCATTCCTTGGGTAGGGGAATTCAGATTTCAGTGATGTGGCTATTTGAAAACGGTTGTTTTACAAGGAGCATAAGATTTACCTGTCTACCAAGATAATTATTTTGATATAAAGTGTAAAAGGAGCTGCAGTAAGATGGGTTTCTGAGTGATGCCTTCAGTCTCTTCCCATGCTCGAGACATACTTTGTTTCCTGCCTAGAGCTTCAGAGAGAGAAAAGGGGTGATAAGCCAAGCAAATTACCCTTGGAAAATTAAACACTGAAGGAAGGAAAAGCACAAGAGCAAAACATAGTTCTTGGTGGTTTACACTTTGTCCTGCTGATGAGGGGGGCTCTGAGAAAATACATTTGATTCCACTGGTAAGGTTAGATCAGGAATCAGTGAATGACAAGGACACTGAGTAGAGGAAATATTCTCTGAAGAATCTGTGGAAGTGTGAAGAATTACTTTTCTTCAAACTTCAGGAGAAGCAGAAGGGTTTTTATTGAATATCACTATCATGATACAAGATCATAGGGAGGAAATAAGAATATCAGCTGGTTTTGGTTTTTTTTCTTTTTGGAGTGCAGGCCCTGCTTGGGACTGTTATACTCATGTGCCTGATTCTGTCGCTTCATTTTAATATTGGCCATGTTTAATGATGGAGTTCTGCATGTGTCTTATTTTAGTGATGGGTACATTTTTTTGGCATAGTATTTATGGAGTGGTTTCATAATTAGAACTCAAAATAAGTTTCTGTCTGTACATGACTGGAAGGGAGACTGAGGTGGATGAATGAACCTGTCCAAGATTACAACCAGCTGCACTTAGGAATGAAAAATTTATCAGCCCCTATTCATCTTTGCTATATATCCACAGATCACCAAGAGGAGGAAGAAAAAAGTTCTTTTCTGACACAAACTCTCTCAAAAACATTATTTTCTGAATAGCAGTGTTTAATAGTAATTGAGAGTAGGATGTTTTAATGTACAGTGATGGGTTGGCTGCCAGACCCTCACCCAGCTGTGCTTTCATTACCCCTCCTCCAGAGAGCAGGATGGAAAAGCTCTTGGCTTAAAATAAAGACAGGGATATTTCTTCCCAAAGACCATCATGGGCAAAACTGTCTTGACTTGAAAAATCAATTTATTTCCTACTGAAGTGCAGTTAGATGGTTATAAACAGAGGTAGAGCCCAAATCACCTTCCCCAACTCCTGCCTCATCTCCCAGCAGGAGTGGCACAGGGATTTGAGGAATGAAGGGTTGTGGGTTTGGGACCTTCATCTGCAGTCAACTCAGTATTCTTTGTATGTCATCTCATCCAAGTCCTTCCATGCTGTTCCTGATTGTGTGTTCCACCTCACAGTCCTGTGGAATGCTTTATTTCTGACATGCAAACAGGTGTGAGAAACACAAAATGTTTCAAAATAATCAGAATATCAAAACCAAAGCGAAGGTACACTGCAATGTAAATAACAAGCTCTCTGAAAGCTGCCAGAGTAGACCAGGTTTTGCATATTTTGCTCTTGCAGACATGATAAATAGAAAAATATATGAGTAAGGTCTGATCAGTGTCTGCTGTTGAAACAAATGGCAGACACTGATTTAAGTGGAGTGGAGTTTTCACCCATTATTATTCCACAGCAAACTTTTATCATCAGTGTGGTTTTATCCATGTTGCTGTGTGCATGTGTGCATATTTATGATTTTCTCAAGTGATTCTGACTGAGACACATTCCAGCTCAGCCCTCTGGGTTTTGGTCACTGACCTCAATAGATCAGTTGTATTTCTGACACGAAAATTCTTGTTGGAATTGCAAAATGGCTTAGGCTAGCAACTTGGTAATAACTATTATTCCGAGATAATAGTATTCCTAAATTGAAAATATTGTTGGAAACAAACCCTATTGTGTGCTCTCATATTTAGCTCTTGAAACAGCTTGGGTTGATTCTGATAGTGGAAATACACATTTTTAGTTGGAGAACTGCCAAATGGATGTAAAATTGCAGGAATTACCTAATGGGTGTAATTGGTAGGCCACTGTTGTGCAGTTCCAGTTTTATTTAGTGTAATCATGTAAGCTGTCTTTGTCATGCTGTGTCATTTATCCTGAAGGGTTTAGAATCTTTCCCTGTTTACTCTGATGATTTATCTTAGCTGAAATGAGTCAGTCTCTGGGTGAAGTGGTAACAACAACCTTACCACGTTTTTTAGAGAGGAGGATTAGTAATGTGTCCAACCAAAACCAGTGGAGCTCAGAACCATTGGCACTTTGGCCATAGCTGTAAAATGCTCAAGGAGGGAAAGTTATTTTTTTTTTCATAAGAGTAACACCATGAAATTCTCAACAGACTTGTTGTCACTGCTGGAAATGTGCATCAAGCCAACAATGCTGTACCTATGGATTCTCTCACCTCTGTGTACATTGAATGCTGAGGTTTGACCCAGTGGGTAGAACACCACCAGCATAATTATTTCAGCCACTCCTCTTCACCTTAGGCTGTGTTTTGTTTGCCATCGCAGTAATGAGAAGTAACCCTTTATTTCAGAGGGTCAGCATAATTGCAGGAGAATAAAGCAGTACTTGAAGAGTTAGCTTTTTGTTAAGGTATTGAAACTGATTGTAGGATTGGCCCACTGAAAATTTTACTAGGCAAAGACAAAATTTTACTAGGCAAAGACAATGCTGCCAATATGTGGTTTTTTAAAAACTAAAAAAAGGGGAAGAAAAAAAGCCCCCAAATGTTATCAAAAGTCTTTTGCAATCCTGCCATGCTCTGCCTCCCTTTGACTGAGCATTTGGCACACTTGCTAAGATGATGTATTTGGTACAGGTTCACTGCTGATAATTACTCCCAACCTCCTTAACCAATGTGCAGAGTGCCTTCCTCCCCTCCCCTCTGTTCTTGTGCGACACTAACCTCAGCTGTGCAGGGGTTGGTGGCATTTGCATGTGGAAATGCACTAATATGGATGTTTTTCTTTGTGTGTGCATCCTTGCAGTGTTGTATACCAGGATGGATTTTATGGTGCAGACATTTATGTAAGTATTCATTGATGTGCATGCTGTCCTTGTACATTACCAGAGTCATTCTTTTTACAAGTTTGCTGCCTAGCTTGACTCTGTTTTGTCTATTTACCATCCCTTGCCTGTCAGAAAGAATTGAGAAGAATATCTCTCACATTGGAAGACCTTTCTGTTCATTACATCTATCATTGTTCAGTGGAGCTGAATTAACTCTTCAATCAAATGCTGAATGAATGCAAAAAGATGTGAAAAATGTGTGTGCATGTGTGGAGGGGCGTCTCCCTTCCTAATTGAAGTTCAAAGAAAAAATAAAGCAAAGCAGAAACATTCTTTTGCAAATCCCCACAAGCTCTTAAAAAAATTAAAAAATCAAGGCAAGCTGAATATTGTTAATACTTGAAGTATGAAAATGCTTTGTGGAGAGATGTAGGTTTCCCAAATCCAGCCAGCACTGGGTATCTGTAGGTGCCATGGTGACAGCAGAGCTTAATGGCATAGTAAATTTAAGATATGGCAATGTATTGTCTGTAATCTGAGTAGAATTCCAGCTGCACTTCTAAAATCCACTCATTTTAGTTTAAAGGACATGGGTAGGGACTGCTCACAATACAAGTGGATTGGTTATTAGGAAAGATTCATAGTCCTGTATCCATCATTATCTATGCACCTAATTGTTCACCAATTTAATTTTAAATAATATTTTTACAATTTTTTTTTCAATTTTCATACTTTTTTTTTTCTACCAACTTCTTATCATAAATGTATACAAAGAGGCTCCATATGTCTGAGGATGCAAGAGGTTTCAGGGGCTTGAGGCTAAATTTCACTCTTCTAAAATAATTAATTCTTATTCCTTATGGGTAGATGTAAAACATTTCACTGGTAGTAAGCAACATTTTACTTTTATTTTTATTTTAATAAGGCAATCTTGTCCTAAATTACAGGTATCATCTTTGTTTCACCAGACAACTTTCTGTAACCTACTTGTACTGTCTCAGTTGAGATAAAATGAGAACGATGAGTTGAAATTTGTATGAGTATTAAAAATTAAATAGGCAATGCTAGGAAACATCCCTTGTGTTCATTATCAGCAATCTTCTAGAACTATTCCCAAGGGAACAGATTTTTTTGTTAGTAAGTTTTATATAGAGAAGGAAAACAATTTGAATTTATGGATGAAATATGTTTTGTTTTTCTTATGGAGGTGGAAAATTTCTGATCCTTATCTGAAAATTCATTTGTGCAGCTTAAAATCATCTTTAAAATAAATTAGTGAGGGTTAAAGTCCTCTCAAGCCAAATAAGTGGCTCTAATCTCACCCAAACACTTTGCTGCCCAATTTTTGAGCTGTACAGAATACATGTTACAATGTGGAATTTCACGTTCCAATTTTCATGTTCTTTCAAACTGTCAAAAGAGTTTGACATCCATTTTACTGTGTTTACCAACCCAAAAATCAGCAGGGCAGCGACACTTCATTCTCAGGAGGGCTCAGTGGGAGTTCCCAGTCAGGTGGGAACTCAGTGCTGCTGGAGCAGTTGGTAGGTTTGGACTCAACTGCTGCTGCAAGCCAGCAATCTCTTTGCTGATTGGCAATATTATTTTTAGGTGGCCCCACACAGATCTTCATATTTTCTTTCCAAATGGAAGGTGATTTCAGTGAAAGAGATACTGAACAAATTACTAATGTCTAGTAGAGCCTCAGTTTTGTTGTCTGCAGTAGCTGTGTGCATTAGAAAATGGAATAACTAGAAAACAAGTGGTTTTCACTCACTTGCAGCCTTGTATTTCTGATTGCATATCTTCTAGTTCTCTTAATGCAACAGAATGTTTGTCTTTATAGCAGATGACAGAATTAAAACACCCTCCTGGAAATTTAATTTCTTTAGAATATACAAATCTTTTTTACTTTATAAATAATTTTTCTTCACATTTGTGCATTCTTGCATATAAAGCATTTGCAGGGGAGGGAGAGAGAGATAGAAAGAACTGGCATAAATCAAATGAAACCTTAAAATTCACAGTGTATTAGTTCTCAGTGTAGCAGTTTGCAGCAGACCAAGTTATTTATTAAATCCCAATTGTTTATGACATAGTTCCACTCAGCTTTTCATTTTAAGTGCAAAGCTGAAGCTCTATGAAATGACAAATGCTCTGTGAAAAAAGGAGAAAAAACATTTAAACAATGTGGGGCTTAATAGCAGATTGGAGAGAAAGGAACCTTAGAAATACCACAGAAAGCAAAACAAGAGGCACACAGTGGTGAGAAGCCAGATCAAAAATATGCATTAATGGGTAAATCAGAGTGGGTTTATCCTGCTCTGGTTACATTAACAGCAGCAATATGAACTGTGCTATTCTTTACATAATTAGGGATCAACATGGTGAGAGAAACCATAGATTTAGGGGAAAGGAAGGAGGGGAGACACAAGAAGATACTGGTTGGGCAAAAAGTGCAGGGTGAACTAAGAACTGCAAATATCCAGAGGTGCTCAATACTAACCAGTGGAACAGGAGAGATTACCAATATAAAAATAGGTGGAAAGGACAGTCTAAAGTGAAAAATCAACAGCCGTGATTCTAGATGTAATATAATATATTCTATATTTCATATAATTCTGTGTGGAATGCAATAATCCTTCTGAAATAGCTGAGCTATTGAATTCCCTTTTAAATGTGCCTTTGAGTAGGAAAAATAAAGGAGATTATTAGGAAGTAAGGAAGACCTTTTAAAATTAAGTATTGATTCACTAAGAGAAAAAGTCATTAAAAGAGAATTAAAGTTGCCTGCCAGCAAATATAGAAGTTCTTAGATGAAGATTGACACCTGTGAAAATAAGAAAATACACTCCACAAAATGAAGCAAAAAATAGTAACAGTCTCAGAAATATGCAGTTAGAATAATAGCTCTACACTTTTGCTCTGCTTTATCTTAAATCTGTTCCTTTTTTTTAAATTTTTTTTTATTACCATTGTCATAAAGAATGTTTTCAGAATATGTCAGTCATCAATCCTCACCTAAAATGTGGGAAGGCTCAGAACCACGAGAACCTTCCAAAGCCTGTCACCAGCAGCTCCAGAAGTCCTTGGGTAATGCTTTAGCCATGGCCATTAGTCAGCCTTACTGCCCAGAGCAAGGATTTCTAAACTCCCCAGGATTCTGGGATACTGCAGCTGGAGAGAATCCATGGTAAAATATACATGTAGAGCTTTTAAAGTTTCAGAATTTTTTTTTTTTTTTTTTTTTTTAGCTACTAGGCAAGTAGAATAAGGCAGATTTTTGTGGTCAGGGGTGTGGAATGAGACTATTTCCCAGTAGCCATTGCCACCACCTTTAGCTCAAAGCCAGGATGGCATCAGGGATGGAGGATAGATTTCTTTCCCAGGGGAAGAGCAGAGGTGATTATCTAACCAACATTCCCCTGAGCCCAGCTAGAAGTCCCTCAAAGCCATCAGGTCCCCTGAAAAGCACTGTTCTGATGTGAAAAACAAGGATTTGCAGACAGCACTGAATTTTCAAGAACCAAGGATTTTTTGTGTTTTGCAAATGCAAGGGTGTGCCATTTCCTGTGACTCACAGAAACACAGCTACAAGTGGAGAAATGACTTTTCCAAGGGCAAAAAAGGTCCCCAGGGAGCAGTGGGCTGTTCTTTCCACTGCTCTGTGTGCTGGAACACTCCATGATTCCCTTTTAAAAGTTTGCATGTGTAGGGATGAAATGTCTTTTCATCTCATCTTTATTTGTGCTATAAACCAAACATTCACAAAGGTACCAGACCAGTCCTGGTGGTTGGATTTGGTGCAAATACCCCAAACCTTTCACATAGGCCTGTCCCAGAATTTGAGCCAGCACTAATTGGTGGTGGATTGTTTTTTGGTTTTTTGGTTTTTTTTTTAGATAGCCAAAGTTTTACTCTGTGGGCAGAACAAATGCTGTTTAAATCTCAATAGCATGTGAGTAGAGGAAAAGGAACTGACAGCTTCTATACTCTCCATCTCTGGGTGCAATTAATGTCATTTTTAATACCATTCTTCCATTTGTTGTTAATAAGGCAGGCCTAATTCTCAGTCCTTTAGAAGGTTTGGAACCTTGATTAATTTATATTTACAAAATACTTTGAGATCCTTGAGTGAAAGGAAGTATAGGAAGTATAAATTGAGGAGAATTAACTCTCAGCATTCAGATGAAATATTAGACATGTAGCTAATAAAAAAAATTTAAAAATAGTCATCATTTAGAGTCACATTGTGTGTCTACAGTAAAGACTGTCAGTACATGTGAGATCACAAAAAAAGTAATTTGGCTATTTTATGAGGAGCTGCACACACGTATATGTGTTTTTGTAATCTCTAGATTCTGTCTGGGTAAGTTTTGTGTGGAAATTAGTCTTACTGCAGCTATACCCACTTCATTTAAAAATTCAGTTGTATTTAATTTCCTGTTCATTTCCATTTTATCCTATCTTATCCAAAATGTGTGTGATTTCCTTCTAAAGTTGCTAAAGATGTCTCTATAAAAATCGGTGACTGATCTCTGACAGATCCCAAACAGCTCTTGCTGTTTGCCTGAACCACCGAGATGTATAAAACATAGAGAGCAAAATTCTCATGAATCACTCCGGAGAATTTGTCTAAATTCCTTCCTTGCATCTTTCTTTCCATCCCTCCTTCCTCATTCAAGTCCTTCCGTTTCTGTTTCTTTATAGAGCAGTGTTTGCATGGCAGTGAGTTAGCACAGGTGTGACACCACTGATGGCAAAGCCTCACCCTGCTGAATGTAGGCTCATGTAAAATCATCCTGACACTCAAATAATTGTGAGGAAATGGGTTCTGGGTGTGCAAGTGGCAAAAATAGTCCACCAATTGAGTTTTGTTTTCCAGATTTGGTCACAAAGTCACAGATAGTGACACTATTTATTATGAATTTTTTCAACTCCTGAAGCTGCTGTACCACTGTTTTGTCACTGTTCTGAAAGTAGCAAATATGGGAGCACAGATAAGGCAATAGACATTTTATTAGAGTATCTGAATTTATTATTTCAGCAGAATTTTCATAGTAATAATCCAAAACATAACAGTCAGGTACTTTCTGCCTGAATGTGAAGCTAAGGGGGGAAAAAAAAAATCCCTAAAACATGTCCAATACATAGGAACTGAAAATTGTTATTTATTTTTATGTAATTATTGCATAATTTTGTTCTAAGTATTTTATTTTGCAATGTAATCTAAGGCATGAGGATAATTCTATAACGTTACTCAAGAGATGCATATGGCATATGTAGTGAAGATCACTGGTGTATTCTTCATCTAAGATATCAGCCAAGTTCAAGATTAGAGAAAAATCGTCAAGTAGAACTTGTCACAGAAGTTGAGTTCAGGGCTTTGAAACAGATTCCCACCCCAATTCCCAGTGTCAAGTGTCCCTCCAGGTATTTTCTTCCTGCAGTAATCAAAAATCACCTGCAGTAATTGAAGTCAAACAATGAGAAGTCTTAGTACACCACCAAAACTGCAGAACACAACCCCCATAAAAATATTTTGCTTAAGCATATTTTCATGTGTAATTTATGATAGTTGATTTTAAAATTAGGAATTCATGACATGGGATGGTAGGGAATTAGGTTTTCCCTGATAGCCAAGTACATCCTGCTTTTTAGTTCTCCAGAGAATTCAGGCAAATTCAATACTTTCAATCTCTTTATTTGTATTGCTTTATACTCATTCTTGCCAGGGCTCTCATAAATGTCAGACTGATTGCTGAATCCAAAACATCTTAATAAAGTTCAGCATTGAGCTTTATTGTTCAGCAGAAATTCTTTGAAAGCAAATCAAAATAAAAACATAAAATGAATGTAGCTCTTACGTTTAGGGAGCAAGAAAGGGTTTGCCATCACAGAGTGACCAAATTTGGTGATAAACAAAGGAAAGGAAAGCAATCCTCAGAGAGCCCAGCAGGTTTCAGATCAGTAGGGATGGGAACAGCCATTTTCCTGCTGTTGGAGCTGCTCATGGTGGCTGCTCTCAATTCCATACAGGGCTGGAGTGGCTCTCAGATTTCCATCAGGGGTTTTAGGAGTGGACAGCAGGGTGAGCAAGGGAGCAGCATGCCCTGGTGAGCAGAACCAATGCTGCAGATGTGCCACACAGAGCTGGGACAGGATCATGAAAACAAGGTCAACATCTTCCTCATATCAGGGAAAAAAAGAGGGGAAAAAAAAGATGTCATATTTAGCCCTCAAAAACCAAGAGAGGAGAACAGATAAAGTTGTATCATCTCTCACCTCTGTCCCTTTGGCAGAGGCCACCTCAAGTGTGCAGTTTGGATTTATCTCCTCAGCCGCGCTGTTTATTGGCTCAGCTTGCCCTGGTGACATTATTTGGTTTGTAAAAATCAAATGATTGGAAATGAGAAGGGGTTTTGTCTGAGTTCCTCTGTGTGTGCACAGAGGAGCAAAGGAGAGGGCATGTGGGGCATGAGGAAATCCTTTCTCCTCGTGTGACACAATTGCTGCTGGCAGGGAGCTGGCCAGGACCAGGGGGCCAAGTCCTGTTCTCTGTGTGAGCACTTGAAAAAAATCAGAAAGTTCCTCAAACAAGTTGACAATCCAAAGCCTGGGGTTTCTAATGAGCTGTCAGCATATGTAAAACTCGTGTTTATTCTTAGGGTGATGTGGCATTGTCAGCTGAACGATTGATTTCCAAACCCAGCCTGCTTCAAATCTCCAATCCCATCAAAGGTTTACACGCATTAGGGATGAAATCCAAGCAAAGTGGTGCAAGGGGAAATAGCTTGTAAAGGTAGTACAGACTGCTTTTCTGAGAAGAGTGAATCTTTATTTGCAAAATCAAAACAGAAAACCCACAAAAGTTCCTGCAGTAACAACGTGCTGCTGTTACAGTAAAGGCTGATGTATCTCAGCCTGTTCTTCCTGCTTCAGCCCAATATCTTGGGTGAATCTTCCAAGAAAAAAAGAAAAAAAAATCAATCCATTAAAGCGACACTTCAGCAAAAGAGTGAATTTTATTCAAAGCTGAGTGAGCTGGTAGTGTCTTACTCAGCTCTTTGTCAAGGAGGGGGTGGGTGGGGAAGGCACCAGAGCAGCCCCTTGTCCCAGAGGGTGATGGGGGGAGAATTCTAATTTTCTAATTGGGACGTAAATCGTGTTTGTGTTATCAGCAGGGCCTGGGCTGGGGCTGTTAATTGGCATGCTGAGATCATTTGGAAATGGTTGATATAACACCGTGGTCCATTGAACAGGAAGCTCTGCTGTTTTCACAGTTTGATAATCAATGCATCACTGCACTCAATTCCTTTCCAATGTGTGTTTGTTTGTCCTGTTTGCTTAATTGAACAGCTGGAATTACTGTTACATACAACTGAATGTTAATTCATGGAAGAAGAGAATTTTGCTTCTTCATTATAATTTTATGCATAAATTGGAAACCTATGTAACATTAAGTGTTAATTGAGTGCACAAACTCATAGGTTTAATCAACCAGGCAGGATAAATCATATTTTGTACAGAAAAAGAATTGATTATTAGCTGAGTTTGTCTTTTAAGTTCACCTTTGCTGTGTGAATATACACACACTTTGTTCAAAAGAAAAATTGCTACTTGAAAAATTGAAGAATACAGTATTGTCTTGTAAAAAAAGCTTACACTGATCAATATAGACCATTGCTTTCTTGTGATCTCTGGGGCAAACTTTAAAATGTTTGTGATGCTAGATTTTGCTTAACAAGTCACCAAAACACTCCCTTAACATTTCACCACAGCATTTCCTATACATTTAACTGCTCTGCAGCATGACTGTACCCTTTCAACTTTCGTTCAAATGTTGCAAAATGTGATTTACTGTGCCACAGCAATGCAGTTAGAGCGTGAGTTTGTGTTTCAGGGTGGTTATGCTGCCTACCGGTATGCCCAGCCTGCCACTGCCACTGCAGCTGCCTACAGTGACAGGTAAGACCTCCTTTCCTGCTCACTAATATTTGACCAGTGGAAGCTGAAGATGATTCTATAAATCTGCCTTGTTGGAGTCTCATAACTGTCTTGTTGCTCTGCAGATAATTGTGATATCTAAAGCAGGCTGTTTTTTATTATAATCCATGAATAGCCATAAATTGAGAGACTTTAGGCCTTAATTGAGAATCAGGCGTGAGATGTGCACATTCCCAAGCTGTAGATCATCCAGTTAACATCTGTGACCCTTCTACAGTGTAGATAAATAAATGTACAGATTCATGATGGTCTGCTACTAAGGATCATTATTTGTGTTAGGAGTATTATTTCAGTTGATTTAGAGCCTTGAACCTATTGAGTGCCCTCAATTCTCATTGACATCGTTTTAGTCAGTGGAAATTGAGAATGAACTGTGTCTAAGCTTGAGCTATCCAATGCAAACCAGTGCTTTTTTCCCATTTTCTTTCTTCCCAGGCATTTGATTTTTCTCAGTGCTGGGAAACGAAAAAACAAAAAGTGATTTTTCGTTTGCTCTATATTTTTATCCTCAAAATGTGAACCCCATTTGGTGGAAACAATATCAGGAATGAAAGATTATTAAAATCTGCACATTCAAAGACTTAACTTTTTATCAACTAAGAGTGATGTCTCATATATTAATGTGTTTTCATGAAAGATGAACACTGGGACCCCTTGGAAGTCAACGTCTAAATTGCTCTTGACTTCAGTAGGAGCAGGATTTTATCAAAATGCATAAAATTAAGTCTTTGCAGTGTGTGGGCATGATTTTGTAATGAGAAGGAGGATTAACCTACGTTTTCATCATAAATTGTACCCTTAAAATCTGTTATAGCTTTAATGTTTTTAGAGTACTTGAGTAGTGTTCCCTGGTAAAGGGAGGGTGTATATCGTGACAGGCACACATAGAATTTGCTTCACGATGGCAGTGAGAAGTAAGGTCACACTTCTCAATACCTGATACAAGAAAATTTTCCCTTGGAATCACAGAAATAATTTCTGAAACCTTTCATGCATATTGAAAAAAAAAATCTTTAATCTCCAAATTAGTGTTATAAATGCTTCTGTTTCTTAAAGAAATCAAGAGATTAAGAAATTCTAGCGCACAATTTCTTAGCTTGAAGTGCTGTTCATGGATTCTGTATTTTTAGAACCAAGTCCCATGGTATGAATGTTACAATGCTATGCATGCATATTTGCCTTTCAAGTGCTTATTCTGGGTAATGAAGATATATTTTTTAAAGTTTTGTGAATAAAGTAATTTGCATGTATGGCTGAGGCATGCTGTGTCAGACAGGTAAGCAAGCTACTTTCTCTTGGTTTTGGGTCAGTAATCTCAACTAGATCTGTGCTGTGTGCACTTTGTTGGCAATGTACTTTTTCTACTTAGGGTAACCTGCACAGGTGAAGTGCTCCTCTCCTCAGTAGTTTCATTTCATTTCCACAAAGGTTTGTTAGCATGTCGCAGCTCTAGGGTTTTTCTGTGAGCTTGTAATGCAAAACTCCTGCTTCTAAAAGCTTTACTAAACCAAAAGGATAAAATTATCCACAACCTCCTGCGGGCAGTCAGGTTTTGCCAGCTCAGGTGTCCCTGGATCATTTCATAGGGTGTTTATTTCTATTAATCAAACCTGCATGACATAGGGAAACTGAACAACATCAAGCTGACTTTTAAATGCTTTAATTACGAATCGATGTGCCTTCTCATAAACCAGATCAAACGCTGTGAGATAAAATATCAGTTGGTCACATGTTCTGCTGTGGGCACAGAGTCAACATCACAGAGAGTTATGCAGCCAAAAAGGTAAAGGATTTGTTTAGGGAGATAGTGCTCTTAAATGCTGTATAGGAAGCTCGAGATGGCATCAGTAGTAATGCAGTTGTGACAATCCTTAATTATTTTTTTGAAAAAAATTGTCTAATTTTCAGATACACTTTATGTATAATTAGAATTGCAATAACCTGTCTTTGCTTGCATAATTTTAGATATCTTAAATGAATTTTACATCTTTTGGATTTCTTTTTTTTTAATTTAGCTTCTCTTTTTAAATGTGGTTAACCCTCATCTTCGATCTGCTTCCCCCAAATGAATATGGTTTCTTGTCTTAATTACAAATCTCATAACTGAATTTCTTTATGAGAGAATCCCAAAACTAGCATAGAGAACAAAACAAATAACAATCTTCTCAAACATTTCTTTGCATATGGGAAACTATGTGCAAACATGGATACCTCTGATTACTCACAACTACAGCTTGTTTAATTTGATTAACTTTTTGTTCATTTTTAAATGAATTTAATTTAGCTACTTTTGTGAAATTACTAATATTGAAACTGCTGAAATATAGCTCAGTACAACTGCTTGTATCTTTTCTTCTTGATGTAATAATCATCTCTTCTTCTCTAACACTGAAGATTCCATATCTCCTTGTACACTTATTTGGTGTTCATATGAGCCCCTATTTAATTTAATTACACATTAACTATATTTACTGTTTATGTAAAAAATGATGCCCAGAGAAAGTAAGTGAGGACCACTGAGTATTTGCTACTGAAGCAGTGACATATCATGGAAATACTACTTCATACTACTTAAAAAAAAATAAGAAAAGCTTTGTTTTTTTGTCACCACTCATATCCATTATGAATGGCAATGTTCCATATTTGAAACGCTTCTTAAGTCAGGAGATGAAAAGAGGAAATCTTTAGATTGGAGACATGTTTTGGTAAATTACAAATAAAGGTTAACAGAAAGATTTGGGTCTCCAGAATCAATAGACCAAGTCAATTGATAATGATCACTGTGAGAGGGCTCTCTTGAGAAGAAATGCAATGGTATCCTTGTTTGTCACAGTTGGAAATATTGCTGGAAATAGGCCAGGAACAGATATACAGGGGAGAATCAGGTGGCCAGGAAATATCATTAAACCAATCAATGCAAACCCCTAAGTGTTTGTCAAGACAGATCATGTACTCCTAAACCCAATTTCAGAACGCAGGTAGGCCTGGCAGATCTCCCCAGTCATTTCTTAGGCTCATAAAACAAAAACAACAAAGAAACAGGTACATTTTGTTTTATTTATAAAGAAATACAATCACTGGATACAGCTTCAAAAGATTCAGAATTCAATTTTTATACGGTGTGATCTATCATCATACTAAATTACACTTACAGCTTTGAAGGTCTTTGCAGAGGTGGATCAAAAAATCATGTTTAACTTGCCAAGATTTAAAATCTTTCTGATAAGTTTTCCAATTAGTATAAGTGCTAAACAGGGACCTACTGGTCTTTATATATTTTTCTCCAGTCTGGAACTTGCCTGGCAAACTCTCTAAACTGAGCATATTTGGAAAAAAATAAATTGTAAAGATGTGCAAAAGCCACTAAATCAGATGTCAATAGAATGTTTGTATAGGTTGTATTCACCTTTCACACAATATTAAAAAAAAAAAAAAAAAAGAAAAAAAAAAAAAGAAAGAATAGCTGTTAGATTTCTGTCCAAGTGTGCAGTAAGAGAAAACTAGCAAGGTCATCCAGCTGAGTGTTCCTGAGTTAGAAGGAGTGGGAGCATGGCAGTGGGGCGTATTGTCATTTTGTCATTGCATGTTCACTTGGTGTTGCTGGTATGTCTGTAATGCTGTCCTGGGTTTGACAGATCCATCCCATAGCTCAGTGAATGGCTTGCTTGACCTAAGCCTATGGGCAGACTGATTCACATGGATTGGCTATCGGTTTTGTGTTCTATGATTTGATTATTGCATCTTCGGTCCGAGTAAGAGCAATGTTCCTTTGGTGCACATGAACCTCGCCAGCGATATTTCTGCAGCCTTCCTGGGGCTGTGGGGCAGCAGAGCCCTGGCAGGAGGGAGGCACAGCCACCCCGAGCACTGCTGCTGCTGCCCCTGGGCAGGCAGGTGTGTTTATACATGGATGTGCAGTCCATATATACTCACATCCCATCCATCACAGCACAGGGATGCTGCTCCAGCACCATTCCCTTCCTACAGAGCAGGGCCCAATCTGAACCTCACTCCAAACTGGGAACATTCCCACTGACCTACTGTTGTCTGGGTTAAATCCCTCATCACTGGAAGCTGACTTTTTTTTTTCCCCCCACTTTTTTTTTTTTTTTTTTTAAATAAGGCATATCTCAAAATATTTTGCACATAACACTTTGTAGTATAAAATACGTTTTGTTTTTTTTTTTTCTCCCGCTATGGATTTGTGTTACGTGTTCTGTGGTAATACCTAGGGTTTTATATGAAATTTGAGTGAGGAGGTTTTGTCATATGGACATTATGCATCTTCCAGATCTGAAATCTTACTCCTGCTAAAATCCTGATACTCTAATAGTTGACATTTTTTAACATGTCTATGTGGAGTATTCAGTTTGTCAAAGCTGTAGCGTCTACAGAGTTCAATATATTTTCCAGTTCCCTTTGGGCAATTAAGTGAGTAATACTTGATATTTGTGCTCAGGTTATCCTAAAATAGAATAGGTACAGATTTGATTTAATTGTAAACATGCTCATTAAAGGATGAAAATTTAGAATGAAGAGTAAAAAATCACAAAATTGAAAATGTGAGCTTCTGTAGCTGAAGGGGTTTTTTATTATTGTGTGGACTGTAATATCTTCTATTTTATGATTAAACAATGAAAACCACTATAATTTTATTCAAATTATTTTCTCTTATGGAAGATTACTAGAGATATATACTAAAAATTTAGGTTTTGATTGCATATAAAACATAATAGCATCTTGAGCCAGAATTTAATTTTCCATTAAATAATTTTATAGAAGCATAAATATTTTAAAATCTAGTACTTCATCCATTTCATGATTGTACTTTCTAAGATTAAGGCAAGGGAGCTTCAATACACAATTTTAGTTTTTAAACGAATCAGGTTGTAAGAGAAAAAAAAAAAATAGAATATAGAGATAACTTTTCAGCTCCCAGCCAGAACCTTCCAACATATTTGTATTTTGCTATATCAGTGGAATCTTGAGAAATGGAAAAGTTTGGGGGATGAGATGATCCATCAGGAAGAATACTCTAGGCTGCTCAAATTTTGAAAATGAAAGGACTCAGTTAGCAGTTTGACTGGGTACAGAGGTTGTGTTTAGCTTTTGTAACAGCAAAAGTTGAGAACATATTTAAAACTTCTTCTGCAAATGCTTAGGTTTGATGTGGTGATGCTTTGTTGGTCCAGTTTTTCCCTGGGTAATCCTAGATGGTAACTAAAGCTTCTTTATTCCTTTATGCAAATAAAAAGTAAATTATTCCCTTGGCTGTCACAGAGAGGTAATGGATTTGGCCATCTCCCTCTTAGAACTTTATGCCTGTATGATCTGTGGCAAAATAGAGGATCACTGGCACCTTGTTAATATTTCATAATCCATTCTCATCCCAGTTCATTCACAGTTTTGGGGATGACTGGAGTAGATGACTAATAGTATAACCATAACAGTACCTTCTAGTGAAGGAGTTAGAAAGTAAAAGTGGGTGAATATGAATAAAGAAAATGTTATAGGGGGGAAAAAATAATCAACATTCTTGAAATTCCATGAGCAGGGACTTTAATGTAGCACATTTTGACAGGAATTTCCTGAAATGAAAATATGTCATGTGGAGCATTTTCCAATAATTGAAGCATGGCTTGTTCTAAAATATTGCAGATATGGCATTTTTGGGTGAGACTCAGTGAGTCATGTTAATGTAGGAAAACATTGCAAACAATTACATTTCACAAAAACATCATCTTCTACTAATTCTAGAAAGTTGCTTTCATATTTTAATACACTCCTCTACTTGGTGGAAATAACCTGTTTCCTGAGATTTGGGAGCTTGATTCATCTGTGTGTAGTTTGTCTGTCCATGGAATATCCAGGGAACTCTTAAAACTCCTCCACTAGGTCAAAACTGAGGTGCTAGAGAAGCGAAAAAGCTTAGTTCTGCTGCCGAGAATTATGGCAAACACCAATTACTAAACTTTTATCGTGCCAGAGCTGGTTCCATTCTTACCCTGCTTCTGCTTCTCTTACCTGTAATCTCCATTCTCATTCATTGCAATATCGAGGGATATTTTAGGAATCCCCACAGACAGGGAAAGACTTGGCTATTACTATAAAATCTGGTTTGATATCCATGCTGGAAATCATGAAGAAAAAATTGGTAGAGAAGGCAGAGGTACACTAAAGCTAGATTTCCATTGCTCCAAGCTTAAGGTGCTCAGGACTTTTGCTGCCAGTTTGTTCTTGAGCATAGGGAGGGCTGTTAAATTCTTACCATGTTCCAAAAAAATTAATCAGTGTACCTATTCTGACATTTCCATCTCAGCTTCAGAGTCCTTTCTTGGTTTTGTTTAATACACCCAGCCTACATGTGGTGATGTAGCGTGACTTTTACCTTGGGAGTTTCTTCCTCTAACACAAAAGCTCATAGTAAATAACTGTGATTATAAATGTATGAATTGGGTGAATTTTCATCCATTTCCTCTAAAAGGAGGGGGGGTGAAAGGATTGGTTAACATTTTTAAATTAGGAATGGTTTCATTGCTAGCTCATAAAACCTTCTTTGCTCCTGGAGGGTACTGGAGGAAAGTGTGACTTTAGAATTTGTCAGTGCTGTACTCAGCAGCCTGGATAAATACGGAGTTGGGGAGTTAGTAAAACATTGATTCCTGACCCAGCAGACCAAAACTGTTACAGTCTGTTGGGTCAGTGCCTGTGACATGATAGACCATAACAGCTCCTTTGGACATGTCAGTGCCTAATTATCCACTTTTTAGTTCTCAGATCATTGGCTTGATAGACCACAAAGAGGCAGATTAGAACATGCTCTGAGTGTTGTCAACCCGAGTGCTTTAAAACCAGGGAGGAATTAAGAGCATTGTGTGAGTCAGGCAAAGGGAAAGGAGTGAAATGTTATTCATAAAAGCAGACATGGATAGAGCCTGTATGGATTAGCCATGGAGTTTGCAGTGTGCTCTGGCAAGGTGAGGAAGTATTAAAAGAACAAAGTTTAAAGAACAATGTTGATGAAATTAATCAAGAAAGAGGCAATTTACACCCTTGCATGTTTTTACTGTATTTCCCACCTCCAAGGAGTTTAAAGGATTTGATTAGGTATTTAAATAGATTTTTTTTCTTTCATATTCCTTTGGGCCTTTCAAGCTTCTGATACTCTAGGAACCCACCTGAGGCAAACATCAGATTGTAAGAATACTGCAGGAATAGGAATAGAATGTTTATCCATATATCCTAAAGAACTTCCTTGTGAAAATTGCTGTAGGGTGTTTAATATACATGCATTCAAAAAAAAAAAAGGCTTTATTTAAATCAAACGTGTACCAGTTTCTAAACTTCAGTTTGTTTTTCTGGAATGAATTCTTAAATAATCCTGGCAAAGTTTTCATATGTCTGGTATTTTAGGTGTAATACGAAAAGAAGTTATGCTGTCAACTAATTTTGCAAAGTCATTCCAAACTTAATATAATATAGAGAGAAAGAATTGTGGTTATTCGTAGTTGCTGGAGTTTACAGTTATGCCTCTGTATGTTAGGAAAGTTTATAGTGGATAAAATGGTGGTTACTGGTAAACCATAATAATCATTCTGAAATCAGAAACAAATATAAAGTATGGTTTTGAGGCATTATTATTTTACGGATGGCCTGATATACATAAAGAATAAATCCCCCAATGAAATAAATTGATTTTTTTTAATGTATTCTAGCAGATAAAATATGGATTCTTTATACAAGGCTAACTTCAAAATGCTCTTTGCCTTAAAGAGAATGAGCAATATAGCCAAAATATAGTAATAAACAAAATTTTCAAATATAAATATAAATTAAGATTTCAAAAATAGCATTAATTTAGTAGTCCTGGATCATAAGGACGTTGATTTATGTTGCTGACATGGAACACTTCTGAAATAAAATTACTGCGCTACTTCCACAAATATTTAATTTAAGTGCACAGACTGTGTTAATCACAGTAAAAGGCCAATAATTTTAGAGCAGTTGTGCCACCGAGATCACTATGAATTCCTCTGTGGATTTTGTGTGGTATTCCCAATTTCACCTGTTAGGTTTAGGTTTCACTTCAAATGTTAAGATCTACTTGAAAATCACATGTGTTCGTCCTGCAGATAAATATGCATCTTTAGACTCCGTATATTGTATTATTAATAATAAATACTTTCATACTAGGTATAATATATTGAGTAATCATACATAGAAAAAATCCAGTGATGCAGCAGGTAATATGAGTTACACCCAAGCCTATTTGTATAGCTCTGATTTAAAAGAAAAACAAAAATCAGGAACTAAAATTTGTAGATCTAAAATATGAAAGGTGAAAGATCTACAGATTTTCCTACTGGTTGTGATGTAAGACATTTTCCATATTCTGGCAACATATTAATTTTTTTTTTTTTTCCAGCAACATTACTAAGTAGGAAAGCTGCATCTAGCTTTGAACTTTGCTGGAAATATTCTTTATAGCAACTTTGAGGGCTGATGAAGGAGAGAAGGGCAGGTTGTATCTTCCTGCCAAGGCAGAATTATTCCATTTACCATGTGTGCAGAGTGGACATTCCTCCAGTCTGCTTTGCAGCATCAATATCAGATTGTGCTCAAAGGAGTCTCTCCTGTAGCATCTGAATGGTTCATTTAGCTAGTTCAATATCAGGGCTAAAAAAATCGCCTTCCCATCTGCTGGGGAAAGGCCAACATAAGAGTACAAATTATGAGAAAGCGCCTTCTGTTGACTTTTCTTCCCTTTACGGTTTTTTTAATTCATTTTTGGGTTACTTGTTTTTTTCACTCTGAATAAATGGAATAATGCAGGCATCCCACTGGGCTTGGGAATGCACATTTCCATTGGTGTCCAGAAGACCTGGGGGTTGTTCTTTTTCTTTTCTTGAAGGGATGCTTTTTGTGATTGCAAAAGTACTTTTTAGCGTTAAAGCAAATTATTCCTGCTCAGGAAGTTGCATGACTGGTGGCAGGAGGAAAGTTTAATGAGAGATTTAATTTCCTTGCTCTCTCCTGCTGTCTCTGGCAGTCTGAGCTTTGGTAGAGACATCTTGTCATTGGCTAAAGCACACTGAAACATCCTGTACTGAGCACAAAGAGGGCAAAAAGGAGAGCAATGCAGAGGTGACAAATGTGGCTGCATTAGCTTCTTCTGAGTCAGGGTTTTCCTCTATCTGCTTCCAAGGCCTGCCTCAAAATGTCAGAATAGAAATGGTCAGGAATGATGGAGGATGGAGAGTGATATCTTGTGACCAGGAGAGCAGAGTTCCTCAGTGAAAGCAAAATATCCTCATCTTCCTCTCTGTATTGGCATCATTATTGTTGGTTAGGTTGAACAAGCAATTCTGAAGAGAGAAGGACATTGAAGAAATTATCCTAAATGTAAAATATAACTTCCTAGTGCACATCAGGTCAAACAAGTTACTGTTAGTGTTGGTGAAGCTTGATACCACATGAATTATTTATAGTTTTATTCTTATTTCATTTAATATCTCTTATAGGTATGGCTGTGAAGTTGTTTAGTTGTCTTTGTGTTGTGATTCAAATGCTATGGGTATGGTAATGTACTTTGATCTTACAGTAATGGGAATATAAAGCATGATAATAGTAAAATCAACCTTCTAATTATAGTTATTATGCTAATATTAAAAAGTTTAAATTCTTTGATAGCCTCGATATTTAAATTTAGGACAACAGCAGGAGGGAGTTGGAAAGGACTTAATAAAATGATTTTAAAGGGAAACTTTGTCCATCCTTGAATATTGCAGAAGCCATTCAAGGAGCCAGCAGTCAGCTATATTAAAATGCATAGTGAAAAAGCCTCAGAGTCCTCACAAGAGCAGCAAAGTCTTAACATTTAGAGCATGAAGGAAATATATCTTTAATAATACAATGGAGAAATGTATAGAAGTACCACAGATAACTCTGCTGGGGAAAATCATTGCTACACTCGATAGTTAGCAGCAGATCCTCAGGGAATGCAGTTTGGAGCAGCTCCAGCAAGGGAAGTCAGTGCTTTTGGTTAAGCTGCATCACTTTACCAGCTGAGATTCTGATCCCTGAATTCTAAATACTGCCTGTGTTTGTAAATCCCATGGTGGACTTACCAGAAAGAGTCAACTGATTAAATATAGTTTAAATCTTCCCCCTGTAACTTGGGTTCAATACTGTGTTTGCCTTCATCTTAATTTCTGATGTCCTGGGGCTCTGTGCTGTTCTCAGCAGTCGCTCTGTTTCTGGGCTGGTTTTGGGTTTGCACCTCTGTGTTAAGCAAAATTACTTCTGTCTAGTTTTGTGAAGTTTGTCAGCAAAGCCCAGGAATTCAGGCCTATGAAGCATAATCACTGTAGGCTAGTGAATTATAATTTCTTTTACGTTTCAGATTTCCTAGACCTAGTGCAATTATTTCTAGGGGAGTCCTGATTTCTTTTAATACCTCTTGACCTCTAGTATGGCTTCCATTTTAAGGAAGCTCTGTGCTGCTGAGAAAAAGGGATTGAAAACTTCTGGGAGTGATGGGTGAAATCAGCTGTGTGTCAAAATTTTATTCTTAATCGTGTGCTGTGTGAAACAGTGGTGAAAAGTGACTGTCAGCCAGGGTTTGAGGAGAGAGCAGAGCACACATTTCTTGTGTGCCTTCCATGGGTTTTTCACCCATAATGACCTCCGTTTATAAAGTTCCCAGTTTTACATGAGTTCTGTGCACCTGAAGAGCAGCAGGGCAGTGATTGCAGGAGGGGAGGTTGGTGATTTTCGAGGAATTGGGAGCAGTGCAGACACAGAGGAGCTCATCCTTTCCCAGGGTGGGATGACTCCATGGAAACGTCTAGAGGCAGCACTCAGGGTAGCAGTTTATTCTGAATTTGGGTTGGAACTGTGCTTCATGATAGTTAGATCCCCCAAGTCATAAAGAAGAGTGTCTGAGACCCACCTTTGAATCTCTTCCCTTCTTCCCCTTCCAGGTTCTGAATTTTCCAATAGTGAAGTGGGCAAATCAGTTATGAGTCAGGCAGTAGTTGTGATATTAAACAGCCATAGCAAGGATAAGGCTCAGATTCCAGTGATTAAAGAACTTAAAACCCCCAATATACACAAAATCTCTATGCTATAGTATGGTGTGTTTTCACCCAGCAGGATCAAGGAGGGAAAGCAAGCCTGTAATGAATTGGATGTGCAAAAGGTCTGCTGGGGAGACAGAGCAGGTGCCAAAAGAGAGAGGTTTCTGTGAGATGTGGGGCCTCAGGGGCACACATTTGTTAGTGCCAAAGGGACTGCAGGGAATGGAGCAGAGGAAATTAGAACATATTCAAACCTTTGAAGATGGTGTAATGCAGGTTCAATAACCACCCCTAAGGAAGAAAGCGCATCTAAATCACTTAATAGTGCTTCTGTTGTCCTCCCCTCCTGTTCTTGTTTGAATTCAGGATATATATCAAATGTTTAAACATTTTTTTTCTTCAAAATTTAAAACCATCTTTATTACCATACTGGTAAAAAACGTGTTAGTTTTCAATTTGCTAGAAGAGATAAAAAGTGATATATGGGATTGAGAGGAGCAGTAGAATGGGGAGTGTTTGCCCTTGGGAAGTAGCTGCTCGGATGAACTCAGCCATTTGGAGTCCCAGCAGCACATTTCCCTGACCCACACTGTCTGGGAAACATCAGAGAGCTCAGACTGCCAAAGGGTGCCACTCCTGCACTTAAAAGGCTTGCACTTAGCCCAGGGTGTGAGGATCTGGCAGGTTGAATATATCCAGCTGCACATTCAGATCAATGTATTTGTCATGTTATCCTTTCAATTTTTTTTTCTATTTCTCTCACAGCCAGTAACAACTTTTAAAATTTCATTAAAAAAGGAAAAAGTTTCTGTTTTTTTTAAAATCTCTGTTCTTTTACATCTGAAGTATTAACCAGTGAACAGTAAAAATTTAGTTCTGTACTTTCACTGTTAATACACAAATTAAATTATGGAAGTGATTCTGTATCTTAATTGAGCAGGGCTTATTGTATAATAAAGTTGGGTCCGCTTACAGTTCTTGTACCTTTTTGAATCATTAAAAGTGTAGCAGTGATGAGGAACACTAAACCAGCCTAAAACACGCCATGAATTTTCATCCTATCTTCCTTGGGAGATTTTTAAGCCTTGTGTGCTCGATAGAGTTAGTGCAGAAAATTGGTCTTTAAAGGGAATATTCCACATTTGCAGAGGGCTGAGGCAGGTTAGCTGTCGTTTGCCATATCTGATTTAGGGCAGAAGGAATGTGATGAACCAGAGTCAGCTTCAGTCCAAAGGATTCCTTCTGCAGGCTCTGGGGTTGGCCCCTCTAAGGACTGATCCTTGTTTTAGCCTCAGGTGTGATATCTGTGATGCCTCTGATGGGCAGTTTTCCCTCTAGGTCTGTTGAAACCACAGTATTGAATTTAGCTCAATAAAAAACCTGCCCCTATAAGAACATTAAAACCAGCAAAGCGCTTAAGAGTTTTTTGTAATTGTTTCAAATAACACCTAATTAGTTATAAAAATAGTGAACTGGCTTATTGAGCTCCAGCCTCTAGTCTTTTCATTCTCACAGTGGCTATGCTGACCAATATGTAAATTTCTGCTTTTAAAACTTATTCATGGAGTTGTGAAATTAATTTTGCAAAAGCAAAATAATATCTTCCTATGAAGCAGTATAACAAGGGATGTTTATAGTAGATGCTTTTTAAATAGTTATCACTTCAGGTTTGTTGGGTTTTTTAAAATGGATTTTCTCACGGTAATTAGTAAAGAGTTGGTTAAAAAAAGAGTAAGATTTCAGAACAGTTTCAAGAACCTTTGTCATTCCAAAGGACAAACGGTGGTTAGGGTCTCTCTGGAGGTACTAACCCAGCATGTTACCCTTGCAGATAATTCTGTACTTTAATATCTGAAGATAGAGAATCTGTGGCTAAATGTTCCACTCTTCTGAGCAGAGATAAACAGGAGTTTCTCAGTAACCACTTTAGAAGCAGTTTTTAAGGAAAGTGATTATTGAAGTGAGAGGGCAGTTGAACAACTGAATAGAAACGAGTCAGAAGGATTTTGTGTAAAACAGTAAGTTTGCATTGCTGCTGGCTCAGTCCCTTTTAGGCAAGCATCTAACTTTTTCTTTCTGTGTAATTATCACAGAGGTGGAAGCAGTAAATACAGTGACAAATTATGCTACCTATGAAATACAGAGTATCTCGGTATTTATAATGGGAAATTTGTCCCCCCCTTTTTTTTTTTAATTCACGTGTCCAGCATTACTTGTTAAGTAAATCTCACTAGCATCTGAAACTGTTGCAGATGACAAAAAAAAAGAGCAAAACTACCAACTGAACATCAGTTGAAAATGAAAGAATATACAGTTTCATCACCAAATTCGTACTAACAGGCAGTGCCAGTATTTCTCGCAGGGCAGAGGCAATGATCAGATCCTGATTTTAGGCATAAGCAATCCTGTCCCTGCAGTACAGCTTCCTTGCTTTGGTTTGGATTTTTTAATTCCCTAGAACGTGAATCTCTAAGTAACAAGGTTCACAGATTTCTAAATGGGAATTTCAAATCTCTTGATACAGTAGAGGTGAAGTAATAGAAAGAGAATTTGTTCTCTCAGGGCTTAACTCTTGGAGGTGTTGTTGCCCCTAAGGGACGTTTGCTCCTGCATGGTTTTCAGTAGGATCCTCAGAGTATTTAATGCTTGCAGAGCTGTTTTTCCAGCTTTTAGCACAAGTGGATCCTTCTGGCTCCTGTTTGTTAGACTCTTGCATTCAGGCTGTGCAAAGCCCTGAGGGTCAGCTTTTTTCTGTGCCTGGCAGTGCAGGAGGAGCTGTGTGCAGCTGGGAGAAACCACAGCCAAGGGTTAACTCTTCATCCTGCACAGCACACAAATACCCTAAGGAAGCTGTGTGTGTTTGCATCTAAAGGAATCATTTGATGGTTTCCACTAACCCAAATCCTGTTTGCCTAGACTTCAGAAAGGACAGATCAGGATTTGTGCCATAATGAAGTTTTCTGCATTTTGAAATATTAGTGCATTTAGTGTTTCTTTTTTTATGTTACCTGGTTTAAAAAAAGAATTTTGCAAGAGAAGGTTTATGTTAAATTGCTCATATCTCTAGCTTATTCTCCTAAGATTCTGCAAAAGACTTTTCTATGTATTTGGATGACAGTATATGAGAATATACTGTCATTTTTTAGAAATAAATAGCAGAAAATTAATTTTCTGATTGCAGTCATACTAGACACAGCAATAGCAAAATATTTTAATTTCAATATCCTCCTTTCAGATGCACAAAGTAAATTGCAATTTAATTTTTTTTTCACAAGCGCTTTTTACATATTTTGCAGTAGTGCCCTTTAATAGCTATATCAATATATTGTTTTATTTTTATTAGCCTTCATAAATATATTGACATATCTGTAACACTAAACATGAAGCTTCCAATGCAAGAGTTTGTACATAGTCCATATCCAAATGTCACCATTATTTCATTTAAAAGATCCCAGCATGTCTACCTCATGATCCTTATAAACTCTATAGTACTGAACACTTTTTCTTGCTACATTCATTAAAATTAAGCACCCTTCCCCTACCCCATCTGTAAACATCAAGTCAATTGGCAGCTAGCACATTTCCCAGTCAGCAAGCAGTATTGTGAATTTTATCTTCTCTTGCAGAAATCAATTCGTCTTCGTTGCAGCAGATGAAATTTCTTGTAACACCTCTGCAGGTAACAATCATTGATACTTCTTGATGCATCCATCCAGGTCTCAATATCCTTTTTCACATGCTGCATTTAATCGTAAGACAAAGCTTAGGAAAGTCCATAGTGTAAATCTTTGGGATAGTTTAATGAATTTATAGCTTCAGTCTATAGGTTCTGCCATATGAAAGGCATTAGGTTATTTTGCTGACTTTGGTGTTTTATTTCCAGTTTAAATATGGTGTGGCCTAGCATGTAAGGATATGTTAAAGCTTCTGCTAAGAGCAGTGCAATCAGGACTGTGCCTTTGAAAAGCCAAAAGCAAAACTGATGAGAAGAGCCAAGGCTTAGCTGTGTGTAGGACATTGTAAGTGCTCTAGATGTAACGATTTTCTTTTCAACTCCCTGGGGGCAAACGATGCCCACGAGGCTATTGCAGACCCTAAAGCACTCACAAAGTCTATCCTATGGATGAGATAGTGGGAGAGAGGGTCTGTGCCTTCAGAGGATCGCTCTCTAGTAAGTAAAAAGTCTTGATATCCTATCATGTTGTAAGCTGTGGGTACAGAAGAATGAACAATGTTCTGAAAAGGTAATGGTGTTTTGTAAATATATTGAATATGTCAAGAGGTTTTCTCTGTTTGAAGTAATAGAGTTTGACCAAGCTTAGTCTTAATTCAGGTAAGGATGGTATTATGTCGCTACCTAAGAAATCAGAAGGCAAAAGAAATAGTGACTGTGCTGGGACATGTATTGCCAATGATGTGGTGCAAAAAAATCAAGTTCATAGAAGCTTCTTGTGTTGAAGGATGGAAGGATATGTAGTGTAAAACTAAATGTTGGTGTTAAGAAGTGTTTGTTGATAGAGTTTTATATTAGCAGAAGTAAATGAAAGGTGATGAGATTTCTGTTTATGCCATGATGATCTACGTAGGAACAAATAAAGAGCATTTATTTTATGGAAAAGATGATCATAGCTAACCCCAAAATATGCTAAAATTGTCGCAATCTGTATTCTAGCTGTAGCATTTTTGGTGGTAATCTGAAAAGTTCTTCTGTGGTAAAACCTCATTTAACGTAGATTTATCCAAATCCTATAAATTATGAAGAAAATACATTTTGAGAAGCCAACATTTGTCGCATTGTTGATATCACTCAACTTGGATTTTGGCTTTTACTATTTCCATTGAACTTCCTGCTCAGCTCTTCATTGAAGTAAGCTGTAGTAGGGAGGCTACTAATTTGGAAATCTAAGCCATGCTAAGTAAAAGTAAATATATTTCTTTTAGCAATTTTTAAACTTGGAATTCTTGAGTTAGATGTGGGGTCTGTGGGGCCTGTTTTGCAAAGCGAACCCTTCTAAGCAATAATGATTTCTCTAATAAAAACATTTCCCCTTTCAATTCAGGCACAATTTAAGTGCCCAAGACTTTATTATGCATATTCCATATATCCCTTCTTTAGAATTCCAGTCAAAAATACAACACTTCCACTTACCAGTGTATTCAGCCAACTTTACAAAAAAGGAAATGGACCTCTGTGTATATTTATTAAAACTTTTCAGTTTACCAATTGATTACCTCTGTTGAATTGATTCAACACTAAGGTATTTTTTGCTAGGTATGTTTTTTATGATAAACTCATCCATCACAGGTGACTGTAGGTGCCTTTTTTGCACTCAGATATGAAGGAGAAAGATGATTAAAGCCTGTACTTGCTGTTACTTATATAGCTAAGTTTCAGTAATAGAATTTAAAGGACTTTTGGCTTCCTAAAAAAGTCATTCTCTGGCCCATATTCCATTGATTCAAGTTGCCAAAAGTTGAATTTGGTCTTTTGAATTTGTAAGTTTGACTTCCAACTAATTTCTTATCTGATGTTTTATATTTTGATATGTGAAGCAACCACAGAGATACTTTTAGAACCAAAGCTAACCTTGCTGTGGCTTTTCAGATGCATGCAAAGCACCTGCAGTATGATTTTATAGTGCTTTTTTTAGTGCTCCTAAAGTCAATGGCAGTAATTCTACTGTGTTTGTAAAGTTGATATCGAGTGAAGATACTTATAACATGCTCAATGTTTGAAATGTGAGTATTTGTATGTTTGTATTGTTTCCCTGTAAAGAATGTGTGTGTTTGTGGATTACAAACAGTAATTCTAACAAGTAAAGCTTTGGTTGGAACTTGATCATCAAATGGAAATGGGAGGTCTTGGGTGGCTCTGCTGGTAATATTCACTCTTTTCTTCTTAATCCTTTATCATTCCTGCCAGAGGATACTTAGCCCTCAGCCAAATGATTTTTTTTTTTTAATTTGGAAATAAAGAAATCTTGAGTAGATAAATGCGTTAATGAGCAATTTGTGTCCATATCCACATTTCTATTTGTGTATCTGTGTCTGTTCTTGAATGCACATTACAGAAGGAAAACCTCCTCAGATATCTGACAGAGGGATCCTTCCATGGGAAATTTAAAAGCATTTCACTCTTGATTGCATCCAGTGCATTCTGAGACTAAAAATAATTACTGTTCAGAAGAGAAGTTCTGCACTTCTGGGATAGATCTTCTCTGGCAGGCATGATTAAAGGGTTTGCAAACAGATCTGAACTAGAACAGAGGCAGGGAAACGATCAGAAACCTTCTGGTGGCTTGGGGATGGAATTTTAACAAGCATCCCCAAAGACCTTCCCCTAGCAAATTCCTGACAATAGTTCCACTAGGGGAGAATTAATCCTGGGGTTCTTGTCTGATGGGGACAATGGGCAGCTGCCCTATTGCTCTCTGGATAAATCAGAATAAACCCATGGCTTCTTTCCATGTTGGATGCAGAACATTGTTCATTTTGCAGCTTTAGCATTCTTAGTGAATTTTTTTCAAATCAATGCTCAATCTACTTTTTAAAATTTCTTTTAGGTTTTGTAACATCAAAATTCATAGTTTGTAAAGAAGAAAGTATTTTTAGTGTCTTTTCCAAGTGCATTCTCAGATGTACCTGCAAATGGCATTTTATATGTTTTGTTTAAAAATGGGACAGGATTATTATTTTATATTTATATTACTGTCTCTTTTCTTCCACTTTTTACCAGTTATCCAACCTTTATGTAGAAACAAAAAAATCCAGTGCAGATGCATGCTTGGAATTATTTTTCTCCCAAATGTATTTTGCAGTTTATGATTTTGAAATAACAGAGAGGCAAGGGTATATATAAAGCTGAATTTGGAATGAAGTATGGTGGAAGTGGATATAACATCTGTCCAATTGTGACTGTATTTATTTACATTTTTGAGCAGAATCAGTCCCAGGAGGAAGGATTCTGGGTGTGTGTGTGTGCATGCAAGCAGGAGAAATGCTTTATAAAGCTTTAGAAGTTGACAGTCTGAAATTAAGTTATTGACCTCCATTTGGAGAAAGATACAGTCTCCAAAACAGATTAAACATTTTGAAAGGCTTAACTTCATAACTCCGGGAAAGATGTTGAATAAAAGCATGCAGCTTCAATAAGCAAACAGAGGGGTTTGTGCTCCTGAAATATTAGAAGAGAATATTGGCCATTTTTAACAAATGCAATTGCTCCAGTCATTGCAATTTTCCTGTATACTATCATTAACCTGTCAGCACTAGCACTGCCACAAATTTAATTCCTTGAACAATAGCAAATATGGAGATACTTATTTAAAACAAATTAATATTTGATGAAGTGCTTAGAAGGGCTACAGTGCCTGTTGTGGCAAACCTACCTCTGCCAGGGTACATAAATAATTGTAGATGCTCAAAATTTGCCTATGTACTTGCAAACATCTCATTGACCTATTCATGTGTCTGGGAGGAGATATTGATCAGATTATAGTCCTGCAAAGGAGTTTGAAAGAGTATAATCCACACTGCTTTGGAGGAACGCAGCTTCAGAGGTATTTCCTTCAGCCTGTCAGAATTACTGTCTGAAGACATATGCTCAGTTGAGAGAGGTTCTTCCCTTTTACTATTGCTGCCAATGGGTTTGACTTCATTTCACGAAGCAATTTGGGAAAATAACCATTTTCTGTGAGATGCTTTTATTATTATGTTATGCTCTTCCACTAATCAAATAAAAAATGAAGATGAAGGAGCATCTGTATGGTCTTTGTGCTAGTATTTATTCAAAGCTGTAGTGCTGTTCCCTGTGAAAAATGGCAGATACTGAAGTTTTTGCTCTGGAAAGACTAGGAAATGTTGCACTAATGCACAAAATTAAACTTCTTCTATAAATTCAAGTGTCCTTTATGTTGGCAGTTTAAACTTGCATTTACTGCTGCTATAAATAGTTGCTTATATGGAATTCCATTTGTTACAGCTTTTACTGCTCTGGGTAGTTGTGTGGTGGAGACGTTCAGCCATCGGCTGGGTTGATAAAAATCAGTAAACACTTTGATGATGCTCTGTTCTCCTTTCAGGAGGTTTGATGAATTCCTTTTTCTCACCCAGTGCAAACACTGGCAGCCCTGGCTGGCATGTCTGTCATTATCTGTGTGACAGCTTGCCTGCCCGGCGCTCGCCGTTCTAGGTCAGTGCGCATGGCTGCTCAAATGTGACAACACGACGAGATTAGGGAAAGCTGAGGTTCTGTGATTTGTAAATGGAGGATTTGCAATGTGAAGCTCCTTTGATAACAGGAATAGTGAATAATCTGTGTTTGTCCTCAACAAGTGCCTGTAAGCACGTGTGCATCTCCTGGGCTGTTTTTTTTTTAATGAAGCAATTAGCTTGGTTCTTCTCTGACAGACTAAAAATAGTGCACATGGAAGATGGTTTGTGTGTGTGCATGTATGGGTGCCTATATAAAAGTCCATTAAATGAACAAGGATTCCATTTGGATATCTTGAGATTATCATATTGCAAATAAACATAAAACAATACTATGCTTGCAGGCTGCAGGACTTTATACATGAGCACAAAAGGCTGCTTTAAAATTTAATAAACAAAGTACCCAGTATATTTATGATTGAACTAAATAAGAATTTCTTCAAGCTTTATTGCCCCTAAATATAACAGCAATGGTAATAGGAAAATGCTTTATAGACCAAAGAAATGCTTTGTTTTCATTGGAATAGAGCTGGGTTTATGTGTCACCTGGTGGCAAGCCTCAGTTTCCCCAGGGGCTTTTTTTAAGGAAGTTTATATGAAATCTAAGTGCCTTGGATAGAAGCTACCCAGAAAAGTGGTAGTGGTAGTATAGAATTCTGATAGACTTTTGACTAGGCATCAACCTCAATTCCCTCCCTTGTGTAAATCCAGACAGCAAGACTGAAACTGAGTGAGAGCTTTTGAGCTGAGGTCTGTGCCTGGGATTGCTCCATAGCAGTGATTCAGCACCAGCTCAGGGGAAAATCACCTGTGCTGCTGTTTGTTACACTTCTACATTTCTGCAAATGAACCAGTATCAATCATGTCTATTTAAACATTTAAGAAGGTGGCAGCTCAGCATTGGCCGGCTGCAAACATCTCACAGATTTTAAAAGATACAGGCTGGCAAACAGAAGCAAAATTAAAACCACATCAGAGCATCAGTGAAACTTGTGCAAAACATGCCTGTCAATTAGCAAGAAAATTAACTGGCCAAATTGAGATGTGACATACAGAAGTAGACGGCCAAGAATTTGAGATTCATTTCTGCAGACAGACAATTCTGCATAGGCTTCTCAACTTTTCTCCTTTCCCCAGCCTGCAGGAAAAAGTAAACAGTGCTTTTAATATTTCATCAATGACATATTTATGAAGATCCTTTTGTGGAAACCTTTCATTATTGCCCTCTACCTATGGCAGACCCTCGTCAAGTTTCTTCTCTCAGTGAAAGCCTAGGAATGTCTTAGTTAGATAGGAAATCCCTTCTGGCTCTCCAGGCATGCAGGAGTTCAGCCCTGCAGTACACCTTGAAGTTTTCCTCTTTATTGTGCTGCCTGTCTCTTCCCAAGTCTTTCTCTGCTCCACATCACAAATCTGTAGCATGTTATAGGTCAAGGAAGAGGAAGATGCTATGAATAAAGTATATTATGGTCCTCCCCTGAACAGTGACCCCAGTGTTTGATAGCGTGCATTCAAAACCTGGCATGGAGAATTTTAGCATTCTTAGCCTTTCCAATCAAGGAAAATGCCATTTTTATCTGCAGATTTCAATTTCCTTGATCTTAAGTAAAAACCACAGAGACACCTTTGTCTGTTGCCTTCTGAAGACAGACTTGGTCATTCAGGTGACTGAAATGCCCAAAGTCACTTGGTGTTAATAACTAAAATGAAGTTGATTAGTTGGTTGCTTGTTTTTGAACAGCACAAGTAGAAACCATCCTGCTGCATTGGGATGAATTTTAAGCTCATGTCATCTCTCTTGGTATCATCATAGTTCTGTGACCAAGAGGAAGAGCACAGAGTTAGTTACAGGAATCATTTATGTATTTATGTGGTTAAGGCCAGGTAACCCTTGCATTCCTTGTATTCCTCCCAGAAGCAATTTTATTACTTGATTGTTCAATTACAGTCAAAGCTGGTAAAGAATGGGTAATATTTGGGGAAAAATTAGAAAGATGAACTTTCCAGAGATACACAGACTTTGCTTGTAATACAGCTGAAGTCAGATTTCTCTGCAGTAATGCCTGATTTTTAACTTCACTCTTTATAGTTCTTAAGCAGGTTCCTAATTTTCTGTAGTTCCTCAGGCAATATGTAGACTTGAAAAAATGAGGGAGGAGTTGATAATGATAAGTAAAATATGTGCATCAAATTCTTTAAAATTCTCTTTCTATAGTTCTCAAACCACTTGAGGAAAATGTGTTGACTTGGTTCATATTTTATGTGGTGAACTTTTCCTTATTAATTCTGTTA
The DNA here is from genome assembly GCF_008360975.1 of Lichenostomus cassidix. Taxonomy (NCBI): domain Eukaryota; kingdom Metazoa; phylum Chordata; class Aves; order Passeriformes; family Meliphagidae; genus Lichenostomus; species Lichenostomus cassidix. Next base: position 11,835,400 of record NC_139495.1, on the reverse strand, counting down.
CTAAACCCTGTAGTGTATATGTTATTTAGGAGCTTCTAAAAGTCTCCAGTATCTGAGCTGCACTGTCTGTCCCAGATGAGTGTGGAAATACAGCCATGGTACTGAAGAATTTAAAATCCTGAAATGGCAATTACGATTAGAGAGGCACAGAATTCCCCAATTTTGAGAGACTTCAACAATACCTACTACTGATAACTCAGAGAGATACTCCCTTTCAAAGGCCCTGATAAAATAAAGCTCATAATTTCCCTTTTTAAGTTTTTCGTTGTTGTTGTTTGATCAGTGAACAACAAATTGGCCTTTTATGTAGTATTTCAGCATTTTTAAACCCACTACTGAAAATGATTGACGAGATTGAGGCATAGAATAAGGGTAGAAGAACACATATATTGGTGGATAGTTTGTGGTTATATTTACAGAAGTTAGCATGGCTGTGCTGGGTTTTTTCTCAGTTACTTCCCAGTAAATTGTTAGTCCAGCTATTTAAGAACCAGTGTCAGTATGAAACAAAATGCTAGCAAACATACTTTTTCCCATTATGGCCTGAATAGTTGTCCTGGATGTAGTGAAAAATAGAGGAATATACCTTGTTCTAGTTAGTGATGCATCAAAATTGCTCATCAGACGTGTTCTTAGACAAGAATTTGTGTGTATTGGTTTGGATGCATTGTCTTGTCATTCTGTAAAACACACAGAAAGCCACACTGACTCTTAATTTATTCAAAACTTTACCATTGGCATGTCCTAAATTCTAGTAAGTTGTTTACCTAGAATGCTAATTTGCAGTGTAAATTATCACAAAGCATTTAAATGCCACTAATTCTGAGGAGAAGTAAGCATGCTGGCAGAGCAGTGAGTAAATGAAGCAGTATGTGTGTGACTGAAGCACTCACTGATTTGCAGGGTGACAATATAGTTTAAATCCTTCTTACTATTTTCAGCCTGGAAATCAGAATCTATTCTGCTAACCTTCTGAGCTTCTAAATTTGGTGTCATGCAAGGGCGTGTTTAAAAATTAGCATTTAAAAAGAAACCCACTTGCTTTAAGTTTAAGCTGACACTGTTCCTTTCCTCTGTGGAAATGAAATTTATTAATCATAATAAAACCATCATATTCTGAAGGTAGAGGTCACCCTGAGGAGAAAAAAAAAAAAAAAAAAAAGAGTCTCTTCATCACAGAGGAATTTCAATGCATTTTTTTCCCAGCTAATATCTGAGCATGTGTTCTTTCCCCTTTGGAAATATTTTCTTCCATGTTTGTGCTTATATATGTCAAGTGTATTTAGGAGGGTGCAAAAATGAAAATCCTGCAGTTTAATTTTATATAATTTATTTTCTTTTACAGAAGATCTGGAAGAATGCTTTTTACAGTTTATTTTGTGTTTACATTGCACATGTTTTTTAAGAGGAATTTCAATATCCCATACAAGAAAAACAAGTGTTTCTTATTTTAACAAGAATATAAGCACCACTAATTATGAAATAACATTTCTATGTTAATATCACAATAAAAGCTTTAAGCATTATCATAATATAAATGTAAAACATTCTTTTTAAGGAGCAAGGATTAACTTTGGTCACAGTCCTCACGTTAGGATTTCTTCACAACTCTTTTGTTTTAAGAAAGAGACATGGTTTACGTAGTAGGATAAAAAAAGCAATGTAAAACACTGACAAGTGATTACTGCTTTGGCAAAAGAGTGATAAAAATGTACTTAGAAGTCCATACCGGGTTGAAACAGTCATATTTTCATCTTTTGAAATTGCTTAATGTATGTCTTTATCCTTATTTTCCCCGCAGTTGTCAACATTCTGTTGAATATTGATATAATAATAACGTTAGCAGCATGTTTTATTACATCAGTGTTGCCAACTTGCCAGTTACTTCAGTGCTTGGTTTGAATATAATAATAATTTAATACAGCCTGAGCCCTGTGTATTCAGGCTTGGTCCTTCCTCACAAGTGCCCCTTGCATTTAGGCCACTTAATCCCATCCTAGGTGACCTGCTGGACTTTGTTTTGTGAGGCACAGGGACATAGCCAAGGAGCCTGCAGGAATGGGGTGTAGGATGGAAGCAAAATGCAGCCCTAGATCAAAATTAATATAGTTTTTACAGATATAGATTTACAGCCCTTGCTCAGCATTGCAGCAATACTAGATAATCAGGAAAAAAAAAAAAAGGAATATACCAATTCCCATTGCTTTAAAAATAATAGTCATGGCATTCATTAAAGCATGTAAAATAATAGTACATGCAGTTCCTCCTGTATGTTGCTAAAGCCATGAGGGAAACATGCCTACCTTTATATTAATCATTTTCCCTTCCTAAATGTTTCCTTACTGTTTGAATGAAATTTGGCTGGGAAGAATTAAAATTATAGTGACATCTAAAATGGATCCTCAGACTTTAACCATTGGCATGCAGAGGTAATGTCTTGTTCCCTTCAGTGCAGATGAACAATACCCAAGGGATTCTGTTATGGCTACTGCCAGAGCTGAGTATTTCAAATCTCTAAATGAT